>NC_089825.1:99980862-101180862 GCF_035046505.1 Tiliqua scincoides | reverse complement strand
CCCCAGTTTTAAACCCCTTAATCTATACTCTGAGGAATCAAGATGTAAAATCATCTCTGAGTAAAATCATAACCAGAAAACTGCTCACTGGTAGGATTTGAATTAATGTTTCTAAGTAGAGGGATGTCTATGTAGAAATGTAAAAATGCCACTTTTCCTGGTACCATGACATTCACACATACCCAACCATGGCAGGTTTGATTAGGACTTTTATTCAGTTCTCTACAGGCTATAAATGGCCTACAACAAATGGATAAATGGGCTATAATCTGGAATGTGGTTTCAACAGGCAAAACATGATCCTGACATGAACATTGTTTCAATCTGGGACAGCAAGCATAATAAACACCCGCCACCCTGTTTCCCTCTTTTCTGTCAGGGGTTTCTCCCTTAATTTTTTCCTCTATAAATCATTTCTGCATTGTTGGGAAACCCACAACACGAAAACATCTCCCAAGTAGGTGTATTCAGTCATGGCAAAATAACTGTACCCTTAGCGCAGGGGTGCTCAATAGGCGGATCGCGATCTACCGGTAGATCGCGAGGCAAAATGAGTAGATCGCGGAGTGCCGACCCCCCCTTTAGGTGCCTCTGGGAGGAAACGCCGGGAGTAAGGCCCATTGTACTCAATGGGTCTTACTCCCAGGTAAGTGTGGCTAGGATTGCAGCCTCACAGCCTAATCCTAGGCATGTCTACTCAGGAGTAAGTCCTGTTATACTCAGTGGGGCTCAAGGTACACCAACATACATTGTACACTTAAATGTTATATGTTATGATGGCGCGAACATTGTAAAAAAAACTCTGGTAGATCACCGGGCCTTGCTGGGTTCCAAAGTAGCTCTCAAGCCAAAAAAGTGTGAGCACCCCTGCCTTAGCGGAATCGCACCATGTTGGAACTCCGTCACTTTAAATGAGATGAGGTTCCACCAAACCATTTCATACCAAAGAAAGGTCATATGAAGCCCCTTTTCATGGATAGCTGCCTCTTTTGACTTATTCCCCCCTTATATTCTGTCTTTAACTGCCTGGAACCTTTTCATGCATCAGTAGATAGACATTTGGGGGAAAGAGGGGAGAGCCAAGCATGGAAATGCAATTGACAGCTCTGAGCTGGGACAGCACCAGAGGCCCACATGCTGTCCTGGCAATGGCTGTTGCAAATGTGCTGTAAGGCATGGTGCAGCAGCTGGGAGGGGAGAGGCACCTGCAGAGGATAGTACCAGTCGGCACTGGGCCTCTGCACCGGCAGAGCAGGAGTGAGTGATAGGAATGCGTTTTGGGGCCGGGAAGGAAGGTGTGGAGCAGACAAAACAGGGCAGCCTGGGGGTGGTTCAGGCCCAGGAGGGAGGTGGGGATGGTGGCTGAATCCTATTCAACCCTCCAGGCCCCCCGAGCTCGACATGGGTCTCCTTGATTCTGCATAAGCTAAACAGCTGACACAGCTCTGAGCAGACCCTTTGTGTTCCCTTATGCCAAGGAGACCTCTAGCTAGTTTCCACAGGATACACTGGCAGCCATTTCAAGGCTGCTGTACTGCAGTGCTGTGGCTGGGAACAGGATTGGGCCCTAAAGCTGCTCATTGTTCCATCCATCTACTTGGAAAATGTGAAAATGTTTAGATGCTGAGCTAACTGGTTTTTTGTTCTTCCTTCTCTCTTACAGTGAAGATTTCCATAAGCTTTTGTTGACTTTTTAAAATCAGTATACAGTGGTACCTCGCATAACGAATGCCCCGCGCAGCGAAAAACCCGCAGAACGAAAGCGGTGTGCGAAGTTTGGTAACTCGCATAACGAATTTTTATGACTTATGCTTCGCATAACGAATTTTTTTTTATTGTCCTGGTTTGTCTTAAGGGGGGGGATCTTCATGTCCCTTTATGATCCCGTCCACCCTAGTAAGGGGCGGATCTTCATGTCCCTTTATGATCCCGTCCACCCTAGTAAGGGGCGGATCTTCATGTCACTTTATGATCCTGTTCACCCTAGTAAGGGGTGGATCTTCATGTCACTTTATGATACCGTCCACCCTAGTAAGGGGAGGATCTTCATGTCAGCTTGCTCCCAGGAATGTGTGCACAGGATTACAGCCTTCAAACTCCCCACTCAGCATCCCCCCATCGCTCATTCACCCTCTCACTGCCCCATTTCCTTCACATTTCCCCCCATGATCACGGCAAAAGCAAGCAATTGAGTGCAGCTGCTGTGTCCTCCCCAGCTTAGAGCACAATCCTGTGCGTGTCTCCTCAGAAGTAAGTCCCATTGTGCTTACTCCCAGGAAAGTGTGCACAGGATTACAGCCTTCAAGCTCCCCACTCAGCATCCCCCCCGTTTTTGAAATCCTCTGTACAGTATGTATGCCTTTAAAGAGCACTTAATAAACACTTTGTAAACCAAATTTGACTTTGTTCTGACTTTTCTTGCCCATAGGAACGCATTAATTAAATGTCAATGCATTCCTATGGGAAAACGTGCTTCGCAAAACGAAAAACTCGCATAACAAAAGGACTCGCGGAACGGATTAATTTCGTTATGCGAGGCACCACTGTATTTCCTCCCATTCCATTTTTTCTAAATTAGGAGATCCTCTCCATCCAACTTTCTTGACTTTCCTGTGTGTGATTAATTTCTGTTTGTTACCAATCAGTGTATTCCCAGAACTCCTTATAATCCCAGACTCAGTTCCCGTCTTCCAATTCTTAGTTTATCTCAACCATCCTAGGCCTTTCTCCATATCTGTGTCTCTGCTAGTTTTCGTTTGACTCAGCACTTGAACTCCAATACTCAGGGGTATTGTACATTCCCAGTTAATGGTGATTTCTGTTCCACTCACATACAACTGCAATTCCAAAATGGAGCTGCAAATAGGAAAAAAAACAAAAAAAACTTTGCAACCAGTGAGGAAGCTATTTCCTACAAGGAACTATTCCCATGTTGCAGGGGCAAGAAATGTCTCCAATGGCATGAGGAATCTCAATTTCCTTGGCAGGATCAAGCAATGATGACCAAGATGCGCTAGAAGACACCATGGATATGCAAGAACTTCCAGGAAATATTTAATTTAATTTTTAAATTTTATGTTTCATGTTCAATTTTATTGTAAGCTGCCTTGTGAGTTTTTAACTGGAATGGCAGGGTATTCATTTGTTCGTTCAATAAATAAATGAATACAAATTAAAGTTTTTCTAAAGTTTTTCTTAGGTGAGGTGGAATGATGTCACAAAATTTATTTTATGACATTTATATCATAAATCACTGAGATTGATATGACATAGATATCAGGGAATCAAGCTCTGATTAGGCACCCTACATTTCAACAGACACAATGAAATGGAATCACATGTAGGCTTGTATTAATCTAACTAGTAGCCCAGTCCTACCTAATCCCCTGCAAGGCACTCAGCGGTGCCAGCATGGCTGCCTTGTATCATTTGGGGGAGTTTGGCTGCTACAGGTCTCCATGGGACATCTGCTCCCTTGCCCAGGATAAGCCCCAGCAGCTGCTATGGGATAACTTGGACCTGCGTCAGTGATATCACTGGCACAAATCCACAATTCCTCCGTCAAGGTAAATCAGTCCTTAGAAGAGAGAAAGGATTCACCGTGCACTGCTGCTGCCAATCCAACCCACCTCCTGGGCCTATCTGTCCACCCCCTCTCCTCCTCATTCTGCCCACCACCCACATCATTCCACCCCCTGTGCCAGGCGTACCTGCTCTGGTGAGCCTCCCAATGACAGTGTGTGGAGAAGGGGCTGGTTTCCACTGGCGCACATTTAGATATGATTAACCATTGGAAAGCTGAATTTATAGCCAGTTTTAAAAAATCAAAACTAATTTTTTATAATAATATAAATAAAATTATATAAAATAATAAAAATTAAATCTTAATTTATAGCCAGTTTTTTTTTTTTTTAAATCTACCCCAAAATGCCAGTTGCAAGGGAGTGGCAACAGGTTACATGTGTTGTCTCGTGTGCTCCCTGAGGCATCTGGTGGACCACTGTGTGATACAAGATGCTGGACGGAATGGGCCTTTGGCCTGATCCAGAGGAGCTGTTCTGATGTTCTTAGGTTCCAACTGCAAGGAAAGCAGGCTATCTACCTACCGACAGCAGCTGCAAAATATTGCTCAGTCTCATTGGGCATGAGAACTCGCTCCCAGGTGATAAATTCATCAAAAGCCCCATCAATGTAACGCTCGGTCTGGTCGCCCTCTGACCCGGTCAACATGTTGGAATTGGAATCCTTGTAGCTGTAGAAAGTGCTCCTGTTGGGATCGGTGGTGTTCAACATCCCATTGACGTAGATTTTGAGGCCATCTCCAGACTTCCAGGTGAACAGTACATGAGTTCACTGAAAGAAAGCTGAGTTCACCTGAGAAAGCATAGCAAGGCAGGGCTAATGTTATCAGAGCTGGTGTAAGTGGCTGGGAGTCCAGGACCATGAGAGGGAGAACAATTCAAGCTCTGAGAGCCTGCCTGACATGATGAAAAAAGATGGTAGCCATGGAGCAGCTCTATGAGACACTGCTGCAAAAATAAGCTTTCCCCCAAGCCCTAACAGGTGCTTACTTGGAGCACAGCAGTGTCTCAGAATGCTCCTCAGTGACCACCATATTTTCCACTCATGGCACAGTGCTCCTGTCTCCCATTGCTGGATGAGTCTCACACAACATCGGGGCAGGGGAATTCCACTGTGGGTCACAGCAGTTGCTACACCGGTTCTATTGATCACAAATGTTCCATAAAGCATGTTAACAATGACTCACAAGTAGGACGCACAGGCAGGAAGACCTGTGCCATCCCTACAGCACTGTATCCATCTTGATGGCTGCCAGAGAATGTAGGTTCAGTGTTGGGTGGCAGAGGGGCAGGAGGAGGGTGGTGGGAGGGTGGAATAGAGGTGGGAAGGAAGTGTTTCAGAATGTTCAGGAGGTGTTTCAGGACGCGGGGAGAGGGGCAATTCAGGCCCAGGAGGAAGGCAGGGAGGGCGAGCTTGAAAGCCCTACGTGGTGCTACTCCGACTTGCGCCAGCGATTTAGCAGCAATTTAGTCTGGGGACTCAACACGGGATAAGGGAACAAATTCTTATCCCAATGAGACCTCCTGCCTGCCCAAATTGAGCGATGGCTACAGTGTAGGCTATGTGGCCCTGCTGCGCCAGTGCTGAATAGTATTGGGCTGCCTTTCTCAGTGGGAAATCCCTAATAATGAAAGCCCTAATAATGAAAGCTGTGAAAAAGTGGCATCATCATTGCAGCCTGAGATAAGTGTACAAATGGTCCACGCTGTTGGCATGGCTGCCTCAGTGCTGGGAAGTTGGATTGGGCCCCCAGCGAACTTAAGCATGTGAAGCTATTCCCACCATTTCCCCTCACTCTAGGAAAAAGTTCACCTGCTAAATTTTCACATGTTTTTAAAGGCACAGAAACAAAGATGATAAGTATAACAGAAGATCATATTCTTTATTAACTATTTGATAATTACCATCTCCCCATAGATCTAATCAATCATGCTTTTTCAGAATCAAAGGAAATCTCTTTGGATGCTAAGCTTATATCCCGTGGCACAAAACCCCCTCTCAGGAATCCCCCCCCCCATGAGCATAAACACTGAAATACTGGGCTGATGTAATCAATGTATGTTTTCAGACAGAACAGGAAAAAAACTGCTGCTCTCACTTCTTTGGCACACGCAGTGGAAAGTTACAAATACATCTATGCTGGAGAAATGTGAATTTTATTTTACATATCTGCTTAACCTGTCAACCGAAAGAAGAATACCGTTATCACAGTTATCCAGGTATGATCTATACAGGCAAATATTCTCTCTTTTACTTCACTTCTATACTGTGTGGAGCCACGATTCTTTGCAACAACTGCATGTCTGGCCTGCTGGCACAAATATACCATCTTTTTTGATAGATGTGGCAGTGGCATACCAATGGTGAGGCAGGGCAATGGCCCACCTCCTCGCACCGTTCGGCTGGTTTGCTGTGCTCTATATAGGAGAGGGGAGGGTGTGCAGAGCTCACTGCTCAAGTGCTATAACTGGTGAGAGGAGCACAAGTGGACCCTCCTGCCCAAACCTGCATCTGTTTGGCTCCAAATTGGAGCCATTCTGAAAGAGGGGGGTGATGTGATGATGTGGGGGTGACATAATGGCATCGTGGTGTCATCCCGCCACAGTTGCCAGCCAGCTCCACTACTCAGCTGAGATGAGCTGTGCACTGGGAAACAGAAAAAGAGGAGGGTCAATCACACCAACTTAAGCTATGGACAGCCCACTTCGGTAGATGGAACGTATCATTATAAATTCACACAAAAACACCCTGCTGTGGAAAACGTGATACAATTATACTGAAACCCATAGTAAAAGAGCAACAAGTGGGGGACACCAGAAGAAGCAGCATTGGAAGTGCCCCGAGAGACCTCCGTTCATTTACCCACTCTGAACCTAAACTACCTCAACAGCTGGGTTGTTTGTGAGGATCTAATCAAGGAGAGAGAAACTTGTCTGCTGCCATGGGCTTTCTAAAGGAAGGGTGGGATTCAAATCTAGCCAATACGTTCAAGTAAATTTCTTTTAACCCATTCCATTCCATTATGGACACACTAATGAAGCATTCTTTTTTTTTTTTTTGCACAGTGATGGAGAACATGACGGAGGTGCAGGAATTCATTCTCCAGGGTTTGACCAGTGACCAATCTAAGCAACACGTTCTCTTCGTTCTTTTCCTGCTTCTCTACATGGCCTGTTTGCTGGGGAATGGGGCCATTTTGACTATCGTCTTAGCCTCTCCACAGCTCCATACCCCCATGTATTTCTTCTTAGGTAATCTCTCTTGTCAGGATATATGCATCTCTACAGCTACAGTACCCAAAATTTTGAGTGGCTTCCTAATGGCACACCAGACCACTTCCTACATTGAGTGCCTGATTCAGCTGCACTTTTTCCACTTCTTGGGCTGCAGTGAAGCTATACTTCTGGGCATCATGGCATATGACCGCTATGTAGCTATCTGCAACCCCCTGCGATACTCTGTTATCATGAACAAAGAGGTTTGCCTTATGCTAGCTGTGGCCACCTGGACTGCTAGTTTTTTTTATGCCTTAATGCACACAATAATGACTTCTCGACTGTGGTTCTGTGGCCCCAACGTTGTCCAGCACTTTCTTTGTGACATCAAACCCCTGCTCGAACTAGCCTGCAGTAGCACTGCCCTCAACCTCACCCTCCTTAATGTGGTGACTGGTTTTATTTGTGTTGCTTCCTTCTTTGTCACCCTCCTCTCTTACTTCTATATCATCTCCTTCCTCTTCTTCAAATTCCAGACATGGCAGAGCCGTTGGAAAGCTTTTTCCACCTGTGTTTCGCACCTGACCGTTGTGACCCTCTACCTAGTTCCTCCAATCTTAAATTACATGCTTCCCTCTGCAGGTAACACTTCTGAAAGAGAGATGATCATTACCCTTGCATACGTTATCATCACCCCAGTTTTAAACCCCTTAATCTATACTCTGAGGAATCAAGATGTAAAATCATCTCTGAGAAAAATCATAACCAGAAAACTGTTCTCAGATAGGATTTGAATTGATGTTTCTAAGTAGATGTATAGGTAGAAATGTAAAAATGCCAGTTTCCATGTACGATGACATTCATACATACCCTACCATTGGCAGTGATTATGGGTGCAATCCTAACCGGCAGTTATGTCGGCATAGGATGCCCTGGACGGTCGCAAACGTGCCATAAAGCTTGTTTGTACCTCTGTGGGAGGGAGCTGTGTTGGCACATGCAGATGTACCAATGCGCAGAAGCTGGAAGATGCCTCTGCTGTGGCTCCCTCACCACTGCTTGTGTCGGTGCACACAAGCCTAAAAGTTAAGCGTGGGGAGGAGGAGGTGGGAGGGAGTGTTTCTGGGCGGGGGAGGGCAGTCTCAGGGGCAGGCGCATGGGGAACCAGGGACTCTTGTGGTTATGCAGGATCCCACCCCCGTCCCCAGGGCGAACGAAATGGCTTCTAGCTGCTCCGCTCTCCTCGGACTTGCGCTACCTGTGGAGGTGGCGCAGGTCCGAGAAGACCTATAGGGGCACGCATCCCTTACCCAGGGGTAAGGGGAAGAGCTTCCCTTTGCCCCGGCTGGGCCGCTGCTCGCTGCAAACCTGCCTTGGATGCAGCGCAAGCCTGCTGGCTTGCCTGCTCCAGTGCAGGTTTGGATTGCACCCTATGACATTTATTCAGTTCTCTGTGGGCTGCACATGGACTACAACAAATGGGTAAATGGGCTATAATCTGGAATGCGGTTTTAGGCAGGCAAAACATGATCCAGACCATGGACATTTGTTTCAACTAGCAAACATAATAAACACCCACCATCCTTTCCCCCCTTTCCCCCCTGGGTTTCTTCCTTAAATTTGCCTGTACTATTATTATTATTATTATTATTATTATTATTATTATTATTATTATTATTATTAACAACAGTATTTAAGTACTGCTTTTCAACTAAAAGTTCACAAAGCGGTTTACAGAGAAAAATCAAATAACTAAATGGCTCCCTGTCCCAAAAGGGCTCACAATCTAAAAAGATGCAAAACACCAGCAGACAGCCACTAGAACAGACACTGCTGGGGTGAGATGGGCCAGTTACTCTCAAATGATTGAGAGTTACTCTCAATCTCAAATGATGTACAAATGATTTCTGCACTGTTGGGAATGCAGAACATGGAAACAGCTCCCAAGTTGGTGTATTCAGTCATTGCAAAATGACTGTCCTCTTAGCGGAATCACACCATGTTGGAACTCCATCACCCTAAGGCCCAAATCCTAACCAATTTTCCAGCACTGGCATAGCTGTGCCAAGGGGACATGTGCTGCATTTTGCAGTTTGGTGGCACTCACGGAGGCCTCCTCAAGGTATGGGAATATTTGTTCCCTCACCTTGGAGCTTCATTGTGTTTACCTCAGCTCTGAAAAGCTGGTTAGGATTGCATCCTAAATAAGATGAGTTCCCACCAAACCACCCAATACCAATACAAAGAAAAGTAATCTGAAACCCCCTTTGATGGATAGTGGCCTCATTTCCCCATTGTACTCTGTCTTTAACTGCCTGGAACCTTTTCATCTATCTATAGACAGTGGTGTCCAAACGTTTAAGGAAAGAGGACAGGGCCAAGGCAGGGATAATGTGACTGACAGCTCTGAGCTGTCAATGAAATACACAGCAACTGAATTAATAGCCTGGTCCTGCACTGGGACAGCACTGAGGCCCACGTGCCCCCTGGCAATGCAAATGTGCTGTAAGGAATGGTGCAGCAGCCAGGAGGCGACAGACAGTGGCAGAGAGGACAGTTCCAGTTGGCAGTGGGCCTCTGCACCAGCAGAACAGGAGCGGGTGGTAGGAAGGCGTTTTGGGGCAGAGGAGGGCAGAGGAAAGTGAGAAGCAGACAGAACTGGGCAGACTGGTGACAGTTCAGACCCAGGAGGGGGTGGGGGTGACGGCAGAGGCTGCTGCTGAATCTTATCCCCCCTTCCAGAGTTCCAGAGCCCGATATGGGTCTCCTCAATTTGGTATTAGATAAATAGTGGCCACAGCTCTGAGCAGACCCACTGAGTTCCCTTACCCTGAAGAGACCTCTGGCTGGTTACCCATCTCCGCAGCGGCGGCTATTTCAGCAATGATGTACTGCAGCGCAGTGGCTGGAAATAGGATTGGGACCTAATGCTGTTCATTGTTTGGTCCATCCTTTTCAAATCAGTGTTATTCTTGGGTAGAAACTTTGAAAATGTTTAGATGCTGAGCTGACTGGTTATTTGTTTGCTTTGTTTTACTTCCCACTTACAGTAAAGATTTCCATAAGCCTTTGTTGTGTTTCTGAAATCAATACGTTTCCTCCCATTCCATTGTTTCTAAATGAGCAGATCCTCCCAATCCAACTTTCTTGACTTCTCTGTATGTGATTCATTTCTCCTTGATATCACTCAGTGTATTCCCAGGGCTCAGTCTGATCCCAGGCCCAGTCCCATTCTTCCCATTCCTTGTTTATTCCAACCATCCTAGGCCATTCTCCATCTCTGTGCCTCCGCTTGTTTTGGTTTGACCCAGTACTTGAACTCCAATACCCCAGGATATGACATATACCCAGTTAACAGTGATTTTTGTTATCAAATGTGCAAATGTTCAAGTATGCACACTTCCACTCACCTCACATACAACTGCAATTCCAAAGAGGACAACTTCTTTGGTCTCCTTACTACAGCTGCAAAGAGGACAATTTGCAACCACTGAGGAAGCTGTTTCCTACAAGGAAGCTATTCCCATGTGGCAGGGGCAAGAAATGTCTGTATGGCATGAGGAATCTCAATTCCCTTGGCAGGATCAAACAACGATGACCAAGAGCTAGAAGATACTATGAATATGCAAGAACATCCAGTAAATTTTAATTTAATTCTTAAATATTATGTTTTATGTTTAATTTTATTGTAAGCTGCCTTTTGAGATTTTAACTGGAATTCAATCAATCAATCAATCAATCAATCAATCAATCAATCAATCAATCAAGTTTTTCTAAATTGTCCTCTCAGGTGATGCAGAAAGTTGTCACAAATTAATCCAATATTTATATGAGATAGATATCAGGGAATCAAGCTCTCGTTAGCACTGTCAGGGTGTTCATGGTATATTTTGGGATATTTTATAATATTAAATATTATTTGGCAGTAAGATTGCACAGTAGCATGCTACAGCAGGAATGCTGGATAATAACAGTGGCTTGACCTGACCACAATGACCGTTTGAACTGGAGAAATACCAAGGACATGAGAAAACGGGAATGGGCAATATTCTTATAAGTATGGGTCATTTAAAAACAAAGAAATATTGAGAACAAGCTTAAGAACTCAAATGGCAAAACAGGCAGAGTCACAGACATGAGAGTTAACTTGCTTTTCAAATGCTGAGCAGCCTGTGCAGGCAGGGGCACCAGCACAAAAGATAATGGCTGCTTTTATTAATCAATTATATCCAACTTTCCAGTGCCAAGGCAGCCACAATGCAGCCCTGAGACAAGGGAACAAACTTTCTGCCCTCTTGGCGTGGCCACCTCAGTGCTGGAAAGCTGGATTGGATTGGGCGCTCAGAGAACTTAAGCATATGAATCTTTTCCCACCCTTTCCCCACATGCCAGGAAAAAGTTCACCTGCTAAATTTTCACATGTTTTTAAAGGCACAGAAACAAAGTTCATAAATGTACTTGAAGATAATTTTCTTTATTACCTACTTGATAACTAGCATCTCCCCATAGATCTAATGAATAATGTTTTCTTTTCTTCAGTATCAAAGGAAATCTCTTTGGCTCCTAAGCTTATATCCCATGGGACAATATCCCATCTTAGGAATTCCTGCCCAGGGGGATAAACACTGAATGTCATGTAATAGGCTGATGTAGTCAATGCAGGTTCTCAGACAGAACAGAGAATCTGCAGCTCTCACTGCTTTTTTGGCATGAGCAGTGGAAAGTTACAAATACTTCTTTGCTGTAGAAATGTGAATTTTATTTTATATATCTGTTTAATCTCTCAACCAAAAGAAGAACACGGTTATTACAGCTATCCAGGTATGAACTATAGAGGCAAACATTATCTCTTTTACTTCCATACTCTGTGGCAGTTTTGCAGATGCTCAGTCAGCCTTGTTGTGGGCCCTGTAAGAAACCCCTTTGAGAAGTTCATGATTCAACATGGGCTTTGTATTCATCACCATTTACTTTCATGCCACGAAAAGGTCTACCTGCTAACTTTCCATATACTTTAAGTGCACAGGAGGAAAGTCAATCAAAAGATGTGAACCTTAAGTATATTTGAGAAGAATTCTTCTTTTTTCATTTTAGTGGTTTTAATAATTACCTTCTCCTTATCAGTGTAATCTGTATTTCTATTTTCAGAACAATTCACCACCCATTTGCTTCTTAGGCTACATATTCTGCCCTAATGCAATGCTATTGTAGTTGGCAACCTTCAGTCTCGAAAGACTATGGTATCGCGCTTTGAAAGGTGGTTCTGGAACAGCGTCTAGTGTGGCTGAAAAGGCCGATTCGGGAGTGACAATCCCTTCCACACTGGGAGCAAGTGCAGTCTGTCCCTGGCCTGTCTCCCTGGCTATGGGCCTTCCTTCTTTGCCTCTTAGCCTCAGACTGTTGGCCAAGTGTCTCTTCAAACTGGGAAAGGCCATGTTGCACAGCCTGCCTCCAAGCGGGCCGCTCAGAGGCCAGGGTTTTCCACTTGTTGAGGTCCACTCCTAAGGCCTTCAGATCCCTCTTGCAGATGTCCTTGTATCGCAGCTGTGGTCTACCTGTAGAGCGCTTTCCTTGCACGAGTTCTCCATAGAGGAGATCCTTTGGGATCCGCCCATCATCCATTCTCACAACATGACTGAGCCAACGCAGGCGTCTCTGTTTCACCAGTGCATACATGCTAGGGATTCCAGCACGTTCCAGGACTGTGTTGTTTGGAACTTTGTCCTGCCAGGTGATGCCGAGAATACGTCGGAGGCAGCGCATGTGGAAAGCATTCAGGTTCCTCTCCTGTTGTGAGTGAAGAGTCCATGACTCGCTGCAGTACAGAAGTGTACTCAGGACGCAAGCCCTGTAGACCTGGATCTTGGTATGTTCCGTCAGTTTCTTGTTGGACCAGACTCTCTTTGTGAGTCTGGAAAACGTGGTAGCTGCTTTACCGATGCGTTTGTTTAGCTCAGTATCGAGAGAAAGAGTGTCGGAGATCGTTGAGCCAAGGTACACAAAGTCATGGACAACCTCCAGTTCATGTGCAGAGATTGTAATGCAGGGAGGTGAGTCCACATCCTGAACCATGACCTATGTTGCTATAAGTCAAGGAGATTAATGACTATTCTCAGACTGCACATTCCTGGCCCACTCTGCACATGCATGGCACACACTACATACATTCAGATTCTGTTTTCTTCCTGGATTCCTGGAAAGGCATCTCTGTGTATTAGTGGAGTAGGTTCCATCCTAGCACCTGTCTATGGAACACTGAGTAGAAGTTACATTTGGAGCACAGTGGAAGTTGGAGCATGACAGACAGACAAGACAGAAGAGGGAGAAAGACCCTGCATAGTATTGTAATTTATACTGTCTTTGCTACGTAAGAATTGTGGGAGGTGGTATTGAACTAATGACTGGAAATCAACAATTTTGCAGATGTCAAAAATTTTGTGGAAAAGAAGCTGGCAAGGCTGTTTGAGTACAGAGCGGTTTAGAAACGCATGAGCACCAAAGTGGGGGAGGGGGGAGATGAATTTATTTCTTTATGAAACTATTCCTAGCATAGAAAAGGTAATCGCCTCCATTTCCATCACTACCTGTTTACTTCCTCCAACCATCAGTGTAAGTTTTTGCTTGGTGGTCCAGGAGTGCAGACCTCTCCTCCTCCTCCTCCCACAGTTGTGTAAGCCAGTGGAATTCCCTGGAACTCCAAAGCAAGCGGAGGGAGACGCCAGTACATGCATTCCCTCCTTAGGAGGGTAACATCTGAATGAAAAGCCAACCCTGACAACATTCACGCCTAACTATCTTGTAATGGCAGGGTCCCCTGAAGATTAAGAAACCAACAAAAGAATGTTGTATCCCTTAAAGTGTGCATGACCTTTTACAAGCCCCCCTCCCCATAAGGTAGTAGACACAATATGGAAAATCTCAAAATTATTTAAGGTAGGTGTAATATACATATACAAGAAAATTTGACTGCATGCGTAGTGTAGAGACCAGTGCCACAATTCCATGGAGTGGAATACTGCAAGGAGGAAGACAACTTTAAAGGTTCAGGGCAGGTAAGTTTCATCATGAGAATTTTAATACAGCAGTAGGAAGGGAGATTCAAGCAAAAAAAGGCAGTACAATGTGTTCAATCACACAGCTGGACTCTAAATAGAAGCTATTTCTAGGTACTGTAAAATCCTAATATGGGAAGAGCATACAATGGCACAAAAGAAAGGGGAGAAAGGAGGGAGAGTAGGATGTAGGGAAATCAGGAGGGCTGCCAAGAATGAACTTAGGCTGGAAAATCTGGGGTTTTGTGGCAGTGAAGTGGGAGGGAAAAGAAGGACAACCGTGGGAACAGGAGAGGGAAATTGAAACAAGGTTCAGTCATGGTGAAAGTAGGTCTGGGAAGGGGGGAGGAGGCAAAATCTCCAGGATCCAGGCTTTTGGTGGGTCCGGGCCATGACAAAATAAGTTATACAGTATAAAACAAATGTATTTCAAAATAAAATTGGGTACGTCAATCTCAGTCTATCCAGGGCTGTGTTTCCACTACAGCTTTAAACCACTTTCATTGCACTTCCATTTCCCTAATGCATTGTGGAGACTGTAGTTTGTGAAGGATAGCTCTAACAATCAGATTCCTTAACAAGCTGCAGTCTCCCCAGAATGCATTGGGGAAATGCAGCCCCAGTTTTCTCCATAAGCACCAACCTGTATTAGTACAGTTCAGACATGGGAAACTGCAGCTTACACCTTCTGACCAAAACTGCTAGACCTCAGTAGTAGTCCCCAGGTCACCTAGTTCAGACCACAAATGTGTTCCTTCTACTGCTCGCAAAATTTCCAAGCCCCAACAGTCAGCTCCATCCCTTCTTCTAGTTCAGTGTATGCCTAGAGAAGACGTGTTCTCAAGGATCAAGTCGACATATGTTTTTCCATTGTTTGAAGATGCAAAGGGAGAAAAGGTTTGAAAAGCAAACTTGGGCTAAGTGGTAGACTTATCTAATTCCAAGAAGGGGAGCAGGACAAAGTATTAAGTCTTTACTTGCAAAAAAGATAGGTGCTCAGCAGGGACTAGAGCACCAGCTTTTGGTTGCATTCGGAGAAGGGAAGTGTGGGA
Organism: Tiliqua scincoides; assembly: GCF_035046505.1. Lineage (NCBI taxonomy): Eukaryota > Metazoa > Chordata > Lepidosauria > Squamata > Scincidae > Tiliqua > Tiliqua scincoides. The sequence continues at coordinate 101,165,961 of NC_089825.1, read as the reverse complement.
GAAGAGAAAAAGGCTGAAAAGGAAAAGCTCTCTGATTCCTGACCTCAGAGTGTTCCCAAGGGTAAAGGGAGTGTTGAGACAGCTCCCAAAAAGCCATTTCCTATAAATCCTTATTTGTGAAGCCCTGCCTGAGGTATTTATATACTGCCTTTCTTGGTCGTCAGATTTCTCCTCAGACTTTAATTCAAGGCGGTTTACATAGGCAGGCTATACTAAATCCCAATAGGGATTTTTACAATTGAAGGAGGTTCTGTCTTTCAAGAACCACAACATTTCACATGGATCTTTTATGATCTGCTATCACATTCTGGCCTCCATTTTCCTCCCACACAGGCTGACAGCGGCCAAAGAGCAGGTGGAATAACTCGGCTGGGCTTGTCAGCTGCTTCAAGGTCTCGCCGTTCACGGTGCTGGTGGCCTCGAACTGGCGACCTTCAGATGTTGTCTTCATGCAAATGGAGGCTCTACCCTCTAGACCAGACCTCCTGCCCTGTACAGTACGTAAAATCTTATAGGACTGGGCATCATATTCCTCAGCACAACTCTTCTAAAAGAAATGTGGTTTTTCTTTATAGAAACAAGAATCAAGAATTTATTTTTGTTTTCTATTTGCTCAGCAATGGAGAACCAGACAGTGGTTCAAGAGTTCATCCTTCTGGGTCTGACAAATGACCAGGAGCTGCAACATGTTCTCTTCACACCTTTCCTGCTGCTCTACATGGCCTGTCTCCTGGGGAATGGGGCCATTTTGACTGTGGTTGTAGCTGAGCCAAAACTCCATATGCCCATGTATTTTTTTCTGGGTAACCTTTCCTGTCTGGACATCTGTTACACTACAGCGACAATGCCCAAAATGCTGAGTGGTTTCCTCTTGGAGCACCAGGCCATTTCCTTTTCTGGGTGCCTGACCCAGCTTCACTTCTTCCATTTTTTGGGAAGCAGTGAGGCTATGCTTCTAGGTGTCATGGCATACGACCGTTATGTAGCTATCTGTAAACCCTTGCGTTACTCCACCATCATGAGCAAACAAGCTTGCCTAAGACTAGCTGTGGCCACCTGGACAGCTGGGTTCTTTTATGCCCTGATGAACACAGTGCTCACCTCCCGTCTATGGTTCTGTGGCCCCAACCATATTCTGCACTTCATCTGTGACATAAAACCTTTGCTAAAACTGGCCTGCAGCAGCACTGCCCTCAACCTCATGGTCTTCAATATGGTCACTGGGTGTATTGCTCTGGCTTCCTTTTTTGTCACCCTCCTCTCCTATCTTTACATCATCTCCTTCCTCTTCTTCAAATTCCAAACATGGCAGAGCCGTTGGAAAGCCTTCTCCACTTGTGCTTCCCACCTGACTGTTGTGGCTCTGTTTTACATTCCAGTCATCTCAAACTATGCACTTGCCTCTGCTGGGGACTCTGCTGAAAGAGAGATGACCATCACTGTTCTCTACAGTGCAGTCACCCCAGTTTTAAACCCTTTAATCTACTCTATGAGGAATCAGGAGGTGAAATCATGCCTGAGGAAAGCCCTAAGCAGAAAACTGCTCTCTGAAAGGGCCTGAAATCATGTTTTCAGGTGGAAAAACATTAATTCCAGTTTCAAGGTACAGTTACATTCATTCATGACTAAGAAACAGAATGAAGCATAAACATAATGAATCTAACTTTTAAATATTATGTTTTATGTTTGATTTTATTGTAAGTCACCTTGTGGATTTTTATATGGTATGGAAGGGTACTCATTTATTCAATTAAAAAATACATACATACATAAAGTTTTTTTTTAATGGTCCTCTCAGGTGAAGTGGAAGGATGTCACAGAATAATCCAAGGTTTATATGAAATAGATATCAGGAAATCGAGCTCTGATTAGGCACCCTACATGTCAATGAACAACAATGAAATGGACTCGCATGTAGGTTTGCTTAGGGGTGTCTCCTAAATGTGTATTAATCTAATTTGCAGCCTAATCCTACCTAAACTTCTGCTGCATCCCGCAGGGGAGTTTGACAGCTACAAGTCTGCCGGGGATAAGGGGATATTTGTCCCCTTGTTCCAGGGTAAGCCCCAGCAGCCACTATGGTGATATCACTGGCACAAATTCACATTGCTTCATGCAGGTAAATCAGGCCTTGGGGGGAAAAAAGACAGGATTCAGCATGCACTGCCGTTGCCAATTCAACCCACCTCATCAGCCTGATCTGCCCACTCCATCTCGTCCTTGTTCTGCCCATCACACACCTCATTCCATCCCCTCTGCTGGGTTTACCTGCCTTGATGAGCCTCCTAATGACTGCCAGTGTCCGTCGGAAGGCTCTGGCCTTCTTTCCAGCATACCAGCTGCTTGTGCTCCTGCAAAGCAAGTCCTGGTTGCTTTGCAGCAGCCTGGACTGACAGAACATGCATTCCGCTTGCACACTTTTTAGATATGATTGGGTCATTGGAAAGCTTAATTTGTAGCCAGCTTTTTTAAAAAAAAAATAATTACACACAGTCCAATCCTAACCTTTGCCAGCACCGGTGTAGTAGTTGCTGCACCAGTGCTAGTTATCACAAATGTGCCATAAAGCATGTTTGCGATGACTGGCAAATAGGCAGCAGTGGCAGGAAGTACTGTGCCATCCCAACAGCACTGTCTCCAGCTTGATGGCTGCCACAGCATGTAGGTGCAGTGGTAGATGGTGGGTTGTGGGAGGTGGTGGTGGGCAAAATGGAGGTGGGGAGGGGGTTTTCAGGGCAGGGGAGGGTGGGGAGTGGGGCGGTTCAGGTCTGGGAGAGAGATAGGGAAGGTAAGCTTGAAGGCCCTACACAGTGCCACTCAGACTTGCACCAGCGATTTAGCAGCATTTTAGTCTGGGGGTTGACATAGGATATGGGAACAAATTCTCCTTATCCCAAGGAGACCTCCTGTCTGCCCAATTCAGCACTAGCGACAGCGTAGGCTATCTGGTCCGGCTGTGCAAGTGCTGAATAGAATCGGGTTGCCCATCTCAGTGGGAGAAATCCCCCATCCCTGCTTTCTTCAGCTCTCCTTTGGCATGCATTAAAACCCTAATAATGACAGCTGTAAAAAAAAAAAAAAAAGTGGCATTACCACAGTGTCTCGCCTGTATCAAGACTCGCATTTCTTGACATGGTCTACATTTAGGGCCACCACTTTGACTTCCAGGCCTTCTCCAAGCCCTGTAACAGCAGATTGACTATCCAACTTTCCAATATGTTGTAGCAGCAACCAATTCAACCCTGAGATTAAGGAACAAATGTTCTGCCCAATTGGTATGGCTGCTGGGCAGCTCAATCCGGAGCTTCCATTATATGCAGCTGTGGCAGCAGCGAAAACAGCTGCCGCCATATCCTGCGTGCCAACGGCGGCCACGGGCGACACCTCAGGAGAAGGGGACTTTCATCCCCTTCTCCCAGGTAAGGGAAGTAGCCCTGCAGTGGGGCTACTCAATTCAGCACCGACCAAAAGGTCAGTGCTGAAGTAAGAGCGTTCGTGTCGGGCGCCAAGGCCCACATGAACACCAGGATACAGTGAAGCAGAGCTTCACTGGACCCACCTCCCTCCCCATTCCCTACCCCTGGCACGCCTGCTCCCCACCCTCACCGTCCTCTCCCCGCCTCCCCCCTCCCAGGAACATCTCCTCCTTTCCTCCCCCCATCCCCTTACCTTACCACGGCTCGGTGGCCCACGTGACCGCCCAGCGGCGGAGGCCGGGAGCTTGCCCAACACTAGCCCAGCACCAGCCAGCACTGGGCTAGCAGGGTGTTCGCCCAGCAATAAGCCTCGCAAATGTGCCTTACAGCACGTTTGCAACAGTGCGTGCCTGCAGTAAGATGGCATGTCAAATCCAGGATTGGGCTCTCAGTGCTGTAAAGGATTGGATTGGGCCCTAAGAGAACTTAAACATATGACGCTTTTCCCATCATTTCCCCACATGCTAGGAAAAAGTTCACCTGCTAAATTTTTGCATGTTTTTAAAGGCACAGAAACAAGGATCATAAATGTACTTGAAGATAATTTTCTTTGGTAACAATGTTATCATTTTCATTATTAACTACTACTCCCCATAGATCTAATAAATCATACATATTTTTACCAATAATCAAAGGAAATCTCTTTAGCTCATAAGCTAAATATATATATCCCATGGCACAATACTCCCCCTCAGGAATTCCCCCTCCGGGGCGGGGGATAAACACTGAATGTCTTATAATAGGTAGATGTAGTCAATCCCTGTTCTCAGTACAGAGAAACTGCAGCTCTCACTGCTTCTTTGGCATGAGCAGTGGTAAGTTACAAATACTTCGTAGAAATGTGAATTTTATTTTACGTATCTGTTTAATCTCTCGACCGAAAGAAGAACACGGTAATCACAGCTATCCAGATATGAACTATAGAGGCAAACATTCTCTCTTTTACTTCACTTCCATACTCTGTGGAAGCTTTGTATATTCTCAGTCAGCATCCCTGTTATTTGCCTTGATGTGGGCGCTGCAGAAAGCCCTTTGCGAAGGAATCATAAGTCCATGATAAAACATGGACTTTGTATTCCCCACCATTTACCTTCATACCTTCCACACACACCCCACCTGCTAATTTTCCATATATCTTTAAAGGCACAGGAGGAATGTCAATCAAAAGATTTGAACCTTCAGTGGCAGACCTTCCATTAATTTCATGGGGCAAATGCCCTGGGCGCGGAGCCTCGCGTACCTTTAGGACTCTGTGGAAGCCTCTCTGAGGCTCCTGACAGGATCGGAAATGGTGGTTCCATTTTTCCGGAAGCACAGTTTAAAGCATCGGAGAACCCTCAGGAAGCTTCCCTGACTCAGCCTGGGGTCCCGCAGGGCTCTGTAAGCTTTAGGTAAGGGGGGGGTGGATTTGTGTGTGGGGGGTGGCGACATCCCATGGGGGCGCTATCGCGCACCTTTGCCTCAGGGCGCGAGGCTGGGGAGGTCCACCACTGTGAACCCTGAGTATATTTGAGAAACATTCTTCATTTTTCATTTTATTTAATAATGCATTTTCCCTATCCATGTAATCTATAATTTCTATTTTCAGAATCAATTAATTATCTATTAGCTTCTTAGGCTACATATATCTTATTGCAAAAATCACCCTGGAAGCTAATTTTCTCTCCTAATGCGATTCTATAAATTGTGAAGATAAATGAATATTCTCAAAGTTCACAGCCATGGCAAACACGACATGCATTCAAATTCTGTTCTCTTCCTGGGGAGTTATTCTAAGGGCTAAAGGAAAGTGTCAGGATTCCTGGAAAGGCATCTCTGTGTCTTTGTGGAGTCATTTCCATCCTAGCACCTGTCTATGGAACAGGGTAGAAATTACATTTGGAGCATAGTGAAACTTGGAGCATGACAGACAGACAGACAGACAGACAAAGGGAGAGAGACCCTGCATAATATTGTAATTTTTCATATTCTGTCAGCACAGTCCTATCCAACTTTTCAGCATCTGCAGTTGCACTGCAGCCCTGAGGTATGGGAACAAATGTTCACTGACCTGGTAGAGGTCATGACTCAACCTGCTCCACACTACAGGATTCGACACATGTCATATTGGCACAGCTGCAACGGTGCTAGAAAATTGGATAGAATTGTACCCTGTGTATGACTGTGTCTACCTTGCCTTTGTGGACTCACCTCCCTGCATTACAATCTCTGCGCATGAACTGGAGGTTGTCCATGACTTTGTGTACCTTGGCTCAACGATCTCCGACACTCATTCTCTCGATACCGAGCTAAACAAGCGCATTGGTAAAGCAGCTACCACGTTTTCCAGACTCACAAAGAGAGTCTGGTCCAACAAGAAACTGACGGAACATACCAAGATCCAGGTCTACAGAGCTGCGTCCTGAGTACACTTCTGTACTGCAGCGAGTCATGGACTCTTCGCTCACAACAGGAGAGGAAACTGAGCGCTTTCCACATGCGCTGCCTCCGACGCATCCTCAGCATCACCTGGCAAGACAAAGTTCCAAACAACAATTCCTGGAACGTGCTGGAATCCCTAGCATGTATGCACTGCTGAAACAGAGACGCCTGCGTTGGCTTGGTCATGTCGTGAGAATGGATGATGGCCGGATCCCAAAGGATCTCCTCTATGGAGAACTCGTGCAAGGAAAGCGCCCTACAGGTAGACCACAGCTGCGATACAAGGACATCTGCAAGAGGGATCTGAAGGCCTTAGGGATGGACCTCAACAAGTGGGAAACCCTGGCCTCTGAGCGGCCCGCTTGGAGGCAGGCTGTGCAGCATGGCCTTTCCCAGTTTGAAGAGACACTTTGCCAACAGTCTGAGGCTAAGAGGCAAAGAAGGAAGGCCCATAGCCAGGGAGACAGACCAGGGACAGACTGCACTTGCTCCCGGTGTGGAAGGGATTGTCACTCCCGGATTGGCCTTTTCAGCCACACTAGACGCTGTGCCAGAACCACCTTTCAGAGCGCGATACCATAGTCTTTCGAGACTGAAGGTTGCCAATACAACTGTCTTTGCTACATAAGAATTGTGGGAGGTGGTACTGATGACTGGAAATCAACAATTTTGTAGATGTCAGAAGTTTTGTGGAAAAGAAGCTGGTGTTTGAGTACAGAATGTTTAGAAAAGCTTGGGGGGCAGGGCGGATGAATTTATTTCTTTATGAATCTATCCCCAGCATAGAAAAGGTAATCACCTCCATTCCCATCACTACCTGTTTACTTCCTCCTACCATCACTGTAAGTTTGTGCTAGGTGGTCCAGGAGTGCACACCTCTCCTTCTTCTCCTCCCACAGTTCTATAAGCTGGTGGAAGTATGTCTCTGAAAACACATTCACACCAAATTATCTTGTAATGGCAGGGTCCCCTGAAGTTTAAGAAACCAACAAAACAAAGTTGTATCTCTTAATGCAGTATTTCTCAAACTGTGGGTCAGTACCCATTAGGTGGGTCATGAGCCAATTTCAGTTGGGTCCCCATTTCCCCAATGCATTTTAGAGACTGTCATTTGTGAAGGGTAGCTCTAACTCCCAGATTCCTTAACAAGCCACGGTCTCTCCAGAATGCATTGGAGAAATAGAAGTACATTGGAAGTGAATTAAAGCTGCAGTGGAAATGCAGCCCAGGGCTTCTCCATAAGCACCAACATGTATTAGTACAGTTCAAACATGGGAAAGTGCAGCTTGCACCTTCCGACTATAACATGACCCAGTAGTAGGTCACCCAGTTGGGTTCACAAATTCCTAGACCTCCATAGTCAGCTCCACTGCTTCTTCTCATTTACTGTGTGTCTAGAACACATGGCCTTGGATCAAGTCTACATGTGTTTTGCCATTGTTTGAAGATGAACTTAACAATACGGGGTATAAATATAAGTCTGGAGCACAGAAAAGGGGAAAAAAAAGATTCCTAGACTTACAAGCACACACGGCACTCAAAATAGGAAAATAGGAAAAATAGGAAATAGGAATAGCAAAATAGGAAAAAAAAGATGGAGACAATAAAAACTGTGTCCTTTTATTGCACTAAGACACAAAAGATAGAGGGAAATTTGTGAGCCCAGTGGTCAGGGTCACCCAAGAATAAAATTACCCATCCATATCTAGTAAGAAAACATGAGATGCAAAGTTGCCGTGATCACTGGCTGCAAAGGCAGGGAGAAAAGGTTTGAGAAGCAAACTTGGGCTAAGTGGTAGCCTTATCTAACTCCAAGAAGGGGAGCAGGGCAACGTAGATAAAGCCCCCCCCCAAGGGAAAGGGATATGTTGGAGGCAGCTCAGTGAAACCTTGAACACTGCACTCAGGTAGCAAATTTTTGGTTGCATTCAGGGAAGGGAAGTAGGGGAGAAGAGAGAAAGTCTGAAATGAGAGGACTCTCCTGACCTTGGAGCATTCCCAGGCTAACAGGTGGGGTTGAGACAGCTCCCTAATGCCATTTCCTGCAAGACCTCATTTGTGAAGTCCTGCCTGATATGCATGAGTCCACAATGGAGAAATGGCTATTTGTTTTTATTGTACCACTCCATTAGGTATCATGATGGACTGCTTTCCAAAGATCTTTTCCTGCAGGTTTTCACCCATGGAGGCCTGACATATGCGCAAGTGTCCTCAATGTAGAAACTGCAATGAATAAACATGAAAACATGATTAAGAAAACATGATTCAGATATTGCTCACTGTTGGCTTATTTATTCACAGTACTGTACATAAAATCTTGTAGGATCGGCATGATATTCCTCAGCACAACTCTTCTAAAAGAAATGTTGTTTTTTCTTTATGAAAAAAGGAATCAAGAATTTATTTTTGTTTTCTATTTGCACAGCCATGGAGAACCAGACAGTGGTTCAGGAGTTCATCCTTCTGGGTCTGACAAATGACCAGGAGCTGCAACATGTTCTCTTCACACCTTTCCTGCTGCTCTACATGGCCTGTCTCTTGGGAAATGGGGCCATTTTGACTGTGGTTGTAGCTGAGCCAAAACTCCATACGCCCATGTATTTTTTTCTGGGTAACCTTTCCTGTCTGGACATCTGTTACACTACAGCGACAATGCCCAAAATGCTGAGTGGTTTCCTCATGGAGCACCAGGCCATTTCCTTTTCTGGGTGCCTGACCCAGCTTCACTTCTTCCATTTTTTGGGAAGCAGTGAGTCTATGCTTCTAGGTGTCATGGCATACGACCGTTATGTAGCTATCTGTAACCCCCTGCGTTACTCCACCATCATGAGCAAACAAGCTTGTCTAAGACTAGCTGTGGCCGTCTGGACAGCTGGGTTCTTTTATGCCCTGATGAACACAGTGCTCACCTCCCGTCTATGGTTCTGTGGCCCCAACCATATTCTGCACTTCATCTGTGACTTCAAACCTCTGCTAAAACTGGCCTGCAGCAGCACTGCCCTCACCCTCATGGTCTTTAATGTGGTCGCTGGGTGTATGGCTCTGGCTGCCTTCTCTGTCACCCTCCTCTCCTATCTCTACATCATCTCCTTCCTTTTCTTCAAATTCCAGACATGGCAGAGCCGCTGGAAAGCCTTCTCCACCTGTGCTTCCCACCTGACTGTTGTGGCTCTGTTTTATATTCCAGTCATCTCAAACTATGCACTTGCCTCTGCTGGGGACTCTGCTGAAAGAGAGATGACCATCACTGTTCTCTACAGTGCAGTCACCCCAGTTTTAAACCCTTTAATCTACTCTCTGAGGAATCAAGAGGTGAAATCATGCCTGAGGAAAGCTCTAAGCAGAAAACGGCTCTGAAAGGGCCTGAATTAATGTTTTCAGGTGGAAAAGCATAAATTCCGATTTCAAGGTACAGGTACATTCATTTATGACTAAGAAACAGAATGAAGCATAGACAGGCTTGACTGTGAGTGCAATTCTATGTGTCTTATCCTAATCCTCTTCCTGGGCTTCCCAGCACTGTACTGGGCTGCACAGACTTCCACCAGCTAAATAACTGGCAGAAATCAGAGTAGTCTCATTGGACAGGCTGGGGCTTTGCTTGGAATAAGGGGAAAAAATATCCCTTTATCCTGAGGAGACCTCCAACTTGCCCCTGAGCTGCAATGGATACAGCAGAGGCCATGTGACCCTGCTGCACCAACACAGTTTAGGATTGGTCTGCCTAGCTCTAACTGTTTCAGACAGGCTTAAAGCGGGTTGCAGGCGAGGCAGGCAAAAACCGACAACAGATGTTCAGTGCAGCAAGCAACTAACGTACCTTCCTGTCTGTAGGCCAGTGATTCCCAACTTTAGGAGCCTGTGGACCACTGAGTCAGAAACTAGAACCGTTGTGGACCGCAGGCAATGCCAGCTGTGGGCGGTCTGTTCTCTACCCTCTCTGATGGTTCATGGGGAAGCATCTCCCAAGTGGGCACTCCCCATGGACTACCAGAGAAGGTGGAGAATGGACCACCAGCAGCCAGCACGTCAGTGCCGGCTGTGGGCAGTCCTTTTTCCACCCTCTCTGGTGGTCCTTGAGGGAGTGCTTGCTCGGCAAGATCATGGAAGTGTTGGGGGGGGAGGGTTTCCTGAGACCTCGCTGATCTCTAAATAACATCAATCAGCACTGCATAAATCCTATGTTACCTGCCTTCTTGACTTCCTACTTTTGTATATGTGAGCACCTCTGATATGCCTGGGTGTCACATTACCTGTGATACTGGCTGAAAAATCTGCAGTTTGCTGAACATATAAAGTTGTGATATACAGAATTAGATAATAAACCAACAAGCTCAATAGTGTCTGCACTGACTCACAGCAATTCTTCAGGGTTCCAAGCAGGGACCCATCCCACTCAACATGGAAATCCCAAAGAAATACATTATGACCCACTATGCTCAAAACCAACAATCTGCCAACAAGCTACAACCCCAGCCCCAGGGCCTAGGAGAGGGGGTAAAAGGGGGTAATTTGTACCTGGGGCCAGGGTCAAAAAGGGGACCCAGAAGCCAAAGGAGGGGGCCCAGAAATTTCCTGGGATCTTACGTTTTCCAATCTCACCCAGACTCACTGCCCACGTGGGATACTGGGGAAATTACCATGGCACATGGCAGTGACTACTGTCACAAGCCATACATACCAAGCCCAGGAATGCATACATTCCTTAACAGTGTCACATCTGGGAAGAAACGGACCTGTTACAGTAGCTCTTTGGCTTCTGAATCTACTTACCATGAAGGAGTAAGAACATAAGAACAGCCCCACTGGATCAGGCCATAGGCCCATCTAGTCCAGCTTCCTGTATCTCACAGCGGCCCACCAAATGCCCCAGGGAGCACACCAGATAACAAGAGACCTGCATCCTGGTGCCCTCCCTTGCATCTGGCATTCTGACATAGCCCATTTCTAAAATCAGGAGGTTGCACATACACGTTATGGCTTGTAACCCGTAATGGATTTTTCCTCCAGAAACTTGTCCAATCCCCTTTTAAAGGTGTCCAGGCCAGATGCCATCACCACATCCTGTGGCAAGGAGTTCCACAGATCAACCACATGCTGAGTAAAGAAATATTTTCTTTTGTCTGTCTAGACTCTCCCAACACTAAATTTCAGTGGATGTCCCCTGGTTCTGGGGTTATGTGAGAGTGTAAAGAGCATCTCTCTATCCACTTTATCCTTCCCATGCATAATTTTGTATGTCTCAATCATGTCCCCCCTCAGGTGTCTCTTTTCTAGGCTGAAGAGGCCCAAACGCCGTAGCCTTTCCTCATAAGGAAGGTGCCCCAGCCCAGTAATCATCTTAGTTGCTCTCTTTTGCACCTTTTCCATTTCCACTATGTCTTTCTTGAGATGTGGCGACCAGAACTGGACACAATACTCCAGGTGTGGCCTTACCATAGATTTGTACAACGGCATTATAATATTAGCTGTTTTGTTCTCAATACCTTTTCTAATGATCTCAAGCATAGAATTGGCTTTCTTCACTGCCGCTGCACATTGGGTCGACACTTTCATTGACCTGTCCACCACCAACTCAAGATCTCTCTCCTAATCTGTCACAGACAACTCAGAACCCATCAGCCTATATATGAAGTTTTGATTTTTTGCCCCAATGTGCATGACTTTACACTTACTGACATTGAAGCGCATCTGCCATTTTGCTGCCCATTCTGCCAGTTTGGAGAGATCCTTCTGGAGCTCCTCACAATCACTTCTGGTCTTCACTACTTGGAAAAGTTTGGTGTCGTCTGCAAACTTGGCAACCTCACTGCTCAACCCTGTCTCCAGGTCATTTATGAAGAGGTTGGAAAGCACCATTCCCAGAGGAGCTCAGTGACACAGCTGCTACAGAAGTCAGTTTTGGTGTACACATGACACTTTCCATTCTAGTGTGAGCCTAACACAATGATACTAATCCCTGCAATGATTTGCTATATTTGAAAGATTTTAGAGAGACTTAGGAGTGTGTTTGGTTTTCTGTATTCCTGTGTCTAGCTGCCAATGCCAGGCAGGCAGGTAGACCTGACCTCTGCATTGGGAAGGCTGGTAGACCTGGGCTCCAAAGACTGTTCTAGCTGTTGCCACTTTCCCCCTGCCTGTGTTGCCCCCATTCGGCCCACCCCATCCTGCCCCCACTCTATTTCACTCCCTCCCCCTTTGGGAAGGGGCCCAAAGGTAACTTTGTACCCCTTGATAAAATTCCTCACAGAGGTCCTGCCCAGCTCTCATTATAGCGCATGGAATCGCCGCAGACACTCGCCCATAAGTCGACCCCACAGATAAGTCGAGGGCAGGTTTTGAGCCAACAATCATGGAATTTTCTATGAACCCCGGATAAGTCGGGGGTTAAACTTAGGGGGGTGTCTGACTATAGTTTTGTCTGATTTTACTCGAGGCCAGATCCTGAAAAATAACCCAGCACTAATTGTTACCTAAGAACTGTAGTCTCTATAATTTATTAACAACATAGTAAAAGATCATAAGACATTTTTATTCTTTTTAAATTCTGGTCATCACCTTTTTGTAACCACTATCAGAGTAAGTGCACTGTAAACAACATACCAGTAAAACTGGCCCACCTCACCCCAGCACTGTCTGTTCTAGTGGCTGTCTGCTGGTGTTCTTTTTGCATCTTTTTAGATTGTGAGCCCTTTTGGGACAGGGAGCCATTTAGTTATTTGATTTTTCTCTGTAAACCGCTTTGTGAACTTTTAGTTGAAAAGCGGTATATAAATACTGTTGTTAATAATAATAATAATAATAATAATAATAATAATAATAATAATAATAATAATAATGGTTCTCAACCTGGTATTCATGTACTCCCAGGGACACTCAAAAGGACCTTTAGGGGTACTTGAAAAAGAATGGAATAATAGTAGGAAAAAGGCAGGTCATGCTCCAGAATGCCTTGCAAGACAGGAATGCCTTGCAAGGACCAGCAAGGCAGGAAGGGAGGTAGCTAATTGACAGTGAAAGCCCCACCAATAGCTAGGTTTTGGTCATCAATTCATGTATGCACCAGTGATTGAAAACCAGCACAGTAAAAAAGCTGAAACATAATATGGAAAGTGATCAATCACCCAGATTTTCTCAGCACACTTCTGGTGCAAAACAGTGCAAAGGTAGAGTCTTCTGTTCTTCAAACAGATAAAAAGAGAAAGCACTGTGATAAATACATGAAGCCTGGGCTTTCATATAGAGGAGATGAGGGCTTGTATGATTAATTACAAACATTTTGCTAATATGAAGGGTACAATTTATGGAAATGGGCTGCCAAGGGGTATGCAAGTGAAAAAGGTTGGGAACCACTGCAGGAGAACCAGGAATCAAATCCACCTTTAAGGTGGACATGAGAAGAACCATGAATCAAATACACCTTTAAGGTGTCTGGTGTGTTAAGCCAGAAGCTCTACGTACAACATACAACCCACAACACATAACTGGGAGTGTGCAATTCAATTCACAGCAGAGAAATGCAGCTGCATATATTTGCAACCCTTTTTACTCAGAAGTAGACCCACTGCTTTCCATGGGTGTTATTGTTAAGTAAGGGTGCACTGAATTGTAGTCTGCTCAGAAGGAAAAGAGGATTCCTATCCTGGTGTTTCAAAAAACAGACCTGCTTTGCAAGCATTTGCCAAGCAGAACCAGGCTGCAGCAGAAGGAAGGAGAATAAAAGGTTAACAAATTGCTTCTAAGGAGCTGTGCCTGCCTATCGCTTGAGAAACCTGGCGCCTGTCTACCGCTTGAGAAAACTTTTCAGAGTTGAAAGGCTTTGCCCTCTGATTGACCCGGAGATAAGGCGAAGTGAGAATTTGAGCTTGTACTATAGGCGGTTATCTACGGTATTTACAGCACCCCTTGCCAGCCACAGAGGCCTTGGAGTCAGCAACTGCATAGCCCAAGGTAGTAGGCAGGCAGCACAATCCAGACCAGGCCCCAGACAATGTGGGAGGCACCCTACAATAAAGGATCCAAATGGAGAGATGAAGAGGGGACCCCTATAATAACCCTCACAAACCCTCCCATTCAGATGGCTGATGCGCAGCTTTCACGCCAATGTATTAATCAATATGATGTGATATATGCAAGAGTTATGAACTATCATTAGATGGCAATATTACTGAATGAGTCCAGAGAGGAGGCTGATCTTGGAAACATCCCATCCTTCCCTTTCCACAGTAAGGAGCAGGAAATATTCCCCAGTGCAGGCTCCTGCCTTATAATTAATGACATTTCCAGTGGTGCTGTTTTAAACCAAGCTCAGCTGATCAAGAACAGATCCTTGCATTATTGGAAACATTCTGTCAATACGGAGCATTGTCATTGTTTAACTGTTAAATAATCACCCTAGAGATCTAATCAATCCCATATATCTTCAGAATCTCTGTAGCCTCTGGGCTACATACATACATATCCCATGGCAGACTAGACCCCTCTGTGAATTATTTCCCCCAGCGGAGAAATTGAATGTCTTATAATAGGTAGATAATAGATATAATAGGTATAATAGCTAATTGTGTGTTGTCTAACTCTACAAAGAAACTATAGCTCTCACTTCTATTGTTGCCTGAACAATGGAAAACTGCAAATACTTCTTCACTGTAGTTTGCAGAGTTTTACTCTATGTTTAGTTTCTTAGCTGAAAGAAGAATACAGCTACCACAGCTTTCCAGGTATGAACTGTAGAGGCAAATATTTTCTCTTTTAAGTCATTGATATTTTCCATGGAAGCTGTGTAAATTGTCAGTGATGCTCAATCATACTGTACTTGCTATTTGCTTTCACATGGGGTCTATGGCCAGCCCTCTGCAATGGAGATACAGATCAGTGGTTTAATAGGTGCTTTGTATACACCACCATTTTCCTTCATGTCATGAAAAGGCTAACTTTTCATATATCTTTAAAGCACTGTTTCTCCAAGTGAGCCCCTAGGAGCTCTGGGGCTCCCTGAGACCTCTTTAGGAGTTCCATGAGCACATCACAAATGGCAGCCATCTACTTGCTGCTGAACCACTCTGCACATGCACTGGCACTCTGGGGTTTCTTGAGACGCCATGCATGCACTGACAGACTCCCTGGAAGACTGTAAAGGGCTCCAGAGATCTAAACATTTGAGAACCACTACTTTAAAAGACACAGGAGCAAAGTCAATCAAAAGATGAACACCTTAAATATATTTGAGAAACATTTTTTATTGCCATTGTTTTTATGATTACCTTCTTCCCAGAAATCTAGTCAATCATTTTTATTATCATAACCCATTAATCTCTAATTTGGTTCCTAGGATATATATGTCAAAAATCACCCTAATCAGATGATATATGTTTTAGAAATGGATTAATACTCAAATTATAAAGAGACGTTACTTCTGTCTCTTCTACAGTGCATGGGTCATGGAAAAAATGGACTCTTCAGGTTCTACTTTGCATTGCAGTCTAATACCTCAACTAAAAAAGAAAAAAGATCCTATCTGAGCATGAACTGAACGGGTAAATGCCTTTCTGTGCGCAATCATTTTCATCCTCCATGAAGCTCAGGCAGTTTATTTCTCATCTACTAATCATGTTCCCCAGTATTCAAAGCCATGCTCTCTCCTACCTGACTGCGCTTCAAAATGGGGTAATTCTGAGCTAGGAGCAGGCAGAAGCATTTCTTATAATTTTGAAACCGGGGTTTGCACACTGACCACAATGTATCCCAAGGGGGGGCTCAGCACAAAATGCTTGTACCCTCTAGATTCTTCAGGCTTGCAGAAGTTTGCAAAATTAACCTATCCCAGAGGGTAGAATACCCCCAAATGACACTGAGTGACTACGCAGGGATGGCACACTCTCCTCCATAACTAGCATCTATGGAAGAAATCATTAAAGATCTCGATATGCAATAATATAAATGAAAACTGTTATAAGATGATGTACAGGTGGTATTTAACTCCAAAAAAACTAGCAAAAATGAATAATAAATTATCTAACAAATGTTGGAAATGTCACGAGCCTGAGAGGTCTTTCTACCATATGTGGTGGACTTGTAAAAAAGCAAAGCATTTCTGGTTAGAGATATTTAAAGAGGTCATGAAGGTATTAAGATACACAATTCATAAAAGTCCAGAATTGTTTTTGCTAGGATTAAACTTAGAGGAAATAGTAATTAATGACAGAACTTTATTATGGTATATGGTGACAGCAGCAAGGATGATATATGTGAAGTATTGGAAGCAAGAAAAAGTGCCTGATATAGACGAATGGCTACAAAAGATGATATATATGATGGAAACGGATAAAATTACGAGAAGTTTGAATGAAGAAATGTTAGAGGAATTTCATTTGGAATGATATAAATTTAAAGCCTACTTGGAGAAAAATTGGAAGGTTAAGTGTTCATTATGGTTATTAGAATGTTAATAAGAATTATATAATGAACAAAAGTTTATCTTGGTAAAAGAATAAAATTATAAATGGTTAAAACGCTGTGGGAAGTCCGGGGGGGGGAGTGAGGGGGGAGTAGAAATGAAATTTATATTGAAGTAAAGAAAAATATGTAGAAATGTAATGAGTGAATTGAAACTTGATGTTTTGGATCTACTATAGATATAATGTATTGTGAAAATCTCAATAAAAATTTATATAAAAAAAGAAGAAAACATCTAGTATCTCTTACTATGTCGATGATTTTCGTGTGTTTTCTTTTCTTTTAAAGGTAGAACAAGAAGTTTGTTCAATTTTGTTCTCATTGGACCACTGCATTATGTATCAAGATTGGTTGCTCCCCAAAAAGTGTTTCCTGCAAGTCCTCACCCCTGGAAGCCTGACTTATGTGCAGGTGTCCTCAATGGAGAAATGGCAATGGGTAAAAACATAACAAAACATGATTCCGATATGGCGCACTGTTTCTTTATATGTTCACAGCATAGTACAAAAAAACTTGTATGACTGGGCTTCATACACCTCATCACATCGCCTTTCTTATAAAAGAAATGTTGTTTTTCTTTATGGAAACAAGAATCAAATATTTATTTTTGTTTTCTATTTACATAGTGATGGAGAACCAAACTGTGGTCCAAGTGTTCATCCTTCAGGGTCTGACTAATGACCAACAGCTGCAACATAGTCTCTTCACACCTTTCCTGCTACTCTACATGGCCTGCCTCCTGGGAAACGGGGCCATTTTAACCATAGTCATAGCTGAGCCAAGGCTCCATACGCCCATGTACTTTTTCTTAGGCAATCTATCTTGTCTGGACATATGCTACGCTACAGTGACAATACCCAATATACTGAGCGGCTTCCTAATGGAACACCAGACCATTTCCTTTATTGGGTGCCTGACCCAGCTGCACTTCTTCCACTTCCTGGGCAGCTGTGAGTCTATACTTCTGGGCGTTATGGCATACGACCGCTATGTAGCTATCTGCAACCCGCTGCGTTACTCCACCATAATGGACAAACGGGCTTGCTTGAGGTTAGCTGTGGCCACCTGGACTGCTGGGTTCTTTTATGCCTTGATGCACACAGTGCTCACCTCCCAACTATGGTTCTGTGGCCCCAACCATGTTCTGCACTTCATGTGTGACATCAAACCTATACTCAAACTGGCCTGCAGTAGTACTGCCCTCAATCTCACCCTTGTTAATGTGGTCACTGGTGGTATTGCTCTGGCTGCCTTCATCTGCACCCTCCTTTCGTACCTCTACATCATCTCCTTCCTCTTCTTCAAATTCCAGACATGGCAGAGCCGTTGGAAAGCCTTCTCCACCTGTGCTTCCCACCTAACTGTTGTGGCTCTCCTGTATATTCCAGTCATCTCAAACTACATGCTTGCCTCTGCCAGTGACTCCCCTGAAAGAGAGATGATCATCACTGTTCTCTACAGTGCAGTCACCCCAGTATTAAACCCTTTAATCTACTCTATGAGGAATCAGGAGGTTAAAGCATGTCTGAGGAAAATCCTAAGCACATAAGTGTTTTGTGGATGGATGTGAATTGCTGTTTCTAGGTAGAAAAAAATTGTCACTGACAACTTATCAATATATACAATTGAAGGGCAACTTATCAATATATACCATTGACAACTTATCAATATATACCATTTTATGAAAATATGATGAATAAAATAATATGCCAGGGTCCCTCATATGGGGTCCTGAGTGAACATGCAGATGAAATGTGTCATTACCATTCAGGATGAGGGGTTCCTGAGCAAGCAAGCAAGCAATCTTTTATGTGGGTGGCCATCTTCCCCATAAGATGTGTGTGTGTGTGTGTGTGTGTGTGTGTGTGTGTGAGAGAGAGAGAGAGAGAGAGAGAGAGAGAGAGAGAGATTGAGACCTTCTCCATGAAACTGTCATCCTTGAGTAATAAGTGGGCCCCTATTCTACCAGACCTAACCTCAACACACAGTTGTTTCCATGTCAATGTTCTTGTTGACATCAGCTTGGTCTTCCCTGATCACCCAGGGGAAGCATAACTGAGTCCCACCTTCATTAGAAATATCACTTCCAGTGTTATATCCCCAGTACCAATTAGGCTGAGGCCAAACTCTCTTACACTCAACTGCCCATCATCATCATCATCATCATCATCATCATCATCATCATCATCATGCCCCATGCCTTGGGGCAAAGATCTGCGATGGCACCCCTCCGTGGAATGTTGCTGCCCCCTTGCATGCAAATCCCCCCTCCCACTTACCTGGAGCTCACAGAGCTTCGTGCGGCTGTAGGATGCGTTAAAGAAGCCTTTCTGAGTGTCCCCAGTACTTTAAACCATGCTTCCAGAAAACAGGAAGCACAGTTTCCAACCCAGTCGGAAGCCTCAGAGAGACTTCCATGGGTTCCTAAAGGCACGTGAGGCTTCATGCCTGAAGAATGAATGGGAAATCTGCCACTGCCTCCCCTTCCCCTTTGGAGTCATTCCCAGGCATTCACCTCCATTTTGCTCCCTCCCCACCTGGAATGGCTTCAAAGGGGAGGGCGATGGGCCCCTTGCATGCTGTGGTGAGGCTCCCTGCAAAACTTAGTGCTTTGCACCTCTTTAGCTACACCACTGATGTTTCCTGTAGTGCTGTTTTAGACAGTGTTCAGCTGATCACAAACAGACTCCTGCATTAGTGGAGGAATTCTGCAGGGATGGGAACTCGAGTCAAGTGAGTCAAGTCTGACTCGCAAAAAGCATGCGTTTTTCACTCGCTCGTGCAGACTCAGGTCATGCATGTCAAACACTCCGGCAAACACTCGAGCCTGGGGCTGCTGACTTGGGAATTGCCATGGATGTGGGTGACTCGTGTCTCCCAGAAATGGCTTGGGGGTGCTGCTTGTGGTTGCGTCACTTTTGTCTCGCCCGAAAGACTGCATACGGTGATCCTGAAGCTGGACATTGCACAAGCAGCAGCAACCAGCAGCAGGATACATTATGTTCAGTCAGGAGGCAGTGACAGGGGTGGAGGGAAAAAATTTTTTTTGTGGTTGTTGTTTGGGTTTAAAACTTTAAGGGTGTCGGATTGCAGAAGTAATAAATTGCAAAAGTAACAAGTTTAGCTGGGTGGGTACCCCATGGCAGGGTCCTGCACGTGTCCAGAACACAGAGAAGGGAGGTGCTTCTTCTTGTCCCTCCTGCCCATTGGATGGAGGATGTGTCCTGATTTTGTGTCTCTGGGAGAGGGAGGGGAAGAGGAGGAGCCTAATGGACGTGATGTGAATGGGGGTGGGTTTCATATCATTCATATCATAAGAACGTAAGAAGGGCCCTACTGCATCAGGTCAAGCCCATCTAGTCCAGCTTCCTGTGTCTCACAGTGGCCCACCAGATGCCTCAGGGAGAACACAAAACAACAAGAGACCTGCAACCTGGCATTCTCCCTTGCACCTGGCATTCTGAGGTAGCCCACAAGGTAGTCTCGGCAGTGGATCATAGGCAAAGAACCAATCGGCACGTTCTGCACTACTGCCTTTACATCATGGCTTTTGTTTACTGAAGGGATGAGCAGAGACAGCAGGGGAGTGTTTAAAGAGAACTCCAAAACACACACACCACCCAGCAGCAGCTCCGTATTTTTTTTCGCAGAGTCGTGGCTGAGTTTTTAAAGGGAAAGACTCATTACTCGAGTCATTCTGAGTCACCAAAACACTCTGGGTGACTTGGAAAGTCTGCTCATTTGAACTTGTTTTTAAGGCATTGCGGGGGGTGGGGGGCAGAGACCTGTCACTTGACGTAAGTCAAGCCAACCCCGAGACTTGTCATTTGACTCTAGTCAAGCCGCTCTGGATTTGCCCATCCCTAGAATTCTGTCATTGCAGAGCATTTTCTTTTCCTTTCTTAGTATTAGATCATTACCACCTCCCCATAGATCTAATCAGTCATATGTATATTTTCGTAATCTCTTTCGTCTCTGGGCTACATATCCCATGGCATTCCTTCCCTGAATACTTGTCCCCAGTGGTGAATGACTCATAATAGTTCTTTGTAACCAAGGCATGTTCTCAAATTATACAGAAAAGTACAGTTCTCATTTCCTTTGTTGCATGCATAATGGAAAGCCACAAATACTTTCTCACTGTCATCCTATGAGTTTTGCATTACATGATGTTAGTTTCTGAACTGAAAGAAGAATACAGCTACCCAGGTATGAACTGTAGAGGCAAATATTTTCTCTTTCAGTCATTTCTATACTCCATGGAAGTTGTGTAGATAATGATGCTCAATCATATTATACTTGTCATTTGCTTTCACCTGGGCTCTATGGTCAGCCCTCTGTAAGGGAGGTATAGCTCAGTGGTTTAGTAAGTGCTTTGTATTCACCACCATTTTCCTTCATGTCACAAAAAGGCTGACTTGCTAACTTTTCATATATCTTTAAAGTGGTGTTTGTCAAAGTGTGCTCCCAGCAGCCCTTGAGCTCCCTGAGACCCCTTCATGGGCTCTATAAGCACACCGCATGGCATCATCTGCTTGGTGCTATGCCCCTCAGAACATGGGTTGGCACTCCGGGATTCCTGAGACTCCATGCATGCACTGTCGGACTCCCCTTAAGACCGTAAAGGGCTCTGGAGATTGAAAAGTTTGAGAAATGTTGCTTTAAGGGTACAGGAGCAAGGCCAATTGAAAGATGAGAAATAGATTTGAGAAACACTTTTTTAAAAATTGTCATTATTTTAATGATTACCTTCTCCCCAAAAGTCTATGCAATGGTTCCTTTTATCAAAACCAACTAATTTCTCATTTGGCTCCGATGATACACCAGTCAAAAATCACCCTAATGAAATGCTGTATGTTGAAGAAGTAGATGAATATTCTCAAATTACACAGAGGAGTTATTTCAGTCTCTTCTACAGCGTGTGTGTCGTGGAAAGTGGACTCTGTGGGTTTTGTTTTGCATAGCTGTTGGATATCTCTGCTAAAAATACTACCAAGCATGAACTGATGGGGCAAATGCCTTTCTGTTTGCAATCATTTTCATTCTCCATGGAGCTCAGGTAGCTTATTTATCTTCTGCCAATAATGTTGCCCCCATACTCCATGCCATGCTCTCTCCTTCCTGGCTCTGCTGTAAAAAGAGAGTCATGCGCTAAGAACAGGCAGAAGCATTTCTTACAGTTTTGAAATTATGGTTTGTATGCAGACCACAATGTATCCCTAGTTACCTAGTTGTATCCAGCGCAGGACTGTGGCCAGCAGCGGCTTAGCCAGAGGCAAGGGGAAACTTTTCCCCTTACCCCTGGGTGAGAGCTGCTGGTGCCTATGGATCTCCTTGGACTTTTGTCACCTCCTGAGGTGGCACAAGTCCAAGGATAGCAGAGCGACTTGAAGTCACTCCGTTCTCCACGGGGATGGGAGTTGGGATCCAGCACAACTGCACAAAATTGGCAGAAGTTTGTCTCCATAAAAATTAACCACCCCCAAAGGGTAAAATACCCCTGAATGACACTGACAGTCCAATCTTATACTTACAGGCTGTCACCAGTGAGGATCCTCCGCTGGTACTGACTGCCATAAAGCAGTCAGTTCCAGTCGCAAAAGGGGCCTTTCCACCCAAGTCATCTCTTCTCCTGCCAATCGCCAACAAAGGTAAATTAGGGGGAAAGGTGGGAGGGGTGGTGGAAGGGTGGAATGAGGCTCGGGAGGGATCATAATTGAGTAGGGGTGGTTGCATCAGACCTGAGAAGGGGGGGTGGGATTGGCGATGCCAGTGCCATCAATATCCAAACCCCCTTCCTGGACATGATCCTGTTGCATGGGTCCATGTGGATCTGCACCAATTTAACTGTTGAAGGTTGAGGTAGACTTCTCCATGCCACACAGGCTTACCCCTGGGCAATGGAACAACTGTTCCCTTTCCTAGAGGGGACCTCTGCAACAGCAGTCCACCATAGAATGCAGCGGTTGCCATTTTGACACTACTGCATCAATGCAGGGGAGAGGGGTAGTGGATAGGGCTGGGCTGTGAGTGATTGCACATACATGGCACATTCTGCTCCATAACTAAGGGCACAATCCTAACTTACGCTGGAACAGGCAAGCCAGGAGGCTTGAGCTGTATCCAGCGCAGGACTGTGGCCAGCAGCGGCTTAGCCAGAGGCAAGGGGAAACTTTTCCCCTTACCCCTGGGTGAGAGCTGCTGGTGCCTATGGGTCTCCTTGGACTTTCGTCACCTCCTGAGGTGGCACAAGTCCAAGGATAGCAGAGCGACTTGAAGTCACTCCGTTCTCCCTGGGAATGGGAGTTGGGATCCAGCATAACTGCCAGATCCTAGTCCCGCCTCCTGCTCCCTGCCCCCGGGGCCACCCATCGCCATCCCTCTCCCCACCCAGGAACACCTCCCTCTCTCCTCCTCCTCCCCGTCCCCCCATGCCTACCTTTTGTCCTTGCGTCGGTTCATCCGAGCCAATGCAAAGAGCTGGGGGAAGCTGGCCTGGCTTCCTCCCGAGGAGACGCAAAAGTGCTTTACGGCACGTTTGCAACCCTCCTGGTTTGCGACCAGTTAGGATTGCGCCCTAAGTTTAAGATTGAGGGAAGACTCAGAAGGCTTCCCCAGTCAGTACTAACATTGCGAGAAGCTCCATCACACTCAAAAGGTAGGTGGTGGCTTTGTATGTGGAGGGACAGCATCTCATGGGGGTTGGCATCGTGAACCTATGCCCCAGGACCAGGGAGGGGTAAGTTCACCGCTGAAGTGTTGGGAGTC
Source organism: Tiliqua scincoides (assembly GCF_035046505.1). Lineage (NCBI taxonomy): Eukaryota > Metazoa > Chordata > Lepidosauria > Squamata > Scincidae > Tiliqua > Tiliqua scincoides. Next base: position 101,142,841 of record NC_089825.1, on the reverse strand, counting down.
CTAGAAAAGGCAATTCTGTGTATTAGCGCAGATAGTCCCATCCTAGAACCCTTCTGTGGAAAACCATGAGTACAAACTACATTTGGGGCATAGTGGAAGTTTGAGAGAAAGAGAGATTTAGAAGAGAAGCGGGGACATAGTTATTTATTTGTAAATTTTTACTCCACTTTATCTCCTTGACAGCCATTCAAAGCTCCTCAAAGATTGAGGAGAGAGAAATTTTAGAGCGAGCAGAAGAAAAATAACAGAGGGCAAGATTAAAAAAAAAGGTAGAGAGATATAGGGGCGAATGAAAGTCGTCCCCCAGTAATCCATATTATTGCAGGCTATGTTGTTTTTCTTTATTGAAACAAGAATCAAAACATTTATTTTTGTTTTCTATTTGCTCAGCAATGGAGAACCAGACAGTGGTCCAAGAGTTCATCCTTCTGGGTCTGACAAATGACCATGAGCTGCAACATGCTCTCTTCATACCTTTCCTGCTGCTCTACATGGCCTGTCTCCTGGGGAATGGGGCCATTTTGACTGTAGTGGTAACTGAGCCAAAACTCCATACGCCCATGTATTTTTTCTTAGGCAATCTCTCTTGCTTGGACATTTGCTACTCCACAGTGACAATGCCCACAATGCTCAGCGGCTTCCTAGTGGAACACCAGACTATTTCCTTTACTGGGTGCCTGACCCAGCTGCACTTCTTCCACTTCCTGGGCAGCTGTGAGGCTATACTTCTGGGTGTCATGGCATATGACCGCTATGTAGCTATCTGCAACCCGCTGCGTTACTCCACCATCATGAGCAAGTGGGCTTGCCTGAGGCTAGCTGTGGCCACCTGGACTGATGGGTTCTTTTATGCTTTGATGCACACAGTGCTCACCTCCCAACTATGGTTCTGTGGCCCCAACCGTGTCTTGCACTTCATGTGTGACATCAAACCTATACTCAAACTGGCCTGCAGCAGCACTGCCCTCAATCTCATCCTTGTCAATGTGGTCACTGGCGGTATTGCCCTCACTGCCTTCATTTGCACTCTCCTTTCCTATGTCTACATCATCTCCTTCCTCTTCTTCAAATTCCAGACATGGCAGAGCCGTTGGAAAGCCTTCTCCACCTGTGCTTCCCACCTAATTGTTGTGGCTCTCCTGTATATTCCAGCCCTCTCAAACTACATGCTTGCCAGTGACTCCCCTGAAAGAGAGATGATCATCACTGTTGTCTACAGTGCAGTCATCCCAGTTTTAAACCCATTAATCTACTCTATGAGGAATCAAGAGGTTAAAGCATGTCTGAGGAAAATCGTAAGCACAAAACTGCTTTGTGGAAGGACATGAACCTACTATTTCTAGGTAGAAAAATAAATGGGTAGATAGAAATGCATCAATGCCAGTTTTCAAGATAACCATCACATTCATAGATGATCAAGAAATTGAATGAAGCATCGACAGGGTTGGCTGTGACTCTTTGATAAATGAGCCATGTACACCCTTGAAGGGCCGTCATATAAAAAGATGTTGAGTAAGATAATACTCCCTAGCTCCTTCTTAGACACCCACTCTAAAGGTTCTATTTATGCAACCATTTGATGAAATTATATGATTGACTGGAGGGTGGGTGCCTGACTTTGGAGCCAATTCACTTTCCCTTTACATTTAGTGTTGATCAAAGAATTCTCTTCACTGCAGAAAAACCTTTGTGTGGTAGGAGTTGTTCACGCTTGGCACTGCACCCAGTTTTCCACCATTCCTTGTAAAGAACCCAGCTGATGGCAGCCAGAACTTGATGGCAGCAGGCCAAACTCCATCCTTGACTAATTTTCTATTCTATTTCATAGCCACTGCTTTAAAGAAGGCGCCTGGCCAGGCATGGGCCATTTAGTTGTGCTAAATGAGCTTGGATAGCTGAGGAATAACATGACCAAAACCAGCACTAGCTATAAGGGCTGTTGTTTGTATACTTACACCACTACTGATATACTAATTATTCTTCAAGAGTTCTTGAGGCATTGGTTTTATTCAGTGCCAGAGATAGGAAGGAAAACAGCTATTCTGCAAGGCTTCCCCGGTCTCCTCTAGTAGAAGTGGTACAAATCTTTGCAGATGCGCATGCATCTGCAGGCTATCTGAATTTAAACCCTCCTTCCCTGCAGGCATCAGTCCCAAAGGTGTGAGGCCAGAAGGCTGAAAACCTTAGATGTAGTATACGTTCCGGTGGCTGCCACTCAAAGAAACTTTGATGCAACACTTGCAACAGTTATTAACTGTCACTAGGTGGCAGCAACACTAGGTGAATTCATATTATAAATGAATTCATATAATAAATAAATGAATAAACAGTTTCTTAAGCTGTTAAGAAACAGCTTCTGCATGCGTTCCTGGGCAGGAGGACAACATGTGAATGAACAACCAATTCTGAAAATACATTCTCATCCTTTCAGGTTGTAATGTAATCCTGTACATAAATCCTGTAGTCTCACAGATCACTAGGACAAAGTAGTATCTGCTAATTTATCTCTGATATTTCCAGACACAAACATTCCATCAATTACTTTACCGATCACTTTTTAAAAAACAGGATTTTTTAAGCAAATCCATCTATTAATATATGTGATTTGTTTCTTTGTTTTGATAGCTGTTTTCTTTGTCCTAATCCATTATTATTCCAAAGGGCTTCACCCTCAAAGCTGTTTCCCTACAAGCCCTCTTTTACTCTGCTGAGAAGAGCAAAGTGTGGGACACCCCAATGACATGTAAAATGACTATCATGTAAGGCTGCAATTCTATCCATACTTTCTTGGGAGTAAATTCCATTGAACACAATGGGACTCAGACATACATAGGATTCAGCTGCAACACTTTGAATACCATTGTAATTACTCTTATTATTTCAATGAAACAAGGGATTAATATCATAAGGAAGTGTGGTTCAGACATGATGCGTTGCTTTCTTATGCATTCACACTAGAGTGCATAAAATCTTAGCGGAATGGATGTCATATTCCTCAACACAGTTCATTACTTTTAAAAGTGTTATTTATTTATTTATTTATTTATTTATTTATTTATTTATTTATTTATTTGATGGAAACAACAGCCATACATTGATTTTGTTTTCTGTGTGCGTAGCAATATGGAGAACGGAACAGAGGTTGAAGAATTCATCCTTCTGAGTCTGACCAATGATTGTAAACTGCAGCACATTCTCTTCACACCTTTCCTGCTGCTCTACATGTCCTGTTTGCTGGGAAATGGGACCATTTTGACAACAGTCCTAGCAGAGCCACGGCTCCAGACCCCCATGTACTTTTTCTTAGGCAACCTCTGTTGTCTGGACATTTGTTACTCTACAGTTATTGTACCAAAAATGCTGAATGGCTTACTCACAAAGCTACAGATCATTTCCTTCATTGGGTGCATGACTCAGCTGCACTTCTTCTACTTCCTGGGCAGCAGTGAGGCCATGCTTCTCAGTGTCATGGCCTACGACTGCTATGTAGCCATCTGCAACTCCCTATGTTACACCATCATCATGAGCAAATGGACTTGCATTTGGCTAGCTGGCGCTGCCTGGGGTCCCAGTTTCCTCTACATACTAATACAAGGAGTGATGACCTCCTGGCTATGGTTCTGTGGACCCAACCATATCCAGCATTTTGCTTGTGACATCAAGCCTCTGCTAAAATTGGCCTGCAGTAGCACTGCCCTCAATCTCATTGTCCTTAATGTGGTTGTTGGATGTACTTATCTGGCTTCCTTCCTCGGAACCTTCCTTTCCTACTTCTATATCATCTCCTTCCTCTTTGACAAATTCAAGACATGGCAGAGCCGTTGGAAAGCCTTCTCCACCTGTGTTTTCCACCTGACCATTGTGACACTTTACCTAATTCCACCCATCACAAACTATGTACTTCCCTCTTCCGGTGACTCCTCTTGACGAGAAATGATCATCACGATGCTGTACACTGTAGTCACTCCAGTTTTAAACCCCTTAATTTACACACTGAGCAATGTAGAGGTAAAATCATCTGTGGGAAGACTCCTAAGCAGAAAGCTTCTGCCTGGAAGGACATGAATTAATTAATGCTCTTGGTCTGCAGCTCCCAAACTGTGGGTCTGTGGCTGTGGGTCCAATTTGTGGTAGGTTGAGAAACTGATAAGGCAGATTAGGCTATGTGCATCAAGGGTTAATCAATCTGCTGGGGGTGGAATACTGCTGCCCCATCAACAGAGGCTTGAGTGGCTGGTAAAGTAAAACCTTGTTTTTAGATGCAAAAAAGTTTGGGAGCCCCTGCCTAGGTCAAAGGATGAAAAGATATAAATGTAGACATGTTGGTTTTCAAAGTACCGTCACACATTCATGTGTGGCCAAGAAACAGAATGAAGTGTGAGCAGTCTTGACTGTGACTCTTATTCATGTCTTTTTGACAAAGTAAGTAGGCTGTAATTTTGGATGCAGTTTAAATTGAATACAGATATTTGGTTGAACCAGGGACAGCGAGTTGGTTTGAACCAGGGACAACAATCCCCCCCCCCCAGAGGCTCTGTGGCTCGAGGTGGCATTGCCCACAGTGCCACAGTGCCACAGCATCTGCAGGTCTCTCTGCCTCTCCTTCTATACTATCTTACTTGTTAATAAAGTGGTCCATTCTCCCAGCTCAGTTGTCTCGAGTGTTCATTGGGGGGGGGGGTGCACAAACAAAGAGTGAATGCTCAGATTCACTGTCACTAGCATGCAAGAGTAAAACTGCATCATGGTCAGTGAAGCATTCTCACAAACACATAGGAAGACAAGGCTTTTTCACAGGAAGAGGATTTCATTTCCAAAGCAATAATCCAGGAATTGTAGAGTAATGGACCAGTTAAAAGAGAAGAAGGTGGTTTAAGTGGGGCAGGAGGGGGAAGTGAAGCAAGTCGGTGAGGCTTTGCACATTGTACAAAGGACTTGAGCCAATACACTTATTACTGCTGCACACTTCATAGGCACATCTTTATGAGAAATCTTCAAATTCCTGCTTTTCACACTTCAGATTTTTGAACAAAGTGCATGGAAAAAAATTACAACGTAGATTTTTTTTTCTCCTCAAGTACTATGCCTCTCCCCTGAGTGAATGGATGATTAAACTTCAGAGAATCTGTCCCAGAGGAGACCATTAGAGATTTGAGAGACAATCATAAATACAAATTCATGTTTTAAATGTGATTCAACGAACTCTTTGCAACTATGGACAAAATACCATTATAAAACTGAATGAATGATCTCAGAAGCCCAGTTACCTTTTGCCTTGTTGCGGTGTAGGTTCTTTGTGTATTTTGAGAACATTCATTTATTATATCTACTTACCATAAAGCACATAGTGTCTTATGGGGGGGGCAGTAGCTATTTGTGTCAAGAGACATACATGCAGCCTGCAGGCCCATGAGGGTTCATTCGATTTTGAAAATGTTTTCACTTGCTTAGATCTGTAGGGAAATGGTAATTATCAAAGGACTCTGAGTGAAGAAGACAAATAGTCCTCTATTTAGAAAAGTAGGGATCCAATCTTGAGTTTATTTCATGAAGAGTAAACCCCTCCAAATAATTGCTGAAGTACCCAAATGATGCCCAATCCTATCCTTCCCCCTCCCCCTTCTGATGTAGTGATGCCAAAATAGTGACCACCCTGTAGTGGTGGTGGTAGTGGGGTAGTCCAGGAGGTCTCCTCTGGGCAAGGGAACAATTGTTCCCTTACCTATGGGTAAACCTCCACATTGCACACGTGGGGGGGAGAACGACTACTTGGACCTGCGCTAGCTAAATAACCGGTTCAGGTCCAACACTGCAGAATCAGGTCCAGGAAGGGAGATTGGATATTAGCAGTGCCACTGAATCCACCTTATTTCCCAGACCCAATCTGCCCATTCCCCCACCCCCCTCTGCACCTAGTTTCACTCCTACTTGCCCCCGATCCATTCCCACACCTCATGCCTCTCCCACCTTTGGCCTTTGTGTTGTTTCTGACATTTACTATGGGTTGGCTGCACCCCAATGGGTATAAGAGTAGGCACCACTCCCTTGGTGCACTCCCCACTTCCTTTGGGGTAAACTTTACCTTTGTGCTACCTTTCTCTCACATGATTTGCCCTTCCTTCTCCCCTGTTTTCCTGGCCGATTCACTCACCTTGCTCTTGCCGCTTTATCAGTGCCTTGTCCTTCTAAGTGTCTCCATGATGTCCATCTTACACTCTCCCCCTGTCCTCCACCTTCTGTTTGTCTGGCTTGTCTTCTGGTCATCGTCCCCCTCCACTGCTTTTATTCTCATTCCTTCATCCTTCTTCTCCATCTTTTCTTCCTCCCCCCACTGCCTCCTTGTCTCTTCTCAAGTACTCCCAAGCTTTCCTGCTAGTCCTAGCCTCCTCTCCCTGATTCTCCTGTTCTTGAACTTTCCAATACTTACTCCTCCACCACTGGCATTCCTGGAAGGGGGGGGGCAAAACAAGTGTTTTTCAGCCACAACTGACTCTGTAGGCAAGAGAGTGCTTTAAATGGTGTCCCTGTGCCAGAAAAACTTAGCGTTTTGCTCCCCCTCCAGGAATGCCACTGTCATCCATTCTTCCTCTCTCAGTCACATCTCCTGTCTCTTCCCTCCTTTTATCCCAGCCATACTCTCCCTCTTCTTACAGGTCAGCATGCCATGCTAGTGCTACTGCCCTGGAGTGTGATGTCTCAATCTTAGTGCCAGGCTCGTGAGGCCACAATGCCAGATCTCCCCAGCTTCTGCTAAATCCATGGGTGACACAGCACCTTCGCTCCAAACGGCAGATCATCTCATGACGAGCCCCACATATCTTTACCAACCCGATAAGGTAGAGTTTCCCAAACTGTGGGCCGTGACCTGATTGTCAGTGAGTTGTGAAACTGACAAGCTGAAGACTGAAAATTTATTGAACCTTATAGAAAGTTGGCTGCATGCAGGTGTTTACCTGTGAGTAAGCAAACGGGCCTCAGTCCACGTTGAAGGGCAGATCAAGAGGAACATTACACCACCAGAATGGTCCTGATTTGATGAACACAGGATCCAAAGAAACACTAGAGATTGAAGTCCCCCCTCCAAGTTGACAAGGAAAATGTATCGAGCCCTATTGAAAGCAGAACAGAGGCACACATGTGCGTTTACTCTTCACTAGGCAACCATGCCTGGACTACTATTGAAGGCCAGGAAAGGGGGAACGTAAGGCCACCAGAATGGTTCCATTCTGATGAATGGGGAGCTCAACAAACATTCCAGAAGGTGCCCCCCAACATCGTAAAAAAGGATAAAAACAGAGGCTTGAGCATCTGTAAGATGAAACATTTTTTAAAGTCTTGTAAAGCTAGGTGACAGAGTGTCATCTATAAAAAGTGAGTCCCAGTTTTAAACAGTTGGGAACCATTACTGTAAAGAGACCACCAAACTCAGCATTGCACCTCTCCTTCAGCTTTTGATGGTGTCCCATCTAACATCTATCTGAGCCAAGAGGCTTCTGGAGATTTGTCTTATGGCTCCTTTATATAACCTGCTATAGGGTACCCTCCTATACTGAACCTTCCACTTGGGGCCACATTTTATCTATAGTGCCACACCAGTTCAAACAGAATAGGCAAAAATTTTCAACCCTCCTGCCAGCTGGGATCTCTCCAGCTCCTAAAGTGGAAAGATTCAGAATATTCTCGCAGGTCTTGGCTCACATTAACAAAAAAAAGCGGGAGGACGGCCAGAGGAAGGAAAGGGCAAATCAATTAATAGCTTTCATTCAGTTGCTGTGGGCCCCACATTTTCAGCTCAGACATGCCAATGACATCTCTGGCCCTTCGCCTCCCATGCTCCACTTGGTGTATGGAAGACAATGTACAAGGCAATTAAAGATAGGTTTAGAGCAGAAAAAATGTAAAATGAAAGATCCATTCATCAATTGGAACTTCAGTTGGCAGAAGGTCTTGTCATTTAGAGCAAAGCAGACCTGAACCCAAGTACTCAGAATGCAATTCCCTACAAGGAAGCTGTTTCTAGTTTGGCCGGCTCTCAACAACTCAGAAATCACTTACAGAGGAGAGCGTTAAAGAGTGTCCAAACGCTAAATGTAGAGGGAGGCAGTAGTTACACATCCTTGCTGTGCCTGAAGAAGGTCAATGTCAATGGACAAGGTCAGGTTTTGCCTTCCTAAAGCCCCAGTCCAGATTTCCACCCTATTAAGGGAACGTAATTGGGATCATGAAGCAATGATGAATTGACACAATGAAGACACAGAGGCCAGGGTGTTCAGTTTGAGTGCCAGGGGCGAAATGCAGCAGCTTCTACTGAACCAGCCCCTCCTCAACCTTTATTTCATTCTCTTAAAGCTGTATACAACCAGGCTCGGGTTTCTCTCAGCCACTGATAAAAACACACTTTCCCAGGCAAAGCGCATTCCTCGCTTCTGAGCCTTATCTAAAAACTATGACTCATTCTATCTCTTCCCTTGCCCTGGGCCCCCAGCTTCCAGGTTCCCATGAACAAAGGAACGTACAGAAGTTTGCTTTGGATGAGAAGAGAGGGGGGTGTGCCCATGCCCAAAGTTGCCATGTTTTGCCCAAAAGCTCTGAAACCCAGTGCTTCTGCACTATTACGCTATTATTACACTGCTACAGGATCACAATATTTAATTCTGCTTCATGATCAAATGAAAGTGTGATGTTGGCTTGGGAACTGACAGTGAAACACTTTCATCTATCCATCCATCCACACAGCAGCACTATGCTAAATACTTCTGAAGAGCAGTTTTCTGCTCACCATTTTTCTCAGAGATAATTTCACCTCTTTATTCCTCAGAGTATAGATTAGAGGGTTTAACACTGGGGTGACCACCGTGTACAGCATACTGATGACCATCTCTCTCTCAGAGGAGTCACCAGCAGAGGCAAGCATGTAGTTCAACATTGCTGGAAACTGGTAGAGAGTCACCACAGTCAGGTGTGAGACACAAGTGGAGAAGGCTTTCCAGCGGCTCTGCCATGTCTGGAATTTGAAGAAGACAAAAGAGATGATATAGAGGTAGGAGACGAGGGTGCTAAGAAATGAAGCTAGAGCAAGAAAACCAGTGACCCCATTAAGGAGAGTGAGGTTGAGAGCAGTGCTACTGCAGGACAGTTTGAGCAGAGGTTTGATGTCACAAAAGAAGTGCAGGACAATGTTAGGGCCACAGAACCATAATCTGGAGGTCATTATTGTGTGCATTAAGGCATGGAAAAAACCAGTCGTCCAAGTGGACACCGCAAGTGAGAGGCAAACCCTTACACTCATGATGACAGAGTAACGCATCGGGTTGCAGATAGCTATGTATCGGTCATAGGCCATGACACCCAGAAGTATGGCCTCGCTGCTGCCCAGGAACTGGAAGAACTGCAGCTGAGTCAGACACCCGATGAAAGAAATGGATTTGTGTTGCATTATGAAGTTGCTCAGCAGATTTGGCACAGTAACAGTACAGAGACATATATCCAAACAAGAGAGGTTGCTTAGAAAAAAGTACATGGGGGTATGGAGCCCTGGCTCGGCTATGACAATAGCCATAATGACCCCATTCCCCAGCAGACAGGCCATGTAGAGCAGCAGGAATACGAGGAAGAGAACATGTTGCTGTCTGCGATCATTTGTCAGACTCAGGAGGATGAACTCACGCACCTGTGTCCCGTTCTCCATCACTGTACAAACAATAAAGAAAGAGGAATGATTCATCATTTGTGCCATAGTGGAACAAAAATGTGGAGGCCATTTACTTGAATGCAATGACTAGACTTGTATCCCAGCCTCTCAAGTATAATTCTGATTTCTCCATTAGATCCTCACGGGTAACTCTGAGAGGTAGATTAAGTTGAGAGTGGATGATGAGCCACTTCCAGTTGTACTTCCTGTATCACTACCCAGCTGCTTCAGGGACAGGAACATTGTTGCCTCCTGGACAACTGTATCTTGGCCAACTGCATCCTGGTATTGGGTATTTGCATCCCTCCTTTTAATGTCCCGGACATTTGTGTCCCCATAAAGCAATATGATTTGGGGGAGGTGAAAAAGCTAAAAAATTTTCCTCTACCAATCATACCTGGATGAGCTTTATTCTTCCAGTCCTGCTCAGGTCCAAGCAGCTGTAGTTTCTCTACAGTATGTGCTTCTCTGCATAGTTTGAAAACACTTCTAGATTACATTCAATGATTATAAAACGTTCAGTGCCTCATGGTGTGTTCTTTTGAAGTGTTACTGGAGCCTAGGGATACACACTAGTCCCTTGGATTCTGTAAACTCAACATGAATGATTAGATCTCTGGAGATGTGGGAATTAGTACACTGTTGAAAACAAAACAAAAGAGGTGAAAATCAGGTACGAGCGGTGTGGGGTCAGCAGGTGAAGCAGAAGTGCCCCATTGTAGTCTGTGGAAAAGCACCGCAGCCACCCCACCCGCTTACACCTGAGGAGGCTGATCTTACACCCAAGAAAGTGGGTGTAAGGAGAGCCTCCTCTGGAGTAAGGAGAACCTCCTTGGGGATAAGCAGGCAGGGCAGCTGCAGTGCCCTGGACAATGATGGGTTAGTTCTGCCTCACCTGCTGCACCCATCGCACAACAATACTTAAAGGCAAGTCCCATCCAACTTTCCAGTGCCAATGCAGCCACAATGCAGCCCTAAGAAAAGGGAACAAATGTTCCCCTACCTTGAGGAGGCCTCTCTGACTGCCCCCCTCTGCAGGACGCAGCACACACCTTCTTGGCATAGCTCCATCAGTGCTGGAAAATTGGATAGGATTGGGCCCTTAGATTACCACTTCTTGCCTTATTACATGAAAAAATATATATATATATATATATAAATGGGTATCAGGGTTCCCTTGACTTACCTGGGAGCAGAGCTACCTGGGAACCAGCCTCCAGGCCGGACAGCAGCAGCAGTGCAGGGAGGGAGCCTGTCTTAGCCCCTGCGGCTCTCAGGGGAAATGGTGCCATGGGCTGCCATAGGTGGATTCTCACACCCTTTGGGAGGACAGTAGCAAGGCCAAAGGGAAATGACCTGTGGACTCCTGGGAGCAAGCTCCAGTGAGCCATGGGCAGGCACTCAGCGGCAAACCTGGCCTGTTCCTGAGCCCGGCACTGGGGCCATGGGGGACCAAGCCTGTCCCTGACCAGCCAGCCAGCCTCTAGCAGACTGCCCAAAGCTCCAAGGCTTGCTATTACCCCTTTGTCTGGTGGTCTGTGGGGGCAACACCACCAACAAGCCCAGCCCACTCCAGGTGTGAGAGTGTAGTCAGCAGTCCCTGCAGCCTGGCTGGCAGACAGGAGGCTGAGAAGAAGAAGAGAGGGATATCAGCTTATCAACATCTGGCTGGAAGGAACTAGGGGGGGCTGGTCTCCAGTATAAAGCCTAGCCCTGCCAGGGATGAAGACAGAACTGGCTAGGCTACTGGCTATAGTAGATGCTGGCTAGCCCATGGGCCACAGGAACTGAGGTTGGGAGAGTTCCAGATAGTGGGGAGAAGGACCCGGATGATGCAACCCCCTTCCCCCACAACCCAATGGAGGCCGCTTGGGCTAGGCTGAGATAACTGAGGCCAGACCCTGAGGTGCCCTGCCGCTGCCTCCTGCAACCCAGGGGGTCCTCCGTATCCCAGGCCCAACAATGGGAGTGCAACAAAGGGAAATAAAAACAACTGCAGAGATCATAAATTACAAATATTTATTTTTAATAAAAAAATAATGATCTGGAGCAGGAGAATGCTTGTTGCCAGTGGTGTTAATTTTTATTGTGTTTTGTGGAATGATGCATACAAGTGCTTATGTAACCATGATTTGTACATGGTCTGATGCAAGGCTGCACCCTGGAAGCCAAAGGACTGCTTACGCCAACCCTGCACTGAATTCTGGACTAGTTGAATCACAGGACGATAGACACTGTTTTGAAGCCTGAGGCCTGATGCTGGAGGCCCCTGACACCTGTTATCCTGCCTGTCTCATATCCTGAGAAGGAACGCATGGATGCAAAATCATTCTGATCAGAGTTTGCTACTCTGCCTCTTATCCGTCTGGGGATGTAAAACATCTTTCACACAAGAAACCATATTTCCCTCCAAAAACTGCGGGTACACAACTAGTTAGGATCCTCCAGCTGTTATGAACAAGGCAGAGAGGAGGATGAACAGGTTGGGGACCAGGGTTGGGGGTAGGGGTGTGTCAAGGTGGCTGCTCCAGAATAATCCTATCCACCCCCATCTTGGTTCTTAACCACCTATCCAGGTTTACCCTCCAAAATGGCTGGCCCAGGTCTGAATAGACCAATTGGAGGATCAACGGAGGCTTGCACTAAGTAAGGCAACAAATGTTTCTTTACCCGAAGCAGGCCTCTGGCTTGAAACTCCCCTGGCAAGATGCACCAAATGCTCTGTTGGCACCAAGGAAGTTACATGTCCATGATCTAGGTCAGATGTTTCCTATCTAACCTGTATCCCAGATTACAGCCCTTTCCTTTCACGCAAGGAACTTAGTAAAAGTCACAATCAAACCTGCCCATCTTTAATTCTCTTTTGTGATTATATGAAGGTGTGGTATTGCTGTTCACTCTGGTAGAAAAAATTTCAATCTACCAAGTATTTGGTCTAGAACAGTGGTTCCCAAACTTTTTCAGGCTAACGCCCCCTTGAGGCCCAGGAAAAATTCCTAGTGCCCCCCACCTCTTTGCTTAATAGTCTACTGCAAATTCAAAACAAGTAATACAACACTATAAAAAAAAGCGTATGTTTTTGACAAATAAATCTAGTAAACAATATTTAAAGTTAAATATATAATATTTAACATTTTTAATAAATAACATTTTTAAAAAGCTAAATTTGCATCTCTTCTGCAACTATGTTGTCTTCACAAGTTTAATGGGATGGATGTATTTGGTGTAGGGATATCAGCTTATCAACATCTGGCTGGAAGGAACTAAGGAAAAGTCTTAGATCCCCACGTTCAATAATGTTCAGTCTGTTTCTTTGCTTGGAAAGTAGGTAGGCGACTGCACTGAAGCCTCGCTCCACTAAATATGATGTAGGGAAAGCAATGAAGTACATCTTAACTTTGTTCCACAGTGCAGGGTATAGGTCAAATTTTTTTTTTTTGTAACCAAAAGTCTTGATATGACTATTTGAACTTTGGCCTGAGCTCAATGTCATTTTGGAGTGAAATAAGTGCTTCCTCTACCATTCCTGTTTCATCATTGCCGATATCTAGGAATGGATTTATCACCCAGTCTGGTATCTGAAGCAAAAAAGATCCTGAAATCTATCAGACATGTCTCTGTGCAACTCATCCAGGTGTGCACAATACACTTGTAGGTTATCGTCTGGTATGCTCTTCTCCTTCTCCAATTCAGAGAGGCTTGGAAACTGAAAGAGCTCACGACGGGCTATGTTACGTCTGAACAACTGTAACTTCGAGCGAAACGTGGAGAGAACAGATTTGACTTTGATAAGGCTAATCTCATTTCCTTGCAGTTGCAGATTAACTTCGTTAAACTTTGTGAATACATCAGACAAGTAGGCGGTATCATGCTTGATGTTTCTTAGTTCATCAGAGAGAACAGAATTGGAGTCTTGGAAGAATTCAACAACTATTCCAAAAACTGAATAGAAACGTCTCAGGCAGTTTCCCTTTGACAGCCATCTAACTTCTGTGTGCAACAACAAATGTTCAAAATCTTCATCGTTCTCAATGCAGAGCTGTTGAAACAATCAAGAATTGAGAGCATGTGCCTTAATTTTATTTATCGCTTTGATAATAGTGTTTAATGATTCGTGAAGTTGACTGCTTAGGTTTTTTGCGACCAAATGTTGCCTGTGAATTACACAGTGGACCGTAAACACACCAGGTACAGCTTTTTTCAAGAAACTGATGAAGCCACGGTAACGACCTGTCATCGCAGGTGCCCCATCTGTTGCACAAGCAAGAATGTTGGTAAGCGGGATATCTTTCTCCTTGAAAAAAGTCTCAACAACACGAAATACTGACTCCCCTTTTGTATCTGTTTCTAGTTGTCTTGCAAATAACAGCTCTTGAACCAAACTTTCATCTTTGACAAAACGAACATAAGCAAGAAGCAAAGATTGATTGCCTGGAAGAATGGACTCATCTAATTGTAAACCAAATTCTATTGTTCTAAGCATGTTGCACAATGTGTCTTCAATATTTTCAGCCATTTCATCCACTCTTCTTTGAACAGAGTTATCACTGAGAGGAATAGCTTTAATAATTTGTTCGGGTGACTTGTGTAGAACTGTGCGCAGAACCTCACTGACTGCTGGCAGAATAAGCTGTTCCCCAATTGTATGAGGCTTACCAGATCTAGCAATTAGCAATGAGATGTTGTATGATGCACGCAAACCATCACTGGTTTGCTGTGAAGTGCTAGCAAACATATTTACAATATTTTTCCTTTTCTGTAATTGTTCCCGAAGTGACTGAAAATATGCTAAGTTTTTGTCTGCTTTATCAGAGTGCATTTTCTTCAAATGTTGTAGGAGCCTGGAAGGTTTCATGGCTTCATTTGAAAAAAACTCCCTCGCACAATATGTATAAATATATTGCATATATTTTTTATCTTGGGGCGGGGGGGTGCATGCATGACGGGATTTTCTTTGGGGCAGTGCAGGCAGGTCCAGAGGGGTTGGGGGGGGGCAAGACTAGTTAGGCTGCAATCCAAGCCACTTCATTTCAGGGGGCTTACTTCTGAGTAGACACAACTGGGATGGGGCTCAGACTGGGAGATAGAGGCTGCAGGTGCAGGGGGGGTTGGGAGGGGGAGATTGCTGGACTGGGGGCGAGCCCAACTGAGTAATGGACCTTACTTATGAGTAGACACAAGTAGGATGAGTAATGTTTTTAATGTAATGTATTGAGGCTGCAATCCTTAAGACACTTTCTTGGGAGTAAGTCCCATTGAATATAATGGAACTTACTTCTGAGTAGACAGCCTCAGGATTGCACACTTATACTTCCTTCTCCTCTTTTACCTGGATATCAATGGAGAAGGCTACTGCTGAGCTGTGTTGGTCCCAGGCAGACAGGCATGCAGGCAGGCAGCACAATGCCGCTGCAGAGGCTGTGGTGGTGATGGCAGGCACACAGCACAGGCAAGCAGCTGTGGCCACACAGGCAGCAGGCAGGCACCACGACCAGCGTTGAGGCTGTGGCCACACAAGCAGGGAGGCAGGCAGCAAAGCTGCGCAGGGGAAGAGCACTCACGAGGCTGTTGCCTCAGAAGTCTGGAGCGCTCTGAGCGGTGGGGGGGGAGGAGCCTCCTTCTCCCGCTCATTGACTCCAGGCAGAGAAAAACAAATCAGAGGCATGAAAGGACAAAGCGCGCCAAATTCAAACGCTGGCCGCCTGGAACCCCTTTTTTTTGGTGGCGGCCAGCGTTTTTCACCTGGCCTGACCTGTCACCGCCCCCCATCGCCCACTTTGTCCCCATCGCCCCCCTAACGCCCATTTTACTTTCAACGCCCCCTTGGATCTTTCCAACGCCCCCTGGGGGGTGCTAGCACCCACTTTGAAAATCACTGGTCTAGAAGTATTAATTCAAGTCCTAACAAAGAAGTTTTCTGCTCACCATTTTTCTCAGAGACAATTTCACCTCTTTATTCCTCAGAGTATAGATTAGAGGGTTTAACACTGGGGTGACCACAGTGTACAGCATACTGATGACCATCTCTCTCTCAGAGGAGTCACCAGCAGAGGCAAGCATGTAGTTCAACATTGCTGAAAATAAGTAGAGAGTCACCACAGTCAGGTGTGAGACACAAGTGGAGAAGGCTTTCCAGTGGCTCTGCCATGTCCGGAATTTGAAGAAGACAAAAGAGATGATATAGAGGTAGGAGATGAGGGTGATAAAAAAGGGAGCCAGAGCAATAAAACCAGTGACCACATTAAGGAGCGTGCGGTTGAGAGCAGTGCTACTGCAGGACAGTTTGAGCAGAGGTTTGATGTCACAAAAGAAGTGCAGGACAATGTTAGGGCCACAGAACCATAATCTGGAGGTCATTATTGTGTGCATTAAGGCATGGAAAAAGCCAGTCGTCCAAGTGGACACCGCAAGTGAGAGGCAAACCCTTGCACTCATGATGACGGAGTAACGCAATGGGTTGCATATAGCTATGTATCGGTCATAGGCCATGACACCCAGCAGTATGGCCTCGCTGCTGGCCAGGAAGTGGAAGAACTGCAGCTGAGTCAGACAACCCATGAAAGAAATGGATTTGTGTTGCATTAAGAAGTTGTTCAGCAGATTTGGCACAGTAACAGTACAGAGACATATATCCAAACAAGAGAGGTTGCTTAGAAAAAAGTACATGGGGGTATGGAGCCCTGGCTCGGCTAGGACGATAGCCATAATGACCCCATTCCCCAGCAGACAGGCCATGTAGAGCAGCAGGAATACGAGGAAGAGAACATGTTGCTGTCTGCGATCATTTGTCAGACTCAGGAGGATGAACTCACGCACTTCTGTCCCGTTCTCCATCACTGTACAAACAGTAAAGAAAAAGGAATGATTTTTCAGTAGTTCCACAGTGAAATGGAAATTCTAAAGCCATTTACCTGAATGCAATGACTAGACCTATTCCCAGTCATTCCTACATAATTCTCATTTCTTCCTTAGATCCTCACAGACAAATCTGTGAAGTAGATCAAGTTGAGAGTGTTAGGCAAGAATTATCGGTGAAGCATGCACACTTCTGCCAGGGAATGTGACGAGTTGGAGCCTGGTTCCACCTGGGATGGAGCGTTCAGAGCCGCCGGGGGCTGGAGGTCTGGGATGGGGGCTCCTGCCTCACTGCCGCCACAGCTGCGCTGGCCCTTCCCACCTTCCCTGGAGCCCAAGGGACTCCAGAGCCCATCACCCTGCAGCCAGCTGCACTCCCTCCCATGCACAAGAGCGTAGCCCCCCCCAGTGACTCCATGGCAACAATTCATACCTGAATGAGCTCTATTCTTTCACTCCAAGCAGACATGAGAGATATAGCTTCTAGACCATATGAGCATCTCTGTATAATTGGAAAATGTTGCTGGATTACATTCAGCCATTATAAAATGTTCAGTACCTCATTATAAGGGGAAATTCTTCTGAGATGTTTGTTGAGCCTAGGGATATACACATGTCCCTTAGATTCAGAAAACTTAAAACAAATAATTAGATCTCTGGAGACATGATAATCGTTATACTGCACAAAATGAGACAAAAGATTAAAAAATGCTTCAGAAGTATACTTTCTGCCCAATTCTATCCCTCAGCCCCGATGCACCATACCTGCAAAGTGCACACTGCATCCCATTGTGGGAGGGTGACTGAAGATTCAGCAAGAAGTTAAGTTAAAAAAAAAAAAAATACCACCTGGTAGTCTGCCCATCACCTATGGGTCTCCTTGGACGTATACCAGCCATGTTGCCGTCATATGTGGAGATAAAAATGGCGGGACTGCTTGTGAAAGGATCTTTCTCCAGGAGCACCATTGAGATATGGACAGGGCCAGCCTAAGGAGCTGCGGGGCCCAATACCAAACACTTTTGTGTGCAACCCACCCTCAGGAGACCTCCCCCCTACTCATTAGCATGAACAGCAGCAGTGACCCGAGGCCGATGGCACCCTGTGTGAAGCGTGGCACCCAGATAGTGGAGGTGACATGATGTTGTCACTTCCAACTGTTTCCGGAGGCCGTGGCGTCACTAGGATTCGCGTCACCTGGTGCGGGAGGCCTGCGCATCACCCCATGCAGTGGGCGGGGCAAAGCCCCAGGTGGTGGGTGTGGTGATGTACCATTGCCCCACCCCCACTGGTTTCTTGGCTGTACCTTTTGTTAGAACACAGATATTTCAGTTTGGTTTGTTTCATTGCATTCTACATGAAATTACGCACTGATTGATATATAACATCATGCTATTATTCCTCCAAACTCTGATTTCGGTGATTTTGAAAACTTTTAGAGTCACACACAAACACACACCCATGTCAACTTACTAACACCTTATGGCAGCAGTTCTCAAACTTTTAGCACTTTTTAGAAAGTCAATCTGTCCAGGACCCATTGTAAGTGATGTCATGGCCAGAAGTGACATCATCAAGCAAATTAAAATAAATAATTATAAATAATTAAATGAAAAGAAAATAAATAATTAAATAAGGGGGAGCCAGTCCTGTTCCGCCAAGTGAATCTACTATGAAGGAAGTACTATTGTGGTCAATGGGGCTTACTCTCTGGAAATTGTGTATAGGATTGCAACCTGGGAGCCCAATCCTATGCATGTGTACTCAGAAGTAAGTCCCATAGTGGTCAATGGAGCTTACTCTATACTCTGCCTGCAATAACAACCCCTCAAAAAGAAGCAGTGAGATTTCCAGTCCTCCCCAGTGCCCAGTTTAAAGTTCTTCTATTTCAGGCATATCAAGATAAAGACCCACCTGGCTTTACGAGTGCAAAATAGAAAACTTTTCCTTTACCAGCTCAAGCCTCTTTTTTGTCCTTTTTAGTGGGGGCGGGGGGGCTGCCTTCTGGAGCATTTGTTGCACTCCAGCTCCATCGAATCGGGACCATTCTGGTGTCCTAACATTTCCCTTTGCCTGGCCTGACCACCAGCCAAGGCACGTCTGCCTACTTGTGAGTAAACACGACCATGAGGCTGCTTAGCTTTCCATAGGGCGCAATAGACTCGCAGCTGAGAGGGAGGGATGTCCTTCTCGGGTGTTTTTGGGGGCTGCATTCATTAGATCAGGACCCATCTGACGTTATTGGAGTCCTCTCAGCCTGCCCTTTCCGATGGACTAAGGCAAGTTTGCCTACTTGCGAGTAAACGCGGCCACATGGCTTCGTTTTGCTTTCCGTAGGGCTGAATACACTTGCAGCTGGGAGGGAGGGAGGGAGGGACCTCATTCTTGGGTGTTTTGGGGGGCTGCATTAATTGGATCAGGACCATTCTGGTGTCGTTGGATTCCTCTCAGCCTGCCCTTTCTGACGGACTATGGCAAGTATGCCTACTCGTGAGTAAATGCGTGATATGGCTCGGTTTCACTTTCCATAGGGCTACATGCATTTTTTTCTTTCTGGTTTTTTGGCCATAACTTTTGAAGGAAGAGGGCTACTTCACTTGGGTTTTTGCATTGCATTTTGCTGGACATTCCACATCCAACAGTGTATGGCATGATGGGGTTGCTCCTCAAACTGCAATTTTAGCGCATCATCCCCCCCAGTGCACGTCACTCCCCTTGCGTTTCATCCGGTGCGACCCGCACCCCCTGCACCCCCTAGCAACGCCACCGAACCATATCAATTGGTCAGGACTGCTTTCATTTATTGATCTGGAACAATGATCTGGGGGCTGCATTTATTGGATCAGGAACATTCTGATGTCCTTGGAGTCCTCTCAGCCTGCCCTTTCCAATGGACTAAGGCAAGTTCGCCTACTCATGAGTAAACGCGGCCATGTGGCTTTGTTTTGGGCTCAATAGACTCGCAGCAGGGAGGGATGGGACCTCCTTCTTGGGTGTTTTTGGGGGCTGCATTAATTGGATCAGGATCATTCTGATGTCCTTGGATTCCTCTCAGCCTGACCTTTCCGACAGACTATGGCAAGTATGCCTACTCACGAGAAAACGTGCGATACGGCTCACTTTCACTTTCCATAGGGATCAATTCATTTTTTCTTTCTGGTTTTTTTGGGCAAGAACTTTTGAAGGAAAGGAGCTATTTCAATGCTGTTTTTTTGCATTGCATTCCTCTGGGAATTCCACATCCAATGGTTTATAGCATGACGGGGTAGCTCCTAACGCCGCGATTTTAGCGTGTCACCCCCCAGGGCGCGTCACCCCGTGGCGCGTCACCTGGTGTGGCCCACACCTCCCACACCCCCCTAACGTCGCCATTGTCTGGGGGCTTGCTTTGCTCAATTGGAACTGGGGGTGAGTGGGTGAGATTCATGAGAGCTCCACTTGACATGTCTCCCTCTGCATGGAGGCTTACCTCCATGCAAAGTACTGGCTATGAGAGACCCACTCTCTGCCTCAATGCAGGGGGGCTGATTTGTTGGGCACAATTATGCAGAATGGGTGCAATCGGGCTAAAGCAGGCCCTAGATATGGAGGCAGCAAGCAGTCAACCAGAGGCAAATTCTTCTTTTCCTCTTTTGAAAATTCTTACAGTCCTGTCCAAATGTGTGCATTATTTTCTGTAATTGACCCACTCTGAGAGGTCATAAGGGCAAGGGTGAGCAATGAAACTCTGTCTGCTCAAAATTGTGGGTCCTTGCACTACAGAAGCATTTCTCAACATTTGTCCCCTGCTGTACCACTTTGCATGGTGCACCTATTGGAAGTACCACCAGAAGTAACTGGTGATGCTGTCATTGACAATTACTTCTGGATTGAGAGCCAGTGCAACAACCACTACTAAGAGGCTCAGGCAGACAGGAGGGCTTTTTGAGTATGCCAAAAGGACATACTGTTGCTCTGCCTGCTGAGCGGAGCCGGTTATTGCTGCTTGTTATGGCATGCATTGCTGGTCTAGCAACCAGGCGGTGAGGGTCTGGAGGTCCTGTGAGTACCACTGGACACCACCTCAAGTACCACCAGCGGTATGAGTACCACTGGTTGAGAAACACTGCACTAGAGAGATTTGGACTTGGAGGGAAGTTCCAGCCCTTGAAATGGTGCCATTCCGATGGAATAGATAAAAGTGTGCTGTAATGAAGAGCGTATGTTGTGAAGTTTTGTGGCCTCTTCGGCTGGTGTTGTCACTTGTATTTGTGGGCTATGTGCATGAATCTCATGTGCAGAGGTGTTCCTACAGAATTCAAGAAGGAGAGGTTGAAAAGTTCGGAAATTGGCAGCATTCAGGTATATAAGTTGATAGATTCAGTATAAGGCAGCTTCCTTTGACAATAATGAAATGTAATAAAGAGTAGGTCACTGAATTTTATTGTGTTCTGATCTCTGTGGGCTTCTGCCTGTCATCACATTCACAAGGATTTTCTTGGCCATGGTGTGGGCAAGAATCTTTAGTAAAAAGATAACCACCTTTAGCAATTTCTTTTTCTGGCAATGTCTGGCTTTCTTTTATTCTTACCTGTATGAGCTCTCAGCAGAAACATGTCCTGCTATCTGAAGCGCTAAGGCTAATCTAACAGGAAGTGTGGTATAATGGTTAGAGAATTGGCAGGTCAGAGAAATCCAGACTCCTCACTCAGCCATGAGGCTCCCTCGAGTCAGTCAGTCCCTCTGTCTCAACCAAAGCTATGCTCAATGTGAGGGGAAAGTGGGAACAGGGGTAGGGGATATATTGCCCTCAGTTTTGTGAAGAACCAGAATGGAAAAAGGTAAATATCAGAAATGATGGCATGCTTCTCTCTCCCCATTATGTACACTATTTTACAAGGCATAATTTGAAAGATAAGGATGAAAAAGTAGGGGGGAGAGGCATCTTCAGGCAGGAAATATTATCTGAAAACTCTCTGATAATCTCTACAAGTCTCATCCAGCAGACACTCCATATGAGCTGATTCCCAGTAACACAGTATCCTGCCCATTTATTCTACCATACAGATCTTCATCCCTGAGAATACATTGAGAATCTAGGATTCCCATACTCAGGCAAGGGACTTAGACACACAGGGCTGTATCGTTACCTAATGAACTGCCATTTGTAAATCATCCATCCATCCATCCATCCATCCAACCTACTTAGAGGTAATTTAGCCCCATTCCTATCCAACATTCCACGATCGATGCAGCCAGAATGCAGCCCCAAGGGAACAAAGTTCCCTTACCTTGAGGAGGCAACTTCGACTGCCCCCATCCCCACATCGAAGGAGGCTGCACATGCCCTGTTGTTATGGCTGCATCAGTGCTGGAAAAAGAATAGGATTGGGCTTTAATTCATGTCCTTCCAGAAAACTTTCTGCTTAGGATTTTTCTCACAGATGATTTTACTTCTTGATTCCTCAAGGTGTAGATTAAAGGGTTTAAAACTGGGGTGACTGCACTGTAGAGCACACTGATAATCATCTCCCTTACAGAAGAGTCACCAGCAGAGGCAAGCATGTAGTTTGATATGACTGGAATGAGACAAATAGCCACAACAGTCAGGTGAGATGCGCAGGTGGAGAAGGCTTTCCAACGACTCTGCCATGTCCGGAATTTGACGAAGAGGAAGGTGATGATATAGAGGTAGGAGAGGAAGATAACAAAGAAGCAACTCAGAGCAATGCCACCAGCGACCACATTGAGGAGGAGGATGTTGAGGACAGTGCTGCTGCATGCCAGTTTGAGCACGGGTTTGATGTCGCAAAAGAAGTGCAGAACGTGGTTGGGGCCGCAGAACGATAGCTGGGATGCCGCCACTGCATGTATTAGGGCTTGGCAGAAACCAATACCCCAGGTCATCACAGCTAGCCAAAGGCAAGCCCGGTTGCTCATGATGGTGGAGTAACGTAGCGGCTTGCAGATAGCTACATAGCGGTCGTATGCCATGACACTCAGAACTATGGCTTCTGAGCCACCCAAGAAGTGGAAAAAATGCATCTGAGTCAGGCACCCAAGAAAGGTAATAGTCTGCTGTTCTACAAGGAAGCCGCTCAGCATTTTGGGTATTGTCACTGTAGAGAAACATAAGTCCAGACAAGAGAGGTTGCCTAGGAAGAAATACATGGGGGTCTGGAGCCGGGGCTCAGCTACAATTACAGTCAGGATGGCTGCATTCCCCAGGAGGCAGGCCAAGTAGAGTAGCAGGAAACATATGAAGAGAACTGGTTGCTGTCTGTGATCATTTGTCAGACCCAGAAGGATGAACTCATGCACCTCTGTCTGGTTCTTCATCACTATATAAATAGAGAAAGGGAAATAAAATTTTGTCAGTTGTCTCACAATGGAATTAACAGTTTTAAAAGGGATGAAGAATATAAAGCTAATTCCATTGGAGTTCCCCCCTCCCCTTTCCTTGGTTCTGGAATGTTATTTCATAACTAGAAACTAGAAACATATCAAAATGAATAGAATCCCACTAGATTCATCCAAAGGCTCTCTTTGGGTCCAGCAACCATATAATGATCAGCAACTCAAAGTGGAAGTGAACCAGCAGTCAGTGACACTCAAGTTGTAACAAAGTGACATGGTCATGGCACTTGAGACCAGGGTCTAGGACAGGGGGGTAAAGGGGGTAATTTGTACCTGGGCCCAGGGTCAAAAGGGGGCCCAGGAGCCAAAGGAGGGGGCCCAGAAATTTCCTGGGATCTGACATTTTCCTATCTACTCAGACTTGTTACGGGATGCTGGGGACACTACCATGACTGGGGATGCTTGGGACACTACTGATGCCACATGGGTGGGTAGACCTGGGCTCCAAAGACTTTTCCATCTGTCTCTACCCTCCCCTCACCCTGCTTCGTCCCTCCCCGCTCCTATTCTGCTTGTCTGTCGCCACCCTCCCCCACTGTGTTTCACTCCCCTCCTTTGCAAAGGGGCCCAAAAGATACTTTGTACCCTCTGATAAAATTCCTTTCAGAGGCCCTGCTTGAGACTACTCAAGAATTAAACAGTAGCATTCTGCACCAGCAATGCTTTCCTCCTGGGAAGCCCCATGTACAGACCATGACAGTAGTTGAATTTTAATATAATTGCCAGATTGAGCCTGAGAGCCCAATCCTATGCATTTATACTCAGAAGTAATTCCCATTGTAGTCAGTGGGGTTTATGTCCAGGTATGTGTGGATAGACTACAGCCTGAAACATGAAAGAATGCAGTTGACACACGAGCTTAAACCAGGCAAAGACATATTAAAGTAGTGTCAGGTAAAGTGGCGGCCTGAACTGTGAACCTGGTCACTCAAGGGGAGTGGTGCCCCTTCCAGAATAAGACGGAAATCCAGAATCTGTAAAATAGGTCACCTCATAATAGCACCTCTGTCTAATCTGGAATTATTTTTAGTTTGTTAGCAGTCAACCAGCCCATAGCAGAACATAGTCCTCCCACACATTAGATGCCATGGAGATGTAGATCTGGGTGACATTGACATGCTGGTGCTCCCCTCCCCCACTGCTCTCAAAACTTCTCCTAGTGGTTTTTTGTGAATCCCATCCCCTGCTAACTAGGCAAAGAGGAACCATTAACAGTGCTGCCCTCATCTATTTAGCAGGGGGAGAGCAATCTTCCACCTTCACCCCAGTATAGTGTCTTGTCCAGTGTCACAGATTTGGAAGGGAACTAAAGGTAATCAAATTCAACCCCCTACCTGTAGCAAGAAATCTTCCTAGAGCATCAACAGTTGGTGCTTGTGGAGCCACTGCTTGAAGCTCTCCAGTGAGGAAGAATCCACCACCTTACTGCAGAATTCCCTTACCATCAAGAATTTCTTCCTGATTCCAGAATCTTTGGAACCTCCTCTCTTGAAGTCTGTACCCATTTGGTCACACCAATGTGTCGTAGCACAGTGGTTGAAAATCACTGGAAAAGCAATCAGTGAAAAAGCATTTCCGAACTTTGCCTGTCAAATATCAGCTTGAAGACCTTCAACAAGGGAGAACCCACCATTCTCCTTAACCATTATTTCCATGGTTGAACCATTCTTACAAGTGAGGCATTTTCCCTGATATTCACTGCCTTTCAGACCCACTACAAAGCGTTGATCACAGAGTCTATAAGAATGAGAAATTATAGATACGCTGGCTGAATGCATACAAGTTTTCATAACATTGCTTTCAAATAAGAAATGTTTGCCTCCACAGCTCGTACCTGAATAGGCCATATTCTTCTTTCCATCAAGGTCTTACACAGTGGCGTAAACCAAAATTCAATGGGCTATCATGAGGTAGTATCGGTGGTTCTCCATTGTCCATGCAAAAGGACACATGAGGGCCACAGTTTCTCTGTATGTTTTCAGCACACTTGTTTGTCATAGCTATTCATACAAGATAGTGTCCCATAAGGGGGAACAATCATTGGGACTTATTTTTGCCAGGAGATATACATGTATCCCAAGAGGCAAGGAGAGTTACTCTCCATTTGAAAACATACACAGTTGATTAGATCTATAAGAGAGGATAATGATGAAATAATGATGATGGAGAAGAGAATAATCATGATGGAGAAGAGAAATGCTCCTCTAGCTAGACAAGCTCAGGTCCTATCGTGTGCATCTTTCACAACACAGAAACCCAAGAATGTAACTGCAGACATAGCTCAATAAGACACAAAATGAGACATTTGTGCTACAACGGGGAAACATTTTATTGAACATTCATCCCATGCTGCAGTGGTCTCTAACTATGGTGACATTTCAATCTCAATACCTTGGAAGTGACAGGCCCCTCTGGACCTTCCTGCTTTTTCAAGGGATCCCATCTATGCTCCAGGCTGCAGTTCACCTCATGACATGGTGGAACAACACATGGCCCATGCAGTCGTGTAGCCAATGATCATGTAGCCCGGTGCCGAGTTCAAAATGCTGCGCTGGAAGTGATGTAACAACTGAAAATGATGCCATGCCTGGACCTTTAAAAAAGTGAAAATCGTGGGGAAAATTTGCCTCCTCCTCCCCCCCAGCTGTTCTCCACCCACTTGCTCTGTTGCCTCTTCCCAGCCAGTGGCATAGCTAAGGCATCTATCTGCTGCTTGGGGTCAAGGAAGATTTTGTAGCTCCCACTCCACAATAAAATCAAACTTAGGGTGCAATCCTATCTTGCGCTAGAACAGGCAAGCCATAAGACCTGCGATGTATCCAGCACAGGATAGGGGTCCAAAGTGGCTCAGTCAGAGGCAAGGGGAAACTTTTCCCCTTACCTCTGGGTAAACCATCCTGAGTCTCCTCAGGGGTCTCCTCAGACTTGCACCACCTCCTGAGGTGGCCCACATCCGAGGAGACTGGAGTGGCTTGAAGCCGCTCTGCACTGCTTTGGGAATGGGGTTGGGATCCGGAATAACTACCAGGTCCCAGCCCGCTCCCCACCCGCTTGCCCCTGGTGTCGCCCCTAGCCTACTTTCCCCCCACCCCTGAACGCCTCCCTCCTGCCTCCTCCCCACCTCCTCCCCGCCCACCCCAGCGCCTTGCTGTGGCCCAAAGTCTAGCCAATTCACAAGGAGGTGCAAACGTACCTTAACCTTCCTGGGCAAGGGACTTGAGCGGCCCAAGGACCTGTCAGGATCGCGCTGCACATTAGTTAAATAAATAAATGAATAATGTGCCCCTTGTTGGTTAGAGGCACTGTTCTGGGGTGAAGAAAGATGGTTATTCTCCCCCTGCTAAATGTATGAGGAGCACCACTAGAAAAAGTATCTCTTTACCAGTAAAGCGGGAGTAACTATATTACAATATATGGAAATGAGAGCTGGCTCATATTAACACCTTATTGGTTCCATGTCATATCATAATAACATCTCATTGGCTATCAGGACAATCAGTCTCACAGGTCAATTCTGAGTTAAGAAAATCCACATTTTGTTCCAAAAGGTTGTTGTGTTTTCATTTTCTAGTTAATTAGCCATATCTTTAGGTAGAATATAGATATTCCAGTGTGGTTTGTTTCTTTGCATTCTTAATTAAATTACCTTCCCAATGATATATACTAAGATATTATTATTCATACATATCAAGGTTTTCACAGTTTTGGCCACTACCCCAGATTAGCGAGGGAGGGAAGATATGTTCAGTAGGTTTCATGCATTAAAAATGGGTCACTGTGTTTAATAAAGTAGCACAAGTTCAACCCAATTGCAATCTGGTGTCTTTGCTGGGGAGGGGGGATTTGACTATAAATACAATGCTAGATGGAGGGAGGTGGCAGCAAGATGCAAATATCTTGTGGTCTTGTGTGTGCTCCCTGAGGCAGCTGAGGCATCTAGCGGGCCGCTGTGAGATACAGGAAGCTGGACTAGATGGGCCCTTGGTCTGATCTTATGTTTTTATGTGTTAAGCTCAACTTGTTGCCTCCCCTAAAGCTTATTGCCAGTGCAATTGCTACCTCCTTCACCCCCCTTAGCTATGCCACTGTTGGAATCACTGAACAATGAACACTGTTTGTTTTGAAGCATGAGATCTGATGCTCAAGGCCCCTGACACCTGTAGTTATAATGCTTGCTGTATATTCTGAGATGGATTATGTGGCTGCAAGATTGTTCTTGTCAGAGTTTTCTACCCTGCCTTTTATCGGTTTGGGTGTTTGGGAATGTGAAACTTTTTTTTATCCAGGAAACTATGCACCCCCCCCCCAATAAAAAAAAAAATCAGCGGACACACTATTTAGTATTCTCCAGCTCTTAGGAATAGGACAAGCAGGGGAACAAATGGGGTGGGGATGGGGGTGTGTCAAGGATGGGAAGGGGTTGGTAAGCAGTGGTAGTCGCTCCTTCTAAATCTTTTCCTCCATCCCAGCCTTCAGCCACCTACCTGGGTTCACCCAGACTTTTGCCAGCAAAAATTTGTGGCCCAGGTCAGAGTAGACCAATTAGGGCAATGGAACTTTCCACTAGAGCAGGGGTCTCCAAACCCTGGCCCGGGGGCCAGATGAGAGAGCCTCTATCTGACCCGTGGCCAGCCCCTGATCCCCTGAGAGCCTCTGGCCCAGTTGACCAAACATAACCAGAGTTGTGCTTGTGGGGTGGGGGAAGGGGGGTCCATTGAAGTATGTGTGCTTTATATCTTGGGCTGTGTTGGTGCTTGGAGAAATCCTGGACATTTGAGCCCATTCATTCGTTCATTTCAGTCATTCATCTAAGTTCCATCTCTAATGTATTTATTTAAATTTTATATTTAATTTTTTTTTCCGGCGCCCCACACCATGCCAGATATTTGATACGGTCCTTTGGCCAAAAGGTTTAGAGACCCCTGCACTAGAGGAAGGCAACAAGGGTTCCTTTACCCCAAGGAGGCCTCTGGCTTGAAACTCCCCTGCAGGATGCACCAAACACCCTGTTGGCACCAGGAAAATTACCTGTCCATGGATAGATGTTTCCTATCTAAACTGTATCCCAGATTACAGCCTTTTTACTTTCATACAAAGAACTTAATAAGGGTGAAAATCAAATCTGTCCATCTTTAATTCTCTTTTGTAATTATATGAAGTACTGTTCAGAGTGGTAGTTAAATATTTCTATCTAGCCATCCTTTGACAAAGAAACATTAATTCAAGTCCTAAGAAAGAACCGTTTTCTGTTCACAATTTTTCTCAGAGACAATTTCACCTCTTTATTCCTCAGAGTGTAGATTAAAGGATTTAACACTGGGGTGACCACAGTGTACAGCACACTGATGACCATCTCTCTCTCAGAGGAGTCACCAGCAGAGGCAAGCATGTAATTCAAGATTGCTGGAAATAGGTAGAGAGTCACCACAGTCAGGTGTGAGACACAAGTGGAGAAGGCTTTCCAGCGGCTCTGCCATGTCTGGAATTTGAAGAAGACAAAAGAGATGATATAGAGGTAGGAGACGAGGGTGATAAAAAAGGAAGCCAGAGCAATAAAACCAGTGACCACATTAAGGAGAGTGATGTTGAGGGCAGTGCTACTGCAGGACAGTTTGAGCAGAGGTTTGATGTCACAAAAGAAGTGCAGAACATGGTTGGGGCCACAGAACCACAGTCGGGAGGTTGTTATTGTGTGCATTAAGGCATGAGAAAAGCCAGCCATCCAAGTTGACACCACCAGCAAGAGGCAAGCCCTTTTACTCATGATGACAGAGTAGCGCAGGGGGTTGCATATAGCTACATAGCGATCATACGCCATGACACCCAGAAGAATGCCTTCCGTCCCAGCCATGAAGTGAAAAAAATGCATTTGTGCCAGACACCCTACAAAAGAGATGGCATGGTGCACCATTAGGAAGTCAGTCAGCATATTTGGCACAGTAACAGTACAGATACATATATCCAAACAAGAGAGGTTGCCTAGAAAAAAATACATGGGTGTCTGGAGCCGTGGCTCAGTCACAACCACAGTCAAAATGGCCCCATTGCCCAGGAGACAGGCCATGTAGAACAGTAGGAAAAATATGAAGAGAATATCTTGTCATCTCTGGTCATGCATCAGACCCAGAAGAATGAACTCATGCACCTCTGTCTCGTTCTCCATCAGTGTACGAACAGTAAAGAAAGAGGAATGATTTGTCAGTGGTTCCATAGTGGAATAGCAATTTTAAAGCTGTTACCTGAATGCGATGACTAGACGTATATACCTACATAATTTTCATTTCTTCATTAGTTCCTCACAGACAAATCTATGAGGTAGATCAAGTTGAGAGTGTTAGGCAAGAATTATCGGTGAAGCTTTTACTAGCATGAAGATGAATATCTCCAGGTAATGATTGCATAAAATTAAGCAGTTCCTGAGCATAGTTAGTAGAAGGTCAATATTTAAGGGTGGAATCCTGTACTCCAGAGGTGGCCAAAGTGTGGTTCTCAAGCCACATGCATTTCTTTGATGTATAAAATGTGGCTCTCAGAAATATGTTGGCCGAGATCCTTGTTGCTTCACAATTAATATAAAAGATAAATACATTTTCAAGCTTTAAAATCAGAATAAACTGAGAGTCTAGTTGATTGAAACATAAGTTTAATGCTCATTGTGAGTAACTATATTTAGGAATTTAAATGCTTCTTAAGTAGTGTGGTTCTCAAATACCTGAAGTTTATAGTATAAGGCTCTTATGTTAAGCAAGTTTAGCCACCCCTGCTATACCCCTTCTTCCAGAGAATAGCATCAATTTAGCACAGTGGGATTTACTTTCTAGTATTGGTTTGTTAATGTGGGGGAAAAAAAGTAGAACAGTGTTTCTTAACCAGTGGTATGGGTTCCACTAGTGGTACTTGAGGTGGTGTCTGGTGGCACTTGTGGGACACCTGTCGGCCAGCAGCGAGACCAGGAACGTGACACAACAAAAAGTGGTAGGAGGCTCAGCTTGGCAGGCAGAGTTCCAAAGCATGCTTTTCTGCACTCAAAAAAGCCTTCCCATCCACCCTGAGCCTCTTACTGGTATTTGTCACATAACATCTGGCCTCTCAACCCAAAAGTAACTGGCAATGATGTCATCGACAGTTATTTCTGGTGGTACTTGGAATAGGTGGACCATGTGAGGTGGTGCAGCGGAGGACAAATGTTGAGAAACACTGATGTAGAAAGAAGTTCCTCTCCTCCATCCCCACATGAAAACACACTTTGCAGGGTTTCCAACATCTACATTACTTTCCCTTCTGTGTGGACTGGGCTTCCCCTTCTTTCATCATGATCTCCCCTTTTTGCAATTTAGCAAAAACACAGGGTTGTGCAAAGCTGTGTCACAGGTAACAACTGCATCCATGACTGAGCATATACAGTATAGAACCTTAATAGATAATATTTATTAAGAGTCGTCGTCATCATCATCATCATCATCATCATCAATATAGCAGTATGAATTAGGAGGGGGGCGACCCCTTTTTCTCTACAATTCATACCTGAATGAACTTTATTCTTCCTTCTTTCAGTCCCAGTAGACATGAGAAACATAGCTTCTCTACCCCATGAGCTTCTCTGTTTAGTATGAAAGCACTCCTGGATTACATTCAGCCATTATAAAATGTTCAGTGCCTCATTGTAAGTGCCTCCGAGGTGTTTGTTGAGCTTAGGGATATACACAAGTCCCTTAGATTTTGAAAACTTGAAGCAAACAGTTAGATCTCTGGAGACATGATAATCATTATACTGTTCTAAATGAGACAAAAGATTAAAAAATGCTTCAGAAGTATACTTTCTGCCCAATCCTATCCCTCATCCCTGATGCAACCACACCTGCAAAGTGCACACTGCATCCATTTGTGGGAGGGCAATCAGAGATCCAGCAGGAAGTTAAGTTAAAAAAGAAATTACCCCCAGTAGGCTGCCCATCACCTATGGGTCTCTTTGGCCATACACCAACCACATTGCTGTTATATGTCCATAGAGAGAACAGGGATGGGATGGCTTGGGAAAGAAGAGGTAGGATCTTTCTCTAGGAGCACCACTGAGATATGGACAAGGCCAGCCTAAGGAGCTGTGGGGCTTAATACCAAATATTTTTGTATGTGGCCACCCTCTGCAGACCTTCATACTCATTGGCCTGAGCAGCAGCAGTGACCAGGGGCCAATGGCACCCTGCATGAAGCGTGGCACCCAGATAGTGGTGGTGACATGATGTTGTCACTGCCAACCACTTCCAGTGGGCTTGTTTTGGCCCATTCAGACAAAGGGGTGGGTGGGTGCATGGGATGCATGAGCTCTTGCCGTGTTTGCCTCTGCATAGAGGCTTACTTCCATCCAAAGTGCTGGCTGTGGGAGACCTGCTCTCTGCTGCAGTGTGTGGGGGGGCATATGTATTGGGCAAAATTGTGCAGAGTCGGTGCAATCGGGTTAAAGCGGTTCCTAGATATGGGGACAGCAAGCAGCCCACCAGAGGCAAGTGCTTCTCTTCCTATTTTGCAGATTCTTACAGTTCTGTCCAAATGTGTGTATTATTTTCTGTAACTGACCCACTCTGAGAGGCCATAAGAACAAGGCTGAGCAATGTGACTGTCTGCTCAAAGTTTAAGGGTCCTTGCAATAGAAAAGTGTTTCTCAACATTTGTCCCCTTTGTACCACTTTGTATGGTCCACCTATTGGAAGTAGCACCAGAAGTAACTGGTGTTGCTGTCATTGCCAGTTACTTCCAGATTGGGAGGCCAGACACAATATGATGAACACTGGTAAGAGGCTTGGGGCGGACAGGAGGGCTTTTCTGAGTACGCAAAAAGTGCACACTGCAACTGTGCCTGCTGAGCGAAGCCTCTTATTGCTGCTTGTTATGTTGCATTGCTGGTCTAGCAGCCAGGTGGCCGGGGTCTGGAGGTCCTGCAAGTACCACTGGACATCAATTCAAGTACCACCAGTGGTGCAAGTATCACTGGTTGAGAAACACTACACTAGAGAGAATTGGACGTCTACGAAGTGTCCAGCCCTTGAAATGGTGCCATTCTGACCAGATAGATAAAAGTGTGCTGTAATGAAGAGTGTATGATGTGAAGTTTTGTGACCTTTTGACTGGTCTTGAAATTTAAGGAGGTTGAAAGGATCAGGAGGTGACAGCCCTCAGATATATGAGCCAATAGATTCAGTATAAGGCAGCTTCCTTTGGCATGAAGGAAATGTAATAAAGAGTAGGTCACTGTATTTTATTGTGTTCTGATTTCTGTGGGCTTCTGCCTGTCATCACATTCACAAGGATTTTCTTGGCCATGGGGTCGGCAAGAATCTTTAGTAAAAAGATAACCACCTATAGCAATTTCTTTTTCTGGCAATGTCTGGCTTTCTTTTATTCTTACCTATTTGAGCTCTAAGCAGAAACATGTCCTGCTATCTGAACCCCTTAGGCTAATCTAACAGGAAGTGTGGTATAATGGTTAGAGAATTGGCAGGTCAGAGAAATCCAGATTCCTCACTCAGCCATGAGGCTCCCTCGAGTCACTCACTCCCTCTGTCTCAACCAAAGCTATGCTCAATGTGAGGGGAAATGGGAACGGAGGCAGGGGATATACGTATTACCCTGAATTTTGTGAAGAACCAGAATGAAAAAGGTAAGAGAAACATAAGTCCAGACAAGAGAGGTTGCCTAGGAAGAAATACATGGGGGTCTGGAGCTCAGCTACAGTTACAGTCAGAATGGCCGTATTTCCCCAGAAGGCAGGCCAAGTAGAGTAGCAGGAAACATATGAAGAGAACTGGTTGCTGTCTGTGATCATTTGTCAGATCCAGAAGGATGAACTCATGCACCTCTGTCTGGTTCTTCATCACTATATAAATAGAAAATAAAGTTTTGTCAGTTGTCCCACAATGAAATAAACTGTTTTGAATGAACTAGATACAAAGAACATGCCAAAATAAATAGAGTTCCACCAAATTCATCCAAAGGCTCTCTTTGGGTCCACCAACTATATAATGATCAGAAAATCAAAGCGTGTCTGAAAGTGAACCAGCAGTCAGTGTCACTCAGGTTGTAGCAACGTGACATGGTCATGACACTTGAGACTACTCAAGAATTAAACAGCAGCATTCTGCACCAGCTCTACTTTCTTCCTGGGAAGCTGCATGTACAGACCATGACAGTAGTTGGATTTTGATATAATGGCAACATTGCGCCTGAGAGCCCAATCCTATGCATATATACTCAGAAGTAATTCCCATTGTAGACAACGGGGCTTATGTCCAGGTA
This sequence comes from Tiliqua scincoides, assembly GCF_035046505.1. Taxonomy (NCBI): domain Eukaryota; kingdom Metazoa; phylum Chordata; class Lepidosauria; order Squamata; family Scincidae; genus Tiliqua; species Tiliqua scincoides. Next base: position 101,109,609 of record NC_089825.1, on the reverse strand, counting down.
TGTGTGGATAGATTACAACCTGAGACAGGAAATAATTCCGGTGGCACGTGTATTAGCATGTCACTGGCGTTTACCCTGCCCCCGCACGAGGCACAGGAAGGGCCAGCCTCGCAGCCGATTGGCTGGGGGCTAATTGGTCTGGGGCCATGTGCAGGCTGCTCAGAGAAGCCCGCACAGTCGGGATCAGGCAGCAGTCACCCACCCGCCTACCCTTTGGCAGTCTGAGACTAGCTGGTCGCCTTCTGGGGCCGGGTAGGAATTTTTGCCATCAGCCTAATTGGCACATCAGTTGGTGGTTTTTTGCCTACCCCAGACTGTGGAGTTAGGGGCGGAATTGGGTTTTTCCACAGGTCTTGTTGGTCACTTTAGGCAGGTGTCGTGCGGGTTTTGGGTAGGTAAGGTCATATCGGTGTACACCGCAGGGTGGCAAGGGCCGGGTGGACTCCATGCTTGGTCATGCTGGCATTCCTGGCTGGGTGACGCAGGCTGGATGAACCTCGGCCTGGTGGTAAAGGCACACCGCGGGTTCGCTCGGGTGGCCTGAGCTAGCCTGCCACCCTGCCCCTTCGGGGTGACAATGAAGGGGGCAGCAGGCTTGTACTGACGCTGCCCAGAGTCTGGTGTGGTCGCCCAAATCACTATATGGGGAAGTAGACGGGCAGCTCCATTTCCCCCATGTAGAACCCGCATGACTTATTTGTTAGGCCCTGTTGCAATCTGAAGTATATTTAAATAGTTAATAAAGTGGCCCTTTGTACCATATACCCTTGCCTGTGTCTTTATTGGGGGGGGGGGTGCTGGGTAATGCAGTTGACACACGAGTTTAAACTAGGCAAAAAGCATATTAGAGACTAGGTTGAGTGGCACCCTGGAACTGTGAACCTGGTCATTCAAGGGGAGTGATGGGATGGAGATGTAGATCAGGGTGACACTCACATACTGATGCTCTCCACCCCACATCCTCTGATAACTTCTCCTAGTGATCCCGACTGCTGCTAATTGGGCAAAGAGACACCATTTACAGTGCTGTCCTCTTCTATTTAGCAGGGGGAGAGCAATCTTCCTTCTTCACCCCAGTCCATTGTCTTTACCAGTATCATAGAGTTGGAAGGGACCTGCAAGGACATCTAATTCAACCCCCTATCTGTAGTAGGAAATCCTTTTAGAGCATATCCGTCAGGTGCCTGATGAGCCACAGTTTGAAGATCTCCAGTGAGAAACATTCACCACCTCCCTTAGCAATCTGTGCCACTGCCAAACCACCCTTACTGTCAAGAATTTCTTCCTGATTCCAGAATCTCCATAATCTCCTCCCTTGAAGTTTGTACCCATTTGATGTCACAAATGTGCCTTGGCACAGTGGTTGAAAACCACTAGTCTCTCAGACACTTTCAAATGGTGCCTGTCAAATATCTTCTTGAAGACCTTCAGCAAGGGAGAAAGCACTGCTGTCCTTGGTCATTGTTTCCATTGTTCAAAACCATTCTTACAACTGAGACATTTTCCCTGATATTCACTGCCCTAAAGACCCACTACGAAGTGTTGATCACAGAAGCTATGAGAATGAGAAATATGATATATATGGTAACTGAACACATATAAATGTTGCATAACTTTGGTTACAAATAAGAAATATTTGCTTCCACAGTTCGTACCTGAGAAGACTATGGGCGCAATCCTAACCCACTTTCCAGAACTGACATAAGGGCAATGCAGCTCCAAGGTAAGGGAACAAATATTCCCTTACTTTAAGGAGGACTCCATGAGTGCCACCCAATTACAGGATGCACCACACGTCCCATTGGCACAGCTATGCCAGTGCTGGAAATTTGGTTAGAATTTGGGCCTATGTTGTTCTTTTGGTAAAGGTCTTACACAGATACATAAACCAAAATTCAAAGAGCTATCATGAGGTCGTCTTGGTGGTTCTCCATTGTCCATGCAAAAGGTCACATGAAGGCCACAGCTTCTCTGTATGTTTTCAGTACACTCGTTTGTCACAGCTATTCATACAAGACAGTGTATCGTGAGCGGGAACAATCATTGGGACTTATTTGTGCCATGAGATATACATGTACCCCAGGAGACAAGGAGGGTTGCTCTCCATTTGAAAATACACACTATTGATTAGATCTGTAGGGAGAGGATAATGATGAAACAACACATGATGAAGAAGAGAATTGCTTCTCCATTTAGACAGACACAGGTCCTATCTTGTGCATCTTTCACAACACATAAACCCAATAATGTTACTGCAGACATAGCTCAATAAGACGCAAAATGAGACATTTGTGCTACAACTGGGACAAATTTTATTGAACATTCATCACATGCTGCAGTGGGTTCTAACGATAGTATCATTTCACCTTCTGTCTGTGCTAACTCTCCCAACACTCAACTTTCGTGGATGTCCCTGGTTCTTGTGCTATGTGAGAGGGAAAAGAGCATCTCTCTATCCACTCTGTCCATCCCCTGCATAATTTTGTATGTCTCAATCGAGCCCCGCCCCCAGGTGCCTCTTTTCTAGACTGAAGAGGCCCATGTTTCCTATCTAAACTATATCCCAGATTACAGCCCTTTTACTTTCACACAGTGGGGACCTGGGTGGGGATAGGGTGTGTCAAAGATGGGAATGGGGTGGTTAGCAGTGGCACTTGCTCCGCCAAAATCTTTTCCTCCATCCTGGCCTTCAGCCACCTACCCTGGTTCACCCAGACTTGTGCCAGCAAAATTGCAGAGTAGACTAATTAGGGCAATGGAGTCTTCCACTAGAGGAAGTCAACAAGGGTTCTTTTACTCCAAGGAGGCCACTGGGTTGAAACTTCCCTGCAGGATGCATTGAGCACTCTGTTGGCACCAGGAAAGTTACATGTCAGTGGCCTTGGTCAGATGTTTGGGTCAAATGTTTCCTATCGAAACTGTATCCCAGATTACAGCCCTTTTACTTTCACACAAGGAACTTAGCATGGGTGACAATCAAATGTGTCCATCTTTAATTCTGTTTCGTGATTTTATGTGTGGTGCCATTCCGACTACATCTATCTAGCCATCCTTTGACCGAGGTTCCCAAATGTTTTAGAGTTCCCTAGAAGCTGCTGCCTGATTTATAAATGCCAAACTGTGTGTCTATAATGGTGATTGGGCAGCAGTGGTCCCCCCCTCCAAATAGCAGCTTGTACAACCCTTGATGCATATAGCCTAATCTCCCCTGTCAGTTTTGTGAACCAACATGTCACGACCAACTGCTGGGTCCTGTACCACAAAATGGGAAATTCTGACCTAGAAGCATTAATTCAAGTCCTTCCATAGAGCAGCTTTCTGCTCACAATTTTACTCAGAGATGATTTCACCTCTTTATTCCTCAGAGTGTAGATTAAAGGATTTAACACTGGGGTGACCACAGTGTACAACACAGTGATGATCATCTCTCTCTCAGAGGAATCTCTGCCAGAGGGAAGCATGTAGTTTGACATTGCTGGAATTAAATATACAGTCACCACAGTCAGATGTGAAATGCAGGTGGAGAAGGCTTTCCAACGGCTCTGCCATGTCTGGAATTTGATGAAGAGGAAGGAGATGATGTAGACATAGGAGAGGAAGGTGATAAGGAAGGACGTCAGGGCGATGAAACCAGTGACCACATTGAGGAGGGTGAGGTTGATGGAGGTGCTGCTACAGGCCAGTTTGAGCAGGGGTTTGATGTCACAAACAAAATGGAGGACACGGTCGGGGCCACAGAACCACAGTCGTGAGGTCATTATTGTGTGCAGCAAGGCATGAAGAAAACCAAGCGACCAAGTAGATGCAGCAAGGGAGAGACAAGTCAGGAGGATCTAGTGGAGATATGAGAACTTTGTATGAAAAGGTGGGATCCAAGTCGAGTCAATAAATTCAAGGAAATGGTTGTGAACATGTCTGTTCCACTGTGGAACCACTGACAAAGCCTTCTTCTTTCCTTGTACAGCGATGGAGAACGAGACAGAGGTGCATGAGTTCATCCTTCTAGGTCTGACAAATGATCTCAGGCAGCAACACATTCTCTTCATATGCTTCCTGCTCCTCTACATGGCCTGTCTCCTGGGGAATGGGGCTATTTTAGTTGTAGTCATAGCTGAGCCACGGCTCCATACACCCATGTACTTTTTCCTGGGAAATCTCTCTTGTTTGGATATATCCTTCTCTACAGTTACTGTGCCAAATATGCTGAGCAACTTCATAATGGAACGCAAATCCATTTCTTTCATTGGGTGCCTGACTCAGCTGCAGTTCTTCCAATTCTTTGGCAGCAGTGAGGCCATACTTCTTGGTGTCATGCGTATGACCGCTACGTAGCTATCTGCAACCCTCTGCGTTATAGCGTCATCATGAGTAAATTGACTTGTAGATTGAGAGTGGATGAATGAGCTAAGGATCCTGCCCCCCCCCCAGGGCATTACCAGCTATATTTCTACCAGTTGTTGCTGTTCCACTGAGTCAGTTGTGCTTTCTGCTGCCTTTTTATAGTTCTATGTACATCTGCATTAGAAGAGTGATCAGTGTAGCAGCTCAATCCTATGCATACCGACTCAGAAGTAAGACCCATCAAATTCAGTGATCAGACTCCATCAGACTCCCAAGAAACTGTATATAGGATTGCTGCTTAAATATAAAAATAGTGAAAAAGAGACAACCATATCAGTGGCATCACTAGGATTCGCATCATCCGGTGCAGGAGGCCTGCGCGTCACCCCATGTAGTGGGTGGGGCAATGCCCCAGGTGGTGGGCATGGTGATGTAGCATCACCCCACCCCCACTGGTTTTTTGTCTGTACCTTATGATAGAACACAGATACGTCAACATGGTTTGTTTCATTGCATTCTGCATGAAATTACGCACTGATTGATATGTAACATGATGGTATTATTCTTCCAAACTCTGATTTTAGTGATTTTGAAAACTTGTAGAGTCTCTCTCTCTCTCTCTCACACACACACACACACACACCCATGTCAACTTACTAACACCTTATTGCAGCAGTTCTCAAACTTTTAGCACCGGGACCCATTTTATAGAATGATAATCTGTCCAGGACCCATTGGAAGTGATGTCATGGCCAGAAGTGACATCATCAAGCAAATTAAAATAAATAATTACAAATAATTAAATTAAAATACAAGAAATAATTAAATAAGGGAGCCAGTTCCACCAATGAATTTTCTCTGGAGACTGCCTGCAATAACACCCCCCCCCAAAAAAAAAAGAAAAAAAAGAAAAAGAAGCAGTGAGATTTCCAGCCTTCCCAGTGCCCAGTTTAAAGTTCTTCTATTTCAAGCATATCAAGATAAAGACCCACCTGGCTTTACAATTGCAAATAGAGAGCATTCCCCTTACCAATTGAAGACTCTTTTTTTGTCCTTTTCAGTGCAGGGGGGCTGACTTCTGGAGCATTTGTTGCGCTCCAGTTCCATCGGATCGGGACCATTCTTGTGTCCTCACATTCCCCGTTGCCTGGCCTGACCACCAGCCAAGGCACGTCTGCCTACTTGAAAGTAAACACGACCATGAGGCTGCTTAGCTTTCCATAGGGCGCAATAGACTCACAGCTGGGAGGGAGGGACGTCCTTCTCGAGTGTTTTTGGTGGCTGCATTCATTAGATCAGGACCCTTCTGGAGTCCTCTCAGCCTGCCCTTTCCAATGGACTAAGGCAAGTTTGCCTACTTGCGAGTAAACGTGGCCACATGGCTTCGTTTCGCTTTCCATAGGGCTGAATACACTCACAGCTAGGAGGGAGGGAGGGAGGGAGGGAGGGACCTCATTCTTGGGTGTTTTGGGGGGCTGCATTAATTGGATCAGGACCATTCTGGTGTCATTGGATTCCTCTCAGTCTGCCCTTTCTCGCGAGTAAATGCGTGATACGGCTCGGTTTCACTTTCCATAGGGCTACATGCACTTTTTTGGCCATAACTTTTGAAGGAAGAGGGATACTTCACTTGGGTTTTTTGCATTGCATTTTGCTGGACATTCCACATCCAACAGTGTATGGCATGACGGGGTTGCTCCTCAAACCGCGATTTTAGCGCGTCATCCCCCAGTGCACGTCACCCCCCTTGCGTTTCATCCGGTGCGACCCGCACCCCCTGCACCCCCTAGCAACGCCACCGAACCATATCAATCGGTCAGGACTGCTTTCATTTATTGATCGATAAATAATGTGAACCTTAACCCTCCAGTGCCTGGTGTAACACTCTCCCAGAGAGAGGGGGGGCTTCTTCTAATAATAACACTTGTAATCAATAATATGAAGATAATTCCTACCTGATTAAAAAAAAAATCTTGAACACTACCAGACAAGCAGGGGGTGATCAGATCTGAATCATGATGTTTCTTTTTAAGTAAGCATGAAGAGCAGCTAGACCTCCATACATGACTCATTTAAGGAGGAATAAGACAGAGAATATGTGAATGCAGTTGACACTTGCAGTGGTGCTGGCAAAAGAGGCAGCAGGGCTCTATGGTGATCCTGCTCTGATTTTTCCCCTTTTGATGTGTCCTGACTGCAAGATGGAGGTGGAGACAGACCAAAAACCACATTCTATCTATCTATCTATCTATCTATCTATCTATCTATCTATCTATCTATCTATCTATCTATCTATCTATCTATCTATCTATCTATCTACTTTGTCAAACAAGACAGGCAGGAGTGAGCACAGCACTGTCCTCTCCATCCCTTGCCCAATCAATCACATTTCAAATTGGAATGCTTGGAATTCATCCTTCTTTAAATAAATAGTAAGGCAGGCAAAGAGAAGGAGGTAATCGTGGCTGGCTGTTTTCCTTCATTGTTGTTGTTGGTGGTGGTGGTGATGGACAAACCAGAATTTATCTGGACTTTATATGTTGCACACCTGGGGATGCATAAATTGAGCATAAAAGCATGACATAGCAAGCAAGTACAAACATCTTTAGATTGAGGTGGAGTGACTCTGGCAAAGAAAGGCAAAGATTGTGGTAACGGTGTTTTAGACACCATATGGAAAAACCTGGAAAAACACCTGTACATGTTAGATGTAAAGGAAATTACCTCATAGGAGCAGCAAAAAGCAGCTCTATAAAGAACTGCACATATTTTATGCACATCCCTCTAAATATGTTAGTGCCTTGGGAAGGACATGGTATTTAGAAAATGTCACACTATCAGGTGGGTTGTGAAAACTGCGAAAACCAGAAAACTAATAGTAGCAAAATGATTTTTTTTTAATACATTTGCCTCTACAAGTCATACCTGAATGACTTCTCCTTTCAGTGATGATTCTGTCAATGTCCAATGAGACATGAGAGCTGTGGCTTCGCTACTGTTTGAGCTTCCCTGTATACTGTTTGAGCTTCTTCTTGATTACATTCACCTATTATAAAACATTCAGTGTCTCATGATGAGGGGGGGGGGAATTCTTCTGAGGTGTTTGTCGAGCCTAGGGATATACACAAGTCCTTTGGATTTTGAAAATTTAAAACAAATAAGTAGATCTCTGGAGACATGATAATCATTACTGTTCCAAATGAGACAAAAGTTTAAAAAATGCTTCAGAAATATACTTTCTGCCCAATCCTATCCCTCACCACCAATTCAGCCACACCTGCAAAGTGCACACTGCATCCCATTGTGGGAGGGCAATCGGAGATCCAACAGGAAGTTAAGTTTAAAAAATTTTCCCCTGGTAGGTTGCCCGTCACCTATGGGCCTTCTTGGACATACAACCGTCATGTTGCTGTTCTATATTCAGGGAGAGAAAAGGGGTGGGACTGGTCTGGTCTAGAGGGTAAAGCCACCATTAGCCCAAAGACAACATCTGAAGGTCACCAGTTCGAGGCCAACGGCAGCTCCATGAATAGCGAGACCTTGAAGCAGCTGACAAGCCAAGCTGAGTTATTCCACCTGCTCTTTGGTGTGAGTGAAGAAGTGTCTTGGCTGCCCTTCAAGTGTGAGAGATGAAGGAGATGCTTGTCAGCCTGCGTGGGAGGCAACTGGAGGCCAGAAGTGATACCAGACCAGAAAGATCCATCTGAAAAGTTGTGTGGTTCTTGAAAGATAGAACTTTTCTGTGATTGTAAAAATCCCCTCGGGGATTTAGAAACAGCCTGCCTATGTGAACTGCCATGAATAAAGTCAGAGGAGTAATCCGATCACCAGAAACGCGGTATATAAACACCTAGTATTATTATATTGTAGTATCTTTCTCCAGGACCCCCACTGAGATATGGACAGGATTCAGCCTAAAGAGTGGGGCCCAATATCAATTTTTTTTGTGGGGGGCCCACCTTCCACAAACCCCACTACTCCTTGTGAAGAATTGGTGCAAACAGGCTAAAGCCAGTCTTTGATATGGAGACAGCATGCAGCCCACCAGAGGCAAATGCTTCTTTTCCTATTTTGCAGATTTTTACAGTTCTATCCCAAATGTGTGTATTATTTTCTGTAATTGACCCACTCTGAGAGGCCAAAAGTGCAAGGCTGAGCAATGCGACTCTGCTCAAAGTTTGAGGGCCCTTGCCCTAGAGAGTGTTGAACTTCTTCGGAAGTGTCCAACCCTTGAAATGGTACCATTCTGATGGGATAGATCAGAGGTTCTCAAAATGGGGCATTGCAACACCCAAGCCTGAGAAGCTCTGTCTTTGCCCTTTTAAGGGGCATATAGGAGGAAATGCAGTTTTGTGATTAAAAATCGGAAGTGGGTCGCAATCTTTATTTTAACATTTTCCAAGGCTTGGGGAACCCTGCAGGGGCTTCCATGGGGCTCTCCTGGGAGGCTGCTGCCACTGTGCCCTTTGAGTCACTCCCTCAGCCAAAGCTAACTCATATGCTCAATGTGAGGGGAAAGTGGGAACGGAGGCAGGGGATATATTACCCTGAGTTTTGTGAAGAACCAGAATGAAAAAGGTAAAACTATCATAAATGGTGGCATGCTTCCGTCTCCCCATAATGTACACTATTTTATGAAGCCTAATTGAAAAGCTATGGATGAAAAAGTAAGGGAGGGAAGAGGCACCTGCAGTCCGGAAATATTCTCTGAAAACTCTCTGAGCACCTCTATAAGTCTCATCTGACAGACAGTTTCCAAACCATTTAATCTGCCATACAGATCATAATCACTGAGAAGTCATTGAACATCAAGGCTTCTCATAGTCATGGTTTTTAGACACACAAGACTATATTGGTACCTAATAAACTTCCATTTGTAAGTTTCCATCCACCCATCCATCCATCCATCCATCCATCCATCCATCCATCCATCCATCCATCCATCCATCCATCCATCCATCCATCCTACTTTGAAGAAATTCTCCTATCCTATACAACATTCAATGCAGACACAGGGAACAAAGTTCCCTTACCTTGAGGAGGCATCTGTGACTGCCCCCCTGCAATAAAGGGGGCAGGACATACCCAATAGACATGGCTGCATCCGTGCTGGAAAGTTGGATAGGATTGGGCCCTAATTCATGTCCTTCCAGAAAGCTTTCTGCTTAGGATTTTTCTCACTGAAGACTTTACTTCTTGGTTTCTCAAAGTGTACATTAAAGGGTTTAAAACTGGGGTGACAGCAGTGCACAGCACACTGATGATCATCTCCCTTACAGAAGAGTCACCAGCAGAGGCAAGCAGGTAATTTGACATGACTGGAATGAGATAAACAGGCACAACAGTCAGATGAGATGTGCAGGTGGAGAAGGCTTTCCAACGACTCTGCCATGTCCTGAATTTGAAGAAGAGGAAGGTGATGATATAGAGGTAGGAGAGGAAGATAACAAGAAGCAACTCAGAGCAAAGTTGCTTTGCCAAAGAATGCAAATGGTGCATTCATGCCACCAAATGCATTCTTGCAATGCATGCATGCCACCAAAGAATGCAATGCATGCCCAACAGGCATGGTTGCATCAGTGCTGGAAAGTTGAATTGGATTTGGCTCTAATTCAAGTCTTTCCAGACAGCCATTGTCTACTTAGGATTTTTCTCAGAGCAGATTTCACCTCTTGATTCCTCAGAGTATAGATCAAAGGGTTTAAAACTGGAGTGACTGCACTGTAGAGCACGGTGAATATCATCTCTCTTTCAGAGGAGGCACCAGCAGAGGCAAGGGTGTAGTTTGAAACGACTGGAAATAGGAAGACTGTCACCACAGTCAGGTGAGAAGCACAGGTGGAGAAGGCTTTCCAACGGCTCTGCCATGTTTGGAATTTGAAGAAGAGGAAGGAGATGATGTAGAAGTAGGATAGGACGGTGATCAAGAGGGAAGTCAAAGCAACACAACCACTGATCGCATTAAGAAAGGTGTGGTTGAAGGCAGTGCTGCTGCAGGCCAGTTTCAGCAGGGGTTTGATGTCACACATGAAGTGCAGGACACAGTTTGGGCCACAGAACCAAACCTGGGAAGTCACCACGGAATACATCAGACCATAAATGAAACCAGCTGACCAAATGGCCACAGTGAGCAAGAAGCAAACCCGTTTGCTCATGATGACAGAGTAACGCAGGGGGTTGCAGATGGCTACATAGCGGTCATAGGCCATGACGCTCAGAACCATGGCTTCTGATCCACCCAAGAAGTGGAAAAAATGCAGCTGTGCGAGGCACCCGATAAAGGAAATGAACTGGTGTTCTACAAGGAAGCCACTCAGCATTTTTGGGACTGTAACAGTTGAGTAGCAAATGTCCAGATAAGAGAGATTGCCTAGGAAAAAATACATGGGAGTATGGAGCCGTGGCTCAGCTAGAACTATAGCTAAAATGGCCCCATTGCCCAAGAGACAGGCTATGTAGAGGAGCAGAAAAAATATGAAGAGAATTTGTTGCTGTCTGCGATCATTGGTCAGACCCAGAAGAATGAACTCACGTACTTCTGTCTCATTCTCCATCACTATACAAATAGAAAAGACAATAAGGTTTCATCAGTTGTCTCACAATGGAATGAACACATATGAAAGAGTTGTGATGAAGAATATGTACCTAATTCCTAAGGGTTTTCCCCCCTTTGTACTGAGATGTTATTACATAACTAGAAAATAAGATCATATCAAGATGAAGCCCTGCTGCATTGGTGTATCTTGGGTGGTGCAGGGGTAGGAGGTTGCTTGAGCACCTTCCACCAAACTGGTTAGAGATGACCAGGAATTCTCTAATGCAGTGGGGTCCAAGGATAGTTTCTATGGGAGAGGCAGCCCACCCTCACTTCAAGACATGATGGAATCACACTTTCTCCACGAGATGCATTAAGCATACCTCAGTTAATTCTGCTTCAGACAACTTCTAATGATCATCGTAGTCTAGGGTTGTGCACATGTAAGTCACATGTAGTCACCTGCACACTCTCAGGAATCCCATCTGTACAAGATAAAGAGTCTGTCATAACTAGGTAAGCTGATGCAGGGAATATGCATCATGGGTCAGTTCTGCCCTTGAAATGTCTCCTGCCCTGGAAATGGCCACTGAAATGCTCAGATGACTTGTACTGGGAGCATGGCTTCCTCATGGGGCAGTTCTCCCCTTGTCTTTTTCTTCATAGCAATTTCTGAGTGGTAGCTGGAGTTACTCTTTGTGCTGAGGGTATGTGTGTCCCATGATTTCTCTAGGTCCAGGTTCAGTCCTGGGGGAAATGCCTTCTGCCTGGAAATGGACACCATAGCTGGGGGGTCCTGGGGGTTTGGATCCCTCATTAGGACATTTAAATAAATGGAAGGGACCTTCATACCCACCCCATATTTGAAGTAGACAAATGGGGCTAGGGCATTTCCAAATGGTGCCTGTCAAACCTCTGCTTGAAGACCTTCAGCAAGGAAAAACTCACCAATTTCCTTGATAATTGGTTCCATTGACAAACCATTCCGGCCACTGAGAAATATTAACCTGATATTCACCATGCTAGACTTGCTACCAAGTATTGACCACAGGGGGCCATGAGAAAGGCTGACTGAACACATACAAACGTTCCACAGAGTTTGTTTCAAATAGGATTTGTCTCTACAGCTCGTACCTGGGTAGGCCATGTTCATCTTTCAGTCAAGGTCTTAGATACGTAAACCAAAATTCAAAGGGCTATCATGAGGTAGTATCGATGGTTCTCCGTTGTCAAAGCAAAAGGAGACGTGAGGGCCACAGTTCTCTGTTTTGAGCACACTTGTTCATCACTGTTATTCATACAAGACAGTGTCTCATGAGGGGGAACAATCATTGAGACTTATTTGTGCCATGAGATATACATGTGCCCCAGGAGGCAAAGAGGTTTCCTATCCATTGGGAAACACATACAGTTGATTAGATCTCCAGGGAGAGGATAATGATCAAACAGCTCATGATGAAGAAGAGAAATGCTCTTCCATTTAGACAGGCACAGGTACTATCTTGGGCATCTTTCACAAAACGTAAACCCAAGAATATAACTGCACATGTAGCCCAATCGGACATGAAATGAGACACCTGTGCTACAAATGGGACAAATTTTATTGAATGTCCATCACTTGCTGCAGTGCATTCTAACTATGCTAACATTTCACTGCCCCCCTTTCTTTGCATGCTTCTGCCTTGGAAGAGACAACTCTCCTCTGCTGTTTGGACCTTCCTGCTTTTTCAAGTGATTCCCATCAGTGCTCCAACCTGCAGATCATCTCATTCCCACTCATCACGGCCAACCCCTGTAATAAGGGTCCCATCCTAACAGGCCTCTGGGTCACTGCAACTCAAACTCAGTAGTCAAATGGTGTTTCCAGGGTCACAAAATCAGTAAGCTGTTACCCACAACCAGGCTGTCACTGGAGTCAGTGAGTGGCAATGGTCAAGTGGCAATGGTCAAGTGACAGCTTTGAATGCCCCAGTGACAGTAAGTAGGTATGGGGGGGTAGGCTGTGGGTGGTTGGAACAGGGCAAAGGGGGGGGGGGAAGAATGGGACAGGGACCAGGACAGAAAGGCACTATGTTGAAGGCAGGAAGGCGAAGGTTTAGTCAGGATTGGGTTGTCAATCAAGGAAGCTCAGAAGGGCATCACTCCTCCTCAAGCCAATCAGGGTGAGTCCCATTCAACATTCCAGCCATGTTGGCACTGTGCAATATACATTTGGGTCAAGCACTGCAGAGGATACGAGAGGTCACAATAGCTGAGCTATACATACTGCCTAACGCCACTTCAAACACAGACAAGGGTTTCTCTAAGAGGGTGTTTTCCAATTGTCATATATTTTTATTGCCATTTATCATAGACATTAAAGTGGATCTCCAACTACCTTTCCACTGAGAATGATCATAGAACATGAAGGAAACTTTGAGGTCATCTCGCCCAACCCTCTATTCAGTACAGACAGTTGCTGCAGCATGCGGATCGCGCAATGTAAGCAGTTAAATCGGGGTTTGTTTGGCCCAGCCTGGAACATGAGAGCTCCTCCTCTGGGGGGGGGACTGGAGGAGGGCTGGGAGCTGGGGGACTCAGAAGGCTCTTAGGGGACCAGTGCCCAGCCCTCTTCCTCCTTTGCATGTGGACACAGTACTGACACTCACCCGCCCGTCTCTAGGACAGTCTGAGTTTTACTGGTCACTGTTTGGGGCCAGGTAGGAATTTTTTGCTGCCTACCAGGATTGGCTGGTGGTGGGCAGTTTTTTCGCCTACCCCAGACTGCCAGGGTTTAGTGGGTTTTTTCCTCTGCTCTCTAACATCAGTCACTTTATGGCAGGTGGTGCGGGTTAGAAGGTGTGAGATGGACTTTGGTGCACACCTTTGGGCAGCATAGGCAGGGTGGAACCCACTTTCAGTTCTAAGGGGCCCAGCGGCATGAGGACATGAACGGGGCCCTGGCCATGACTGTGGGGCCACCTCAGAGGCTCTGTGGCTAGAGGTGGCATTGGCCGCAGTCCAGCTGCCTCAGCCCTTTCACAGGGTAGACCTGGTTAAGCTGCACCGCCTGTAAAAGGGGCCAGGCTTGGAGTCGGGTGCACGACCAGCCCGGGGGACAGATGTGATTCTGGTGCCTTCCAATGGTCCAGCCTCTGCACCACAGGTGCTTTGCTGCCACAGTAACTGCATGTCTCAGCCTCTCCTTCTATACTATCTTTAACTATTAATAGTGGCCCTTTCTCCCAGCTCCATTGTCTCGAGTGTTCATTGGGGTGGTGCACAAACAATTCCCGAGAAGTGCTCATCCATTATTGCATGAGGCAGGCTGTTCCAGGGCCAGATAGTCCTTAAAGTTAGAAAATTCTTTCCCCAAATCTACTACCCTACAACCCCTTCATTTTAATCCTGACCTCAGGAGTCAGAAGCAATAGGTTCTTTCCTTCTTCTCTGTGACAGACTTTCAGATCTTTGCAGATGATTTTCATATCTTGTCTTAGTCCTCTCAATTCCAGGTTACACATACCATGCTCATTTATTCCATGTAGGGCCCAGTTTTACCTTTGATGCCATCCTCTGAACCTGTTCCAAACTGGATGCGATACTCCAAGAAACTCTGGCAGGTGCAAAATAGAGTGGGATGGTGACATCTTATGATCTTAACTCTAAACCTCTGTTACTGCAGCCAAGCATTACATGAGCTTTTTCTGCAGCTGTACTACACTGCTGGCTCATGTCCAACTGGCGAATCACTAAGAAACCTGGATTGTTTGCTATATGTGCAGCCACCAAGGCAGGTCTACCCTGCCCCCAACTTTCCTTATGCCCTGCCAGAGAGTCGTTTTCTATATAGCCTCCTTCTCAGAGCAGATTTGACCTCTTGATTCCTCAGGGTGTAGATGAGAGGGTTTAGAACTGGAGTTATAATACTGTACAATAGTGTGATAATCATCTCTCTTTCAGTTGAGTCACCAGCAGAGGCAAGCATGTAGTTTGAGATGACTGGAATATATAGGAGGGCCACGACAGTCAGGTGGGAAGCACAGGTGGAGAAGGCCTTCCAACGGCTCTGCCATGTCTGGACTTTGAAGAAGAGAAAAAAGATAATGTAGAGGTAGGAGAGGAGAGTAAGGAAGAAGGAGCCCAAAGCAATGCAACTTGTGACCACATTCAGGAGGGTGAGGTTGAGGACCGTGCTACTGCAGGACAATTTTAGCAAGGGTTTGATGTCACAAAAGAAGTGCAGGACATGGTTGGGGCCACAGAACCATAGTTGGGAAGTCACTACAGTGTGCATCAGAGCATGAAAAAAGCCGGCAGACCAGGTGAACATCGCCAGTGTAAGGCAAGCCCATTTACTCATGATGACAGTGTAACGCAAGGGGTTGCAGATAGCTACATAGCGGTCAAATGCCATGACGCCCAGAAGCATACCCTCACTGCTGCCCAGGAAGTGGAAGAAGTGCAGCTGGGTCAGGCACCCAATAAAGGAAATGGTTTGGTGCTCCATTAGGAAGCCAAGGAGCATTTTTGGCACAGTAACTGTAGAGCAACAGATGTCCAGGAAAGAGAGATTGCCTAGGAAAAAATACATGGGTGTATGGAGCCGTGGCTCAGCTATGACCACAGTCAAAATGGCCCCATTCCCCAGGAGACAGGCCATGTAGAGGAACAGGAAAAGTGTGAAAAGAACATGTTGTTGTCTGTGGTCACTGGTCAGGCCCAACAGGATGAAGTTGTGCACTTTGGTCTGGTTATCCATTGCTGTGCAAGGGAAAGGAAAACAAACATGGTCTCAGCATTTCCACAATGAAGCAGACACTTTGAAAGAGATGGGGGGGGGGCAATGCTAAGTTTCTTCAGGTGTGTGGCCGCTTGTGTAAACTGCCCCCTCCGTTTTGCCTTCAGAGCCAGTCAAGGCTGCAAAAGCAAGCTTTTTTCAGCCTTGACTGGCTCTGAAGGTGAGGAGGAGGGGCCACTTTACACAAGCAGTCAGGCACCTGAAGAAACGTAGCATTTCTCCCACCTCCAGGAACGGCATTGTCTACAAATATACATATACTGGGACACAGATGTCCAGAATACAAAAAGGACAGATGCAAAAGTCCAGTATCAGGCCCATTTGACTGGCACATAGTTGTGCAGGATGCAATGGTTCCATCACTGTCTTTTTGTACTCAACATGCAGGTATGACATTCATGAGCAGTGGATCAAGTGTGGATCCTGGGTGTGTGAATTAGCCCACTTTAAATAGTCTGGATCTCTGGACAAAAGTCTTGAAGGAACTGGCCTGTCAAGAATCTGTCTTCCTTGTGGAATAATGAATTGATATAATGAGGACAGAAACACAGAACTCAGAATCAGCAGGTGGTGATTGGCTTCAGTGAGGACCAACATCAACATGACTTTCAATATGTAGTTCTTCTTCTGCTTGCTAAAAGAATACAGAACAGGCACAGCAGTGGCAGCTTCCCTCCTGAAGCAAAGAGAAACCAAGGGGCCTTTGACCTGGAGTGGGATTGTGGCAGTGGCAAAGGCTTTGCCTCCTTCCCCCATAACATGGTCCTAATTCAGATCATCACAATTTGAAGCCGCCCCCATCTTTGCAAAGCAATAAAATAGACAGCTCGTAGCAACAATCTGTTTTGAAGTTATTTCTAGTCTTAACCAAAGGCAGAGAATTTTTTTTTAGGGTAGATTTAACAGTGGCAAAATAACTAGTGACCATTCCGTCCTTCTCCACTATGTACCTCATTTAATTCCTGAGATTAAAAGCCCGCCCAAACCGAAGATTCAAGTCCCTCTTCTTTACCTTTGCCTTTATAACTCCCCCTACCCCATTATTCCAGTCACTGTGAGCCTCTTCAATGTCTTCACGTCCTGCACACCAGACACAACGGCTTTGGGAACTGCATGCCACAGTCAACCTATGGAAGAAAGAGAGCAACAGATCCATCCGTTCCACCCCTTATAGACCAATCACTTCCCAACAAATAGTTGGCAGGTACCATTTCTCATTTACCCCCAACACTCCCTGATCAACATTTTCCTTTTGAACAATCTTTTGCCCAGTCCTATCCAAATTTCCAGCACCAGTGCAGCCGCAACACAGCCCCAAGGTAAGGGAACACATATTCTCTTACGTTGAGGAAGCCTCTGTCACTGCCTCCCCACCACAGGATACAGCACAAGCCCCATTGGTATGGCTGCACCAGCACTGGAAAATTGGATTGGGCCCTTAGGCTGCAATTTGAAACACTGCCTACTAGAGAGTAAACCCTATTAGGCACATTGGAACTTACCTCTGAGTACACATGTACTTGTACATAAGATTGCACTGTTGATCAGTCTAAAAAAAAAAAAGCTGAATGGTATAATGGTTACTTCTTATGGACAGTAGCCACCTAAAACGACTCCCTGAATAACATAGCTTCTTCATCCCATGGCCCCTGTAAATCAAACCAGATGCCCTGCACTTGTACCCCCAGGGGTACTTGCCAGGACCTTTAAGGATACTTGAAAAAAAAAATTGAATAATGGCTGGAAAAGGCAGATCTGTATTAGAATGTCTTGTGCGGCTGGCAAGGCAGGAAGGCAGCTAGCTGGCTGCGAAAGACCCAGCCATTGCTAATTTCTGCTCATCAATTCATGTCTTATCAGATATGGATCAGTAGTTGAAAACATATAAATTTGAAATAGCAGCAGTTATGTTCATTACAAACTTGGGCTGCCAAGGGGTATGTAAGTGAAAAAAAGGTTGGGAACCAACATCTGCAGCTTGATCTACACCTTGGACTATATAAATGACTTCAAATAGAAAATGTTTGTTTCTCCAGGTCATACCTGCATCACTGTGATCACTGTATTCTTTCTGTTGAGAGGTGAAACAGAGATGGTAACTAAAATACACAGGGACAAAATGAGATCGTATCGGTTGTGTTCCATTGCCCATGCAAAAGCAGAAGTGAGAGCTGTCACTTCATTGTGTGTGTTTGAGAACACTCATTGATTTACACCTATCTTTTATAAGTCTTTCAGTGTCTCACATGGATTGGTGATGGGGTATTCTTGTGGGATGTCTTGCACCATGGGATATACACAGAGCTCAGTAACTAATGAGCATTCCTTTGATTCTGATAATATGAATGAATAGATTCATAAGGAGATAGTAATTATCAAACGACTGAAAAAAAAATGCTCTTCAAATCTTTTTAAACTCACTGTCTTTATTTTGGCCTAGCTTCTGTGCCTCCTACTATGCATGGAAATTTAACAGGTGAACCTTTCCTGGCATAACAGTAATTAAAGGTGGGAAAATATTTATTTTTCAAATTATTATACTTCTGTTTCCCTCTCAGGGTGGTGTACATGGTCCTTCCTCTTGTCCTCACAACAACCCTGTGAGGTAGGTTAGTCTGGTCCAAGGTAACCTGGGAAGCTTCATGGTTCAGCAGGAATTTGAACCTAGATCTTCCAGCTCTAACTCCACTACAAACCACTACACCACCCTGGGTGTTGTTTAAAATGAATGAATGAATGAATGAATGAATGAATAAATAAATAAATGGAAAGCATACTTGCCAAACAATAGTCATAAAACAGCAACAAGAATGGCTCCAACAACAATTCTCTTTCATGTCTGGCATAAAAGGCAAAATTCTTCTAACAAGGCTAAGAAACACAGGAAGAAACATTTGACACCAAGGCTTTACTCAGAAGCGCCCTATACATTCCAAGGGGAGAAGTAAGATAAGTCTTCCTCTGGTTCTCAAAACAATTACCAGGGTCACATTTACATGTCAGGCTCACATACATGGAATGCAGGGACATGCCGTGACTTCTTGTGCCGATGAGGCACATGATGTCACAGTGCCCCATGACCTGAAAATGACGTCACTTCTGAAAGTAAAGTCATTTTTGGGTCACAACCAGGCACAAACCCTCCGGTCATGCCTGGAGGTGTTCCAAGCCCAGAGAGTCTGCATATGGCCATTTCAGCCTGTGGAAGACCTTCTAATCCTCCAGAAGCATTTTCCTCTGGAGGCCTTCTGAGGACTGGAGATGCTGAGGAAAAAATGGAAGCATTTTTCAAAGCACCACAGAGAAAAGAAAAAATGGAAGTACACCCCGCTCTTGGTGGGGGAGTGTGGTCAGGGTCAGATGAGGCAGAGCTTCACCTGCCTCCAAGGACCACATCATCATCATGTATGCAACTTGTCAAGGATGTTTTCAATTTTCTTGTTCAATGTTGTATTCCCATAGTGCCCACGTGCACAAAGAGGAAGAGGGCTGGGTCTCGTCCCCTTTTAAAGGACCACCGTAACTGCCCAACCCAGCCCCCTACACCTCCCCCTTGGGGAGGGGCTCTCGTGTCCTGGTCAGGCATAACAAACTTCGATCACCTCCTTAAAGGGGGCGATCGTGCATCTGTTTCATGTAGTTTTGCATCATCATCATCATCATCATCATCATCATCATCAACAACAACAACAACAACAACAACATGGTAACAAAATTCAAAGACATACATTTTGTATGTAACTGAGGTATTATGTACTTTGTATTATGTACTGAAGTATCACGAACACTCTTAGGAGTGTTCATGAGATCTTCTACAAGATGGCTTTGAGGGAAAAGCCCTCCATGAAAAGAAATGGATTAGGACAAACAAGTTGCAAAACAAAGAAATAAACCATTGGTATTTATCTATGCTGTTTACAAAAAAAGTCTTTAAAATAAATTGATCAGTAATTGATGGCATGTTGAGATTTTACTTTCTGTGCATTCCGGTTTAAAAACACAGATGAAAAGTCATAGATTGACAGGTATTACATTATCCTGATGATTCGTTAAACTGCAGGGGATTCTGCCACTACTGGATGAATGTTTGAGAATGCGTTGCCAGACTGGATTGTCCATCCAAATGTTATCCTTCTAAAGAGGAATGCAAGTACTGGAGTCTCTCTCTGCTTGCTTTCGAATGCCAAAGAAGGAAGCAGTGATATGTCCAGCAGTTTGTACAATTGCAGGAGGAAAAGGAGAGATTTGCATGGTTGGCCCACCTAGTCTAGCAGTTGAGGAAGTAAGCAGGTAGTGATGGAAATAGAAGAGATGATGATGATGATGATGTATATTTATATATCGCTTTTCAATAAGAGTAGTTCACAATGTGATTTATATAGTAAAATAAATAAATAAATGATTCCCTATTCCCAATGGGCTGACAATCTTTAAAAAGAAATACAAAAGAGACACCATCAGCATCCACAGGAAAAGAAGCTGTGCTGGGGTGAAGCGGGTCAGTTGACCTCCCCCTGCTAAATATAAGAGGGCACCACTTTAAGCCATTTCTGCCCAGCATTGGATATACACAACGGGGCTCAAATGTGTATACCTATGAGCTGAGCAGAAATGGGTTAAAAGGTGCCTCTGCCCAGTTAGCAAGGGTTTACACGTCCAATGCTGGGTATAGCCCTTTCCTAAAGACATCAGTTTGTCTTATTCGTGGTGATATTCATGCCTCTCCAAACCTCTCTGTACTACATTTTTCTCAGAGCTTCTTACATGGTGCTGTATATTCCCAAATTGGATTTTTAATCCCCTGGTCATTTTTTCTCTAGCTTTTCTCTGAAGCTAACTTTCTCTTTCTCTCCTTTGTTCCCATCAATCTTATTTCTCAATTTCTGTCTTCTCAATCTAACCCCCAATCTCTCTCTCTCTCTCTCTCTCTCTCTCACACACACACACACACACACACACACACACACACACACAAACACTATGAAGACCCAATCCTATCCAACTTTCCAGTACCGATGCAGTTATGCCAGTAGAGGGACAGTCATGAAGTCCTCCTCAAAGAAAGGATATGTTTGTTCCCTTTCCTTGGGGCTGCATTGAGGCTGCATCGATGCTGGAAAGTTGGATAGGATTGGGCCCTAAATGTAGTTTGCACTCACCTTCAGAATCATACATGGGTGTTCTAGAGAAGAGTGCTGGGAAAGAACTGGCAGCTCTAATACACAGGGGTGCCTTTCCAGGAATGCAGGCTCTTTTAATACCTTTAATCCTTAGAATGACTTCTCCCAGGGGAAAAATGGAAAGTATACAGTACTTGAGCAGATTGTGTTATGTACCGGCAGTCATTCTCTTCCAGTTGAGGGTATTTGACTCTCTTTGGGCTGGATCACATTTTAAAGAAACAAACCTCTGCCAATCTCAAGAATCCAGTGGATACACAAGATCTTGTGGTGATCCCTAGATTGTCACATTGTGGTTGGCACGCTATCCCTGAGTTTAGTACCAGAAGAAATGCTTCTGCCTATTCTTAACTCTAAAGTTTTCCCCCTTTGAAGTGCAGCCAGGCAGGAAAAGGCATTGCACCAAGTATATGGCCAGCATGACAGGCAGATGACAAACTAAGCTCCATGGAGGATGACAAGGATTCAGATAGTGAAGTATTTGCCCCTGCAGTTCGTACTTGAATAGGACGTGTTCCTTGTTTGGTTGAGATATTCAATTGCTATGTAAAATGAAACCTACAGCGTTGGTGTTCTACAGATCACACAAAGAAGAAGAAGAAAGACAGTAGCTTCTCCGTATAAATTGAGAACATCCATCCTTCGCTTCTACTTTTAAAACATATAGTATTCCACTGGCACGATTCTTGCCATGGGATACTATTAGCCTCAGAAGCATACAAGAGATTAATTGGTTGTGAAAGTGGAAATTACTGACTAGGTTTCTGAGGATCAGTTAATTATGACATCACTGAAAATGAGAACAAAAATGGTCCCAGTTCCTCTGCCTTCAACAACATACGGAAATTTAGCAAGTGAGCCTCTTCCTGATCTGAAAGTAAATGGTGGTCAATGCAAACCAACCTGGCCCAGCCCGAGCCCTCTGGAGGTGACCGAAGCTGTGCTTTACTTGCCTCCAGAGGACTTTCTGAAACCTACAGAGGCCGCATGCCTTATTAAGCTTATTTATGCCTTATAAGGTATTCTGAGTCCAGGGGAAGCCCCTGGAGGGCTTTCCTGGTCTCAGAATATCTTATAAAGGCAAAATATCACTTCTGGTTTCCCTCAGGAAACTGGAAGCAGCATTTTTTTTCCTTGAAATGGCCATTCCGAAGTCTGCAGAGGTCACAGGCGGATGCCAAAGGGGCCAAAACAATGGATTTAATTATCCGTGGTTTTCTGTGGGGAGTCTGAGAATGGATCCCCCATGGATTCTGAGACCCACCTATGCTTTCAAACCCCCTCCCCACACACAAACATAAAGAAGCATTTACTGACTCCTAAATGGGGCACATCATTTAACTGCTACATTAATGGCAATTTTTTCTTCTTCTCTATGAATGTTTTGTTTGTTTTATTTTAATGGTCTGCAAAGTGGAAGTTTATGCTTGCACTGAAGTCTCCTACAGGGATATATTAAAATGTGCTGCAAATTGTAGGATAGATAATTCACTGTGATGTATGAATACCCCAGGTTCAGGGCTTAATTACACGGGCCAACACACATTTTGCTTCCTTAAACGGTACACCAATTCCTGGGTATATTTGGGGTGCTGATTCCAAAAATGGCATCCGTTTTGCCCTATCACATCTAGTTTTGGAGAAACAGCATAGCCTCTTTAGTGAATGGTTCAAGCAGCTTCCTCATGAGGATGTCTACACCATGGCTTCCTCATGAGGAAGCTGCTTGAACCATTCACTAAAGAGGCTATACTATATCTCCAAAAATAGACGTGATAGGACAAAACGATGCCATTTTTGCAACTGGCACCCCAAATTCATATCAAGCCACCATAAAGTTTGGGAAAAACTCTTCTGACCCTCAATTTTTTAGGCCTGTGTTATCTAACCTGACTATTCTGGGCCCCTGGGTGTTCTCTATCCTTTCTGTATCCTTCATCGAAATTTAATAGACATATTTGTGGATATTTGGAAGCCATTTTTAGATACAGATGCATAGTGTATTTACTGTCTGTGGATTAAGGTTTATAGTGGAAATTGCAACAAATTCCTCTCTGTATAATTTTTTTTAGCTGTTGATGTATGTAGTATTGTTGCACACACACACACACACACACACACACACACACACACACATATCACATCACAAACCTTTTTTTCTTCTCTTTTTTTCTCTCTGTTATTTTATGGTGATTGTGCTTTTTGTTTTCCTTTTAAAGGGTTGAAACACAAAAACAAAAGGAGAACAATCTTTAAAATTAAAATAATCTGAGTTTTGAGACCCTGGTTCATTAAAATCACACACACCTAACATTTCTCCCATATCAGTGATGGGCATTTTCAAAGGGTTGGAGATCAAAGACATTCCAACCATCCTATAGGTGTTCATAGAAAGCAGATTACTTATACAGGGCAGCCCTCAGTTCCTCAGTAGATGTTCCTGGAACCCCCATGGATACTGAAAACTGCTGATGATTGAACCTGCAGATTTTGTGCCCCCAGACCCTCCAAACCTGACCAGAGCTGAGTTCCGGTCATGTCTGGAAGACCTTCTGAGGCCTACTTTTCTGAGGCCTTCCTTTCTTTTGACCAAAAACCAGACATCATGATTTCTGGTCTTCTGGAGGCCTCAGACATTCTTCTGAGAGCCGGGGAGTCTCCCGTTGCCTCCAGAGGGTACAGGTTGGACCCACCTGCAGGTTCAGAACCCTTTAATGATCAAATCCGTGGTTTCCAAAACTGTGGATAATGCAGGCTGCCTGTATACCAAGAACAAGGCTGAATTGCTCACTTGTGACTTACTAGGACAAGAATTCTGCATTTTAAGAATATGGGAGAGCAGAGGATGGTAGAAGAGTCAGATTCCCCTTTAAATCCAGATGAGTGAGTGCAGAATGGGCAAATCAATGTCATGAGAAAGTAATATGTCTTGTTAGTAAGTCACAAGTGAGCAGTTCAGCCTTGTTCTCAGTATATAAGTATCCTGATGTATATAAGATGATTGGAGTGTCTTTGATCTCCCACCCTTTGAGAACGCCCATCACAGAAATGGGTGGAATATTAGGTATGTGAGATTTGGTCCAAAACCCAGATTATTTTAATTTTAAAGATAGCTATGACCACAGAAGCCTTAGAATGTGTGTCAAATGGAGATCGAGTTGATGTCAGTTGAGGAGCACATGTACTAGCATTGACATGTATACTTGAGTATGTGTGGTAACAGAATTCACCATTGACTGGGAACATGTAATACAGTATTCTTGAATATGGGAGTAGAAGTGCTCAGTCAAAACAGAACTAGTGCAGGCATGGAGATGGCAAATGGTCTGGGATGGTGCAGTTGAACTAGGAAGTGGCAGAATGGATCTGGCAACATACAGAGTCCTGGAAATACATTGAGAGATTTTTTTAAAAAAAAAATATGAATGCATCACACACAGGCAAAAGTCAAGGAGAATGAATGAGGAGGAATGGCTACTTTAGGAACAATGGAATGGAAAAGAATGAATTAGTTCAAAGAATTAATACATTCAAAATATTCAGAGCTCCTGGGAATGTGTACCCCAAGAAAGAAGGCACACAAATCAGAGAAAACAGTTTATTCATTTTTATTGTTGCTACCCATGAATAACACTGATCTGAAGAAAAGGACAGATCAATGAGCAGCTTAAATGCAGTTGCTTTCTGCCTCACTGACAGCTCACATCTGTCAATCATATTATCCCTACCCTGGCCCTTCCCTCCTTACCCAAATTCTTTGCACTCCACCATCCATAGAAGGAAGAAAATGCACTAAACCAGTGTTTCTCAACCAGTGGTACAGGTAGCACAAGTGGTACTTAAGGTTTTGTCCAGTAGTACCTGTGGGACCCCTGCCACCTGGCAGTGAGACCAGTAACAAGATGTGACAAACAGCAATAGCAGCCATGGCTCAACAGGCAGAGCTTTAAGGCATGCTTTCTTCCATGCTCAGAAAAGTCCTCCTGCCCACCATGAACATTTTTCTGGTGTTTATTATGTCGCATCTGGTCTCCCGCCCCAGAGGTAACTTTTGATGATGTCACCACCAGTGACTTCCAGTGGTACTTCCAATAGGTGGACCATGCAAAGTTGTGCAGCGGAGCACAAACATTGAGAAATGCTGTACAAGACTGCTACGGACAGAATACAAGTTGTATGTAAGTAAAAAAAAAGCAGCCATCCAACCAAAAGGGACGGGTGGCTTCAGGTGACTTTTATTTAGTATTGAGAAGATTGATAGGCCATCCCGTTTAGGGTGTAGCAGGTCCAAAACAGTGTTATTATGCTAAGAGCATAATTCTTCCCCTACCACAGTGCACACAATACAAGGAAGCTGTGAACAAACAGAAGAGGCAAAACAAGACAACAGGGTGAGTTGTTTTGTGTTTTGTTTTGTTTTTATTTTCTTGCTGTCCCCAGTTCAACCAAAGGTCTGTATCCAAAGTCAGGTTTGCCTGTCTAAATGGCATTCAGAATTACAGCCTACAGGTATAATCTAATTATCCATTAATTTTTCATCCCTGATTTTATCTCAACACAATGAGAAGGTCCCTTTAAGTTAACAAAAAAAATGTCCCTTTACTTAGGACACAATCCTAACCCCTTATGTCCGTGCTTTCCAGCACGGACATAAGGGCAATGCAGCTCTGAGGTAAGGGAACAAACATTCCCTTACTTTGAGGAGGCCTCTGTGAGTGACACCCAACTGCAGGATGCAGCACATGTCCCTTTGGAAAGCACTGGCATAAGGGGTTAGGATTGCACCCTTAGTGGTTTAGAAACAGCCTTGTCATGCTTATGTAATGTGGGAGAGCGGAAGCAGGCAGGCAGGCAATCAATCAATCAACAGCTTAGTTTCAGTTCACTCCAAGGCAAGCAACCCCTCCTTTCCCCCGGGAGCTTGCCAAAGAATGCCACGTGGAAGGGATTATCACCTTTGCATTCTTTTTGCATTCTATCACCTATTCCAGAGGAAAGGAGGGGTTGCTTGCCTTGGAAACTAAGCTGTCGATGGACCGATTGCTTGTCTGCTGCCCCTCTAAGCAAGGCTATTTTTAAACTGCTAAGTGAAAGGACACTGAGTAAAGGGAATTTTTTCCAAAAAAAATTGATTTTATTTAACATGATTTTCAGCATCCTTGGGGGTTCTGGGAATGGAACTCACTCAGATGCTGATACACAAGGGCCAGAGAGAGGCCAGACGGGGAAGGAATCCAGCTGGAAGGAGGAGTTCTATGAAAGACTAGAACTAGTCAATTGTAAAAATCCCTACGGGGGTTTAGAACAGCCTGCCTATGTAAACCGCCTTGGATTAAAGTCTGAGGAGAAATCTGACGACCAAAGAAAGGCGGTATATAAATACCTGTATAAATAAATAAATAAATAAATAAATTGCTTTGTAAAAAAAATGAATAAGAGTCACAGTCAAGACTGTTCACACTTCATTCTGTTTCTTGGCAGTTCATAAATATGATGGTACCTTGAAAACCAACACTGCTACATTTCTGTTTTTTTTTCGTAATTTGACCCATTCCCTGAGCATTAATTCATGTCCTTCCAGGAAGCAGTTTTCTGCCTAGAATTCTTTTCAGTGATGATTTTACCTCTTCATTTCTCAGGGTGTAGATTAAGGGGTTTAAAATTGGGGTGACTACAGTGTAGAGCAAGGTGTTGATCATGTCTCTCCCATAGGAGTCACTGGTAGAAGGAAGCACATAGTTTGAGATTGCTGGAATTAGGTAGAGCATCACAACGGTCAAGTGTGAAGCGCAGGTAGAGAAGGCTTTCCAACGGCTCTGCCACGTTCGGAACTTGAAGAAGAGGAAGGAGATGATATAGAGGTAGGAGAGGAAAGTGCAGAAAAAGGATACCACAGCAATAAAACCAGTGAACACATTAAAGAGGGTGAGGTTGAAGGCAGTGCTACAGCAGGCCAATTTTAGCAGGGGTTTGATATCACAAACAAAATGCTGGACCTGCTTGGGGCCACAGAACCATAGTCGCGAAGTCATCACTGTGTTCATCAGGGCATAGAAGAAACCAGCACCCCAGGTGGCCATAGCTAGTCTCAGGCAAGCCCATTTGCTCATAATGATGCTGTAATGCAGAGGATTGCAGATGGCGACATAACGGTCATACGCCATGACGCCCAGAAGCATGGCCTCACTACTTCCCCAAAAGTGGAAAAAATGCATTTGCGTCAGGCACCCGATAAAGGAAATAGCCTGATTCTCCATTAGGAATCCTCTCAGCATTCTGGGATTTGCCACTGTAGAGAAACAGATATCCAGACAAGAAAGGTTTCCTAGGAAAAAGTACATGGGCGTATGGAGCCTTGGCTCAGCTACAACGACAGTCAAAATGGCCCCATTTCCCAGCAAACAGGCCACGTAGAGCAGCAGAAAAGGGGTGAAGAGAAGGTTTTGCAGCTTTGGGTCGTGTGTTAGACCGAGGAGGACGAACTCTTCAATCTCTGTCCAGTTCTCCATTGCTATCCAAACAGAAAACAGGAAATAAATGCTTTCATCAATTTCCATAAATACTTGGTCATTGTTTCCAGAAAAAGAAAAATGAAAAAATAATGAGGAATCAGTTACAGCGAGGAATATGATTTCAATTCCTACAAGATTCTATGCACTCTAGCATGAAAGCATAAGCAAGCAGTGCCTGATGTCTAAATAATGTTTTTTTTTTAAATTAATCCTTCTAGTTTCTCTGCTGAAATCATCAACATCATCATCATCATGTACTCAACTTGTCAAGGACGTTTTCAATTTTCTTGTTCAATGTTGAATGTGTTTCATGTAGTTGTGCATCGTCATCATCATCAACATCAACATGGTAATAATATTCAAAGACATACATTTTGTATGTAACTGAGGTATTATGCACTTTGCTCTTCTCAGGAGTGTTCATGAGACCTTCTACAAGATGGCTTTGAGGGAGAAGCCCTCCATGAAAAGAAATGGATTAGGGCAAACAAGTTGCAAAACAAAGAAACAAACCATTGGTATTTATCTATGCTGTTTACAAAAAAGGTCTTTAAAAAAAAACTGATCAGTAAAGTCATTGATGTAATGTTGAGATTTTACTTTCTGTGCATACCTGTTTAAAAACCCAGATGAAAAGTCATAGATTAACAGGTATTACATTATCCTGATGATTTGTTAAACTGCAGGGGATTCTGCCACTACTGGATGAATGGTTGAGAATGTGTTGCCCGACTGGATTGTCCATTCAAATGTTATCCTTCTAAAGAGGAATGCAAGTACTGGAGTCTCCCTCTGCTTGCTTTGGAATGCCAAAGAAGGAAGAAAAGATATTTCCAGCAGTTTGTACAATTGTGGAAGTGGGGGATTTCCATGGTTGGCCAACCTAGTCTAGCAGTTGAGGAAGTAAACAGATAATGATGGAAATTAGAGGAGATGATGATGATGGATATGTATATATCACTTTTCAGTAGGAGTAGTTCACAGTGCAATTTGCACAGTAAAATATATCAATAAATGATTCCCTGTCCCCAATGGGCTAATTTAAAAAAAATATGGAAGAGACACCAGCAACAGCTACAAGAAAAGACACTATGCTGGTGAGAAGCGGTACACTTGCTGTCCCCCTACTAAATGTAAGAGAGCACCCCTTTAAAACCTGCCTCTTTTCCCAGTTAGCCTGGTTGACCTGGACTCTGGAGTTAAGGTAGTGCTCATGCTCCCTCACCCCAAACACAAACACCTGCCTAGAAGAGGTGGCTCCAGAGGCCAATCCGAATGGGAGTCCAGTTCTATCCAACAGGTAGATCTGGGCTCGATGTCCAGATGGGAGCCCAGGTCTATCTGCATAGAAGAGGGCTCCAGAGGGCAGTTGGGATGGGAGTCCAGGTCTACTAGGCAGGTAGATCTGGGCTCCAAGTCTGGCTGAAGTTCAACCAGGAACCCAGGTCTACTGGCCTGGTTGACCTGGGCTCTGGAGTTAAGGTAGTGCTTGTACCCCCCCCCCCCAAACAAAAACACTGAAACCACCCATGGTGTCACCCCACCTCAGGTTCACCTTATTGGTTCCATGCTTTGTCATAAGAATTTATTGGCTCTTTGAACAGTCAGTCTCACTAGTCCGTTTTGAGTTAAGGAAATTGTACTTTTTGTTACGTAAGATAGTTGCATTTTTGTGTTCTGGTTTTTTGGCCATAGAATGGAGATATTTCAGTCTGGTTTGTTTCACTGCATTTTGTTGTAAACTACACATCAAATGGTATATAACATGTTGGCATAATTACTAACAACCACGACTTTAGTGATTTTGGTCACTATTGGTGTCACGGCCCTTTGGGTGGCAACAGGGACGTCCCTCGCTAGCTGCACCACTGTGTGGTGATGTTTTTGCCTTTCCAAACCTTTCTGTATGACATTTTTCTCAAAGCTTCTGATACGTTATATATTCCAAATCTGACTTTCAATTCACTGGTCATTTTTTTTTTCTCTAGCTTTTCTTTGCAACTGACCTTGTCTTTGTTCCCTTCAATCTTGTCCTCAATTTCTGTCTTCTAAGTCTAGCTCCCCGTCTCTCTTAATTTTACACACACACACACACACACACACACACACACACACACACACTTCTAGAATACTCTAAGGACCCAATCCTATCCAACATTCCAACACTGATGCAGCTATGCTAACAGGGTGTGCACAGCAGTGGAGGGACATTCATTGAGGCCTCCTCAAGGGACAGTCATGAAGGCCTCCTCCTCAGGGCTGTACTGAGGTTGATCAATGCTGGAAAGTTGGAAAGGATTGGGCCCTACATGTAGTTTGCACTCACCTTGAAAATCATGCATGGATGTTCCAGAGAAGGGTGCAGGGAAAGAACTGACAGCTCTAATACACTGAGGTGTCTTTCCAGGAATTCAGGCTCTTTAATCCTCAGAATGACCTTCCCCCCAGAGAAAAATGGAAAGTACACAGTAAATGAGCAGATTGTGTTATGCATGGGCAGTCATTCTCTTCCAGTTGGGGGTATCTGACCCCCTTTGGGGTGGATTACTTTTTAAAGCAAGGAACCTGCCAAAGTCCAGTGGATGCACAAGATCTTGTGGTGATGCCTCTTTCATCACACTGTGGTTCACAAGCTAGCCCTGAGTGCAGTATCAGATCATACAAAGAAGAAGCAGAAGAAGAAAGAGAGTAGCTTCTCTGTATAAATTGGGAATATTCATCCTTCGCTTCCACTTTAAAAACATATAGTATCCCACTGGGACAATTCTTGCCATGGGATACTGTTAGCCTCAGAAGCATACAAGAGATTAATTGGTTATGAAAGTGGAAATTTCTGACTAGGTTTCTGAAGACAAGGTAATTACGATAACATCACTGAAAATGAGAACAAAAATGGTCCCAGTTCCTTTGCCTTCAACAACATATGGAAATTTAGCAATTGAGCCTTTTCCTGACCTGAAAGTAAGTGGTGATCAATGCAAACCATGCCTTGTACCAATTTTCTACAGCCCCTCCGCAGTGGACGGAACCTAAAGCTTATGTCAAGGCTAGTAACAGATATAGCACCGAATCCTGTCTAACTTTCTGATACCGATGCAGCCACAATGCAACCTCAAGGTAACAGACATTGTTTCCGCACTGTCCAATGAACACTCGAGACAACAGATATGGGAGAAAGGGCAACTTTATTTCATGTTACCAAGAGAAGCAGAGGCTGAGACCTGCAGCATCCGAGGCAGCAAAAGCCCCTGTGGTGCGGGGAGGGACCTCTGGGCGGTACCAGAAACCTCTGCCCCCAAGTGGGCATGCACCCGACTCCGAGTCGCGCCCCGCTGCTGGGACGGCGCGTCTCATCCATGTCTATCCCTTAAGGGGAAGGCAGCCGGACCGTAGACTGCGCCACCTCGAGCCGCTGAGCCTCTGAGGTGCGCCCTGCGGTCCCGGCCAGGGCCCCGTCCACTTCCTCGTGCCGCCAAGCCCCTGAGGACTGAAATAGGGTTCTGCCCCGCCTATGCCGCCTGAAGGTGCATGCCAGAGTCCCATTCACACCTCCTAACCCGCACCACCTGCCACAAGGAGGGGTCAGCCTAGCGCTTGACCCCCCCCACTCCCAAACAGGGGCAGAAGTGACTTAATGCCATCCTGCAGGTCCTTAAGAACGATGCCTGCGCCTTTTTCCAACAAATGAACACCACTCGCTCCTGTACAGGTAAGGTAGCGAGAACACAATTGCCAGATGCATTACCACACTGCCACCATCAGACCAGGTGGTATCCGGCAGCCCACCCCTACGGGTGGTGATGACCCCACAGGCTCTGCTCATCAGAGCCAGTCCGGACATCCCACAACGGCCATTCTTGCTCAGGAGGAGTGCCAAAACTTCCATTGGGAGGCTGTCATTCAGGAACTCCATCCACGCAGGCAGCAGCTGGCCCCATCTCATCCCCCTCTTGGCTAGCCAAGCAGCCTGCACTGCCGGGCTGAGGCCCAGACGCAATCGGAAGAGGGTTGCAGCCACCCTCTTGCGGGCCCAAAGACAATGGAGTGGCCGCAGCTTAACACGTGTACCGGGCTACCACAGTGTCCTACAATATGAAAGCAGAGATGTTAATGTGAGGCATCCCTTCTGATGCTGCTGCAACTTAATTTGCGCCCCATGCCACCACAGCGTCCTGCAAGATGAAGCGGAGGTTATAGCAAGGCATCCCCTTTAATGCTGCTCCCCCACAGATTGGGGGAATGCCAGGAAAGCCAGAGCCACTGAGCTGGCCCGTGCACTACTGGTCGGGAATGCCACAGTTCATTGATGTCCCCGTGGGGCAAGACAATGGTGAATGAGGCGGTATTCCCCAGGGACCTTCTTAGCCGCCACCCCCAGCGGAGAACCTTAAGGTCAGGCAGGGGGAAAATCAAACAGGACCATTCCTGTGTATCATTCTACCAACAGCCTTCTGCTCAGCCACCAGACCAAAACTGCTGCCGCAGAGTAGGAAAAGGGGACAGAAAACTCACACCCAGACCCACCCCTTGGCAATCATACTCTTGACTATGTCCTCCGTGCCCATGACTGACTTCAGGTTTGAGCTAAGCTCCTGCCCTTGGGGTGTGGCAAGCGGATACGGAAACCCAGAGTGAAAACTCTCTCGCTGGAATGCTGCTGCAGCGCGATCAGGGTACTCCCGCAGCAGCCCAGCCATCATTGGCATCCTAATCGGACTTGGCCCCTTTGGAGCTGGATGCGTCACCAGCACCTCCTCCCTTCTCCTGGCCTGAGCCTCAGCGCCTAGATCTCCTGTCCCAGTAACCCCTCGGGCAGGAGGTGAGCGGGTGGTCTGCACCGCACAGTCCACAGTTGTGCAGGAATGCACAACTTGATCTAGAACAGTGCCCCGAGGAGGCATACTCGTAGCAGATACGTGAGGGTTGAACCCATCGTCCTGGCGCTCCCGCCTGAGGCGGCCCTGCCGGGTGTGAACTACTGCTCCTGGCAATCAGGTGGCCGCTGTCCGAGCGCTCACCCCCAGCAGCACCACCCGCCATCACGAGTTGCATCCACAGCTCTGAAGTCTTCCTTTCCCAGGAAAGCTGCGGGTTATTTCCCATGTGCATGCAGAACTGCTCATCATAGGCCAACCAACCTGAATCCGAGTAACCCCTAAAAGCCCTGTGAATCAAGTCCAGGTACTTTGCTAGTGCTGGGCCCTTAGCCAAATCTCTCTGCAGTACTACCCCCATGTAGATGGTAAACCCTGCTAGCCAATTCGTCCAATTCTGATCGATTTTAGGCTTACGTATTGTCTGATGCTCCCTAGAGCACGCTCCTGGCCTGATGTCCGGCTCTGGCTCCCTGTGGAGAAGACTGAAAAGGTCTACATACTCACCCTTCCATATCTTTTCTTTAACTGCCGGGGCCAGATGGTCCCCAAGTGGAAGAGCCTCCTCCCCATATGGCATAGGAGGAAGGGGGGAGCCCCTTGCACCACCGCCTTGGAAGCTGACGCCGCTAGCAGCCATGCGCCAGCCGCCAGCCCAGCCCCGCTCTGCGTAGGCTGCCCAGCATGCCAGGCTTGGGCTGCATTGGCCAGCTGCAGCGCCGATTAAGCCTCCCCTTGTGCCAGTGGGAGCTCGCCTGGCCCTGTACCCCCCGCAGCCAGCTGCGCGCTCGCTGCTTGGGCGCCATCCTGCACCTGAAAGGGGCCTGAATGTAACACAGCCCCTGCTTGTTGGGGAAGAGCCGCCGGCGCTGTACCTCCCTGCTGATATGCAGCCTGTTGGGTGGCCCCTCCCCGCGGGGAGGCCAGTTGCCTGCCCTCCATCAGCTGTGTGGAAACTGAGAGGCAGCGGGGCTGCGGAGACTCCCCCACAACCAGGACGTGCGAGGGTTGAGGCAATCCTGGTTGCCCTTCTGGGCCCTCACTTACAGCCCCTGGGTGCCCAGGGTTGCACTGGTTGTTCGGCACAGCACAACCTCCCCAGACTTCCGCAACTCCCGCCAAGCCTCTCCCTTCATACTCACCCATGTTGGCCCGGGCCCCCATGTTGGGGTTGAGAACTGCAACATATGCAGATGTAACCGCTGCTGCATCTTTGTCTGCAGAGGCCTCTGGAGATTCCCTCGCCGGGGTCAAAGCTGCGCCTGCGGCAGGCCTCGCCTCCACCACTGGCATCGCCGCTGCCGCTGGCCTGCAACCCTCCAAGGCTGTAAGCCTGTCCAAAATCCCTTGCAGGATATTGGACAGGGAGGAGCATGCCCGCTTCTCGGGCGGGGCATTGCCCCCCACTCGGGGAGCACCTGATGAAGGCGCCATCTCCCCTTGCAATGTCATGACATGCGCAGCTATGCCATCTGGCCCCGGTGTGGGGACCACCTGCCCCACCGTGGAAGCCCCCGTGCTCCCGGCAGGCACCGCAGCAGTGGGCGCTTTGCAGTTGGCTCTATGCTGAGACCTACGCATGTTGACAGAAAGACTGAAGTGATGAAGACAGGTGGTCAATGCCTTATAAACTCTCGTGCATGAACCCACATGAGCAGCAATTGCTCGTCCGAACCATAAGGCCATGAGGGGGGGCTTGTGATAACACCCCTCAGACCCCCCCAGCCGGACACCACCCTCCTACTGCACCTGGAAGCATGAAAACAAACCAGAGCCCAAACAGCTCCGTGGGGGGGGCACCCCCCACAGAAACCACGCCACCTTTAGTAGCCATGGGAGCGCAGCCTCCACGAGCCCCAAATGAGGGAAAACCCCCCCAATAGGACACCCTGAAGGAACCCCATCCAGCAAGGAGAGGTACTCAGCTCCCCCCTGGGGGGGCGGGCCATGCTATCTGGCCATGTTTTCTGAGGGGGCCGCCCCCCCACCCTGCCAAGCATGCGAAAGGGGGTCCAGCCCTCCCCCAGGCACCAATCGCCCTGCACCCTAGCAGGGCAGCTCAAGTAGGGGGGAGGCCCAGCCAGCCAGCCGGCCACACGCCCCGAGGGGGCCGACCCCCGCGCCTCACTGGGCAGGCAGCTCAAGTGAGGGGGGAGGCCAAGCCAGGCATCCAGCCTACCTCCTCCCCAGCCCCGATCGCGCCGTGACCAGCGCCCACACCGGCCCCGGTCCGGGCCGCTGCAGCACCACGCCAGGCATGCGCAGGAAGGGGGCAAACCTTTCCAAGATGGCGCCTGCAGGGGCCACAGGAGGTCCTTCCCAACATGGCGCCGGCCGCGCACGTGCAAAGCCGGCGCCGGCGCCCTGATGCGCAGACGCGAAGGGGGGCGACCCTCCAAACATGGCGCCCCAATCGACTAGGTGGAAACCCTCCCAAACATGGCACCGGCCGTGCATGCGCAAGCCAGCGCCCCGATTTGCGCATGCACAAGGTAAGACCATCCCAAGATGGTGCCCACCTCGAGCATGCGCAGAAGCGCCAGAGGGAAGAGGCAGAAGAGGCCCTCCCCAAGATGGCAGCTGCCACCCGGCTCCCCCCGAGGTGGCTGCCCCACCTGCTCCAGGGCCACAAGCCCCCCTGAATGCCCGCAGCCCCACCGGCGAGGCCCCGCATCGGGCTGCCGCCGAGCGGCGTGGAGGCCCGAGCCCGGAGGCGGCTCCGTGGGCGCCGGCCCTCCCAAAGTCCAGGGCTAGCTCCACCGGCTACCGGCCCCCACTACTCCCGTGACCGGGGCAGCAGGCCCCCACAGCGGCCCCCCAACCCACAACGGAATGGCCAGCCCACACCCGACTGCTTGGACCCACCCCACCCATGCGTCATGCATGCTGGGCAAGGGGCACGGCCCGGCCCCCATCTAAGATTTGGGTCAGGCAGCCCGGAGATGCTCCCCACACCTGAGGGCACCGAGGGTAACGGGGGGGGGGGGCTTAATCAAGGGAAGTACTAAAAAACCTCTGCTCGGGCTGGGTCTGCGGGCACCAGAAAAATGTGGGGTCTGGGTCTGCGGGCACGTGGGAAAAAGCTGGAGATTGGGCAGTGCGTGGGGGGGGGATGAAACTGGCAAACCACCCAAGGAAGGGAAAAGCCCCCAAAAATTGCCCCACTCCCTTACCTTACCACAAGTATGCAAAACCAGTAGTGTGCTGGAACTCGAAAGTGTGTGCTGGAACTCCGGACCTGTTGTTATTCCCACGGTGCCCACGTGCACAAGGAGGAAGAGGGCTGGGTCTCGTCCCCTTTTAACAGGTCCGCCGTGGCTGCTAGACCCAGCCCCCTTCACCTCCCCCTTGGGGAGGGGCTGGACTCTCAGAGTGTCCTGGCCAGGGCCAAACAAATTCCAACCACCTCTTTAATGGGGTGATCGGGATTCCCTTACCTTGAGGACGCTTCTGTGACTGGCACCTCCCCCCACAGGATGCAGCACACACCCTGTTCCTGGAAGGGAGGCAAAGCACCAAGCGAGACTATGAGGAACGCATGGCCGGCAACATTAAGGGGAATAATAAAAGCTTCTTCAAATATGTTAGAAGCAGGAAACCCGCCAGAGAAGCGGTTGGCCCTCTGGATGGTGAGGGAGGGAAAGGGGAGATAAAAGGAGACTTAGAGATGGCAGAGAAATTAAATGAGTTCTTTGCATCTGTCTTCACGGCAGAAGACCTCGGGCAGATACTGCTGCCCGAACGGCCCCTCCTAACCGAGGAGTTAAGTCAGATAGAGGTTAAAAGAGAAGATGTTTCAGACCTCATTGATAAATTAAAGATCAATAAGTCACCGGGCCCTGATGGCATACACCCAAGGGTTATTAAGGAATTGAAGAATGAAGTTGCAGATCTCTTGACTAAGGTATGCAACTTGTCCCTCAAAACGGCCACAGTGCCAGAAGATTGGAGGATAGCAAATGTCACGCCTATTTTTAAAAAGGGAAAGAGGGGGGACCCGGGAAACTATAGGCCGGTCAGCCTAACATCCATACCGGGTAAGATGGTGGAATGCCTCATCAAAGATAGGATCTCAAAACACATAGACGAACAGGCCTTGCTGAGGGAGAGTCAGCATGGCTTCTGTAAGGGTAAGTCTTGCCTCACAAACCTTATAGAATTCTTTGAAAAGGTCAACAGGCATGTGGATGCGGGAGAACCCGTGGACATTATATATCTGGACTTTCAGAAGGCGTTTGACACGGTCCCTCACCAAAGGCTACTGAAAAAACTCCACAGTCAGGGAATTAGAGGACAGGTCCTCTCGTGGATTGAGAACTGGTTGGAGGCCAGGAAGCAGAGAGTGGGTGTCAATGGGCAATTTTCACAAAGGAGAAAGGTGAAAAGCGGTGTGCCCCAAGGATCTGTCCTGGGACCGGTGCTTTTCAACCTTTTCATAAATGACCTGGAGACAGGGTTGAGCAGTGAAGTGGCTAAGTTTGCAGACGACACCAAACTTTTCCGAGTGGTAAAGACCAGAAGTGATTGTGAGGAGCTCCAGAAGGATCTCTCCAGACTGGCAGAATGGGCAGCAAAATGGCAGATGCGCTTCAATGTCAGTAAGTGTAAAGTCATGCACATTGGGGCAAAAAATCAAAACTTTAGATATAGGCTGATGGGTTCTGAGCTGTCTGTGACAGATCAGGAGAGAGATCTTGGGGTGGTGGTGGACAGGTCGATGAAAGTGTCGACCCAATGTGCGTCGGCAGTGAAGAAGGCCAATTCTATGCTTGGGATCATTAGGAAGGGTATTGAGAACAAAACGGTTAGTATTATAATGTCGTTGTACAAATCGATGGTAAGGCCACACCTGGAGTATTGTGTCCAGTTCTGGTCGCCGCATCTCAAAAAAGACATAGTGGAAATGGAAAAGGTGCAAAAGAGAGTGACTAAGCTGATTACGGGGCTGGGGCACCTTCCTTATGAGGAAAGGCTACGGCGTTTGGGCCTCTTCAGCCTAGAAAAGAGACGCTTGAGGGGGGACATGATTGAGACATACAAAATTATGCAGGTGATGGACAGAGTTGATAGGGAGATGCTCTTTACACTCTCACATAATACCAGAACCAGGGGACATCCACTCAAATTGAGTGTTGGGCGGGTTAGGACAGACAAAAGAAAATATTTCTTTACTCAGCGCGTGGTCGGTCTGTGGAACTCCTTGCCACAGGATGTGGTGCTGGCGTCTAGCCTAGACGCCTGTAAAAGGGGATTGGACGAGTTT
Organism: Tiliqua scincoides; assembly: GCF_035046505.1. Classification (NCBI taxonomy): domain Eukaryota; kingdom Metazoa; phylum Chordata; class Lepidosauria; order Squamata; family Scincidae; genus Tiliqua; species Tiliqua scincoides. The sequence goes on along the minus strand of NC_089825.1, from coordinate 101,072,124 downwards.
CTGGAGGAAAAATCCATTATGGGGTACAAGCCATGATGTGTATGCGCAACCTCCTGATTTTAGAAATGGGTTAAGTCAGAATGCCAGATGCAAGGGAGCGCACCAGGATGAGGTCTCTTGTTATCTGGTGTGCTCCCTGGGGCATTTGGTGGGCCGCTGTGAGATACAGGAAGCTGGACTAGATGGGCCTATGGCCTGATCCAGTGGGGCTGTTCTTATGTTCTTAAGTTTCTTCAGGTACCTGGCCACTGATGTAAATTGGCCACTCCTCCTCACCTTTAGAGCCAGTCGTGCTTTTGCAGCCTTAACTGGCTCTGAAAGTGAGGTTGTTGTTAACTGACAGCTCTATGAACTACAGCATGCCAGGCCCCCCTGTCTACCACTAACTTCAGGAGTTTGTCCAAATTCATGTTCATTGCCTCCATGACACTCATCCTCTGTCGTTTCCTTCTCCTTTTGCCTTCAATTTTTCCCAGAATCAGGGTCTTTTCTAAGGAGTCCTCCCTTCTCATGAGATGACCAAAGTATTTAAGCTTCAGTTTCATCATCTGTCCTTCCAATGAACAGTCAGGATTGATTTCCTGTAGGACTGACTGCTTTGATCTCCTTGCAGTCCAGGGGACTCTCAAAAGTCTTTTCCAACACCATAATTCGAAAGCGTCTGTTCTTTGGCACTCAGCCCTCCTTATGGTCCAGCTCTCACAGCCATACATTACAACTGGGAAAACCATAGCTTTGACTATACGGATCTTTGTCAACAAGGTGATGTCTCGGCTTTTCATTAAGTCGTCTAGGCTTACCATAGCTTTCCTACAAGAAGCAAGCATCTTTTAGTTTCATGGCTGCAATCTCCGTCTGCAGTGATCTTGGAGCCCAAGAAGATAAACTCTGTCATGGCTTCCATTTCTTCCCCTTCTATTTGCCATTTGCTTTTCCCAGTCTTTTGTTCACAGTGAGGGCTACTCCATTTCTTCTGTGGGATTCTTGTCCACAGTAGTAAATATAATGTTCATCTGAATTAAATTCGTCCATTTTAGTTCACTAATTCCCAAGATGTCAATATTCAATCTTGCCATCTCATGTTGGACCACATCCAGCTTACCTCAATCCATAGATCTCACGTTCCAGCTTCCTAAGCAATATTGTTCTTTACAGCGTCGGGCTTTCCTTTCACTTCCAGACACATCCGCAGCTGAGCGACCTTTCAGTTTTGACCCAGCTCCTTCATTCTTTCTGGGGCTACTTGTAATTGTCCTCCACTCTTCCCCAGTACCATATTCTGACCTGAGGGGCTCATCTTCCAGCATCGTATCTTTTAGCCTTTCGATACAAAAGTCCATAGGTTTTCTTGGCAAGGATACTGGAGTGGGTTGCCATTTCCTTCTCCAGTGGATCACGTTTAGTCAGAGCTCTCTGCTATGACCTGCCCATCTTGGGTGTCCCTACACGGCATAGTTCATAGTCTCACTGAGTTACCCAAGCCCCTTTGCCATGACAAGGCAGTGATCCATGAAGGGGCTGAAGGTGAGGAGCAGGGACCAATTTACATCAGTGGCCAGGAGCCTGAAGAAACTTAGTGTTTTGCCCCCCCTCCAGAAATGGGGTGTGTGCTGCATCCTGTGGGGGGGGGGCAGTCACAAAAGCTTCATCAGGGTAAAGCGCCTTCCTTTAAAGCGCCAAGATAAAAGCCTCCAAGACATACCAAAAACTATCATCTTTGACTTATCAAAGTCTTGAAAGCTTTTCTCTTGGCACTTTAAAGGCAATACCATATTGCAGGTAAAGGAATTTAAATACGAGGAATTTAAACACCTCATATTTAGGTGTTTTTTTCGCTATAGACATTCTTGGGCTATACATCACAGGAAATGGTTGCTTCAGCAAAGCTCTGTTCAGGCCATCTCTCACTTTTTCTGTGCATGGTGTAAGGCATATATTTCAGCTGTGTTACAGAATTTTAATGTGAAAGCTCCCACCCAACTCTTATACGGCATCCTGATTTGGATGTCAGCTCTCAGCAACACAATGGAGCAGGTACAGATGGCTTTTTCATACAAGGTCCTTGGTCTTCCGTGTTGTGTCACTTATGCAATTTGCCCTGAAGGGGGTCAGCAAAGGCTGGAAGTGTGGCTTGGATAAGATTTTTAAAGTTTTGGCTCAGAGCATGTTTTCAATCAGATCAGGACGTTCTGCTTAAAGAAATTTTATCTGATGCCTTTCTTTTGCCGGGGTTATCACTTTTTTAGAAGAAAAATTCAGACATTGCGGCCTTATATGAAGCTTCATATAAACCTTATGGGCAGCTAAAAATATGCTTTATATGAAGCTGCCCATAAGGTTTATGGCCCTCCTGTGACATCACACTCTGACATCATAGTCCCATAGTCCCTATGTCAGCCCCTAACTGACACAGACCAACTGTCAGTTGATCAGAACATTGCCCTCACCAGACCACAAAGACCAGAGCTGGTGATTTACTGTTCAGATTTGCTGTGAGTGCATGTTATGTTAGCTGTTAACAGGGAATTCAGAGAGGTTATTGCAAGTGATCCTTCAAGATTATTCAGGATAATGACATTGTTAGAGCTGACTCAATTGATCAGTCCCACACAAAGCAAAGTTGTGTTGGTGAGGACTTTAATACAACAAGAAAGCTTCAGGCTTTGTAACACAGCTTGTACTACAGTACAGGAAACCAAAAGCTAATAAGGAGGTGAATTAGATCAAAGAAGAGAAGCAACCAACAAGTTATCACCAACTAACAAGATAGGTTACAGGCAACAAACTGTACCCTTTGCAACTATACCCTGGTGTATCTCTACTCACCTGCTGTTACTTCTCCCACAGAAATCTCAAGCTGACTGTAAAGAGCTCAAACAAACCTCTCCAAACTGGGTGAGTGACTCACATTGGGGGAAAAAAAAAATCAAAATTCTATATGTACACTGATGGGGTCCAAACGGGCGCTGACTATGGAAGAAAAATAATTGGGGGTCAAAGTGGATATCTCAATGATTAAATTGATCATGTGCAAAGGATGCTGTGAAGAAGGCATGTTCCATACTAGAGATTTCTTAGGAAAAGGTTTCAAAACTAGACTGCCAGTATTGCAATACCCTTAGGTATGGTACAGCCATAGTCAGAATGCTGTGTACTGTTCTGGTCTCCACATCTCAGAAAGGATAATTGCAGACTTGGAGATGATGCCGAAAAAGGCAAATAAAATAATCAAAGGGCTGGAGCACCCTGCCTCTGAGGAAACTAACGACTAAACTAAAGTCTCTTAATTTAGAAAGAAAAAAAAGAGAACCTGCGTGGAGGGGGAACATGACTGGGGTTTTTAATTTATGCTGTCAGGGAAGAAAAGGGGACTCCCCAAGGTACTGCAGGCTTACCCAGGGAAGCTGTGCCTAGTGGTTAGCATGCTCACTCCCTACATTTTCCCTTTTTGGACTCACAGTTAAATGGGGAAAAGCCTTGGTAGAATATGTCTGATGCCACCAGGCCAGACTATCAGACAAGGAAGAGGGGGACTTTCTGGCCAATACCCCCCTCCTAGAGAATACTAGAGAATGTTAGTTGTTAACAGGGAATTCAGAGAGATTATTGCAAGTTATTCAGGATGATGAAATTGTTAGAGCTGACTCAATTGATCAGTTCCACACAAAGCTAAGTTGAGTTGGTGACGACTTTAATACAAGAAAGTTTCAGACTTTGTTATACAGCCTGCACTACAGTACAGGAAACTAAAAGCTAACAAGGAGGTTAATTAGATAGAAGAAGAGAAGCAACCAAGAAGTTATAACCAACTAACAGGATAGGTTACAGGCAACAAACTAACTGTAGTTAGTTGTAAACAGGGAATTCAGAGAGGTTATAAAATTAATAACAGACAAGAAATAAAATTATCTTCTGGCATTTGCTGCTACAGAAAATGGTGATGGGTACCAGTTTGATGGCTTTAAAAGGGGACAATTTCATGGTGAAGGTCTAGCAATGGCTACTAATCATGATAGCCAAGTGGAACCTCTCAGTTCAGAGGCCACTGAATACACTTGCTGTTGCCTTGACACCTTGTTTCTGGGATTCCCAGATGCCTTTGACTGGTCACTGTGCAAAATGGAGTGCTGGATCAGTGGTTCCCAAAGTCCTGCCAGGGCTTTGGGAACCCTGTAAGTATTTGCTGGAGAGGGGAGGGGGAGGGGGGAGAGGCAGGAGGCAGCAGCACAATCAGGATGAGGGAAGGATTTCAGGATTTCCAACTTACCTGGGGGTTGCCATGGCTCTCTGGAGGCTTCAAAGTCCTGTAAAAAGAAAAAAACCCACTTCCTGTTTTCATTGCGAAACCAGGTGCATTTTTTCCCCTTTTTTCAGGAGTCTGAAGCCTTAGGGAGGGCTGCAGAGAGGGTCACAGGTTCCCCGGACCATCCAGAGAGCCATAGCGATCCCCAAGTAACTTGAAAAAACCCTCCACTCCCCGATTGTGCTGCTGCTGATTTCTGAGCCATTCCTTTTCTGGTTTCCCTGAAGGGTCTTAACCCACCAGTTTAGGAACCAATGTGCTAGACTAATGATTATGCACGGGTTTCCTGGCAGTGTGATGTCACAAGAGGGTCATCACACTCTGACATCATAGTCTCTTGTTTCAACTGTCAGAACATTGCCCTCGCCAGACCAGAAAAACCAGACCAGATCAGATCAGACCAGACTAGACTAGTAAGTGCTCCTCAGTTACCCAAATTTTTGCATTTTTCATCTTTACTATTATAAAGAGAATTAGTGAGAGGAAGAGGGAGGGAAGACAAATTAGTGATCTTATTCGTTATTGTGTAAAGGTATTAGTAATTATGTTGGTTCTGAGGATCAGGAGAGGGTGCATTTTTATTATTCTCTTCCTCCTATCTATACTGATTGAAAGGTGATAACATATTGAAAGATCTAAGAAGGATTTATTAATGGCTTCTGTGTCCTAAGCGTCTCTGCTACTTCAGGCAATCTTAGGAAGTTGTCTCTGGCCAGCCAGGGGAGGCTACCTGAGAAATTACCTGATACTCAGGACCAGATTGAATGCTTCAAGGCAGCCAATCTTTTCCTTTGTGGGCATCTTCAGAATCCCACCAGATGAGGCATGGTAGTGGCAAAAGAGACTTCTTTGCTATGATGGGCTCCCCATTTTCTTGAGTAGTGAAAAGATTTGATGGCAAATCTGCCCTCACTCAGTTTATTTTGGAGGAAAGAGCACAGGAGATTTTGTGGCACAAAAGCCACAAATCCTGTAAGTATCTGCAAGGAAGATGAGGGTTTTTCCCCCGCAGTAGTTTACCATCAAAATTGGGAGGGGGGCTGTCTCAAATGTGCAAGTGCTTCCAGTTCCGTCATCTCCAGGAAGAGAGGCCCCAATGATAGGTTGGTAGCTGCTGGGCCTGCCACTGCCAGGACCACAAGGAATCGTACACTAACCATGAGGTCAAGATTGGAAAAAGCCTCACCAAGTGCCTTTCACACTCCTTTTTTGGTCTCACGCTCCATTTGTAACAAAACTGCTGAATGCGATTTCAAGAACATTAACTGTGGAACAGTAATTCAATTTGGAGGAGGTGTGACTGACAAAATGTCAGGGAATGGTGACATTTGGAGGAAAGAAAAGTGCAGGGGGTGGGGAGGCTGAGCGACCCTATTGGACTCCACTGGGTGCCACCTCTCATCTTCTCTGTCTTCTCCTGCCCTGCTCAGATGCCCTGCTCAGATCTGAGTCTGTACTCACCCTCCTGGCTGAGAGGATCATCACATATGAACGAAGGTGAAATATCTCTTCTATAGAGACTGGGGAGTGGTTCATTATTTTCAGCTTTATACCTGGCCTTTCAATCAAAATGATCCCCCTGGCAGCTTATGTTTTGCCAAATTTAAAGCCACTGGGCCTTGTAAACCAGTCCAATCAATCAGAGTTGCCAATAAGCCAAGTTACTATCCAAAGTCAGGTTCTAGGTAGGTCAGTCCAATCAGTCAAGGTATCCAAATCAAAGTCCAAAGCCAAAGTCCAGTCACAATCCAGTCTGATTCCCAATTCCATAAACCAAGCCAGTCTCCTTTCCTACCTCCAACCTGCACTCCTTCAAAACCCACCAAACCCTTTCTGCCTCAGGTGCTCCTTATATCCTGAGGGATCTCCTTTAGCCTCTAGTGGCTGCAGCTGTGCAGCACACCTCCAGCTACCACCTGGACCTTAATCCTGCATTCACTTAGAGCAAGGGGCACTGTGGACACCACACCCTATCTCCTCGGTAATATCTTCCGCAATTCCAATACAATCCACCCCTTGGTGTCACAGTGGTTCCCTTGATCAATTGCTCTTTTTTCTTGGACCATCCACCCCTTGGTCTGTTTCATCTTTTCCATACCGGTTGCTGAAGCTCCCATACAGTCCAATCCATTCTGGTGCCCATTTGGTCTATATCATGCCCCATCCCAGAGGGCAGCCTATCAATCCCAGTGGTCCTGCAATTAAGTCCAGAGGCCATCCTATTAATTGCAGGCATGCTGGCTCCTCCACTTCCATCTGTTCCCCTCTCTAGGGCATCCCCAAAACTACAAGGCATTCCCATGCTATTTCTTGGGGAGTCTCTTTCAAACCCCCTTCCAGCAGCAAAGCCCATTTTATTCATCCTGCCAAGCCCCATTCTAGGAGGATAATGGCCCAAACTCTCCATGCCATGGAAAGGGCCTTCCATTCCTCCCATTTTGTTCATCCTAAAATCCAAGCCTTCCATACCCGTTGTTCTGGGTCCCAAGTTGCCTATCCCTAGGCCCTTGGTCAAGTGGTTTGCATTAATAGGTCTCCCTCCTGGTCCCAGCCCCATACCAATGCCCCCAAGTCCATGAGGAAGCTGCTGGGGTTGCTTTGGAGGGGAGCAGTTTCTGTTTGGTAAGGCTCGTACATCCATCTTCACCTGCATCTGTCTACCAAACAGCAACTGTCCATTGAACATGGAGATGGCCTGGACAGCTTCAATTACTTGCTCAAAAGTCACAGTGCCGATCCCTCGACTTCTGCCATCTTTGTCTTTAAAAATGTCTGCACGGACAACCACACCGGCCATGCTGAACACATCCTTCAGTTTCTTCCAGCCAACTTTGTACTTCAAATTGGCCACAAACACAGTACTTCCCAATCTGCCAGCCTGAAAAGAGTCAAAGAGGCCCTCTTTGCTGCTCCTGCAGCTCCACCCCTTTATCTCTAGTCCAGACCAGCACTTCAGTTCAACCAGGCGTCCTGCCTGTGCCTTATACAGGCTCTCTGCAGCCTTTATATCTTTGTGGGCATTTGCAAAGGCCTTCACATATGTGAGATTTTTCTCTCTTTCAATGCAAATTAGCCCTTTTAACTTGGCAACTTCCTCTCTCAGAATTCTCTTCTCCACATCCTCCCCACCTGACCCCCTGAGCCTTTTCAGGGAAAGGATGCCATATTTAATGAGTCCTCCCATATACTGCACCATCTGGAAAATGGTCCAAAGAATGCTCAAAGTAGCCCAGACATTCCATAATAGGACAGGAGCATTTGCTTTCCATATAGCAAGGTCCAGGGCCTCCCAGATCTGCCAGAGATCCATTTGCTTGCTCTCTTGTTAGACAAGGGGATACTACTTGCCTTGGGCTTGTACCCCACTCCTGGTACCAATTGTTTTGCCAAATTTAAAGCCACTGGGCCTTGTAAACCAGTCCAATCAATCAGAGTTGCCAATAAGCCAAGTTACTATCCAAAGTCAGGTTCTAGGTAGGTCAGTCCAATCAGTCAAGGTATCCAAATCAAAGTCCAAAGCCAAAGTCCAGTCACAATCCAGTCTGATTCCCAATTCCATAAACCAAGCCAGTCTCCTTTCCTACCTCCAACCTGCACTCCTTCAAAACCCACCAAACCCTTTCTGCCTCAGGTGCTCCTTATATCCTGAGGGATCTCCTTTAGCCTCTAGTGGCTGCAGCTGTGCAGCACACCTCCAGCTACCACCTGGACCTTAATCCTGCATTCACTTAGAGCAAGGGGCACTGTGGACACCACACCCTATCTCCTCGGTAATATCTTCCGCAATTCCAATACAGCTTATAATAGAACAAAGCAAGCCAAGAACTTTGAGTCCTCTGACCAATGAGAGAGGCCAGAGCTTGTTGCTCTGTTGCATCCCCCTTACCAGTCACTGGGCAACTGGAAATTAGGGCAGAGTTCTTTTCAGGTTGTGGGATGTGTGTGAGTTGCCTACAGTTGCAACATTCTCAGGCCAATGTTGCAACATTCTCAGGCCAATGTGGGGCAGCTGACCTGGCCTGTACCATGATATTCATCCTGGGGGGACCCAGCTTCTCAGGGTCCCTAGTGAACATCTCTTCACAGCAAATAGACATTCTCAGAGTGGAGTAAATGATGCACCAGGGTGGGAATGCTTTGTTGTGCAGGCAAAGGAAACAGAACAGTTCAAGCCATGGGAAAAGACAAAGAGGAAGTTGGTATTCTGTATGAAAGGAAGGGATGTCTCATTGCCCTGGTTTCTACACAGGCAGTTCAACCAGTAGCAGTAGCAATAGTGAAAAGAGTTTGGAAATATTGATTCTGAGAGGGGCAAGAGAGGGGCATTTAATTCCCCCACCCCTGAGCATCTAAGAATCCATCTTTCTTCCCTTTTCATCTGCACCAAGGAATCCTCAGCGGTGGAAGAAGCTTCACTTCACTGCTGAACTAACCACTTGTTGGTGTTGGAGCCCAAAGTTCTCAGCCAAGAAGTAGCCTTCCTGCAGGTGAGGTTTCACAATCCCCTGCCAACTGCCAGATGCACAAGTGCCTGGATTGCTGTCCCTCTTCACACAATGTCCTATTTTTCCTTCCATCCAGCCTTCCCTTGAATGGGAACAGAGCTTGCACTCCTCTGACCCACTGTAAGGATGCTTCTCTCAAGGCCTGAGGGTGACCTTAGCCAGGACAACTCTCATCAGCACTGTGACAAATACTCCTGCTGGCCAGGTGGCATTTGTGCCCCAGAGAGAAAAGGAAGAGGCTACAGAAAGCAGCCATGGGATGGCTTCCTCTTTGGAATGTTCAGCATCCTGCTGCAGGGCTGGTTGGAGCAGGACCCAATGACAGAACATCTCATGGGAATTGACAAGGTAAGCACACAGAGGAGAAGGTGTGGCAAATGCAGGGAAGGAGCAGGGGAAAGCAGGGTTGGAGAAAGCTTCCCTTTCTGAAGGGGAAGGAAAGGGAAGATCGTCCTTGAGCCACACGTCATCAGCAGAATCCCCCACTTTGCTCCTCTGGGGCTCTCTGTCTTGGTAGGTAAATTAAGGGTGCAGGAACACCATCATGCCACATCTCTTGCCTTGTACTGTTGAGTGGCAGGAAGTACAATCTCCAGGTCCATGAAGAATAGCTTGAATAGAGAAAGAGAGCTGAAGATTGCAAGATCTAAAATGGAAATCCCTGCACACAGGTTATTAAGATACAGAGAAGGGCTCACCATCACCTTCTAGATTGTGTCTGGGACTGCAGAGGGGTCTGGCCACCTTTAGCCTTAACGCGAAACCAGGAGGCTCTACGCATGACATTTACCCACTGAAGCCAACAGAAGCTTTTTTCCCCCAGGACTTGGAAACATGGACAGGGAGGCCCTGACTGAAACTGTAACAGAAGTTAGGTTTAAAACCTCCCTTGCCTTTCACTGTATCTGGATTGTTGTCAGGCCACATGGTATTTATAGAGAAGATACCAATATGTAAGGCCAATAAAATGATCAAAGTAATGTCTAATTGGATACAGATTCCAACATTTCAAGTCACTGTCTTCCAAAATCCCAACTATGCTATAGATCAAATATGGCCCTTTCTGAGAATAATTCACAGTCAAAAGGCATGCACAGAAGTAGCCATTACCATTTGCTCTGGGAGCCTCAGTACAACCTCAACCCACCAAGCCCAGCCTTGTCCAGCCTCCTCTACTTGTCTGGTGACCCACCCTCCTAGCTCCTTTCCTAAATCAAATTTTAACAAAGCATCTTTGGTTATCTTCTCCCCAGATGACACTATATATAAGGATACTGATGAACAAGAAGAAGGAGATGTGAGTCAACATCCAGAACCTGACTGCCATACCCCAGATGTCCCAGCTGGAGTAATATGAAGACTTTAAGTCTGCCAAGTAGGCAACAAGGATTTTCTTAAACCAGGGGAAAATTGGGAGTTCCCACAGCCTGGATATGGCAAGCTCAAGCATTGTTTTCCCTCTGCCCAAGAAACCAACTTCTCCCCAAAAGTAAGGCAAAAAACTAAAAAGAACATTGAATGAACTGGAGGACAACTTAAAAAAAAAACAGGGAATATTCAGAAAGATGTAGGAAAAGCAAAACAGAATACAGTGACAGAAAAAAAGACAGATGGACAGAAAAAACACACAGGGCTCTGGGAATAAAAGCAGAAAAAGAGAGAGAAAGAGAAAGAGGGCAAGTCAAACCTTGCAAGAAAGAAAGGAAGAAAAATTTAATTCAAATGAGGTAGAAGGTGGGAAATTCAGGCAGGATGGAAGAAAGAAGGGAAGACAAAATAAATCAGAAGACAGTGGCAGGTGGTGGGAAATTGAGGCCATGTAAAGAAAAGGAAGCCAGAGATAGGAGGTGAACAGATGGTAGGAAACTAAGGCCTTGATCCTATGAAACATGGACAAAAATACTTCTGTTTTGCTTAGTATCAGCTGAATGGCAGATGTGGCCCCTATGGGGCTGCAAGGCTATGGTAGAAAGATTTCAACTAAATAAACACATAACAAGAAGGAATAAAAGGGAGGCAGGTGGTAGGAGATTGAAGCAGGATTGATACAGAGGCAATCTGTGGCCAACTTGAACCTGAACATGTGAGAAAGAATAAAAGCAAGGCTGGTGGTGGGAAGTTGAAACAGAACTCAGGAAGTAACGGGGGGGGGGGGGGGAGAGAGAGGGAGAGGGAGAGAGAGGAGAGAGAGAGAGGGAGAGAGAGATGAATAGTAAAAAGCTAAGCAGTGGAAAGCAGAAGCTAAACTGAAGAAAAGGGCCAAAAGGAGAAAGAGTCATAAGCAGTGACCAAATTGAGCCTGAGCATGTCAAATAGAAAAGATGGGACAAAAATGAGCTAACAAGTGGGAAAGAAAAAAAGATTAAGACAGTGGTCAGGGCCTAATAAAGTAAGATGGAATGAAAGAGAGATAAGCATAGACATACTAAGTATATAATGCAAGAAAGAATAAAGTGCAGCTCAGTGTAGCCAACTAAGGGCCCAATCCTATCCAATTTTCCAGTGCTGGTGCAGCTGTGCCAATGGGGCATGCACTGCATCTTGCAGTGGGGCAGCATTCACAGAGGCCTCCTTAAGGTATGGGAATATTTGTCCCTTTACCTCGGTGCTGCATTGAGACTGCACTGGTACTGGAAAATTGGATAGGATTGGGCCCTAAGCCAAAAAACATAGAGGGAAAAGGGAAAGTTCAGTGGTAAGGGGGAAAAAAGAGTCACATATAGAAATAGTTGTGGTCAGTTAGGGCTTGATAATGTAAGAAAGACAAGAAAATAAACCTAAGTGCGGCCACATTGAGTGAGCCTGCTAATGCAGAGAAAAAAGGTGGAATAATGGGGAGCCTAGTTGGAAGCACAAGGAGGGAATGAGGCACACATAAGTCGTGGCAAATTGGGACTGATTAACAAAGAGAAGGAGGAAGAAAAGAGTGCTTAGTGTGGCCAAATTCTTGGTAACATGGGAAAGAAAAATGTGGAATAATGAAGAACTCAATGGGGAGGGGGAAAAAACAATACACAGGTAATTAAAAAAAAATGAAGAAATAAGAGAGCTAAGAGTGTCCACACTGAGCCTGATAATGTAGCAAGGCAAAAAAGACAGAAGAGCTTGTTGATGGGAAAGAAAAAAATGGAATAAGAGATAGGAAAACAGTAGTCAATTTTAGCCTGGTAATGTAAGAAAGAAGGGAAGGAATACAAGAGAGCTTAGTATGCCCAAACTGAGCCTAAAAGCATAAGACTTGGATAAGAAGTGGCCAAAATGTACCTCATAAAAAAGAAAAGAAGGAATAAAAGAGGCTAAGGGGGCCCAAAATGAATATGATAATGTAGGAAAAATAGGAGGAATAAGAAGAGCTGAGTGGGGGGGGGTGAGAAAAAGGGATAAGACAGAGGTATTGTTAAGCGGTACATAGTGGCCAAATGGACCCTGATAATGAAAAGAAGGAATAAAAGAGCCCAATCCTATCCAGTTTTCCATTGTTGGTGCACTTGTACCAGTGGGGTTGTGCACAGCATACTGTGGTGGAGGGGCAGTCACTGGAGCCTTCTCAAGGAACGTTTGTTCCCTTACCATGGGTCTGCATTGTGGCTGCACCAGAGTTGGGAAGTTGGGTAGGATTGGGCCCTTAGTGTGTCCAAATTGAGCTGGACAAAGTGTTGGGGAGGTGGAAGGTGGAACAAGGGAGAGATTAGTGGGAAGGAAAAGCAGGAATAAGGCACAGGTAAGTAGTGGCCACATAAAGCCTGATATTGAAAGAAAAGCAGAAATAAAAGAGAGCTTTGTATGGAGAACTTCAGCCTGATAAGGTGGGGGGAATGGGGGGGAAGTGAGAACTCCATGGGAAAGAAAAAAGCAATGAGGCAGAGGTAAGTAGTTACCAAGTGGAGCCTGGAAACATATGATAGAAAAGAATGATTAAAATAGAGCCACATGTGGCCAAAATGAGATTGATAGTGTAAGAAAGAAAATAAGGTAAAGAGAGTCATGTATAGTCTGATAACTTGGAGGGGGGAAGCACGAATATGTAGAGTTCAATGAGAAAGAAAAAGACGAAATAACAGACGGGTAAGTGGACACCAATAGCGTCTAATAAGGTAAGACAGAAAGGAAGGAATAAAAGAGACCCACATGTGACCTAATTGAGCCTGATAATGTAGGATAAAAAGAATAAATAATAGAGAACTTGGTGTGCTGAGAGCTCAAGGGTGAAAAAGAAGGAATATGCCTGAGCTCTTCAGGTGGGGAAAAATGAATAAGGCACAGATACATAAATAGTAAAAAGTAAGAGAGCAAAGTGTAGCTGGAAAAAGAAGGGGGAGCTCAGAGGTGGGAAAGGAAAAAATGGAGTAAGTTACAGGTAAGTGGTGGGCAAACAGGGTGTGATAATGTAAGAAATACAAGAACATATAAAAGAGAGCTAGGTAAGAGAGACCCTGATAAGCAAGTGAAGCAAGAATAGTCTGTTTTTGTTTTTTTTTTTTTGTTTTTTTAAAGATATGGGTACAGGAGCCAAATATACATGGGTTGAAGGGAGTACAAAGGGAAAAAAACAACACTGGGAATTCGCAGAACTGTAATTATTAGCATTTTACATCACCATCAAAAAAACCATTAATTACTACTTTCCTCCTTTCTATAATGTCAATACCAATTTAACAAATATTTCAATCTAATCTAGTCTATAATTATCATAAACATTAATATATTTACTTTCGTCTATTTTGATTTTACTTGAATGACTCATAATCGTTTGTCAATCCAAATGAAAAATGGATTCCATAATTGCTTTATTATTTCTATCTTACCATCCTTCAATCTGTCAGTTAAGACATCCATTTCAATAATTTCATATAACTTCTTAATCCACATATCTATAATGGGAATTTCTGAGCTCTTCCACATCTGAGCATAGATTAATCTTGCTGCAACAATTGTATAAAACAGAATATGTCTCATGTCATTATTATAGCTTTCAGGAAAAATATTGAATAGGAATATCTCTGGTTCAAAGGGTATAACACATTTAAAAATGATTTGAATATTCGTATGTACTTTTCTCCAGAATTCTTTTGCCTTAGAGCAGAGCCACCACATGTGGTAAAAAGATCCTTTCGCCTCCTTACATATCCAGCATTTATGGCATGCACCAGGATACATTTTTGTCAGCCTATCTGGAGATAGGTACCATCTTTAAAAGATTTTATAGATATTCTCTTTCATGGTCATTTATCGTTGCTTTGATTATCTTCATATTTCTTTTCCAGATCTGTTCCCAATTGTTCATTGTTATATTATGTCCAATATTCTTTGTCCACAGGATCATCACCTCTTTTACCAACTCATCTTACATTTTCATGTTTAACAAATATTGGTACATCTTCTTAATATAGTGTTCCTCATTTGATAAGAATATTTTATCAAATTCTGTCTCCACTGGGTAAATTCTTTTTTATCTTCCATTCATCTTGTTTTGACTTGTAGTTCTGTCAGCCAGTCCAATTTAATCCCTTTCTCCAATAACTCTTCTTTTGAATAAAGCTCTGCTTTATCCTCTAATAAGTCATCATATCTCTTATTTTGTGATTCCCGTATCCACATTGGCTTTGTATTAATTTCTATTGGTTTGACCCATCTCGGGATTTTCCCATAAACTTGATATCTTATTTGTTCCCAAGCAAATAACAGTGCCCTTCTTATCAAATGTTGTTTAAAGTAACTGTGGTATTTAGCTTTATCATAAATCATAAAGGCATGGGGACCAACCTGCAGATCATGTAATTCTAGTTTCAACTTTCTAGATTTTTCCAGTTCTGCCCAGTCTTTTATCCAGTTCATTGCTGCTGCATAATAATAAATTTCCCAATTAGGCATTCCAAGGCCAGCTCGCTCTTTAGCATCCTGTAATAGTTTCATCTTCACTCTTGCTTTTTTTTCCTTGCCAAATAAAGTTGGCCATAACTTTCTTCACTTCTTGGAAAAATGATTTCCTTAATATCACTGGAATTGTCTGAAATAAAAATAGTATTTTCGGTAACACTTTCGGTAAATTTTGTTTTAATTGTTGCTATTCTCCCCAACAGTGATAAATTCAATCTATTCCATCTTTTTAAATCATTCTTAATCTCCATCATTAACCTTAAATAGTTGGTTTTCCATCAATGCACTGGGTTTAAGATAATAGCCAGATATTTAACTTTATTTGTCATATTAATACCAAATTCTTGTATTTGCTGTTTCTCTTGTTTTCTAATATTTTTCACTAATAGTTTCGTTTTATCATAATTTATCTTCAGTCCTGCCATTTCTCCATATTCTGTCAAGTTATCTATCAAATATTTTAAGGACTGCTTTAGATCCTCAAGAATGAAAGTAAGATCATCTGCATATGCCTGGATCTTGAATTCTTCTTTTTGGACCTTCACTCCAACAATTCTTTCATCTCTTCTTACTATGTTGTTCAATACTTCCAAAGTTAAAATAAATAATATTGGAGATAAAGGACATCCTTATCTTGTTCCCTGTTGGATTTCTATCTTTCTTGTTATATTACCATTTATTCTCGCTGTCTGTTTTGTGTATATCTTCTCTATTAACTTTATAAACTTTGGTCCAAAATTCATCTGATACATTTCTTGTATCATAAAATTCCAATTTACTCTGTCAAATGCTTTATGTGCATCTACAAAGGTTAATCCTAATTTCTTCTTTGGGTGTGCCTCAAAATATTCTATTATATTAATAATAACTCTCACATTATTTTTTAGGTGTCGTTTTGGTAAGAAGCCTGTTTGATCTTGATGGATTATTTGTAGCAGGACGCTCTTTAATCTTCTGGCTAATATTGATGCAGAGATCTTATAATCCGTATTTAAAAGGGAGATCGGTCTATAATTTCTAATTTCTTTCTTTTCTGTGTCTTGTTTGTGTATTAGCGTAATTAATGCTTCTTTCCATGAGTCCATATATTTCCAGTTTCCCAGATATCATTAACAAAATTCTTGAATGGTAACTGTATAATCTCTTTAAATTTCTTATAGTATTCAGTCAGAATTGCGTCTGGTCCAGGGGATTTCTGATTTTTCTGTTTGTTAATTGCTTCTGTTAATTCTTGCATGGAAATTTTTTGATCCAAAACTTGTTTCTGTTCTGATGTCAGTTTTAGCATATTATTTTTTAATAGGTAATCCTTTTGCAAGTTAGGATCATATTATTCTTATATAATTGCTGATAGAACTTTTCTGGAATTCAAATCACACCCAGAGAAGAAATTAGGATTAATCATTGTAGATGCACATAAAGCATTTGAGAAAGTAAATTGGAATTTTATGATACAAGAAATGTATCAGATGAATTTTGGACTAAAGTTCATAAAGACAATAGAGAAGATATACACAAAACAGACAGCGAGAATAAAGATAAATGGTGATATAACAAGAAAGATAGAAATCCAACAGGGAACAAGGCAAGGATGTCCTTTATCTCTATTATTATTTATTTTAACTTTGGAAATATTGAACAACATAGTAAGAAGAGATGAAAGAATTGTTGGAGTGAAGGTCCAAAAAGAAGAATTCAAGATCCAGGCATATGCAGATGATCTTACTTTCATTCTTGAGGATCCAAATCAGTCCTTAAAATATTTGATAGATAACTTGACAGAATATGAAGAAATGGCAGGGCTGAAGATACATTATGATAAAACGAAACTATTAGTGAAAACTGTTAGTGAAAAAATTAGTGAAACTATTAGTGAAAAATGTTAGAAAACAAGAGAAACAGCAAATACAAGAATTTGGTATTAATATGACAAATAAAGTTAAATATCTGGCTATTATCTTAAACCCAGTGCATTGATGGAAAACCAACTATTTAAGGTTAATGATGGAGATTAAGAATGACTTAAAAAGATGGAATAGATTGAACTTATCACTGTTGGGGAGAATAGCAACAATTAAAACAAAATTTACCGAAAGTGTTACCGAAAATACTATTTTTATTCCAGACGATTCCAGTGATATTAAATAAATCATTTTTTCAAGAATTGAAGAAAGTTATGGCCAACTTTATTTGGCAAGGGAAAAAAAAGCAGGAGTGAAGATGAAACTATTGTAAGATGCTAAAGAGCAAGCTGGCCTTGGAATGCCTAAGTGGGAAATTTATTATTATGCAGCAGCAGTGAACTGGATAAAAGACTGGGCAGAACTGGAAAAATCTAGAGAGTTGAAACTAGAATTACATGATCTGCAGATTGGTCCCCATGCCTTTATGATTTATGATAAAGCTAAATACCACAGTTACTTTAAACAACATTTGATAAAAAGAGCAGTTATTTGCTTGGGAACAAATAAGATATCAAGTTTATGGGAAAATCCCGAGATGGGTCAAACTATTAGAAATAAATACAAAGCCAAAGTGGATACAGGAATCACAAAATAAGAAATATGACGATTTATTAGAGGATAAAGCAGAGCTTTATTCAAAAGAAGAGTTATTGGAGAAAGGGATTAATTGGATTGGCTGACAAAATTACAAGTCAAAACAAAATGGATAGAATGTAAAAAAGAAGGAATTTATCCAGTGGAGACAGAATTTGATAAAATATTCTTATCAAATGAGGAACACTATATTAAGAAGATGTACCAATATTTGTTAAACATGAAAATGTAAGATGAGTTGGTAAAAGAGGTGATGATCCTGTGGACAAAGAATACTGGACATAATATAACAATGAACAACTGGGAACAGATCTGGAAATGAAATATGAAGATAATCAAAGCAACAACGATGAAAGAGAATATCTATAAAATCTTTTATAGATGGTACCTATCTCCAGACAGGCTGACAAAAATGTATCCTGGTGCATGCCATAAATGCTGGATATGTAAGGAGGCGAAAGGATCTTTTTACCACATGTGGTGGCTCTGCTCTAAGGCAAAAGAATTCTGGAGAAAAGTACATATGAATATTCAAATCATTTTTAAATGTGTTATACCCTTTGAACCAGAGATATTCCTATTCAATATTTTTCCTGAAAGCTGTAATAATGACGCATTCTGTTATATACAATTATTACAGCAAGATTAATCTATGCTCATATGTGGAAGAGCTCAGAAATTCCCATTTTAGATATGTGGATTAAGAAATTATATGAAATTATTGAAATGGATGTCTTAACTGACAGATTGAAGGATGGTAAGATAGAAATAATACAGCAATTATGGAATGTGTTTTATAGATGGATAGACAAACGATTATGAGTCACTTAAGTAAAAACAAAATAGATGAAAGTAAATATATTAATGTACATGATAATTATAGGCTAGATTAGACTGAAATTTTTGTTAAATTGGTATTGACATTATAGAAAGGAGGAAAGTAGTAATTAATGGTTTTTTTGATGATTATTTAAAATGCTGATCACTACAGTTTGGCGAATTCCCAATGTTTTTTCCCTTTGTACTACCTTTAACCCATGTACATCTCGTTCCTGTACCCATATATTTACTCAATAATTTTTTATTTTTTTTTAAGTTAAAACAGCCCCTCTGGCCTCCTTTTTCTCATCGTACCCAAAATAGCAGTGGGGAGTGAATCAAAGTGTTTGAGCTCCATTCTGTTGCTTTTAAAGGTCCTCTCCCTTCCGGGGGAAGGTCTGGTTGCCTGGGGTCGGGGATGCTGTCCCGGAGGCCTGGATTTGAGTCTGGGCTCTGGCACAGCCCCTTCCCTTCTCCCTGCTCGGGTTTGAGCCTTTTCACTGCCCATTTGCAAAACCTAGTTACAGGTCCTGCTCTATTGAAATCAGGGAGTTCTGCCACACGTCCTCCGCTCCAGCCAGTCTCCCAGCCCACCATGTCCCTCTTTGCTCTTTCACAAAACACATTTTGACCCCTGCAGCCATAGGATTTAGCCCTGCCCTTCTGACAACCTCTCTCTCCTGGCTTCCTCAAAAGCAGAGAGGAGAGCATTAAAGTGTGGTAACCCCTTCCTGCTTCTCCTGGAGGCCCTGTCACCTCCTGGGGAAGACCTGGTTGCCTGGGGTCGGGGCTGCTGTCCCAGGGCCCTGGACTTAAGTCTGGGGGCTGGCGCAGCCCCTTCCCCTCTTGTGCGCTGGGCCATCCTCCTGCCTGAGGCTCAGGCTAGTCACGCCACACTGGCAATCCCTGGTTACAGGTCCTGCTCTAATAAAATCTCAGAGATTCACCAAGCATCCTCCACTCCATCTTGCCCAGCCCACCCATCTTCCTTTTGCTGTGACCCACAACCCCTTTTGTTACTCACAGCCAAATGCTGCAGCCCTGCCACTCTGGCCCCCTGTCCTCTGGCTCCTGCAAAAGAAGTGGGGAGAAATTAAAAATGTTGGCCCTCCCTCCTGTACTTTGTAGAGGTCCTGTCCTGTCCTGGGAAAGACCTGGTTTCCTGGGGTTGGGGCTGCTGTCCCAGGGTCCTGGATTTATGTCTGGGCTCTGGCGCAGCCCCTTCCCCTGCTGCGCGCAGGGTCTTCCCCTTGCCTGGGGCTTATAACCTCTCTCTCCTGGCTTTCTGAAAAGCAGCGAGGAGAGAATTAAAGTGCTGTAACTTCCTCCTTTTCCTTGTTGAGGCCCTGCCATGTTCAGGGTAAGGCCTGGTTGTCAGGGGTCAGGGCTGCTGTCTCTGGGACCTTGACTTACCTTTGGGGCCACATCCAGAAATTTTGCTAGCCATCCTTCTGTCCACTCTGCCATGCAGCCTATTTTTATGCTCATATTCCTATGTCTCAGCCATACCACCCCACAGCCACCTCTCTCTCCTGGCTTTTACTAAAGCAATGTGGAGAGAATTATTTTGTTGTAGCTCTCTCCACATCCTTTCAGAGTCCCTTTCTTCTCCTGGGGAAGACTTGATTTCCTGGGGAAGACCTGATTGCCTGTGTTGGAAAGATTTTCAGATTCTTTTCACTGACACAATGCTAAACGGTCACAGACCTTTAAAAAGGGTTTGGAAGTTTTATTTCTACATTAGTAAGTGAATTACACAAGCCAATTGATCTAGCCTGGATACAAATGTTCATCCCAGTCTTGTCTCCTGAAGAACCACACCCAGAAATCACTTTAACTAAAGTGAGATAAACAAGTTACCCATGTGACACTCATGTCATTTCCACTTCCTTATTGGACCTCTTATGACAGTTTTGGCTCTTGGTCCTAGCTCTAATTAGGACTTCACTCTGCCTTGCATCCTGGAATGTCCTTGGCCCACAAGACAGGACTCTGGGATGCTCCCTTTGGGAAAGTTATGATCAACATGTTTTGCCAATCATTATTTCTTTAGGTCACTGTGACATAATGACCCTCCTATCCTGTTTTTGAGGGGAACAACAGTCATTCTCTTGGCTGCAATTTCAGTTATTTTCCTCAAATTAGAGAGAGAATTTAACCATTTAAGATCTCCCCATCACCTGGTTGCCTCCCCCCCCCTCTCCAGGCTGAGCCTGGTTACTCCCTGTTCCCTTGCGTTTGTCCTGGTCCCTGCTCTCTGAGTGTCTGGGTACTTTGGGGCACATCCTCCTCTCCAGCCACCTGCCCAGCCCATTTAACCCTCAAAACCTCATGTGAAAGCTCCAGCCCCTCAAAAGCAATGCAGAGAGAATGGAAGTGTTGGAGCTCCCTCCTGTTCCTGATAAAGACCTGGTGTTCCTGGGGAAGACCTGGTTACCTCGGGTCTGGGCTACTGTCCCAAGAACCTGGTCTTGCCTCTTAGCTCTGGTGCATCCTCCTCCCCTCCTGTGTGCCAGTCCTTTCCCCATCCTGTGCTGGGGCTGGTCGCTCCCCATTCACTGGCTCTGGTTACAGTGCCTGCTTTAGAAATGTATGGGAGCTTCGTCACCGATCCTCCTCTCCAACTGGCCTTCCAGCCCATTTTCACCCTCATAACCGCATTCTGAGAACCCACCCCCTCTGGCCACCTGTCACTTCTGGCTTCCACAAAGGAATGGGGAATTACTGGGACCGATTTCTCTCCAGTTCCTGGTAGTGGCCCTATCCCCTCCTAAGACCTCGTTGCCTGGAGTGTTGGCTGCTCTCCCAGGGACCAGCATTTGCTGGTGGGCTCTGGTATAGCTCTCTCCCCTCCTTTTCAATAGGCCTTCCACACCCCTGGGCTGGAGTTAGTCATACCCCCCCCCCCATTTGCAGGCCCTAGTCACTTTGCCTGCTGTTTGCCAGTTTGGTAGTTACGCCAGCAATCTTCCTCTTCAGCCAGCAACCTGTCCCTATTTGAGGGTCAGTGCCAACTGAGAGCTAAGTGTGGTCAAAGAAAGAAATGAATAAGAGAAAGCTGCATAGCCAATTTATGTTGGATAACCTAGGGTGTGGAACAAGGAAAATGTAGGAAAGAAGGAAAGTGAATAAGATCCTCATGTGTAGTAGTGAAATTGTTCCTGACATTGTAGAAAGAAAAGGAGGAATAAAAGTGAGCTAAATGGAATATCATAACATATATATTTAAAAGTAGGAATAAAAGAGAGAGGGAACCATTACCAAAAATGCATGAAATCTTGGGTGTATGGAAGGTGGTATGAGGTAGATATGACTGGGAAAGAAAGAAATGGAATGAGACACAAATTGAGAAAAGAAAAGAAGGAATACAAAAGAGCTAAGTGTGGCCAAATGAAGCTCAATAAAATCAGAAACAACATATGGAATATGACATTGAAAGTGTGTCCAAACTGAGTACGACAATGTAGGTGAAAAAAGTGAAGGAATTGAGGGCAGCATAGTGGGAAGTAGAAAAGCGGAATATGACGCTGGTCTGTAGTGGCCAAACCGAGCCTGATAATGTAAGAAGGAAAGAAAGGACTAAATGGGAGCCTAGTGTGGCCAAATAGAACTTGATGTGGGGGGGGGGGGAGATAAAAGGAACAGGCCACATGTGGTCAAATAGAGCCTGAAAATGTAAGAAACAAAACAACTGGGTAGCACTCTGGTCAGATTGAGCCTGATAACATGAATCAAATAGAAGGAATAGTGGGGAGCCTGGTGGTAAAAAAAAGAAAATGGAATAAGACACGTAAGACACAAATGTCCCCTGCAAATGAGAAGGAATGTGCTGATCCCTGGAGAAGGAGAAAAATGCACCTGTAGAGATTCTTATCTCAACAGGATGAGAAGGGCCCTTTAACTTAAAGGAAAACAGTCCTTTGCAATAGTTAGAGAGGGCAACCAGCTGACAATCCATCAATCATTCTCTCTCCAAAGGACCCTCTACCTTCCCCCTGAACATGAAAGAATGCTTTCTAAGGGCCTGAAGAGAGACTGATTGTTGGATAGAGTCTTAATGACTCTATCTTAACATCACAAAGGTCAGCAAGGCCGTTTTTAAATCACCAAGCAAAGGGAGTTAAATTGATTTGCTAAGGTGAGACTTTTGCCATTCACATGAGTTCTGGGAATAGAACCCTCTTGAATAATGAGAATCAACCTACAGGAAAAAAGGGAAATGAGGCACAGGTAAGTGGTGGCCCAGGAGAGCTTGACAATGAAAGCATGAAAACAAGGAAGAAAAGAGAGCTAACAGGTGGGAGAGAAAAAAAAATAAAGGAGAGATAATTATGGCCAAATAGGGATTGATAATATAACAATGAGGAAGAAAGAAGAGCTCAGTGTGGCCACTTTGACTCTGATAATGTAGGGAAAATGGAACAAGAAACAAGGAAATAGTACCCAAATTAAGCCTGATAAAGAAAGACAGAAGAAGGAAAATAGAGCCATGTGGCACCAGATTGAGCCTGCTAATGTCAGAAAGAAAATGCTGAAAGGAGAGAGCTCAGTGTGGCCAAATTAAGTTCACCAAAATTTGAAGAGAGAAGGAGGAATAAAAGAGAAGTTGATTTAGGGGCGTTGGAAAGGAGCGGAGAAAGGGAATGAAAGGGTCAAGCGGTCAAAGAGTGTGATCACAGAAGAGAAAATGAATTAGAAAGAGACAGTGGGAAATGGAACAGAAGGAATAAAACAGCAGTAGATGGTCAGAAACTGCAAGAAGGAAGGAAGGAAGGAGAGGGTGTTGGGGAAACTGAGGCAGAGGTAGGAAGAATGATTTTAAAAAACTCAGATCTGTTTGAAATCTGAGGCAAAGATAGTGTGAAATGGGGAAGAAAAAGTGAGGACCTTTTTATATGCAGATAAACTTTAACACATCTTCAAATCAACGTTTTCAACTCTTTCCAATCATGAAAATTAAGGTGGAAAAGAGAATTAATGGATACAGGCTAAGAATCAGAGCACAGTGAAAACCACTGTCTTGTGTCCCACCCATTTTCATAGCTTCCTCTGTCTTCCTATAGTAATATTGTGGAGATAGAGGCGTGCTGCTGTTTTCACAGAGTCCTTTCTGCAGTTATGGGGAGGAGTTTGTGTCTATTTAGACTCTGGCACTTTTCTTGGACAGAGGCAAACACAGCCAGGCCTACAAGCCCTCTTAATTCTTGCCTTGCATGCCCCATTCCCCTTTGCCTGCATTACAACATTCTTATAGGGTTGCCACCATTGCTCCATCTGGACATCAAGGATGGCAGTTTGAGCAGTCCCTGGTTTCTTCCACTCTCACCTCTTTCCTGGGAAGGTCCATGCACAGGAGAAGAGCGAGAGAAAATGTAGAGCACCTCTATGTGACCAACATCCACATGATTACATTGACTCACCCAGTCCAATTCAAGAAAGGCATGGAGGAATATAGAAGAGAATTCACTCCCATTTGACCAGCAATCAGTTCAACATTTGAATGGACACTTTCAACAGCATATTCCTCCAGAGTCTTTATTCCTGCAAGGACAACAGCTGTGGCACCATACAATCTTGTTGCTTCTCAAGCTGACTTTCTATCAAAGTTAGCAACAAATGTTGCTGCATAAAATGGACAATTATGCTTTGGATTAAAATGGAAATTCTTTTTTTATATAATTATTGAATAAAAATAGTGATTTTTTTCATCGCTTGTTATCTTATTAGATGGTTCCTACCTTTGCATCCGAGAACACTACATAACCTCTCCAGTACACTGTGCTAATGGATCACTCAAAAGAGATTCTCATTCAGTATATTATGGTCAATTCAACATCTCTCCACCCAGGTGCAGGACAGGTTATCATGAGAACTGACTTACCCCAGCTGCAGGGAGGAAAGTTATGTGGATTTGCTTTGCTTGGAAGATGTGACTACTTGTCCTGGTGTAGCTAGAGGAAGTGCAAAGCATTCGCCTCCATTTTGCTCCCTCCGCCTGGAATGGCTCCAAACGGGAGGGGGCCTCTTGCATGCTGTGGTAAGGCTCCCTGCAGAACTTAGTGCTTTGCACCCTTCTAGCTACACCACTGCACTCAGACATGACATGTGAAAAACATAATAGATGCACAAAGAATCCCAAGTAGCCAATGCAAGTGTATTTAAGTTGTGTCAACGTTTGTCAAACTGTAAAATTTTATCATTACTTGTTTTTTAAAAAGGGAAAGAGGGGGGACCTGGAAAACTATAGGCCGGTCAGCCTAACATCTATACTAGGTAATATGGTGGAATGCCTCATCAAAGACAGAATCTCAAAACACATAGACGAACAGGCCTTGCTGAGGGAGAATCAGCATGGCTTCTGTAAGAGTAAGCCTTGCCTCACAAACCTTTTAGAATTCTTTGAAAAGGTCAACAGATATATGGATACAGGAGAACCCGTGGACATTATATATCTGGACTTTCAGAAGGCGTTCGACACGGTCCCTCACCAAACGCTACAAAAACTCCAGTCAGGGAATTAGAGGGCAGGTCCTCTCCTGAACTGAGACCTGATTGAAGACCAGGAAACAGAGAGTGGGTGTCAATGGGCAATTTTTACAATGAAGAGAGGTGAAAAGCGGTGTGCCCCAAGGATCTGTCCTGGGACCGGTGCTTTTCAACCTCTTCATAAATGACCTGGAGACAGGGTTGAGCAGTGAGGTGGCCAAGTTTGCAGAGGACACCAAATTTTTCCAAGGGGTGATGACCAGGAGAGATTGTGAGGAGCTCCTGAAGGATGTCTCCAAACTGCTTGCTCCCAGGAAAGTCTGGATAAGATTGTAGCTTGCATTCATGAAGCCTGCTCCTATGTGTGTTTACTTTTCAACCTCTTCAAAAATGACCTGGAGACAGGGTTGAGCAGTGAAGTGGCTAAGTTTGCAGACGACACCAAACTTTTCCGAGCGGTAAAGACCAGAAGTGATTGTGAGGAACTCCAGAAGGATCTCTCCAGACTGGCAGAATGGGCAGCAAAATGGCAGATGCGCTTCAATGTCAGTAAGTGTAAAGTCATGCACATTGGGGCAAAAAATCAAAACTTTAGATATAGGCTGATGGGTTCTGAGCTGTCTGTGACAGATCAGGAGAGAGATCTTGGGGTGGTGGTGGACAGGTCGATGAAAGTGTCGACCCAATGTGCGGCGGCAGTGAAGAAGGCCAATTCTATGCTTGGGATCATTAGGAAGGGTATTGAGAACAAAACGGCTAGTATTATAATGCCGTTGTACAAATCTATGGTAAGACCACACCTGGAGTATTGTGTCCAGTTCTGGTCGCCGCATCTCAAAAAAGACATAGTGGAAATGGAAAAGGTGCAAAAGAGAGCGACTAAGATGATTACGGGGCTGGGGCACCTTCCTTATGAGGAAAGGCTACGGCGTTTGGGCCTCTTCAGCCTAGAAAAGAGACGCTTGAGGGGGGACATGTTTGAGACATACAAAATTATGCAGGGAATGGACAGAGTGGATAGGGAGATGCTCTTTACACTCTCACATAATACCAGAACCAGGGGACATCCACTAAAATTGAGTGTTGGGCGGGTTAGGACAGACAGAAGAAAATATTTCTTTACTCAGCGTGTGGTCGGTCTGTGGAACTCCTTGCCACAGGATGTGGTGCTGGCGTCTATCCTAGACGCCTTTAAAAGGGGATTGGACAAGTTTCTGGAGGAAAAATCCATTATGGGGTACAAGCCATGATGTGTATGCGCAACCTCCTGATTTTAGAAATGGGTTATGTCAGAATGCCAGATGCAGGGGAGAGCACCAGGATGAGGTCTCTTGTTATCTGGTGTGCTCCCTGGGGCATTTGGTGGGCCGCTGTGAGATAGAGGAAGCTGGACTAGATGGGCCTATGGCCTGATCCAGTGGGGCTGTTCTTATGTTCTTATGTACTGGGAAGTATCACTAAATTCAATTCTGGGGCAGGGATGGGGCACTTCAGGCCTGGGAGTGAAGCAGGCCTCCGCCTCATCTTAACCCCTGTCTCGGGCCTGCCGGTGTTACACAGGGCTACTCGGTTCTGCGCCAGCTAAATATCTGGCACGGATCCAAGTCCCATTGAGTAGGCTGTTCCCTTACCTTGAGGAGATCTTTTAATCCAATTGCTTTTAATCCAATGCTGGATACAGCGTGGACCCAGCAGCCCCACTGTGCCAGCGTTGGATAGCATTGGGCTACCCACTGTTTTGCCAGAGCAGAAGGTTCAAAAATGTCCTTTAAAATTCCACTTTCACAAGCCCACTATATTGAGCATTTTTTTTGTTGCTGTTGCCAGGCTTGGATCCTCAACAAAGTCACCAGTGTTTAGTCTGTTGAGGCAAAGGAAGTTTGACTGTGTTGGTATTTTCCAAGCCGGAAGGACCCACTCAGAAATGTGGATAGTCTTATTGATGTTTCTTGTTTTCCTTGTTTTTCTTGGGTGTTTTGCCTGTGCAGGCACTTCCATATCCATCACAAAATTTATCTATCAAACTGAAATTTTGATTTCAGATAGATAGATAGATAGATAGATAGATAGATAGATAGATAGATAGATAGATAGATAGATAGATAGATAGATAGATAGATAGATAGATAGATAGATAGATAGATAGATAGATAGATAGATAGATACCTTTATTGGCATACAAGCAGTCATATTAAAGAGAGACAGTGAATTAAAATTATCATAATAATGCAGACACTGTGACTCTCTAGCATTGCAATCCAATACAGGATAGTTTGGTGAAATTTGGCTGGTCAAATTCAAACACAAATCTCAACCTGCATGAATGAGTCATCTTTATTTCTTCCTAAGATTTTTTTCAGATATGTTTACTGGTCATGTCTCATTATCCACTGCCTTGTTCCGGAACCCCCCAGTGGATAAAAGGAATCAATGGATACTAATTCAGTGGAAAAATAGCTTTAAAGACCCAGGTCACCACAGAATGCATTGATATAGTTATTATACTGCATTGAACCACTAGATGGGGTAAATAATGGAATCTAATGGAATGAAATTATAATTATTTAACAGCATGAAGGTAGCAAATTTGATTTTGGTGCTTTTATTTCTTGTTACAAGGCATTTAAAGGTGGACCTCAGTATCAGTGGTAAGTCAAATCAGGGGGTACCAAATACGAGGTGGATACTGACGTCCTACCTGTATTTTCTTTTGTCATTTCATAGATGTTGAAGATTGTCAATGGGGAACCACTCTGCTCAGTTCTACTTTTCTCTCAGTGGACTCTCAAATGATATACACTTCCAGATTTTCCTCTTTTCCCTATTCTTGTTGATTTATCTGTTGACCCTGGTAGGGAATGGAATGATCATGCTGGCTGTAAGAACCAGTCCTCATCTCCAGAGTCCCATGTACTTCTTCTTGAGCCACCTCTCTTTCTTGGATATGGGTTATTCATCGGTCACTGTCCCAAGCATGCTGGAGACCATCATTGGGAAGCAGAAGACCACATCTGCTGGTGAGTGCTTCACTCAGGCATTCTTTATGTTGCTTTCAGCCACTATAGAAGTCTTTATCCTCTCATCCATGGCTTGCGACAGATACTCTGCCATATGCCAACCACTGCATTCCATGGAATTAATGAATATCTCATTCTGTCAAAAGCTCGTGGCCACTGCATGGATAATTGGATTCTTTCATGCACTTACAAACACATTACCACTCTTAAGGCTACAATTCTGTGGCTCCAATGTTATCAGACATTTCAGCTGTGAGCTCTCTTCAATCATCTCTCTATCCTGCAATGACACGTTCACCAATCAAATGTTATTTTTCCTTTGTGTAGGGGCTGTTGGGTTGATCTCCCTCTTCCTCACTGTGCTGTCCTATATTTACATTATCTCTGCCATTCTGAAGATACAAGGACATCTGCAAGAGGGATCTGAAGGCCTTAGGAGTGGACCTCAACAAGTGGGAAACCCTGGCCTCTGAGCGGCCCGCTTGGAGGCAGGCTGTGCAGCATGGCCTTTCCCAGTTTGAAGAGACACTTGGCCAACAGCCTGAGGCAAAGAGGCAAAGGCCCACAGCCAGGGAGACAGACCAGGGACAGACTGCACTTGCTCCCAATGTGGAAGGGATTGTCACTCCCGAATCAGCCTTTTCAGCCACACTAGACGCTGTGCCAGAACCACTATCCAGAGCACAATACCATAGTCTTCCGAGACTGAAGGTTGCCAACAGGTCTGAAGATTAACTCCACAGAGGGTTGATATAAAGCTTTCTCTCCCTGCAGCTCTCACCTCACTGTAGTGATTCTCTTCTATGGAACAGGCTACTTTCGTTATCTTCGGCTAAGCTCAGCAACGTCAGTCGTTTTAGATACAATCCTTTCTATACAGTACAGCATCCTCACCCTCTTGCTCAACCCCATCATATACAGTTTGCAGAACAAAGAAATGAAAGCAGCGTTTAGAAAGATGCTGAGACTAAAATCCTGAGATTCTGTTTCCATTAAAACTCTTTGGATGTATCTCAGGTCTGCATAGACCCACACCATAGGATCAGATTCATGAAGGGGGATTCTATATTGGTAGTGCTGGCAGTGCTGAGCCTGCCCTCTCCACACCCCCTTCCACCCGCCTGCCACCCCTCCTGCTGACTTACCTTCACTGGCGAGCAGTGGGAGAAGCACTGGAGTGTGGGGGGGGGGGGGAGGAGGCCTCATGGATAGGCCAGCCCTGTGTCCAGCCAGTTTGCTGGCTTTACAAATCAGGCTCCATGTTTCCATACTGTGCCTCAGTTTTTCAGTTTGACATCGAGTTGGGAGATAATACATTCAAGGCAGAAATTCAACAGGTGAAACGTTCCTCCATTGCACAGCTTAGAGTTGCACCTGATGAAAGTCTGCCTAATGCCTCTGTGGATGGCACTGTGCTTCTCCAAGTGCCACATACTATATGTATATAAATGTCCAGTCATATTCCAGTGGTACCTATTAAGGCACTATTGCCATTGTGATTGAATATACAGTTAAAACCATTCAGGCCTAACAGGCATATCTTGCACTACAAATGTATAAAGTACTTCAAGAATTGACACAGTGCCTCACACCAAGTTCCCACTTAGCATTGGCATCACGAGGGCTTGCATCACCTGGTGCGGGAAGCCAGCACATCACCCCCATGATGGACCTCCTCCCATGCAGTGGGCAGAAAAATACCATGGGTAGTGGGCGTGATGATGTACCATTGCCCCATCCCTACTGGTTTTTTGCCTATAAATTCTGATAGAATAGAGATATTTCAACATGGTTCATTTAATTGAATTCTGCATGAAATGACACATTGACTGATATATAACATGATGGTATTCGAAAATATGAAGATTTTAAAAATTGGAGTGAGTAGTGGTGTCACTCTCCTGTCGTGTCCGGGAGGTGTCATTGTGTCATCTGGTGCAGCCTGCACCCTCTAGCGATGCCACTTCTGCTTCAGTCAGCATCGGTATATGTCTTCTCACAGGAATATCTGCATCCTGCTCATGAGAAATTCAGGCCACAATCCTAACCAATTTTCCAACACTGACATAAGGGCAATGCAACTTTGAGGTCAGGGGACAAACATTGCCCTACCTTGAGGAGGCCTCCAAGACTGTCCCCCAACTGCAGGATGTAGCACATGCCCCACTGGCTTGAAGCGTTTAATCAACTCACATATTAAATATCTCACTTCCAATAAATTGCCATTAAACTTTGAGAAGTCTAAAATAGTGGTTTTCGGTTCCCAATGGAAACTTACCTCTTGGTCCTTTGGTGGGAAGGTAATTGAACAGGTTAAAGTTTTCAAGTACCTGGGAATTCTGTTTCATCATAGGCATACTTGGTCACCCCATCGCCAGGCTGCTATTAACTCAAGCAGTTTATTAGTTCAAGCTACTTTGCGGGTTTTTTTACACCTGGGGCAAACCTTATATCCCAGCAGCGGTGCAGATCTTTAAGTCCAAGCTTCTGGCAAAGTTGCTGTTTGGTACCCCTATCTGGATTTCAGCCATTTCCACTCTAGTAGAACGTGTTCAATCCAGATTCCCCTATAAGATCTTTGCGGTACCTCACTGCGGTACCTCACTGCGTCCCTTATGCAGCATTGTGCCTCGAAGCTGGTCTGCATAACATTGAAACACTGACCTGGCTGAGATTCTTGAGATTTTGGCTAAGGGTCGGTTTCGAGGCAAATCAGAACATCATGCTCTCCAAAATTCTTGCTGATGTTTCTTTTTCCACTAGTCTAACCTTATTTCACAAAACACTCCAGCTCCTAGGTTTATCAACTGATCTGATAGGAGGATTACCCATGTCTACGGCTTACAATCTTATTTGAACCCGACTATTCGATATAGAGAAACAGGATTTGCAAGCTGCAGCCTGTAAGTCTTGTTCGCCTCTCTATATTGGTCTTTCATGGCCCTCTGATTTGGTTTCAAGCTGTCTATCGTTCATGTGTTCACCTCCGATTCGTAGAGACTTTACACTGGGTAGGTTTAATATCTTATCTACAAATGTACTAAGAGCAAGATTTAATAGAACATTGGAAAGTGCCCAGTCATGTTCTTGCGACCTGACCTCAAAAGAGTCCTTGACCCAGGTACTTTTGTATTGCACCCACTATACCGATTGACGCCATCGATTTCTATATCCATTCCTGGAAAGCTTTCATGGTTCAGATACAGACTTGGTCTGGTACTTGTTAGACGGGAGAAATAAGTGCCGCTCATCAAATGTAGCAAAATATATATTTAAGGCACAGTTGAGGCGTAAATTCCTCTGTATATCTTTGCCTGATCAATGATTGGTGTCTGCCCTGAATGTTTTAATTTTGTTTTCTTGTTGGATTGTTTATGCACACAAACTTGGAGGTGTTTGTGTGTATCAGGAAGTTGAATAGGGAGCAGTGGTGAGGCAAACGGGATGCAGGGGGAGGAGCACGAGAGGGGTTTGTGTGTATCAGGAAGTTGAACAGGGAGCGGTGGTGAGACAAATGGGATGCAGGGGGGAGGGGCACGAGAGGGGTTTGTGGCTCTCAGGAAGTTGAATAGGGAGACATCTTAGAGAAGGAAAACTCTGATTCCAAACCTCCACTGCCTTGTGGCTACATCCAGTTGTGGAAAAGGCTTCAGGAGTCAACCTCGAGGCAAAATCCGGAGCCGGAGTCCCTGAGGCAGTTCATGGCTGAACACAGTCATGTTCTGGCAACTCCTGCGACGCCGCTGGAACCAACTGTATTGGTTTCTGCCTTTCCATTGGATCATTCCAGCGACGTGGAGAGGGGGGATTTGCTGCATGGGTAACAGCCTATCCTCCATACCTTCTTTACCCAGGCTTCGCGCACTGGAGAGGACACTCCAACTTCGCCATACGGCGTCGGCACAACACGGGAAGCAGCAGTTACCGGTTATAAGTCTTCGCTCGATTGGCGTAGGGCATGACGCCAGGGGCTGCTTCCGACGGTGGGAGAGATCATTGCATCTCATTGGGCAGCTACCACCAGCCTTAAGCTGGGCAGTCCCCAGCCAGTAAGGTGTTGCCTCGCCACGGTTCGTTAACCTCACGGGGTGCGTGGGGTTTAGGGTGAAAACCGACAAGCGGATCGACAACTCTGCACCATGCAATAGAAAACAGAAAACTCCTGCCCTAAAGCTGGGCACCTGGAACATAAGGACAATGACACCTGGCTTCTCTGATGACCTGCAAGCAATAGACTATGCACGCAAAACAGCTGTCCTCGACATGGAGCTGAGCAGACTGCAGATGGACATCGTCGCCCTTCAAGAGACTAGGCTGCCAGTTTCCGGATCTGTCAAGGAGCAAAATTTCTCATTTTTCTGGCAGGGAAAACCACCAAATGAAACCAGGGAACATGGTGTTGGCTTTGCGGTCAGAAATACCCTGCTGAAATCCATCATCCCACCTACTGTGGGAAGTGAAAGAATTTTGTCCCTGCAGCTCCAGTCATCAGCAAGACCTGTCACTCTCATCAGTGCTTATGCACCGAGTCTGTCATCTCCAGCAGAAGCCAAAGACAAATTTTATGATGACCTGGCCACCACTATCAAGAAGATCCCCGTAAAAGAGCCATTGTTCATCCTCGGTGACTTCAATGCTAGAGTTGGTGCTGATAACACTTCGTGGCCCACTTGCTTAGGTCAGTTTGGCACTGGGAAGATGAACGAAAATGGCCAACGCCTGCTAGAGTTTTGCTGTCATCACGGTCTCTGTGTCAGCAACACGTTCTTCAACACGAAGCCCCAACATAGAGTCTCTTGGAGACACCCAAGATCAAAGCACTGGCACCAGCTCGACCTGATTCTCACCAGACGCTCCAGCCTTCCCAGCATCAAGATCACACGCAGCTATCAGGGTGCTGCCTGGGACACCGACCACTCACTGGTGTGCAGCAGAGTGAAACTGCAAACAAAGCGACTGTACCACACAAAAAAGGAAGGAAGACCTTGCATTGATACGAGCAAGACCCGAGATCACTACTGAAACAGAGACGCCTGCGTTGGCTCGGTCATGTCGTGAGAATGGATGATGGCCGGATCCCAAAGGATCTCCTCTATGGAGAACTCGTGCAAGGAAAGCGCCCTACAGGTAGACCACAGCTGCGATACAAGGACATCTGCAAGAGGGATCTGAAGGCCTTAGGAGTGGACCTCAACAAGTGGGAAACCCTGGCCTCTGAGTGGCCCGCTTGGAGGCAGGCTGTGCAACATGGCCTTTCCCAGTTTGAAGAGACACTTGGCCAACAGTCTGAGGCTAAGAGGCAAAGAAGGAAGGCCCATAGCCAGGGAGACAGGCCAGGGACAGACTGCACTTGCTCCCAGTACGGAAGGGATTGTCACTCCCGAATCAGCCTTTTCAGCCACACTAGATGCTGTTCCAGAACCACTATCCAGAGCGCGATACCATAGTCTTTCAAGACTGAAGGTTGCTAACTACTGTTTATGCCAATAAAGGTGGAATGAATGAATGAATGCCCCACTGGCACAGCTATGCCAGTGCTGGAAAGTTGGTTAGGATTGCTCCTTCAGTTTTATAATTGCCTTTAACCCAGCACCCAGTTCTCCCATTGTGAGCCAGTCCTGACTGACCCTTAGCAAAGAGATCTTAGTGACAGTCAGGTATGGCAAGATGAAGAGTGTAAATAAAGAGGACAACTAATTCCTTTAGTAGCTGGTTGTTCCTATTACTGAAGGCCCAAGCCTACCGAAACCCCCGCATGGTGATGAAGAGACTCTAGCTCAGGCAACATTGTATCCTGATAGGATTTTTGGCTGCTAGAGCTCAACCCAGTTAACTCAAGACTGTCTTGCTTGCATATTGGGGGGGGGGGATATCCTATGAGTTTCTTTCCATAGTGTTTATTCATGCTGTGTTTCCTCTAGGACACTGGTTCCCAACCTGGGGTAGGTATACCCCTAGGGGTAGACCTTTGGGTGTATTAAAAAAAAATTCAGTAATGACAATGAAAGGGAGGTAGCATCCCAAAATGCCTTGCAGGGGTGGCATGGTAGGAAGGATGGCAGTTCGCTGACTGCAAAAGCCCCACAAACTGCTAGATTCCCCCCCCCCTCAATTGGTGTTTTATTATCAGATATGGATCAGTGTTTGAAAGCTGGCACAATAAAAAAAAAAAAAGTGAAACATAATGAGGAAAGTGATCAATCATCAATAATTTCTCAGGACACTTCTAACATTTTGGGGCAAAAGAGTCTTCAGTTCTTCAAACAGGTAAAGAGAAAATATTGCGATGAATACATGGTATGGATTTTGAATATGAGGATTATCCTAAGCCCAAATAAATTAAAAGTTTGCAATAAGTATAAGTTTAATAATTAAGGCAGCTAGCGTGCCTGTATGGGCATGCTAGCAATGATTGCCAGGCTTATCCCCCTATCAGCCGGCAGCAGGGCTTTGCTGCCAGCTGATTGGCTGGCTGGCCCTGGGGGGCGGGGTGACTGAGCCTGATCTTGCGCGCAGGCGCTAGACCCGGCTCAGTTCCATTCCTGGAAGCGACCGAGCAGGTCGCTTTTCCAGGAGCGGAGAGAGGCTGCCCCACGACGGGGCTTGAGGCACGGAGATCCGCGCTTGCAGGCTCCCATCACTGTGGCAGAGGGCAGCCTCTCGGGAGTGAGCTGCGCACTCTGCATTTTTGCTCCGGGGCACAGGGACAAGCGGCCCCGTGAGCGATAGTGAGGAGGGCGTCCCGCTGCGCACTCTGCGGACTGTGTCGGGGGGGTGACCCGCTGCGCACTCTGCAGAGTGCCATCAAGGGGGGTGGCCCGCTGCGTGCTCTGCATAGCGACTGTCATCGGGGGGGCCATTGCGCGCTCTGACCAAGCGGCAACAACAAAGGGCCGCCCAGGCGACGACCCGCTGTGCGCTCTGCAGGCGAGCAGCAGTTAGGGTGGCCTGTTGCGCACTCTGACCGAGCAGCAACATCAAAGGGCCGCCTGCTGCATGCTCTGCCTGCTGCGCCGCGGGACGCAGGGCTCTAGAGCACCCCGATAATAGGGGCTGCGGGTGCCTTCCTGCCTGGGGGGAGGTTGTTCGGGCCTCATTTTGGCAGCCATTGGGGGGGCGCCTCATGGCTGGCCGCCATTTTAGGCCTGCCTTGTGGCGCGCCGCCATTTTGAAACTTAAAAAAAAAAATTGACCGGCGGCCATTTGAGGGCTTCAACTGCCCTAGGGTTTTTGCCTTACAGAGTTGGGAGACTTCCAGTCAGCAGGCTCCAGTCGCCTCGTGAGGGGCAGGAAACTGTGCTGCTGCGGTGGCGCTGCCACGACTGTCCTCTTTCCGGATTGTTCCCTTTCGTATCGTATCCAGTAAAAAATTAGAACACAGGGGGTGGTGGGCCCCTACTGGGATATTTCTTCACAGGGGGGTGGACATGGGGAAGAAAGCCCAGAAGTCGGGTGGCAAGGCGGCCAAAAAGCCAGTTCCAGCTTGGCCTCTCCCCTCCCCTCCCTCATCGTCGGATGAGGAGGATCAAATGGCAGAGTTGCGGGCTGTAATGGCTCGCTATGACGCGCAAAAACAAGAGAAGGCCCTTCGCACAGCGGGGCAGGGTGATGGGGGCTCCAGCTCCAGGGCAGTCCCCGTACCTCGCAGATCAGGTAGGATGAGTAAAGGGGCCTCTCTCCCTCCCCGGCAGGTTCATGTTCTGGAGGATAAGCACGTTACTGTCGAGGAGGGCGAGGCGCAGGATGGCAACACCCTAGAAGTGGAGGAGGAGGTGGTCCGTCCTGTTAAAAGGCCTGTTAAAGTGGCTGCGGTGGGCAAGGTGAGCCATGGGCGGGCTTTGCTCACAATGCAGAGTCTGTGTGGGAAGACAAGGAAGGCATTCCTTGGGCACCTAGCCGGGCTGCACCAGATCAGCCCTGGTCTCCTTGGGGGCCTCCTTCCTTCTGGCAGGGGCCCAATTACCCACAGTACCCCTGGGCCCTGGGTTGGACATATTCCTGTCCCAAATCTGGTCCCAGGGCCAGCAGGGCACCCCCCCAGTGTGGTAATTATCCTGCCACGGCCGACACAGAGTTGGACCAGCAGGATGTGGACTGGGGGGAAGAGTCATTGGGATTGGTGGTAGAGAGGGAGAAGCCTACGGTTTCGTATGGCATCATCGCCATCCCTCTGGGCTCTCACCTCGCCATGTCGGTCAAGGAGAAGATATGGCGGGGTGACTTTGTGGACATGTTCAGTCTCCTTCACATTGAGCCTGAGCCTACCCCCAAGGTGGGAGACCCTGTGCGTGATGAGGAAACCGTCAGGCAGAGGAAGATAGACAAGAATTGGACCAATTGGCTGAATGGGTTCATTGTCTATGCTGGGGTCACTGTCCAGTTGCGCCCCCAAAAGGTGGGGAAGCTATTCAAATACCTGGGCATTATTCATCGCGCTTTGCGTGATCATGCTGGTGCGGCTTGGATGGCTTATGACCATCAATTTCGCATCAGAGCTGCGCAGGACCCATCTTTGGACTGGACTATACCCCAGTGGGAACTCTGGGTGCAGTTAGTCCTGCCGGCTAGGGCAACGTTGGGGGATAGGGCGGATAGCGGGCATTTGATTGCTCGTTCCGAACCCGTGCAGCCTGCGGCACCTGAGGGTGTGCAGGGGGGTCAGACCCCTCGTGCTTGCTTCCAATTTAATGCCACGGGCAAATGCAACAGGCCGGGATGTTCGTTTTCCCATGGCTGTCCCATGTGTGGGGCTGGGCATCCCGTGGCAAAATATCCACGGATCAGTGGACCACAGCAAGGTTTCCGCCCCTTCCGTGGGAAAAAGCCGGGTGGTGGACCCTCAACTGGTGTTGGCAAAGGGCCCAACGCCAGTTGAGATTCCCTCCTTGGCTTACTGGCTGCAATTTTATACGGATCGTTCTGCAGCCAGATTATTGTTTGCGGGTTTTCAGCTTGGTTTCAAGATCCTAGCCCCGCCTCCGGTTAGCCCCACGTTCGCTCGCAACCTCCGGTCAGTGACTGGCATGGAGGAGGTGGTGCGAGGTAAAAATAGCCAAAGTTAGAAGCGGGTAGAGCAGCTGGACCGTTTGCGGTTCCTCCGTGGAGGAATTGCAGGTATCCCCCCCTGGGTGTTGTGCCTCAAAAAGCCCAGGGCCAATTTAGACTGATTCACCACCTGTCCTTTCCGGAGGGTTCCTCCATAAATGATGGGATACCGACCCACCAGTGTTCAGTCAGATACACTTCTTTAGTCGAGGCGGTTGCCTGCCTCAAGAAGTGTGGCCCTGGGGCCTTGATGGCCAAGGCAGATATTCAGTCTGCCTTTAGATTGCTTCTAGTGCACCCCCAGGATTTCTGCCAGACAATAGGGTGTTGCCAATGGGGTGTTCAATTTCCTGTTCGTTTTTTGAGGCATCCAGTACATTTTTGGAATGGACTGTGCGTTTCAGAACTGGGTTACGATCCACTGCCCACTACTTTTTATGGGACCATCTGGGTCTGGCGTCTGTGCTCGGCTCCTGGGTGACTTTACAGCACTGTGTGAGCAGCTGGGGGTCCCCCTGGCACACGAGAAGACAGAGGGCCCCTCTTGGCAAGCTCACCTTTAAGGTATCGAGTTGGACTCAGTTACACAGACCAACCGCCTGCCAAGGGACAAATTAGATAATCTGATAGGGATGTTGACTGCGCCTTAGGGTCCAGCAAGTAAAAATTGTGGGAGTTTTTGAAAGATTTCAATGGGATCTCCCCCCGGGTTATGAATCTGGTTAGATTCTTTGTCAAACAGTATCTTGCTATCACCACTGTTTTCTCAGCCAGACATGTGCTTGGGCTTGAAAATAGCATAGCCGACGCTCTCTCTCGATTTCAGGGGGAACGCTTTCGGCTGCTAGCCCCGAGGCCAGGCTGGATCCGGATCCCAGGCCCCCACGGCTGCTTTGGTTAGGTCACGGTTTGCCCCCACTGACAGAGTCCTTCAGTGGGGGGACTGTGTGTCACGGTCTGGGAGTTTATTCCTCCATAACATACCAGTTAGGGCGTGGGCAGTGGATTCAGTTGTAACAGGCTCCGAGCCGGTGTCTTTGTCCAGTATCTGTCAGGGAACAGAGCTGCTTAATGGCTCCTGCAGGAGTGGGCCCGCTATTCCGCCACGAGGATCGCCCCCCCTTCCCCTTTACCAGTTTTGGGCCATTTTTTAAAAGAGCGCTGTCTCAATTAGGCCTGAGGCCTGAATTGTTTGGGCTGCATTCGTTTAGGATTGGGGCAGCATCCATTGCAGCCAGCATTGGTTTCTCCCCCCAGGGCATCAGGCGCATCGGTAGATGGCGCTCTGGTGCCTTTAAATACTATGTGCTTAAAGGTGCCGGCAGGGCTCCGTTTGCAACGCCAGTGAGCGCAATGTGTGCACTGCCAGGTTGGCACGATGTGTCAGAGCCGAGTAGGCTCTGTTGGCAGCGCTCAGTGCGCGTGTGCTGCGCCAGTGTTGGCGAGATGTGTCAGAGCTGCGTAGGCTCTGTTGGCAGCGCTTATTGGGCGTGTGCCGTGCCAGTGTTGGTGAGATGTGTCAGAGCCGCGTAGGCTCTGTTGGCAGCGCTTAGTGGGCTTAGTGGCGTGTGCCGTGCCAGTGTCGGCGTGATGGGTAGGTGGGGTGTCCTGTAAGTTTAGGTAAGGCGGACCAGGTCACTGACCGTGACTGGCCATGGGGGTGAGTTAGAGCGGAGGAAGGATTCCTCCTTTCTCTTGGCCTGTCCAGTGAGCTTATCTCACGATGTGCTTCTTTTTCCCACAGGTCCGCGAAGGAGCTGCCCAGCCAGGGTCTTGATCTGCGGACACTCCACAGTTTTTTGGGCTTGGAAGCATGCCATGTCATCCAGTTTCGGCTCTCAGCTGGCGCTGGGTGATGTTGCGCACATCGATTGGTTGGCCAAGAGGGGTATGTGTTGGGGCCAATTTTTCCTGGCCTTTTTGGAGTACATTGTTGTCAACCCCCTGCCGCAGGTAATCGTGGTACACTTGGGCGAAAATGACCTGGGTCAGAGGACGTCCATGTCCTTGAGGCTCCAGGCCCACAAGGATTTTGACTCATTAGTCCATCGGTTTCCCGGGATCACTATCCTGTGGTCTGACATGCTGCCTAGGCGAGTTTGGCAGTGGGCGAGTTGTGTTAAAAGAATTGAGGTAGCACGCAAAAGTGTCAATGCTTACCTGGGCAGGGTCGTCACGGAGCTTGGTGGAGCGGCTATCCATCATCCCAGTATTGGTTTTGAGGAGCCTGCTCTTTATTGTGGCGATGGAGTTCACCTTTCTCCTATGAGTTATGGGCGCTTTCTTTCAGAGTTGCAACAAGGTTTGGCCCTCTTTTTGGGTGTAGGGAAGGCCAAGCGCAATTTTGCAATGACAAAATTATTTTCCATAATAATCATGACAGGAAATGAATAATAATAATAATAATTGTAAGACAAGAAACACAGCCAGTGAACATTTTCTTTCATTGAACTTTATGTACACAAACACACTTTGTAAGTTTGTAAATTTATATTTCTAGATTCATATTGAACTTCATGACTTTGCATATATAATCATGCCAATCAACATGCTTCTTTTGGAGGCAGCTGCAACCAGTGTGAGCTAAATCGCAGCTGCAGCAGGAGTCACTCCGCAATCTTGGGGTGGCCTCTTTGACATCCCCTGTGCAGCTTGGCAACCGGGTTCAGGGCCCCTGCCGCCTGCTTTGTATGCCACCAAACATTCCACATTACTTTCAATCACAATGCACTATCAATGTACATGACACTATTTCCAACATCTTCAAGAAAAGTGGAAGAACTTCCGTAATTGCAGTCACTGCCCTTAATCCACATCTGTAGCCATCTGCGCACCTGGCAGTGCTGGGTGGATAGGATTGGGCTGCTACTTCCGAGCAGACACACAGAGGGATGTTCGGTAAGATCAACACCACACATGCTTAATGGCTGCCTGCTCGTAATAGTACAGTTCAAAACAACCTTCTTAATTAGCTATAAAGAGAAGAAAAGTACATTTCTTGAAATCCTAAAAACATGTTTTTCTGGTTGCACAGATGCCAAATCTACGAGACGAGTTGTTTGTCTACTTTATAATTATCAAAATCACTAAAGATTTTTTTTTTCTTCTGCTCAATTTGGTAACACAACAAATCCATTTTATTTAAATATCCATCATTAAATTCTGAGCTCACATCTATTTTGAAGCATCTGTGCCACTCAGAGCTGAGAGTAGCCGTTGCTCCCTAGAGTAATAGAGTTCAATTCATCTCCTCTTCTTTAGTTTCTCAAATAGAAAACTGTTGTTAGTGGAATCTCTATGTCTACAGAGAGCTTCTGTTCCTGTGTCGTTCCTTCAAGGAATGTGTTAAGTTCTACTAAGGAGTTTAGTCCAAACAGGGCCACTGTAGTCAGGAGGACTGTAGCTTATAAGAATGTCATGTATTGTTTTAAAGAATACAAACATGCAACTTGGCATGCTGTTGTCCTTGCTGTCGCTCCCTGTTCTTGTGTGTAAGATTCCTAGAAACACCCAGGAGAACCTGTACATGCCCGGAGACCCCACTGTCGGTGGGATCCTTTCTGTAATACCAATTTCCAAATTGATACACAGTTTTACAGACCATCCAGATACGATGCGTTATATGCTTAGGTAAGTTCTTCATTGTTCCATAGTCATAAGGCTAGTTCACAAATCATGACTAGAGGGGCAGAAATTGGCATGAATGATGACATCACACGTGAAATTGTTCTTCAATAGTCCGAAGTATTGTGGAAAAGGAGGACTACTCTGAGTATGTTCAAGGTCAGCAACTACCTCTCTCAAGTGTTCTCACTGTATTGTATGCGATCACCCTTTATTACATGGCAATTCACTGAAGTGTGTCATGAGACATTCGTTCAAAGTTCTTGTCTATTGGCAAAATTTGGCTGCGTGATCAGGGACCTTGGTGCAGTGGCTCATGACACACTTCAGTAGATTGCCATGAAATAAGGGTGATGAATATATGAATGCTACACAAACTACTTCTTAGGGAGATAAATGTATAATAAGAGGAAGAGGAAATCCAGAAATTTATGTGATGCAACATATATTTAAGTTCTGAATGGTCAGTGGAAAGAGAGAAGTGAAAAAATCCTTGACATGGAAGGGACCTGTAAACCTGCAAAATGAAGGAAGGAAGAGAAGAGGGAGGAGAAGATATAACTGGGAAGACACCGTTTTAGAGAAATGAGGGATATTAACCAGAGGACCAGACATTTATAGATTTTTACATGGACGATAGATTTTTACATAGACAATAGGTTCAATTAAGATCCAGGTTCAAATTGCTGCTCAGCCACAAAAATTCATGGTTAACATTGGGGCAGTCAATAGCTTAGTCTCACCTCACAGGATTGTTATGAGGAAAAAAGAGGAAAGAAACAATGTACACCATTCTGAGATGCTTGGAGGAAAGGCAGCAATAAGTAAGTAAGTAAGTAAGTAAGTAAGCAAGCAAGCAAGTAAGTAAGTAAGTAAGTAAGTAAAATAAATAAATAAATAAATAAATAATTAAATAAATAAATAAATAAAGTAGCAAGCAAGCAAGCTCAATATGGGCCATGTTACATTCTGAGATGTCCTTGATGGATTCCCAGTCTCCCAGATGGCTATTTCCTATTGTGTCACACACTTGAAAGGGTGCACTGGGAGACTTCCCAATTGTTCCGAAGATGTGTGTCCTCACTAACATACACCTCCTGATTGCACTTCTAATGAGATTGAGGAGGAAAATCAGCAACTAAATATTGGTGCTTGGTGACCACAAATGGTCTTACTTATCTCAGAGCTAAAAGCTCCCATGATGTGACATTGTTTGCATGTCTAAATAAGCATGGAACAGTCCAAGATGAAGCTTTCACAAGCCAGTTAGAGCAGCTGCTCCAAAAAACCAAATGTCATCCCTCCTTCTTTCACTTTCTCTTTCTTGAATTTATCTATCGTTTCCGTGCACAACTTATATTTGTCTCCTTGTCTTAGCAGAGATTCTTAATGTTTGTAAATCATTGTGTATGTTGTCCTAATGACAGTGCATGAAATATCTTATCTGAATTTAAGTACTACCAATCTCACTGCAGCAAGAATATGCCACATTTTCAGCATGTCCTGTCCTTGATTTTTGCAATTCATGAGATCAATCAGAATGCCAGACTCTTGCCCAATGTTACCCTGGGATTTCACATCTATGACAACGTGTTTAATTCATGGAGTACGTATGAGAGTGCCTTGAGTCTACTGTTCACACAGCAAAGGAATATAACCAACTACAAGTGTGATAGAAAAAAACATGTGTTGTCTGTTATTGGAGGGCTTACTGAAGAGACTTCCATCCAGCTGGCCCCAATTACCAATGTCTACAAAATTCCTCAGGTACATTACTGATCTTCCTCAATGCCTTTCCATTTAATGATGCTCATTGGGTGACATGCAAATTAAATAACTGTTTGCCGAGACCCACTTAGTGGGTTGCAAGTCAATTTCAGTTGGGTCCTCATTCATTTCAATGTGTATTTTATTTTTAATAGATTTGATGCTACCATGGGATGTGACTGTATTTGGGGAAATATTATAGATGTGTACTTTGAACAGACTGCTATGTATATGCTTTTAAAAATGATCATCAATGGGGCTTAGTCCCAGGGCAGTGTGGATAGGATTGGAGCCTGTTTGGGGAACGTTTTCAAACAGATTGGCAACTGCTTGGGATAGTTCCTTATTTTAAATACATTTTTAGCTTGAACTGTTAATTTCCTTAATTTATTGATTTGATTTGGTCATATGGGGTGTGTGAGAAAAGTTTTCCTGCTTGATGATGTCACTTCTGGGCATGACATCACTTCCAGTTTAATGACATCACTTCCGTTGGTTCCTGACTGATTGTCATTCTAAAAAGCAGGTGCTAAAAAGTTTGAGAACCACTGGTCTGTTGGGCTCCCTTATGTGTTCAAGAGGAGAAGAAAGGAAGTTTGCCTGACTCTTTTCATTGCGCTCATGATTTCTGGAATAAATCAGTTCCTGGAATGACACATTTTTCATAAATAACTGAAATTTACTCAACATACGAGTAATGTAGAGGTGCTCATGTAGGGTGAGCAGCTGTGCCCAAGCGCCTTGGATCCTGTGGAGCTTGGCTCTGTGGAACCGCCGCTCCCTCTCCCCCTGACATGTGTCCCACATGCCCCCAGCCACACCTCCCCCCTCCCCGTAATGCCTCCCCCATGCCACCGACCACACCCCCATCTCCAAGTTCCGCATCCCGGCAGTCCGGGAAACCACTGAGCCGCAGAACTTGGGCGCCTGCTGCATGCTGGCTCAGCGCCAGCTGGAGCTGGGCTAGCTCCGGTTGGAGCCTGGCAGTAAGCCCTTATGGCACTTTTGCGACTGAGGTCTGCAGCACAGAGCCGCACCGTGGACCCCAGGTTCGGGCTCTAAATATTGCTAGAAAACTAGAAACAATCATATCACTTTAGAATAGGGGTTCCCAAATTTTTTTAGCACAAGGACCCACTCTTTAAAACAACACCCTATCAGGACCCACCTAGGTTCACCAGACTTGTAAAAAAAAAAAAAAATAGACATAGAAATAAATACAAAGGCTATTCTGAAACTAAGTACTGCTTGGTTGTTAAAACCTGGCTGATCCTGGTAATATTTATTTATTTATTTATTTATTCATACATACATACATACATACATACATACATACAATAATCAGAATGACTCATGAACATTTATCTCCCCAACATTACGCATGCTTGCAAACTGCAGGAGGTCAGCTCCTTGCAAGGCAGTTAGTAGCTACAGTATCTGATTTTTTAACAGCTTCAGGGTTTGAGGCAATTAGTTAACTGATATTTCCATCACTCTTTGGCGACCCACCAAAAATCAGGTCACAACCCAACAGTGGGTCCCAACCCACAGTTTGGGAACTGCTGCTTTAGAAGTTTCTTGTTATTTCAATAACTTCTTATGTGCCTCACTTCTCCCATTAGCTCTCTTACAGTACATCTGAGACTATTCTGAGTGGCAAAAT
Source organism: Tiliqua scincoides (assembly GCF_035046505.1). Classification (NCBI taxonomy): domain Eukaryota; kingdom Metazoa; phylum Chordata; class Lepidosauria; order Squamata; family Scincidae; genus Tiliqua; species Tiliqua scincoides. The sequence continues at coordinate 101,028,460 of NC_089825.1, read as the reverse complement.
GGATTTTCCTTCTGTGTACTGGATGGCACCAAGGAAAGGAACTTATTATACAGGGATTGTCCAGCTTCTTCTGCACTTCAGATGGACATGGGTTGGCCTCGTCTCAGCTGAAGAAGAAAGCTTTGTACAGAACCTTGTGCCTTTGCTTGATCAGAATAGCATTTGTATTGCCTTCCTGGGAAAGGATGACAAATTTGTGTATGAATTTGAGGAGAAATTCACTGAAAACATGTATAAAATAAAGGAAATGCTTGTATTAAGTAAAGCCAATGTGATTATTCTCAGTGGGACACAGCTGTTTCAGTCTGTTTTAGCATCCTTCTTACATACTTCTGAACTGGACACAAGTATCTATATACAGAAGGTCTGGATCGTGCCACCTGAATGGAGATTTACTTTGTCACCCACAAGAGAAGTAATGGGTGAAAACATTTTTCATGGTGCCTTGTCCATCAGACCCCACAGAACTGCAGTGCCAAGATTCCAGGAATTCCTTCATAACTTGACACCTGACAAGTCACTTATGGATTTTATCCAGTTCTATTTTGATGACAAACTGTATTGCTCTCTTCTCAATGAAGACCAATTCCAAAAAGAAAAATGTACAGAAGAGGGGAAACTAGAGGTTCTTTACTTCGGAGCTATGAGTGGTGAGAGCTACAATATCTATAATGCAGTCTATGCTATAGCAAATTCTCTGCATGCGATATACCTCTCCAGAGAAAAAGCAAAATTGCCTAAAGGCAAATCCGAACAGCTGAATGTTCAGCCATGGCAGGTAAAATATTTACTTATTTGTTTGCTTTTTTGTTTACTGCATTTCTATCCTGCTTTCCCCCCAAAGGGACCTAAGGAGACTTTACTTTTTATTTTTAAAATATCAGAACCAACAGAGACCAATTATTGTTGAAGGATTCTACTTGTTCATACCCATCCCTCAATGTGAATTATTTGGTCACCTTTGATAGTTCTGCAATATTCCATCTAGCAACTCCTTGAATGGTGGACTGGAATCGTCTTGTCAGTTATTTGCAGTTGGGATTTTTTGCAGGATATTTGCAGAACCCCAAAACAAAAATTTTCCCTTTCTTCAATATCAGGAAATAGCTGAATTTCTTCTGAGTCAATGTACACCAGGATGAATGCTTTTTAACCCTCAATCAGGTGCATGATATAGTCAGGAATTATTCACAACAGTGATCCCTATGTGAGCATCTATACACCCTTTCTTCCAATTCGAAGCCTCCTTCCATTCACCCAAACCCAACGTCCAATCCCCTGTACCATCCATCATTTGTTCTGACCTGCTTGCTGTTGCTTCTCCAAGCATGTGGCTGTGGCAGCATAAAGCTGGAAAGGAAGGATGTCCTGGTCTGAGCTTCCCATACCCCTCCAATATCTGGATCTCTGGTTTGCAACATCATCTACCAAAGGAAGCTGGGCTTAGTTCAACCCAGTGCCAGTGTTTCATGTCTTAGTGGCATGGTGCCAGCAAAGAGCATGACTTCAAACTGACAAGATGGTACAGCACATCACCTGGATTCTATTCTGATAGAATTCACAAACGCTGTAATAAAATACTGATACAGGATTGAATAAGCACTGAATAGAGATCATATAGATTCCATTTCAGGTACCTAATATCACTCTCTTTCCATTTAGCTCCACTCTGTATTTAAAAACATCCATTTTAACAATGGAGCTGGACAGGAAATATTTTTTGAGAAGAGAGACTTGTCATCTGGGTATGACATCATCAATTGGGTCTGGTTAGCCAATGAATCAAGTCCTTTGTCCAGGGTTGTTGGAGAGATTCTCTCAAGTAAAAAGTTTGCCATCAGAGAGGATCGGATTATATGGAATAGGCGATTAAAAGAGGTACAAACAAGTTGAATTTCTCTATTCCAAATGTGAAATGTTCAGGAGTAAAATGGTCCCTTCGCTGGATATATCTTTCAAAGAAACTGTGGGGAAGGAGAGGGAGCAAATTGGATTCTGCTCATAACACTCAGAGAATTACTTTCCTTTTAAACTAACATATATCCTAAGCCTTTTATCCCAGCCTTAACTTTGTGTTTTGAAAATTCAGAAGTATAGCTAATATAAACAGACATATATTGGGACACATAAGTCTGGGATGCATAAAGCACAGGTGTAAATGTCCAATACTGGGATGCATTTGACTGGGTCGCAGTTTTCCAGGGTGCAATGATTCTGTCACTTACAAACACAGACACACAGACAATATATAATATCTGCATCCCTTCATCTAATTGGTTGATTATTCCCCCCCCCCACCAAACCCAAATATTTCTACTCAGTCCTCACTTTTTAAACCGTTGATCACTTTCTCTTTATTAACTGTTTGCTCCAAGTCTCTGTGATTCTGTTCTCAGCATGTTGACACATCATGGGGGCACCATTTCTAACTTCTCCTTGGAACAGGGAGGCCCAACAGTGGGCCCAATCCTATGCGGCCTCACTGCTGACACAAAGCTCCAGCGCCTACGCTTGGTGTTGCAAACCTGCCATAAGGCACACCCATGGCTTCTCACCCAGTGAGAAGGAGCCACTGGCACTGGGCCAGCGCCAGTTGGATTTGGGCCTCAGCACTGTTTGGAGGGCCAGGTGGCACTCCTGCCGTGCTTGCAAGTACTAAGAATTTTTGGGGAGGGGGGAGGTGAGGTGGCATGGGTGGGGGGAGGTGGAGGCAGGGGAAGAGCTGGCCCAGGAGGGGATGGAACTGGCAGAGCTCTGCTCTGCCATACCTTATTCTCTGATTTGGGCTGCAAAACCTGACACAGAGGCTTTCAAGTCAGTGCTGGCAAAATAGCCGGGGCATACTTGAGAAGCCTCATTGTGGGACCTGTGGCTTCCCCCGAGGAGACCTCTGGTGGTGCCTCTGGATGCAACTGTGGCCCATTATTGCGCCTCTGCACCTGGCAGAACTGCCAGGGATAGGCTTGGGCTGACAGTCCACTGTCAAATGCTGCCCTGACTCACCTCTGTACAAGTCATCCCAAAAATTATTGAGAGAAAATGGACATCCAGCTCCTGACCTCATTCTGAAGCATTCCTATTCAGCAAAACAGGATGTGTGGGACATGCTAGCATGTCCCACACTTCCAGTATTATTTAAAAGGATTGCACAAGGAAGCAGAGAAGTGAGGGGACAAGGAAGAAAAAATTGCATAGTCTAATTTCAACCATTAGACGCCTCCTCCTTCCAGATGTGTTGAGAGCTGCCATCTTGGACACAGCAAAAGAGTCCAGGAGGGGAAACCAAATTGTTGCTATGACTGTACAGCATGCCCAGAAGACATGATTGCTAATCGGACGGGTAAGAGAGTGGCTGGAATGGCTGGGCAGCATTTTCAAATATATATCAATGGTGACATTTCTGAAATACTCTTTGATCTGGATTCCTGGTGAGAGAACACTTCAAACTATTTTTGATCATGATACACAAGTGGGGCACAAGAAATGCTCAGGTTGAGCTTCTCATTCCACTCTGGTCTTTCCAATGTGCATGCGACAATGATAGCAGGAAAGAATGTGGTCATAATTGGCCAGAGAATTTAGTGGTTCTTAATCTACTGCCCAATTCTATGAGTGCCCTGTGCCACTGGAACTTGCATTTGGGCTTCTCATGGTCGTTTCAGGTGTCATGCCTGGTGTCCAATGTGTCCCCTTAAACCTATGCTAGCTGTTTTGCTTGTGTAAGTCCAAAGAGACTCTAGGGGTCACATCATGGCCAGGAAGGAGAATAGGATCTTAGCGTGCACGGCTTCTTCCAACATCCTCCCCTGCCACATATCTACCTGCTCCAGAGTAGGTTTATTGGCCCATTCCTGCCAGCCATGGATTTCCCACCTTCTGCACCATCAGTCATGAGCCACCAGCTATTGGTGTGGCACAAGGTTCAACAGCATAAGGCCCTGATAGGATTGGTCCATTAATTTCACAGCAGATAACACTGTACATAGCAGAACTACCAATTTTTTTTCCCTTTCAGATGCAACTCATTGTATTCCATGCCCAGAAGATCAGCATCCAAACCAGAATCGCGATCAATGTATTCCCAAAGTGATCTCCTTCCTCTCCTACCAAGAGCCATTGGGGATTGTTTTGGTTTCCTTTGCAATTTCCTTTGCTGTGATTACATATCTGGTGATGCAAACCTTCCTCAAGAACTGGGATACTCCCATTGTCAAAGCCAACAACCAGAACCTCACCTGTGTCCTCCTCCTTTCTATCTTCCTGTGCTACTTTTCTTCCCTGCTCTTTATTGGCAAGCCTGGGAAGCTGTCCTGCCTTCTCCGGCAAACAGGTTTTAGCATTATTTTTTCTGTGGCCGTTTCCTGCATCTTGGCAAAAACAAGCATGGTGATCCTGGCCTTCATGGCCACCAAGCCAGGCAGCAGGATGAGGAAATGGCTAGGGCAGAAAGTAGCCTACTCCATTGTTCTTTCCTGCTCTTCCATTCAAGCAGGTCTCTGTATTGCCTGGATGTCAATCTCTCCTCCATTTCCAGATGCTGACATGTATTCAGAGACAGGGCAAATCCTAGTGGAATGTAATGAAGGGTCTCCTTTCATGTTCTACTGTGTCCTGGGCTACATGGGTTTTCTGGCCACCATCAGCTTCACTGTCGCTTTCCTAGCCAGAAAACTACCAGATACTTTCAATGAAGCCAAGTTCATCACCTTCAGCATGCTGGTCTTTTGCAGTGTATGGATTTCCTTTCTTCCAGCTTATCTCAGCACTAAGGGGAAAACTGTTGTAGCAGTGGAAGTGTTTGCCATCTTGGCCTCCAACACTGGGCTGTTAGCTTGCATCTTTTTCCCAAAATGTTATGTTATTCTTCTGAGATCTGATCTCAACACCAAGAAAATGCTAACAGAGAAGAGGAATTAAAAGTGGTGTGATTTGTTGTGTTCTCCAATATTCCTCTGATATTTCTTGCCTTGAAATTAATCCAGGCTATTTGCTCTTTCTTTAGGGTGGTAGAAAGCTTAGGGTTAGTGCTGCACATTTAGCATGGGGTGAGGAATTGTGAATGCAGAATATTTGAATCATGGAATGATATTTTTAAAGCCTAGGCAAGCTGCCATATAACATTTGAATTAAGCCAAGATCCTCTTTGAAGAAAATGAGCAAACCAAAAGTTGCCTCCAAGGAGTGGAAGTAGATTCTGGAGGCTTCTGCAGGCCATTCTGTTGCCTGTGCAGGCCAATGGAGTTAGTTGCCAGTCCAGTGCAACCCAGGATGGGCCTCCAAAGGCACCATGGAAAGTTACTCCAGGGGGAGCCTCTGGAGTCATCCATATGGACCCTCTGATTTCATGGATGGTTAAATCCGTGGATATGGGACCAAAAAATGTGGAGTTACCTGGAATCAAATCACATTGGACACATTGGGGCTTACTTCAGAGTAAATATGCATGGAATTCTGCTGTCAGATACATTACAAAGTTGTTGTTGGGACTGCGTCAAGATAACACATATGAAGCCCTTAGCAAACTCAGAAAATACTATAGAAATGCTAACTGTTATGATTAGGTTACAAAGAAATATCCACATTCTGTTTGGATTTTAAAATGTGAAGACTAATGAGAGTGAGGAGGAGGAAGGGTGAAAAGAGAATTTTCTCCCACCTTTGTTATATTATGTAAATGATACATTTGACTTAGCCGGATGAGCTGGCACAATAATGCTGCTGTGACCCTTTGGGCTGGTGATGAGAGGCTTTGCTGATCATTGACTGACTGGAGTCTTAAGTCAGAAGGACACCTGTTTGATCATCCAGATCTCCTGGGGTAGGTAGACAGCTAGAGTGGTTTTCCCTGTTCAGATCCTGCATGCTCTGGGGGTTTAATTTAGTGCCCTGCTGCAAATTTTACATTGTTAAATGTTTAATAAAGTGGACTTTAAGTCCAAAGCCTTTATTTTGCATGCTTGATTGGGGGTGTATGGGTAAAAGCAAAGGTAAAGTTTGTTCTTCATGTCCTGCAGTGGAAAAAGGGTTTTGTGCATCTTCTTCTTCTGCTTTTGTGTACAAAAGTCCTTTGCTTAGTTTTGGTTTGAAACTGATGTTTGTGGACCAAACTATTTAACCAGTAATTTCTTTCTTTGAAAGATTATAATAAAAACTAATAAATTCTTTAGAAGAGACTGACAATGTGTGGCAGGCGAGAATTCTACCACTGAACCACAAATGCTTTTTTTTTTTTTCATAAAGAGTTGAATATTTATTACATCTCCAAAGTCACAGACAATACCAAGATCTAAAACTTTAAATATTTAGGTTCAAATGTATTTTTTTTAAAAATCACTCAACAAGTTTCTAGCCCTCATTTATCTTGAACATAATGGAAATCACGGGTTATTAAACTTAGAAAGTAGAGATGTTCTGGGAGAAGTACCTAATGTTCCATGGTCCAGCAGAAACTGTAGCTGCCACTCATGAACCTGTGCAGTCAATTGGGCCTGAAGAAGAAGTCACAGAGGCGTTGAAACAAATGAAGCCAGGCAGTTGGTCTTCCTCCTGCTGGCACTGGGCCTGGCACCTGACCGGCAAGGGCCCAGTGTTGGTGCTCCCTACTCTCCAGGTGCCATAAAGATGCTTTACGGCACGTTTATGGCACCCAGTGCCGACTCTAGGTAAGTATAGGATTGGGACCTAAGTTGCCTTGAAGTTTGATTCACAAAGGCAGGGTACAACACCAATGTATTGAGAAATGAAGGGTGCAATCCTCCCTCTTTTGTGTAGTGTAAAGTGATATGTGTTTTGTGTATTGTGTCATGGGTGTTTGTTTATATTTGTTTGTGGAAAACAATAAAAAATTTAATACAAGCAGAAATTAAGGGTGCAATCTTATTCTCCACTGGAACAGGCAAGCGAAGAGGCTTGCGCTGTATCCAGCACAGGATAGGGGCCAGAATTGGCTCAGCCAGAGGCAAGGGGAAACTTTTCTCCTTTCCCCTGGGCAAGGGGCCCTGGCCCCTGTGGGTCTCCTCAGACCCGTGTGGCGCAAGTTCAAGGAGAGCGGAGCAACTTCAAGCAGCAGGGCCAACTTTTAGAGGCAGTATGGCCAACCCATCCAAGGAAGTGTTTGCCTCAGGCAGCAGACTGCAGACTGGAGGTTAGGACAGCATCTTTCCCTAGTTGCTTCCACTGCTTTTCTTTCTCTGCCTGTTTCCTGCATTTGAAAAAGAGGAGGAAGAATGAGAGGACGAGGAAATGAGGGGAGAAGAGTGATGAGCTGGAACATTGCAGATGGGAGGAGCACCTTGTTGAGTAAAAGGGGGATGAGCACCACCAGCAGTCTGAAGATGTGCAGTTAGGAAAGAAGGTCTACTTAACAATGCTTCATCCATTTCGCTGGGTGATGTTATTGTAAACGTGAGAGGATGGAAGGCATTTCCTCCCTCTGAATGTCTGCTTCTGGTTTGTCTGTTCTGCCCCTGATGCACCAACACAAATCCATTTGGACCTGCACCAATTCTTTAGCAGGTGCACGTCCGAGTAGACTCATTGTGCTGGCTGGGGCTTTCCCTGGGGCAAGGGGATGAAGGTCTCCTTACCTCAAGGAGACATCCAGCCTGAAAAATTCCCCCACTGGATGCAACGGAAGCCGCACTGGAGCTGCCACGTTGTCTTTGGTGCATTTGCTCTGAATTCGGCTTCCCCTTACGATCTATAACATCTCTTATTGTGCTGCAAGAACTTTCCGTACATTATGGAAGGAAAATAGATTATGAGGCAACTAGCCAATGAACTTCCATTCAGCAATGAACGCTTTTCAATTCTACAGCTTCCCGATGTAGGCACCTGACAAGTTGCTATTTTGGGATGGGGACAGAGGATACTTAACTTTCCCTTTACCCCTTTCCCTTTCTGATTCCTTTTCTAAAGATGCAGGTTGAGAAAAGCTCTGAACGGCAAAACAGAACATCACAGAGTTCGTCCTCCTCGGTTTCGGAAACCTTGAGAACTGGAATATTCTCCTCTTTGTTCTATTTCTGGCCATCTATATTGTGACTCTGTCTGGAAATCTCCTCACTGTTACAGTGGTTGCAGCCGAACAGCACCTCCACACCCCTATGTGCTTCTTCTTGGCAAATCTGTCCTTTGTGGAGATCTCCTGCACCACCACTATATTGCCCAGAATGCTGGCCAGTTTCCTTACAGGAGAGAAAACCATTTCCTTCTGGGGCTGCATTCTACAGATGCACTTCTTTGGTACCGTGGCAGCCACAGAATGCTACCTCTTGGCAGCCATGTCCTATGATCGCTACCTGGCCATATGCAGACCTTTGCATTATGCCCCGCTGATGAGCGAAGGAACGTGCATCCTGATGCTTTCGGTATCATGGACAATCGGGTTACTTCTGATCACCGTCACAACATACATGTTGCCACGACTCCTATTTTGTAACCAAAATACAATTAACCATTTCTTGTGTGATTTCACCCCTGTCGTCAGACTCTCTTGCAGCAACATGCACGTTATTGAAACGGCATCTTTTGTAACCTCAGACATAGGACTTCTGCCCACATTTGTCATTACAGTCACATCCTATGTTTTAATCATTAGCACAATCCTAAAGATTCCCTCCACCACTGGGAGGCAAAAGGCATTTTCCACCTGCTCATCTCACCTCATGGTAGTTTCAATTTTCTATGGTTCCTTGATTTTTGTCTACATCTTACCAACATCTGGAAAATTCAGAGACCTAAAGAAGGCCCTTTCCTGCTTGTACACGGTCCTAACCCCTATGATCAATCCTTTCATATACACTCTTAGGAACGAAGGTGTAAAAGATACCCTTGAGAAAAGCATTATGCCGGTTATTGAATTTTTTTGGGATTCATCAAAAGTGATGGATGCTGTAAATGTGAGAATCGACCTAATTAGGATTCAAGCTATCAAGACTATTAGTTGTGTATGAGTGTAACTTATCATATTGAAAAGTTGTTTTTCGCACATTGCATTGCTCTAGCTGAACCTAATCAATAAAGGTGTGCTCCTGTATCATCAGAGGTTCTGTTCTGGAACCTTCTGCAGATTCCTGAATCTGTAGTTAGGGGGGGATGCCTACTCCCACCCTCCAGAGTCTAAGGGAGCTCTTCTCCTCTTGCTTCTGGAGGGTCATCTGAGCCCAGCAGAGGCCGCGGATATCTATCAGACTGAGCCTCAGAGGTGAAAAAATGGCACTTGTTTTTCATAAAACTGGAAGTGATGTTTTGAATGGCTTAAAAGGCATTAGGAGGCCTAGGGAGGCCCTGGACATGAACTACAAATAACCGGAAGTGAATTTTTTGCCTCTAAGGTTCTGTCTGAGACTGGCAGAGATTGCAGGCAGACATCCACAGTCTATGCTGGGCTCAGAAGTCCTTCTGAAGGTGAAAGGAGCTCTGCCCTTGCCTCCGGAAGGGGCGCAGGGACACACACAGAGTTGATCTGTGGATTAGTGAATCTGAGGAAATGGAATCCACTGATACAGAGGTCCCCCTGTATACCCAATTACATTTCATTCATTTCTACGGGACTTGAAGGTATTTGCTATTGCTACTAATATTATTACATTAATCGTATACAAAAAGGCAAAGCCAGGTTCAATAGATCACCATGAACAGATTATGGGTTTGTTTTCCTTTGTGCCTTGATAGTCCTCACCTGGTTCAAGACGGTTGCATCTGTTGGTTTACTCTCAAACCATACTATGGGTTTGGGACTGAACTCTTGATTTGTTATGGAGCCCACATCCTCAATTACCTTGCAACCAATGGTGAAAGAGGCTGGAGCTGTAGACTTTTCTTTATTCCAAACATATTTCTCTAACAAATTTCAAAATTACTACAAAACAAATTTCTAACACATTTCAAATTTGCTACACCAGTAATGCGTGGCCATTCATGGGATTTTTTTTTAAAGAATAAAAGAAGGACAAGGCTTAAGTGAAGCACCTAGCATGGGGGGGGGGGGATGTTTGCTCAGATGAACCTAAGTTTTGACCTTCCTTGAAGCCTGTAGGATCTGAGACTTCTTCCCATCAGTCCAATTAAAATACCATGAGACTGGCTTCTGCTGCAGTCTTTTGATGTGAACATGCAATATACACATGCAAGCAGGCATGTCACATATCCATACATGTCACAGCAGCATGTGGTCACGTAGAAGAGAGGAGGACTGGATAGAACATCCAAGTGGTCTTCTCCCAGACAGCAACAGGAAGAAAAGCACAGGAAAGATAGTCAGATACAATCCAAGACAGATTTTGTTCAGCTCAGTATGTTGTGATCCAGTTTTAGTCCAAATCGCCATGTCTAGTATCTATTGGGGTAAGGCAGGCAAACGTGATTTTTACACGTAGGATGAGAAGGATCGAAGCAGCAGAGTTCCTAGTGAGGCATGGTGACCCTTAACCCTAGATTGTTAAGCCATTAGAAGTAAGTTTTAACTGCCTGATTTTATTAAAGGTCAGACTAAAGCACAGAAACACACAGAATAGTAAAGAGCTACTTGATTTTATTACTAAAGACGCTTGAGCCTCAGAGTCTGAAATGTAATTCAGATAAGCAGTTTCGGGCTGACAACCTTGGCAGAGGCAGATGTCTTGGCAAAAGCTTTCGGTAACCCTGTATTTCTGTAGCTTTTATTTTAATGCATAGAAAGCTGTTTTGCTAGATGAGACCTTGGGGCCTCAAAGACTTGCGTTGATACATTTTAGAATTTGGAAAAGGGAGTTGCGACTAGGGCAACAAGGAAGATAAGATTCCCCCTTTTCCAGAAGCACACATCTGCAAAGACTTTGCGATGCCAGGTGCCAAGGCTCACTTGTTTATTCTTCCAAGTTTTCAAAAAAAGGAAAAACACATATGGGGACATAGAATCTATAGTCTTTGTCTTAAAGTGTAACCAACATATATAGGGACATATGAAGACATGGTAGTTATAGAAGTAAGTCTTAAAGAACCAACATGCTTGATTTTGGGAAAGCCTTAAGAAAACAGACAGAAAGAAGTAATATCCTCATCGGATGGTGACTGATATGATGTCTAGCTAAGCTCAGACAGCTGCAGGAGACGAATTTAGAAAAGAGTGCATTTAATTAGATAAGCAAAGAACATCCTTGAGAATCACATTGCAACTGAAATAGAGAAATGCATGTTAAAGGGGGCTGGTGCAGGGAGAAAACAGTTGACTTGGCATGTAATGTCTGAGTAACTTGTTTGAAGGTAAATGGGAGAAGGATTTATTAAAAAGAAAGTGTGATGCAGTGAAAGTTTGGCTTGTTTTATGTCAAAATATATGAAAAATCACAAGAAGCTGGCTGAAGCCTTAGCCAGCCACAAAAGGGAAGAGGTCACTTATACACACCACTATAGAGCCCTCAATACCAAAGTACTCAAAGTAACTAGTCACAATAGTTATAATAGAATTAAGACTTAGAGTAAAACATAAGAACAGCCCCACTGGATCAGGCCATAGGCCCATCTAGTCCAGCTTCCTGTACCTCACAGCGGCCCACCAAATGCCCCACCTCCCTGGTTGGGTTCTGATGGCCTCACTGAAATGGATACTCATCAATTTGGGCCTAACAATGCCAACAGGTTGTGAGGAGCAAATATTACAGCCCAGTACTACTCAGCAGCCAAATCCTGAGCTGCCAAATGTGAAAGGTTGCCACAGCATCAAAAATGCTTCCTGTGGCAACTTGAGCACTCTGGGCAGCCATTGGTAACACATTTGTCCCTTTCCCCTGGGTAAGGAACGTAGCCCTGCAATGGGGCTACTCAGCTCTGCACCATCTATTTAGCCAATATGGGGCCGTGCAATTGGTGTTGAGCTCTGCCGTGTCCCACCCTCACTCACCCCACTCCCTCCCCTCTCCATGCCTTTGCCCCACCCTCCACCCACCCTGGAACACCATCCCCATGTCCCATCTTACATCTCTGTTGCACAGCACTTCATGTAGAGAAGCAGGTGGCAGACCTCCCTCCTTCAACCATCGCTGTGCCAGCGCAGGCTTGTGCTGGGCTATCTCCAGCACTGGGATGGCGGAATGCATCATAGATGTGCTTTACAGCATAGGCACTGTGGATTAGGACCTAAGTCCCCATGTGGAGATGCAGCAGTGCCAAAGGGGCACAGACTGTATCCCATGGGGGAGTTTTAGACCCACAGAGTATAGGCATGGGTCATTCCCAGAATTATCTGGTGATGATTGTGGAACCTTCTGCATGTAAAACATGTGCTTTACTACTAGCCCAACTATCTATGGTGAGATTTCCCTTTTTTGAAGCATATACAGTACCTACTTCATGTCCCTTTTCCATAGTACAAAGGAACTGTGGAAAATAAGCAAAGTCTCTGTGTCCTGGAGATTGTCACTTGGTTCGGAACAAACACCCTCCTAAAAATGTAGTGAAATTTCCATTCCAATACGAAAAACACAAAGCCAACAACCAGTGCTAAACTTGATTTCACATATCATATTTTATGCTCCCATAGCATAAGTATTGTTTTCAAATAATGACTGCTTGCAAGAAAGGAAAGAAAAAAGCCCATCACATGCAACTTCTCATAAATTTGAGAAAACAGAGGGAAATATCCTTTCTGACTACAGGGCCTCCCATTTATCTGCAGGGGTTCCACTCCAGGAACCCCCACAGATAAGGAAACCCATGAATTTTACATAGCATGAGACATCAACGGTTTATACTGAAGCAATTTCTTGATGACTTCCTTCACTTCTCTGGTTTTCAAGCTGTAGATAATGGGATTCAACAAAGGGGTTGCAATGCTGTATTGGATGGAGAAGAGTTCATCCAGAATGACTGAGGAAGCGATGTTGGAGGAAAAGTACCTAAAGGCACTACTACTGTAGTACTAAACCACAACAATGAGGTGGGAACTACAAGTGGAAAAGGTTTTTCTTTTGGCTTCTGCTGAATGCATCTTCAGGACTGTACGGATGGCGTGGATGTATGACAGTACAATAACAAGGAACGAAAAGCCTCCTCCCGTATTAGCAGCAATAACGAACATAACCCTATTCAGGAAGGTGTCTGTACAAGATAAGTCAACTAGAGAAGGGAATTCACAGCTGAAATTCCTGATAACATTTGAACTACAGAACTTAAGTTTCAAAAGAGGCAACATATTTACCAATGAATATATGAAGCCCATTGCCCATGCCCCTCCCACCAGCCCTCTGCAGAACTCTCTGTTCATGATCTGTGCATAATACAAGGGCTTGCATATGGCAGCATATCGGTCATAAGCCATGGCTGAAAGAAGGAAGACTTCAGTGATTCCTGTCAAAAAGATGAAAAAAATCTGGGCAATGCAGCCGTAGTAGGAGATGGTCCGGCTTGAGCACAAACTCATTAGGGCCCTAGGCACAGTCACTGAAGAAAAGCAGACATCCAGGAAAGAGAGGTGACTCAGGAAGAAGTACATGGGACTGTGGAGGTGAGTGTTGGTCCTTATTATCATCAAGATGACCATATTTCCCATCAAGGTTGCTGCATAGATGCACAAAAACATAAGGAAGAGGAAGATTTGGACTAGTGGGTTGTCTGAGAATCCCAAGAGGACAAAATAAGTTGCTGACGTCTGATTTTCCATTTCCTTTTCCAGCAAAAATATATGCTGCCATTAAAAAAATAAAAAATAAAATTGCAGTTAGGTGAAACAAAATTCATAAGTAGATCTGTATAGGTTCTTCCACCCTCCTCTCGATTCTTTTGATGTGAAGAAATGAAGCAAATCTGTTTATGTCAGGTTTGTGCTTCTATGAGTGGTTGGCAACCTTCAGTCTCGAAAGACTATGGTATAAGCCTACAGCACCCAGGCGGTCTCCCATCCAAGTACTAACCAGGCCTGACCCTGCTTAGCTTCCAAGATCAGATGAGATCAAGCATGTGCAGGGTCACAGTTGCTGCCAATATTTCACCTTGAAGTTGACCTCACTGCTCTCAGAATAACATTATATCAGGAAAAGACTAAATATAGCCCTCTCCCCAGCATGTTGGATTTTTTTTCTTCCCCTCAGAGATCTTTCAATCAGTGTGGAAAGGCATTGACACATTACCACAAGACCAGCTCAAGACTTCCTGATGCCCAAGGCATCATGACAATGCTGCCCCCCCCACTACTTAGTGATATACCAACATTGGCTCTTCCCAGTCTCTTATCGGAAAGGGAAGAGGGGAATGGGAGGAGAATGGTGGAATAGACCATCTCTCCCCCACATTGCCTCTCTGGTTCCATCCCCAGCATACCTTTCCAATCCAGGGAGTGGGAGGAGAAAGAGCAGCAGTGAAGGTCCTCCAGTATTCCAAGTCAATATTCCAATGGCTATGTACTCTGCCCTGCATATGTAATTACCCAAGCTAGAAGACTGTACAGTTCTGCATGCTAAATATAACCCAGTAACTTTCCAATGCCTTGCACCACAAACGGATGCTTAATTTTCTTTCCCCTGGAGCAGCCTGCCTTACCAGGGAATATACCCGAAACTGTGCTCTTTGCTGATTCCCAGCTTAAGATGCTCCATGCAACATATTCTGAGAAGGCAACCTACACCATGGTGAGGCAAAAGGTAACTGGACTTCTGAAATAATTCCTTCTCTTTTATAATGGTATTCTGCCCTCAACTGCAAAGAGTCTGTAGAATCTCACTGGAAAAAAAAAAAAAAATCTGTATTTTAGGATTGTCTCTCAAATCTCTAATGGTTTCCTCTGGGACAGATTCTCTGAAGTTTAATCATCCATTCACTCAGGGGATAGGCATTGTCTTTGCGCAGGAACAAAACTATATTGTACTTTTTCCATGCACTTTGTCCAATAAAATTGAAGAGGGAATTTTAAAAATATGCCTCCAGCTCTTGGAATAATGTGCAAAGACTCATTGACTCTGGTCACTTCACCATTCCTCCCCACATAAACTACCTTCTCAACACATCCATTACTCACTCTCCAATGCTTGGATTATTTTGTTTGGAAATAAAATCATCTTCCTATGAAAAGCCTTATTCTCCTCAGTGTTTCTCCAAGTGTGGGTCAGGATCCACTAAGTGTGTCACAAGCCAATTTCAGGTGGGTCATGTAGCACCTACTCAGCCACCATTGAGAAGACAGAGCTGAAAATGCAGGGTACAGAGTTGCTGAACAAGGCAGGCTCTCAGTGGGAGAAAAGCATGGTGCTTTGGCCTGAATAGGTGAGAATATGGGACGCTGGAAAAAAGGGAGAGGGTAAGGTGGTTGGAGAAGGATCCAAATCTGCTTTCACTTTTGAGCAGGAATGTTTGAATTCTGAGCTATGCCAAATAATGGGATGTTCGTGTAATGGGATGTTTGGCTGGTTGAGGTTTAGTTTTGAAACCTAGATGATGTTACTTCCAGTCATGACATCACTTCCAGGTCAATGACATCACTTTGGTGAGTTCCAAAAGATTGTCATTCTGAAAAGCAGGGATGGGGATGTCCAGCGTGGTTTGACTCGAGTCAAGAGTCACTGTCCCCCTGCGACTTGACTTGAAAGCGATTCATAACAGGGACACTTTTCGAGTTGCCAAGTCACCCTTTAGTGACTCTGCAGGACTCATCAGGTCTGCCCCTTTAAAAAGCCCGGCACGGGAAAAAAATGGGACCACTGCCAGGGAGTGAGTGAGTGAGTGAGTGAGTGTGTGTGTGTGTGTGTGTGTGTGTGTGTGTGTGGGAGGTCACTTTAAAGACTCCCCTGCTGCCCCATCCCCCATCTGTAAAGAGGTCAAGAGAGGTGGGAGGTACTGCGACAGAGCGGGGACAGAAGTGGCAAGAGGGAGGACGGTCACAAGCAGCAGCTGGGAGGCTTACCAAGACAACCCGATCCTTGGCAGCCCTACTGAGAAGTAGTCCACCGCAGGCTATCATTCAATGAAGCGCCTTCCTTCCCAACAGTCCTGTGGTGCAAAGCTTGACTGCAATGAGCTCCCTCCCTCCTTCCCTGTCTGCTCCTCCTCCCTGGGTTTCTCAAGCCAAGTGTAAGACAAGAACCCCCTTGGTTTCTCCTCCTGCCCTTCCTCAGCTAATGAAAATATCAGAATGCCTGTTCTGTGTCCAATGATCATCTGTTCCTTCCTTCCTATTGGAGACAGGAAAAGAGAGCCCAGTCCCGTCTCCCCCATTCATTGCAAGAAGAAAGCATTTACCCCTTCCTGCTTTCCTGCTGGAACCTCCCTGCTACTCACCCTGTCGAAATGCTGGCCCCACGAGGTTTTTCATGCCGCAAAAACAGTAAGCAGGCACACCCAGACACAGACAGACTCAAGTCTGCATGCTTGGGAACGAGTGCTAAGTCAGGCGGGCCCTGACTCGAATGTTTTTCAATCTTCCACATGCGTGACTCATCGCCGAGTCACCCAAAATCATGCACAGCTGGACACGGAGGCAGTGATCTGGATGTGGAGGGGATTAAGATCACTCCGTTGTCATGGACAGATCACTTCCTGGTAAGGTTTAGGCTTGTTGCGACTTCCTTCCTCCGCAGAGGCGGGGGGCCGTTTTCTATGGTCCGTCCCCGGAGGCTAATGGATCCTGTAGGTTTCCTGACGACTCTGGGGGATTTTCCCACTGCCAAGACTGGCGTCTCATCTGAGGCCCTGGTTGACCTCTGGAATGGGGAAATGACCAGGGCAGTGGATGAGATTGCTCCGGAGCGACCTCTGCCATGTCGCAGACTCGGAGCAGCTCCTTGGTTTACTGAGGAGCTGTGAATGATGAAGCGGCAGGGCAGACGTCTAGAGCGACGGTGGCAGAAAACTCGCGATGAATCCGATCGGACACGGAGTAGAGCTCATTATAGAGCCTACTCCGTGGCGGTGGTAGCAGCGAAGAGATCGTTCTTCTCTGCTACCATTGTGTCTGCTGACAACCGTCCAGCAGAGCTGTTCCGTGTGGTGCGGGGCCTCCTTCATCAGGCCCCTCTAGTGGACCAGGAGGAATGCACAGTCAGCCGCTGTGACGGGTTTGCGCAACACTTTGCAGATAAAATCGATCGTATTTGTCACAACTTGGATGCCACATTGACAATGTCTGATGATGTCCCCTTGGCAACTGCTTGTCCAGTGTTGTGGGATTCTTTTCAGCTTCTACAGCCTGAGGATGTGGACAGACTCCTTTGGAGTGTGAGGCCATCTGCCTGCCTGCTTGACCCTTGCCCAGCTTGGCTGATTAGAGCTGCCCGGGGTGGACTGGCTGAGAGGACAGGGAGGGTGGTTAATTCTTCCTTGATGGAGGGGACGTTGCCACTCGCTTTGAAACGGGCGGTGGTTCACCCCCTCCTGAAGAAGCCCTCCCTGGATTCCATGGTGTTGGATAACTACCAGCCAGTCTCCAACATCCCGTTTCTGGGCAAGGTAATTGAGCGGGTGGTGGCGGCCCAACTCCAGAGGGTCTTGAATGAAATGGATTATCTGGATCCTTTTCAATCTGGTTTCAGGCTGGGCTTTGGGATGGAAACTGCCTTGGTCGCCTTGGTGGATGACCTACGCCAGGGACTGGACAGGGGGAGTGCGTCCCTGTTGGTCCTGCTGGACCTCTCGGCGGCGTTCGATACCATCGACCATGTTGGCCAAGTTGGGAGTTGGAGGCACTGTTTTGCAGTGGTTCCGCTCCTACCTGGAGGGTCGGTCCCAGATGGTGGTGCTGGGGGATGCCTGTTCGACACCCTGGCCTTTGAGGTGCGAGGTGCCACAGGGTTCAATTCTATCCCCCATGCTATTTAATATCTACATGAAACTGCTTGGAGAGGTCATCCGGGGGTTTGGAGTGGGGTGTCATCAATATGCTGATGACACTCAGCTCTATCTCTCCTTTCCTCCAGACTCCAGGGTGGCGGTTGAGGGCCTGGAGCGCTGTCTGGAAGCAGTGAGGATCTGGATGGGGGCTAATAAGCTGAAATTAAATCCGGATAAGACAGAGGCTCTCCTGGTTCAGAAATCCTCGATGCAGGTACTGGACTATCGGCTTGCTCTGAATGGGGTTGCACTCCCTCTGAAGGAGCAGGTCCGTAGCTTGGAGGTCCACCTGGATTCGCAGCTGCTCCTGGATTCCCAGGTGGCGGCTGTGGCTAGGGGGGCCTTCGCGCAGCTTCGGCTGGTGCGCTAGCTGTGGCCGTACTTGGATCTGGCAGACCTGGCCACGGTGATCCATGCAATGGTGACATCGAGGTTAGATTATTGTAACGCGCTTTATGTGGGGCTGCCCCTGAAGACGGTTCGGAAACTGCAATTAGTGCAGAATGCAGTGGCCTGTGTGGTCACTGGAGCTAGGCGGTTTGACTCTGTCAGCCCATTTCTCCGGGGGCTGCATTGGCTGCCCATTCGTTTCCAGGCCCAATTCAAGGTGCTGGTTTTGACCTTTAAAGCCCTATACTGCTCTGGGCCAGGGTATCTCAGAGATCGCCTACTTCTGTACAATCCGGCTCGTCCTCTTAAGTCATCAGAGAAGGCCTTTTTACAAGTGCCGCCGCCTAAGGAGGTAGGTGGGGCGGTGGCAAGAAATAGGGCCTTCTCAGTAGTGGCACCAACATTATGGAATTCCCTTCCCCTTGACTTGAGAATGGCTCCCTCTCTTGAGACTTTTCGGCGAGGCCTGAAGACATTTTTGTTTAAAGAAGCCTTCTGAGTGCATGACCTTTTTAAACATCTTTTCTGTATCTTTTTTAGTATTTTTACAGGTCTGATTCCTCTGATTTGCTACCTTTTGCTCTTTTTATCTGACTTTTTATTTGACTATGGTTTTTATGGGTATATGTTAATGTGTTTTAAATATGTTTTTATTTGTGTTTAAATTATGTTTTTAATCTGTTTTTAACATGTTGTGAGCTGCCCTGGGTCCCTTTGGGGAGATATATATATCTCATATATATATATATATATATATATATATATATATATATATATATATATATAATAATAATAATAATAATAATAATAATAATAATAATAATAATAATTTATGCAACTCAAGTCCAATTCACTGACTCGGGTTCTCAATCCTGGGACGTAAAGAGTGGGTCCTGGGGTCCTGGTGCTAAAAAGTTTGAGAAAAACCGTCCTACTATGTTTATAAAATACTTCTTTGAGTAAGGAGGCGCTAACATCGCGGCATTAGGGGCTACTGCACCATGCCATAACAATCGGATGCAAAATGGCCAGCAGAGTGCAGCACAGAAAACAGAATTGAAATTGTTCCTTTTGTTCAAAAGTTATGGCCAAAAAACCAGAAGGAAAAAATGTATGGAGCCCTATGGAAAGTGAAAGTGGGCCATATTGCGCGTTTACTCGCGAGTAGGCATACATGCCATAGTCTGTTGAAAAGGACAGGCTGAGAGGAATCCAATGACACCAGAATGGTCCCAATCCAATGAATGCAGTCCAAAAAAACACCCGAGAAGCTCCCCCCTCCCAGCTGCGAGTCTGAGTCCGAAACGAAGCCTTGTGGCCCCAAGTAGGCGGATTTGCCTTAGTCGAGGCAGGCTGAGAGGCTCCAAGGATGTCAGAAAGGTCCTCATCCAATGAGGGCAGCCCCCCAAAACACCGGAGAAGGAGGTTCCTCCCTCCCAATCTATGGAGCCCTATGGAAAGCAAAGCAGCCTCACAGTCGCATTGACTCACAAGTACGCAGGCGTACCTTGGCTGGTGGTCAGGCCAGGCAAAGGGGAATGTGAGGACACCAGAAGGGTCCTGATCCGATGGAGTTGCTCCAGAAGGCAGCCTCCCTCCCCTAAAATGTACAAAAAAGAGACTTGAACGGTAAGGGGGAAGTTTTCTATTTTGCACTTGTGAAACCAGGTGGGTCTTTATTCTGATGTGCCTGAAACAGAAGAACTTTAAACTGGGCACTGGGAGTGCTGATGCTTTTAGGGGGTTGTTATTGCAGGCAGACTACACAGTAAGCTCCATTGACCACTATGGGACTTACTTCTGAGTAGACATGCATAGGATTGGGCTCAAGGTCTGCAATCCTACCCACACTTTCCTGAGAGTAAGCCCCATTGACCACAATAGGACTTACTTCAGAGTAGATTCACTGGCGGAACAGGACTGGCTCCCCCTTATTTAATTATTTCTTTTATTTTAATTTAATTATTTATAATTATTTATTTTAGTATGCTTGATGATGTCACTTCTGGCCATGACATCACTTCCAATGGGTCCTGGACAGACTGTCATTCTAAAAAGTGGGTCTCGGTGCTAAAAGTTTGAGAACTGCTGCCATAAGGTGTTAGTAAATTGACAAGGGGGTGTGTGTGTGACTCTATAAGGTTTCAAAATCACTAAAATCAGAATTTGGAGAAATAAGACCATCATGTTATATATCAATCAGTGTGTAATTTCATGCAGAATGCAATGAAACAAACCACATTGAAATATCTGTGTTCTAACAAAAGGTACAGCCAAGAAACCAGTGGGCGACGGGGCAATGGTACATCACCACGCCCACCACCTGGGGCTTTGCCCCGCCCACTGCATGGGGTGATGCGCAGGCCTCCCGCACCAGGTGACGCGAATCCTAGTGACGCCACGGCCTCCGGAAACAGTTGGAAGTGACAACATCATGTCACCACCACTATCTGGGTGCCACGCTTCACACAGGGTGCCATCGGCCTCTGGTCACTGCTGCTGTTCATGCTAATGCATGGGGGGGTCTCCTGAGGGTGGGTTGCACACAAAAGTGTTTGGTATTGGGCCCCACAGCTCCTTAGGCTGGCCCTGTCCATATCTCAATGGTGCTCCTGGAGAAAGATCCTTTCACAAGCAGTCCCGCCATTTTTATCTCCACGGACATATGACGGCAACATGGCTGGTGTAAGTCCAAGGAGACCCATAGGTGATGGGCAGACTACCAGGGGGTAATTTTTTTTTTAAACTTAACTTCTTGCTGAATCTTCAGTCACCCTCCCACAACGGGATGCAGTGTGCACTTTGTAGGTGTGGTGCATCAGGGGTGAAGGATAGAATTGGGCAGAAAGTATACTTCTGAAGCATATTTTAATCTTTTGTCTCATTTTGTGCAATATAATGAGTATCATGTCTCCAGAGATCTAATTATTTGTTTTAAGTTTTCTGAATCTAAGGGTCATGTGTATATCCCTAGGCTCAACAAACATCTCAGAAGAATTTCCCCTTACAATGAGGTACTGCACATTTTATAATGGCTGAATGTAATCCAGGAGTGTTTTCAAACTATACAGAGAAGCTCATATGGTATAGAAGCTGTATCTCTCACGTCTGCTTGGAGTGAAAGAAGGAAGAATAGAGCTCATTCAGGTATGAATTGTTGCCATGGAGTCACTGGGGGGGCTACGCTCTTGTGCATGGGAGGGAGTGCAGCTGGCTGCAGGGTGATGGGCTCTGAAATCCCTCGGGCTCCAGGGAAGGCGGGAAGGGCCAGCGCATATGCCCTGCATATGTAATTACCCAAGCTAGAAGACTGTACAGTTCCTCACGGGAGGGGAGGAACTCTTACATGCTGTGGTGAGGCTCCCTGCAGAACTTAGTGCTTAGTGCTTTGCACCCTTCTAGCTACACCACTGCACCCAGACATGACGTGAAAAACATAATAGATGCACAAAGAAACCCAAGTAGCCAATGCAAGTGCATTTAAGTTGTATCATCGTTTGTCAAACTGTACTTAAATTTTGTTATTACTTGTTTTTTAAAAAGGGAAAGGGGGGGGGGGACCTGGAAAACTATAAGCCGGTCAGCCTAACATCTATACTAGGTAATATGGTGGAATGCCTCATCAAAGATAAAATCTCAAAACACATAGACGAACAGGCCTTGCTGAGGGAGAATCAGCATGGCTTCTGTAAGGGTAAGTCTTGCCTCACAAACCTTTTAGAATTCTTTGAAAAGGTCAACAGGCATATGAATGCGGGAGAACCCGTGGACATTATATATCTGGACTTCCAGAAGGCATTCGACACGGTCCCTCACCAAAGGCTACAAAAAAACTCCAGTCAGGGAATTAGAGGGCAGGTCCTCTCCTGAACTGAGACCTGATTGAAGACCAGGAAACAGAGAGTGGGTGTCAATGGACAATTTTCACAATGGAGAGAGGTGAAAAGCGGTGTGCCCTAAGGATCTGTCCTGGGACCAGTGCTTTTCAACCTCTTCATAAATGACCTGGAGACAGGGTTGAGCAGTGAGGTGGCCAAGTTTGCAGAGGACACCAAATTTTTCCAAGGGGTGAAGATCAGAAGAGATTGTGAGGAGCTCCAGAAGGATCTCTCCAAACTGCTTGCTCCCAGGAAAGTCTGGATAAGATTGTAGCTTGCATTCATGAAGCCTGCTCCTATGTGTGTTTACTGGGAAGTAAGTATCACTAAATTCAATTCTGGGGCAGGGATGGGGCACTTCAGACCTGGGAGTGAAGCAGGCCTCCGCCTCATCTTAACCCCTGTCTCGGGCCTGCCGGTGTTACACAGGGCTACTCGGTTCTGCGCCAGCTAAATATCTGGCACAGATTCATTGAGTAGGCTGTTCCCTTACCCTGAGGAGACCTTTTAATCAAATTGCTTTTAATCCAATGCTGGATACAGCGTGGACCCAGCAGCCCCACTGTGCCAGCGTTGGATAGCATTGGGCTACCCGCTGTTTTGCCAGAGCAGAAGGTTCAAAAATGTCCTTTAAAATTCCACTTTCACAAGCCCACTATATTGAGCATTTTTTTTTTTGTTGCTGTTGCCAGGCTTGGATCCTCAACAAACTCACCAGTGTTTAGTCTGTTGAGGCAAAGGAAGTTTGACTGTTGGTATTTTCCAAGCCAGAAGGACCCACTCAGAAATGTGGATAGTCTTATTGATGTTTCTTGTTTTCCTTGCTTTTCTTGGGTGCAGGCACTTCCATAGATAGATAGATAGATAGATAGATAGATAGATAGATAGATAGATAGATAGATAGATAGATAGATAGATAGATAGATAGTATTGGCAACCTTCAGTCTCGAAAGACTATGGTATCGCGCTCTGAAAGGTGGTTCTGGCACAGCGTCTAGTGTGGCTGAAAAGGCCAATCCGGGAGTGACAATCCCTTCCACACCGGGAGCAAGTGCAGTCTGTCCCTGGTCTGTCTCCCTGGCTATGGGCCTTCCTGGCTATGGGCCTTATAGATAGATAGATAGATAGATAGATAGATAGATAGATAGATAGATAGATAGATAGATAGATAGATAGATAGATAGATAGATAGATAGATAGATAGATAGATAGATAGATAGATAGATAGATACCTTTATTGGCATACAAGCAGTCATATTAAAGAGAGACAGTGAATTAAAATTATCATAATAATGCAGACACTGTGACTCTCTAGCATTGCAATCCAATACAGGATAGTTTGGTGAAATTTGGCTGGTCAAATTCAAACACAAATCTCAACCTGCATGAATGAGTCATCTTTATTTCTTCCTAAGATTTTTTTCAGATATGTTTACTGGTCATGTCTCATTATCCACTGCCTTGTTCCGGAACCCCCCAGTGGATAAAAGGAATCAGTGGATACTAATTCAGTGGAAAAATAGCTTTAAAGACCCAGGTCACCACAGAATGCATTGATATAGATATTATACTGCCTTGAGCCACTAGATGGGGTAAATAATGGAATCTAATGGAATGAAATTATAATTATTTAACAGCATGAAGGTAGCAAATTTGATTTTGGTGCTTTTATTTCTTGTTACAAGGCATTTAAAGGTGGACCTCAGTATCAGTGGTAAGTCAAATCAGAGGGTACCAAATACGAGGTGGATACTGACGTCCTACCTGTATTTTCTTTTGTCATTTCATAGATGTTGAAGATTGTCAATGGGGAACCACTCTGCTCAGTTCTACTTTTCTCTCAGTGGACTCTCAAATGATATACACTTCCAGATTTTCCTCTTTTCCCTATTCTTGTTGATTTATCTGTTGACCCTGGTAGGGAATGGAATGATCATGCTGGCTGTAAGAACCAGTCCTCATCTCCAGAGTCCCATGTACTTCTTCTTGAGCCACCTCTCTTTCTTGGATATGGGTTATTCATCGGTCACTGTCCCAAGCATGCTGGAGACCATCATTGGGAAGCAGAAGACCACATCTGCTGGTGAGTGCTTCACTCAGGCATTCTTTATGTTGCTTTCAGCCACTATAGAAGTCTTTATCCTCTCATCCATGGCTTGCGACAGATACTCTGCCATATGCCAACCACTGCATTCCATGGAATTAATGAATATCTCATTCTGTCAAAAGCTCGTGGCCACTGCATGGATAATTGGATTCTTTCATGCACTTACAAACACATTACCACTCTTAAGGCTACAATTCTGTGGCTCCAATGTTATCAGACATTTCAGCTGTGAGCTCTCTTCAATCATCTCTCTATCCTGCAATGACACGTTCACCAATCAAATGTTATTTTTCCTTTGTGTAGGGGCTGTTACACAATACCATAGTCTTCCGAGACTGAAGGTTGCCAACAGGTCTGAAGATTAACTCCACAGAGGGTTGATATAAAGCTTTCTCTCCCTGCAGCTCTCACCTCACTGTAGTGATTCTCTTCTATGGAACAGGCTACTTTTGTTATCTTCGGCTAAGCTCAGCAACGTCAGTCGTTTTAGATACAATCCTTTCTATACAGTACAGCATCCTCACCCTCTTGCTCAACCCCATCATATACAGTTTGCAGAACAAAGAAATGAAAGCAGCGTTTAGAAAGATGCTGAGACTAAAATCCTGAGATTCTGTTTCCATTAAAACTCTTTGGATGTATCTCAGGTCTGCATAGACCCACACCATAGGATCAGATTCATGAAGGGGGATTCTATATTGGTAGTGCTGGCAGTGCTGAGCCTGCCCTCTCCACACCCCCTTCCACCCGCCTGCCACCCCTCCTGCTGACTTACCTTCACTGGCGAGCAGTGGGAGAAGCACTGGAGTGCGGGGGGGGGGGAGGAGGCCTCATGGATGGGCCAGCCCTGTGTCCAGCCAGTTTGCTGGCTTTACAAATCAGGCTCCATGTTTCCATACTGTGCCTCAGTTTTTCAGTTTGACATCGAGTTGGGAGATAATACATTCAAGGCAGAAATTCAACAGGTGAAACGTTCCTCCATTGCACAGCTTAGAGTTGCACCTGATGAAAGTCTGCCTAATGCCTCTGTGGATGGCACTGTGCTTCTCCAAGTGCCACATACTATATGTATATAAATGTCCAGTCATATTCCAGTGGTACCTATTAAGGCACTATTGCCATTGTGATTGAATATACAGTTAAAACCATTCAGGCCAGCAGGCATATCTTGCACTACAAATGTATAAAGTACTTCAAGAATTGACACAGTGCCTCACACCAAGTTTCCACTTAGCATTGGCATCACGAGGGCTTGCATCACCTGGTGCGGGAAGCCAGCACGTCACCCCCATGATGGACCTCCTCCCATGCAGTGGGCAGAAAAATACCATGGGTAGTGGGCGTGATGATGTACCATTGCCCCATCCCTACTGGTTTTTTGGCTATAAATTCTGATAGCATAGAGATATTTCAACATGGTTCATTTAATTGAATTCTGCATGAAATGACACATTGACTGATATATAACATGATGGTATTCGAAAATATGAAGATTTTAAAAATTGGGGTGAGTAGTGGTGTCACCCTCCTGCCGTGTCCGGGAGGTGTCATTGTGTCATCTGGTGCAGCCCGCACCCTCTAGCGATGCCACTTCTGCTTCAGTCAGCATCGGTATATGTCTTCTCACAGGAATATCTGCATCCTGCTCATGAGAAATTCAGGCCACAATCCTAACCAATTTTCCAACACTGACATAAGGGCAATGCAACTTCGAGGTCAGGGGACAAACATTGCCCTACCTTGAGGAGGCCTCCAAGACTGTCCCCCAACTGCAGGATGTAGCACATGCCCCACTGGCTTGAAGCGTTTAATCAACTCACATATTAAATATCTCACTTCCAATAAATTGCCATTAA
Organism: Tiliqua scincoides; assembly: GCF_035046505.1. NCBI lineage: Eukaryota > Metazoa > Chordata > Lepidosauria > Squamata > Scincidae > Tiliqua > Tiliqua scincoides. Next base: position 101,002,436 of record NC_089825.1, on the reverse strand, counting down.
ACTTTGAGAAGTCTAAAATAGTGGTTTTCGGTTCCCAATGGAAACCTACCTCTTGGTCCTTTGGTGGGAAGGTAATTGAACAGGTTAAAGTTTTCAAGTACCTGGGAATTCTGTTTCATCATAGGCATACTTGGTCACCCCATCGCCAGGCTGCTATTAACTCAAGCAGTTTATTAGTTCAAGCTACTTTGCGGGTTTTTTTACACCTGGGGCAAACCTTATATCCCAGCAGCGGTGCAGATCTTTAAGTCCAAGCTTCTGGCAAAGTTGCTGTATGGTACCTCTATCTGGATTTCAGCCATTTCCACTCTAGTAGAACGTGTTCAATCCAGATTATCTACAAATGTACTAAGAGCAAGATTTAATAGACCAATGGAAAGTCCCCAGTCATTTTCTTGCAACCTGACCTCAAAAGAGTCCTTGACCCATGTACTTTTGTATTATACCCACTATATTGATTTACGCCATCAGTTTCTATATCCATTCCTGGAAAGCTTTCATGGTTCAGATACAGACTTGGTCTGGTACTTGTTAGACGGGAGAAATAAGTGCCGCTCATCAAATGTAGCAAAATATATATTTAAGGCACAGTCGAGGCGTAAATTCTTCTGTATTTCTTTGCCTGATCAATGATTGGTGTCTACCCTGAATGTTTTAATTTTGTTTTCTTGTTGGATTGTTTATGCCAATAAAGGTGGAATGAATGAATGAATGCCCCACTGGCACAGCTATGCCAGTGCTGGAAAGTTGGTTAGGATTGCTCCTTCAGTTTTATAATTGCCTTTAACCCAGCACCCAGTTCTCCCATTGTGAGCCAGTCCTGACTGACCCTTAGCAAAGAGATCTTAGTGACAGTCAGGTATGGCAAGATGAAGAGTGTAAATAAAGAGGACAACTACTTCCTTTAGTAGCTGGTCATTCCTATTACTGAAGGCCCAATCCTACCGAAACCCCCGCATGGTGATGAACAGACTCTAGCTCAGGCAACATTGTATCCTGATAGGATTTTTGTCTGCTAGAGCTCAACCCAGTTAACTCAAGACTGTCTTGCTTGCATATTGGGGGGGGGGGATATCCTATTTCTTTCCATAGTGTTTATTCATGCTGTGTTTCCTGTAGGACAGTGGTTCCCAACCTGGGGTAGGTATACCCCTAGGGGTAGAACTATGGGTGTACCAAAAAAAAAATTCAGTAATGACAAGGAAAGGGAGGTAGCATCCCAAAATGCCTTGCAGGGGTGGCAAGGTAGGAAGGATGGCAGTTAGCTGACTGCAAAAGCCCCACAAACTGCTAGATTTCCCCCCCCCAATTGGTGTTTTATTATCAGATATGGATCAGTGTTTGAAAGCTGGCACAGTAAAAAAAAACAAAAACTGAAACATAATGAGGAAAGTGATCAATCATCAATAATTTCTCAGGACACATCTAACATTTTGGGGCAAAAGAGTCTTCAGTTCTTCAAACAGGTAAAGAGAAAATATTGCGATGAATACATGGTATGGATTTTGAATATAGGAGATGAGGATTATCCTAAACCCAAATAAATTAAAAGTTTACAATAAGTATAAGTTTAATAATTATATATTTTAAAAAAAGAAAAATCCTCTTAACCCTCCCAAGCAGTAACTCATTTCTTTAAAAACAATTCCCCAACCATACTAAAGGCTGCAATCCTATCCATAATTATAGTTGGCAACCTTCAGTCTCGAAAGACTATGGTATCGCGCTCTGAATATCCATAATTACTCAGGTGTAAGCCCCATAGACTATCATTGTTAAAAGCATATGCATAGTAGCCTGCTAAAAGTACAGATATGTAACATTTCTCCAAATGCAGTTATGTACTATGACAGCATCACGTCTAATATATTAAAAATAAAATACATGTTGAAATGAATGGGAATCCTTCTGAAATTGGTTTGTGACCCACAGTTTGAGAAACACTGTGTTAACCCAATGCCCATTCACTAATTGATAATGAAATCCGTGGGTTTTGAGACCCTGTAATCCTCCAGAGGTGAGGGAACCCTCTGGGAGGTCTTAGAAGGTCATTTCCAGTTTTTTGTGAAAAGTGGAAGTGATGTTTTAAGGCCTTAAAGGGCCTTCAGAGGACCAGGGAAGCCCTCTCTGACCCTCTGAAGACCTTTTAAGGCCTTAAAACGTCACTTCCAGTTTTTACCAAAAAGTGGAAGTGACTTTCTAAGACCTCCCACAAGCCTTAGAAGTCATTCTGAGGTCTATGGAGGCCACACATGGCCTTCTTGACCTTTCGAACACCCTCTGGGAGCTGTGCTCTCCTCGCCTCTGGAAGGTCCATGTGGGTTCAACCCATGAGTTCGGGAACCTGCAGAAGCTGAAATCCTTGGGTTTCAAATTCATGGATACAGCGGGCCCACTGCACTTATCATAGTAACGTTTTCTGCAGGAGGTCTCCTTTGCTGCCATTCATGATGGGAATTAATTTGCTTGCATTCTGGGAGCAATAAGCAAAATCTTCACTATGATAAATTAGAGTACAGCAACAACAAGATATAAAAGAGAATTAAAGGATCAGTGTTTTAGAATTTTACGCTAAATTCCCGAGGGACAGCAACTCCAAGGACTATGAGTGTGTTTATTTATGCTCGACAAATAGTTGAAGTAACAAGTTCCATTATTTGTATGTGCAATGAGAATTATCCCTCTCCTTTGGCACTACATACAATCAAAGACAAAAAAATGTAATCATTACTGTGTGGATAAAATAGGAAAAAAGGGAATATGAGTCAGGTTCCTTGGCCTCTGAGTCGGGCAGCTCAATCCTACCAAGTTTCCCCTGTGCTGATGCAGCTGCACCAGTGAGGGCGACCATGCAACTCATGTGGGAATTTAGCAGGCAGAGGTCTTCTTGAGGTAAGGAGACAAGGCCCCAGCTGCAGGTCAACTCAGACCTGTGCCAGCAATATCGTTGACCTTTGCCAGTGGATCAGGTCCAGGAAGGGGATAGGATATGGCACACGCTGGTGCCCCTCATCCTGCCCCCTTCCATGCCTTTTCTGCCCAGACCCACCTATGTCACTGCCCTCCTCACCCCTATGCTCTTCTGCATCCTGCTCTCGCCCTGAACATCTCCCTGGGCTGTACCTGCCTGCTCTGACGGGATTGAAGGTGCACCATTGCAAAGTGCTTTATGGCACATTTTTATGGCTAGCAGTGGTGGAGCCCACATTCTTATGGCATAAAGCAAGCATGGGATTGGGCCAAAAACCATACTTAAGAGTAGAATGTTTTAATAGTTCAGCATTATATCTGCATATTGAACCACCCAAGTACGTATTTGGGAGTGAAATCGTGGTTTGAAGGGAGTTTGAAAACCATGGGTTGAGTATACTATCTGCACCAAGCAGATCCTTGATTAAGAACATTCCTCAACTTTCTAGCCTTTGCTTGCAAGATGACCAACACAATACGCATCCCTTTTTGCATGCCCTCTGGGACCATCAGACTCAAATTACTGCAGAAAAGTGACAACAATTCTAAAATCATTGGTTAGTATCAGTCTCAAGATAGGCACTACTTTTGGAAATTAAATTGAGCCTGACTACTCCTTTTACTACTCTGAAGGGGGCAGAGATAGAGTTTGCCTGGCTGGGGTGTTGCCACGCCTCAGTTTGGGAACCTCTGCCCTACTTCAATTATCCTCATATAGACTGGGTCAATTTGTGTTCTGGTCACGATAAGGACATCGGATTTCTTGAGGTGCTAAATGACTGTGGCTTAGAGCAGCTAGTCACGGAGCCCACCAGAGGGCAGGTGACTCTGGATTTAATATTGTGTGGTACACAGGACCTGGTTAGAGATGTCAATGTTACGGAGCCATTGGGGAACAATGATCATGCTGCAATCTGTTTTGACATGCACATTGGGGGAAGAATACCAGGCAAATCTCTAACAAAAACCCTTGATTTCCGACGGGCGGACTTCCCTCAATTGAGGAGGCTGGTTGGAAGGAGGTTGGAAGGGAGGGTAAAAAGAGTCCAATCTCTCCAGAGTGCATGGAGGCTGCTTAAAACAACAGTAATAGAGGCCCAGCAGAGGTGTATACCGCAAAGAAAGAAGGGTTCCACTAAATCCAGGAGGGTGCCCGCATGGCTAACCAACCAAGTTAGAGAGGCTGTGAAGGGCAAGGAAGCTTCCTTCCGTAAATGGAAGTCTTGCCCTAATGAGGAGAATAAAAAGGAACATAAACTGTGGCAAAAGAAATGTAAGAAGGTGATATGGGAGGCCAAGCGAGACTATGAGGGACGCATGGCCAGCAGCATTATGGGGAAAAATAAAAGCTTCTTCAAATATGTTAGAAGTAGGAAACCCGCCAGAGAAGTGGTTGGCCATCTGGGTGGTGAGGGCGGGAAAGGGGAGATAAAATGAGACTTAGAGATGGCAGATAAATTAAATGAGTTCTTTGTATCTATCTTCACGGCAGAAGACCTCGGGCAAATACCGCTGCCCGAACGGCCCCTCCTGACCGAGGAGTTAAGTCAGATAGAGGTTAAAAGAGAAGATGTTTCAGACCTCATTGATAAATTAAAGATCAATAAGTCACCGGGCCTTGATGGCATCCACCCAAGAGTTATTAAGGAATTGAAGAATGAAGTTGCAGGTCTCTTGACTAAGATATGCAACTTATCCCTCAAAACGGCCACGGTGCCAGAAGATTGGAGGATAGCAAATGTCATGCCTATCTTTAAAAAGGGAAAGAGGGGGGACCTGGGAAACTATAGGCCAGTCAGCCTAACATCTATACTGGGTAAGATGGTGGAATGCCTCATCAAAGATAGGATCTCAAAACACATAGGTGTACAGGCCTTGCTGAGGGAGAATCAGCTTGGCTTCTGTAAGGGTAAGTCTTGCATCACGAACCTTATAGAATTCTTTGAAAAGGTCAACAGGCATGTGGATGCGGGAGAACTCGTAGACATTATATATCTGGACTTTCAGAAGTCGTTCAACACGGTCCCTCACCAAAGGCTACTGAAAAAACTCCACAGTCAGGGAATTAGAGGACAGGTCCTCTCATGGATAGAGAACTGGTTGGAGGCCAGGAAGCAGAGAGTGGGTGTCAATGGGCAATTTTCACAATGGAGAGAGGTGAAAAGCGGTGTGCCCCAAGGATCTGTCCTGGGACCGGTGCTTTTCAACCTTTTCATAAATGACCTGGAGACAGGGTTGTGCAGTGAGGTTGCAAAGTCTGCAGACAACACCAAACTTTTCTGAGTGGTGAAGATCAGAAGTGATTGTGAGGAGCTCCAGAAGGATCTCTCCAGACCAGCAGAATGGGCAACAAAATGGCAGATGCGCTTCAATGTCAGTAAGTGTAAAGTCATGCACATTGGGGCAAAAAATCAAAACTTTAGATATAGGCTGATGGGTTCTGAGCTGTCCATGACAGATCAGGAGAGAGATCTTGGGGTGGTGGTGGACAGGTCGATGAAAGTGTCGGCCCAATGTGCGGCAGCAGTTAAGAAGGTCAATTCTATGCTTGGGATGATTAGGAAAGGTATTGAGAACAAAATGGCTAATATTATAATGCCGTTGTACAAATCGATGGTAAGGCCACACCTGGAGTATTGTGTCCAGTTCTGGTCGCCGCATCTCAAAAAAGACATAGTGGAAATGGAAAAGGTGCAAAAGGGAGCGACTAGGATGATTACTGGTCTGGGACACCTTCCTTACGAGGAAAGGCTATAGCGTTTGGGGCTCCTCAGCCTAGAAAATTGACGCCTGAGGGGAGACATGATTGAGACATACAAAATTATGCAGGGGATGGACAGAGTGGATAGGGAGATGCTCTTTTCACGTAACACCAGAACCAGGGGACAGCCACTAAAATTGAGTGTTGGGAGAGTTAGAACAGACAAGAGAAAATATTTCTTTACTCAGCATGTGGTTGGTCTATGTAACTCCTTGCCACAGGATGTGGTGACGGCATCTGGCCTGGACGCCTTTAAAAGGGGATTGGACAAGTTTCTGGAGGAAAAATCCATTACGGGGTACAAGCCATGATGTGTATGCGCAACCTCCTGATTTTTTAAATGGGCTATGTCAGAATGCCAGATGCAGGGGAGGGCACCAGGATGAGGTCTCTTGTTATCTGGTGTGCTCCCTGGGGCATTTGGTGGGCCTCTGTGAGATACAGGAAGCTGGACTAGATGGGCCTATGGCCTGATCCAGCGGGGCTGTTGTTCTTAGCCTGGGGAGACCACTAGCAGACTCTGTTCCTATGTTGGATGCAAAAGAGCTGCACTGTCTCCCTCTGGATCAGGGTGCAGGACCATCTTTAGGAATGGGCTACCCATCGGTTAATGAGTGTGTTGTCAGAACCCAAGGCCTGTAAAAGTTTATCAACCCCTTGCCTGCAATGACAAAATTATTTTCCATAATAATCATGACAGGAAATGAATAATAATAATAATAATTGTAAGACAAGAAACACAGCCAGTGAACATTTTCTTTCATTGAACTTTATGTACACAAACACACTTTGTAAGTTTGTAAATTTATATTTCTAGATTCATATTGAACTTCATGACTTTGCATATATAATCATGCCAATCAACATGCTTCTTTTGGAGGCAGCTGCAACCAGTGTGAGCTAAATCGCAGCTGCAGCAGGAGTCACTCCGCAATCTTGGGGTGGCCTCTTTGACATCCCCTGTGCAGCTTGGCAACCGGGTTCAGGGCCCCTGCCGCCTGCTTTGTATGCCACCAAACATTCCACATTACTTTCAATCACAATGCACTATCAATGTACATGACACTATTTCCAACATCTTCAAGAAAAGTGGAAGAACTTCCGTAATTGCAGTCACTGCCCTTAATCCACATCTGTAGCCATCTGCGCACCTGGCAGTGCTGGGTGGATAGGATTGGGCTGCTACTTCCGAGCAGACACACAGAGGGATGTTCGGTAAGATCAACACCACACATGCTTAATGGCTGCCTGCTCGTAATAGTACAGTTCAAAACAACCTTCTTAATTAGCTATAAAGAGAAGAAAAGTACATTTCTTGAAATCCTAAAAACATGTTTTTCTGGTTGCACAGATGCCAAATCTACGAGACGAGTTGTGTGTCTACTTTATAATTATCAAAATCACTAAAGATTTTTTTTTCTTCTGCTCAATTTGGTAACACAACAAATCATTTTATTTAAATATCCATCATTAAATTCTGAGCTCACATCTATTTTGAAGCATCTGTGCCACTCAGAGCTGAGAGTAGCCGTTGCTCCCTAGAGTAATAGAGTTCAATTCATCTCCTCTTCTTTAGTTTCTCAAATAGAAAACTGTTGTTAGTGGAATCTCTATGTCTACAGAGAGCTTCTGTTCCTGTGTCGTTCCTTCAAGGAATGTGTTAAGTTCTACTAAGGAGTTTAGTCCAAACAGGGCCACTGTAGTCAGGAGGACTGTAGCTTATAAGAATGTCATGTATTGTTTTAAAGAATACAAACATGCAACTTGGCATGCTGTTGTCCTTGCTGTCGCTCCCTGTTCTTGTGTGTAAGATTCCTAGAAACACCCAGGAGAACCTGTACATGCCCGGAGACCCCACTGTCGGTGGGATCCTTTCTGTAATACCAATTTCCAAATTGATACACAGTTTTACAGACCATCCAGATACGATGCGTTATATGCTTAGGTAAGTTCTTCATTGTTCCATAGTCATAAGGCTAGTTCACAAATCATGACTAGAGGGGCAGAAATTGGCATGAATGATGACATCACACGTGAAATTGTTCTTCAATAGTCCGAAGTATTGTGGAAAAGGAGGACTACTCTGAGTATGTTCAAGGTCAGCAACTACCTCTCTCAAGTGTTCTCACTGTATTGTATGCGATCACCCTTTATTACATGGCAATTCACTGAAGTGTGTCATGAGACATTCGTTCAAAGTTCTTGTCTATTGGCAAAATTTGGCTGCGTGATCAGGGACCTTGGTGCAGTGGCTCATGACACACTTCAGTAGATTGCCATGAAATAAGGGTGATGAATATATGAATGCTACACAAACTACTTCTTAGGGAGATAAATGTATAATAAGAGGAAGAGGAAATCCAGAAATTTATGTGATGCAACATATATTTAAGTTCTGAATGGTCAGTGGAAAGAGAGAAGTGAAAAAATCCTTGACAGGGAAGGGACCTGTAAACCTGCAAAATGAAGGAAGGAAGAGAAGAGGGAGGAGAAGATATAACTGGGAAGACACCGTTTTAGAGAAATGAGGGATATTAACCAGAGGACCAGACATTTATAGATTTTTACATGGACGATAGATTTTTACATAGACAATAGGTTCAATTAAGATCCAGGTTCAAATTGCTGCTCAGCCACAAAAATTCATGGTTAACATTGGGGCAGTCAATAGCTTAGTCTCACCTCACAGGATTGTTATGAGGAAAAAAGAGGAAAGAAACAATGTACACCATTCTGAGATGCTTGGAGGAAAGGCAGCAATAAGTAAGTAAGCAAGTAAGCAAGTAAGTAAAATAAATAAATAAATAAATAAATAAATAAATAAATAAAGTAGCAAGCAAGCAAGCTCAACATGGGCCATGTTACATTCTGAGATGTCCTTGATGGATTCCCAGTCTCCCAGATGGCTATTTCCTATTGTGTCACACACTTGAAAGGGTGCACTGGGAGACTTCCCAATTGTTCCGGAGATGTGTGTCCTCACTAACATACACCTCCTGATTGCACTTCTAATGAGATTGAGGAGGAAAATCAGCATCTAAATATTGATGCTTGGTGACCACAAATGGTCTTACTTATCTCAGAGCTAAAAGCTCCCATGATTTGACATTGTTTGCATGTCTAAATAAGCATGGAACAGTCCAAGATGAAGCTTTCACAAGCCAGGTAGAGCAGTTGCTCCAAAAAACCAAATGTCATCCCTCCTTCTTTCACTTTCTCTTTCTTGAATTTATCTATCGTTCCCGTGCACAACTTATATTTGTCTCCTTGTCTTAGCAGAGATTCTTAATGTTTGTAAATCATTGTGTATGTGGTCCTAATGACAGTGCATGAAATATCTTATCTGAATTTAAGTACTACCAATCTCATTGCAGCAAGAATATGCCACATTTTCAGCATGTCCTGTCCTTGATTTTTGCAATTCATGAGATCAATCAGAATGCCAGACTCTTGCCCAATGTTACCCTGGGATTTCACATCTGTGACAACATGTTTAATTCATGGAGTACGTATGAGAGTGCCTTGAGTCTACTGTTCACACAGCAAAGGAATATAACCAATTACAAGTGTGATAGAAAAAAACATGTGTTGTCTGTTATTGGAGGGCTTACTGAAGAGACTTCCATCCAGCTGGCCCCAATTACCAATGTCTACAAGATTCCTCAGGTACGTTACTGATCTTCCTCAATGCCTTTCCATTTAATGATGCTCATTGGGTGACATGCAAATTAAATAACTGTGGGTCGAGACCCACTAAGTGGGTTGCGAGTCAATTTCAGATGGGTCCTCATTCATTTCAAAGTGTATTTTATTTTTAATAGACTTGATGCTACCATGGGATGTGACTGTATTTGGGGAAATATTATAGATGTGTACTTTGAACAGACTGCTATGTATATGCTTTTAACAATGATCATCAATGGGGCTTAGTCCCAGGGCAGTGTGGATAGGATTGGAGCCTGTTTGGGGAACTTTTTCAAACAGATTGGCAACTGCTTGGGATAGTTTCTTATTTTAAATACATTTTTAGCTTGAACTGTTAATTTCCTTAATTTATTGATTTGATTTGGTCATATGGGGTGTGTGAGAAAAGTTTTCCTGCTTGATGATGTCACTTCTGGGCATGACATCACTTCCAGTTTAATGTCATCACTTCTGTTGGTTCCTGACAGATTGTCATTCTAAAAAGCAGGTGCTAAAAAGTTTGAGAACCACTGGTCTGTTGGGTTCCCTTATGTGTTCAAGAGGAGAAGAAAGGAAGTTTGCCTGACTCTTTTCATTGCACTCATGATGTCTGGAATAAATCAGTTCCTGGAATGACACATTTTTCATAAATAACTGAAATTTAATCAACATACGAGTAATGTAGAGGTGCTCATGTAGGGTGAGCAGCCATGCCCAAGCGCCTTGGATCCTGCGGAGCTTGGCTCTGCGGAACCGCCGCTCCCTCTCCCCCGACATGTGTCCCACATGCCCCCAGCCACACCTCCCCCCTCCCCGTAACGCCTCCCCCATGCCACCGACCTCACCCCCATCTCCAAATTCTGCATCCCGGCAGTCCGGGAAACCACTGAGCCGCAGAACTTGGGCGCCTGCTGCATGCTGGCTCAGCGCCAGCTGGAGCTGGGCTAGCTCCGGTTGGAGCCTGGCAGTAAGCCCTGCAAACGTGCCTTATGGCACATTTGCGACTGAGGTCTGCAGCACAGAGCCGCACCGTGGACCCCAGGTTTGGGCTCTAAATATTGCTAGAAAACTAGAAACAATCATACCACTTTAGAATAGGGGTTCCCAATTTTTTTTTAGCACAAGGACCCATTCTTTAAAACAACACCCTATCAGGACCCACCTAGGTTCACCAGACTTGTAAAAAAAAAAATGACCTTGAAATAAATACAAAGGCTATTCTGAAACTAAGTACTGCTTGGTTGTTAAAACCTGGCTGATCCTGGTAATATTTATTTATTTATTTATTTATTCATACATACATACATACATACATACATACATACATACATACAATAACCAGAATGACTCATGAACATTTATCTCCCCAACATTACACATGCTTGCAAACTGCAGGAGGTCAGCTCCTTGCAAGGCAGTTAGTAGCTACAGTATCGGATTTTATAACAACTTCAGGGTTTGAGGCAATTAGTTAACTGATATTTCCATCACTCTTTGGCGACCCACCAAAAATCAGGTCACAACCCACCAGTGGGTCCCAACTCACAGTTTGGGAACCGCTGCTTTAGAAGTTTCTTGTTATTTCAATAACTTCTTATGTGCCTCACTTCTCCCATTAGCTCTCTTACAGTACATCTGAGACTATTCTGAGTGGCAAAATGGATTTTCCTTCTGTGTACTGGATGGCACCAAGGAAAGGAACTTATTATACAGGGATTGTCCAGCTTCTTCTGCACTTCAGATGGACATGGGTTGGCCTCATTGTCTCAGCTGAAGAAGAAAACTTTGTACAGAACCTTGTGCCTTTACTTGATCAGAATAGCATTTGTATTGCCTTCCTGGGAAAGGATGACAAATTCGTGTATGAATTTGAGGAGAAATTCACTGAAAACATGTATAAAATAAGGGAAGTGCTTGTATTAAGTAAAGCCAATGTGATTATTCTCAGTGGGACACAACTGTTTCAGAATGTTTTAGCATCCTTCTTACATACTTCTGAACTGGATGCAAATATCTATATACAGAAGGTCTGGATCGTGCCACCTGAATGGAGATTTACTTCATCGTTCACAAGACAAGTATACGGTGAAAACATTTTTCATGGTGCCTTGTCCATCACACCCCACAAAACTGCAGTGCCAAGATTCCAGGAGTTCCTTCATAACTTGACGCCTGACAAGTCACTTATGGATTTTATCCAGTTCTATTTTGATGACAAACTGTATTGCTATCTTCTCAATGAAGACCAATTCCAAAAAGAAAAATGTACAGAAGAGGGAAAACTAGAGATTCTTTATTTTGGAGCTATGAGTGGTGAGAGCTACAATATCTATAATGCAATCTACGCTATAGCAAATTCTCTACATGCGATATACCTCTCCAGAGAAAAAGCAAAACTGCCTAAAGGCAAATCCGAACATCTGAATGTTCAGCCATGGCAGGTAAAATATTTACTTATTTGTTTGCTTTTTTGTTTACTGCATTTCTATCGTGCTTTCCCCCCAAAGGGACCTAAGGAGACTTTACTTTTTATTTTTAAAAAATCAGAACCAACAGAGACCAATTATTGGTGAAGGATTCTACTTGTTCATACCCATCTCTCAATGTGAGTTATTTGGTCACCTTTGATAGTTCTGCAATATTCCATCTAGCAACTCCTTTAATGGTGGACTGGAATTGTCTTGTCAGTTATTTGCAGTTGGAATTTTTTGCAGCATATTTGCAGAACCCCAAAACAAAAATTTTCCCTTTCTTCAATATCAGGAAATAGCTGAATTTCTTCTGAGTCAATGTACACCAGGATGAATGCTTTTTAACCCTCAATCAGGTGCATGATATACTCAGGAAATATTCACAACAGTGATCCCTATGTGAGCATCTATACACCCTTTCTTCCAATTCGAAGCCTCCTTCCATTCACCCAAACCCAACGTCCAATCCCCTCTACCATCCATCATTTGTTCTGACCTACTTGCTGTTACTTCTCCAAGCATGTGGCTGTGGCAGCATAAAGCTGGAAAGGAAGGATGTCCTGGTCTGAGCTTCCCATACCCCTCCAATATCTGGATCTCTGGTTTGCAACATCATCTACCAAAGGAAGCTGGGCTTAGTTCAACCCAGTGCCAGTGTTTCATGTCTTAGTGGCATGGTGCCAGCAAAGAGCATGACTTCAAACTGACAAGATGGTACAGCACATTACCTGGATTCTATTCTGATAGAATTCACAAACGCTGTAATAAAATACTGATACAGGATTGAATAAGCACTGAATAGAGATCATATAGATTCAAATTCAGGTACCTAATATCACTCTCTTTCCATTTAGCTCCACTCTGTATTAAAAAACATCCATTTTAACAATGGAGCTGGACAGGAAATATTTTTTGAGAAGAGAGACTTGTCATCTGGGTATGACATCATCAGTTGGGCCTGGTTAGCCAATAAATCACTTGCTTTGCGCAGGACTGTTGGAGAGATTCTCCCAAGTAAAATGTTTGCCATCAGAGAGGATCGGATTATATGGAATAGGCGATTAAAAGAGGTACAAACAAGTTGAATTTCTCTATTCCAAATGTGAAATGTTCAGGAGTAAAATGGTCCCTTCGCTGGATATATCTTTAAAAGAAACTGTGGGGAAGGAGAGGGAGCAAATTGGATTCTGCTCATAACACTCAGAGAATTATTTTCCTTTTAAACTAACATCAGTTATATATCCGAAGCCTTTTATCCCAGCCTTAACTTTGTGTTTTAAAAATTCAAAAATATAGCTCATATAAACAGACATATATTGGGACACATAAGTCTGGGATGCATAAAGAACAGGTGTAAATGTCCAATACTGGGATGCATTTGACTGGGCCGCAGTTTTCCAGCGTGCAATGATTCTGTCACTCACAAGCACAGACACACAGCCGATATGTAATATCTGCAGTCCTTCATCTAATTGGTTGATTATCCCCCCCCCCCACCAAACCCAAATGTTTCTACTCAGTCCTCACTTTTTAAAGTATTGATCACTCTCTCTTTCTTCACTGTTTGCTCCAAGTCTCTGTGATTCTGTTCTCAGCAGGTAGAGACATCATGGGGGCACCATTTCTAACTTCTCCTTGGAGCAGGCAGGCCCAACAGAGGGCCCAATCCTATGTGGCCCCACTGCTGACACAAAGCTCCAGGGCCTACGCTTGGTGTTGCAAACCTGCCATAAGGCAAACCCATGGCTTCTCACCCAGTGAGAAGGAGCCACTGGCACTGGGCCTCAGCACTGTTTGGAGGGCCAACCGGCATTCCTGCAGTGCCTGCAAGTAGTAAGAATTTTTGGGGAGGGGGGAGGTGAGGTGGCATGGGGTGGGGGGAGGTGGGGGCAGGGGAAGAGCTGGCCTATGAGGGGATGGAACGGGCAGAGCTCTGCTCTGCCATATCTTATTCTCCGATTTGGGCTGCGAAACCTGACACAGAGGCTTTCAAGTCAGTGCTGGCCAAATAGCCGGGGCAGACTTGAGAAGCCTCATTGTGGGACCTGGGGCTCCCCCCGAGGAGACCTCCAGTGGTGCTGCTTGATGCAACAGTAGCCCATTATTGCGCCTCTGCACCTGGCAGAATTGCCAGGGATAGGATTGGGCTGACAGTCCACTATCAAATGCTGCCCTGACTCACCTCTGTACAAGTCATCCCAAAAAGTCTTGAGAGAAAATGGACATCCAGCTCCTGACCTCATTCTGAAGCATTCCTATTCAGCAAAACAGGACACGTGGGACATGCTAGCATGTCCCACACTTCCAGTTTTATTTAAAAGGATTGCAGAAGGAAGCAGAGAAGTGAGGGGACAAGGAAGAAAATTGCTGCCTACCATAGGCTTTTTAACCACTTTTTTCAACCATTAGACACCTCCTCCTTCCAGATGTGTTGAGAGCTGCCATCCTGGACACAGCAAAAGAGTTCAGGAGGGGAAACCGATTTGTTGCTATGACTGTACAGCATGCCCAGAAGACATGATTTCTAATCGGACAGGTAAGAGGGTGGCTGGAATGACTGGGCAGCATTTTCAAATATACGTCAATGGTGACATTTCTGAAATACTCTTTCATCTGGATTCCTGGTGAGAGAACACCTCAAAGTATTTTTGATCATGAAACACAAGTGGGGCACAGGAAATGCTCAGGTTGAGCTTGTCATTCCACTCTGCTCTTTCAAATGTGCATGCGACAATGATATCAGGAAAGAATGTGGTCATAACTGACCAGAGAATTTAGTGATTCTGAATCTACTGCTCAATCATATGAGTGCCCTGTGCCACTGGAACTTGCATTTGGGCTTCTCATGGTGGTTTCAGGTGTCATGCCAGGTGTCCAATGTGTCCCCTTAAACCTATGTTAGCTGTTTTGCTTGTGTACGTCCAAAGAGACTCCTGGGATCACATCATGGTCAGGGAGGAGAACAGGATCTTAGTGTGCATGGCTTCTTCCAACAACCTCCCCTGCAACATATCTACCTGCTCCAGAGTAGGTATATTGGCCCATTCCTGCCAGCCATGGATTTCTCACCTTCTGAACCATCAGTCATGAGCCACCAGCTTTTGGTGTGGCACAAGGTCAACAGCATAAGGCCCTGATAGGATTGGTCCATTAATTTCACAGCAGATAACACTGTACATAGCAGAGCTACCAACATTTTTTTTTTCCTTTCAGATGCAGCTCATTGTATTCCATGCCCAGAAGATCAGCATCCAAACCAGAATCACCATCAATGTATTCCCAAAGTTATCTCCTTCCTCTCCTACCAAGAGCCATTGGGGATTGTTTTGGTTTCCTTTGCAATTTCCTTTGCTGTGATTACATATCTGGTGATGCAAACCTTCCTCAAGAACTGGGATACTCCCATTGTCAAAGCCAACAACCAGAACCTCACCTGTGTCCTCCTCCTTTCTGTCTTCCTGTGCTACTTTTCTTCCCTGCTCTTTATTGGCAAGCCTGGGAAACAGTCCTGCCTTCTACGGCAAACAGGTTTTAGCATTATTTTTTCTGTGGCCGTTTCCTGCATCTTGGCAAAAACAAGCATGGTGATCCTGGCCTTCATGGCCACCAAGCCAGGCAGCAGGATGAGGAAATGGCTAGGGCAGAAAGTAGCCTACTCCATTGTTCTTTCCTGCTCTTCCATTCAAGCAGGTCTCTGTATTGCCTGGATGTCAATCTCTCCTCCATTTCCAGATGCTGACATGTATTCAGAGACAGGGCAAATCCTAGTGGAATGTAATGAAGGGTCTCCTTTCATGTTCTACTGTGTCCTGGGCTACATGGGTTTTCTGGCCACCGTCAGCTTCACTGTCGCTTTCCTAGCCAGAAAACTACCAGATGCTTTCAATGAAGCCAAGTTCATCACCTTCAGCATGCTGGTCTTTTGCAGTGTATGGATTTCCTTTTTTCCAGCTTATCTCAGCACTAAGGGGAAAACTGTTGTGGCAGTGGAAGTGTTTGCCATCTTGGCCTCCAACACTGGGCTGTTAACTTGCATCTTTTTCCCAAAATGTTATGTTATTCTTCTGAGATCTGATCTCAACACCAAGAAAATGCTAACAGAGAAGAGGAATTAAAAGTGGTGTGATTTGCTGTGTTCTCCAATATTCCTCTGATATTTCTTGCCTTGAAATTAATCCAGGCTATTTGCTCTTGCTTCAGGGTGGTAGAAAGCTTAGGGTTAGTGCTGCGCATTTAGCATGGGGTGAGGAAATGTGAATGCAGAATATTTGAATCATGGAATGGTATTTTTAAAGCCTAGGCAAGCTGCCATGTAACATTTGAATTAAGCCAAGATCCTCTTTGAAGAAAATGAGCAAACCAAAAGTTGCCTCCAAGGAGTGGAAGTAGTTTCTGGAGGCTTCTGCAGGCCATTCTGTGGCCTGTGCAGGCCAATAGAGTGAGTTGCCAGCCCAGTGCAACGCATGATGGGCCTCCAAAGGCACCAAGGAAAGTCACTGGGGGAGACTCTGGAGTCATCCATATGGACCCTCTGATTTCAAGGATGGTTAAATCCGTGGATATGGGACCGAAAAATGTGGAGTTTCCACGGTATGTACTTACCTGGAATCAAATCACATTGGACACATTGGGGCTTACTTCAGAGTAAATATGCATGGAATTCTGCTGTTACATACATTACAAGGTTGTTGTTGGGACTGCATCAAGATAACACATATGAAGCCCTTAGCAAACTCCAAAAATACTATAGAAATGCTAACTGTTATGATTAGGTTACAAAGAAATATCCACATTCTGTTTCGATTTTAAAATGTGAAGACATTTTAAAATGTGAAGAAGGAATCCTTTGGGTCTCCTCAGACACTTGTGGCGCAAGTTCAAGGACAGCAGAGCAACTTCAAGCAGCAGGGCCAACTTTTAGAGGCAGTAGGGCCAGCCCATCCAAGGAAGTGTTTGCCTCAGGCAGCAGGCTGCAGACTGGAGGTAAGGACAGCATCTTTCTCTAGTTGCTTCCACAGCTTTTCTTTCTCTGCCTGTTTCCTGCATTTGAAAAAGAGGAGGAAGAATGAGTGGACGAGGAAATGAGGGAAGAGTGCTAAGCTAGAACATTGCAGATGGGAGGAGCACCTTGTTGAGTAAAGGGGGGGTCTGAAGATGTGCAGTTAGGAAAGAAGGTCTACTGAACAATGCTTGACCCATTTCACTGGATGATGTTATTGTAAATGTGAGAGGATGGAAGGCAATTCCTCCATCTGAATGTCTGCTTCTGGTTTGTCTGTTCTGCCCCTGATGCACCAACACAAATCCATTTGGACCAGCATCAACTCTTTAGCAGGAGCAGGTCCGAGTAGACTCATTGTGCTGGCTGGGGCTTTCCCTGGGGCAAGGGGATGAAGGTCTCCTTACCTCAAGGAGACATCTAGCCTGAAAAATTCCCCCATTCGATGCAACGGAAGCCGTACTGGAGCTGCCACGTTGGCTTTGGGGCATTTGCTCTGGATTGGGCTACCCCTTACAATCTATAACATCTCTTATTGTGCTGCAAGAGCTTTCCATACATTATGGAAGGAAAATAGATTATGAGGCAACTGGCCAATGAACTTCCATTCAGCAATGAACGCTTTTCAATTCTACAGCTTCCCGATGTAGGCACCTGACAAGTTGCTATTTTGGGATGGGGACAGATGATACTTAACTTTCCCTTTACTCAATATCTGATTCCTTTTCTAAAGATGCAGCTTGAGAAAAGCTCTGAACGGCAAAACAGAACATCACAGAGTTCGTCCTCCTCGGTTTCGGAAACCTTGAGAACTGGAATATTCTCCTCTTTGTTCTATTTCTGGCCATCTATATTGTGACTCTGTCTGGAAATCTCCTCATTGTTACAGTGGTTGTAGCCAAACAGCACCACCGCACCCCTATGTGCTTCTTCTTGGCAAATCTGTCCTTTGTGGAGATCTCCTGCACCACCACTATATTGCCCAGAATGCTGGCCAGTTTCCTTACAGGAGAGAAAACCATTTCCTTCTGGGGCTGCATTCTGCAGATGCACTTCTTTGGTACCGTGGCAGCCACAGAATGCTACCTCTTGACAACCATGTCCTATGATGGCTACCTGGCCATATGCAGACCTTTGCATTATGCCATGCTGATGAGCGAAGGAACGTGCATCCTGATGCTTTCGGTATCATGGACAATCGGGTTACTTCTGATCACCGTCACAACATACCTGTTGCCGCTACTCCTATTTTGTAACCAAAATACAATTGACCATTTCTTTTGTGATTTCACCCCTGTTGTCAGACTCTCTTGCAGCAACACACGTGTTATTCAAACGGCATCTTTCATAACCTCATCCATAGGACTTCTGCCCACATTTGTCATTACAGTCACATCCTTTGTTTTAATCATGAGCACAATCCTAAAGATTCCCTCCATCACTGGGAGGCAAAAGGCATTTTCCACCTGCTCGTCTCACCTCACGGTAGTTTCAATTTTATAAGGTTCTTTGATTTTTGTCTACATCTTACCAACATCTGGAAAATTCAGAGACCTAAAGAAGGCCTTTTCTTGCTTGTATACGGTCCTAACCCCTATGATCAATCCTTTCATATACACTCTTAGGAACGAAGGTGTAAAAGATACCTTGAGAAAAGCATTATGCCGGTTATTGGATTTTTCTGGGATTCATGAAAAGTGATGGACGCTGTAAATGTGAGAATCTACCTAATTAGGATTCAAGCTATCAAGACTATTAGTTGTGTATGAGTGTAACTTATCATATTGAAAAGTTGTTTTTTGTACATTGCATTGCTCTAGCTGAACCTAATCAATAAAGGTGTGCTCCTGTATCATCAGAGGTTCTGTTCTGGAACCTTCTGCAGATTCCTGAATCTGTAGTTAGGAGGGGATGCCTACTCCCACCCTCCAGCGGCGAAGGGAGCTCCTCTCCTCTTGCCTCTTGAAGGTCATCTGAGCCCAGCAGAGGCTGCGGATATCTATCAGACTGAGCCTCAGAGGTGAAAAAATGACACTTGTTTTTTTGTAAAACCGGAAGTGATGTTTTGAATGCCTTATAAGGCATTAGGAGGCCTAGGGAGGCCCTGGACATGAACTACAAACAACCAGAAGTGAATTTTTCACCTCTAAGGTTCTGTCTGAGACTGGCAGAGACTGCAGGCAGATATCCACAGTCTTTGCTGGGCTCAGAAGTCCTTCTGGAGGAGAAAGGAGCTCTGCCCTTGCCTCCGGAAGGGGCGCAGGGGGGACACAGAGTTGATCTGTGGATAAGTGAATCTGAGGAAATGGAATCCACTGATACAGAGGGCCCCCTGTATACCCAATTACATTTCATTCATTTCTAGGGCACTTGAAAGTATTTACTACTGCTACTAATATTATTACATTAATCATATACAAAAAGGCAAAGCCAGGTTCAATAGATCACCATGAACAGATTATGGGTTTGTTTTCCTTTGTGCCTTGATAGTCCTCACCTGGTTCAAGACAGTTGCATCTGTTGGTTTACTCTCAAACCCTACTAAGGGTTTGGGACTGAACTCTTGATTTGTTATGGCACCGACATCCTCAATTACCTTGCAACCAATGGTGAAAGAGGCTGGAGCTGTAGACTTTTCTTTATTCCAAACATATTTCTCTAACAAATTTCAAAATTGCTACAAAACAAATTTCAAATTTGCTACACCAGAAATGTGTGGCCATTCATGGGATGTTTTTTTAAAGAATAAAAGAAAGGCAAGGCTTAAGTGAAGCAACTAGCATGGGGGGGAATGTTTGCTCAGATGAACCTAAGTTTTGACCTTCCTTGAAGCCTGTAGGATCTGAGACTTCTTCCCATCAGTCCAATTAAAATGCCATGACACATCCATACATGTCACAGCAGAATGTGGTCACATAAAAGAGAGGAGGACTGGATAGAACATCCAAGTCGTCTTCTCCCAGACAGCAACAGGAAAAAAAGCACAGGAAAAATAGTCAGATACAATCTAAGGCAGATTTTGTTCAGCTCAATATGTTGTGATCCAGTTTTAGTCCAAATCACCATGTCTAGTATCTATTGGGGTAAGGCAGGCAAATGTGATTTTTACACGTAGGATGAGAAGGATCGAAGCAGCAGAGTTCATAGTGAGGCATGGTGACCCTTAAACCTAGATTGTAAAGCCATTAGAAGTAAGTTTTAACTGCCTGATTTTATTAAAGGTCTGACTAAAGCACAGAAACACACAGAATAGTAAAGAGCTACTTGATTTTATTACTAAAGATGCTTGAGCCTCAGAGTCTGAAATGTAACTCAGATAAGCACAGTTTCGGGCAGACAACCTTGGCAGAGACAGATGTCTTGGCAAAAGCTTTTGCTACGCCTGTGTTTCTGTAGCTTTTATTTTAATGCTTAGAAAGCTGTTTTGCTAGCTGAGACCTTGGGGCCTCAAAGACTTGCTTTGATAAGTTTTAGAATTTGGAAAAGAGAGTTGTGACTAGGGCAACAAGGAAGATAAGACTCCCCCTTTTCCAGAAGCCAAGGCTCACTTGTTTATTCTTCCAAGTTTTCAAAAGAAGGAAAAACACATATGGGGACATAGAATATATAGTCTTTGCCTTAAAGTGTAACCAACATATATAGGAACATATGAAGACATGTATTGGCAACCTTCAGTCTCGAAAGACTATGGTATCGCGCTCTGAAAGGTGGTTCTGGCACAGCGTCTAGTGTGGCTGAAAAGGCCAATCCGGGAGTGACAATCCCTTCCACAACGGGAGACATGAAGACATGGTAATTATAGAAGTAAATCTTAAAGAACCAACATGCTTGATTTTGGGAAAGCCTTAAGAAAACAGACAGAAAGAAGTAACATCCTCATCGGATGGCGTCTGATTTAATGTCTAGCTAAGCTCAGACAGCTGCAGGAGACAAATTTAGAAAAGAATACATTTAATTAGATAAGCAAAGAACATCCTTGAGAATCACATTGCAACTGAAATAGAGAAATGAATGTTAAAGGGGGCTGGTGCAGGGAGAAAACAGTTGACTTGGCATGTAATGTCTGAGTAACTTGTTTGAAGGTAAATGGGAGAAGGATTTCTTAAAAAGAAAGTGTGATGCAGTGAAAGTTTGGCTTGTTTTATGTCAAAATATATGAAAAATCACAAGAAGCTGGCTGAAGCCTTAGCCAGCCACAAAAGGGAAGAGGTCACTTATATACACCACTATAGAGCCCTCAATACCAATGTAATCAAAGTAACTAGTCACAATAGTTATAATAGAATTAAGACATAGAGTAAAACATAAGAACATAAGAACAGCCCCACTGGATCAGGCCATAGGCCCATCTAGTCCAGCTTCCTGTACCTCACAGCGGGCCACCAAATGCCCCACCTCCCTGGTTGGGTCCTGATGGCCTCACTGAAATGGATACTCACTGATTGGGGCCTAACAATGCCAACAGGTTGTGAGGAGCAAATATTACAGCCCAGTACTACTCAGCAACCAAATCCTGAGCTGCCAAATGTGAAAGGTTGCCACAGTGTCAAAAATGGCTCCCGTGGCAACTTGAGCACTCTGGGCAGCCGTCGGCTACACATTTGTCCCCTTCCCCTGGGTAAGGAAGGTAGCCCTGCAATGGGGCTACTCAGCTCTGCACCATCTATTTAGCTGATATGGGGCCATGGAATTGGTGTTGAGCTCTGCTGTGTCCCACCCTCACTCACCCCACTCCCTCCCCTCTCCATGCCTTTGCCCCACCCTCCACCCACCCTGGAACACCACCCCCATGTCCCATCTTGCCTCTCTGTTGCCCAGCACTTCACGTAGAGCACCAGGTGGCAGACTTCCCTCCTTCAACCATTGCTGTTCCAGTGCAAGGGTATCTCCAGCACTGCGCTGGCAGAATGAATCATCGAGGTGCTTTACGGCGTCGGCACTGTGGATCAGGGCCTAAGTCCCCATGTGGAGATGCAGCAGTGCCAAAGGGGCACAGACTGTATCCCATGGGGGAGTTTTAGACCCACAGAGTATAGGCATGGGTCATTCCCAGAATTATATGGTGATGATTGTGGAACCTTCTGCATGTAAAACATGTGCTTTACTACTAGCCCAACTATCTATGGTGAGATTTCCCTTTTTTGAAAAAATATACAGTACCTACTTCATGTCCCTTTTCCATAGTACAAAGGAACTGTGGAGAATAAGCAGTCACTATGTCCTGGAGATTGTCACTTGGTTCGGAACAAACACCCTCCTAAAAATGTAGTGAAATTTCCATTCCAATACGAAAAACACAAAGCCAACAACCAACGCAAAACTTGATTTCACATGTTATATTTTATGCTCCCATAGCATAAGTATTGTTTTTAAATAATGACTGCTTGCAGGAAAGAAAAGAAAAAAATCCATCACATGCAACTTCTCATAAATTTGAGAAAACAGAGGGAAATATCCTTTCTGACTACAGGGCCTCCCATTTATCTGCAGGGGTTCCACTCCAGGAACCCCCACAGATAAGGAAACCCATGAATTTTACATAGCATGAGACATCAACGGCTTATACTGAAGCAATTTCTTGATGACTTCCTTCACTTCTCTGGTTTTCAAGCTGTAGATAATGGGGTTCAACAAAGGGGTTGCGATGCTGTATTGGATGGAGAAGAGTTCATCCAGAATGACTGAGGAAGCGATGTTGGAGGAAAAGTACCTAAAGGCACTACTACTGTAGTACTAAACCACAGCAATGAGGTGGGAACTACAAGTGGAAAAGGTTTTTCTTTTGGCTTCTGCTGAATGCGTCTTCAGGACTGTACGGATGGCGTGGATGTATGACAGTACAATAACAAGGAACGAAAAGCCTCCTCCCGTATTAGCAGCAATAACGAACATAACCCTATTCAGGAAGGTGTCTGTGCAAGATAAGGCAACTAGAGACGGGAATTCACAGCTGAAATTCCTGATAACATTTGAACTACAGAACTTAAGTTTCAAAAGAGGCAACGTATTTGCCAATGAATATATGAAGCCCATTGCCCACGACCCTCCCACCAGCCCTCTGCAGAACTCTCTGTTCATGATCTGTGCATAATACAAGGGCTTGCATATGGCAGCATATCGGTCGTAAGCCATGGCTGAAAGAAGGAAGACTTCAGTCATTCCTGTCAAAAAGATGAAAAAAATCTGGGCAATGCAGCCGTAGTAGGAGATGGTCCGGCTTGAGCACAAACTCATTAGGGCCCTAGGCACAGTCACTGAAGAAAAGCAGACATCCAGGAAAGAGAGGTGACTCAGGAAGAAGTACATGGGACTGTGGAGGTGAGTGTTGGTTCTTATTACCATCAAGATGACCATATTTCCCATCAAGGTGGCTGCATATATGCACAAAAACATTAGGAAGAGGAAGATTTGGACTAGTGGGTCGTCTGAGAATCCCAAGAGGACAAAATAAGTTGCTGACGTCTGATTTTCCATTTCCTTTTCCAGCAAAAATATATGCTGCCATTAAAAAAATAAAAAATAAAATTGCAGTTAGGTGAAACAAAATTCATAAGTAGATCTGTATAGGTTCTCCCAACCCCCTCTCGATTCTTTTGATGTGAAGAAATGAAGCAAATCTGTTTGTGTCAGGTTTGTGCTTCTATGAGTGGTTGGCAACCTTCAGTCTCGAAAGACTATGGTATAAGCCTACAGCACCCAGGCGGTCTCCCATCCAAGTACTAACTGGGCCTGACCCTGCTTAGCTTCCAAGATCAGATGAGATCAAGCATGTGCAGGGTCACAGTTGCTGCCAATATTTCACCTTGAAGTTGACCTCACTGCTCTCAGAATAACATTATATCAGGAAAAGACTAAATATAGCCCTCTCCCCAGCATGTTGGATTTTTTTTCTTCCCCTCAGAGATCTTTCAATCAGTGTGGAAAGGCATTGACACATTACCACAAGACCAGCTCAAGACTTCCTGATGCCCAAGGCATCATGACAATGCTGCCCCCCCACTACTTAGTGATATACCAACATTGGCTCTTCCCAGTCTCTTATCGGAAAGGGAAGAGGGGAATGGGAGGAGAATGGTGGAATAGACCATCTCTCCCCCATGTTGCCTCTCTGGTTCCATCCCCAGCATACCTTTCCAATCCAGGGAGTGGGAGGAGAAAGAGCAGCAGTGAAGGTCCTCCAATATTCCAAGTCATTATTCCAATGGCTATGTACTCTGCCCTGCATATGTAATTACCCAAGCTAGAAGACTGTACAGTTCCTCACGGGAGGGGAGGAACTCTTGCACGCAGTGGTGAGGCTCCCTGGAGAAGCGTTCATCCCTGGAGAGGCAGGGATGGGGCACTTCAGGCCTGGGAGTGAAGCAGGCCTCTGCCTCATCTTAACCCCTGTCTCGGGCCTGCCGGTATTACACAGGGCTACTCGGTTCTGCGCCAGCTAAATATCTGGCACGGATCCAAGTCCCATTGAGTAGGCTGTTCCCTTACCCTGAGGAGACCTTTTAATCCAATTGCTTTTAATCCAATGCTGGATAAAGCGTGGACCCAGGAGCCCCACTGTGCCAGCGTTGGATAGCATTGGGCTACCCGCTGTTTTGCCAGAGCAGAAGGTTCAAAAATGTCCTTTAAAATTCCAGTTTCACAAGCCCACTATATTGAGCATTTTTTTTGTTGCTGTTGCAAGGCTTGGATCCTCAACAAACTCAAATACTGTGTTGGTATTTTCCAAGCTGGAAGGACCCACTCAGAAATGTGGATAGTCTTATTGATGTTTCTTGTTTTCCTTGTTTTTCTTGGGTGTTTTGCCTGTGTAGGCACTTCCATATCCATCACAAAATTTCAGTTTGATAGATAGATAGATAGATAGATAGATAGATAGATAGATAGATAGATAGATAGATAGATAGATAGATAGAGAAACCTTTATTGGCACACAAGCAGTCATATTAAAGAGAGACAGTGAATTAAAATTATCATAATAATGCAGACACTGTGACTCTCTAGCATTGCAATCCAATACAGGATAGTTTGGTGAAATTTGGCTGGTCAAACTCAAATACAAATCTCAACCTGCATGAATGAGTCATCTTTATTTCTTTCTAAGATTTTTTTCAGTTATGTCTACTGGTCATGTCTCATGTCTCATAGGGAGCAGTGGTGAGGCAGACGGGATGCAGGGGGAGGGGCACGAGAGAGGTTTGTGTGTATCAGGAAGTTGAATAGGGAGCAGTGGTGAGGCAGACGGGATGCAGGGGGAGGGGCACGAGAGGGGTTTGTGTGTATCAGGAAGTTGAATAGGGAGCAGTGGTGAGGCAGACGGGATGCAGGGGGAGGGGCACAAGAGAGGTTTGTGTGTATCAGGAAGTTGAATAGGGAGCAGTGGTGAGGCAGACGGGATGCAGGGGGAGGGGCACGAGAGGGGTTTGTGTGTATCAGGAAGTTGAATAGGGAGCAGTGGTGAGGCAGACGGGATGCAGGGGGAGGGGCACGAGAGGGGTTTGTGGCTATCAGGAAGTTGAATAACCTTGAGGCAAAATCAGGAGCCGGAGTCCCTGAGGCATTTCGTGGCTGCACACAGTCACGTTCTGGCAACTCCTGCGACGCCGCTGGAACCAACCGTATTGGTTTCTGCCTTTCCATTGGATCATTCCAGCGACGTGGAGAGGGGGGATTTGCTGCATGGGTAACAGCCTATCCTCCATACCTTCTTTACCCAGGCTTCGCGCACTGGAGAGGACACTCCAACTTCGCCATACGGCGTCGGCACAACACAGGAAGCAGCAGTTACCGGTTATAAGTCTTTGCTCGATTGGCGTAGGGCATGACGCCAGGGGCTGCGTCCGACGGTGGGAGAGATCATTGCATCTCATTGGGCAGCTACCGCCCGCCTTAAGCTGGGCAGTGCCCAGCCAGTAAGGTGTTGCCTCACCACGGTCCGTTAACCTCACGGGGTGCGTGAGGTTTAGGGTGAAAACCGACAAGCGGATCGACAACTCTGCACCATGCAATAGAAAACAGAAAACTCCTGCCCTAAAGCTGGGCACCTGGAACGTAAGGACAATGACACCTGGCTTCTCTGATGACCTGCAAGCAATAGACGATGCACGCAAAACAGCTGTCATCGACATGGAGCTGAGCAGACTGCAGATGGACATCGTCGCCCTTCAAGAGACTAGGCTGCCAGATTCCGGATCTGGCAAAATTTCTCATTTTTCTGGCAGGGAAAACCACCAAACGAAACCAGGGAACATGGTGTTGGCTTTGTGGTCAGAAATACCCTGCTGAAATCCATCATCCCACCTACTGTGGGAAGTGAAAGAATTTTGTCCCTGCAGCTCCAGTCATCAGCAGGACCTGTCACTCTCATCAGTGCTTATGCACCGACTCTGTCGTCTCCAGCAGAAGCCAAAGACAAATTTTATGATGACCTGGCCACCACTATCAAGAAGATCCCCGTAAAAGAGCCATTGTTCATCCTCAGCGACTTCAATGCTAGAGTTGGTGCTGATAACAGTTCGTGGCCCACTTGCTTAGGTCAGTTTGGCATTGGGAAGATGAACGAAAATGGCCAACGCCTGCTAGAGTTTTGCTGTCATCACGGTCTCTGTGTCAGCAACACGTTCTTCAACACAAAGCCCCAACATAGAGTCTCTTGGAGACACCCAAGATCAAAGCACTGGCACCAGCTTGACCTGATTCTCACCAGACGCTCCAGCCTTCCCAGCATCAAGATCACACGCAGCTATCAGGGTGCTGCCTGTGACACCGACCACTCGCTGGTGTGCAGCAGAGTGAAACTGCAAACAAAGCGACTGTACCACACAAAAAAGGAAGGAAGACCTCGCATTGATACGAGCATGACCCGGGATCAGAGAAAAGTGGAGGAATTTGCACGAGCACTTGAGGAATCTCTTCCAGGCCCGGTCGATGCAAACACATCCAACAGATGGGAACATTTCAAGAATGCCGTTTACAACAACGCCTTGTCCATATTTGGCAAGAAGACCAACAAGACGGCAGACAACACTAAGAGGATGACAGTTAGGACCAGGGCTTTTTTTCTAATGGAACGCGGGGGGATGCAGTTCCGGCACCTTTTTGCAGGGGCCCCTCCCCTTCGGAGGCATTCCAGGAAGGGGGGAGCAAAACAGAGGCATTTGCTGTGTGGGTGCTGGGGAGTGCAGGGTGGGCGGGCGCCTGGCCCCTGCCTGACTGCACAATGACCCCCTCCTGCCCCCATCCCCAAGCTCTCGCCTGAGCCCAGCCCGCCTCCCCTCCCCCCGCGTTCTGTTTCCCTGCGCAGCTTCCAAGCCAGTAGAGGGCGCGAGGGACAGGCGCCGATGCCGAGGAGGACAGACAGCCAGCCAGCCAGGCAGGGAGATGGGCTGCGGCACCCACGGAATGCCCAGGTACTGGCTTGGCGAAGCAGGAGGGGAAGGAAGCTGGCTGTGCAGCCCCCATGCCAATCTGCAGCATGAGCCTAGGCGTGTCTACTCAGAAGTAAGTCTCACTGTGCTCAGTGGGGCTTGCTCCTGGGAAAGGGTGCATAGCCTTGCAGCCTGAGAGCCCAAGCCTATGCATGTCTACTCAGAAGTAAGTTCCATTGTGTTCAATGGGGCTTACTCCTGGGAAAGCATCATAGCCTTGCAGCCTGAGTAGACAGGCAGAGGAAGGGCTCTGAGGCTGAAGCCCTCTCCACACCTTCCTGGAAGGAAGCCCCATTGACTCTAATGGGACTGACTTCTGTGTAGACAGGCACAGGATTGGGCCCTGAGGCGGCCATCCTATCCACAGTAAGCCCCATTCACTAAAGTGAACTTCTGAGTAGACATACATAGGATTGGGCTCTTAGGCTGCAATCCTAGGCACTTTCCTGGGAGTAAGCTCCATTGACTAGAACGAGACTTACTTCAGAGTAGACATACCTAGGATTGGGCTCTTAATCCTACAGAGATATATACCTGCACCCGTTTTCACATGCTAAGGACAGGTGAAAAGGGATTCTACGTGTGTACAACATGCTGTCCAGCCTTGACAGAGATCCTCCTCATCCTTCCCCCACAAGCATGCCCTCTGCCAGCCAGCATTTGCAGCTCCTCTCCAGCAATGCACAGCAGCTGCTCAGGGCAGCAGAGAACATACAATTGCATGCCAAGTGCCTCCCCAAAGACACAGAGTATTCTGATACCTGAATGAAACCATATTTAATCGCTTGTTTGCAAACGTAGCTGTTTCTATGTGCATCTAAGGACCCCTCTTGTTTAAGAATTCCTTTTTTGTTCTTACTCCCACAGTTGCTTAGAGTAATTTTACTACATGGAACTCATGTAAGCCATTTTTCGGAATCCATTCACTGCTTCCTCTCCTCGAAGTAGTGCCACACTACATACTACACGCTACAAGTGCACCTGTACAGTATTTTTCCCCATGTGTAGAAAAAGTAGCTAGGGGGAAGGGGATGTGGAGATTGACAGCCCAATCCTATGCATGTCTACTCAGAAGTAAGTTCATCTTTAGGGGGAAGCACATAAAAAAATATTTTATTTCTCCAATTAAAAATGGTTTTAAAATAAATAAATAAATAAAAGATTAACAAGTTGTGAGTTCCTGCACCTTTTCTTTTACAAAAAAAGCACTGCGAAAGACTATGGTATAAGCCTACAGCACCCAGGCGGTCTCCCTTCCAAGTACTAACTGGGCCTGACCCTGCTTAGCTTCCAAGATCAGATGAGATCAAGCATGTGCAGGGTCACAGTTGCTGCCAATATTTCACCTTGAAGTTGACCTCACTGCTCTCAGAATAACATTATATCAGGAAAAGACTAAATACAGCCCTCTCCCCAGCATGTTGGATTTTTTTCTTCCCCTCAGAGATCTTTCAATCAGTGTGGAAATGCATTGACACATTACCACAAGACCAGTTCAAGACTTCCTGATGCCCAAGGCATCATGACAATGCTGCCCCCCCCCCCACTACTTAGTGATATACCAACATTGGCTCTTCCCAGTCTCTTATCGGACAGGGAAGAGGGGAATGGGAGGAGAATGGTGGAATAAACCATCTCTCCCCCACGTTGCCTCTCTGGTTCCATCCCCAGCATACCTTTCCAATCCAGGGAGTGGGAGGAGAAAGAGCAGCAGTGAAGGTCCTCCAGTATTCCAAGTCAATATTCCAATGGCTATGTACTCTGCCCTGCATATGTAATTACCCAAGCTAGAAGACTGTACAGTTCCTCACGCTAAATATAACCCAGTAACTTTCCAATGCCTTGCACCACAAACGGATGCTTAATTTTCTTTCCCCTGGAGCAGCCTGCATTACCAGGGAATATACCCGAAACTATGCTCTTTGCTGATTCCCAGCTTAAGATGCTCCATGCAACATATTCTGAGGAGGCAACCTACACCATGGTGAGGCAAAAGGTAACTGGACTTCTGAAATAATTCCTTCACTTTTATAATGGTATTCTGCCCTCAGCTGCAAAGAGTCTGTAGAATCTCATTAAAAAAAATAAATCTGTATTTTAGGATTGTCTCTCAGATCTCTAATGGTTTCCTCTGGGACAGATTCTCTGAAGTTTAATCATCCATTCACTCAGGGGATAGGCATTGTCTTTGCGCAGGAACAAAACTATATTGTACTTTTTCCATGCACTTTGTCCAATAAAATTGAAGTGGGAAAAGAGGGAATTTTAAAAATATGCCTCCAGCTCTTGGAATAATGTGCAAAGACTCATTGACTCTGGTCACTTCACCGTTCCTCCCCACATAAAGTACCTTATCAACACATCCATTACTCACTCTACAATGCTTGGATTATTTTGTTTGGAAATAAAATCATCTCCTATGAAAAGCCTTGTTCTCCTCAGTGTTTCTCCAAATGTGGATCGGGATCCACTAAGTGTGTCACAAGCCAATTTCAGGTGGGTCATGTAGCACCTACTCAGCCACCATTGAGAAGACAGAACTGAAAATGCAGGGTACAGAGTTGCTGAACAGGGCAGGCTCTCAGTGGGAGAAAAGCATGGTGCTTTGGCCTGAATAGGTGAGAATATGGGATGCTGGAAAAAAGGGAGAGGGTAAGGTGGTTGGAGAAGGATCCAAATCTGCATTCTGCTTTCACTTTTGAGCAGGAATGTTTGAATTCTGAGCTATGCCAAATAATGGGATGTTCGTGTAATGGGATGTTTGACTGGTTGAGGTTTAGTTTTGAAACCTAGATGATGTTACTTCCAGTCATGACATCACTTTCAGGTCAATGACATCACTTTGGTGAGTTCCAAAAGATTGTCATTCTGAAAAGCAGGGATGGGGATGTCCAGCGTGGTTTGACTCGAGTTTAGAGTCACTGTCCCCCTGTGACTTGACTTGAAAGCGATTCATAACAGGGACACTTTTCGAGTTGCCAAGTCACCCTTTAGTGACTCTGCAGGACTCATCAGGTCTGCCCCTTTAAAAAGCCCGGCACGGGAAAAAAATGGGACCACTGCCAGGGAGTGAGTGAGTGAGTGAGTGAGTGAGTGTGTGTGTGTGTGTGTGTGTGTGTGTGTGTGTGTGTGTGTGTGTGTGGAGGTCACTTTAAAGACTCCCCTGCTGCCCCATCCCCCATCTGTAAAGAGGTCAAGAGAGGTGGGAGGTACTGCGACAGAGCGGGGACAGAAGTGGCAAGAGGGAGGAGGGTCACAAGCAGCAGCTGGGAGGCTTACCAGGACAACCTGATCCTTGGCAGCCCTACTGAGAAGTAGTCCACTGTAGCCTATCATTCAATGAAGCACCTTCCCAACAGTCCTGTGGTGCAAAGCTTGACTGCAATGAGCTCCCTCCCTCCTTCCCTGTCTGCTCCTCCTCCCTGGGTTTCTCAAGCCAAGTGTAAGACAAGAACCCCCTTGGTTTCTCCTCCTGCCCTTCCTCAGCTAATGAAAATATCAGAATGCCTGTTCTGTGTCCAATGATCATCTGTTCCTTCCTTCCTATTGGAGACAGGAAAAGAGAGCCCAGTCCCGTCTCCCCCATTCATTGCAAGAAGAAAGCATTTACCCCTTCCTGCTTTCCTGCTGGAACCTCCCTGCTACTCACCCTGTCGAAATGCTGGCCCCACGAGGTTTTTCATGCCGCAAAAACAGTAAGCAGGCACACCCAGACACAGACAGACTCAAGTCTGCATGCTTGGGAACGAGTGCTAAGTCAGGCGGGCCCTGACTCGAATGTTTTTCAATCTTCCACATGCGTGACTCATCGCCGAGTCACCCAAAATCATGCACAGCTGGACACGGAGGCAGTGATCTGGATGTGGAGGAGATTAAGATCACTCCGTTGTCATGGACAGATCACTTCCTGGTAAGGTTTAGGCTTGTTGCGACTTCCTTCCTCTGCAGAGGCAGGGGACCGCATTCTGTGTTCTGCACCCGGAGGCTAATGGATCCTGAAGGTTTCCTGAGGGCTCTGGGGGATTTTCCCACTGCCAAGACTGGCGCCTCATCTGAGGCCCTGGTTGACCTCTGGAATGGGGAAATGACCAGGGCAGTGGATGAGATTGCTCCGGAGCGACCTCTGCCACGTCGCAGACTCAGAGCAGCTCCTTGGTTTACTGAGGAACTGCGAATGATGAAGCGGCAGGGCAGACGTCTAGAGCGACGGTGGCAGAAAACTCGCGATGAATCCAATCGGACACGGAGTAGAGCTCATTATAGAGCCTACTCCGTGGCGGTGGTAGCAGCGAAGAGATCATTCTTCTCTGCTACCATTGTGTCTGCTGACAACCGTCCAGCAGAGCTGTTCCGTGTGGTGCGGGGCCTCCTTCATCAGGCCCCTCTAGTGGACCAGGAGGAATGCACAGTCAGCCGCTGTGACGGGTTTGCGCAACACTTTGCAGATAAAATCGATCGTATTTGTCACAACTTGGATGCCACATTGACAATGCCTGACGATGTCCCCTTGGCAACTGCTTGTCCAGTGTTGTGGGATTCTTTTCAGCTTGTACAGCCTGAGGATGTGGACAGACTCCTTTGGAGTGTGAGGCCATCTGCCTGCCTGCTTGACCCTTGCCCAGCTTGGCTGATAAGAGCTGCCTGGGGTGGACTGGCTGAGAGGACAGGGAGGGTGGTTAATTCTTCCTTGATGGAGGGGACGTTGCCACTCGCTTTGAAACGGGCGGTGGTTCGCCCCCTCCTGAAGAAGCCCTCCCTGGATTCCATGGTGTTGGATAACTACCGGCCAGTCTCCAACATCCTGTTTCTGGGCAAGGTAATTGAGCGGGTGGTGGCGG
The DNA here is from genome assembly GCF_035046505.1 of Tiliqua scincoides. Taxonomy (NCBI): domain Eukaryota; kingdom Metazoa; phylum Chordata; class Lepidosauria; order Squamata; family Scincidae; genus Tiliqua; species Tiliqua scincoides. The sequence goes on along the minus strand of NC_089825.1, from coordinate 100,970,289 downwards.
CCCAACTCCAGAGGGTCTTGAATGAAATGGATTATCTGGATCCTTTTCAATCTGGTTTCAGGCTGGGCTTTGGGATGGAAACTGCCTTGGTCGCCTTGGTGGATGACCTACGCCAGGGACTGGACAGGGGGAGTGCGTCCCTGTTGGTCCTGCTGGACCTCTCGGCGGCGTTCGATACCATCAACCATGGTATCCTTCTGGGCCGATTGGCCAAGTTGGGAGTTGGAGGCACTGTTTTGCAGTGGTTCCGCTCCTACTTGGAAGGTCAATCCCAGATGGTGGTGCTGGGGGATGCCTGTTCGACACCCTGGCCTTTGAGGTGCGAGGTGCCACAGGGTTCAATTCTATCCCCCATGCTATTTAATATCTACATGAAACTGCTTGGAGAGGTCATCCGGGGGTTTGGAGTGGGGTGTCATCAATATGCTGATGACACCCAGCTCTATCTCTCCTTTCCTCCAGACTCCAGGGTGGCGGTTGAGGGCCTGGAGCGCTGTCTGGAAGCAGTGAGGATCTGGATGGGGGCTAATAAGCTGAAATTAAATCCGGATAAGACAGAGGCTCTCCTGGTTCAGAAATCCTCGATGCAGGTACTGGACTATCGGCTTGCTCTGAATGGGGTTGCACTCCCTCTGAAGGAGCAGGTCCGTAGCTTGGAGGTCCACCTGGATTCGCAGCTGCTCCTGGATTCCCAGGTGGCGGCTGTGGCTAGGGGGGCCTTCGCTCAGCTTCGGCTGGTGCGCCAGCTGCAGCCGTACTTGGATCTGGCAGACCTGGCCACGGTGATCCATGCCACGGTGACATCGAGGTTAGATTATTGTAACGTGCTTTATGTGGGGCTGCCCCTGAAGACGGTTCGGAAACTGCAATTAGTGCAGAATGCGGTGGCCCGTGTGGTCACTGGAGCTAGGCGGTTTGACTCTGTCAGCCCGCTTCTCCGGGGGCTGCATTGGCTGCCCATTCGTTTCCGGGCCCAAATCAAGGTGCTGGTTTTGACCTTTAAAGCCCTATACTGCTCTGGGCCAGGGTATCTCAGAGATCGCCTACTTCCGTACAATCCGGCTCGTCCTCTTAAGTCATCAGAGAAGGCCTTTTTACAAGTGCCGCCGCCTAAGGAGGTACGTGGGGCGGCGGCAAGAAACAGGGCCTTCTCAGTAGTGGCACCAACATTATGGAATTCCCTTCCCCTTGACTTGAGAATGGCTCCCTCTCTTGAGACTTTTCGGTGAGGCCTGAAGACATTTTTGTTTAAAGAAGCCTTCTGAGTGCATGGCCTTTTTAAACATCTTTTCTGTATCTTTTTTAGTATTTTTACAGGCCTGATTCCTCTGATTTGCTACCTTTTGCTCTTTTTATCTGACTTTTTATTTGACTATGGTTTTTATGGGTATATGTTAATGTGTTTTAAATATGTTTTTATTTGTGTTTAAATTATGTTTTTAATCTGTTTTTAATATGTTGTGAGCTGCCCTGGGTCCCTTTGGGGAGATATATATATCTCATATATAATAATAATAATAATAATAATAATAATAATAATAATAATAATAATAATAATAATAATTTATGCAACTCAAGTCCAAGTCACTGACTCGGGTTCTCAATCCTGGGACGTAAAGAGTGGGTCCTGGGGTCCTGGTGCTAAAAAGTTTGAGAAAAACCGTCCTACTATGTTTATAAAATACTTCTTTGAGTAAGGACGCACTAACATCGCGGCATTAGGGGCTACTGCACCATGCCATAACAATCGGATGCAGAATGGCCAGCAGAGTGCAGCACAGAAAACAGAATTGAAATTGTTCCTTTCGTTCAAAAGTTATGGCCAAAAAACCAGAAGGAAAAAATGTATGGAGCCCTATGGAAAGTGAAAGTGGGCCATATTGCGCGTTTACTCGCGAGTAGGCGTACTTGCCATAGTCTGTTGAAAAGGACAGGCTGAGAGGAATCCAATGACACCAGAATGGTCCCAATCCAATGAATGCAGTCCAAAAAAACACCCGAGAAGCTCCCCCCTCCCAGCTGCGAGTCTGAGTCCGAAACGAAGTCATGTGGCCCCAAGTAGGCGGATTTGCCTTAGTCGAGGCAGGCTGAGAGGCTCCAAGGATGTCCGAATGGTCCTCATCCAATGAGGGCAGCCCCTCAAAACACCAGAGAAGGAGGTTCCTCCCTCCCAATCTATGGAGCCCTATGGAAAGCAAAGCAGCCTCACAGTCGCATTGACTCACAAGTAGGCAGGCGTACCTTGGCTTGTGGTCAGGCCAGGCAAAGGGGAATGTGAGGACACCAGAAGGGTCCTGATCCGATGGAGCTGCTCCAAAAGGCAGCCTCCCTCCCCTAAAATGAACAAAAAAGAGACTTGAATGGTAAGGGGGAAGTTTTCTATTTTGCACTTCTGAAACTAGGTGGGTCTTTATTCTGATGTGCCTGAAACAGAAGAACTTTAAACTGGGCACTGGGAGGGCTGAAGAGCTCACTGATGCTTTTTGGGGGTTGTTATTGCAGGCAGACTACAGAGTAAGCTCCATTGACCACTATGGAACTTACTTCTGAGTAGACATGCATAGGATTGGGCTCAAGGTCTGCAATCCTACCCACACTTTCCTGAGAGTAAGCCCCATTGACCACAATAGGACTTACTTCAGAGTAGATTCACTTGGTGGAACAGGACTGGCTCCCCCTTATTTAATTATTTCTTTTCTTTTAATTTAATTATTTATAATTATTTATTTTAATTTGCTTGATGATGTCACTTCTGGCCATGACATCACTTCCAATGGGTCCTGGACAGACTATCATTCTAAAAAGTGGGTCTCAGTGCTAAAAGTTTGAGAACTGCTGCCATAAGGTGTTAGTAAATTGACAAGGGGGTGTGTGTGTGACTCTATAAGGTTTCAAAATCACTAAAATCATAATTTGGAGGAATAAGACGATCATGTTATATGTCAATCAGTGCGTAATTTCATGCAGAATGCAATGAAACAAACCAAACTGAAATATCTGTGTTCTAACAAAAGGTACAGCCAAGAAACCAGTGGGGGTGGGGCAATGGTACATCACCACGCCCACCACCTGGGGCTTTGCCCCGCCCACTGCATGGGGTGATGCGCAGGCCTCCCGCACCAGGTGATGCGAATCCTAGTGACGCCACGGCCTCCGGAAACAGTTGGAAGTGACAACATCATGTCACCTCCACTATCTGGGTGCCACGCTTCACACAGGGTGCCATCGGCCTCGGGTCACTGCTGCTGTTCATGCTAATGAGTAGGGGGGAGGTCTCCTGAGGGTGGGTTGCACACAAAAATGTTTGGTATTGGTCCCCCCAGGTCCTTAGGCTGGCCCTGTCCATATCTCAATGGTGCTCCTGGAGAAAGATCCTTTCACAAGCAGTCCCGCCATTTTTATCTCCACATATGACGGCAACATGGCTGGTATACGTCCAAGGAGACCCATAGGTGATGGGCAGACTACCAGGTGGTAATTTTTTTTTTTTTTTAACTTAACTTCTTGCTGAATCTTCAGTTACCCTCCCACCATTGGATGCAGTGTGCACTTTGCAGGTATGGTGCATCGGGGCTGAGGGATAGAATTGGGCAGAAAGTATACTTTCTGAAGCATTTTTTAATCTTTTGTCTCATTTTGTGCAGTATAATGATTATCATGTCTCCAGAGATCTAATTATTTGTTTTAAGTTTTCTGAATCTAAGGGACATGTGTATATCCCTAGGCTCAACAAACATCTCAGAAGAATTTCCCCTTATAATGAGGTACTGAACATTTTATAATGGCTGAATGTAATCCAGCAACATTTTCCAATTATACAGAGATGCTCATATGGTCTAGAAGCTATATCTCTCATGTCTGCTTGGAGTGAAAGAATAGAGCTCATTCAGGTATGAATTGTTGCCATGGAGTCACTGGGGGGGGGCTACGCTCTTGTGCATGGGAGGGAGTGCAGCTGGCTGCAGGGTGATGGGCTCTGGAGTCCCTCGGGCTCCAGGGAAGGTGGGAAGGGCCAGCGCAGCTGTGGCGGCAGTGAGGCAGGAGCCCCCATCCCAGACCTCCAGCCCCCGGCGGCTCTGAACGCTCCATCCCAGGTGGAACCAGGCTCCAACTCGTCACATTCCCTGGCAGAAGTGTGCATGCTTCACTGATAATTCTTGCCTAACACTCTCAACTTGATCTACTTCACAGATTTGTCTGTGAGGATCTAAGGAAGAAATGAGAATTATGTAGGAATGACTGGGAATAGGTCTAGTCATTGCATTCAGGTAAATGGCTTTAGAATTTCCATTTCACTGTGGAACTACTGAAAAATCATTCCTTTTTCTTTACTGTTTGTACAGTGATGGAGAACGGGACAGAAGTGCGTGAGTTCATCCTCCTGAGTCTGACAAATGATCGCAGACAGCAACATGTTTTCTTCCTCGTATTCCTGCTGCTCTACATGGCATGTCTGCTGGGGAATGGGGTCATTATGGCTATAGTCATAGCTGAGCCAGGGCTCCATACCCCCATGTACTTTTTTCTAAGCAACCTCTCTTGTTTGGATATATGTCTCTGTACTGTTACTGTGCCAAATCTGCTGAGCAACTTCATAATGCAACACAAATCCATTTCTTTCATGGGGTGTCTGACTCAGCTGCAGTTCTTCCAGTTCCTGGGCAGCAGCGAGGCCATACTTCTGGGTGTCATGGCCTATGACCGATACATAGCTATATGCAAGCCACTGCATTACTCTGTCATCATGAGTGTAAGGGTTTGCCTCTCACTTGTGGTGTCCACTTGGACGACTGGCTTTTTCCATGCCTTAATGCACACAATAATGACCTCCCGGCTATGGTTCTGTGGCCCCAACCAAGTTCTGCACTTCTTTTGTGACATCAAACCTCTGCTCAAACTGTCCTGTAGTAGCACTGCTCTCAACCTCACTCTCCTTAATGTGGTCACTGGTTTTCTTGCACTGGCTCCCTTTTTTATCACCCTCATCTCGTACCTCTATATCATCTCTTTTGTCTTCTTCAAATTCCAGACATGGCAGAGCCGCTGGAAAGCCTTCTCCACTTGTGTCTCACACCTGACTGTGGTGACTCTCTACCTATTTCCAGCAATCTTGAACTACATGCTTGCCTCTGCTGGTGACTCCTCTGAGAGAGAGATGATCATCAGTGTGCTGTACACTGTGGTCACCCCAGTGTTAAATCCTTTAATCTACACTCTGAGGAATAAAGAGGTGAAATCATCTCTGAGAAAAATCATGAGCAGAAAACTTACATAAGAACATAACATAAGAATATAAGAACAGCCCTACTGGATCAGGCCATAGGCCCATCTAGTCCAGCTTCCTGTATCTCACAGCGGCCCACCACATGCCCCAGGGAGCACACCAGATAACAAGAGACCTCATCCTGGTGCCCTCTGGCATTCTGACACAGCCCATTTCTAAAATCAGGAGGTTGCACATACACGTTATGGCTTGTAACCCGTAATGGATTTTTCCTCCAGAAACTTGTCCAATTCCCTTTTAAAGGAGCCCAGGCCAGACACCATCACCACATCCTGTGGCAGGGAGTTCCACAGACCAACCGCATGCTGAGTAAAGAAATATTTTCTTTTGTCTGTTCTAACTCTCCCAACACTCAATTTTAGTGGATGTCCCCTGGTTCTGGTGTTATGTGAGAGCGTAAAGAGGGAGGAGCCAAGATGGCCGCCAGTGCAGCTGCTCCTTCTAAGTGCTCAGGCTTTTAATTTACAAATATTGTTTTATCCTTATATTCCCGTTACTCCCCCATTAGTTTATTTAAAGTTTATCTTTCTTCATGAGCTGAGTGAGATATTGAGATGTTTTACAGCACAGTAAAAGTTCCTGAAGAGCATTATGTCGTCAGCTTCTTCAAAGAAAAGGCCGACAGTGCCGACAAAGAAAAGACAGAGAACCAGCCCGGCGACGAGTGGGACTGATAAGAAAGGTGCCAAAAGGAAAAAGAAGAATCTAAATAATGCGGTAAAGGCCTCTCCTTCTATTGAGCCCTTTCTTTCACAGACTAAGTTACACTCCCCGCCCCAAACCTTAAACAACAGTCTGAGGCTGCAAATGTTACCCCTCTCTGTTCTTCCTCTTTGGATTTATCAGCAGTATGTTTATCTGCCCCCGATAAGGAAGAAGTTACCCAGAACACAGCTTCTGAGCTGCTAGGTGGAATTCAGACAAGCTTGGATGCCAGCATATCTTCTGTGGCGAAATTAAAAACATTGGGAGATGCCTGTTTAACTTCCGCTCAGACCCTTCTAACAATCTACGAACGTTTTAACATATTAGAAGGACAATTGCAAATTGTTTTACAGGCATTGCAGCGGTTGGAAAACAAAATCCAAACTGGCAGCAATTTTCATCCATGCCAGACCAGCTCCCTCTCAGCGCCACCCTCTCCTTTAAGAGTGAAGCCCAATAACAACTCACAACAGGAGAGGGGAAGTTTAATTACTACTGCTTGCAATACACGTCTGAGATCAATTCCCTCTGCTGTAGTTCTTAATATTCCTTATGGAGATGCTTTTCTGTGGTCTTCTAAACCCAGGACGGTTAAGGCTCTATCTCAACTGTTGAAGGTACAAGTGGATTTGTCTGCACTGAAGGAATTCTTCTTTTTGCCCTCCAGGAACTATACTAAAAGGCTCTATTTGGCTTTTAATTCAGAAGCAGTACCTAACCTTATTTTTAACGCTAGAATACATTTTCGGAATTTTAACATAATTATTCAGAGAACTTTTTACAGGTTGGAAGCCAAACGCTTTTTAAATTTAATTCTCATAAGCCGCCTATTTTAACTAAGGGACTGTCTTCTAGTTCTAGAATTAATGTCTCTTCTAGAACTCCCTCGAGTAGCACAGCACATGGTGTCAATCGAATCCCTCTGGTGGTGGACCCTGTGGGTGCAGGTTCCATGCTCACGAAGTCTCAGCACATGGAGACTTCCTTCTGCCTCCAATCGGACTTTCCGAATCACCCCCCTTCTGATGTTTCAAGAATGTTCCCCTGGGTTGATCCTCTTCTAGTTCCAAATTCATCACTTTTAATTAAACCTCTGATGCCTAGCATAGCTGAAAGGCCGCTTTTTATGCCTCCTTTGTCCAATCCAATCTCCGAACAATCGACCAACTCCTTGGGCCCAAATCTACAATCAGAGAAGATCAGTGCGTATTCTACTAGAATTGGTTTGGAAAACTCACATACTAATGCGCTCTGGGAGCTTGAGATACAGCAGAGTGAGCATCTCCTTTCCTCGGAGACTACTGTGTGTCAGTCTTTGCCAATTGTAACACCTTTGCCCATACTTGACTTGGACGCTTGTCCCAAGGCATCTTTTCATCGATCTCCACCCAAACAACCTTCTTGCCCAACTCTTTTAGTGCAGAAGGAAGTACTTGGCAATTTTAACTCGTCTATTAAGAAGTTAGATTCAGCTGGAAGTTGTCCCGACTTAGCAACAACCAACTCCGGCTGGCCTCTCAATTGTCCTGCTACGCCCCTGGCGAACTCTCACTCTTCTCAACTGTGACTAAGGCAACTTTCGACTGACAGCTATCCCTTTCATAGCCTTGCTGTTGCTACACATTTATCTAACCAGGTAAAGTTGGTCTCCTGGAACATTGCGGGTTGGAAACGAAAGAGTCTTGATAAGGAATTCCTAGCCTATTTAACATCTTTTGACATCATACTCCTGCAAGAAACGTGGGCAACGGAACCAATCCTTCTTGGCAATTACCAAACTTTCCATCTGCCAGCCTATAGACTTAATAAGATGGGCCGTGCTCAAGCGGGCTTGGCAACATTAATTAACCCGCTCTTGTCAGCGACCCTTGTGGAGGCATCAAAAAATCTATGCAATTTATTAATCATCAAATTGGATATTCAACAGCGGACATTTCTGGTTTTTAACGTCTATTTACCCCCCTGCCAAAACAGCTCACAGCGGGAGCAAGCTTGGAATTTTCTTTCCGAACAATGCAACGCGGCGTGCAGTATTTATCCCAACGCTACAGTAATCCTTGGTGCAGATTTCAACTCAAGAGTTGGGGACGGTATTGAGATCTTTCATAAGATGGCCTGTGAGGACTGCGAACCTTTTATCTCTACCCATGGACATTTAGTGAGATTTTCCAAAGATATCTGTTTCAATGATGCCGGGATTTCTCTGGCAAACTTTAGCCTTCAGTTTAATTTGATTTGGCTTAATGGATTGTGCAATTTTTCAGGGGCTTCGGAATTTACTCATGTTTCACCAGCAGGTACTAGTGTCATCGATTATGTTTTAATTTCGGCTTCTTTTTTGCCTTTTGTTTCCATCTTTAAAGTCGATGACTTTAAACTGAGTGACCATTTGCCCCTATGTACTTTTTTTAACATAGACTTACCTCGCATAGCTCCTCCATTGCGTGCTAGGGATAGTCTCACCTGTTTAGCAAAAATTAGATGGAACAATTCCACCCTCTCTGAAATCCAGTCATTATTGAATAACTCATGTGGTAAGATCTTGAGGGAACATGTCCTGACCCTAACAGAGCCTGAATCTATAGTATCTGCCTTTGAATCTCTAATGAACCATAATTTTGTAAATGTTGCTAATCCAACGGTCGAGGCCAAAGGCAGGACTAGTAATGACTATTCAGGATGGTACGATCAGGACTGCAAACGAGCTAAGGCTTATGCTAGGGAGTGTTTTGGAAACTTTAGAGCTAGCAATTCCAAGGAAGATTTGAAAATCTATTTTACAGCTATTGCTTCCCTGAAGGATTTGACCCAGTCCAAGCAGCATGAGCTCATTAAAAAGTCCTGGGATAGACTGATTCAAGTTACTGCTAGTAACAACCATAAGGCATTTTGGGACATTGTCTCTAGATCTTCCAATGAAGGTACGGGCAAATTTAATCTAATTTCTAGCCATTCTTGGCGCCACCATTTCTCAGACTTGTTTTTTGATCCGGCAGTTGTCGGTAGTGGGGACCCAGAGATTTCTTTCTCTAATTTTGAGGCTTGGCCTGACGTGCCCGAAGGGGAAATTCTTGATTTAATTGTAGCTCTAAAGCCGGGCAAGGCCACGGAGCCTGATGCCATTCCTACCAACTGGCTCAAAGAAGATCCTTCATTCTGGACGTTGATTCTGGCCCCGCTCTTTTCAGCCATCAATGCTTCTGGTCGATTTCCCAAAGTCTGGCTTAAAGCCATAGTGATCCCCATTTTTAAAAAAGGTGATCCCTGCAAGCCGGACAATTTTAGACCTATCAGCTTAATTTCTGTAATTGGTAAGCTGTACGCAAAACTTCTCCTTCAGCGCCTTAATCAATGGATTACCCATTCTAACATCTTGGGAATAGAACAAATAGGCTTTCGACAGGGGAAATCCACCCTGGATCATGCCCTCATTCTCCAACATTTAGCACACAAATATTCCACCCAAATGAAATCAGAACTCTTTGTTGCATTTTTAGACCTCAAAGGGGCTTTTGATAATGTGAGCAGAAATCTTTTATGGATAAAACTAGCTCGTATGGGGCTAGATCCTAAACTGCTTGCTCTTATCCGGGGTTTATATTCAAATACAACTGCCCAAGTTAGATACTCCCCGACAGGTAATTGCACTGATGAATTTCTCACCAACAAGGGGGTGAAGCAGGGTTGTGTGTTGGCTCCTACACTGTTTAATCTCTTTTTAAACGACCTGGCTCCTGCTCTAGCCACTGTTGATGGTCACCCTCCTAGATTGAGGAACTTGCAGGTCCCAATTTTATTATATGCTGATGATGCGGTTATTTTATCTCGTTCTAGCTTGGGGCTGAAACGCTTGATTAGGAAGTGTGTTGAATTCTTTTGCTCTAATGAGTTACAAATTAATTATACCAAGTCAAAAATTGTAGTTTTTGAAAGGTCCTGGAGACCAAGAGAGTGGAGATTTAATGGACAAACTGTAGAACAGGTTAGGACATTCAAATACCTGGGCATTCTTTTTTCGCATAATTTAGCATGGACATGCCATCGTTATATGGCTCGCTCCCTTGCTAAAGCCTCTTCGCAAGCCATTGTTAAATTTTTCCATAGCAAAGGTGGCTCGTATATTCCAGCGGCACTGAAGGTCTTTAATGCGAAATGCTCCCCCCAACTTCTATACGGGGTGCCACTCTGTATCCAATTGTTTAATAGCTCACTGGAGCAGATTCAGTCAGTCTTTTTAAGAAGCATACTAGGTTTGCCCCGGTGTGTTTCTTATGAGGTGCTCTGTATAGAATCAGGTCAAATCCAACTTGAAACTCTGGCGTGGATTAGAGCGACTAAATATTGGCTTAAAATGCTCTACAACACTGATTCCAACACTCTTCTATTCCATCTTCTTGATGACCCTTACTTTACAGATAAATTTTGGAGTACAAAAATAAAACAACTGGGAGTCGAGCCTGATTTACTTGGCCAGTTGTCACAAGACGAGGTATTTAGGCTCATCAAAGAGAGACTCCTGGATATTCATACTTCCAATATTTTATCTGCTGCCAACAAAGTCTGCTCACCATTACACTTTCATTTACCGGTCAGAGTAGGGGAAACTCCCAACTATTTATACACCTTGGAATGTCCAAAAATTAGAAGGGCCTTTTCTATGGCCCGTAGTAATTCCATTCCATCTGCTGTCCTTTGGGGCAGATTCAATGGTACTCCTCTACATGAGAGAATTTGTCCATGTTCTCAGTGTGCTGTAGAAACTTTAGTCCATCTTCTTTTCCATTGTCCGCTTCATTATGAGGCCAGGAGGAAATGTCCAGCTCTCCAACCCTATCTCAATTTTTTCTTGGAGGATTCTGCTATATTGCAAGCCTTATTAGCTTCCACTGATCCTAACACCATTCCCAGATAGCCACATTTATCTCGCAAATTGTGGCATCTAATCTGAAGCGTGCCCCCATTTCTTTGAAGTCTCTGAATTTCAGGAGTTAATTGCAAGTTGGTGTGTTATGTTATAAGCAAACATTTTTTTTCTATTAGCTGTATGAAAGTGTTTAATGATCTTTTAACTGTATGCCAATAAAGGTACTGAAACTGAGTGTAAAGAGCATCTCTCTATCCGCTCTGTCCATCCCCTGCATAATTTTGTATGTCTCAATCTCAATTTGTATGTCTCAACTTCTTTGTTAGGACTTGAATTAATACTTTTAGACCAAATACTGGGTATATTGAAATTTTTTCTACCAGACTGAACAGCAGTACCACACCTTCATATAATCACAAAAGAGAATTAAAGACAGGCAGGTTTGATTGTGACTTTTACTAAGTTCCTTGTGTGAAAGGAAAGGGCTGTAATCTGGGATATAGGTTAGATAGGAAACATCTGACCTAGATCATGGACATGTAACTTCCTTGGTGCCAACAGAGCATTTGGTGCATCTTGCCAGGGGAGTTTCAAGCCAGAGGCCTGCTTGGGGTAAAGGAACATTTGCTGCCTTACTTAGTGCAAGCCTCTGTTGATCCTCCAATTGGTCTATTCAGACCTGGGCCAGCCATTTTGGAGGGTAAACCTGGATAGGTGGTTAAGAACCAAGATGGGGGGGATAGGATTATTCTGGAGCAGCCACCTTGACACACCCCTACCCCCATCCCTGGTCCCCAACCTGTTCATCCTCCTCTCTGCCTTGTTCATAACAGCTGGAGGATCCTAACTAGTTGTGTACCCGCAGTTTTTGGAGGGAAATATGGTTTCTTGTGTGAAAGATGTTTTACATCCCCAGACGGATAAGAGGCAGAGTAGCAAACTCTGATCAGAATGATTTTGCATCCATGCGTTCCTTCTTAGGATATGAGACAGGCACAATAACAGGTGTCAGGGGCCTCCAGCATCAGGCCTCAGGCTTCAAAACAGTGTCTATCGTTCTGTGATTCAACTAGCCCAGAATTCAGTGCAGGGTTGGCCTAAGCAGTCCTTTGGCTTCCAGGGTGCAGCCTTGCATCAGACCATGTACAAATCATGGTTACATAAGCACTTGTGTGCATCATTCCACTAAACACAATAAAAATTGAAAGAAAAGTTAACATCATTGGCAACAAGCATTCTCCTGCTCCAGATCATTATTTTTTTACTAAAAATAAATATTTGTAATTTGTGATCTCTGCAGTTGTTTTTATTTCCCTTTGTTGCACTCCCATTGTTGGGCCTGGGATACGGAGGACCCCCTGGGTTGCAGGAGGCAGCGGCAGGGCACCTCAGGGTCTGGCCTCAGTTATCTCAGCCTAGCCCAAGCGGCCTCCATCGGGTTGTGGGGGAAGGGGGTTGCATCACCCGGGTCCTTCTCCCCACTATCTGGAACTCTCCCAACCTCAGTTCCTGTGGCTCATGGGCTAGCCAGCATCTGCTATAGCCAGTAGCCTAGCCAGTTCTGTCTTCAACACTGGCCGGGCTAGGCTTTATACTGGAGACCAGCCTCCCCTTAGGCTCCACCCCTTCCTCCTGTGAGAGTTATAATGCTGACCACCTGATCCCTCTCTCCTTCTTCTCACCCTCCTGTCCTGCCTGCCTGCCTGTCAGCCAGGCTGCAGGGACTGCTGACTACACTCTCACACCTGGAGTGGGCTGAGCTTGTTGGTGGTGTTGCCCCCACAGACCACCAGACAAAGGGGTAATAGCAAGCCTTGGAGCTTTGGGCAGTCTGCTGGAGGCTGGCTGGCTGGTCAGAGACTGGCTTGGTCCCCCATGGCCCCGGCGCCAGGCTCAGGAACAGGCCAGATTTGCCACTGAGTGCCTGCCCATGGCTCACTGGAGCTTGTTCCCAGGAGTCCACAGGTCATTTCCCTTTGGCCTTGCTACTGTCCTCCCAGCGGGTGTGAGAATCCACCTATGGCAGCCCCATGGCGTCATTTCCCCTGAGAGCCACAAGGGCTAAGACAGGCTCCCTCCCCGCACTGCTGCTGTTGTCCGGCCTGGAGGCTGGTTCCCAGGTGGCTTTGCTCCCAGGTAAGTCAAGGGAACCCTGACACCCATTTATATATTTTTTTCATGTAATAAGGCAAGAAGTGATAATCTAAGGGCCCAATCCTATCCAATTTTCCAGCACTGATGGAGCTATGCCAAGAAGGTGTGTGCTGCATCCTGCAGAGGGGGGCAGTCAGAGAGGCCTCCTCAAGGGATGGGAACATTTGTTCCCTTTTCTTAGGGCTGCATTGTGGCTGCATTGGCACTGGAAAGTTGGATGGGACTTGCCTTTAAGTATTGTTGTGCGATGGGTGCAGCAGGTGAGGCAGAACTAACCCATTGTTGTCCAGGGCACTGCAGCTGCCCTGCCTGCTTATCCCCAAGGAGGTTCTCCTTACTCCAGAGGAGGCTCTCCTTACACCCACTTTCTTGGGTGTAAGATCAGCCTCCTCAGGTGTAAGCTGGTGGGGTGGCTGCGGTGCTTTTCCACAGACTACAATGGGGCATTTCTGCTTCACCTGCTGACCCCACACCGCGTGTACCTGATTTTCACCTCTTTTGTTTTGTTTTCAACAGTGTACTAATTCCCACATCTCCAGAGATCTAATCATTCATGTTGAGTTTACAGAATCCAAGGGACTAGTGTGTATCCCTAGGCTCCAGTAACACTTCAAAAGAACACACCACGAGGCACTGAACATTTTATAATCATTGAATGTAATCTAGAAGTGATTTCAAACTATGCAGAGAAGCACATACTGTAGAGAAACTACAGCTGCTTGGACCTGAGCAGGACTGGAAGAATAAAGCTCATCCAGGTATGATTGGTAGAGGAAAATGTTTTTAGTTTTTTCACCTCCCCAAAATCATATTGCTTTATGGGGACACAAATGTCCGGGACATTAAAAGGAGGGATGCAAATACCCAATACCAGGATGCAGTTGGCCAAGATACAGTTGTCCAGGAGGCAACTGTCCCTGAAGCAGCTGGGTAGTGATACAGGAAGTACAACTGGAAGTGGCTCATCATCCACTCTCAACTTAATCTACCTCTCAGAGTTGCCCGTGAGGATCTAATGGAGAAATCAGAATTATACATGAGAGGCTGGGATACAAGTCTAGTCATTGCATTCAAGTAAATGGCCTCCACATTTTTGTCCCACTATGGCACCAATGATGAATCATTCCTCCTTCTTTATTGTTTGTACAGTGATGGAGAACGGGACAGAGGTGCGTGAGTTCATCCTCCTGAGTCTGACAAATGATCGCAGACAGCAACATGTTCTCTTCCTTGTATTCCTGCTGCTCTACATGGCCTGTCTGCTGGGGAATGGGGTCATTATGGCTGTCGTCATAGCCGAGCCAGGGCTCCATACCCCCATGTACTTTTTTCTAAGCAACCTCTCTTGTTTGGATATATGTCTCTGTACTGTTACTGTGCCAAATCTGCTGAGCAACTTCATAATGCAACACAAATCCATTTCTTTCATCGGGTGTCTGACTCAGCTGCAGTTCTTCCATTTCCTGGGCAGCAGCGAGGGCATACTTCTGGGTGTCATGGCCTATGACCGATACATAGCTATCTGCAACCCGATGCGTTACTCTGTCATCATGAGTGCAAGGGTTTGCCTCTCACTTGTGGTGTCCACTTGGACAGCTGGTTTTTTCCATGCCTTAATACACACAATAATGACCTCCAGGCTATGGTTCTGTGGCCCCAACCAAGTTCTGCACTTCTTTTGTGACATCAAACCTCTGCTCAAACTGTCCTGCAGTAGCACTGCCCTCAACATCACTCTCCTTAATGGGATCACTGGTTTTCTTGTTCTAGCTTCATTTCTTATCACCCTCATCTCGTACCTCTATATCATCTCTTTTGTCTTCTTCAAATTCCAGACATGGCAGAGCCGCTGGAAAGCCTTCTCCACTTGTGTCTCACACCTGACTGTGGTGACTCTCTACCAGTTTCCAGCAATGTTGAACTACATGCTTGCCTCTGCTGGTGACTCCTCTGAGAGAGAGATGATCATCAGTGTGCTGTACACTGTGGTCACCCCAGTGTTAAACCCTCTAATCTACACTCTGAGGAATAAAGAGGTGAAATCATCTCTGAGAAAAATGGTGAGCAGAAAACTGCTCTTCAGAAGTATTTAGCATAGTGCTGCTGTGTGGATGGATGGATAGATGAAAGTGTTTCACTGTCAATTCCCAAGCCAACATCACACTTTCATTTGAACATGAAGCAGAATTAAATATTGTGATCCCTATTACGTTCTCTTAATAGGGTCGAAATCTGGACTGGGGCTTTAGGAAGGCAAAACCTGACCTTGTCCATTGACATTGACCTTCTTCAGGCACAGCAAGGATGTGTAACTACTGCCTCCCTCCACATTTAGCGTTTGGACACTCTTTAACTCTCTCCTCTGTAAGTGATTTCTGAGTTGTTGAGAGCCTGCCAAACTAGAAACAGCTTCCTTGTAGGGACATGCTGGTGTTTGGAAAGTAATTGCATTCTGAGTACTTGGGTTCAGGTCTGCTTTGCTCTAAATGACAAGATGTTCTGCCAACTGAAGTTCCAATTGATGAATGGATTTTTCATTTTACATTTTTTTCTGCTCTAAACCTATCTTTAATTGACTTGTACATTGTCTTCCATACACCAAGTGGAGCGTGGGAGGCAAAGGGCCAGAGAGAGGCCAGACTGGGAAGGAATCCAGCTGGAAGGAGTTCTATGAAAGACTAAAACTATTTAATTGTAAAAACCCCTACGGGGCTTTAGAACAACCTGCCTATGTAAACCACCTTGGATTAAAGTCTGAGGAGAAATCAGATGACCAAAGAAAGGTGGTATATAAATACCTGTATAAGTAAATAAATGAATATGCGGAAGGGTCTGTATCAATTGTATCAAAGAACTCAATTGGAGTTATTTGGGGGTGGTCAGACCAGGAACTGGGTCATTGGCATGTCTGAGCTGAAAATGTGGGGCCCACAGCAACTGAATGAAAGCTATTAATTGATTTGCCCTTTCCTTCCTCTTGCCGTCCTCCTGCTTGTGAGCCAAGACCTGCGAGAATATTCTGAATCTTTCCACTTTAGGAGCTGGGGAGATCCCAGCTGGCAGGGGGGTTGAATATTTTGTATGTGTGTTTTGTTTTGCCTATTCTAGACTGTTTGAACTGGTGTGGCACTATAGATAAAATTTGGCCCCAAGTGGAAGGTTCAGTATAGGAGGGTACCCTAAAGCAGGTTATGTAAATGAGCCACAAGCCTAATCTTCAGAAGCCTCTTGGCTCAGATAGATAGATGCTAAATGGGACACCATCTAAAGCTGAAGAAGAGGTGCAACGCTGAGTTTGATGGTCTCTTTATAGCAGTGTTTCCCAACTGTTTAACACTGGGACCCACTTTTTTAAGATGACATTCTGTCAGGACCCACCTAGCTTTACAAGACTTTAAAAAATGTTTCATCTTACAGATGCTCAAGCCTCTGTTTTTATCCTTTTTTACTATGGTGAGGGGCACTTTCTGGAGTGTTTGTTGAGTTCCCCATTCATCAGAATGGGACCATTCTGGTGGCCTTATGTTCACTTTTTCCTGGCCTTCAATAGCAGTCCAGGCATGGTTGCCTAGTGAAGAGTAAATGCACATGTGTGCCTCAGTTTTGCTTTCAATAGGGCTCAATACATTTTCCTTGTCAGCTTTGGGGAGGGGGGGGACTTCATTAGTGTTTTTTTGGAGCCTGTGTTCATCAAATCAGGACCATTCTGGTGGTGTAATGTTCCTCTTGATCTGCCCTTCAAAGTGGACTGAGGCCTGTTTGCCTACTCACAAGTAAACACCTGCATGCCACCAACTTTCTATAGGGCTCAATATGTTTTCAGCCCTCAGCTCATCAGTTTCACAACTCACCGACAAGCAGGTCACGGCCCACAGTTTGGGAAACACTACCTTATAGGGTTGGTAAAGAAATGTGGGGCTTGTCATGAGATGATCTGCAGCTTGGAGCAAGGGTGCTGTGTCACCCATGGATCTAGTAGAAGCTGGGGAGATCTGGAATTGTGGTCTCACGAGCCTGACACTGAGATTGAGACATCACACTCCAGGGCAGTAGCACTGGTATGGCGTGCTGACCTGTAAGAAGAGAGAGAGTAGGGTTGGGATAAAAGGAGGGAAGAGACAGGAGATGTGACTGAGAGGAGAGAGGAAGAATGAAGTGGAGGACACTAGCGTTCCTGGAGGGGGAGCAAAACACTAAGTTTTTCTGGCACAGGGACACCATTTAAAGCCTTCACCTTTTGCCTTCAGAGCCAGTTGTGGCTGAAAAATCTTAAGTGTTTTGCCCTCCCCCCCTCCAAGAATGCCAGTGGTGGAGGAGTAAGTATTGGAATGATCAAGAACAGGAGAATCAGGGAGAGAAGGCTAGGACTGGCAGGAAAGCTTGGGAGTACTTGAGAAGAGAGAAGGAGGCGGGGGGGGGAAGAAGAAAAGATGGAGATGAAGGAATGAGAATAAAGAGAACAGCAGTGGAGGATGGAGGGGGACGATGACCAGAAGACAAGCCAGACAAACAGAAGGTGGAGGACAGGGGCAGAGTGTAAGATGGACATCATGGAGACACTTAGAAGGACAAGGCACTGATAAAGTGGCAAGAGCAAGGTGAGTGAATCGGCCAGGAAAACAGGGGAGAAGGAAGGGCAAATCATGTGAGAGAAAAGTAGCACAAAGGTAAAGTTTACCCCAAAGGAAGTGGGGAGTGCACCAAGGGAGTGGTACCTACTCTTATACCCATTGGGGTGCAGCCAACCCATAGTAAATGTCAGAAACAACACAAAGGCCAAAGGTGGGAGAGGCATGAGGTGTGGGAATGGATCGGGGGGCAAGTAGGAGTGAAACTAGGTGCAGAGGGGGGTGGGGGAATGGGCAAATTGGGTCTGGGGAATAAGGTGGATTCAGTGGCAGCAGCGCTGCTAATATCTTATCCCCCTTCCTGGACCTGATTCTGCAGTGTGAGTCCACATGAACCTGAACCGGTCATTTAGCTAGCGCAGGTCCAAGTAGTCGTTCTCCCCCCCACATGTGCAATGTGGAGGTTTACCCACAGGTAAGGGATTAATTGTTCCCTTGCCCAGAGGAGACTTCCTGGACTACCCCACTACCACCACCACTATAGGGTGGTCACTATTTTGGCATCACTATATCAGAGGAGGGAGGGGGAAGGATAGGATTGGGCATCATTTGGGTACTTCAGCAATTATTTTGAGGGGTTTACTTTTCATGAATATACACAAGATTGGATCCCTGCCTTCCTACATGGAGGCTCATTTCTCTTCTTCATTCAGAGTCCTTTGATAATTACCATTTCCCTACAGATCTAATCAACTGAAAACATTTTCAAAATCAAATGAACTCTTATGGGCCTGCAGACTGCATGTATGTCCCATGGCACAAATACCTACTGTCGTCCCGTCCCCCCGTCCCCCACAAGACACTGTGTGCTTTATGGTAAGTGGATATGATAAATGAGTGTTCTCCAAATACACAAAGAACCTAAAGGTCTTACTTCTGCGTCTGCATGAACAATGGAAGACTGCTAACGCTTCTGCATTGTGGCTGTGTGATTATTAATCAAGATATCACTGTAACACCTTGGCTGAAGAATGAAAATGGCATCTCCAGGTAGGAGCTCTATGGGCAAATATCTCCTCTTCGAAACAAATTCCAGGGACATTTTGTACATTGTCAGACAGCGTATCTATGATTTGCCTTTGTCCAAGCCTCAATGGCCAAAGTCTCTAGCTCAGTGGTAAAGCACATGAAAGGACACAGGAAGGTTCTTTATATTGAATCCGACCACTGTAGACACTGACTGGAAGCAGGGTCTCAGATAGCATCTTTCTTTGCCTTACTTGGAAACACGGGATTGAACTTGGGACCCTCTGCATACATAGCCTGTGCTTTACTGTAGAACTACAGACCCTCTCAAGTTTGGCATTTGGTGGACCACTGTGAGATACAGGAAGCTGGACTAGATGGGCCTATGGCCTGATCCAGTGGGGCTGTTCTTATGTTCTAGGACAGGGGTCTCCAAACCCTAGCCCGGGGGCCAGATGTGGCCCGCAGCAAGCCTCTTTCCAGCCCGCAGCCAACCTCTTGTCCCCTGAAAGCCTCTGGGCCACTCAACTGAACATGACCAGAACTGTGCTCTGATTGTGTCTGGAGGGTGTTCTGAGGGCCAGAGAGGTTGAATCAATGAGCCCATTCATTCATTTATTCACTCATCTAAGTTCCATCTCTAATTTATTGATTTAAATTTTATATTTAAATTTTTTTCCCGGCCCTCCACACCACGCCAGATATTTGATGCAGCCCTCTGGCCAAAAAGTTTGGAGACCCCTGTTCTAGGGGAAAAAGCCAGTCAAGCCTAAGTAATAGGAAAACACATTTCGCCCTTAGGAGTTGAATTTTTAAACATCTCTTCTTAGTGTGTGCTTATGACATGGAAGGAATATATTCCACAAATTTTATTGCTGGAATATCTAGGTATGGCTAAATAAGACTTACGGCCCAATCTTAATGCATCTGAGCGGCAGTGGAATGCACATAGTGGTGACTGCTATAAAATAGTTAGCGGTAGCTGTAAAAGCTGGACTAGATCAGCCTTTCAGTGGATCTACTGGGACACTATTTATTATCTTATGATCTTAGTTTGTACTTCCATATTCATCCCCTCTACAAAAATAAATAAAAGGAATAAGAATCACATTCATATCTCACCACACAACATTATCCTTCATTTTATTCTACTCATTTATGGGACTAAGGGCAACATACTTGTCTTTTTTACCTTCACAGTGCTGGAGAACCAAACAGAGGTGCAGGAGTTCATCCTTCTGGGACTGACCAATGATCGCAAACAGCAACATATTCTCTTCACCATTTTCCTGCTTCTCTACGTGGCCTGTTTGCTGGGGAATGGGACCATTTTGGCGATAGTGGTAGCTGAGCCACGGCTCCATACCCCCATGTATTTTTTTCTAGGCAATCTCTCATGCCTGGACATCTGCTACTCGACAGTAACAATGCCCAAAATGTTACATGGCTTTCTGATAGAGCACCAGACAATTTCCTTTATTGGGTGCATGACTCAGCTGCATTTCTTTCACTTCCTGGGTGGAACTGAAGCAATGCTTCTGGGTGTCATGGCCTATGACCGGTACGTCGCCATATGCAACCCTCTGCGTTACACCGTCATCATGAGTAAGTGGGCTTGCCTCTCACTAGCTGTGGCCACCTGGTCTGCTGGTTTCATTTATAGCTTGATGTACTCCGTGATGACCTCCCGTGCTTGGTTCTGTGGCCCAAACCACATCCTGCACTTCTTTTGTGATATCAAACCACTGCTAAAACTGGCCTGCAGCAGCACCACTTTCAATCTCACCCTTCTTAATATTGTCAGTGGTTGTGTCGTTATGGCCACCTCCTTTGTCACCCTCTTCTCCTACCTCTACATTGTCACATTCCTGTTCTTCAAATTCCAGATGTGGCAGAGCCTTTGGAAAGCCTTCTCCACCTGTGCTTCTCACCTGACTGTCGTGATGATTTTCCAGACTCCGGTTGTGTTTAACTACATGCTGGCCTCTGCCATAGACTCCTCTAAAAGGGACATGATGATCACTGTGCTCTATAGTGTAGTCACTCCAGTTTTAAACCCTCTGATCTACAGTCTGAGAAATCAAGAGGTAAAGTCATCTGTGAGAAAAATCCTAAGCAAAAAATGGCTCTCTGGAAGAACATGAATCCTTTGCACCTAATTAGAGAGATAGATATGTAGAAACAAACAAATGCCAGTTCCCATCTCAGTCTTGCATGACCAGGATTCAGAAATGAATACAGACAATTTTGATTCTTAGTGAATGGGGTAAAAATGGGGATGTTTAGATGGTCATCTAAACCATCTAAATATATAAATCGTGTTTAGATTGGCATGGTTAGACACCATGCAGCATCTGGTGGATGGGACTTGGGTTTCAATTCTATAAACACTTTCCTGGGATACTTTGAACACAAAGGGATTTACTGGTCTGTTTACCTGGTATCTTTCTTCTTCTTCTTCTTCTTCTTCTTCTTCTTCTTCTTCTTCTTCTTCTTCATCATCATCATCATCATCATCATCATCATCATCATCATCATCATCATCATATCAGGCCTTGTAAAACAGCATGGACTTTGGGAAGAATGTGGTTATTTATGATATGTATATTTTGTTCCTCTTTCAAGGTTTGCAAACAAGGTTATCTCCTCTCTCCCCAGACCTGTTTATCCTCACTGTAAGTTTATGAGATGGCAGCCTTATGCACACTTAAGCCCCATTGATTGTAACTTTACTAATTTCTGAGTAGGCATGCATAGCATTGGGCTGTGAGTTAGGTTTGACAGAGAGAGAGAGAGAGAGAGAGGTCACCTTCTGACCATGATGGCAGAATAAGGTGTCTGAATTTCTTCTAAGATCCAACTGTTGTCTGGCCCTACAAACTTTTCCTTAGTCCTATTACAGGCAGAGATAACAGAAAGTCATACACAGCAAGAAAAATTTCATGTGTGGAAGAGGATTTTCCTGCTTATTAAGACTTTTGAATCATTTTAAGACAGGAAAATCCTTGTACGCTGCATGTGAAAGAATATTGAGCTCCGTCTCATATCTTTTTTATTTGTTTCAGCATAGTAAGTAAATTAGGGTGCAATCCTGACCCGTATTTGGGCTGGCGCAAGGGAGGGTCGCAAATGTGCCATAAGGCGGATCCAAGAAGCGCCAGCCTGCGGAGGCTGACATAAGCAAGCACAAAAGGTAGGTGGGGGAGGCAGGGAGGAGGGAGGCGTTCCTGGGCAGGGGGAGGTCAGGTGGTGGGCAGCCCTGAGGGTGGGCGGACAGGGAGAGGGTGACTGGTTCTTCCCAGGGAGAATGGAGGGGCTTCAAGCCACTCCGCTCTTCTCAGGCTTGCGCCACCTCAAGAGGTGGCACAAGTCCAAGGAGACTCATTGGGGCCAGCAGCCCTTACCCAGGGGTAAGGGGAAACATTTCCCCTTGCCTCTGGCTTAGTTGCTTATGGCCACAATCCTGTGCTGGATACAGTGCAAGCCTCTTGGCATACCTGTTCCAGTGTAGGATAGGATTGTGCCCTCAGATAATCAAACACACACAAAGGAAGAAAATGAAAGATACACAAAGCCTGCCATCCATTTGACTGCACAAGAGACAACCAAGTAGAGAGGCATTTGCGGGTCAATGGCAAGGCTGTGCCAAGGCTAAGGTTACCAATCTTCTGGATGGGGTGCAACCCATTGCAGGAGTCATGGGGTGAGAGTGCCAAGACTAGGCAATTCTCCTGTTTCCAAGCATCATTGAAAAAATAGAAAGGGCTCTAAAGAAGAGATTCCCCAACTTCTATAGGGAAGTTGGAAACCACGTAAGTCTTTGTGGGGGAGGGGCGAAGACAGCAACACTAGCACCAGGAACATGCTAGGGAAGGAACACCAGGGAAGAAAGGGGATTTTATACTTGCCGGGGCAGTGCCAACCTCCTGGGGGATACGGGGAGCCTGTGAATGCTTCTACAGGGCTCCCCAATCCTTAAAATGTTTGAAAACAGTGATCATGACCCACTTCCAGTTTGCACTCACAAAACTGGAGGTGGGTTGCAGTTTGCTATTTTTAAACATTCTGAGGCTTGGGGAGCCCTGCAGAGATACCCATGAGCTTCCTGCAGCCCCCAGGAGGTCAGTGCTGCCCCCTCAGTAAATCTGACACCCCTCGATTGCAGTGGAACCACGGTCACTGCGGTGCTGCTGTCAGTGCAAGGCCACTCTCCTTAAGGGGGAATGTCCTGCCTCCAATTCCCATGGTGGGTCATGACCTACCAGTGTGGGAACTGCTGCTTTAAAGGAAACCCCAAAAGCTGGTCTGTAACCTTAGCTGGCGCAAGGGAGGAAAGCAGGGTAAGAGTGTCAGAGCCACTTCCTTGGAGAGAGGGGTGCATTGCAAAGTGGCCGAGAAAGGGTGACTGTTCAACCCACGCTAGCACACAAGGGATTTCTGATCCTGAGGGCCAACTTGCTATGGGGATCCTTGGCTTGTGGCTGGAACATAGCAGGTCAAACAAGCAAACAATAATGCAGGGAAGGAAGGTGAGTGAGGGACAAAAGACACTTGGGTCTAGTGGCCCAGCTGCTGCAGAAGGCTGCAGGAGGATGTGGTAAATGCAGCCAAGCCCCTGCAGCCCACTGAGCAGCCTCCTAGCCAACTTTCCAGCACTGACTTAGCTGCAATGCAGCCCCCAGGGTAAGGCAACAAACATGTCCTTATCTTGAGGAAGCCCCCTTGACTACCTCCCCACTGCAGGACGCAGTGCACACCATATTGGCACAGCTATGTCAGTGCTGGAAAGTTGGTTAGGATTGCACCCTTATTCAGATGGGAGATAATACGCTGGATGTGGATGTGAAAAGATAGGGGTTTTCCAAAATTATACTATATAAAATCACTTAACTTATGAATACTCTCATCATTTTCATTGAGAGAAGAGAGTACAAGAAGAATGATGTGCAAAATCTAGCATTATTAGTGAAGGTGGTAATTTTCTTGTTGTCTTCAACTGGTAGAAAAGAAACATGGAAGTATCCGGTTGTCTCTACGAATAGGTGTGGAGAATGAAAGACATAGTCCATTTCCTCTAGCTCATTTCCAACCCTAAGCTCATGTGCAATCTTATTTTTTAAATAGTGAACCCACTGGTATGGATCTAGTGGGATGAACCGAGCAATTTGCTTCCCTTGACTCCCTTTCCAAGAGGTGGTGGTGCAAACCAGAGGTTGGTATGAAGCAGCCATTTTCAACCACCGTGCCACGGCACACTGGTGTGCCGCAAGTGGTCCACAGGTGCGCCACAGGAATTTGGGGGAAGGTTATTTAATAGTAGGGCCAATGGGAGGTGTGAGCCCCCCACTGGCAGTGTGGTGTACCTTGTCAATTGTCAAAAACCCAATGGTGTGCCTTGACCATTTTAGTGCCTTGTCAGTGAGCCATGAGATGAAAAAGGTTGAAAATCACTGCTATGAAGAAATCACTGGAAGGAGAAAGTAGAGAGTTGCATCTGTCTCCATCAGGAGATGTGGCCGAACTAAAGGGGGAGTAACAGTCAGCATCTACTGCAGGATTTACATTACATTGATTTCTATAATCAATTTGCCATCAGGAAGAAGATATAGGGTGATAAGAACAAGAATGAGTAGATTAAAGAACAGTTTTTATCCCAGTGCAGTGTCTAGATTAAATGCGGGGGTACAGTGATATGCGATACCATAGTCTTTCGAGACTGAAGGTTGCCAATACAAGTGATATGTTGAACAGAATTTTAGCAATGTGGTGATTGTATATGTAGTCTGCCTGACTTTGTTGTAATATTGTTTTGTGTCGGTTGTGTCTTGTTTTACCTTACGAAAGCACCTAATTTTGTTGTACTTGTGTATACGGGTACAGTGACAAATTTTCTATTCTACTCTATTCTATTCTATTCTATAATTAATAAAGTGACCCAATTCATACCAAATGCCTTGATCTAATGTCATTTATGGGGGAGGTGCCAAAGCAAAGACTTGTGTTTCTTGATGTGTATGGTGTTTTGGATAGCCATCTTTCTTTCCACCCTGCACATGCCCGATCTCGTCTGATCTCGGAAGCTAAGCAGGGTCAGGCCTGGTTAGTACTTGGATGGGAGACCACCTGGGAATACTGGGTGCTGTAGGCTTATACCATAATCTTTCGAGACTGAAGGTTGCCAACCTTTCTTTCCAGCCTTGCTCCAAGCTCTTTAACAACAATCTGATACAGAGAACTTCAGCATGTGAAGATTTCTTTGCTATTTACCTTTATACTAGAAAAAAAGGCTCACCTGAGAAATTCCCATGGGTTGTTAAGCAAAGCAGATATAAAGATGATGACAAAATAGGTTTGAAGAACTTTTGTTGCTAGTTTGATAATTACCCTCTCCTCCTAGTCCTAATCAAACATTTATATATATATGATTCCTGTGTTAGGTACATGTCCCATAGCACATCTCCTCTCAAGACTTTTCTCTACCTCCTGGGAGACTTTGAATGTCTTTTAATAGGTAGACGTAATCAATGAGTGTTTTCAATGATGCAGAGAAGCTACAGCTCTCACTTTCTGCGTGAACAGTGGAAGACTACCCATGCTACCTCAATGTAACCCTGTGCATTTTTTTTTCCATATCAGTTTAATCTCTCAACTGGAAGAACAATACTGCTAACAGAAATCTTTTCAATTTGAAATCACTTGAATAATCCATGGAAGTTTTGTAGATAATCCAGGCAACATGTCTATAATTATTTGTTTTATGTGGGCTCTGATCAGCCTTCTGGAGACAGGCCATTGCTCAGTGGCAGAAGACATGCGTTGCATTCACAAACCCCTGGTTCAATCTCC
Organism: Tiliqua scincoides; assembly: GCF_035046505.1. Classification (NCBI taxonomy): domain Eukaryota; kingdom Metazoa; phylum Chordata; class Lepidosauria; order Squamata; family Scincidae; genus Tiliqua; species Tiliqua scincoides. The sequence goes on along the minus strand of NC_089825.1, from coordinate 100,944,842 downwards.
AGCATATCCAGGTACAGCAAGGAAAAGACCTTTGTGAAACCCAGAAGAGCCAAGGCTGATCATTGTTAACATGACTGATCTTGATGAACAAACTATCTGATGCAGTCTAAGACAGATTTGTATGGTCGAATCAGTTACGTGCTCTCTGCATTGCAAAGAAAAGGTAGAATTCAGAGCTAAGAGCATACAGCACAGAACATGTGCTGAAAACAGTCCTGTAAGTATGGAAACCCTGCAGAACATACATATTTGCATGGTGTAGGTGGGTGGACACATTTTGCTTTTCTACTACATGTTTCCAGCATGGATGACATAATCCTCATAGTTCCCATCACTACCTATTTCACTTCCCCAAACATTATTTTCAACAGTTTTGCTATCTAAATTTATCTGACTTTCACCCTCTGCTGTACATTCTCGTGATACGGTATCTGCTTTCTTTCCAGGAATGACTTCTCACCAAAGTTTAAGATGTTGACATCCAACATAAAATCTTAATATTCCACCAAACGCCTTACTGACAATTATGGAAAGTTAGCTCAATTATATTCTGACCCACAGTCCAATCCTATCGCATGCCTACTCAGAAGTAAGTTCCATTGAGCTCAATGGGCTCTACTCCCATGTAATTGTGTATAGGATTGCAGACCTAATTAATTTGCAATGGTTCCAATGAATTCTTCTGTGTTCTGATATTACGTTTTTGTGATGACAGTCCATTATTTCTCAGGTTCTCATGGGTTTTCTTCATTTCGCATAGACAAATTATTGTACGTATGTACTACATCCTGCAAGATTCGATATATTCATGTGACTATCGAAGTATGAAAGTGACGTGCCAAATATAAACCTGGCTGCATGTTCTTAATTTACTCTTACTGTTCTTAATTTACTCTTTCACTGTTAGTGTACTGTTCCATGTTTTTTTGAGAGATGTGATGTGAGGGCCCAATCCTATCCAACTTTCCAGCACTGAGGCAGCCGCAATGCAGCCCCAAGGTAAGAAAACAAATGCTCTCTTACCTTAGGGAGGCCTCCAAGACTGCCTCCCCAACACAGGAAGGAGTGCATACCCCATAGGCACAGCAGCACCAGCACTAGAAAATTGGATAGTATTGGGCCCTCAGTCTAGAATAAGGCAACTAGTTGGGCAACAGGAGGCTGTACAGTCACACTACCTTACAATATTGGCTGCCCTCTAGTCTGGGAAGAACATGGTACTGTGATGATGCATAAAAACTTTCCTCAAGAAGATAGGAAAATACCCTGGTCCATTCAATGACTCTAGCTAACCTATATCGCAGAGTTGTTCCTGAGGAGAGATAACCTTGTATTCTGCCTTGGGGTTCCTGAAGGAAGGGAGGAATCCAAAATAAATTAATAAATTCAAGCAAATATCTGTGATTTCCATTCCATTGAGAACTACTAACAAAGTTTTCATTTTTATTTTCTATTAGCACAGCAATGGAAAACCAGACAGAGGTGCATGAATTCATTCTACTGGGTCTCACCAGTGATCGCAGACAGCAACATATTCTCTTTGTATGTTTTCTGCTCCTCTACATAACCTGTCTCTTGGGCAATGGGGCCATTTTGACTGTAGTCATTGCTGAGCCACGACTCCAGACCCCCATGTATTTTTTCCTGGGCAATCTCTCCTGTCTGGATATATGCTACTCAACAGTTACAGTTCCAAAACTGCTCATCGGCTTCCTAATACAGCACCAGACCATATCTTTTATGGGGTGCATGACCCAGCTGCACTTTTTCCATTTCCTGGGCAGCAGTGAAGCTGTGCTCCTGGGGGTCATGGCATACGACCGCTACGTAGCTATAGGCAACCCTTTGCGTTACTCTGTCATCATGAGCAAATGGACTTGCCTCATGTTAGCTGGAGCCACGTGGATGGCTGGTTTCTTCCATGCATTAATGCATACAATAATGACCTCCAGAGTGTGGTTCTGCAGCCCCAACATTGTCCAACACTTCTTCTGTGACATCAAACCTCTGCTAAGACTGGCCTGCAGCAGCACAGCCCTGAACCTCACCCTTCTTAATGTGGTCACTGGTACCATTGCTCTGAGCCCCTTCTTCCTCACTCTTCTTTCCTACCTCTACATCATCTCCTTTCTCTTCTTCAAAGTCCAATCGTGGCAGAGCCGCTGGAAGGCCTTCTCCACATGTGCTTCCCACCTGACTGTGGTGACTCTCTTCTATATTCCAGTTCTTTCCAACTATATGGTTGCCACTGCTAATGCATCATCCGAAAGAGACATGATCATCTCTCTGTTGTACAGCGTGGTTACTCCAGTTCTAAACCCTTTAATCTACACTCTGAGAAATCAAGAGGTGAAATCTGCTGTGAGAAAAATCCTAAACAGAAAACTGCAGAGGTAGCAATGCTAATCTCTAGTTTTCCAACAAGGTAAACTGATTGCAATCTGGGACAGTTTAGAGAGGCAAAACCTGACCCTGACCACAGATGCTGGGATATGTGGGCAAGCAGCAGGTTGAACTTCAACCTCAGTTGTTGTCAACTATTCCCCTTTATTGTCTCTTTCATATAAATGTTATCTAGGTTATTGGTAATTCTGCAATGTGGAAACAGGTCAGCTGCAGTAGAGTAGCTAGAGGGGTGCAAACAGTAAGTACTGCATGTGCTGCAATGCACCACATAAGGGCTCCCCCCAATCACTGTTGGAGCCATTCTGGGAAGCAACAGCCACACAGGAGATGCCGTTTGATTTGCATGCTCCCGCACATTGCCGTCACTGCCCAAAATGGCTCCAACAATGAGTGCACATTTCATTCAAAAATGTGTCCCCCTCCAGATGAAGAAACTGAATTTCTTACGGATATACAATCAACAAGAATCTTTAGCCTGCAATCCTCAGTTACCAGGGAGAAAGCCCCATTGACTATAGGTGAACTTACTTCTGAGTAGAAATGCATAGGATTGGGCTTTCACTTCTATTTTTGTGCTTAAAGCAAAGCTGAACAAACAGTAATGTGTCGGTAAAGCTATGCAATTATTCTTGACTGTTCCTTCATTGGTTTGTTCTTGATATATTAAAATATGCATTAATGAATTGAAATTAGTCTATTCTTGATGCATTTGAATTCACTGGTGATTTTATGATATTTTACAATGCATACTTCATGCTCATAACAATTCACACAAAAACACACAAAGAAACATATGCAGGATATGTTATATCAATAAAAATAAAAATGGGAGAATGGGGGTGGGGAGGCTGTGAGAGAGGGTGGACACATGGCAATTGTGCATGCTGGACTCTCTTCCCTCTTTTAGCGACCTTCTTGCCCCTTCCTTCTCCTTAGACTTGCGCCAGCAACAGGGGCTGGTGCGGGTCCGAGATCCACTGCTGAGCAGCAGGCTTACAGAGAGAGAAGGGAAAACAATTCCAGTTTCTCCTCCAAAGCCACTTGATCCCCCCCCCCCACTGGATACATCGTGCTTGTGTTTGTCATGGATGCATCAGCACGGTCAGGGGAAAGGACAGGATTGGGTCCTAAAACAATTCACTTCCATTAACTGATAGAGGTTGCACACACTATAAGCTAGAAATGCACATTTCTTTGGTGTATGGGGGAGAAGCCAACAGGAGGTGTATGTAGAGGGAGTAACTAGGGTGGAGCCTGAAGGGCACCTGCCCCGGGTGCTACACCAAGGGGGGGCATGACTTCCCCTAATTATGGAGGCGGCACTGGCAACTTTGTGTCCCCCATTCCTTCTCCTGTGGAAGCTTCCCTTGAAGGAGCCTCTCCTCCACAGGAGAAGGTACTAGTAACTTGGGGTTGTAGTTTGGTGCATCTAACTGATGTCTGCCAGATTATATCTTCTTGCATTTCTTTGCACAGAAAAGGACAAAGAAAGAAACTTGGGGAACAGACACAAAGACAGGAATAAAACACACATTCTATTCTGTTTTATTTTGTCCTTGCCATGGTCATTTGTATTACATTTCAAGATATAAGTTTTGTTTGCTTTTATTAAGGCCATATAGCTGTACATTTACTGGAGCTCTTCACATTAATGCTCAGTCTAAACCTGGAATAACAATTTCTTTGTACGTAATTAATGGTGCAAACCTAACCAACACCCTCCCCACCATAACTGAGATCCAGGGGCACTGGTGCAGGCTCTGCTGTATCCAGTGTGACAGAAGAGGCTGCTGAAGGTCTCCCTGAGGTAAGGGGACTTTTGTTCCCTTACCCTGTGTAAAGCCCCAGCTCTGCTGATGGGGCTACTTGAACCTGCACCAGCAAAATTGCTGGCACAAGTCTGAGCAGGTTTGTGTTGGGTGAAAAGGCCCAAGAGGGGGACAAGATATGGTGGAGGCAGTAGAAGTAGTTCTCACCATTCCCACCAATACAGTTAAAGAGGCTGTTGGGGAGGAGATCTACAGGAACAGGGTGCGGAGGAGTGAAAACAGGGAGAGACTGTGGAGAGAGGGTGGATTCATGGTAATGATGCATGCTGGATTCTCTTCCCTCTTTTGGTGAACTTCTCGCCCCTTCCTTCTCCTCAGACTTGCACCAGCTACAGGTCTGAGGAGATCCACTGCAGTGTTGCAGTCTTATGAAAGGATATGGGGAAAAAATTTCCTTACCTTGAGGAGTCATCCATGACTGCCACCCACCTGCAGGGTGCAGCACATGCCCCATTGGCAGAGCTATGTCAGTGCGGGAAGTTGGTTGGGATTTGGATCTGAAATGCACATTTCTTTGGGGTGTAGGGGAGAAGTCAACAGGAGGTGTATGCAGAGGAAGTAACTAAGGCAGAGTCTGAGAGGCACCTACCCCAGGTGCTACAACAAGGAGGGCACATGACTACCTCTCAGGTTCCACCTTAGTTATGGAGGAGACATGGCGACTTTGCTCCCCCCGTTTCTTTTTCTGTGGAAGCTCCCCTCGAAGGAGCCTCTCCTCCACAAAAGAAGGAATGCAGACATGGAGCTGCCACAGCAAGCACCCCCTCGGGGAGAACTCGGAAACCATGTCACAATGATACATGACATCTTGATGTCACTAGCCTGGGTGCTAGGTGTATGAATGCCTGCCATGATTGTTGAGGGGTTGGAGCTCTCCATTTGATACATGAATATAAGGTTGTTTGCAACTGCTTGCAGTTCTTAATTTCTAGTTTGGGACCAAAGGTGTGAAAGCTCTGAATCTTGAAAGGTGTTATGATTATTTACCTTAAAAAAGAAATCCAGCTAAGATTCAGGGTTGTATTTTTAGCATACATGAAATCAAATTTTCAATTCAACATCTAAAGCTTTGCTGAATCCTGAAAACATCTGAGGAAAGGAAACGTGGAAGTGAGGAGTCATTATTTAACTAGCGCAGGTTCAAGTAGACCCATCCCTCCTACATGTGCGCTGTGGAGGTTTACTCACAGGTAAGGGAACATTTATTCCATTACCCACAGGAGACCTCCTGGACTACCCCACCACCACCACACGATAGGACTGGGCCATCATTTGGGTATTTCAGCAATTATTTTGAGGGGTTTACTTCTCATGAAATATACACAAGATTGGATCCCTACTTTTCTAAATGGAGGGCTATTTGTCTTCTTCACTCAGAGTACTGTGATAATTACCATTTCCCTACAGATCTAATCAATTGAAAACAATTTCAAAATTAAATGAACCCTCACAGGCCTGTAGGTTACAAGTATGTCCCATGGTACAAATACCCCCCTCCCCACAAGACACTGTGTGCTTTATGGTAAGTAGATATAATAAATGAGTGTTCTCAAAGTACACAAAGAACCTACACCTCTTGCTTCTGCGTTGGCAAAATTTCTGACACTTTTGCACTGTGGCTATGTGATTATTAATTTGGATACCTGTATAACACCTTGACCGAAAGAAGAAAATGGCACCCCCAGGTAGGAGCTATATGGGCAAATATCTCCTCTTTGTTTCAAAGAGGAACTTTTGTATGTTGTCAGTCAGCTTAAGTTGTCAATCAGCTTCTCAGCACTTCGATGGTCAAGGTCTGTAGCTCAGTGGTAAAGAACATGAAAGGACTCAGGAAACTTCTTTATATTGAATCCGACCACTGTTGACGCTGACTAGAAGCAGTTCTTCAGGCTTTTTTCTTGGCTGGAAACATTGGGGAAGTTGCACTTCACCACTTCAGGATGCAGTGCACGCCCTGTTGGCTACGTTGATTCTGGAAAGTTGGATAGGATTGGGCCCTCAGTGGCCCCAAAAGCCAGGCACCATTTGGAGGGGCGCTCCACCCCTCATCTCACTCTTCACCAACTTTGGGACCACTACCACCACACCACTCACTCCTGTGTCACCTTCTCAACTAGTCTGCCTACTTCCACTTAAAAGGACCAGCACTTCCTTTTTGTTAGTCCCTGCTGCTCTTTTCAAACCACCAGAATGGGTAGAGCTAGCCCAAGGCTTGCCAGAACACCTGAGGCAGCGTGCCAGATAGCCTCCCCCTTTCCCAGTAGTGCAGCTCCACCACCTCTCTTCCCATCCCCCAGATTCAAAAAGGAGGCTGTCCTCGCCCACCTGGGACCATCTGCATACAAAGCCTGTGCTTTACCATTGAACTACAAACCCCTTCAAGTTCCAGCTTTTATTGCTGGCAGATCTAGCTATGGCTAAGCTACTGTCTGATCCTAATGCACCTGGGCGGTAGAAGAAGGCACATTGTGCTGACTGCTATAGTCAGTGGTAGCCGTAAATGCTAGACTAAATCAACCTTTAGATGGCTCTACTGGGAAGCTATTGATTTTCTTATGATCTCAGTTTGTGCATCCATATTCATTCCCACTACAAAAATAAATAAAAAGAACCAGGATCGCATTCATATCTCACCCCACAACACGTTATCATTCATTTTATTCCATTCAATTCTGGGACTACAGGCAACATGTTTGTCTTTTTTACCCCCACAGGGTTGGAGAACCAAACAGAGGTGCAGGAGTTCATCCTTCTGGGGCTGACCAATGATCACAAACAGCAACATATTCTCTTCACCGTTTTCCTGCTTCTCTACGTGGCCTGTTTGCTGGGGAATGGGACCATTTTGGCGATAGTGGTAGCTGAGCCATGGCTCCATACCCCCATGTATTTTTTTCTAGGCAATCTCTCATGCCTGGACATCTGCTACTCGACAGTGACAATGCCCAGAATGTTGCATGGCTTCCTGATAAAGCACCAGATGATTTCCTTTATTGGGTGCATGACTCAGCTGCATTTCTTTCACTTCCTGGGTGGAACTGAAGCAATGCTTCTGGGTGTCATGGCTTATGACCGTTACGTCGCCATATGCAACCCTCTGCATTACACCGTCATCATGAGTAAGTGGGTTTGCCTCTCACTAGCTGTGGCCACCTGGTCTGCTGGTTTCATTTATGGCCTGATGTACTCCATGATGACCTCCCGTGTTTGGTTCTGTGGCCCAAACCACATCCTGCACTTCTTTTGTGATATCAAACCATTGCTAAAACTGGCCTGCAGCAGCACCACCTTCAATCTCACCCTTCTTAATATTGTCAGTGGTTGTGTCGTTATGGCCACCTCCTTAGTTACTCTCTTCTCCTACCTGTACATCGTCTCCTTCTTCTTCTTCAAATTCCAGACATGGCAGAGCCGTTGGAAAGCCTTCTCCACCTGTGCTTCTCACCTGACTGTAGTAATGATTTTTGAAACTCCAGTTGTATTTAACTACATGCTGGCCTCTGCCGTAGACTCCTCTAAAAGGGACATGATGATCACTGTGCTCTATAGCGTAGTCACTCCAGTTTTAAACCCTCTGATCTACAGTTTGAGAAATCAAGAGGTAAAGTCGTCTGTGAGAAAAATCCTAAGCAAAAAATGGCTCTCTGGAAGAACATGAATATATTACACCTAATTAGAAAGACAGATACAAAGAAACCAATATGTCTGTTCCCATATCAGTCTTACATTACCAGGATTCAGAACTGAATACAGACAATTTTGATTCTTAGTGAATGTGATAAAAATGGGGATCCCATTTAGATGGGCATGGTTAGATACCATGAAGTAACTGGTGGATGGGACTTGGGTTTCAATCCTATAAACACTTTCCTGGGAGTAAGCCCACTGAACACCATGAGGTTTACGTGGTGGTGGTAGACGTCTGGTAGACATGTGTAGAATTGTGGTGTTGCTGAGGTGATGCTTTCCTGAGATGCCTCTTTTTTTTTCTACCAGAAGAATTATGTGAAAACTCTAGCATTATTAGTAAAGGTGGTAATTTGCTCATTGTCTTCAACTGGTCTCAAAGAAACATGGAAATATTCTATTTTGAGGTTTGAATCCCCCCTCAGCCACGAAGCTTCCTGGGTGACCCTGGGCCAGTCACTTTCTCTCAGCCTCACCTACCTCACAGGGTTGTTGTGAGGACAAAAGGAGGGCAGCAGCCGTGTACACCGCCCTGAGCTCCTTGCAGGAAGGACAGCATAAAAATGTGAAAAATAAATAAATAAAATAAATAAATATTCTATGATCTCTATACATTGTGCAGAGAATGTCTAAAGCAGTGATTCTCAAACTTCCCAGGAGATTTACTCCTGGGGTAAGTCTTTGCAGGGATGGGGGCAGGGGCAATGAAGCAATCCCCAGGATCATGCCCCTGCAGGGGAAAAGGGGCTATTTTTAAACTAACCAAATTTACCGTATGGTTAGCATTTATGGTTAGCGGAGCGTATGGTTAGCACGTATGGTTAGTAGAGCATTTGCCAGGCTCCCTGCAGCTTCCAAATAGTGAAAGGTGCAAGCGTGATTAAACCGGAAGTGGAATTTCTGGTTTCATCGCACTTGCAATTTTCGCTATTTAGAAGCCACAAGGAGCCCTGCAAGCACTCCGCAAGGCTCCCCACACCCCCCGGACCCTGAGCGCACATATGGTTAGTTTAAAAATACCCCCCTTCCCCCACAGGGGCACAATTCTGGGGATTGCTTTGCTGCTTTTCCCCTGCCCCCAACCCTTAAAGGGAATAGAGCATCATTACATGAGCTGGTGGGTCGCAACCCACCAGTCCGAGAACCATTGGTCTGAAGAATGAAAGACATAGTTCATTCCCTCTAACCCATTTCCAACCCTAACCTTATGTGCAATTTTAGTTTTTAAGTAGTAATCTCATTAGTTTGGATCTAGTGGGATGAGCTGGGCATTTTGCTTCCCATCAATCCCTTTTCAAGGGTTGCTGGGTAAAGCCAGAGGTCAGCATGAAACAATCTCTGAAAGGAGGAAGTGAAGAGTTGCACCTATCTCCTTCAGTGCAGTATACTAGTATATACTAGTATTCTACTAGGTGGAAATTTCCTAGGCGATCTAACTCCCAAATGTGCCTTGGGCAACAAGGATAAAACTTTGCCTTCTTTAGTGGGCTTTTAAAAAAATGTTGTTTCTCTTATTTGATTTACTCTTGATCATCTTGCTGCAACTAGAGTTCTATATCTTTTCTTGGGCTGCAAGCCTAAACACAATTTCCTAGAAGTAAACCAAATTGAACTCATTGGGACTTACTTCTGACATGCATAGGAAACATGCATAGGATTGTGAAACAGACTATCACTTTGCTTAGGGGGGTCTCCTAATAGTGCATTAATCCAATACAGTGGAAAGCTCACTGTAGAGGCTGGTCTTCTTGTGACCTACTTTCAGGCTTTTAGATCTTGAATGGAATCTAAATGAAGAAATCATTACTCTTTTGAATATATTGAAATCTTGGAGCCCAGTCCAATACCAGGCCAGCGCTGGTCTTCCACACACTACCTGGGAGAAGGCGCCATAAGGTGGCAGAGGTGCTGGGGGGAGGCCAGTGTGGGCAGGTACTGGGCCTCCACACCAATTGGAGGAAACCCTGGAGCTATTGGCGCTAGTTTACCCAGCAAGGGGTGGGGAGACCTTCCAGGGAGGGTGGAGGGCAGGGGGAAAGCAGAGAGGGGGCAAAATTACATGGGTGGAAGGCAGGAAGGAGGGTGTTTCAGGCCTGGGCGGGGATAAGGACAGCATCAGAGGCCTCCACCATGTCCTATCCCCTGCCCAAGCCTGAAAGAACTACCCGAGTTGGCTCACATCTGTGCCAGTGATTGTGCTGGTCCAGATCTGAGTAGACCCATAGCAGCTGCTGGGGTTTGACATGAGGTGTTATGTATGTATCGAAATCCTGCATAGCTGATTGGCCCAATGTTATGGCTGGCCAATTGGGAGGTGAATCAAGATCTTACCCATTCAACTGGCCCTCCACTTTAGCCTGCCAGTCTGGTGGACTGATTCAATAGCACCAATCATGGGGAATCTGGGTGCAGCTAAGGGGTATAAAGCAAGGGGTGTTTGCCTTGTGTTTTCATTGCCAGGTTCTATTCTGAAGATGAAAAAAAAATGTGTTGAGCTGTTATCTCTTTGCAAATTTGTTATTTATTTGCATGGACCCACCATTTAACATGACATAAGGGTACAAATACCCCCTTACCTCAAGACCCCCTACTGCCTCTCTAGTCCTGTGGGATATAGCAGTGGCCATTTCAGCACCCCTGAACCATGGCGCAGGCAGCCTGGATGACTGGGCTACCAAACATTACAGTTTTGCAAAAGTTACATGATCAAACTTCTTTTCAAAGAGTTTCTCCTGTGTTAAGACTTGTCATTTTTTAATATGAACTGTATTGAGCTCATGCGTGACTTCCTATATATTTGTTGAGCTCTCCTTCTAAACAGCTCCATAATGACTGTCTCCCCATAGATCTAATCTATCATATTTATTTTCAGAATCATAGAAACACTCTTTGGCTTCTCAGCTACATTTATATATCCCATTGCACATTCCCTCTTGGAAATTCTGTCCCTTCCCCCAGGATAAACTGAATGTCTAATAAAAAGTAGATGGAAGCAATGACTGTACTCAATTAATAGAGAATGCCACAGCTCTCACAGTGGGAAGATGAAAAGTGAACAGTGAACAGTGGGTAGATACGCATACAACCTCATGTAGCCTTATGAATTTTATTTTACTTATTTGTTTAAGCTCTCAAGTGAAACACAAGTTCAGCCATAACAGTGGTCCAGGTATGAGCTGTGATTGCAATTACTCATATTTTCCATTTACTTTCCATTTAAAGTTATGTGTACTCTCCATCGGCGTTTTGTAGGTGTTCAAGCAGTGTATCAACTGCTTTTTGCCTTCATGTAGGCTCTATGGCCAGTCCTTTAGGGGAGGGATCATGAGTGGTAGAACACAGGCTTTGTATTCAGGAAGTCACGATCTCCATCTGCAACATTTTCAAGTACAGCAAGGAAAAGAAACATGCCTGAGACCCCAGAGAGCCACAGCCAGTTAGTGTCAAAAAGTACTGACCTAGACAAATTAATGACCCTTTGCAATCTAAGGCAGGGTTTGTGTAATCATGTCTGTTATGGTTGCTCCAACCTGTCTGCATTGCAAAAAGGTGGAATTAAGAGCAAAGAACTTACAATTCTGTGGGAGAATGATGTAGGTGTGAGAAACCCTGCAAACACATTTACAAGGTGTGGGTGGTGGGTCTTCATTCTGCATTTCTGTTCCATGCTGAAATACTATGTCGCTTCTTGCTCAGTTGGGATTCGATTGGGAAATAACAAAGTCGATCAGGAATTTTGTAGATGATCAGAAATCTTGAGGGGTGCTTTGCAATCTGGAAAGGATGTTTGAAAATGTAATGGGCTGAAAAAAAAGCAATGAATAAGGTGAGATTGGTTAATTAGTTTGTCTTAACCCTGCCCAGAAGGGCAGCACCAGTTCAGTAGACAGGTGTGTAGGTTCTGTCCAGTGCCGCTGAGACCGAATAAGCAGACACTGAAAGGTGGAAGGCTTTGAAGGTTCTTTATTCAACAGGACATGTCTGTGACCTTTGAGAGCTTGCACACTCACATTCAAAGGCCATGTCAAAAGCGTGGGACCCTCCTTTTATACATTTCAGTTGTAATTCAAAACAAAGTCCCCCCAAAAGGGTGTTAACCTTCCCTGATAACGTTCCACTGACCTTCTCATGCCCTCGCTCCCCTGCCCTTCTTCACTGTCCTCCTCATGCACCTGCCCCCACCTTTTTAAAGGGAAGTAGTCTGGTATCGGTCTGCCTGTTGAACATGTCCTGCTATTTTTGTTTTTAGCTATGATGATGCTATTGTCTGCGGTTTTTGTTAGCTGTCAGCAAAGAGTCTTTACTGACAGCTAACAAAATTAGCACCTTTGGTTAACTTGCATTAGGTTAATGCATTAGCATTAGGCATCTTTGGTTAACTTGTCAGCAAAAAGGAAGGGGGTCTGTTAATTATAGAATTTGCAAGGCAGCAAGTCTGGAGCTTTTCTCTTAAGTTCATACTTTGCCTGTCTTTGTTCTGCACCCCCTCCCTCTGTCGTGTATTGATGGTTGTTACAGGTTACCTTTGGAGGAAAGAAAGGGGGTCTAAGACAGGTGATTAGGTAACAAGTTAAAGGAGCTTTTCCAATGTCATCTCAATGCTTTCCATCACTACCTTGGTAGATGTCCCCCTGCATTGCTCCCAAATGTTTGCCCTCCAAATTCCTCCCCTCAATCAATAGTACATTCTGCTAATAGGAATATGATTCCTTTCCAACAACAACTGTTCATCAATGTTTTAGATGTTGACATCCAAACTAAAATCTTAATGTTGCGCCAAACACATTATTGACAATTTTGGTTCAATATTGACAAGCTAGTTCAATTCTGCTTCAATTAACTAATTTCCATTGATTTCAGTGGATGGCTTTTATGTTTGGTTATTTTGTTTCCACAATGTTTATCCATTATTTCTCATGTAGGTCTTGTATGTCTATGTCTATTGTCTATATCAGCCATTTTCAACCACTGTGCCGTGGCACACTGGTGTGCCGTGAGTGGTCCACAGGTGTGCCACAGGAATTTGGGGGAAGGTCATTTATTAATAGGGCTAATGGAAGATGTGAGCCCCCACTAGCAGCATGGTGTGCCTTGTCAAAAACCTGGTGGTGTGCCTTGACCATTTTATTGCCTTGTCAGTGTGCCATGAGATGAATAGGGTTGAAAATCACTGGTCTATATCGATGCCCTAATACCTACAAGATTTAATGTACTCTTCATGTAAATATCAAATTGCACAACACATGAGAGAGAGAGAGAGAGAGAGAGAGAGAGAGAGAGAGAGAGAGAGAGGTTTTCTTGCTTTGTATCGAATTTTGGATAATGTAGAGGATCTAGTAGTAGAGAGATTATATATGGGGCTCCCTGAAAGATGGACAGAATCAAAATCTGATCAATAAGTTGAAGTAAACACCTTTCAACATTTTCCATTCTGTTATGGAACAGCTGACAATGATTTCATTTTTCTTTATTGTTTGCACAGGGATGGAGAACCAGACAGAGGTACATGAGTTCATTCTACTGAGTCTCACCAATGATCGCAGACAGCAATATATTCTCTTTGTATGTTTCCTGCTCCTCTACATAGTCTGCCTCTTGGGCAATGGGGCTATTTTGACTGTAGTCATAACTGAGACACGACTCCATACGCCCATGTATTTTTTCCTGGGCAATCTCTCTTGTCTGGACATTTGTTACTCAACAGTTACAGTTCCAAAAATGCTCAGTGGCTTCCTAATAGAGCACTGGACCATATCCTTTATTGGGTGCCTGACTCAGCTGCACTTCTTCCACTTCCTGGGCAGCAGTGAAGCTGTGCTCCTGGGGGTCATGGCATATGACCGCTACGTAGCTATATGCAACCCTCTGCATTACCCTGTCATCATGAGCAAATGGGCTTGCCTTACACTAGCTTTGACCTCCTGGTCTGCTGGCTTCTTTCATGCATTAATGCACACAATAATGACCTCCCGAGTGTGGTTCTGTGGCCCTAACTTTGTTCAACACTTCTTCTGTGACATCAAACCTCTGCTAAGACTGGCCTGCAGCAGCACAACCCTGAACCTCACCCTTCTTAATGTGGCCGCTGCTTGCATTGCTCTGAGCCCCTTCTTCCTCACTCTTCTCTCCTACCTCTACATCATCTCCTTCCTCTTCTTCAAAATTAAATCATGGCAGAGCCGCTGGAAGGCCTTCTCCACCTGCGCTTCTCACCTGACTGTGGTGACAGTCTTCTATATTCCAGTCCTTACCAACTACATGGCTGCCTCTGCTAATGGATCCTCTGAAAGAGACATGGTCATCTCTCTGTTGTACAGTGTGATCACCCCAGTTCTAAACCCTTTAATCTACACTCTGAGAAATGAAGAGGTGAAATCTTCTGTGAGAAAAATCATAAACAGAAAACTTCAGAGGTAGCAATGCTAGGCCCTAAGATCCCAACAAGATAAATGGATTGCAATCTGGGACAATTCAAAGAGGCCAAACCTGACCCTGACCACAGACACTGGAACGTTAGGACAACCAGTAGCTTTAACTTTCACATAAATTGTGCCTGACTCTTCCCCTTTACTGTCTTTCATATAAATGCTATCTCAGTTGTTGGTAATTTTGCAATGTGGAGACAGCTCGGCTGCAGTAGCATAGCTAGAGGGGGAAACGATACTGCAGGCACCACAATGCACCGCTTATGTTGACCCTCCCAATCGCTGTCAGAGCCATTCCAGGAAGCAACAGCAACACACGCAGATGCCGTTTGCTTTGGTGAGCACCTGTACGTTGCCAGCCCAGAATTGCTCATTTCCCCTCAAGAATTTGGCCCTTCCCAGGTGAACAAACTGAATTTCTTATAATATGGATATGTAATTAATAAGTATCTTTAATGATGTAGAGAAGCTCTGGCTCTCATTTCTGCTTTTGAGCTCAAAGCATAGCTCAACCAACAGTAATGTGTCCGTAGAGCAGTGATTTCCAAATTTCTTTGCCTGGTGGTTCCCTTGACCTACTGGGCCATTGGCCCCAGCTCCCCATTAGGGCTACAATCCTATGCTTTGTATAGGGCAGTGGGTTTTTCGCGAGGATTCCACGACTCCCCTGGCTGGTTTCTGCAGCTCCCTGGGGAGCCACGGCTCACAGTTTGGGAACCACTGCAGCAGAATGATGCAATTATTCTTGACCATTTCTCCATTGGTTTATTCTTGATGTATTGAAATACGCATTAACGAATTGAAATAAGTCTCTTATTCACATTTTCTAATTCACTGATGATTTTATATTTCACCAAACATACTTCATGCTCATAACAATTCTCTCTCTCTCTCTCTCTCTCTCTCTCTCTCTCTCTCTCTCTCTCTCTCTCTCTCTCTCACGCGCACACACACACACACACACCAGCAGCAGCAGCAGCAATTTATCAAACTTAACATTTTTGTTGGCAAATATTAACGTTTGCAATACGACCAAAAGAATCATGAAAAGATGGTCAAAAGAAACCCTGCATTTTTTTCCCCCCAGGTAACCAGGATAAACAAACAAAACAAAATTTTAAAACAACATTTGAAAGCCGTGTACTGGTAACTTGGGGTTGTGGCTTGATGCATCTGACTGTTGTCTGCTAGATTATAACTTGCATTTCTTTGCACAGAAAAGGACAATGAAAGAAATTTGGGGAACAGACACAAAGACAGGAATAAAACACCCATTCTATTTTGTTTTATTTTGTCCTTGCCACAGTCATTTGTATTACATTTCAAGATATAGGTTTTGTTTGCTTTTATTAAGACCACAAATCTGTGCGTTTACTAGAGCTCTTCACATTAATGCACAGTCTAAACCAGAAATAACAATTTCTTTGTAATTAATGGTGCAAACCTAACTAACCAATCCCCCTCCCCACTGCGATCCAGGGGCATTGGTGCAGGCTCTGCCATGTCCAGTGTAGCAGAAGAGGCTGCTGAAGATCTCCCTCAGGTAAGGGAACTTTTGTACCCTTATCCTGGGGAACGCTCTATGAGGCTACTTGGACCTGCCCCAGCAAAATTGCTGGCACAAATCTGAGCAGGTTCGTGATGGGCAAAAAGGTCTAGGAGGGGGATAGGAGGGGGACAAGATATGATGGAGGTAGAAGAAGCATTCTCACCATGCCCACCGATACAGTTAAAGAGGTGGTGGGGAAGGGGATGTTGGAGTTGGTGCAACTCCATCTGCTGTCCAGAGGGGGCAGGATGCTGTCCAGAAGGAGTCAAGCTATGACCCAGTGACTCTGACCTTTCTACCTGTTCTCTCTGTGATCCTTGTGGGGTGTGACCCGAACCCTTTATCCTTCCCTTCTCCTCTGAGCACTTCCTCTTGTCCTCTGACCACCGACCTATTAAGATGGCGCACACCAGGGCTCTGATGCCCAGGCCATCTTGAGCACAAGGCATGCAAGGCGAGGCAGCTCTAGGGCCTTGCTATCTCTAAGTAATAGCTGAACCTCTGATCCTAATCAGATGCTGTAAATATGCTCTCAATGGAACTGTAAGTAAATAACTTCTTTTTTGCAACTTTAACAAGCCATTGACTCTTTGTCTTTTTTTCCCATTGATTAGCTGTCAACAGGGTGAGGGAGGTTCCCTGGGGTGATACCCAAAGGGGGGGTCCACTGCTTAAGCTACTCTGCTTCCCCCCAAAGAGGAAACTATTTTTAATTTCCTCCAACAGGGGATGGGCAGGGAAGGGGCAGGGAGGAATAAAAATGGGAGAATGGGGGTGGGGAAGCTGTGGGAGTGGGTGGATTCATGGCAACCATGCATGCTGAATTCTCTTCCCTCTTTTAGTGACCTTCTTGCCCCTTCCTTCTCCTCGGACTTGCACCAGCTACAGGGGCTGGTGAGGGTCTAAGATTCATTGCAGAGCAGCAGGCTTATGGAGAGATAAGGGGGAACAATTCCAGTTTCCACTCCAAAGTCACTGATCCGCCCCCCTCCCCTCTGGATACATCATGCTTGTTTTTGGTATGGATGCATCAGCACAGTCGGGGGAAAGGATAGGATTGATCCCTAAGACAATTCAATTCCATTAACTGATGGAGGTTGCGCACACTATAAGCTAGAAATGCACATTTCTTTGGGGTAGGGTATGGGGGAGAAGCCCACAGGAGGTGTATGCAGAGAGAGTAACTAGGGTGCAGCCTGAAGGGCACCTGCCCCAGGTGCTACGCCAAGGGGGGCGCATGACTGCCCCTAGTTATGGAGGAGGCACTGGTGACTTTGTGCCCCTCATTCCTTCTCCTGTGGAAGCTTCTCTTGAAGGAGCCTCTCCCCCACAGGAGAAGAAATGGGGGCACAGAGCTGCCAAAGCAAGCACCCCCTCCAGGGAGAACCCAGAAATGATGTCTTGATGTCACTGCCCCAGGTGCCAGGGCAATGTATTACGCCTCTGGGTTTATGAATGCCTGCCATGATTGCAGAGAGGACTGCACCTGATTTATGAATAGAAAGTTGTTTGTCCTTGCAGGTTGTATTTGCTAGTTTGGGGCCAAAGATGTGAAAGCTCTGAATCTTGAAAGGTGTTATGGTTATTGCCTTAGAAAAAAGAAATCCAGCTAAGATTCAGGGTTGCATTTTTAGCAAATCAAATCAATTTTTTTAATTCCAAATCTAAAACTGTGCTGAATCCTGAAACAATTAAAGAAAGGGAATGTAGAATTGAGGAGTCATGTAGTCACCTCTAGGGAAAAAAACTGCTTTCTGCAGTGAGTATGATAAAGCCTCAGGGATTCCAAATAATATAGGTGGGGTCAGAAGGAGACTTGGAGATCCAAATGACAACCTAGAAATGATGCCTCCATCTTCCTTCTTCCTAGTCCCTTTGAGCTTTCCTCCTCCCTTCCTGACACAATCACTCTCTCTCTTACCAGGGGCACTGCCTGCCTGTATCTGGCCCCAATCCTCAGATGCTCTTCCTGCCTCCCCGTTTCATGGCTTTGCTCAAAGAAATAGCTACTACCTACCCCCTATTTCCTTTCCTTTACCCTGGTGAAAGCTTCCATTTCCCAGTGAGTAGCCCTGGTTCTGCACCAGGCATTTTGCTAGCCCAGAACCGAGGTGAGTAAGGGAGAATGAATGGGAGAGGGAAGAAGCATAGTATACGGATGCATGCAAATGTCACCAGTAACCATCCACTCCTTCTCTGTTCCACCTCCCACCCTCCCCACCCCTCCCCCTTTTGTCCGTCTCCCTTCCTTGTCCTGCTCACCACCTTCCCCCACTGCCAACTCAGAAGTGGTGGTGGCCTCTCTGTTGGCCTGCATGTGCTGGTGGCCTTGTCGCATGTGCCAGCGATATGTCACTTCTGCTGACATCATCTCACAGAAAGAGGATAGGATTGGGCTGTTAGTCTCTGTGAAGTCTTATTAGCCTCTTAAATGCCTCTTTCACTTCCTTGTTCCTTAAGCTATAGATAAGGGGATTGAGAAGAGGGGTGATCACCATGTACAACAATGCTACAATTTTGTCTGAATCCAGGTACATGGAAGGAGGTCTAATGTAGGTGTAAATGACTGAGCTGTAGAAAAGTGTGACCACAATCACATGGGAGGAACATGTGGAGAAAGCCTTCTTCTTCCCTTGTGCCGAGCGAATCTTCAAGATGGAAGAAACAATGTAGACATAGGAGACAAGGATCAGAAGGAAGCAGCCGAAGCCCAAGAAGAGTTCTGTCACCAGCATCAAGTATTGGTTGAAGGTTGTGTCAGTGCAAGAGAGCTTAAGCAGTGGGGGTAGCTCACAGAAGAAGTGATTGATGGCGCTGGGTCCACAGAAGGACAAACAGAAGAGAGAAAGGACATGAACATTGGCCAGAAGGATCCCACACACCCATACCCCACTTGCTAGGTAACAGCAAACTTTCCAGTTCATGATGACCATGTACCGCAAAGGATGACAGATGGCCACATAGCAGTCAAAAGCCATGACAGCCAGCAGTAACAGTTCAGTGGCCAGGAAGATGACAAAGATATACGCCTGCGTGATGCAGCTTTGGAAGGAGATGGTCTTCTTCTGGGTCAGTAGATTCTTCAGCATCTGGGGAACAATCATACTGATGGTGCAAACATCCAGGAAGGAGAGATTGACCAGGAAAAAGTACATGGGAGTGTGAAGTGCAGGATAGAGACTGATCAAAGTGATGATGGAGATGTTACCCGCTAGAGCTACAGCATAGGATGATGCAAAGGCCACAAACAAGGCCATCTGGGACTGAGGAATGTTCAAGAAGCCCTCTAGGGTAAATTCAATCACAGAAGTTTGATTCTGTCCTTCCATTGCTACAGAGAGTTTCATTCATTGATTCTAATTGAAAGGTTTTGATGTGTGTTTATAAGCAACTGAGATTCCCCAGTTTTATTCAGGAAGGTGTCTTCTCAGTACTAGGCATGAAGAAGAAAGTGAATGTGGGACCCATTACATGGCAACAACTTTTATGCTTCACAGCTGCAATTTCTAAATTACACACATTAAGTAACTTGACCTGCTGAGTAATTGTGTGAAGGAACATCTTCTGTTATAAACAGTTCTCTGCTCTTTAAGATCTAACTCAGAAAATTTCAAGATGATCCCACTGTCTACCAGGCTGTTGGTACGTCAAACTTGGCTTTTTCAGCAGAGGTCCTCAAGCTGAGGAACCTGTTGCCTAATGAAGGTCATGGGATCAAGTACCGGGGGAGGGGGCAATGGGAACAAATGCCCCAGGTGCTAGGCTTGGGGAGTGGTGCTGCGACCCATTCACCCACTACAGGTTTTTTGTTGAGTCTGGAACTGCACTGACAGTGACCACCATTGTTGGCATGGTTCTGCACTGTTCTTAGGGTCGCCCTCCCCTTTCTTTAAAGGAGAGGAGAAGAGGCGGCCCTCAGATTAGCAGTGAGATGCACCATCAGTGGCTGTGGAAGTGCAGCCACTTCCGATGCTGTTCCCGAGTCGTCCGAGGGCCGCTGCATCACACTTCTTGCTCCTGTTCAGCTTGTGGTCCACTAACAGAACTTATACATGCTACTGCTAAGCCAGGTTTGCCCTGTCCTATATTTGCAACTTTGATTTTTTTTGTTGGTAAATTCAGGACTTTGCATTACTTCCTGCTCATCTTGTTAGCATTGGCCCAATAATAAAGCTTGTCAAGACCATTTTGAACCCTTCCAAGATGCTTTCTTCCCAGCTTCATGTCATCTGCAAATCTGATAAGCACCGCCTTTACTCTCTTATACAGGTCATTTATAAAAATGTTCAAGAACACAGGTCCAAGACAGAGCCCAGTGGCATTCCACTCAGTATCTCCTTCCAGGATGACTATTGAATGTATGCATAAAACATTCAAAATATCAAAAGAGATCACTTCCGTTACATCTCACACATCTGCAGAAGGAGAAAGCATATCCTATTAGTAGAGGTGCTTGTTTCCAGTGAGTAAGATAAGATTACAGCCCAATGGGCTTACTGAACACAGTGGGCTTACTTCTGAGTAAAGTGTGACTTCAAACACCTTTACCCACTAGTAGTAGGAAGTACATACTTTATGTCAAACTTTCCCAAGACTGTCGACCACTAGGGAGGGGTTTTGTAGCACCCCAACATTTGGTTTGGTGGGAAAAGGAGCCCGCCAATGAAGTGTGGGAAAGGGGTTCATGTGACCCCTCAAACAACTTATCCCGTTCCCCACGACCACTAGGGAGGGGTTTTGTAGCACCCCAACATTTGGTTTGGCGGGAAAAGGAGCCCGCCAATGAAGTGTGGGAAAGGGATTCATGTGACCCCTCAAACAACTCACCCCATTCCCCTCGACCACTAGGGAGGGGTTTTGTAGCACCCCGACATTTGGTTTGGTGGGAAAAGGAGCCCGCCAATGAAGTGTGGGAAAGGGGTTCATGTGACCCCTCAAACAACTTATCCCCTTCCCCTAGACCACTAGGGAGGGGTTTTGTAGCACCCGACATTTGGTTTGGCGGGAAAAGGAACCCGCCAATGAAGTGTGGGAAAGGGGTTCATGTGACCCCTCAAACAATTTTCCCCATCGCCACCGACCAATAGGCGCAGGTTTCATAGCTCTTGGACCACCGTGTGGAGCCAATGGGAAAAAAGGGGGGAGTGGGAACAGGTCCGGACATGTCCTTGTATTTAAGGCCCAGGGCCTTTGGGGGGAGGGAGAAACCCGCTCAGCCTTTGCAGTTGCTGCTGTTTCTGCCATGGCCTCCCCTCTGAAAAGCTCTCCCACATCGCCTTCTGAGATGGCGGCTCCCCAGTTGGAGTGCGAATCCCCTGCCAGGGAGGAGAGTGAAAATCACACTATGGTGGTGGTCAAGATGGAGAGCCCCGAGGAGAAGGAGAACATGCTGCCTTCTGAGGGGGGGGACCCCGGTCAAACCCGAATCACCTAATAGTAGCGCGCTTAGATCAGTGTTTGAGAATCTTCCCTACTGGGCTTCAGGCTCTGAGCGATTGTTGGATTCTCCTCCGAGGAAGAAAAGCCACTGCTGTGAAATCGATGTCAGTGGTGAATTTCGTAGGCCGATACCTATGGAGCTTCTTTTCAAGCTGGCTTGGGATGAAGAGACTGTGCGTTTTCCCCCAGCCGGCTTTGACTGCGGGTTTGTGCTTTTCCACTCAGTGTCCGAGTATCCTAAGGCTGCAGCAATTAAGATTGCGCAGGTAACATTTTTACATTTATGGTTGATCCTCATTGCAACTGTATTAATGGACTAGAAATTAAGATTTTATATATATATATATATATATATATATATATATATATATATATATATATATATATATATATTTTAAAGGAGAAAGAATGTCCCAGATCTCCAAACACCCGGAAGGTTCCAGGAAATCAAGAAGAAAAAGGCCGTACAAGTTTCCGTGAAATTTTAGGCCTTCAGAAGACCCGGGTGGAGCATTTCACCCCCAATTGCCGCTCAGGCGCTATGAAATCACTGATCAGAGCTACAGTGTATGTGATTCTTAAGCATTGCTATAAGGGGTATTTACTTGACTGCTGCATTGGATGTAAAATTAAATCCAAGGAAGAGGAAGCCCACTTTTGCAGAAAATGGAGTAATTTTGATAGATTAGGATTCTTCGAAGTTGTGTGTCAAAGAATCTACCTGAAGGAAATTCTGAACACTGTGATTAATATAGCTTACAGTTTTCGGTTTTTGCATCTGACCGCCACAACCGTTGATTATATTTTAAGCCCATGTTTGCTAGCATGAATATCTTTGCTGATCCGCTGGTTTGGCTTAATACACTGGTGAACGGGGAGGATTACACTTACCTTGAGTATGTATATACCGTGGTTTCTAAAAAAAAGTATCAAAAGTTTCTTGCAAGAGGGCACTGCTGTCTAAGTGTTCATGACAAGTGAAGGAGATGTAAGAAAACCTTTGTATGATTTTTTAAAAAATAAAAGAAAATGGAAGACCCACAATGTATGTTTTTTTTTAGGGGGAGGAGGGAGGAATGAACCAATAGGAATAGGCTTTCAGGAACATGTCTGGGCATGCCAGGGCATGCCCCTGTATTTAAGACCCTGACCCGAGTGTAAAAAAATTAAAAATAAAAATGGAGACTGTAGACGGGCAGTGCTTGGGTACAACTATCAATTTTTATAACGCCGTGGATCCACGTAGTAATTCACTTGAATGGGGTACACACATGGATGATTTAATTGGAAAGGTCCCCTTGGAGAGTGAAGTACCAGAGCCCTGTATTGGACCTCCAGAGGGGGTTTTATACAGGGGTAGTTCTCTGCCTCACAGCCAGGAAAGTGAAGTGGATTCAGCACCCTATTGGACGCAATCCATGGTAAGAAAAAAATAAAAAAAGTGTTTTTCTTGGGGGGAGGGTATGGGATGGTTTCGATATCGGGTACATGGCGTGGAGTGGTAATAATTTTGCAATTTTCTTTTTTTTTAAAAATCAGATGCATGAACTAGATGTTGCGCCACTAGACTGGTCGGGTGATGGGGATACCGGTGAAGATATCTGGAAAGTCCCAAAGAAGACACCGCAGTGGTGTCCGTGCATGTCTGTATGTAAATTTCACAGGGGGTTCTAAAATTGCATGTCTGTATGTAAATTTCACAGGGGGTTCTAAAATATATTTTTAAATGAAGTAGACATCTCAACCAAAAGCTGAGTGAGACATGATTTTTTGTCTTTGTCTAGGAAATTAAAGAGGATTTTGGGCGCATGACTCTCAGTGAGCCGTTAGGCTGTTCCTGCTTCCCTAAAAAGCCGGAGGAGGAATGAAAATAACTGTGAAGAAGAAAATATAATAGAATTACGTTATCTGATTTTGCGCGTTTCTGTGCTCACTGGAGCCATGGAAAAGCATGAGGAAATTTTTAAAAATATATATTATACACCTGGGGTGGTCGGGAGCTTTGGAGGGGTAAACATGCTCTTTCAAGAGGCCAAAAAGCAAAGTAAATCTCTGACTCAAAAATATGTTCGGGACAGGCTTGCAGAGCAAGATGCTTACACACTGCACAAACAGCACCGAGTACGATTTAAGAGAAACAAAACGGTTGTTTCGGGAATGGATGCGCAGTGGCAGGCTGATTTAGTGGATATGCAACAGTTTTCTAAGTACAACGCGGGACACAAGTACATTTTAACGATGGTGGATATACTTTCCAAATACGCATGGGCCAGAAGCTTGAAAAAGAAATCAGGCAGGCAGGTGGCAACCGCTTTTCAACACATCTTCAAGCAGGGGAGAATACCTCGCAAATTGCAGACTGATTCTGGTAAAGAATTTATAACCATACTGTGAGAGAACTATTAAAAAAACACGGCGTCCATCACTTTGTTACAGGAAATGAGGTCAAAGTGGCTGTTGTGGAACGTTTTAATAGAACATTAAAATCAAGAATGTGGAGATTTTTCACAGCTAACAACACTTTTAGATACAAGGAAGTGCTACCGCGACTTATAAGCAGTTATAACCACATGGTGCACAGAACAACCGGGGTTCGACCTGTGGATGTGAACCACTCCAACGACGTGTCTGTCTGGAAAACAGTGTATAGAGATTGGGTTAGAGGGGGTAAAGAGGTTTCTGTGTTCAGAAAAGGAGATCATGTGAGGATCTCAAAGCTCAAGGGGGTATTTGAAAAAGGTTACGAACAAAGCTTTACCAGTGTGATTTTCATAGTCAACCAAGACAGCAGCAAGGGCAGAAGACCCATGTACAGCTTAAAAGATTACGAGGGAGAGAGCATTGCGGGGACTTTCTATCATGAAGAATTACAGAGAGTGAGGGCCACAGAGGATAGGGTTTACAGAGTTGAAAAAGTTCTAGCTACGAGGGGAAGGGGGAAGAAAAAGCAACACTTGGTGAAATGGTTAGGGTGGCCTGACAAATTTAATAGTTGGGTTGCAGACTCTGAACTGTGTGAAGCTAAGTAGAGAAGGGGAAAAAATGGCTGAAAACGATTTTTACATCACCCTTCCTAGAAACGCTTGCAATAAAATATTTGATCAGAACAGCAGTGCTGCCTTCACGATCCGTCTGGCGCGCTCCCTGGATCTGCCGGGGGAGTGGGAAGTGGGGTTAGCGGAGATACAATACCCTCACACCTGGGACACACTCACAGATGATAGAAAGTTTCAAATTGATGATGGAAGGACAGAATGGCTATTCACTCTACAGAGGGGTTATTATGCTTCAGTACCTGACATACTGGATAATATGAACAAGATAATAAAGAGTCATATAAATCCACCACCTGATACATCTCTGACCTATGATTCTGTGGATAGGAAGGTCTATCTTATTGCTCCGTCGCTTCACAAAATTGAAGCAGAAGTGGAACTGTCCCATATATTAGGATTGGACACAAGCTTAGCTACCAGAAAATCTACCTTCACGGTGGATATTACAGGAGGTTTTAGCACTCTGTACGCTTACACAGACATTATAGGCCACCAGGTGGTGGGGGACTTTTATGTGCCTCTGTTGCGATGTGTTCCTATTCGCGGCGAGAACGGTGAAGGAGTTAAGGTGACTTATGATAGACCGCACTATGTCGGCGTATGCAGGGACCATATAGACAGCATCACCGTGGAGATAAAGACAGACCAGAACAAAAACGTGTCATTTCATTTCAGCAAAGTGGTTGTGAAGCTACACTTCCATCCCAGGAAAAACAGGATATTTTAAAAAAAAACATGGTCCTTCTAAAACGTTACGGGGACCCAGTCCTTTTTACCAACTACTACAGGGTGCAGGCTGGGCATGGACTTCAAGGATTTCATGGAGCGCCTGTTATGTATGGAGCGGGGGTCGGAGGCACATTCCGAAGTCTTTTTCGAAAGGCGGTTCCCCTTTTGAGGAGGGGGTTAGAGATTATTAAACCGCACATTAAATTACCTGCCTGCAATATTACCTGGGATGTGGTTGGAAACGTTTCTCAGACCGTATTGAATAAAGTTATACCACAGAAGGGGTCGGGTCTGATGTATGTGAAAAGAAGGAAAGCGGTTAAACAAAAAGCATCACGAGGGCTGCTGACAGGACCACCCCGTCCCTTTAAAAGAAGAGCTAAAATTCAAAGGACTTCACAGAAGAGAAAACCTCGGAAGCTGAGGTGCAGAAAGAGAGTCCTCTCTAGAGACATATTTAAAAAAAACAAAACGACCATGGCCTTTATTCACGGGTGCTCAGAAGAGTGTACAAAATCCGAACTAGACCTGTTCCAAATAGCCCCTACGCAGACCAGCATTGAAGGAAGCGTTTATGTGGAGGTGCCTCCGTTGATGGCTGTGACGGAGTCTTCATCATTGGAGTTTTTCATCGCGGGAAATGGGGAGGATTATTTGGATTTAAACAACACTTTACTTTACCTGAGGTGTAAAATTGTAAAAGAAGATGGGGGTAACATTGATCGACAGGCAGAAGTGGTGTTGGTGAACTACCCTATCGCTTCCATTTTTAGTCAGCTGGACGTGACCCTGGGAGACAGACTCATCAGCCAGAGCAACAACTGCTATCCCTATAGGGCTTTCATTGAGTCTGTGCTAATCTATGGCGAAGATGCACTATCCAGCCAGTTCTCTGCAGGAATGTTTTACAAAGACACACCTGGTGAACACGACTCAGCGGACCTGGATGGGCAAAACCAAGGGCTTATTAAAAGAGCGGGACTGACTGCTGAAAGCAGAAAAATAGAACTCCTGGGTCATCTCCACGCGGACCTCTTTTTTCAAGAAAAACTGTTGTTTAACGGTGTGGACATGAAAATTAAACTCACCCGGAGCAAAGACAGATTCTGCATGATGACGGACGATGCCAACGTCCGCTACAAGTTGAAGCTTTTGACGGCGTCACTGTTTGTAAAGAAAGTGAGAGTCGCCCCGGGGGTACGGCTGGGGCACGCTGAAGCTTTGCTTACATCCACCGCCAAGTACCCCGTGGACCATGTCAGTATGAAAGTGTTTAGTCTCCCGGCGGGGAGTCGCGTCAGTAACCAGGAGAACCTGTTTCTGGGACAATTGCCGAAGATGGTCGTAATCGTCCTGGTGGACAATGACGCTTTCAGCGGGACCTTCGGCAAAAATCTGTTTAACTTTAAGCATTATGACATCAATTTTTTTTACTATTTACCTGTCGGGGTACCAAATCCCAGCAAAGCCGTTTCAGCCAGACTTTCAAGAAGGAAGCTGTGTGAGGGAGTACATGAGCCTGGTGCACGCCTCTGGTAAGCACATGAAAGACAAGGGGCTGATAGTCAACAGTGAAGACTTTGCGAGGGGGTACACGCTCTTTGCCTTCGACCTGTCCCCTGGCCAGGAATGCGGCGAGCACTATTCCTTGATCAACACAGGGAACCTTAGGGCAGAAATTCGGGTTGCCAGACCCCTCCTGCAGACTGTTAACATGATTGTCTACGGGGTTTTTGACAACATTATCGAAATAAATAACCAAAGGAATGTTCTGTTTGATTATATGTGACATGGACACTCTGCAGTTAACGCCGCTGCTGTCCGCTGACCCTGCCACCCATAAGGTATTCAAGGGAGTGTTTCCTTGTGACCAGCTTCCTAAAGCGAACCAGCTACAGAGACCCGCAGGGCTAGTGGTCATTATGGACCCTTATGATCGCCCGGGAGAGCACTGGCTAGCTTTGTACCTGCCAGAAGAAAACCACGTAGAGTTTTTCGACTCCTACGGATATTCCGCCAGACCATCCCCGATTTCCCAAGGCAATCATTGATTTTTTAAGAAAATGTGGCCCTGTAACGACATATCAAGCAAAACAAGTACAGCCCCCAGACTCTGCAACCTGTGGATACCATTGTGTGTTTTTTCTGCACCAGCACTGTAAGGGGCTTACTTTCAACCACATTCAAGAACTCTATTCCAATGATTTGCTAAGGAACGATCGCATGGTACTGCTATTTGTAAAAATGAAGCAGAACATGTCGTGACTAGCCCCCCAGTTTTTTTATCAGCCCCAAACCTGTTTGTCATGTAGTAATTTTCATGGGCATGGTTTTCAATAAAAAAGATACTCCTCTCTGAGGGGGTTTAAAAGAAAAAAAAAAGTCAAAGCAGCTTGTTTTTTTTAAAAAAGTGCTTTTATTTTTTTATAAGGTCAGCCACGGTACAGAACCAGATTGTCTCTGCTTTTTAGAAGATCTTCTGGAAGCCTTGGGGGTATGTTTTATTTCCGTCACAGGGCTGGGGTTTTTCAAGTGGTCCAAAGAGGTCCTGTTTCCCGGGTTGCCGACAACCGTGGATGGGATATTTAGTTCAGCCATTGCCTTCAGAAAGACATCCCAACCCTTAGGGGTGCACGCAGCTGGCAGCGCATGGATTTGTGTGATTCCTTTCACCAAGTCCAACATGTTGGAGCCAGGGATAGTTTCCTGTAAACAAAAGCCCCCTTTACATTCCACGAAGAAACAGACTTGTTTTGCATCATTTTGTTTAGTACTATCTTCGCAGGGTTTTTATATCTGACAGACAAACTGTCCAAGACTTCATGATATACACTGTCTGCAGCTGGAGAGACATGTGCTTTGGTAGTTGTCTCAGCCGGTTCTGCAGGCATTGCTGCTGGTAACGACAAGGTCAGATGTCCTTTTTCAGATTCCCCCTGTTTCACATGAGTTAGATATTTTTGAAGCAGAGCGGAATATTGTTTCGCCTTTTCATATTCCGTTAAGTCCCTTCTCTGTAAAACATTTCGCATGTCAGCATCTAAGGAACTGAGGGCTGTAGTTCTGATGTTTTCTTCTCCTGGGGAAGGATTTTTCAGTTGCTCTAACTGGTGGCTAGGTACAAGGAACATTTTTTCAGCGTGTTCCATCAATGGTTACGTAAAAGCTCTGCGACTAGGGGGAGAGCTATGCTTAACAAGGGAGCTAGAAACCCTCCAGATTGATTTACCAGCTGCTTCTTTTTTCTTAATGATAGCCGTTTATTACTCAGTTTTCTGATGAGTGAGCGGTTTTTTCTCAGTTGAGAAATCTGACTGCCGGATAAGGGAATGTTACCTTTTAAAGTGTTGAGTGCAATTTCAGAGATAGCCGAGACAAGATTGTGAGGAGCCGCGCACAGAATGGCTTTTCTCTGTCGTGGGGGGGCCTTGATAAGCAGCTGTAAAAGGGGTAGATTTCTTCTCATGCAGATAGACATGTTGCCGTGAGGAGGACGCGCTTACATTTGAACGCCCTATGGGTTAACTCACTTGCTTTTGTAAAGGGCTCCAA
Source organism: Tiliqua scincoides (assembly GCF_035046505.1). Lineage (NCBI taxonomy): Eukaryota > Metazoa > Chordata > Lepidosauria > Squamata > Scincidae > Tiliqua > Tiliqua scincoides. The sequence continues at coordinate 100,916,170 of NC_089825.1, read as the reverse complement.
GTTTCTTTTTTTTCATAGTGTAGATGACCGGCCAGTCTGGTGGGAAAAGCCCCGTCCTCAATCTGAAAGACTCAGGCATGGAAGCGTTTAAGTCTACTAACAGATAGCCATAAGGTTTTGCTGTCGCATCCTGAAAACTCTCTAGAAAGAAATGAACGTTTCCAGGGTACATCTGACGCGCCAGTGTAACGATCTATAGTTTGTCCCTGGGGTTTTTGAAGAGCACCATGTATTTTGAGTTTAAGGTAATAGTGCGATTGGATTTTCCCTGGAAGAAAATGTTTTGTGTGATGAAAAAAATACTTAAATTACGATGATGCACATACTTGGTAAAAACATCAGCAATCTCAGTGCTGGAAGAAGCAGAGGCCATGAGGTCATCCACGATAACAAGATTCACTTTATTTGGGGGTAATATTTCATCATCATTAAACGTCACAGGGAGCCCCTCCATAAAGTGTATGTGGGGGTACTTCTGAAGGAGCTCCTTATACATAGGCTGCCAGCATGCATAACACCATACAATATTTTCAGGAACAACAGAGAGCACAGTACGTGCATGATCCAACATGTTTTTTATAAAATACGTTTTCCTGCAGTTGCTAGGCCCTGCTAAAATGGCCGAAAAAGGGTGTTTCCACCACACATCCATCTTAATACCCATAAGGTAGAGTTCTGAGGTCTTTCAGAAGGAACCTCTTATCATATACGACCCTTAGCATCTTCTTCAGACCGCCTGTTTCGATTCGCCACATCTTTTTATTTCTCAGAATGCCCCTCTGCTGCAGAACAATTTCTTTAGACCCCGTTCCATAGTCCAGAACCATCTGTTTCAGACTAACGAAATGGACACTTTCAGAATTCTGGGCGTGGAGCGTAATGCCCTTCACTCTCATGTAAGACCTCGCGGAGGACATTCTCAGGCCGTAGGTCTTTGGACCAGCTGACACAAATTCTGTGATGCGCTCATTTGGGGGAATCTCATTTGTCAGATCCCCTAAGTAGTCTCCTGGGGGGGACGCCAGTCCCCCTCACGATGTACAAAGATCACAGAATCTGTGTCATGGTACAAGCACCTGTCACCCAACTGTTCCAGCAAGTTGTAAAGTTCTAATCGCGCATATGCGGTTGTAAAAGCCCCTATTAGTACATTTGTTCTCCCGCTGTGGCTTAACCGATCTAAAGAGTGTCTCCAAGACACAGTGACTGCCGCATCGTCAAGAATTTCAAACCCTGAAATCTCATAGGCAGGTGAGAAGGCATACTCCAGAAGCTGAGCAGGGTCCCTCACGATGCTGCTGTTCAGCAAGTTAGAGCACTGAGCAAATTTTCCCCACAAAGAATTTAAAAACAACTTTGCTATCTGGCACTTTGTGGGGTTCACCGCGATCTTTTGGGGGCGTAGTACAATGCCCTCTTTTTCACGATAATCAGAGATATATTGTTTCTTCTTCGCCTCATCCGTGTACCACGAGGGATAGCCCGTGGCTTCTTGTTTCTGACGTAGATGCATTTTAATGTAACCAGAAAACAACTCGTCAGATTCGCCAGGAAAATCCCATATCTCTGAAATTGCCAAGACCCTGTACCCCTTTTCCAGGGCTTTCATCACCTCAAAAGTGCACCATGTACCTATGATGGCGCGTTCCTCATCAGAGTGATGGCAGGGTTCCTGCTGGCTCATTTCTGCACATTTCTGGCGCAAAGGGAACATGAGCTTCCCCCTCACCCTAACCAGTAATACAGGGAAAAGAGTCCTCTTGGGGGGAGCACTTTCGTTTTCACGACACCAAAATAGCAAGACAGGGGCTTAAAGTTCTTGGTGATAATTTCAGGATGCCCCAAAGGATATTTCTTTGTTTTGTTTACATAAGGGTACAGGCTCGTGAAGTCATAATAACATATTTCCTCCCCCTCTTTGGGCTTGTAATAGAGGGTAATGGTGTTTGTTCTCCCACCAAACAGAGCATCTCTAGGTTGCAGAGGTTGCGGAGGGTTTATTTCAGATAGAAACGCTTTAAGCGCTGCATCGCTGGCTAACATTGCCCTCCATTCGTGTTCCCAAATGGTAATGATCTCAAACCCCATATCTTTGATCTCATACTCCCTACGCTTGGTCTCAAAATAAAGCATATGGTAGGTTGTGTTCCTGAGGGGGTTTATTTCCGTATCCTTGTAACAAATGGGACAGCCGTGATAAAAACACCTGTAAAATTCAAAAGCTGTCGGTTTGCCCCCAATCACTGCGTAACCATCCTGATAATATTCTGCTGCCCGAAATTCTCCCCCTTTCAGAGCGTGTCTGATCTCGATGGATTTTTTATGCTCCAGTTACATCAGCCATTGTATAGCCACAGAGGAAAATCGCTTTTTTATCAAGTCATAGTTGTCCCATGGTAGAATAGCAATGGCATTTTTTTCTAAAAACATGTATCTAAACATGGCCATTGCGACGTTAGCTATGGTTAAGTATTGAAACGGATCCAGCCTATCCCTCCCTCCCGATTTAGTCATCCATAGGATTTCATCCCTGAACAACATACAGGCCTTCCTCAATATTTTTACATCCTGTTGGCAGTAATGCGCTAGCTTTTTCTGGAGATTAAAAATGCTGTTCTTATTTTCCTCATACCACGTGAGAAAATCTTTTTTCTCATCAGGCATCATGGTGTCATACCCGTAAAATTTCGGGTGGGGGAGAGGGCCTTGGTAATCCCAGTTTTCAGCAGTGTTAAAAAAGTGGGGAAAATATCCTTTACAGCCCTCAAACCCTAAAGCCTTGGTAAGTTTCCCAAGCTTCATGGGGAGGAAGTTTAAGCTGTCGATAAATTTTAATTTCAATTTTTTCACTGTCACGCACATAAGTTTACCTCCCTGTACAATAAGTTTCACCTCCATCCTTTCCTGCACCAGCTGGTTTAAGATAAAGTAGCTATCATACCCCTTTGCATTGTGTGCCAGAAAGGTGAATCCTTTGAACTTTGGGGAGATAAAAGTTGAAATGAAGTCTGAAAGACAGCCTTCGCCCTTAAACTCCCAAGTTTTCCCTTCCTTTGTCCCTATCGCATATATATAATTGGGAAGGTGAATTCCTGTCTCCTAAGTACACTCAAAGTCAAAAAAGATATACTTGTCTGAAAGTTCAGGTTCCCTAAGAGGGGGAATGTAACAGAGATGGTCAGGTAAAGGAATACTGAGACACTCCAAGCACTTTCGTGGCTTGCATTTGTGTCTTTTAGTGACATAACCTCCACATTCTTCACACAGCTGTTTAGAGAAACAGTCAATCTCCTCTTTGGCCGCTAATTTTTTATGGATATTTAAACAGGTCCGAGAAGGGCATATCAGTCTGCAGCTTTCACACCGCACCTCCACCTCCCTGGTACACTGTCTCCGTAAACAAAAATGACAGCGAAACCTACAAGTGTGTGTATGAGCATAAGGAGTTCCACAGATGGAGCAGTAATTTCTAGAACCAAAGAATCCTTTCATGTTTAGAATACCATAATAATGCTCATCGTATAGCAGTAGAAAGTAGGACTTATCATGTATAAGTGGGCCCGATCTAAAGATTTCCCAGCCTTTATCACCATGTAGGACAACCCCTATATTCACTTGTAAATACCTTTCAAATCTCCCCAGGTCTGATAACAGAATTTTTTTATCAGGGGCAATCCCAACTGCTGCATACAGCTGTCTTGCCATCTGTAATAAATGAAAATCAGTATACCCTTGGCCATTTATGATTGCTAAGAGACTCCCCCCAAAGCAAAGGTTGCTGTCCTCATTATTCAGGTCAACAAGGTGTTGTCTTTTCTTTTCTATGATCTTGCTATAAAGGACAGTGCTTAGGAGTCTTTGACCCCTCCCACCCCTGTTTCTGATAACAGAAACAATGAGATGCAACAGACCATGGAGATGAACTTCTGCATTGCTCTGAATGAGATTCCCTATGTTAGCAAAAAATGATGCAGCGTCCAGAGCACTGATGTTTCTCCTCAAGGAGAAGAGAGGGTTATTTAACCCGCCCCCCTCAAGACACAGTTGTACTAAATCCACCGGATCTATTTCGCTACGTAACTCGTCCAACAATTCCTGTTTGCTATCGGTTATGGCTTGTTCCACCAACAAAGGGTGACTTAAGCGCTCCAAGTTTACAAAACGGAAGGAAAAAGTGTATCGGGTGACAGGTAGTCTCTGAGCATGCCATTCCCAGCGACCCTCCCTTTCCAGGTAGACTCTTGGTTCAGGCTCCTCCTCCCCCCCTGTAGTGTTCATGGTGGAATAACCGCTATCAGACACAGGGTTTGGATTCGAGGAATAGCCACTATCAGAATGGTCTTCAACCATATCAGCACCTGCATCTGGTGCAGGAACAGGTGGCCCCTGGGGGATGGGAGAAAGCCCTATATCATCATCATCATCATCCTCTGAATCAGAGGACTCCTGTGGGGAGTGTGGGAAGCCTGCCCCAACCTGATTCACCCCTGCAGCAGATGGAGACTTGTGTGGTGTCTGGCTCAGGTCCCCCTGAAGACTATCAGGATAGATGTGGAAGTTTTTAATATTTTCTTGAAAAGAAACAAGCATCTCTTTATCAAGCCCCTTGCCCTGAAACAACGAGCACCAGTGTTTTTTTAACTCTGAATTCCAGTAGCTAAGCTGAGCTGAGAGTTTTCTCTCCTTCTCAATAACAGAATTCATACACTGGTTCAATAATCCTCCCAATTCAAAACATTCATCTCGGTCAAGGTTTCTGGTTTTCTTCTGTTTTTTCTTCGGAGCAAAATCTTCAGATTCACTTTCAGACAAGGCAGCAGCAGGATGCTTCCGGTCAGGGAGTGGTCTGCCCGTGGGAATGACAGTTCCTAGAAAGATATAAACATTTTTTTTACTGAATGGGGAGACTACATAACTGAAATAGGCAATTTATTATCATAAGAACAGACCATAGGCCCCCACCTAGTCCTGTGACCTGTATCTCACACCAGTTAAAAAAGAGACTCCCTTGCATAGTCCACTTCTAAAATCCTGGCTTGTAACCCACAATGGATTTTTTTTCCCTCCAATCCCCTCTTAAAGGCATCCTGTCCCAAGGAGTAAAGAAATATTTTTTGTCAAATTTAGTGGATAAATTTATACAAGTGGTTACCTTTCTGGTTGTCAGTAGTTGCTACATTAGAAGTGGAAGGCCCCCCAGCAGCTTTTCTTTGAAGAATATTTTGCACAGGCCCAGTATTTCCTGAGTGTGAGAAAAACCAAAATTTAAAAGCGCTAGAAAATAGTGGCATAGGATTTCCCATTATTATTAATATCCATATTTTGTATTTTATTCAAGCTGATCATGGGTAAGTGGTTACCTTTTTTGTGACTGTCCAGAGCAGGTGGTTTGGACGTGCTAGGCTTTGGACTCAATGGAGATTTTCCTCGGGGTCCATTAACACCTGTGTGATTTTGCACAGGTTCAACATTTCCTATTGTGGGGAAAAACCAAAATTTTAAAATCAATTTTCTTTAAAAAAAAAAAAAAAAAACTGACCTCTATTAAAAAAAAAAAAAAAAAGCCTAGGATTACCTCCCTCTGTGCTGGATTTTGGTGACCCTCTAGCAACTAGAAAAAGAGATTTTTTTTGTAGATGCCAATACGTTTTTTTCCTTGTTATTAATCATGAATATTACCTCTTTTAAAGACGCTTGAACCACCATCACATCTGTCGGTAAGAGCTATATCAATAATTCCTTTAGCTGAAGTGATCAGAAATTTAATTTTATATTAAATGGTTATAAATGTGCAATAAAAAAGGGGAGCAATAACAGAATTTTTACCTCTTTTGAATAGGGCTGGAGATGATTCTCCTTCAAAAAAGAAATAAAACAGTAAAAATAATTATGGATTATGTAGGATACCCAGTTTCTTGATTTTTAAATAAAATATGAGGTAAAGTAACACAAACCAGAACTGGGTGCTGAGTATAAGCCATCAGAACTGGGGGGGGGGGGTTAATCTGGTACTTGAAGGAAGTCCTACAGTTAAAAAAAGAAAAATAAGGAGGGTCACTTTACTTATTTTTTTAAAAGAGACTCAGGAAACTTAATTTAAAAATAGGCACAGTTTTACCTTTTCGAAATATGAAAGGCTTTTTCTTGCAGTCTGAATTGTCGACTGACTACCTAGGGGGATCTGGAAAAAAAAGAACCATTTTGATTTGCTCAGTATTCAGAGGAAATGGAAAATAAAAATTCAACTGTGCAAATACCTGGTTTAGCAATTGATTCCTGCAGTGCCCCCAGAAACAGCACTAAATTGAAACAGAAGAAGACATGTAAATGTATCTTGTACTTTTAAAAAATTAGTGGGAAACTGCTATTTTTTTTATTCAAAGTACCATCAGATTCCTGTGAAATAATTGGCTCATTTTCCTCTGACATTCCACCACTGATCAGTCAAACAATTTTTTTTTTTGCACTCTACACCTGAAAAAAAAGACAGACATTTTTTTTTTTGCCCTATGGTCAAAATTTCAAGACAGTCCCCCAAACCCTTGAATAAAACCCTGCATAATTATTGAACTCTGACAAACAGTCACACCTAGAAGGGGGGAAGAGAGGTAGGGATTTTTACTCCTGTCATAAAAAATACCCCCTGAGCATGCACAGAATAAAAAAAGACATCAGACCCCACAAAAATCCAGACATTTTTTTTGCCCCTATGGTCAAAATTCAAGAGAGCCCCCTCAACCCTTGAATAAACCCCTCAACAGTTTGACACAAGGGGGCAGTCAAATCCCATGAAAAAAGGCGATGACCGAGCACCCTCACACATACAAAAATCCAGACCAGAAAGAGAGAGAGAGCTAGGATTTTTTTAAAAAACTCCTGTCAATACTAACCCCTGAGCATGCACAGAATAAAAAAAAGATTCACTCTGAACAAAAATCCAGACCAGAAAGAGAAAGAGAGAGCTGGGATTTTTTAAAAATCTCCTGTCAATACTAACCCCTGAGCATGCACAGAATAAAAAAAAGATTCACTCTGAACAAAAATCCAGACCAGGAAGAGAGAGAGAGCTAGGATTTAAAAAAAAAAAACTCCTGTCAATACTAACCCCTGAGCATGCACAGAATAAAAAAAAAGACATCAGACTGCACAAAAATCCAGACATTTTTTTTGCCCCTATGGTCAAAATTCAAGAGAGCCCCCTCAACCCTTGAATAAACCCCTCAACAGTTTGACACAAGGGGGCAGTCAAATCCCATGAAAAAAGGTGATGACCGAGCACCCTCACACATACAAAAATCCAGACCAGAAAGAGAGAGAGAGCTAGGATTTTTTTTAAAAAAACTCCTGTCAATACTAACCCCTGAGCATGCACAGAATAAAAAAAAGATTCACTCTGAACAAAAATCCAGACCAGAAAGAGAGAGAGAGCTAGGATTTTTTTGAAAACAACTCCTGTCAATACTAACCCCTGAGCATGCACAGAATAAAAAAAAAAGACATCAGACCCCACAAAAATCCAGACATTTTGTCCTAATGGACAAAATTTCAAGACATGCTTCCTAATAGGATCATACACACACACACACATCATACATAACCCATGATCAGAGAATAATATACTCACCAAAATCTGCAGCCTTCTTTCTTTTTGGAAAGGTGTGGTGCGGCAAAAAAAGATGTGTCCTGCTTTTATAGGGAAAATCTCACATCTGTGCATACCAGATAGATTCTGTTCCCATGTCAAAAAGTTTGAAAAATTTCCAAGTTATTGGAATGCAATAGTCCTGGATTGACCCCAGTTTTGACCTGTGTCTGGTTTTTGCACGTGCAAAATCCGGATACAGATTCTGTTCCCATTTCAAAAAGTTTGAAAAATTTCCAAGTTATTGGAATGCAATAGTCCTGGATTAACCCCAGTTTTGACCTGTGTCTGGTTTTTGCACATGCAAAAATCCAAATACAGAATCCGATTCCCATGTCAAAAAGTTTGAAAAATTTCCAAGTTATTGGAATGCAATAGTCCTGGATTAACCTGATAAATTATCCATTCTGTGTCTGGATTTTTGCACGTGCAAAAATAAACAGACACCAAATGCTATTCCCAGTCTCATGGATTGATAAAATAGCTGAAATTGTTTTCCCATATAGAAAAGAAATGTGTCTGATCAGCTTCTGATTTTCAGTCCTTTTTTTTTTTTTGGTGTAACCCCTATGTGAGCAGGTTCTATTCGCCCATGCCCCCAAGCCCATGTCTTCTAAAATTCAATTGAAATAAAGCCCCCCCTGTACGCAACAGAACAGTCAAAAGTTCATATAAAAATATAATTTTTATTCCTAAACATGCACATTTTTTTAATAAGCATTCCCTCTCTCACCCCCATGTCTTCTCTCTACTTCTAAAATTCCTTTGAAAGCATCATTTCCCTAGTCATGCAAGATCTGCATTTTATTCCTAAACTTGCACATTTTTTTTAATAAGCAACCCCTCCCTCACATCCCTCATGTCTTCTACATTATGTTCATTTTCCCTAGCATGCAAAACCTGTATTTTATTTCATACAATCAGATATTAATAAATCAGCCCCACCTGCTCATCTCAGATAAAACCAAAAAGATTTGGCTTTGACCACTCTTTCAACAGAAAAAAAAACAACACGGTCTTGCGGTTGAAGCAGTTTAGCAGCTATTCTATGGGGTTCCGATTCAAATTTATATACATGATCCAATAATGACATAACGTATTCAGGAAATTCCTGCTTGATCTCAAGACAACCTAATGAAAATGCAATACAGATACACGTGTGCAACAGACTTCCAATATCCAATTTCTTCATAACCCTGCACAGCATGTCTCGAATAAACTCCTGAGTCCAGTCCAAGCAAACATGGGCGTCCTGGTTTGGGGCCTTCGTTTGACATCCCTCACAGGACACCTCGAGAAATTTTGATACACAATACTTCACAATGGTGAACAAACTTGCCCTCAGCAAACTTTTTGTGATTCTTTGTCGTGTTTGTGATGTCAGATTTTTGTTCTGTCTGTCCAGCGGGAGAACCCCTAAAATGTTTTGTAATGTTTTGAAAGCGTCTTGCTTCACATCCTTCTTTGGAATAGCTTACAGAGAAAAAAACACAAATAAGTATTTTTGATTTTACATTTAAGGCAACACACTCACGTATGCACTCAAGCACAATGATTTACCTCTGCTTCAGTTTCTCTAGGTACAGGTGGTTCTTCCATTGCAAATTGGTAAACCAGGTTCAAAGATGGAAACCTCCTCATCCTCCTCCTCCTCCTCCTCCTCCTCCTCCTCATAACGCCTACATTTTTGCTTCTTCTTCATAGGTGTCTGCTTCATAGGTGTAGACTTTGAGAATCAGTGGGTCTGTCTGGGGTCTCTGGCTCATCACAGCTCTCCATCTTGAACAGTTTGCGAACGTAGTTTTGAGAATCCACAGGTCTGACCAGGGTCTCCCCCCCCTCAGAAGGCAGCACGTTCTCCTTCTCCTCGGGGCTCTCCATCTTGACCACCACTATAGTGTGATTTTCACTCTCCTCCCCGGCAGGGGATTCGCACTCCAACTGGGGAGCCTCCATCTCAGAAGGCGATGTGGGAGAGCTTTTCAGAGGGGAGGCCATGGCAGAAACAGCAGCAACTACAAAGGATGAATGGGTTTCACCCTCCCCCCAAAGGCCCTGGGCCTTAAATACAAGGACATGTCCGGACCTGTTCCCACTCCCGCCTTTTTTCCCATTGGCTCCACACGGTGGTCCGAGAGCTATGAAACCTGTGCCTATTGGTCGGGGGCAATGGAGAAAGTTGTTTGAGGGGTCACATGAACCCCTTTCCCACACTTCATTGGCAGGCTCCTTTTCCCGCCAAACCAAATGTCGGGGTGCTACAAAACCCCTCCCTAGTGGTCGAGGGGAATGGTGTGAGTTGTTTGAGGGGTCACATGAACCCCTTTCCCACACTTCATTGGCGGGCTCCTTTTCCCACCAAACCAAATGTCAGGGTGCTACAAAACCCTTCCCTCGTGGTCGAGGGGAACGGGGTGAGTTGTTTGAGGGGTCACATGAACCCCTTTCCCACACTTCATTGGCGGGCTCCTTTTCCTGCCAAACCAAATGTCAGGGTGCTACAAAACCCCTCCCTAGTGGTTGAAAGTCTTGGGGAGAGTTGTTTGAGGGGTTGCTTGAACCCCCTTAGGGAGCGGGATTTCTGGTAAAAAGGGGTGGGACTTCAGCTGTCAAAGTTAGTTTGACATAAAGTATGTACATCCTACTACTCCCATTAGGAAATCTCGTAACTGCCTTGTAAAATTCTTTCTTGATATGCTCTAATGCAGTTCTCAAACGTTTAGCATCGGGACCCACTTTTTAGAATGAGAATCTGTCAGGACCCACCGGAAGTGATATCATGACCAGAAGTGACATAATCAGGCAGGAAAATTTTTAACAGTCCTAGGCTGCAATCCTACCTACACTTACCCAGGAATGACTATCATTGTTAAAAGCATATACATAGTAGCCTGTTAAAAGTACATATCTGTAACATTTTCACCAAATGCAGTCATGTACCAGTCTAACTTATGAAAAATAAAATATTGAAATGAATGAGGATCCACCTGAAATTGGCTCGCAACCCACCTAGTGCGTCCCGACCCACAGTTTGAGAAACACTGTTCTAATGATTTTCTTCCCATGCAAAAACTAAAAAAAACAACCAAATCAGTCCTTATTAGTTACACCCCTCCCCCATTGTTCTTCTTACCTTAGTTGCAGCCAAGGCTTTCATTTGATATCTACTCCAGTACTGCTTATGACACAAACAATGGAGCACATTTACTTAGAAGTAAAATGTACCTTCATCAAAATATATGCCTGCATCTTATGGACTACAATCCACAAAAACTTATGCTGCTTTTTTTTTAAAGCTTTTAAGGTGCTGCAAGATTCTTGGTTGGGGTTTTTAACCATTAAAAAAAAATGTAGGAAATTCTTTTCAACACTCCTTACCCAAGGTGAAGGAGCAGAAGACTGTTAACACTTTGGTACTTCAAACCCCATCTCTGAAAAGGGGCTCTTTCAAGCCGAAGATACAAAAAGAAATACAATGGGTAATTACTCTCTGTGTCCACTAATAATGTAGTCAATGCATACCCTCCAACATCTTGCAGATGAAAACAGAAACACTCTTGTGTGCTTTTAACTCCTCTGATGCCATGTGAAGGGTGCCATGTCCCACTTTTCCCTTCCCCCAAATGAAATTATACTAATGGTGTAGTCACTGATGATTTCTGGTGCCTGTTCCCTAAATCCCAGCCCTAGAGAGCCAAGGCAGGCCAGAGTTGACTGAATGCCCAAGTGGGGAAAGTTAAGTGCATAGATGATTAATCTGAGGCTGCAATCCTATACCTGGGATTAAGCATCACTGAATCCATGGAAGTTACTTCTGAGAAAGCATGCTTATGATTGCACTCATAGGCCCCTACCCTAACTGTGGTTTTCACTGGCGAACTGTGCTTTCTGCCAGTGGAAGTGCCAGCAGCAAAAGTGGCAGCCTGGTGGCATAAGTGATGGACCACTGGTGCATGCAATGAGGCCACCAGTGCACAGGGCTGGTGACCCCACATGGGCCAGGGAGGGTGCATCCCATTGGCAGTGCCGCTAAGTTGGTAGTGGGTGTGGATACTGTGAGGAATGCTGAGTGTCTGGGCAGGTGGAATGTGGAACAGGGGTGGGTGCTGGTGGCACCAGTGTGCACCAGGATCCTGTCCCCTTCCCCTGTCCTCTCCCTTACTATCTTCAGTTCTCCACCAGCAAAATGCCTCCCAGGGTAAGGGAATGAAAGTTCCCTTACCATGAAGAGACCTCTATGAGTGTCCCACCACCACAGGATGAAGGGGGAGATGAGTTATGATTGGGCAGTTAGTGTATGTGTTTGATATGCAGTCATGACATACTTTTCAGTGTTTTACACATAACAACTGGGGCACTCTTATGTACTTGTAGCATCTTGCAGTTCATACCAAGAATCACTGTTTGAATGTCCCCCAACTTTTGCCACACACTAGTGAAAGCACTTCTTCACCTGTTCTATACTTGGTCACCTTGCATGTCAATATTCTGCCCTGCCATTGCTCTTTAGGCTACCCAAAATAAGAAGTATGCCAGCCAGTGGTGTAACTAGGGCATCTGACACCCAGGGCCCAATTTTTGTCATTCCCTCCATATGACAAAATTTGTTAGCAGGTAACAGTGCCCACCAGGATGGGGAGCAAAATTGGATGCCAGTTGGAATGGGAGCCCAGATCTACCTGGCAGGTACATCTGAGCTCCAAGTCCACACGGGAGCACAGGTCTACTTGCCTAGAAGAGGACTCCAGAGGGCAATTAGAATGGGAGCCCAGGCCTACCCAGCAGGTAGATCTGGGCTCCAAATCCAGACGGGAGCCCAGGTCTACCAACCTGGAAGAGGTGGCTCCAGAGGGCAGTTGAAAGGGGAACCCCGGTCTACCTGGCAGGTAGATCTGGGCTGCAAGTCCAGATGGGAGCCCAGGTTTACCCAACCATCAAACCCTGGCCACAGAGGACAACGTTCAATCAGGAATCTATTGTGACATACTTGACAAAAAAAGATGTCGAGAAATAAATTACATTTTATTAATAACAATTAATAATAATAATCGGTATCCTGTGCTCCTGAGGCTGCTAGAGACAACTAGTATGTGTGCATAGATATTTGCTAGACCAGTGGTTCTCACACATTTAGCACCGAGACCCACTTTTTAGAATGAGTATTTGTCAGGATTCACCGGAAGTGATGTCATGACCAGAAGTAACATCATCAAGCAGGAAAATTTTTAACAATTCTAGGCTGCAGTCCTACCCACACTTAAGCTGGAGTAAGTCCCATTTATTATCATTGTTAAAAAAATATGCATAGTAGCTTGTAAAAATACAGGTCTATAACGTTTCCCCAAATGCAGTCACATACCATGGTAGCATCAAGTCTAATATACTAAAAATAAAATATTGAAATGAATGGGGACCCATCTGAAATTGGCTTGTGACCCACCTAGAGGGTCTTGACACACAGTTTGAGAAACACTGTGCTGGACAATCCCTGAAAATGGAGTACAAGGACTGTTCCCCCAATCACTCCAAGGTACCCATAAGTCTGAACTGGAGAGCAAGATACGCAGTTAGGGATTTCCTGGCCAGACAACCCCTGAAACCGGGTTTACACGTGATCTATGGCATACTAATTAGTAGAGAAAATAGGAAAATTTGACAATTTAATTTGGAGGTATGAAGATTTCCTCATACCACAGGATAGCATTCCGGCTAATGATTTTCTTCCATCAACCAGGCAATGGTGCTTGCAAAGGTTTTTTGTTTTTTTTAAAATGTTTCAAAAACTTTTTCTGACCCACCAAAAATCAGCTCACAACAGCTCACAAAAATCAGCATCACAGGTGGATCCTGACCTATAGTTTGGGGAACACTGGTCTATCTCGCTCATTTTTGTCTATACTGACTGGCAGTGGCCTTCCAGGATTTCAGATAAGGACTTTTCAAGTCCCACCTTGAGATGCTAGGAATTAAACCCAGGGCCTTTCAGTGCTCTGTCACTGAGCTTTAGCTGCTTCCCAAAGTTCCACACGACAGTAGTTCCAAACTATACACTCTGTAATGGGCTGTATATCTATCCCTTGATCGTGTAGCTAGCTTTGAAGCCCTATTGGCAGTTAGTGGTAATGCACAGGGTAAACAATAGCGGGTATTTCTCTACATGTATACAACAAACCCATTCTAAATTCTAGTATAGCTTAGAGAAACAGGTTCTTCTAATCACTACTTGGAAGTTGGTCCTATAAAATGAAACACCTTCTTCACTGCCTGCTTAATGTCATTGTTTCTCAAGGTGTAAATAATGGGATTCAGTACAGGTGTGACGACAGAGTAGAACACAGAGACCACCTTGTTGAAGTTAAAAGTACGGATTGTCTTGGTTCGAATGTACATGAAGATGGTGGTGCCAAAGAAGATTATGACAATGGTGAGGTGTACTGCACATGTGGAGAATGCCTTTTTGCGCCCCTCGGTGGTCGGGATGCGGAGTATTGTGTTAATAATGAAGATATAGGTGACAATGGTGAAGGAGAAAGAAGTGAGCAACACTAGCGACCCCACAATGAAATTGACTATTTCAGCTTCCAAGATGTCTTTGCAAGAAAGCTTCAGCAGAGGTGGAGCATCACAGAAAAAGTGATTGACAACATTTGAGCCACAAAATGGAAGTCGGAAAAGAAAGCTTGTGGGCGCCACTGGGGCTAGGAAGCCACCTAACCAGGAACCCAAGGCCAGTCGGATGCAGGTCCTCTTATTCATCAGCATGCTATAATGGAGCGGGTTGCAGATGGCCAGGTAACGGTCATAGGCCATGGATGCAAGCAAAAAACATTCAGCCGAGCCCAAGAAGTAGAAGATGTAGAGTTGGGTGAAGCAGCCAGGCAGGGATATGGTTCTGTTGTCCATAGCAATATTGGCCAGCATTTTAGGCACAGTGACGGTGGTGAAGCCAATGTCCAAAGAAGACAGGTTGCCTATGAAGAAGTACATGGGAGTGTGCAGGCGACTGTCCAGTTGGATCACCAGAATGATGACAGTGTTCTCGACAAACATGAGCAAGTACAGCAGGAGGAAAATGGAGAAAAGCAGTAGCTCCACCTCACGTATATTTGGGAAGCCGAGGATTACGAACTCGGTGACTCGAGTCTGGTTATCTTCATTCATTCTCCTGCCTCTGGGGCAGAATATCTGTTGAGAGGGTGTAACAATTTCAGGAGGAAAGAGAGGAGAAAAGTTTTAATCAGAACCTGAAAACATGTTTAGACTTGCAGCAATATAGTGTTTGAGGAGAGAATAAGGCCTAGATTTTAAATTCACAATCAATGAATTTAACACTTGCTAATTAAGCAATGGGGAAGGGACAAGGTTTGTTTGTTCTATAACACAAGTGGCCCTGTGGTTTGCTTTCCAAGTAACAGGGGAAGCCAATGCTGGCCAAAGTTTAAGACCGCACAAAGGTAATCTTGCCACACTCTGTGACAAGCTGATCATATCCAGGTTAGGTTACAGCAGTGCACTGAATGTGGGGTTGCATTTGAAGATGGCCTAGAGACTTAAAATGGCTCAGAACGTGATAGCCATATCAGCAGGTGTGACTGTGCTGGGGAATGGGGGAGGGTAGAGCACACACTTTGAAGGACCAAGATCTGCCCTATGGAGAGTGGAACAGAATGTACAGGAGGGGAGAGGTCCCTTAAAGTGGCCCTTTCCCCTAATTTCCTTGGATGCACCAAATACCTATCACATTTCAATCTGATTTATTATCCAGTCTTATGTCACTCACTCCAAGAGAGCCATGTGTTTCATTAGGGGAATCCCTGAAACCAGATCTTTGGTAACACGCTAACTTTTCCTAGAACTTTGGGCGGATAACCATTATAATAAGCCAATAAACTATGTCAAAAAGCAGAAATGTCCCATTAAAATGCAATACATTATGTAAAACCAGATTAGAGAATTCTCCCACACCTGTTAGTTATTTGCTCAGCGCGAGATCAGATATGAAGAACTGACAATGCTTTGGGAAAACATGTAAGCTTGAGGAAAGAAAGCGAAGCAAAATGTTAAAGAAGAAGTAGCTTCTTTTCTCTGTTTCCCCTTTAGGATTGCAGAGACACTTGAGAACACTCTCAGATTTATTGTATGAAAAGTACATGGGAAATCTGTAAATACATAGGAGAAATGCATCTTACCACAAGAACCAAAAGGGGAATCTATACAAGGTGAGGGTACCTATGCAAATACAAATTATATTAATTGGTTAACAGCAAATGTATATTCAATATCTTTCAGCGACTGAGAAAACATGAACCGGCATTCACAAACTGATCTGGATTTGTAACTCCATCTTTGCTCATGGAACTTGAACCGATATGGTTTCTAGAGTAGACAGCAAGGCACTGATCATGAGAATAACACCCAAAGCCTGCATTTGTTGTGTGCTTGAGACTCTAGACCAGGAGGAGTGGGCAGATTTCCAGTCTTCTGGAAGCTACTTTGGGGGTAGGGGGGGAGCCAGCATTTTGGGACTTGGGATCTACCAACACGAAATAGCAGCTTGGGGAGGTGGAGAGTGTTGTAAAGTTGTTGCTTGGAGATGTGGAGCCACCCACAAAATACAATAATTTTCATGTGTTGGTTTCTTGCACAGACTTACGTACATACGTCTCAGAAGTGCACTCTGCTCAACATTTCACCCATGGAGATTTACAAATTGATTTACTGAATCAATTTCAAGTCCAGATCTCCCTTCAAAAATTCTCTATGCCAGCCTTCTGTCCTCCCCCTCCATGCACTAATGTATTCCAGCAGCAATCGTAGGTTTCTCAATTCCACCCTCCACACCTTTGTTCTGAATGCAGCATGATAAGTTTAAAGCATCCTGCACACCATGTTGTGCTTTTTCCTTCAGTCTTATGGGAAGAAAGGAAAGCGAAGGAGCTGATCGAAACGGAATATGTGAGGGCTACTGCAGTGGAGGTCACCCTTGCAACCACTACAACACCAATCAGAACCTTTTCTCTCCTTTCTCCTTGTTTGGAGGGGGGGGGGTGAATCTTGTGCAGCACACTTTAATCTTGCCAGAGCAAGAGGGGTAAGTAAAGGGTGCATTTGGAAGGCTGGTGAGGACTGGGATTCATTGGGTTCAGTCTCTGATGTTGAGATTAGGCAGTTTGTCCATTGGGGGCAAGAGGCAGGTAGTGTGGAATTTAGAACCGCACAAACGTTGTTTCCAAATCTAAACCCAGATAACTGAAGACCCCTCTACTTTAGATCACAGTCAACTGGTAGATCAAACTACTGGTATTCCTGGAGTGACCTTCCACCTGGTGCTTGCTCTTGGTTGCAAATACACCCTGGCTCCATTCTCAAGAGCATCAGATTTTTCATTACTGGGATTTCAGAATGAATAACGTCCTCACTGCAAAACTTTAATTTTAACCATTTCCAGTAGAAGCAATGCCCTAGAACATCCAAGAAAGATCAGCATTCTTGCCATTCTGTGCTCAGTAGTGCTATGGTGAGAGAATCCCAGAAGGTCCCAATTTTAAATAAGTATGTAATGGTATAGGGAAGTTAGGCCATCAGAATTTAGATTCCTCTTTTAATTAAACATAGCAAAGATCAGACACTTACAGTTGAGGAAACAGGCGAGGACAGAGGCATCTGTAACAATCATGGGTGAAACAGCATCCGTGTGGTCTACTTGTGAGAGCTACATCATGAACCTCTGGAGTGATGGCTTCAGGATGGTTGCTGCAGAAATGTCTGAAGATGCTTTCTTGAGCTCTAGGGATCCAACCAGCAAGCTGATCACATTGTCACAAAAAGATACAGGACCAAGGAGACAAACTGTACTGTACTTGCTTGCCTCTTCTCAGATGTATTTATTTATAGTGGCCCTAGAGTGTTTGACATTTTTATTGATCACTTTCCACTAATTACAGGTCTCTAGGCTGCTACCTAGTGATAGCTAGATCCTTGCCTGGTAAGAGAGCACTGGATGCCTAGAGGGATGGCTACCAGTTTCATGCCTTCTTTGAACTCCCTGGTGACCTTGTTTGCACAGCAATGGCTGCCAAATTTATTGCTAGTTCATTGAGGGGAAAAAAAATTGAAATTAGGAAATAATTCAGAATGTTGATCCTTATTGAAATGTGATTTGCACAGCAGTGCAATCCATGAAGAATTGTTTATAATCAGGGTGACCAGATGTCACAACCGCAAATGAGGACAAGGCACCCCACAATGTAGGACATCCAAGAAAAATGTAGGATATGACAAAATAAGAGTGACAAAACACTCATATATGGAGTTTGTGTGATTAATTGAAACACTAACATTATTGTTAAATTTAAAATTTTATTACATATAATTTATTGATTACAAGAAGGCTTTGGACTGTGAGACTAAAGAAGAGGACATGTCCTGGAAAAAGAGGACATCTGGTCACGTTGGTTATAATCCACAGCCCCAAACACACTGATGAAGGACAAATAAAAAAAACGAGACCACTGTCCAGCACAATTTATTCATTTACTTAAAAGCATTTATATCCTGCTTTTTCAAAACCTGAAAGGCAGCTCAGGTTTAAACTTGTTAGGGCACAATCCAGAGAATGACATGGGCCGGCATAACTCCCTTGCGCCACCCAGGAGGGTCGCAAACGTGCCATAAAGCACATTTGTGCCTCCTCAGGAGTAAGCTGCGCCAGCGCAGAGGTTGAATCCAGCCTTCATGACGGCTTCTGCAGCGAGCCTTGTGTTGGCCTGGCTGGGTGTGGGCGAGGGGGGGGGAGGGGGAGAGAGGCATTCCTGGGCCGGGGGAGAGTGGACAGTGGGCAGCCACGGGGGCTGGCAAGCAGGGAGCGGGAGGTGGGGCTGGAATCCGACAGTTATGCCAGATCCCAACCCCCATTCCTGGGGAGTTCCGGGTAAGGCACCCTTGCCCCGATGGGTCTCCTCGGACTTGTGCCACCTCTTGAGATGGTGCAAGTCCAAATTCTTCTGTATAAATTTTTCAGCTGTTGATGTATGCAGTATTGTTATATAGACACACACACCGGGGCTGAAAATTGTGCCTTCTGTTTTTTGCAAAAAAAACAAAAAACAAAAAACAAACAAACAAGCAAAACAAAAAACAAAAAAAAACCCCAAAAACAGAAGTCATGATTCTTTTTGGCCTTTCAGAGGCTTCAGAAGACCTTCTGAGGCTGGGGAGGCTCCCATTGCCTCCAAAGGGTACAGGTTGGACCCACCAGTGGGTTCAGAATCCATGGATGATCAAATCGCAGGTTCTGAAACTGTGGGTAATGTGGGCCACCTATATACTGAGAACAAGTCTGAATTGCTCACTTTTGACTTACTGCAGGGCTGCCCAAACTCTGGCCCGCAGGCCATTTGCTGCCCTTGGGGGTCCCAATCCGGCCCCCCAGGGAACCCCGCCCCCCATTTCCAATAGGCACTCGGCTGGCTGGAGACCCACTGGAGCCCTCGCTGGCCTGATGCAACTGCTGGCCTGCAGAGCTCTCCTGCCTCCTGGGAGAGTTCTCCAGAAGCCCCGCAGTTAAGCCCTATCCAGCACACACACCGGGTGTAGGGGAGGCCAGGGCAGAGGCCGCACGTCGGGTGGGGGTGAGTAATCAGGCTGCTTGAACGTGCTGCTTTTCCTCTCCCTTTCTCTGTGTTGCTTGTGAGGTCCTTATTCAGTGTTAACTTACTCCTGGGGTGTGTGGGTGGGTGGGTGAGTGGCTCCCGCAAGTCAGAAATGCCACCCCCCATTTCTCTCCTTTGCTTGTGAGGTCCTTATTCTGGGTTAACTTCTGTATCCTGCTGTATTTGGGTAAGCGTGTGCCTTCTGCAATCCACAAATGGTGGAATTGGTTCTTGGTTCTGTGCATTTTTGCAAAGTGCTGGGAGGGTTGTTTGGTTAAAAACCTTTCCTCATGTGTTTCTACCTTGCTGGGATGAGTTTCTGCCTAGAAATATTTTTCCTCATGTGTCCCTGCCTTGCTAAGATGTGTCTCTGCCTAGAAATATCTATATTATAAATAAACTCACTAGGATTCATTCCTCCATATAGCTTCCATCTTCAATGCATTCATTTATGTAAATATATGTAAATATAGTCAAATTTGAAATAGGAATTAATTTCCCCCCCCCCGGACCCCCGACACAGAGATGATGTGGCCCTCCTGCCAAAAGGTCTGAATAACCTGACTTACTGGAATAAGAATTCTGCAGTTTAAGGAGACGAGGAAGCAAAGGATGGCAGAACTTTCATATGCCCCTTTAAATCCAGATTGAGTGTAGAGTGAGCAAATTGATGGCATGAGAAAGCAGTATGTCTTGTTAGTAAGTCACAAGTGAGCAATTCAGCCTTGTTCTATGAGCATTCTGATGTATATAAGGTGGTTGGCATGTCTTTGATCTCCCACCCTTTGAGAATGCCCATCACAGGTATGGTTGGAATGTTAGGTATGAGAGATTTTAATGGACCGTGGTCCAAAACCCGGATTATTTTAATTTTAAAGATATTTATACTGACCATAAAAGCCTTAGAATGTATGTCAAATTGAGAGCAAGTTGATGTGAGCTGAAGAGCACATTGACATGTGCACTTGAGTATGGCCACAGTCCTAACCAATTCTCCAGCACTGACATAAGGGCAATGCAACTCTGAGGTAAGGGAACAAACATTGCCTTACCTTGAGGAGGCCTCCATGACTGCCTCTGAACAGCATGATGCAGCACATGCCCCACTGGCACAGCTATGCCAGTACTGGAAAGTTGGTTAGGATTGTGCCCTATGTGTGGTAACAGAACTCACCATTGACTGGGAACATGTAATACAGTACTCTTGCGTATGGGAGCAGAAGTGCTCAGTCAAAACAGAACTAGTGCAGGCATGGAGATGGCAAATGGTCTGGGATGGCAGAGTAGAACGAGGAAGTGGCAGAATGGATCTGGCAGCACACAGAGTCCTGGAAACACATTGAGTGATTTTTTAAATAAAAAGTATAAATGAATCACACACAGGCAAAAGTCAAGGAGAATGGATGAGGAGGAACGGCTACTTTAGGAAGAATGGAATGGGACTGTATTAATTCACAGAATATAACAAAAGCATCAGGAAATGCATACTCCAAAGAAGTCACACAGGTCAGAGAAGACAGTTTATTCATTTTTATTGTTGCTACCCATGAATAACACTGATCTGAAAAACAGAGCAATGAGCAGCTTTAATGCAGTAGCTTTTTGCCTCAATGACAGCTGAGACCTGTCAATCATATTATCCCTGCCCTGGCCCTCCCCTCCTTCCCCTAATTCTTTGCACACCACCATAGATGGAAGAAAATGTACTAGACCAGTGTTTATCAACCAGTGGTACAGGTAAAACTTAAGGTTTTGTCCAGTGGTACCTGCAAGACCCCCAGACCCCTGCCACTTGGCAGTAGAACCAGCAACATGAGGTGACAAACACCAATAGGTGGGCAGAGCTTTAAGGCATGTTTTCTTTTTCCATGCTCAAAAAGCCCTCTTTGTCCACTTTGAGCCTTTTATTGGTGTTTATCATGTTGCAGCTGGCCTCATGATCCAGAAGTAACTGGTAATTATGATGTCATCACAAGTGACTTCCAGTTGTACTTAAAATAGGTGGACCATGCAAAGGGAGGACAAACGTTGAGAAACACTGTACTAGACTGCTACAGACAGAATACAAGGGGTGCATAAGTCAAACAAAGCAGCCATCCATCCAAAAAGGGATGGGTGGCTTCAGGTGACTTTTATTTAGTATTGAGCTGTTTGATGGACCATCTTGTTTAGGGTGAAGCAGATCCAGAATGATGTGATTCTGCTAAGAGCATCATTCTTCCCCTACCACTGTACAGACCTCCAAGAAAGCTGTTTCCATGCTGCAGGATTCCGAGCACTACAAAATCAATTATATAGGACAAATAGAAGATCTGAAACGAGGCAAAATAGAACAGGGTGAGTTTTTTAAAAAGTTTTCTTGCTGTCTGTTCAACCAAAGGTCTGTATCCAAAGTCAGGTTTGCCTGTTTAAATGGCATTCAGAATTACAGCCTGCAGGTATAACCTTATTATCCATTAATTTTTCACCCCTGGTTTTATTTCAGCACAATGAGAAGGGCCCTTTCAATTAACAAAAACATGTCCCTTTACTTAGCCTTTTAAAAACAGCTTTGCTTATGCTTACCATTGTAATGTGGGAGAGCGGTGGCAGGCAGGCAATCAATCCATCAACAGCTTAGTTTCAGTTCACTCCAAGGCAAGAAACCCCTCCTTTCCCCCTGGAGATTGTGAAAGTGGAAGGGATTATCACCTTTGCATTCTTTTTGCATTCTATTACCTATTCCAGAGGAAAGGAGGGGTTGCTTTCCTTGGAGTGAACTGAAACTAAGCTGTTGATGGATTGATTGCCTGCCTGCTGCCCCTCTAAGCAAGGCTATTTTTGAACTGCTAAGTAAAGGCACACTGAGTAAAGAGATATTTAAAAAAGAATTGATTTCATTTAACACGATTTTCAGCATCCTTGGTGGTCCTGGGAATGGAACCCACTCGGATGCCGATACACAATTTGTACTTACCTTAGTAAAAAAAAAAATGATTAAGAGTCACAGTCAAGACTGTTCACACTTCATTCTGTTTCTTGGCCATTCATAAATATGATGGTACCTTGAAAACCAACACTGTTATATTTCTGTCTTTTCGTCCTTTGACCCAGAGCATTAATTCATGTCCTTCCAGGAAGCAGTTTTCTGCCTAGAATTCTTCTCACAGATGATTTTACCTCTTCATTCCTCAGTGTGTAGATTAAGGGGTTTAAAATTGGGGTGACTACAGTGTAGAGCAAGGTGATGATCATTTCTCTCCCATAGGAGTCACCGGCAGAGGGAAGCACGTAGTTTGAGATTGCTGGAATTAGGTAGAGCATCACAACGGTCAAGTGTGAAGCGCAGGTAGAGAAGGCTTTCCAACGGCTCTGCCACGTTCGGAACTTGAAGAAGAGGAAGGAGATGATATAGAGGTAGGAGAGGAAAGTGCAGAAAAAGGATGCCAGAGCAATAAAACCAGTCACCACAGTAAAGAGGGTGAGGATGAGGGCAGTGCTGCTGCAGGCCAATTTTAGCAGGGGTTTGATATCACAAACAAAATGCTGGACCTGCTTGGGGCCACAGAACCATAGTTGGGAAATCATCACTGTGTTCATCAGGGCATAGAAGAAACCAGCACCCCAGGTGGCCATAGCGAGTCTCAGGCAAGCCCATTTGCTCATAATGATGCTGTAACGCAAAGGATTGCAGATGGCGACATAGATGCCATGACGCCCAGAAGCATAGCCTCACTGCTTCCCCAAAAGTGGAAAAAATGCATTTGCGTCAGGCACCCGCTAAAGGAAATAGCCTGATTCTCCATTAGGAATCCTCTCAGCATTCTGGGATTTGCCACTGTAGAGTAACAGATATCCAGACAAGAAAGGTTTCCTAGAAAAAAGTACATGGGCGTATGGAGCCTTGGCTCAGCTACGACGACAGTCAAAATGGCCCCGTTCCCCAGCAAACAGGCCACGTAGAGCAGCAGAAAAGGGGTGAAGAGAAGGTTTTGCAGCTTTGGGTCGTGTGTTAGACCGAGGAGGACGAACTCTTCAATCTCTGTCCAGTTCTCCATTGCTATCCAAACAGAAAACAGGAAATAAATGCTTCCATCAATTTCCATAAATACTTGGTCATTGTTTCCAGAAAAAGAAAAATGAAAAAAAATAATGAGGAATCAGTTACAGTGAGGAATAGGATTTCAGTTCCTACAAGATTCTATTGTCTCCAAAATGCATTAGGGAAATGGAAGTGCAATGAAAGTGGTTTAAAGCTGTTGTGGAAACACAGCCCTGGATAGTCTGAGTTTGACGTACTCAATCTTATTTTGAAATACATTTGTTTTATACTGTATAACTTATTTTGTCATGGCCCGGACCCACCAAAAGCCTGGATCCTGGAGATTTTGCCTCCTCCCCCTTCCCAGACTTACTTTCACCATGACTGAACCTTGTTGTTTCAATTTCCCTCTCCTGTTCCCACGGTTGTCCTTCTTTTTCCTCCCACTTCACTGCCACAAAACCCCAGATTTTCCAGCCTAAGTTCATTCTTGGCAGCCCTCCTGATTTCCCTACATCCTACTCTGCTTCCTTTCTCCCCTTTCTTTTATGCCACTGTATGCCCTTTCCCATATTAGGATTTTACAGTACCTAGAAATAGCTTATATTTAGAGTCCAGCTGTGTGATTGAACACATTGCATTGCCTTTTTTTTGCTTGAATCTCCTTTCCTACTACTGTATTAAAATTCTCATGATAAAACTTACCTGCCCTGAACCTTTAAAGTTGTCTTCCTCTTTGTAGCATTCCACTCCATGGAATTGTGGCACTGGTCTCTAGGCTACTCATGTAGTCAAATTTTCTTGTATATGTATATTACACCTACCTTAAATAATTTTGAGATTTTCCATATTGTGTCTACTACCTTATGGGGAGGGGGGCTTGTAAAAGGTCATGCACACTTTACGGGATACAACATTCTTTTGTTGGTTTCTTAATCTTCAGGGGACCCTGCCATTACAAGATAGTTAGGTGTGAATGTATTGCCAGAGTTGGCTTTTCATTCAAATGTTACCCTCCTAAGGAGGGAATGCATGTACTGGCGTCTCCCTCCGCTTGCTTTGGAGTTCCAGGGAATTCCACTGGCTTACACAACTGTGGGAGAGGTCTGCACTCCTGGACAACCAAGCAAAAACTTACAGTGATGAAGTAAACAGGTAGTGATGGAAATGGAGGCGATTACCTTTTCTATGCTAGGAATAGTTTCATAAAGAAATAAATTAATCTCCCCCCCCCCACTTTGGTGCTCATGCGTTTCTAAACTGCTCTGTACTCAAACGGCCTTGCCAGCTTGTTTTCCACAAAATTTTTGACATCTGCAAAATTGTTGATTTCCAGTCATTAGTTCAGTACCACCTCCCACAATTCTTATGTAGCAAAGACAGTATAAATTACAATACTATGCAGGGTCTTTCTCTCTCTTCTGTCTTGTCTGTCTGTCATGCTCCAACTTCCACTATGCTCCAAATGTAATTTCTACTCAGTGTTCCATAGACAGGTGCTAGGGTGGAACCTACTCCGCTAATACACAGAGATGCCTTTCCAGGAATCCTGACGCTTTCCTTTCGCCCTTAGAATAACTCCCCAGGAAGTAAACAGAATCTGAATGCATGTAGTGTGTGCCATGCATGTGCAGAGTGGGCCAGGCATGTGCAGTTTGAGAATATTCATTTATCTCCTTGACTTATAGCATTGCATTAGGGGAGAATATGTAGCCTAAGAAGCAAATGAGTGATGAATTGTTCTGAAAATAGAAATATAGATTACACTGATAAGGCATCCTTCAGTCCCAGAAAACTATGGTATTGCGCTCTGAATGGTGGTTCTGGAACAGAGTGTCCTCTCCAGTGCGCAAAGTCTGGGTAAAGTAGATATGGAAGACAGTTTCCCATGCAGAAAATCCTCCCTCTCCACATTGCTGAAATGGTCCAATGGAAAAGCAGAAGCCAATACGGTTGGTTCCAGCGGCGTCGCAAGAGTTGCCAGAATGTGACTGTGTTCAGCCATGAACTGCCTCAGGGACTCCGGCTCCGGATTTTGCCTGATAAGGAGAAGGTAATTATTTCACTAAAATGAAAAAGAAGAATGCTTCTCAAATATACTTAAGGTTCACATCTTTTGATTGACTTTCCTCCTGTGCACTTAAAGATATGGAAAGTTAGCACGTAGACCTTTTCCTGGCATGAAAGTAAATGGTGATGAATACAAAGCCCATGTTGAATCATGGACTTATTACTTCTTCTCAAAGGGGTTTCTTACAGGGTCCACAAGGTTGACTGAGCATCTGCAAAACTGCCACACAGTATGGAAGCGAAGTAAAAGAGAGAATGTTTGCCTCTGTAATTCATACCTTGATAGCTGTGATAATGGTGTTCTTCTTTTGATGGAGAGATTAAACAGATATGTAAAATAAAATTCACATTTCTACAGCAAAGAAGTATTTGTAACTTTCCACTGCTCATGCCAAAGAAGCAGTGAGAGCTGCAGGTTCTCTTTTCTGTCTGAGAATATGCATTGACTACATCTGCCTATTACGTCGTGTTTATTCAGTGATTATCCCCTGGGGCAGGAATTCCTGAGAGGGGATATTGTGCCATGGGATATAAGCTTAGGAGCCAAAGAGATTTCCTTTGATACTGAAGAAAAGAACATATTATTTATTAGATTTATGGGGAGATGTTAGTTATCAAGTAGGTAATAAAGAAAATTATCTTCAAGTACATTTATGATCTTTGTTTCTGTGCCTTTAAAAACATGTGGAAATTTAGCAGGTGAACTTTTTCCTGGCATGTGGGGAAATGGTGGAAAAAGATTCATATGCTTAAGTTCTCTGAGCGCCCAATCCAATGCAGCTTTCCAGCACTGAGGCGGCCATGCCAAGAGGGCAGAAAGTTTGTTCCCTTGTATCAGGGCTGCATTGTGACTGCCTTGGCACTGGAAAGTTGGATATAATTGATTAATAAAAGCAGCCATTATCTTTCAAGGTCCTGTGCTGTTTCTTCTGCCTGCCAGGCTGCTCAGCATTTGAAAAGCAAGTTGACTCTCCTGTCTGTTACTCTGCCTGTTTTGCCATTTGAGTTCTTAAGCTTGTTCTCAATATTTCTTTGTTTTTAAATGACCCATACGTATAAGAATATTGCCCATTCCCATTTTCTCATGTCCTTGGTATTTCTCCAGTTCAACCTGTCATTGTGGTCAGGTCAAGCCACCGTTATTATCCAGCATTCCTGCTGTAGCATGCCACTGCAATCTTACTGCCAAACAATATTTAATATTATAAAATATTCCAAAATATCCCATGAACACCCTGACAGTGCTAACGAGAGCTTGATTCCCTGATATCTATCTCATATAAATATTGGATTAATTTGTGTCAACTTTCTGCATCACCTGAGAGGACAGTGTAGAAAAACTTGATTGATTGATTGAATGAATGAATGAATGAACACCCTGCCATTCCAGTTAAAATCTCATAAGGCAGCTTACAATAAAATTAAACATAAAACATAATATTTAAGAATTAAATTAAAATTTACTGGATGTTCTTGCATATTCATGGTATCTTCTAGCTCTTGGTCATCATTGCTTGATCCTGCCAAGGGAATTGAGATTCCTCATGCCATTAGACATTTCTTGCCCCTGCCACATGGGAATAGCTTCCTTGTAGGAAACAGCTTCCTCAGTGGTTGCAAATTGTCCTCTTTGCAGCTGTAGTAAGGAGGCCAAAGAAGTTGTCCTCTTTGGAATTGCAGTTGTATGTGAGGTGAGTGGAAGTGTGCATACTTGAACATTTGCACATTTGATAACAAAAATCACTGTTAACTGGGTATATGTCATATCCTGGGGTATTGGAGTTCAAGTACTGGGTCAAACCAAAACAAGCAGAGGCACAGAGATGGAGAATGGCCTAGGATGGTTGGAATAAACTAGGAATGGGAAGAATGGGTCTGGGCCTGGGATCAGACTGAGCCCTGGGAATACGCTAAGTGATATCAAAGAGAAATGAATCACATACAGAGAAGTCAAGAAAGTTGGATTGGGAGGATCTGCTCATTTAGAAACAATGGAATGGGAGGAAACGTATTGATTTCAGAAACACAACAAAGGCTTATGGAAATCTTTACTGTAAGTGGGAAGTAAAACAAAGCAAACAAATAACCAGTCAGCTCAGCATCTAAACATTTTCAAAGTTTCTACCCAAGAATAACACTGATTTGAAAAGGATGGACCGAACAATGAACAGCATTAGGTCCCAATCCTATCTCCAGCCACTGCGCTGCAGTACATCATTGCTGAAATAGCTGCCGCTGCGGAGATGGGTAACCAGCCAGAGGTCTCTTCAGGGTAAGGGAACTCAGTGGGTCTGCTCAGAGCTGTGGCCACTATTTATCTAATACCAAATTGAGGAGACCCATATCGGGCTCTGGAACTCTGGAAGGGGGGATAAGATTCAGCAGCAGCCTCTGCCGTCACCCCCAGCCCCTCCTGGGTCTGAACTGTCACCAGTCTGCCCAGTTCTGTCTGCTTCTCACTTTCCTCCGCCCTCCTCTGCCCCAAAACGCCTTCCCACCACCCGCTCCTGTTCTGCTGGTGCAGAAGCCGACTGCCAACTGGAACTGTCCTCTCTGCCACTGTCTGTCGCCTCCTGGCTGCTGCTCCATTCCTTACAGCACATTTGCATTGCCAGGGGGCACGTGGGCCTCAGAGCTGTCCCAGTGCAGGACCAGGCTATTAATTCAGTTGCTGTGTATTTCATTGACAGCTCAGAGCTGTCAGTCACATTATCCCTGCCTTGGCCCTGTCCTCTTTCCTTAAACGTTTGGACACAACTGTCTATAGATAGATGAAAAGGTTCCAGGCAGTTAAAGACAGAGTACAATGGGGAAATGAGGCCACTATCCATCAAAGGGGGTTTCAGATTACTTTTCTTTGTATTGGTATTGGGTGGTTTGGTGGGACCTCATCTTATTTAGGATGCAATCCTAACCAGCTTTTCAGAGCTGAGGTAAACACAATGAAGCTCCAAGGTGAGGGAACAAATATTCCCATACCTTGAGGAGGCCTCCGTGAGTGCCACCAAACTGCAAAATGCAGCACATGTCCCCTTGGCACAGCTATGCCAGTGCTGGAAAGTTGGTTAGGATTTGGGCCTTAGGGTGATGGAGTTCCAACATGGTGTGATTCCGCTAAGAGGACAGTTATTTTGCAATGACTGAATACACCAACTTGGGAGCTGTTTCCATGTTCTGCATTCCCAGCAGTGCAGAAGTCATTTGTACAGGCAAATTTAAGGAAGAAACCCAGGGAAAAAAAGGATGGTGGGTGTTTATTATGTCTGCTAGTTGAAACAAATGTCCATGGTCTGGATCATGTTTTGCCTGCCTAAAACTGCATTCCAGATTATAGCCCATTTACCCATTTGTTGTAGTCCATGTGCAGCCCACAGAGAATTGAATAAATGTCATAGGGTGCAATTCAAGCCTGCACTGGAGCAGGCAAACCAGGAGGCTTGCACTGCATCCAAGGCAGGTTTGCAGCAAGCAGCAGCTCAGCCAGGGGCAAGGGGAAGCTCTTCCCCTTACCCCTGGGTAAGGGCTGCGCACCCCTATGGGTCTCCTCGGACCTGTGCCACCTCCGCAGGTAGCGCAAGTCCGAGGAGAGCGGAGTGGCTAGAAGCCACTTCATTCGCCCCGGGGACGGGGGTTGGGATCTGGCATAATCGCAGGGTCCCAGCCCTGCCCCTGGCCCCCCGCGCGCCTTCCCCCAGGACTGCCCTCCTCCTGCCCAGAAACGCCCCCTCCCGCCTCCTCCCCTCACACCTACCTTTTAGGCTTGTCAACACAGTGCCTACCTTTTAGGCAGTGAGGGAGCCGCAGCAGAGGCATCTTCCAGCCTCCGCGCATCAGTGCACCAATGCGGCTCCTTCCCACGAATGTACAAATGTGCTTTACGGCACTTTTTGCAACCCTCCAGGGCATCCTATGCTGGCATAACTGCTGGTTAGGTTTGCGCCCATAGTCAGACTGCCAATGGTAGGGTATATATGAATGTCATCGTACATGGAAACTGGCATTTTTACATTTCTACCTATACAACTACTTAGAAACATTAATTCAAATCCTACCAGTGAGCAGTTTTCTGGTTATGATTTTTCTTAGAGATGATTTTACATCTTGATTCCTCAGAGTATAGATTAAGGGGTTTAAAACTGGGGTAATGATAACATATGCAAGAGTGATGATCATCTCTCTTTCAGAAGAGTTACCTGCAGAGGGAAGCATGTAATTTAACATTGGAGGGACTAGGTAGAGGGTCACAACAGTCAGATGTGAAACACAGGTGGAAAAAGTTTTCCAACGGCTCTGCCAGTTCTGGAATTTGACGAAGAGGAAGGAGATGATATAGAAGTAAGAGAGGAGGGTGACAAAAAAAGAAGCAACCGCAATTAAACCAGCAACCACATTAAGGAGGGTGAGGTTGAGGGCAGTGCTACTGCAGGCTAATTCGAGCAGGGGTTTGATGTCACAAACAAAGTGCAGGACAAAATTGGGGCCACAGAACCACAGTTGTGAGGTCATTGTTGTGTGCATTAAGGCATAAAAAAAACCCAGCAGTCCAGGTGGCTACAGCTAGCATAAGGCAAACCTCTTTGTTCATGACGATGGAGTAACGCAGGGGGTTACAGATAGCTACGTATCGGTCATATGCCATGATGCCCAGAAGTATAGCTTCACTGCAGCCCAGGAAATGGAAAAAGTGCAGCTGAATCAGGCACTCAATGTAGGAAGTGGTCTGGTGTGCCATTAGGAAACCACTCAAAATTTTGGGTACTGTAGCTGTAGAGATGCATATATCCTGACAAGAGAGATTACCTAAGAAGAAATACATGGGGGTATGGAGCTGTGGAGAGGCTAAGACGATAGTCAAAATGGCCCCATTCCCCAGCAGACAGGCCATGTAGAGAAGCAGGAAAAGAACGAAGAGAATGTGTTGCTTAGATTGGTCACTGGTCAAACCCTGGAGAATGAATTCCTGCACCTTCGTCATGTTCTCCATCACTGTGCAAAAAAAAAAGAATGTTTCATTAGTGTGTCCATAATGGAATGGAATGGGTTAAAAGAAATTTACTTGAATGTATTGGCTAGATTTGAATCCCACCCTTCCTTTAGAAAGCCCATGACAGCAGACAAGTTTCTCTCTCCTTTATTAGATTCTCACTAACAACCCAGCTGTTGAGGTAGTTTAGGTTCAGAGTGGGTAAATGAACGGAGGTCTCTCGGGGCACTTCCAATGCTGCTTCTTCTGGTGTCCCCCACTTGTTGTTCTTTCACTATGGGTTTCAATATAATTGTATCACGTTTTCCACAGCAGGGTGTTTTTGTGTGAATTTATAATGATATGTTCCATCAACTGAAGTAGGCTGTTCATAGCTTAAGTTGGTGTGATTGACCCTCCTCTTTTTCTGTTTCCCAGGACACAGCTCATCTCAGCTGAGTAGTGGGGCTGGCTGGCACCTGTGGCAGGATGACAAGATGACACCATCACCTCCGCAGCATCATGTCACCCTCCCTTCCAGAATGACTCCAATTTGGAGCCAAACGGACACAGGTGTGGGCAGGAGAGTCCACTTGCACTATACCACTATTCTAGAAAAAGCTGGATCTCCCCTGTTAATATAAATGAAGAGAAGGAGAGGTTTGTATGGGTCAGACCCCACCGAGCAAAAATTTACTGCAATGGTAAAGGAAGTAAACAGATAGTGATGGAAATGGAGGAGACTGCATTATCTATGCTGGGGAAAGCCTTCCCATAAAGAAATCAGTTCATCTCCCTGTCCCCAGTGCTCATGTTTCCCCCAACCTCTCTCTCTCTCCAAAAATAGTTTGCACTCATGCTGAAAAGCATACTCTGGTGTTCCACACAAGTGATGGAACTGTTTTAGAACATTCATCTATCATAACGATATGATATTCCATTTCATTAGAATGGAAAAAACTGAGAGTGATTTTTGCCTGGGAATTTATGTAGGCTAGGAGTCAAATGTGAGATTAATTGGATGTGAAAATAGAAAATTAGAAAACAAAAACAGAAATTATTCATTAGATATTAGAGAAGGTAAGTATTAAAACAATATAAATGAAATAAATAAATAAATAAGGTTTCATCTCTTGGTTAGCCTTGCTCCTATGCTTTTAACAAGAGTTTGAAAGTGAGAGCCTTTGGTTTTGGATGCAAAAGTTATACCACTGCACCACAACCCCATCTCTAAAGGCTGGCTTTAGAGCCCATGCAAAGGCAGGTAACAGATATGCTGACAGAGCATCTACAGAAATATTAGTGGAATATGCAAATAACTATAAATAAAAAATAATTTCCTCCACAATTCATACCTGAATAGCTGTATTCATCTTATAGTCAAGAGATGAAAACATAACGTGAAAGTCTTAGGGCGACAGTTAGGAAGTATTAGTAGCTTTCCGCTGTTCATGCAAAAGAGCTGTAGCTTCTGTGTATTGTTTGAGAACACTCATTGATTACATCTACCTATTTTAAGACATTCCACATCTCCACTGGGGGGGGGGGCGAACCAAACTGGAGTGACCGAACCATATAACACAGTGAAGATCATGTCTCTTTCAGGGGAGTAACCAGCAGAGGCAAGCAAGTAGTTTCCCATGATGGGAATGAGGTTGACAGCTACAACAGTTAGGTGGGAAGCACAGGTGGAGAAGGCCTTCCAACGGCTCTGCCATGTCTGGAATTTGACAAAGAGGAAGGAGATAATGTAGAGGTAAGAGAGGAGAGTAAGGAAGAAGGAACCTAGAGCGATAAAACCTGTGACCACATTAAGGAGGATGAGGTTGAGGGCTGTGCTACTGCAGGACAATTTTAGCAGGGGTTTGATGTCACAAAAGAAATGCAGGACACGATTCGGTCCACAGAACCACAGTCGGGAAGTCACTATGGTGTGCATTAGGGCATGGAAAAAACCAGCAGACCAGCAGGACACTGCTAGTGCAAAGCAAGTCCATTTGCTCATGATGATGGTATAACGCAGAGGGTTGCAGATAGCTACATAACGATCATAGGCCATGACACTAAGAAGCATAGCCTCACTGCTGCCGAAGAAGTGGAAGAAGTGCAGCTGGGTCAGGCACCCTATAAAGGAAATTGACTGGTGCTTCATTAAGAGGCCACTCAGCATTTTGGGCATTGTCACTGTCGAGTAGCATATGTCCCGACAAGAGATGTTGCTTAGAAAGAAATACATGGGGATATGGAGCCGTGGCTCAGCTAGGATGACTGACAAAATGGCTCCATTTCCAAGCAGACAGGCCAAGTAGAGCAGCAGGAAGACTACAAAAAGAACATGTTGTAGTCTGTGGTCCTTGGTCAAGCCCAGGAGAATAAATTCTTGCACTTCAGTCTGGTTCTCCATTGCTGTGGAAGTAAAAAAGCAAAAACTGAAATGTATATATTTTATGATGTCTTGCTGTGCTGCGTGACATTTATGCTTTTATGTGAACTGTTTGCTGTTTTTATAGTGATCCTCACTGCTTTATTGGGCTTATTGGTTTCATTGTGGTTGACTGTTTTTATACAGGAGCATTTTATGCTACATGTTATTTTGGGGCGCAAACCTTACCTTACCTTATGCCAGTGCAGCAGCAGCCAGACCAGGCTAGGGTGTCACAAATGTGCCATAAAGCATGTTTGCCACACCCGGTAAGAAGGCCTGCCAGTGCTGAATCAAGAGGCTATTCTGGATGGAGCATGTAAGCTACTGCCAGGAAACACAGGGTCGGGATGTGGGTGAGTGGAGCAAGAAAGGGGAGTGGACATAACATGGTGGGGGAGGGCAGGAGGGGGGCTGGATCAGACCCGGGAGGAGGATGGGGTGGCACTGGCCTACACAAAAACCTATTCCTTCTGAACTGAAAGCCCAACACAGGGCTTCCTGGCCTTATGCCAGCTATTTTTCCAGAGCGGATCTGAGCAGCTCCATTGTATAGGCTGCGGCTCTACTCAGAGATAAGGAAGCAAATGTTCCCTTACCCTGAGGAGATCTCCAACCTACTCAATTTCAGCATTGGATACAGTGGAGCTGTGTGGCCCTGCTGTGCCAGCACCAAACAGAATTGGGCTGTTAGACTTCCCTCCTACCACATCTACTATTCACAATAAAATAAAATACATGAGATCCAAGAACAATCTATTTTAAAGGTATTTTTTAGTTTTGCCCTGAACTGGAGAGGTATTGAAGGGTGGATCTGAACAGCAAGCAGTAGACTGTGCTGATTAGGGAGGTCAATTTCATGGCATTGGTGAGAATTGGGAAGATTACACTGTCTATATTGGAAACCCTGCTTCAATCAATCAAACACTGATATCCCCATTCCTGATATCCATGGCTTTTCCAATCATCATCATTTTCAACTCTGCTGCCAAGCTCTTTTAAGAATCTCAGTACAGTTACAAAATATCTGCTTTCTAGTCATTCTTTCTCCACTACACCCCCAATTTTTGTGATTTCCAAAAGGCCACCCAAATGACACGTTCAATTTCCTCTTCTTTACCTCTGGCCTTGTAAATGGCATTTTCCCTGTTGACTCCAGCCATTGTGAACCTCTCCCCTTTCTTCATTTCCTGCATGCCATAGTCAGCCTGTAGAAGAAGGAGAGCAATGGAAAGAGATCAATCAAAAGTCATCCACAGAAAGATGAAAAGTAAAGTTATGCCCTATTAAGTGCATTGATTTTAAATAGGTCTAAACACAATTAGACCTATTATTTGTATTATATACAAAAATTATTTGTATATAATTGAAAAATGTATGACTGCAACTTTCCAAACCCACCCTGTGCAAAATGAAAAGTTGCAGTCATACATTTTTCAATTATATACATACAGCAAGATAAGATCACTGCTTTTTAATTCAGATTAGAAGTTCAACACCGTTCAGCTTG
Organism: Tiliqua scincoides; assembly: GCF_035046505.1. Taxonomy (NCBI): domain Eukaryota; kingdom Metazoa; phylum Chordata; class Lepidosauria; order Squamata; family Scincidae; genus Tiliqua; species Tiliqua scincoides. The sequence goes on along the minus strand of NC_089825.1, from coordinate 100,881,891 downwards.
CTTGTTATCTATATTTTTACCCATTGGAAAGTCGCTTACATTCAGTGAAGGCAGCCGGAAGAAAATAAAGGCAAACCTTGACTTTCGTCCTCTTGACTTTCAGCATTTCCTTCTTTCAACCACTCCAGTTTATAACCATTTCAACTGCCATTTCAACTGTTTATAACCATTTCAACTGAAATCCATTAACAGTGGATTTCAACTGCCAGGCTGTTGTCAGCTATTTTCATAACATTGTCTGATAGAAGCTTGTGCAGGAAGGATTCCAGCAAAATTGCTTCTCTGTTCAGAACGTAAGTCACTCCTTAACATGGACAGTCTGAACATTTTTTAAGGCTAATGGTTCCCAAACACACCTAGCTTTATGAGAAAAAAAGTTTCACAGCTGCTCAAGCATCTGTCTTCAACCTTTGTACTGTGGAGAGGACCGCCTTCTGGAGCTCCATGTTCCTCAGATTGGGAGCCTTGTGTTTCCCCTTTGACTGGTGGCCTTGTGTTTCCCCTTTGACTGGCCTTCAATAGGAGTCAAGGCATGTTCACCTACTTGCAAGTAAATTCACACAAGTGGCTCAGTTTCACTTTCCATAGGGCTCAATAAGGATGTCAAACCCATTTCATACAGAGAGCCTGTCAGGTTCATGCTGAGGTCTGGAAGTGACATCATTGAGCAGAAAGTGACATCCTTAAGCAGATGATGGCCGGATATTAGCACTTTGTTCTCACTTAGAAACTCATTAGCTGATAATGATGGAAGAGAAAATGTGCAAATCTTGTTTATATTTTCAAGATATGAGAGATCCTAATTACCAAACTGGGAGAGCTCAATTATAATGAGGGCCAGATAAATGGCTTCTGGGGGCCACATTCAGCCCATGGGCCTTATGCTTGGTACCCCTGAACTAAGCTATGCTTTGGCATTTATCAATTTTTGATTTTTGTTGATGCTCTGGTCCCTAACTGGATGAATGTCCAAGGTATGTCTGTAGCTTGAGCTTGAGACAGGTATACCTTTTGACCCGCACCATCATGTTACAATTTTGCCATGGGCTGTTATGAGTATGGATGAAGCTTTCACCATAGATGTTGTTGTGGAGGCTGCTACTGCTGAAAAGGTAAATTACTGTCAAAACAGAAAGTGGTTGGTGTTCCTAATTAGCAGCCTAATCCAAACTAACCTTTATGTCAGTGAAACAGAGGTTCTGCTGGTATAAATGGCCGTATATGGTGGCCTGCACAGCACACAGTGGGTAGCCATTTTGGAATTACTGCCACAAATTGTCGCAGTGCCAGCAGCCCATTACTGCTACCAGGTATCCACAGTAGCACAGCTAAGTCAGCATGGGGTGTGCACAGTGGGAAGAACGGGAGGGGGAGGAAGAAGGGAGTGTCTGGAGAGCAGGGGGCAGACAAGAGATGGAATGGGGAGAGAGGGGATGGATACCAGAAGCACCAGCACGTGCCAGGATCCTTTCCGCATTCCCTTCCCTCTTCCCATTTGTCTCCTCCATTTGTCTCCTCAGTCTTGTGCCATCAAAATGATTGGTGTAGATCTGAGGAAACCCACTTGGGCAGTGGAACCTTGCTCCAGGGTAAGGTAATGAAGGTTCCCTTATCATGGGGGAGCATTTTCCGGAGGCACTGTTTGAGCCTAGGGACACTCATAAAGCCCCTTGGGTTTGGAAAACTTAAAACTCAGCTGATTGGATCCCTGGAGATGTGTCAATTATGACATTGTTGGAAATGACAGAAAAGAAATTGTATTGCAAGCTGTGGTAGAAGAGGATAGAAGGGAGCATGAGTAGAGGGCCAAATGATGGAGTATCTAGTGCAGGGTTGCCCAAACCCTGGCCCTGGGGCCAATTGCGGCCCTCGAGGACTCCCAATGTGGCCCTCAGGGAGCCCCCAGTCTCCAATGAGCCTCTGGCCCTCCAGAGATTTGTTGGAGTCTGCACTGGCCCGACGCAACTGCTCTCAGCGTGAGGGTGACTGTTGGACTTCTTGCGTGAGCTGTGGGATGAGGGCTTCCTCCACTGCTTGCTGTTTCATGTTTGTGATGCAACAGTGGCAGCGAAGGAAAGGGTGGCCTTGCTTTGTGCCAGGACTTTTAAAGGCCTGGAGCTATTGCAAGACCTTGATTCATTCATATAAGTTCATCTTTAATATATTCATTTATGTAAATTTATGTAAATTTATTCAAATTTTAAATGTAAATTCTTTTTTTCCCTGGCCCCCAACACAGTGTCAAAGAGATGATGTGGCCCTCCTGCCAAAAACTTTGGACATCCCTGGTCTAGTGGTTACTGACAGCTCTTTCACCCATGTACCCCACTCTTCCCACTGGTCAAATGGAGTTAATGGAGTATTAGTAATATCCTGCTATCAGCATCCAAGGCTAGGAAGCACAGACAGAAGAGGCTGCCTTGGAAAAGAACTGCTCCCAAGATACTGGGGAGAATCCAAGAGCTCACCATTGGAAAAAAAAAAATAGTAGCAAAATTGGGGTGGTTTGGAAAGTGTGATCATATGCTCCCTAAAGAACTGTGCCTAAAATCTGTGGTCAGATTCATGTTTTGCTTGGCAGGCAGCCCACTCCTAAGGTGCCCTTACCCAGTGGTAACTAGCTATGGCAGTGATTTTCAACCAGTGTGCCATGGTGTGCCACAAATGGTCCACAGGTGTGCCATGGGAGTTTGGGGGAGGATCACTTATTTGTCGGGCCATTGGGAGATATGATCCCTTGACGGCAGTGAGGTGAACATTATTAATTGTCAAAAAATGGATGGTGCAATTGACAATTGTAGTGCTTTCTCAGTGTGCTGTGAGATGAAAAAGGTTGAAAATAGCTGAGAAAGGGGGTAATTAGCATGCCGGTGATGTCAGGTGCTTTATGACAGTTACAAAAGCCTTTAAATGCAACTGCCAACTGGGAGTAGCAAGGCTGCCTCTGCAGAGCAGTGGCAGCGACCTGCCAGTGGATCATGTTACCCTGCACTGGAAGTGACCTGCCATGTTCCCTAGCACAGGTACACCAGCATGGGGGAGGGGGCAGAAGAGAGGTGGGAGATGGGAGGAATGGGGGGGGCAGAGGAGGAACAGGGTAGAAACAGGGTGAAATGAAGGTCAGAAGGGTATTGGTAGCAGTGGTGCCAGAGTCTTACCCCTGGGTAAGGGAACATTTGTTCCCTTACCTGGAATAGAAATTACTGACTAGGTTTCTGAGGATAAGGTAATTATGCCATCACTGAAAATGAGAACAAAAATGGTCCCAGTTCCTCTGCCTTCAACAACATATGGAAATTTAGCAAGTGAGCCTTTTCCTGACCTGAAAGTAAGTGGTGTTCAAAGCAAACCATGCCTTGTACCAATTTTCTACAGCCCCTCCGCAGTGGACGGAACCTAAAGCTTATGTCAAGGCTAATAACAGATATAGCACCGAATCCTGTCTAACTTTCCGATACCGATGCAGCCACAATGCAACCTCAAGGTAACAGACATTCCCTTACCTTGAGGAAGCTTCTGTGACTGGCACCTCCCCCCACAGGATGCAGCACACACCCTGTTCCTGGAAGGGAGGCAAAGCACCAAGTTTCTTCAGGTACCTGGCCGCTGATGTAAATTGGCCCCTGCTCCTCACCTTTAGAGCCAGTCGCACTTTTGCAGCCTTAACTGGCTCTGAAGATGAGGTTGTTGTTAACTATGGACCACAGCATGCCAGGCCCCCCCTGTCTACCACTAACTTTATCCAAATTCATGTTCATTGCCTCCATGACACTCATCCTCTGTTGTTTCCTTCTCCTTTTGCTTTCAATTTTTCCCAGAATCAGGGTCTTTTCTAAGGAGTCCTCCCTTCTCATGAGATGACCAAAGTATTTAAGCTTCAGTTTCATCATCTGTCCTTCCAATGAACAGTCAGGGTTGTAGGACTGACTGCTTTGATCTCCTTGCAGTCCAGGGGACTCTCAAAAGTCTTTTCCAACACCATAATTCGAAAGTGTCTGTTCTTTGGCACTCAGCCCTCCTTATGGTCCAGCTCTCACAGCCATACATTACAACTGGGAAAACCATAGCTTTGACTATACGGATCTTTGTCGACAAGGTGATGTCATTAAGTCATCTAGGCTTACCATAGCTTTCCTACAAGAAGCAAGCATCTTTTAGTTTCATGGCTGCAATCTCCATCTGCAGTGATCTTGGAGCCCAAGAAGATAAACTCTGTCATGGCTTCCATTTCTTCCCCTTCTATTTGCCATTTGCTTTTCCCAGTCTTTTGTTCACAATGAGGGCTACTCCATTTCTTCTATGGGATTCTTGTCCACAGTAGTAAATATAATGTTCATCTGAATTAAATTCGTCCATTCCTGTCCATTTTAGTTCACTAATTCCCAAGATGTCAATGTTCAATCTTGCCATCTCATGTTGGACCACATCCAGCTTACCTCAATTCATAGATCTCACATTCCAGGTTCCTATGCAATATTGTTCTTTACAGCATCAGGCTTTCCTTTCACTTCCAGACACATCCGCAGCTGAGCGACCTTTCAGTTTTGACCCAGCTCCTTCATTCTTTCTGGGGCTACTTGTAATTGTCCTCCACTCTTCCCCAGTAACATATTCTGACCTGAGGGGCTCATCTTCCAGCATCGTATCTTCTAGCCTTTTGATACAAAAGTCCATAGGTTTTCTTGGCAAGGATACTGGAGTGGGTTGCCATTTCCTTCTCCAGTGGATCACGTTTAGTCAGAGCTCTCTGCTATGACCTGTCCATCTTGGGTGTCCCTACATGGCATAGTTCATAGTCTCACTGAGTTACTCAAGTCCCTTTGCCATGACAAGGCAGTGATCCATGAAGGGGCTGAAGGTGAGGAGCAGGGACCAATTTACATCAGTGGCCAGGTGCCTGAAGAAACTTAGTGTTTTGCCCCCCCCCTCCAGGAAGGGGGTGTGTGCTGCATCCTGTGGGGGGGGGGGCAGTCACAAAAGCTTCATCAGGGTAAAGCGCCTTCCTTTAAAGTGCCAAGATAAAAGCCTCCAAGACATACCAAAAACTATTGTCTTTGACTTATCAAAGTCTTGAAAGCTTTTCTCTTGGCACTTTAAAGGCAATACCATATTGCAGGTAAAGGAATTTAAATATTTAGGTGTTTTTTCACTATAGACATTCTTGGGCTATACATCACAGGAAATGGTTGCTTCAGCAAAGGTCTGTTCAGGCCATCTCACTTTTTCTGTGCATGGTGTAAAGCATATATTTCAGCTGCATTACAGAATTTTAATGTGAAAGCTACCACACAACTCTTATACAGTATCCTGATTTGAATGTCTCCTCTCAACAACTCAACAGAGCAGGCACAGGTGGCTTTTTCATACAAGATCCTTGGTCTTCCGTGTTGTGTCTCTTATGCAATTCTTTGCCCTGAAGGGGGTCAGCAAAGGCTGGAAGTGTTGGCTTGGATAAGATTTTTTAAAGATTTGGCTCAGAGCATGTTTTCAATCAGATCAGGACGTTCTGCTTCAAGAAATTTTATCTGACTCCTTTCTTTTGCCGGGGAACACTTTTTTATTAGAAAAATTCAGACATTGCGGCCTTATATGAAGCTTCATATAAACCTTATGGGCAGCTAAAAATATGCTTTATATGAAGCTGCCCATAAGGTTTATGGCCCTCTTGTGACATCACACTCTGACATCATAGTCCCATAGTCCCTATGTCAGCCCCTAACTGACATAGACCAACTGTCAGTTGATCAGAACATTGCCCTCACCAGACCACAAAGACCAGAGCTGGTGATTTACTGTTCAGATTTGCTGTGAGTGAATGTTATGTTAGCTGTTAACAGGGAATTCAGAGAAGTTATTGCAAGTGATCCTTCAAGATTATTCAGGATAATGACATTGTTAGAGCTGACTCAATCAATCAGTCCCACACAAAGCAAAGCTGAGTTGGTGAGGACTTTAATACAACAAGAAAGCTTCAGGCTTTCTTACACAGAAGCTTCCTCGAGGTAAAGCGCCTTCCTTTAAGGTGCCAAGATAAAAGCTTCTAAGACTTACCAAAAACTATTGTCTTTGACTTATCAAAGTCATGAAAATTTTTCTCTTGGCGCTTTAAAGGTAATACTATATAGTAGGTAAAGGAATTTAAATATTTTAAATTTTTTATGGTGGCTTTTTCATACAAGATCCTTGGTCTTCCACGTTGTGTCTCTTATGCAATTCTTTGCCCTGAAGGGGTCAGCAGAGGCTGGAAGTGTTGGCTTGGATAAGATTTTTAAAGTTTTGGCTCAGAGCATGTTTTCAATCAGATCAGGATGTTCTGCTTAAATAAATTTTATCTGACGCCTTACATTTCACAGAGTTATCACTTTTTTCTTAGAAAAATTCAAACATTTGGGCTTTCAGTGGATTTGCTGGGCTCCTTATCCTTGGCACAGGCATTTCAAAATGTTGAAAACCCAAGTTCTGGACACAGAGAGCTATGTTTTATATGAAGCTGCCCATAAGGTTTGTTCCCCTCTCTTTTTCCAGCTTCCACTTTCTTTTGGTAGGAGGCCAGGCTATTTATGCTTCCTTGAGCGTCCTCAAGATTGCCAGGCCTTTGCGCTGGCTAGATGTAACATACTCCCCTCTAATGTTTTTTTTCTGGGTAGGTTCAGTGGATCAGCTGGCAAAGTCAGAGAGTGTGTATGTAACAGGTGCTACTGAATCTTTGCATCACATATTATTCCAGTGTGACTGGAATCAGGATCGTCATTTACACCATTTAGACCCAACCCTTTCTAATTTTTTAGATTGTACAAAGGAGGATGAAAATCTGTTATTTACTGAGGGGAGTAAATAAGGAGTTATCCAGAAAGGTTGCTAAATATATTAATTTAATTATTTAGAGGTAATGTAAATTGACCGTATCTAACTCAGATGCTCCCAGTGTGTTGTGCTGGGTTAGGATTTGATCCTTGATTATCCTTTTATTTGTATTATATTTGTGTTATTTATGCCCATATAGGTTTTGAATTTGAATTTTGAATTTGATAACAAATAAAGGATAAGAAACAAAATTAGCTTCCTAAATTTGCTGCTACAAAAAGTGGTGATGGCTACGAATTTGATGGGTTTAAAAGGGGAAGAGACCATTTCATGGAGAAAAGGTGTATTAATGTCTTCCAATCATGATACCCAAGTGGAACCTTTCAGTTCAGAGGTCACTGAATACTATTTACTTTTGCTTTGACCCCTTGCTTCTGGGTTCCCCAGATGCCTTTGACTGGTCACTGCAAAAGATGCTGCTAGACTTATGGTCACACTTTGATTATTTAGGGGTTTCTTGGTAGTGCGATGGCCCTCTTGTGACATCTCACTCTGACATCATAGTCCCATTGTTCCTATATCAGCCCCTAACTGACATAGACCAACTGTCAGTTGGTCAGAACATTGTCCTCACCAGACCAGAAAGACCAGAGCTTGTGATTTACTGTGAAGAATGTGAGTGAATGTTAGGTTAGTTGTTAACAGGGAATTCAGAGAGGTTACTGCAAGTGACCCTTCAGATTATTCAGGATGATGAAATTGTTAGAGCTGACTCAATCGATCAATTCCAGAATAAGCAAAGTTGAGTTTGTGATGATTTTAATACAATAAGAGAGCTTCAGGCTTTGTAACACAGCTTGTACTACAGTACAGGACACCAGAAGCTAACAAGGAGGTGAATTAGATAGAAGAAGAGACGCAACCAACAAATTATCACCAACTAACAAGATAGGTTACAGGCAACAAATTGTACTCTTTGCAACTATACCCAGGTGTATCTCTACTCACCTGCTGTTACTTCTCCCACAGAAATCTCAAGCTGACTGCAAAGAGCTCAAACGAACCTCTACAAACTAGGTGAGTGACTCACATTGGGGCAAAAATTCCAAATTCTATATGTACAGTGATGGGGTCCAAACTGGCGCTGACTATGGAAGAAAACTAATTGGGGGCCAAAGTGGATATCTCAATGACAAAATTGATCACGTGCAAGTGATGCTGTGAAGAAGGCACGTTCCACGCCAGAGACGGATTAGGAAAAGCTTTGAAAACTATACTGCCAGTATTGCAATACCCTTAGATATGGTACAGCCATACTCGGAATGCCGCATGCTGTTCTGGTCTCCACCTCTCAGAAAGGATAATTGTAGACTTGAAAACAATGCAGAAAAAGGCAAATAAAGGGGCTGGAGCACCCTGCCTCTCTGGAAATGAAAGACTAAAGTCTTATAAGTTAGAAAAAAGAGAACCTACATGGAGGGGGAACATGACTGAGATTTTTAAATTATGCTTACTGTCAAGGAAGAAGAGGGGACTCCCCAAGGGGCTGCAGGAAGCAGAGGGAACACCCAAAGGACTGCAGGCTGAGCCAGGAAAGCTGCACCTACTGGTTAGCATGCTCACTCCGTTCCCTTCTTTCCCTTTTTGGACTAACAGAAAAATGGGAAAAAGCCTTGGTAGAATATATCTGATGCCACCAGCCCAGACTATCAGGCAAGGAAGTGGGGGAGTTCTGGCCTATACCCCCTTCCTATAGAATACTGAACCTCAGGGGTTCTTGTCACAATCACTCTCACAGCAGTGCCTGCAGAGTGTGGCACTCCACTACACTTTCCAAAGCAAGGGTCCAGGCAGAGCAAGAGTTAAAATGTAACCAGTTTATTATACAATTAAATAACAAAACAGAAAATGGACAAGGCAACTAGATTAAAATGTGCAATGAAAAGGGTTATGGAAGGTTACTGCTAATGGCCGGCAGAAGGAGCTCCAGCTACTAATCTGCTTGCCTAATTCAGGAACGTTTTTTAAACCAGTGGAAAACTGAACTGAAATGAATTGGAGCCTGAGGGATCTCTGCTAGACTCTGTCCCTGTCCTAATTACCTGTAAGATGGAAGTTCCAGCCCACTTTCTCTTGCTGCCCTGTGAGTCGATGCTTCTCTCTGAGACCCACATAGTGGGCGCTTGGGCAGCTGGAATGAAAATCACTCTGTTTCTGGTGGGCTTGCAAGTGTTAACATTTGGCTGTCATGTTGTCACCAGTTTACCTGATTATCTGGATAGAGGGAAACATGCAGCCCACCTGTGCCCCCCACTCCCGATGGAGTAGGACAATGGGAATGTGAGCCATTGAGCAGGCACATCCCTGTCGCTGGCAAGAACTCCGACCCAAACAGAAGAGGTTTGTGGTGCTTACAAAACAAAGGGGCAAAAGCTACCTGTGATGCTTCCAGCAGCTGAATGCACAGAAGCTGCTGGTGAGTTCAGTTAGCCCAAAATATGGGAAAGCAGACATGAAAGCACAGAAAAGATATGGGAACCCCAGGAAACACAGGGATTCATCACACATGCTGTGGAAGTTTTCCTCCATCTCCCATAACTCGGGGTCAATGGACCAATGCAGTTGATGGACACCGATTCAGAAGAGAGGAGTCAACCACACACATTTCATGTGTTTTTGACACCAGCCAAAGACTTCGTAGTGCTCCCAGACTTATTGTTGGGAGAAGTGTTTAATTTACAGTATCAGTTTTGCCAGCTGTCCTCATGATTTGTGCCACTGGTCAGTATGCAAGGCAAAGAGAGAAACATATAAAATAAAGAAAAGAAATAAAAATATCTTCTGACATTTGCTGCTACAAAAAGTGGTGATGGCTACCAGTTTGATGGGTTTAAATGAGGAGGAGGCAAATTCATGGAGAATAGGCTTATTAATGACTACCAATCTTGATAGCCAAGTGGAACCGCTTAGTTCAGAGGCTACTGGAGACCACTTGCTGTAGCCTTGACACCTTGCTTCTGGGCTCACCAGAAACCTTTGACTGGTCACTGTACAAAACAAGGTGCTAGACTAATGGTACCTCTCTGATTACACAGGCCTACAAAATCGAGGGTCAGAAAAGTTTTCCCCAAACTTTATGGTGATATGAATTTGGGTTATGAATTTGGGTGCCGATTCCAAAAATGGCATCCGTTTTGCCCTATCACATCTAGTTTTGGAGATATAGTATAGCCTCATTAGTGAAGGGTACAAGCAGCTTCCTCATGATAATAAAATTATCTTCTGGCATTTGCTGCTACAGAAAATGGTGATGGGTACCAGTTTGATGGCTTTAAAGGGGGACAATTTCATGGAGAAGGCCTAGCAACGGCTACTAATCATGACAGCCAAGTGGAACCTCTCAGTTCAGAGGCCACTGAATACATTTGCTGTTGCCTTGACACCTTGTTTCTGGGATTCCCAGATGCCTTTGACTGGTCACTGTGCAAAATGGAGTGCTGGATCAGTGGTTCCCAAAGTCCTGCTGGGACTTTGGGAACCCTGTAAGTATTTGCTGGAGAGGAGAGGGGGAGAGGCAGGAGGTAGCAGCACAATCAGGATGAGGGAAGGATTTCAGGATTTCCAACTTACCTGGGGGTTGCTATGGCTCTCTGGAGGCTCCAAAGTCCTGTAAAAAGAAAAAAAAAACCCACTTCCTGTTTTGATTGCGAAACCAGGTGCATTTTCCCCCTTTTTTCAGGCGTCTGAAGCCTTAGGGAGGGCTGCAGAGAGGGTCACAGGTTCCCCGGACCCTCCAGAGAGCCATAGCGATCCCCAAGTAACTTGAAAAAACCCTCCACTCCCCGACTGTGCTGCTGCTGATTTCTGAGCCATTCCTTTTCTGGTTTCCCTGATGGGTCTTAACCCACCAGTTTGGGAACCAATGTGCTAGACTAATGATTATGCACTCTGATTATGCAGGGGTTTCCTGGCAGTGTGATGTCACAAGAGGGTCATCACACTATGACATCATAGTCTCTTGTTTCAACTATCAGAACATTGCCCTCACCAGACCAAAAAAACCAGATCAGATCAGACCAGACCAGACTAGTAAGTGCTTTTTAGTTACCCAAATTTTTGCATTTTTCATCTTTGCTATTATAAAGAGAGTTAGTGAGAGGAAGAGGGAGGGAAGACAAATTAGTGATCTTATTGGTTATTGTGTAAAGGTATTAGTAATGATGTTGGTTCTGATGATCAGGAGAGGGTGCATTTTTATTATTCTCTTCCTCCTATCTATACTGATTGAAAGGTGATAACATATTGAAAGATCTAAGAAGGATTTATTAATGGCTTCTGTGTCCTGAGTGTCTCTGCTACTTCAGGCAATCTTAGGAAGTTGTCTCTGGCCAGCCAGGGGAGGCTACCTGAGAAATTACCTGATATTCAGGACCAGATTGAATGCTTCAAGGCAGCCAATCTTTTCCTTTGTGGGCATCTTCAGAATCCCACCAGATGAGGCTTCTTTGCTATGATGGGCTCCCCATTTTCTTGAGTAGTGAGGAGATTTGATGGCAAATCTCACTCAGTTTATTTTGGAGGAGAGAGCACAGGAGATTTTGTGGCACAAAAGGCCACAAATCCTGTAAGTATCTGCAAGGAAGATCAGGGTTCCCCCCCCCCATAGTTTACCATCAAAATGGGAGGGGGGCTGTCTCAAATTTGCAAGTGCTTCCAGTTCTGTCATCTCCAGGAAGAGAGGCCCCAATGATAGGTTGGTAGCTGCTGGGCCTGCCACTGCCAGGACCACAAGGAATCATACACTAACCATGAGGTCAAGATTGGAAAAAGCCTCACCAAGTGCCTTTCACACTCCTTTTTTGGTCTCACGCTCCATTTTTAGCAAAACCGCTGAATGCGATTTCAGGAACATTAACTGTGGGGCAGTAATTCAATTTGGAGGAGGTGTGACTGACAAAAAGCCAGGGAATGGTGACATTTGGAGGAAAGAAAAGTGCAGGGGGTGGGGAGGCTGAGCGACCCTATTGGACTCCACTGGGTGCCACCTCTCATCTTCTCTGTCTTCTCCTTGCTCTCTCTCAGGCAGTGATGAAAGATGCCCTGCTCAGATCTGAGTCTGTATTCACCCTCCTGGCTGAGAGGATCATCACATATGAACGAAGGTGAAATATCTCTTCTATAGAGACTGGGGAGTGGTTCATTATTTTCAGCTTTATACCTGGCCTTTCAATCAAAATGATCCCCCTGGCAGCTTATAATAGAACAAAGCAAGCCAAGGACTGTTAGTCCTCTGACCAATGACAGAGGCCAGAGCTTGTTGCTCTGTTGCATCCCCCTTACCAGTCACTGGGCAACTGGAAGTTAGGGCAGAGTTCTTTTCAGATGGTGGGGTGTGTGTGCGTTGCCTGCAGTTGCAACATTCTCAGGCCAATGGTTGTGGGGCAGCTGACCTGGCCTGTACCATGATGTTCATCCTGGGGGGACCGAGTGCAGCTTCTCAGGGGCCCTTAGTCCCTAGTGAACATCTCTTCACAGCAAATAGACATTCTCAGAATGGAGTAAATGATGAACCAGGGTAGGAATTCTTTGTTCTGCAGGCAAGGAAATAGAACAGTTCAAGCCATGGGAAAAGACACAGAGGACGTTGGTATTCTGTATGAAAGGAAGGGGTGTCTCATTGCCCTGGTTTCTACACAGGCAGTTCAACCAGTAGCAGTAGCAATAGTGAAAAGAGTTTGGAAATGTTGATTTTGAGAGGGGCAAGAGAGGACCATTTAATTCCCCCACCCCTGAGCATCTAACTTTCCTCCCTTTTCATCTGCACCAGGGAATCCTCAGCTGTGGAAGAAGCTCCACTGCTGATCTAACCACTTGTTGGTGTTGGAGCCCAAAGTTCTCAGCCAAGGAGCAGCCTTCCAGCAGGTGAGGTTTCACAATCCCCTGCCAACTGCCAGATGCACAAACGCCTGGATTGCTGTCCCTCTTCACACAATGTCCTGTTTTTCCTTCCATCCAGCCTTCCCTTGAATGGGAACAGAGCTTGCACTCCTCAGACCCAATCTAAGGATGCTCCTTCCTGTCCTCTCAAGGCCTGAGGGTGACCTTATCCAGGACAACTCTCATCAGCACTGCGACAAATACTCCTGCTGGCCAGCTGGCATTTGCACCCCAGACAGAGAAAGAAGAGGCTACGGAAAGCAGCCATAGGATGGCTTCCTCTTTGGAACATTCAGCATCCTGCTGCAGGGCTGGCTGGAGCAGGACTCAATGACAGAACACCTCATGGAAACTGACAAGGTAAGCAGACAGAGGAGAAGGCGTGGCAAATGCAGGGAGGGAGCAGGGGAAAGCAGCGTTGGAGAAAGTTTCCCTTTCTGAAGGGGAAGGAAAAGGGAGATGGTCCTTCAGCCACAGGCCATCAGCAGAATCCCCCACTTTGCTCCTCTGGGACTCTCTGTCTTGGTAGGTAAATTAAGGATGCAGGAACACCATCATGCCACATCTTTTGCCTTGTACTGTTGAGTGGCAGGAAGCACAATCTCCAGGTCCATGAAGAATAGCTTGAATAGAGAAAGAGAGCTGAAGATTGCAAGACCTGGAAATGGAAATCCCTGCACACAGGTTATTAAGACACTCACAGAGAAGGGCTCACCCTTGCCTTCTAGATTGTGTCTGGGACTGCAGAGGGGGCTGGTCACCTTCAGCCTTAACACCAAACCAGGGGGTTCTATGCATGACATTTACCCATTGAAGCCAACAGAAGCTTTTTTTCCCAGGACTTGGAAACATGGACAGGGAGGCCCTGACTGAAACAGTAACAGAAGTTAGGTTTAAAACCTCCCTTGCCTTTCACTGCAACCCGTATCTAGATTGTTGTCAGGCCACATGGTATTTGTAAAGAAGATACCAATATGTAAGGGCCAATAAAATGATCAAAGTAATGTCTAATTGGGTACAGATACCAACATTTCAAGTCACTGTCTCCCAAAATCCCAACTATGCTATCGATCAAATACGGCCCTTTCTGAGAATAATTCACAGTCAAAAGGCATGCACAGAAGTAGCCATTACCATTTGCTCTGGGAGCCTCAGTACAACCTCAACCCATCAAGCCCAGCCTTGTCCAGCCTCCTCCACTTGTCTGGTGACCCACCCTCCTAGCTCCTTTCCTAAATCAAATTTTAACAAAGCATAAGTAACTCTTTGGTTATCTTCTCCCCAGATGACACTATATATAAGGATACTGATGAACAAGAAGAAGGAGATGTGAGTCAACATCCAGAACCTGACTGCCACACCCCAGATGTCCCAGCTGGAGTAATATGAAGACTTTAAGTCTGCCAAGTAGGCAACAAGGATTTTCTTAAACCAGGGAAAAATTGGGAGTTCCCACAGCCTGGATATGGCAAGCTCAGACATTGTTTTCCCTCTGCCCAAGAAACCAACTTCTCCCCAAACGTAAGGCAAAAAACTAAAAAGAGCATTGAATGAACTGGAAGACAACTTTAAAAAAAAAAACCCTGAAAAATTCAGAAAGATATAGGAAAAGCAAAACAGAATACAGTGACAGAAAAAAAGACAGATGGACAGAAAAAACACACAGGGCTCTGGGAATAAAAGCAGAAAAAGAGAGAGAAAGAGAGAGAGGGCATGTCAAACCTTGCAAGAAAGAAAGGAAGAAAAATTTAATTCAAGTGAGGTAGAAGGTGGGAAATTCAGGCAGGATGGAAGAAAGAAGGGAAGACAAAATAAATCAGAAGACAGTGGCAGGTGGTGGGAAATTGAGGCTATGTAAAGAAAAGGAAACCAGAGATAGGAGGTGAACAGATGGTTGGAAACTAAGGCCTTGATCCTATGAAACATGGACAAAAAATACTTCCGTTTTGCTTAGTCTGAAAGGCACCCTGCTGGCCCCCATGAGGCTGCAAGGCTGTGGTACAAAGATTTCAACTAAATAAATACATAACAAGAAGGAATAAAAGGGAGGCAGGTGGTAGGAGATTGAAGCAGGATTGATACAGAGGCAATCTGTGGTCAACTTGAACCTGAACATGTGAGAAAGAATAAAAGAGAGGCTGGTGGTGGGAAGTTGAAACAGAACTGAAAAAGGAAAGGGGGAGAGAAAAGAATAGTAAAGAGCTACGCAATGGGAAGCAGAAGCAAAATTGAAGAAAAGGGCCAAAAGGAGAAATAAGAGAGACATAAGCAGTGGCCAAATTGAGCCTGAGAATGACAAATAGAAAAGATGGGACAAAGGTGAGCTAACAGGTAGGAAAGGAAAAAGGAATAAGACACAAGTAAGCAGTGGTCAATTAGAGCCTAATAATGTAAGAAGGAATGAAAGAGAGATAAGCATAGACATACTAAGTATATAATGCAAGAAAGAATAAAGTGCAGCTCAGTGTAGCCAACTAAGGGCCCAATCCTATCCAATTTTCCAGTGCTGGTGCAGCTGTGCCAATGGGGCATGCACTGCATCTTGTGGTGGGGCAGCATTCACAGAGGCCTCCTTCAGGTATGGGAACATTTGTCCCTTTACCTCACTGCTGCATTGCGGCTGCACCGGTGCTGGAAAATTGGATAGGACTGGGCCCTAAGCCAAAAAACATAGATGGAAAAGGGAAAGCTCTGTGGTAAGGGGGAAAAAAGAGTAACATATAGAAATAGTTGTGGTCAGTCAGAGCTTGATAATGTAAGAAAGACAAGAAAATAAACCTAAGTGCGGCCACATTGAGTGAGCCTGCTAATGCAGAGCAAAAAAGGTGGAATAATGGGGAGCCTAGTTGGAAGCACAAGGAAGGAATGAGGCACACATAAGTGGTGGCAAATTGAGACTGATTAACAGAGAAAAGGAGGAAGAAAAGAGTGCTTAGTGTGGCCAAATTCTTGGTAACATGGGAAAGACAAATGTGGAATAAAGAAGAACTCAGTGGGAAGGGGGGAAAGAATAATACACAGGTAATTAAAAAAAAAGAAATGAAGAAATAAGAGAGCTAAGAGTGCCCACACTGAGCCTGATAATGTAGCAAGGCAAAAAAGACAGAAGAGCTCGTTGATGGGAAAGAAAAAATGGAATAAGATATAGGAAAGTAGTTGTCAGTCTTAGCCTGGTAATGTAAGCATGAAAGGAAGGAATACAAGAGAGCTTAGTGTGCCCAAAATGTACCTCATAATGTAAGAAAGAAAAGAAGGAATAAAAGAGGCTAAGGGGGCCCAAAATGAATATGATAATATAGGAAAAACAGGAGAATAAGAAGAGCTGAAGGGGGGGAGAAAAAGGGATAAGACAGAGGTATTGTTAAGCGGTACATAGTGGCCAAATGGAGCCTGATAATGAAAAGAAGGAATAAAAGAGCCCAATCCTATCCAGTTTTCCATTGTTGGTGCACTTGTGCCAGTGGGGTTGTGCACAGCATCCTGTGGTGGAGGGGCAGTCACTGGAGCCTTCTCAAGGAACATTTGTTCCCTTACCATGGGTCTGCATTGTGGCTGCACCAGAGTTGGGAAGTTGGGTAGGATTGGGCCCTTAGTGTGTCCAAATTGAGCTGGACAAAGTGTTGGGGGGGAAGGTGGAACAAGGTAGAGATTAGTGGGAAGGAAAAGCAGGAATAAGGCACAGGTAAGTAGTGGCCACATAAAGCCTGATATTGAAAGAAAAGCAGAAATAAAAGAGAGCTTTGTGTGGAGAACTTCAGCCTGATAAGGTGGGGGGAATGGGGGGGATAAGTGACAACTCCATGGGAAAGGAAAAAAGCAATGAGGCAGAGGTAAGTAGTTACCAAGTGGAGCCTGGAAACATATGATAGAAAAGAATGATTAAAATAGAGCCACATGTGGCCAAAATTAGACTGATAGTGTAAGAAAGAAAATAAGGTAAAGAGAGTCATATATACTCTGATAACTTGGAGGGGGAAAGCATGAATATGTAGAGTTCAATGAGAAAGAAAAAGACGAAATAACAGACAGGTAAGTGGGCACCAATAGCGTCTAATAAGGTAAGACAGAAAGGAAGGAATAAAAGAGACCCACATGTGACCTAATGGAGCCTGATAATATAGAATAAAAAAGAAGAAATAACAGAGAACTCAGTGTGCTGAGAGCTCAAGGGTGAAAAAGAAGGAATATGCCTGAGCTCTTCAGGTGAGAAAAAGGAATAAGGCACAGATAGATAAATAGTAAAAAGTAAGAGAGCAAAGTGTAGCTGGGGAAAAAAAAAAGAAGGGAGAGCTCAGAGGTGGGAAAGGAAAAAATGGAGTAAGATACAGGTAAGTGGTGGGCAAACTGGGTGTGATAATGTAAGAAATACAAGAACATATAAAAGAGAGCTAGGTAAGAGAGACCCTGATAAGCAAGTGAAGCAAGAATAGTCTGTTGTTTTTTTTTAAAGATATGGGTACAGGAACCAAATATACATGGGTTGAAGGGAGTACAAAGGGAAAAAACATTGGGAATTCGCAGAAGTGTAATTATTAGCATTTTACAACACCATAAAAAAAACCAACCATTAATTACTACTTTCCTCCTTTCTATAATGTTAATACCAATTTAAGAAATATTTCAATCTAATCTAGTCTATAATTATCATGAACTTTAATATATTTACTTTCGTCTATTTTGATTTTACTTAAATGACTCATAATCGTTTGTCAATTCATCTGAAAAATGGATTCCATAATTGTATTATTTGTATCTTACCATCCTTCAATCTGTCAGTTAAGACATCCATTTCAATAATTTCATATAATTTCTTAATCCACATATCTATAATGGGAATTTCTGAGCTCTTCCACATATGAGCATAGATTAATCTTACTGCAACAATTGTATACAACAGAATATGTCTTGTAACATTATTACAGCTTTCAGGGAAAATATTCAATAGGAATATCTCTGGTTCGAAAGGTATAACACATTTAAAAATGATTTGAATATTCATATGTATTTTTCTCCAGAATTATTTTGCCTTAGAACAGAGCCACCATATGTGGTAAAAAGATCCTTTCGCCTCCTTACATTTCCAGCATTTATGGCATGTACCAGGATACATTTTTGCCAGCCTGTCTGGAGGTAGGTACCATCTAAAAAAGATTTTATAGATATTCTCTTTCATTGTTGTTGCTTTGATTATCTTCATATTTCTTTTCCAGATCTGTTCCCAATTGTTCATTGTTATATTATGTCCAATATTCTTTGCCCACAGGATCATCACCTCTCTTACCAACTCATCTTATATTTTCATGTTTAACAAATATTGGTACATCTTCTTAATATAGTGTTCCTCATTTGATAAGAATGTTTTATCAAATTCTGTCTCCTTCTCCAGGAGTGTTTACCAACTCCTTCTTTTTTTATCTTCTATCCATCTTGTTTTGACTTGTAATTCTGTCAGCCAATCCAATTTAATCCCTTTCTCCAATAACTCTTCTTTTGAATAAAGCTCTGCTTTATCCTCTAATAAATCGTCTTATCTCTTATTTTGTGATTCCCGTATCCACATTGGCTTTGTATTAATTTCTAGTGGTTTGACCCATCTTGGGATTTTCCCATAAACTTTATATCTTATTTGTTCCCAAGCAAATAACAGTGCCCTTCTTATCAAGTGTTGCTTAAAGTAACTGTGGTATTTAGCTTTATCATAAATCATAAAGGCATGGGGACCAACCTGCAGATCATGTAATTCTAGATTCAACAATCTAGATTTTTCCTATTCTGCCCAATCTTTCATCCAGTTCATTGCTGCTACATAATAATAAATTTCCCAATTAGGCATTCCAAGGCCAACTCACTCTTTAGCATCTCGCAATAGTTTCATCTTCACTCTTGCTTTTTTTCCTTGCCAAATAAAGTTGGCCATAACTTTATTCAATTCTTGGAAAAATGATTTCTTTAATATCACTGGAATCGTCTGGAATAAAAATAGTATTTTCGGTAACACGTTTGTTTTTATTGTTGCTATTCTCCCCAACAGCAATAAATTCAATCTATCCATCTTTTTAAGTCATTCTTAATCTCCATCATTAACCTTAAATAGTTGGTTTTCCATCAATGCACTGGGTTTAAGATAATACGCAGATATTTAACTTTATTTGTAATATTAATACCAAATTCTTGTATTTGCTGTTTCTCTTGTTTTCTAATATTTTTCACTAATAGTTTTGTTTTGTCATAATTTATCTTCAGTCCTGCCATTTCTCCATATTCCATCAAGTTATCTATCAAATATTTTAAGAACTGTTTTGGATCCTCAAGAATGAAAGTAAGATCATCTGCATACACATGGATCTTGAATTCTTCTGTTTGGACCTTCACTCTGACAATTCTTTCATCTCTTCTTACTATGTTGTTCAATACTTCCAAAGTTAAAATAAATAATATTGGAGATAAAGGACATCCTTGCCTTGTTCCCTGTTGGATTTCTATCTTTCTTGTTATATCACCATTTATCTTTACTCTTGCTGTCTGTTTTGTGTATATCTTCTCTATTATCTTTATAAACTTTGGTCCAAAATTCATCTGATACATTTGTTGTATCATAAAATTCCAATTTACTCTGTCAAATATTTTATGTGCATCTACAAAGGTTAATCCTAATTTCTTCTCTGGGTGTGCCTCAAAATATTCTATTATATTAATAATAACTCTCACATTATTTTTAGGTGTCATTTTGGTAAGAAGCCCTTTTGAACTTGATGTACTATTTGTAGCAGGACTCTCTTTAATCTTCCGGCTAATATTGATGCAAAGATCTTATAATCCGTATTTAAAAGAGAGATCAGTCTATAATTTCTAATTTCTTTCTTTTCTGTGTTTTGTTTGTGTATTAGTGTAATTAATGCTTCTTTCCATGAGTCTGGTATATTTCCAGTTTCCCAGATATCATTAACCAAATTCTTGAATGGTAATTGTATAATCTCTTTAAATATCTTATAGTATGTACAAATATCTTATTTGTATTATACATATAATACACCAAGATCAAATGGGCTTCTTACCAAAATGACACCTAAAAATAATGTGAGAGTTAATATTAATATAATAGAATATTTTGAGGCTGTTGCGAGCGGGATGAACGGTTCACAAAACTAGCCACTGTCCGGCTGCACGGCTTGCCTATCTTCCAAGGTCAGAGCATAGGCACTCCCGGGAACAAAGACGACACAAGGCAGAAGTCCTCCACCAAACGCCTCTTTACTATATACAGTATATACAACAGTCCAGATAGCACACAAATCACGGATCACACTGACGTAGCCTTCGGCACAAACTCCACTCTGCATCTGCCACAACCCAGCTTGCCCCTGCTGGAATTTATATGAGTGACAATCAATCAGAGTGAGGTAAAAACTGCACAGTCACTCTGACATTTCATGGGGTGACACACAGGTGACAGTCACCTGGTCTGAATCACCAGATGTTGCATCATCATCACCTCCCAAGATGCTGTGCTGGCTCAGTCAGGCCAAGGCTTCAGGGCCTGCTCCTATTCAGACTGTAAATTACCTAGCAGTCCCGGCGATGATCCCTTAACAGAGGCACACCCAGAGAAGAAATTAGGATTAATCTTTGTAGATGCACATAAAGCATTTGACAGAGTGAATTGGAATTTTATGATACAACAAATGTATCAGATGAATTTTGGACCAAAGTTTATAAAGATAATAGAGAAGATATACAAAAAACAGACAGCGAGAATAAAGATAAATGGTCATATAATGAAATCCAGCAGGGAACAAGGCAAGGATGTCCTTTATCTCAATTATTATTTATTTTAACTTTGGAAGTACTGAACTACATAGTAAGAAGAGATGAAAGAATTGTCGAAGTGAAGATCCAAAAAGAAGAATTCAAGATCCATGTGTATGCAGATGATCTTACTTTCATTCTTGAGGATCCAAAGCAGTTCTTAAAATATTTGATAGATGACAGAATATGGAGAAATGGTAGGACTGAAGATAAATTATGACAAAACAAAACTATTAGTGAAAAATGTTAAAAAACAAGAGAAACAGCAAATACAAGAATTTGGTATTAATATTACAAATAAAGTTAAATATCTGGGTATTATCTTAACAGATAAACCCAGTGCATTGATGGAAAACAACTATTTAAGGTTAATGGTGGAGATTAAGAATGACTTAAAAGGATGGAATAGATTGAACTTATCACTGTTGGGGAGAATAGCAACAATAAAAACAAACATGTTACCGAAATTAATATTTTTATTCCAGACATTTCCAGTGATATTAAAGAAATCATTTTTCCAAGAATTGAACAAAGTTATGGCCAACTTTATTTGGCAAGGAAAAAAAGCAAGAGTGAAGATGAAACTATTGCGAGATGCTAAAGAGCGAGTTGGCCTTGGAATACCTAACTGGGAAATTTATTATTATCCAGCAGCAATGAACTGGATAAAAAACTGGGCAAAACTGGAAAAATCTAGAGTGTTGAATCTAGAATTACATGATCTGCAGATTGGTCCCCATGCCTTTATGATTTATGATAAAGCTAAATACCACAGTTACTTTAAGCAACACTTGATAAGAAGGGCACTGTTATTTGCTTGGGAACAAATAAGATATAAAGTTTATGGGAAAATCCCAAGATGGGTCAAACCATTAGAAATTAATACAAAGCCAATGTGGATACGGGAATCACAAAATAAGAGATAAGATGATTTATTAGACGATAAAGCAGATCTTTATTCAAAGGAAGAGTTATTGGAGAAAGGGATTAAATTGGATTGGCTGACAGA
Organism: Tiliqua scincoides; assembly: GCF_035046505.1. Classification (NCBI taxonomy): domain Eukaryota; kingdom Metazoa; phylum Chordata; class Lepidosauria; order Squamata; family Scincidae; genus Tiliqua; species Tiliqua scincoides. The sequence continues at coordinate 100,860,335 of NC_089825.1, read as the reverse complement.
ATTACAAGTCAAAACAAGATGGATGGAAGATAAAAAAGAAGGAATTTATCCAGTGGAGACAGAATTTGGTAAAATATTCTTATCAAATGAGGAACACTATATTAAGATGTACCAATATTTGTTAAACATGAAAATGAAAGATGAGTTGGAAAAAGAGGTGATGATCCTGTGGGCAAAGAATATTGGACATAATATAACAATGAACAATTGGGAACAGATCTGGAAAAGAAATATGAAGATAATCAAAGCAACAACAATGAAAGAGAGTAACTATAAAATCTTTTATAGATGGTACCTATCTCCAGACAGGCTGGCAAAAATGTATCCTGGTACATGCCATAAATGCTGGAAATGTAAAGAGGCGAAAGGATCTTTTTACCACATGTGGTGGTTCTGCTCTAAGGCAAAATAATTCTGGAGAAAAATACATATGAATATTCAAATCATTTTTAAATGTGTTATACCTTTTGAACCAGAGATATTCCTATTGAATATTTTTTCCTGAAAACTGTAATAATGACACAAGACACATTGTGTTTTATACAATTATTGCAGTAAGATTGATCTATGCTCATATGTGGAAGAGCTCAGAAATTTCCATTATAGATATGTGGATTAAGAAATTATATGAAATTATTGAAATGGATGTCTTAACTGACAGATTGAAGGATGGTAAGATAGAAATAATACAGCAATTATGGAATCCGTTCTATAGATGGATAGAAAAATGATTATGAGTCATTTAAGTAAAAACAAAATAGATGAAAGTAAATATATTAATGTACATGATAAATTTTTGTTAAATTGGTATCGTCATTCTAGAAAGTAGTAATTAGATGGGAGGATAGATTAGAAAGGAGGATAGTAGTAAAAAGATCTCCAGCAGCTCATGGATCGTTTTAGCAAGGCCTGCCAAGATTTTGGACTGACAATCAGCCTGAAGAAAACACAGGTCATGGTTCAGGATGTGGACTCACCTCCCTGCATTACAATCTCTGAGCATGAACTGGAGGTTGTCCATGACTTTGTGTACCTTGGCTCAACGATCACCGACACTCATTCTCTCGATACCGAGCTAAACAAGCGCATCGGTAAAGCAGCTACCACGTTTTCCAGACTCACAAAGAGAGTCTGGTCCAACAAGAAGCTGACGGAACATACCAAGATCCAGGTCTACAGAGCTTGCGTCCCGAGTACACTTCTGTACTGCAGCGAGTCATGTACTCTTCGCTCACAACAGGAGAGGAAACTGAGCGCTTTCCACATGCGCTGCTTCCGACGCATCCTCGGCATCACCTGGCAGGACAAAGTTCCAAACAACACAGTCCTGGAACGTGCTGGAATCCCTAGCATGTATTCACTGCTGAAACAGAGACGCCTGCGTTGGCTCGGTCATGTCGTGAGAATGGATGATGGCCGGATCCCAAAGGATCTCCTCTTTGGAGAACTCGTGCAAGGAAAGCGCCCTACAGGTAGACCACAGCTGCGATACAAGGACATCTGCAAGAGGGATCTGAAGGCCTTAGGGATGGACCTCAACAAGTGGGAAACCCTGGCCTCTGAGCGGCCCGCTTGGAGGCAGGCTGTGCAGCATGGCCTTTCCCAGTTTGAAGAGACACTTGGCCAACAGTCTGAGGCTAAGAGGCAAAGAAGGAAGGCCCATAGCCAGGGAGACAGACCAGGGACAGACTGCACTTGCTCCCGGTGTGGAAGGGATTGTCACTCCCGGATTGGCCTTTTCAGCCACACTAGACGCTGTGCCAGAACCACCTTTCAGAGCGCGATACCATAGTCTTTCGAGACTGAAGGTTGCCAATACAAGTAGTAATTAATGGTTTTCTTGATGATGATTTAAAATGCTAATCACTACAGTTAGCGAATTCCCAATGTTTTTTTTCCCTTTGTACTACCTTTAACCCATTTACATCTCGTTCCTGTACCCATATATTTACTCAATAATTTTTTTTTTTAAGTTAAAACAGCCCCTCTGGCCTCCTTTTTCTCCTGGCGCCCAAAATAGCAGTGGGGAGTGAATTAAAGTGGTTGAGCTCCATTTTGTTGCTTTTAAAGGTCCTCTCCCTTCCGGGGGAAGATCTGGTTGCCTGGGGTCGGGGCTGCTGTCCTGGAAGCCTGGATTTGAGTCTGGGCTCTGGCACAGCCCCTTCCCCTGCTGTGCGCCGGGCCTTCCCCCTGCTCGGGTTTGAGCCTTTTCACTCCCCATTTGCAAAACCTAGTTCCAGGTCCTGCTCTATTGAAATCAGGGAGTTCTGCCACACATCCTCTGCTCCAGCCAGTCTCCCAGCCCAATCCAACCTAACCATCCCCCTCTTTGCTCTTTCACAAAACACATTTTGACCCCTGCAGCCATAGGATTTAGCCCTGCCCTTCTGACAACCTCTCTCTCCTGGCTTCCTCAGAGAGGAGAGCATTAAAGTGTGGTAACCCCCTCCTGTTTTTCCTGGAGGCCCTGCCACCTCCTGGGGAAGTCCTGGTTGCCTGGGGTCGGGGCTGCTGTCCCAGGGCCCTGGACTTAAGTCTGGGGGCTGGCGCAGCCCCTTCCCCTCTTGTGTGCTGGGCCATCCTCCTGCCTGAGGCTTAGGCTAGTCACTCCGCATTGGCAGTCCCTGGTTACAAGTCCTGCTCTAATAAAATCTAGGAGATTCGCCAAGCATTCTCCACTTCATCCTGCTTCCCTGCCCTGCCCAGCCATTGTCCTTTTTTTGTGCCCCACAACACATTTTTTCACTCACAGGCAAATGCTGCAGTCCTGGCACTCAGGCCCCCTATCTTCTGCAAAAGAAGTGGAGAGAAATTAAAATGTTGGAGCTCTCACCTGTACTTTGCAGAGGTCCTGTCCCCTCCTGGGAAAGACCTGGTTTCCTGGGGTGGGGGCTGATTTCCCAGGATCCTGGATTTATGTCTGGGCTCTGGCGCAGCCCCTTCCCCTGCTGTGCGCAGGGTCTTCCCCTTGTCTGGGGCTTATAACCTCTCTCTCCTGGCTTTCTGAAAAGCAGCGAGGAGAGAATTAAAGTGCTGTAACTTCCTCCTTTTCCTTGTTGAGGCCCTGCCATGTTCAGGGTAAGGTCTGGTTTTCAGGGGTCAGGGCTGCTGTCTCTGGGACCTGGACTTACCCTTGTGGCCACATCCAGAAATGTTGCTAGCCATCCTTCTGTCCACTCTGCCCTGCATCCTGGAATGTCCTTGGCACACAAGACAGGACTCTGAGATGCTCCCTTTGGGAAAGTTATGATCAACATGTTTTGCCAATCATTTTTTTAGGTCACTGTGACATAATGACCCTCCTATCCTGTTTTTGAGGGGAACAACCATCATTCCCTTGGCTCCATTTCAGTTATTTCCCTAAAATTAGAGAGAGAATTTAACCATTTGAGATCTCCCCATCACCTGGTTGCCTTCCCCCCCCCCTCTCCAGGCTGAGCCTGGTTACTCCCTGTTCCCTTGCTTTTGTCCTGGTCCCTGCACTCTGAGTGTCTGGGTACTTTGGGGCACATCCTCCTCTCCAGCCACCTACCCAATTAACCCTCAAAACCTCATGTGAAAGCCCCAGCCCCTCAAAAGCAATGCAGAGAGAATGGAAGTGTTGGAGCTCCCTCCTGTTCCTGATAAAGACCTGGTGTTCCTGGGGAAGACCTGGTTACCTCGGGTCAGGGCTACTGTCCCAAGAACCTGGTCTTGCCTCTTAGCTCTGGTGCATCCTCCTCTCCTCCTGTGCGCCAGTCCTTTCCCCATCCTGTGCTGGGGCTGGTCGCTCCCCATTCACTGGCTCTGGTTATAGTGCCTGCTTTAGAAATGTCTGGGAGCTTCGTCACTGGCCCTCCTCTCCAGCTGGCCTTCCAGCCCATTTTCACCCTCATAACCGCATTCTGAGAACCCACCCCCTCTGGCCACCTGTCACTTCTGGCTTCCACAAAGGAATGGGGAATTACTGGGTTTGATTTCTCTCCAGTTCCTGGTAGTGGCCCTGACCCCTCCTGCAGAAGACCTGGTTGCCTGGAGTGTTGGCTGCTCTCCCAGGGACGAGCATTTGCTGGTGGGCTCTGGAATAGCTCTCTCCCCTCCTTTTCAATAGGCCTTCCACACCCCTGGGCTGGAGTTGGTCATACCCCCCCCCCATTTGCAGGCCCTAGTCACATATATAAAAGCAGGAATAAAAGAGAGAGGGAACCGTTACCAAAAATGCATGAAATCTTGGGTGCGTGGAATGTGGTATGAGGTAGATATGACTGGGAAAGAAAGAAATGGAACAAGACACAGGTAAGTAGTGACCACAAATTGAGAAAACAAAAGAAGGAATACAAAAGAGCTAAGTGTGGCCATATGGAGCTCAATAAAATCAGAAACAACATATGGAATATGACATTGAAAGTGTGTCCAAACTGAGTACGACAATGTAGGAGAAAAAAGTGAAGGAATTGAGAACAGCATAGTGGGAAGTAGAAAAGCGGAATATGATGCTGGTCTGTAGTGGCCAAACTGAGCCTGTTAATGTAAGAAGGAAAGGAAGGAATAAATGGGAGCCAAGTGTGGCCAAATTGAGCTTGATGTGGTGGGGAGGGGGAAGAGATAAAAGGAACAGGACACATGTGGTCAAATAGAGCCTGAAAATGTAAGAAACAAAACAACTGAGTAGCACTCTGGTCAGATTGAGCCTGATAACATGAATCAAATAGAAGGAATAGTGGGGAGCTTGGTGGCAAAGAAAGAAAATTGAATAAGACATGTAAGACACAAATGTCCCCTGCAAATGAGAAGGAATGTGCTGATCCCTGGAGAAGGAGAAAAATGCAACCTTTTAAAATGCTTTTCTTACTGTTGTAGAGATTATCTCAACAGGATGAGAAGGACCCTTTAAATTAAAGGAAAACAGTCCTATGCAATAGTTAAAGAGAGGGCAGCCAGCTGACAATCCATCAATCATTCTCTCTCCAAAGGACCCCCTTCCTTCCCCCTGAACATGAAAGAAAGATAATCCTTTCTAAGGGTCTGAAGAGAGACTGATTGTTGGATTGTTGGATAGAGTCTTAATGACTCTGTCTTAACATCACAAAGGTTGACAAGGTTGTTTTTAAATCACCAAGCAAAGGGAATTTGCTTTTTAAATTGATTTGCTAAGGTGAGACTTTTGCCATTCACATGAGTTCTGGGAATAGAACCCTCTTGAATGATGAGACTCAACCTGTAAAGTAGGAAAAAGAGAAGGACAATGGAATCTCTCCATGGGAAGGAAGAAAAGGAAAAGGGGAGAACTAAGTGGTGGCCAAATAGAGCCTCATAATGTAAAAAGAAGAAAAGGAATGAAAGAGACATAAGTGTGGAGAAATGGAGCCTCTTAACATAGGAGAAAATGTGGAATGAGGGAGAGCTCAGTGGAAATTAAGTGGTGGCCTAATAATTGAGAATAATAAGGGAAGAAAGAAAAGGAGGAATAAAAGAGAGCCAAATGTGGCAAATTTGTGCCTGATAAATGGGGGTGGGGGTGAGTTGGGAAGCTCAGTGGGAAGGAAAAAAGGGGAATGAGGCACAGGTAAGTGGTGGCCCAGGAGAGCTTGACAATGAAAGCATGAAAACAAGGAAGAAAAGAGAGCTCACTGGTGGGAGAGAAAATAAAGAATACAGGAGAGATAATTATGGCCAAATAGGGATTGATAATATAACAATGAGGAAGAAAGAAGAGCTCAGTGTGGACACTTTGACTCTGATAATGTAGGGAAAATGGAACAAGACACAAGTAAATAGTACCCAAATTAAGCCTGATAAAGAAAGACAGAAGAAGGAAAATAGAGCCATGTGGCACCAGATTGAGCCTGCTAATGTCAGAAAGAAAAAGCTGAAAGGAGAGAGCTCAGTGTGGCCAAATTAAGTTCAACAAAATTTGAAGAGAGGAGGAATAAAAGAGAATGATGTTAGTTAATTTAGGGGTGTTGGAAAGGAGCAGAGAAAGGGAATGGAAGGGTCAAGCAGTCAAAAAGTGTGATCACAGAAGAGAAAAGGAATTAGAAAGAGATGGTGGGAAATGGAACGGAAGGAATAAAACAGAGGTAGATGGTCAGAAACTGCAAGAAGGGAGGAAGGAAGGAGAGGGTGTTGGGGAAACTGAGGCAGAGGTAGGAAGAATGATTTTTAAAAAGTCAGATCTGTTTGTAATCTGAGGCAGAGATAGAGTGAAACGGGAAAGAAAAAGTGAGGACATTTTTATATGCAGAGAAACTTTAACACATCTTCAAATCAATGTTTTCAACTCTTTCCAGTCACGAAATTTAAGATGGAAAAGAGAATTAATGAATGCAGGACGAGAATCAGAGCACAGTGAAAACCACTGTCTTGTGTCCCACCCATTTTCATAGCTTCCTCTGTCTTCCTATAATAATATTGTGGAGATAGAGGTGTGCTGCTGTTTTCACAGAGTCCTTTCTGCAGTTATGGGGAGGAGTTTGTGTCTATTTAGACTCTGGCACTTTTCTTGGACAGAGGCAAACACAGCCAGGCCTACAAGCCATCTTTATTCTTGCCTTGCACATCCCATTCCCCTTTGCCTGCATTACAACATTCTTATAGGGTTGCCACCATTGCTCCATCTGGACATCAAGGATGGCAGCTCAAGCAGTCTCTGGCTTCTTCCACTCTCACCTCTTTCCTGGGAAGGTCCATGCACAGGAGAAGAGCGAGAGAAAATGTAGAGCACCTCTATGTGACCAACATCCACATGATTACATTGACTCACCCAGTCCAATTTAAGAAAGGCATGGAGGAATTATAGAAGAAAATTCACTCCCATTTGACCAGCAATCAGTTCAACATTTGAATGGACACTTTCAACAGCATATTCCTCCAGAGTCTTTCTTCCTGCAAGGGCAACAGCTGTGGCATCACACAATCTTGTTGCTTCTCAAGCTGACCTTCTATCAAAGTTAGCACAGTGTTGCTGCATAAAATGGACAACGGTGCTCTATATTAAAATGGAAATTCTTTTTTTATGTAAATTATTGAATAAAAATAGTGATTTTTTTTTTTACTGCTTGTTGTCTTATTAGATGGTTGCATCAGAGAACGCTACATAACTTCTCTACATAACTTCTCCAGTACACTGTGCTAATGCATCACTCAAAAGAGATTCTCATCCAGTATATTATGGTCCATTCAACATCTCTCCACCCAGGCGCATGACAGGTTATCATGAGAACTGATTTACCCAGCTGCAGGGAGGAGAGTTATATGGATTTGCTTTGCTTGGAAGATGTGACTACCTGTCCTGGTATGGCTAGAGGGGGTGCAAAGCGTTCCCCTCAATTTTGCTTGCCCGAAATGGCTCTGAAGGGGAGGGGCCTCTTGCATGCTGTGGTGAGGCTCCCTGCAGAACTTAGTGCTTTGCACCCTTCTAGCTACACCACTGCACTCAGACATGACATGTGAAAAACATAATAGATGCACAAAGAAACCCAAGTAGCCAATGCAAGTGTATTTAAGTTGTGTCATTGCTTGTCTGTACTTAAATTTTACCATTATTTGTTTATTTCATTGCTCCTGCTGTGCTTGGATTTAAACTGGGATCCACGTGTTTTCTGTTAGGTCCCCATGAAGTTGGATTTCCCATCCTTCTGAATATTCCAAGAAAAATGCTATGTATTTAAATAGAAGAGAGCAGATGTAATATTTGAGAAAAAAATCAGCTCTGCCTTCTCCAACATCCAGAATTAATTTTTGGGATTAGTTCCAAATATGTTTAAGGTCCCTCCAATGCACTGTCCAATCCAATTCCCTATCAGGGATGGCCAGCATCTCTATTCTGGGGGCTATAGATAAATCTGTACTCTGCTAGTTGTCCCACAGAGGGCTGGAACAATACAACTCCTATACACATAGTCAGGACCTCTATGATAATTTTAGTATTAGTTAGCAGCAAGGTCATCACATATACAACGCATAAGTACTTGGATGACAGGGAGTCGTCAGTGCGGGGACCCATTTTGCTTCCTGAACGGTTCCTTCCCAAGACAGATAGGTAGTGGTCTGCCAGAGCAATACCATTCACATGAAATATACACAAGCCTAATTGGTTCTCTGTACAAGTGAAATTGTTTGCAAAAACAAATAAAAAATAATCAATTTACAACATACATACAACATACAACAAACCTTTATTAGGCATATAGTTTTACAACTAATATCTCCAAACAGTCATGTACGAAGGTATATATTAAAAGAGAGATAGGAAATAAGAGTTAAAACACACCAGTCTGCTTACACAGTTACTCCAAGTTGCTTAGAACCAGCAACTTAGCCCGCTTCAAGTTGCTCACATGTAGAAATTTAGCAACTGGAAGGGTCACAGATTCAAATTCACCTGCCAGCAAAAGTTGTAAGGAGGTGATCTCAGAGAGACCTTTTTTGTTTCCAGATAATGAGGGGAGATACTGGTCTCTGAGCACCTGATTAAAAGCACAATGCAGAACAATGTGTGGAAGAGAGTCTACCTCTCTAAGGCCACAGTTGCAGACTCGTTCTTCCTTCGGGGCATTTCTAAACCTACCAAGTAGGTCATTAGAAGGCAACACGTTGCATCGTTGCATCGGGCTAATGTAAAAGCCCTCCTTTCAAAGGGGCACTCTAAGAAGGACAGGTATTTTGGTTGTAGACCAAAGGTATTGTTAAGATGGAAATTTAGGGGGTGAACATTTTTTTTGTGCTGCAGCCAAAATCTCTTGCCTTTCTATGTCTATTAGTTTTGTTATCAAGAGCCTGATAGAAGTCTCAAGTGTAGCAGCTCCTTGTAGATCTTCCTCGAGACCCATTTGTCTAATTTTCTTATTGAATAGAGCTAAGCAAGGAGACAACAGCGAGTCAGTCAATAACCCCTTTAACAATGGATTTTGGTCAGCCCTGAAGCACACTTTGGCCCAGTATTTTAAGAAACTGGACCAAGCTAGAAACTCCAGCCTATATTGGCCTGTCTCCAGGCAAAAGGCCACGAAGGGAATGCAATGCGGTACACCTAAGATCTTGTATAGAAAATTAGAATGTACCTTTTCAATTGAATCATTTAATGCTGGCATCCAAACAGGAATGCCATACAAAATTTGAGGTGTAACTTTGGCATTAAAAGCCTGGAGAGCATCTGGAATGAATGAATTACCCCAAGAGAAGAAAAAGTGAGTAATAGCCTGAACAGCTAGTTTGGATGAATTAATTACTGTAAGACGATGGGAAGACCAGAAATGCCAGTAGTGAAACCGGAGACCAAGATACTGAAATTCCTTTACTTGTTGTATTGTTTTACCATTGAAAAGCCAAGACTGTGATTTCCAAGAGTGCCCAAACACCACAATCTTGGACTTTTCATAGTTTAGCTGAAGGGCATTGTTGGTAAAATATTCTATGCAGGCATTAACCAGTCTCCTTAATCCTATTTTAGTTCGAGATATCAGGGCCATGTCATCAGCATACAAAAGGAGAGGGATAGCCACTGAACCTAATTTGGGGGAATGCGTATCAAAGTTTGCTAGATAGGGAGCCAGATCATTAATGAAGAGATTGAACAGGGTGGGAACAAGAACACACCCCTGCTTGACCCCCTTGTTGATTGGAATTGGGGCCGAGAGGCCGCCCCTCAGAGATAATTTCACTTGGCATGAGGTGTTTAAATGAAGCGCACGAATTAATATTAATAGCCTTTTGTCCACTCCCATCTTCTCAAGTTTATCCCAGAGTCTGTCTACATCTATGGAATCAAAGGCCGACTTTAAATCTAAAAAGGCCACATATAGTCGGGCTTTATTTTGAGTCCTTTGTTTGAAGTTTAGGTGTGATAATACCACACACTGATCAATTGCAGACTTATTTGGCCTAAAACCCGCTTGCTCTGGGCCTATGATGTTATGGTCCGAGATCCAGGCAGAAAGTTTCTTAAGTAGATGGGAAGCATACATTTTCCCTGCCAGGTCTAAAAGGCTGATTGGCCTGTAGCTGGGGGGGAAGTTTTTTATCCCCTTTTTTAAAGATGGGAACCAAGATGGATCTAGTCCAAGTGTCCAGAAGTACCCCAAATTTATCAATTCTAGTGAAAAGTTCTGCAATTATTGGGGCCCACCACTCTGGTGCTTCTTTATAAATATCAGGAGGAATTGAGACTGGTCCCGCTGCTTTACCCAGCTTTAACTGCTTAATGAGTGAAAGAACTTCATCCACTGAGACTGCAGGCCAATCAGGGAGATCTAACGGGAGTGGCATATTAACAATGGAGACAGGTTTAGATTCATCAAAGAAGATTGATTTAAAATGTGCTTCCCACATTTTAGCTGGAATTGCTGTGAAACCAAATGAGTTTTTATAGAAATAGCCTGATATAATTTGCCAAAAAATCTTGGCGTTTTTAGATCTCACAGATTTAATTAAACGTGACCATCTCACTGTTGCATTGTGGTGTAATGAAGTTTTAATAGCTTCCTTGAGTTGGGCAGACAGCTTAAAATATTGTAGTAAATTTAATCTACTATTAGTTACTCGAAATTTATTGTAAGCACTGCGTACAGCGAACTTCAGTGTCAAGCAAGTCTGCTCAAGCTTGGCAGAGTTCTTTCTCCCACCTTCTGTTCTTTGAGGTGGAGGTATCTAGCCCAGTTTGTTCTGGAGAGTTGATATTAAAACCTTGAATAAGATCACAATCCCTAGTTGGTTATCTGGATCCAGAGTAGACAACTGGAACATGTCCTCAGTTTGTAGTAGTGCGCAAAAGGACTCTTTAGTGGCTGCATCCCATTTAATTCTTTTAATTGTGTCAGGGTGACCGTCCTCCACCTGAGAGTGGGAATTGTGGTGGCAATCTGAGAAGTAGGCCAAATCACATATTAAGGGTAAATGGTCACTAGACTGTAGGTATCCAACTCTAAAATTCACTATCTGTGGGAGAAAATAAAAGGGAACCAGAATGTAATCAATCATACCTCTAGTTGAAATATGGGTATACTCTCCTTTATCCCCCAGATAATCTAGGCCGTTTAACCAAGTGAGGCCATTGGTAATACAGAATTTAGCCAAAAGAAGCCCAGCTGCATTAATTGTTCTGTCTTTTGACTGCCTTTCAGAGAAACAAATCTCTGATAAGGTCATATCAGTAGGCAGATCTAAGATTTGATGGAAGATATCGTTATTTTGTCCCACCCTGGCGTTAAAATCTGCAGAAATTATTGGTATGAGAGAAGGAAATTTGCCAGTCAATTCATTAAACATGCCACTAAAATATGCCCACTGCTTTTCGGTTGCCGCTTTGTCATTGACAGGTGGCATGTACACATTTATAACCATAAGGCTTTGATGTGGCAGCCTCAGCTTAATTACCTGGATTTTACAATAGCTATCGGCCATAAACAGCAACTCATGCTTAAAAACCAGTTTCACTAATATAGCGAGACTGCAAGCAGGACGACCTTTTGCTGCGCTCTTCCGCGCTGGTAGTGATGTTACGGAGAACCCTTCAAACTCAATGGGTAAGGTAGCCCATGTTTCCTGTAGCAATATAACATCTCTATCCCTTAGGATTTCATCTAGCACTTTCTCCCGTGACTTTGCTGACCAGCCAGCGATATTCCAAGACAGGATTTTCAGTTGACCTTGGAGGGAAATAATCAATTTATTAAAATTTGGAAAGGCTGATGGTTGCTTTGAGGTTGTAATAAAGCCCATGGCCCTCCAATTGGTCAATTCCAAAACTATTCTGCACAGTTAGTAAGGCATGGTGACCAGAAATAGATGCTTTTAAAATAATTGTCTTCCAATCATATACAAAGAGATTATAAAGACAACCCCCTGGCCCCCCAACACCACCTCTTGTTCTCTTTTTATTGTTGTCCTACTTAAAAAAAAGATTTGCAATCTTCTGTTCTCCACCAGATAGCAGTACCATCACAATGAAAGGTCAGCCCAGGGTTCTGCAAAACCAATTTGCAAGCATCTCTGTTCAACAGAATTCAGCTGAGGAAGATGTAGTGTGGTCCCTCTTGCTTGTTGGATTGTCACTGTTATCATTATGGGTAGACAAAGTATTTCTGCCCATTCCTAGGACCTCGCTCTTTTCTGTTTGGTTTTTATACTACAGTATAAAAATGGGGCATGGCACAGAACTGGAAGCCAGTATTCATTCATGGCCCAATCCTAACTTTCCCCCCTCCCCACCAGTGCAGTACTACTAGGAGTATGCTGTATCCAGTGGGGGGGGGGGAGAGAGAGAGCGAGAGAGCAGGAGGTTTCAGAAGAGAAAAGGGATTTAAATCCCCTTTTCCCTCTGCAAGCCTTCCACCTCACTAAGGTTCTCCTTGAACCTGCATCAGCAATTTCACTGGCGCAAGTCCAAAGAGAAAAAGGAGGTGAGGAGGCTGTGGATAAGGAGTTTGCTGGATCACTGCTGGATCCACCCCCTCCCACAGCCTCCCTGCTTCCATTCCTTTCTCCTCCCCACCCACTTTCGCCCCCCTCCTCTGCTCTTGTTCCCCCCTCCTGCGTCCCTCCTGCCTCCTATACTGGTTTACCTGCGCCAGCAAGCAGCCAGCATAGCAACAGCATGTGGAGGAAGGCTCTGGCAGTGTGCACTAGTTCTGCCAGTGGGGCAGCCCAATAGGCTTTGGCTGTAAGTCTTCTTGCAGCATAGCCTTAAACTCCATGCTGCTTGCCACACAAAACATTATAAGGGCACAATCTTAACTAGTAGTTAGACCAGTGCAAGGCCCTTGCACCAGCCCAGGAGAGTCACAAATATGCCATAATGCAAGTTTGCGCCTCCTCATGTGTTGGGCCAGTGCAGGGATGCACACCTACCCATGGAGTCTGCATCCAGCCTCCGCACCAAAGCGGAGAGGTAAGGCTTGGCCAATGCAGGGGTCTGGGGAGGTGGCGGGAAGGAGATATTCTGGGATGGGGGCAGGTGAAGAACGGAAGGCAGGGTTGGGACTCACCAGCCAGTGCTGGGATAGCACTGGTGCTCCACTGGTGTAGGGCCCACAAACGTGCCTTACGGCATGTTTGCAACAGTGCATGCCAGTGGTGGGCCAGAATGCACTGGTTAAGATTGGGTCCAAAGTCTCTAACAGAGATTGGCCAGTCTCTAGGCAGAGGGCGGCATAAGGAACACAGCTAGAGGATCCTAAGATTTTATGTAGGAAGGAATCTTGGATTCACAATATTGAGTGGCCCAAAGCATTGTGGCAAACTGGGATGCCATACAGAACTTGCGATATAATTTTAGCACCAAACATCTTCAAAACTACCAGTACATATCTATAACCTCAGTTATAATAAAATGAGATAATAACTTGAACTGTACACCTAGTAGAATTTACAGCAGCTTTACCATGAGCAAACCAAGAGTGTTCATAAATGAACAGTGCCAAAATATTTAAGCAATTTGACTTGTTCAATTTTATTACTGTTCCAGTTCCAACACAATTTCCATTTTTTCACCAAAACCAAAATTTTGGATTTCTCATAATTTAATTGTAAGTCATTATTTTTAAGTACTCTACACATCTATCAATGAGGCGTTTCAGAGCGATGCGTGCCTGAGCGAGAAGATCAGCATTGTCTCCATATAAGAGCAATGGGACATGACAAGCTCCCAGTTGGGGGCAATGTCCCTCTTCTCCCTCTAAGTAAGGGGCTAGGTCATTCAAAAAAAGATTAAACAGCGAGAGAGCAAGAATACAAAGTTGCTTAACTAACCCTATTCATTGGTTAGGTATCTGTTTAGGTAGTTCTTTCTAGGAAGATCGAATCTGACAAGATGTATTCAAGTACAATGCTCCTGTAAGCAAAAAGAGTATTCTATTCATGCCCAACTTCTGGAGCATCTTCCATAATATCTATCAATCAAATTGAAATCTAGAAAGGCTACATAAAGTTTAGAACTTGCTTTCTTCACCTGCTTGTTGATAACGTGTGAAAAAGTTGGGCACTTATCTAGGGTGACTTTGCACCCACAGCTGGTAAACAACTGTTCTCTTATGAGATGTTTTGCCTCCTCCCTGCCTTCCATCCTTTAGCAGAACCAAGAAGCATCAGCTATAGTGTCACTACGGACCATGACTGATAAAAGGCAGGTTTCTTGTGTTCCCAGAACCCTAGTTCCAGCAGTGCTAGTCCCTCTCAGGATTGGGCTCAAAGACAAATCTGTTCATGCTTCATTCAGTTTCTTGACCACACATGAATGTGATGGTACCTTCAAAACGGACACCTGTACATTTCTGTCTTTTCGCCCTTTGACCCAGAGCACTAATCCATGTCCTTCTGGGCAGCAGCTTTCTGTTTAGGATTCTTCTCACAGATGATTTTACCTCTTCATTCCTCAGAGTGTAGATTAAGGGGTTTAAAACTGGGGTGACTGCACCGTATATCACAGTCATTATCATTTCCCTCTGAGAGGTGTCAGTGGTGGAGGGAAGCACATAGTTTGAGACTGATGGAATGAGGAGGAGCGCCACAACTGTTAGGTGGGAAGCACAGGTAGAGAAGGCTTTCCAACGACTCTGCCATTTCTGGAACTTGAAGAAGAGGAAGGAGATGATATAAAGGTAGGAGAGGCAGGTGCCAAAGAAGGAAGCCATCCCTATGCATCCAACAAGCACATTAAGGACAATGAGGTTGAGGGCAGTGCTACTGCAGGCCAATTTTAGCAGAGGTTTGATGTCACAAATAAAATGTTTGATCAGGTTGGGGCCACAGAACCATAACTGAGAAGTCATTACTGCTTGTATGAATGCATATAAGAAACCAACAACCCAAACAGCCACAGCTAGCTTCAGGCAAACCCATTTGCTCATGATGATGGAGTAACGCAAGGGGTTGCAGATAGCTATGTAGCGGTCGTAGGCCATGACACTCAGAAGTACAACTTCACCGCAACCCAGGAAGTGGAAAAAAGACAGCTGGGTCAGGCATCCTATAAAGGAAATAGTGTGGTCATCCATTAGGAAGCTGCTCAGCATTTTGGGTATGGTCACTGTAGAGTAACATATGTCCAGACAAGAGAGATTGCCTAAGAAAAAGTACATGGGAGTATGGAGCCGTGGCTCTGCTAGGATTACCATCAAAATGGTTCCATTTCCAAGCAAACAAGCCATATAGAGCAGCAGGAAAGGGGTCAAGAGAATGTGTTGGAACTCACGATCATCTGTCAGGCCCAGAAGGATGAATTCTTCAACCTCTGTTTGATTCTCCATGGCTGCGCAAATAAAAAGGAAAATAAATACTTGGTTATTGCTTCCATGGTGGAGAACATTTTTATAATGAGCAATCAGTTACAGTGAGGACTATGATTTTATGTGCTCTAGTATGAATGCATAAACAAGCAGTGCCACATGTCTAAACAATGGTTTGCTAAAAAGCCCAGGGGGTGAATTCTATCCAACTTTCCAGCACCTATGCTGCCTCAATATAGCCCCAAGATAAGGGAACTAGTATTCCCTTACCTTTAGGAGGCTTCTGTGACAGCACTCCCAACTGCAGGATGTAGCACATGCCCCATTGGCAGGGTGGATCAGGGCTGGAAAGTTGGATAGGATTGGGCTATCAGTCTGCACTACTAGCCATACTTTCCTGGGAGTAAGACCTATTGAATACAATATGTCTTACTTCTGAGTAGACATGCCTAGGATTGTGTCCTAATTTTTACAAGTGATCAGTAAAATAATTCATGCAATGTTAAGATTTTACTTTTTTGCATACCTGTTTGAAAACACTGATGAAAGTGGATGAATTAACATGGATAAATTAATAGATATTACATAATCCTGGTGATCAGAAGCTGCCACAACAGGGTGAATGGTTGAGAATGTGTTGCCAGTGAGGATTGTTCATTCAAATGCTATCCTTCTGCAGAGGGACGCATATACTGGAGGTTCCCTCTGCTCGCTTTGGAATGCCAAAAAAGGAAGCAGATGTCTTTCCAGCAGGTTATAAATCTGTGGGAGGAAGAGGAGGGGTTTGCATGTCTGGCCCTTTGAAGAAAGGTTGAGGAAGTACTCTAGTGGTTGAGGAAGTAGGTGGGTAGTGATGGAAATAGAGGAGATGACACTTTGCATACTGGGTATAGCCCTCTCATGAAGAAATCAATTCCTCTCCCTCTCTGTGGTGCTCCTGCTTTTCCAGACCACTCTGTACCCAAAACACCCTTGCTGGCTTGCTAATTTTTTTTTCAGAGATTGTGACCTGTTGCTGCATATTCCCAAAGCTGACTTTCAATCCCCTTCTCTAACTTTCTTTGGAAGCTTCTCTTCGCTTCTTTGTTCCCTTCAATCTTGTCTCTGAATTTCCATCTTCTGAGGGCCCAATCCTATTCAACGTTCCCACCCCGATGCAGCCCTGCCAACATAGTGTCCACTGCATTCTGTGCTGGGGGGGGGGGCAGTCACAGAGGCCTCCTCAAGGTAAGGGAATGCTTGTTCCATAACGTCAGGGCTGCATTGCCATTGTATCCACGCTGGAATGTTGGACAGGATTGGGTCCTCAATCTGGCATCCATCCATCCATCTCTCTCTCTCTCTCTCTCTCTCTCTCTCTCTCTCTCACACACACACACACACACACACACACACACACATGTCCAGTATACTCTCATCTAAATGTAGTTTGCACTTACCTTGAAAATCATACGCAGATGTTTCAGAGGAGGGTGCTCTTTCCCTTTAATCCTCAGAATGGTCCCCCAGGAGGCAAATGGAAAGTACTGTAATGGAGCAGAGTGTGTTATGCACAGCAGTCATTCTGTTCCATTTGGAAGCATTTGACCCCTTTTGGGCTGGTTAACTTGTTTAAGACCTGCCTATCAAGAATCCAGTGGTTCCATAAGCTGTTGTGCCAATCCCTACATCGTCACATTGTGATAGGCAAGTTATCCGTGTATAGCAGAGTTTAGTATCTCTGAACTTTTCCTTTTCTGCACCACACCCAGGTAGGAGAGGGCATTGCACTGAGTATAAAACTTGTTTGACAAACTAAGCTCCATGGAGGATGACAACGTATTTGCCCAGCAGTTCATACTTGAATCGGATATGTACTTCTTTGGGTTGAGATATTCAATTGCTGTGAAAAATAAAGCCCACAAAGTTCAGCGTTCCACAAATCATACAAAGAAGAAGAAGAAAAGAGAGTAGCTTCCCTGTATACATTGAGTTCATCTATCTTGTCTACTTATAAAACACACAGGGTCTCCCTGGGGTGATTCTTACCATGGGATACAGTTAGCCTTGAAGGCATACAAGATATTAATTGGTTGTGAAAATGGAAATGACTGATTCGGCTTCTGGGGATGAGGCAATTATTTATAACATCACTGAAAATGAGAACAAGAATTGGCCCTGCTCCTGTGCCTTAAAGGGAAGAGCTACACTAGGAAATAAAAGACCAGCAGAGTAACTAAGCAAAAACCCTGAAGAAAAAGCATTCATTCTGCATGTTTCTCCCATGTTATACCTATGGTTGTGCTTTTGACTGACTGGTGCTGTGAAGCACTACTATTCTGGCCAGAATAAAAGAAGTACCACACCAAATCAACACTTCTTGCACATTCATGGTCTGTTCTGGCCCTTGACCACAGGGTGTGGTGGGAAGGGTGAGGTTGGTTCCCTTGCTCTGGACCCTCTCCCTCCCTCCTCCCAAATATTCTTGGTTATTGACCTGAAGTTTTACTGGCCTGGGTCAACCTGTGGAATGCAGACTGCCTCTTCAGATACTGATTGGGATAGGGATCATCTCCTGGAAATTAGCCTCTGTCTCAACTGTGACCGATCTTCCTGTGCACAGACCATTGCATTTTACTCCATCCCGTCTTCCCTTTTCATATGTTGAAGTTTTCTCTTTCTATTTTCAAAAGTGTATACATGAGATGCTGAAGAATCAACCTCCAGGCCTTCTAGAGTGAGGTTCCCTTAGCCGTCCCAGCAACACTGCTGAGCATATGGATTTTGTCTCTACTAGATAAGCCCTTGTGTTCCTAGGAGCAAGCACCCATCCAACCTCAGCTTTTGCAGAGGCACTGAGATAGGTGAACTGCCTCATCCTTGGTGGGGTGTAAAACAACAGAAAGGCTGTTAGCGCCAATCAGGCGCTAGCAGCAGATTGCCCCCTCCCCGCCTCGTGCACCGAGGCTGAGGCTTGAGCCGCGATTGGTCCCTGCGGCTGGGGAGGCAGGACTAGAGCCCTGGCATGGAGTGCATGCCCCAGCCAGGCTCAGAGCGTTCCCAGCCGGCAATGAGGGCGGTTTCATCTCAGCAGGGAGCCTCTGAGCGGCACGCGGCCTCTCCCCTCTTCCCCCGCGTTCAGCGTGGGTGGCAAGGAGGGCGAGGAGCAGCGAAGGGGCGACGGGGGAGCGTCCTCTGCACCCCCCCCTGGCGAGCAGGAGAGCGGCTTGGTGGCGCCCGTGGCGGCGGGGCAGCAGCGCGCAGTGGGCGGCAGACCCGTGGGGGCAGCAGCAGCGCGGCGAGTGCCAGGACAGAGGAGAAGCCACTTCGTGGGAGCACTGGTTCTTCGCCCCGCGGGGCTTGCAGGTGGTTCTTGCGCGCTTCCGGGCGCTTGGGGAACCAGGAGTGCACCTCCTCCCCTGTTGTGCTAGCTAGCACCTGTATCCTACTGTGAATTCTAGCACACGGGGGGGGGGGGTATTTTCTCTTGGGTCTTACACCATGGGGAAAAAGGGTCAAAAGCGGGGGGGAAGCCCCTAGGTGACCTGAACCCCCTCCTCCTTCCCCTCCAGCTTCTTCGTCCGAAGGGGAGGACGAGTTTGATGAGCTCAGGGCTATGCTTGCTCATTTTGATGCCAGGGAGAAAGAAAAGGCCCTGAGGAAGGCGGGGAAGGGTGATGGTGGTGGGGTATCTGGTACTGTTACCCCTCTGCGTAGATCAACCAGAAAGGGCGTGGTGCTAGGCTGAGTGAGATTCTGTCTTCCAGGAAGCGTGTGCGGGGCCCAGGAGAGGTTAGCAACTCGGAGCCTCCCGCCCCGGTACCCCACTCACCAGAGGTGGAGATTACAGGCGCCATGCAGGCTGTTCCGAGTGGAGGTCAGCCAGCAGGTGGTGCTCCAGGTGAGACAGGACAGGATT
Source organism: Tiliqua scincoides (assembly GCF_035046505.1). Classification (NCBI taxonomy): domain Eukaryota; kingdom Metazoa; phylum Chordata; class Lepidosauria; order Squamata; family Scincidae; genus Tiliqua; species Tiliqua scincoides. The sequence goes on along the minus strand of NC_089825.1, from coordinate 100,841,237 downwards.
TGGGTAACAATGTGGGATCCGTCTGGGATGAAAGGGAGGGCTTTGCTGTTCCTTCGGCAGCCCTCACTCCCCAGTGGTTTCCATGGGCTCAGTGGGGGAACACCAATTCTTACTACCTCTGGGGTGCCTACCAGCAGGGCATGTTTGGTGGTGGGGCACTGGCCCCGGCAGCTGCTGTTGGGGCTGGCGCCCCCCCACCTCCTGCTTGGGCGCATGGCAGACAGGGTGTGCCAGGCTTTCCCCCTCTGGGTCAGCTGATGGGCCCATTGGCCACTCCCGGGCTGCAAGTGGGGGGCGGTATTGAGGCAGGTGAGCACCCCTGGGTGTCATATGGGGATGTCGCTCTTCCTCTCGGTGGGCATCTGGCGCTGTCTGTGAAAGAGAAAATCTGGAGAGGTTTGTATGTAGACATGTTCAGCCTTCTGCAGATAGAGCCTGAGCCCATGCCAAAGGTAGGGGAGCCAATAAGGGATCAGGAGTAAGTTAGGAGGCATAAGGTAGACAAGAATTGGGCCAACTGGCTAAATGGCTTCGTCATTTATGCCTCGGTTGTGCTTCAAATGTACTCCAATCGCGCCCAGGCATTGTTTAAATATCTGGACATAGTGCACAGGGCATTTAGTGACTACACAGGTACAGCTTGGGTGGTGTATGACCACCATTTTAGACTACGCGCAGCACACGATCCTGCGCTGGTCTGGCGTGTTCCACAATGGGAATTGTGGACGCAGCTAGTCCTTCTGTCCCGGCCTGCATGGGGTGACCGTTCGGATAGTGGGCACCTCATCGCGAGGAACAAGGCTGATTCCAGCAGGGCACCTAGCGGTGCTCATTGGGTTCAGAACCGCGGACTTGTTTTGAATACGATGCCTCAGGGAAGTGCGGAGGAAATAACTGCACTTTCTTGCACGCCTGCGGACTATGTGGTGCAAAGCACCCCGTGTCCGCGTACCCCAAATTGGGCGGACCAAGATAGGCCCCCGGGCAGCAGGCAGGGCGTGGCCACCGGGGCGGCGCGCCCCCATTCAATCCTCCCGATGGAAAGGGGACCAACGCCGATTAAGTTACCACAGTTGTGTTCATGGCTGCGAGTTTATCCGGACAGAGTTGCTGCCAGTTGTTTGGTGGAGGGGTTTTCAAAGGGTTTTTGAATTCTGGCAGCGTGGCCCATTGCACCTGCGCTAGCTGAGAATTTGCGTTCTGTTAAAGGGTTAGAGCATGTGGTCAGGAAGAAGATTGGTAAGGAGTTGGACTTGGGCAGAGTGGTTGGACCGTTTTCAGCCCTGCCTATTCCCAATTTGCGGGTCTCTCCTCTCGGGGTGGTCCCTAAGAAGGCTCCTGGGGAATTTCGTTTAATTCATCACCTGTCTTTCCCGGAGGGTTTGTCTGTGAACGACGGTATCCCCAGCGAGCTATGCTCGGTCAGGTATACATCTCTAGACCAGGCTGTGGGGAGGTTGAGGTCTTGTGGCGTGGGTGCGTTGATGGCAAAGGCGGACATTGAGTCAGCGTTCCGCCTGTTGCCGGTCCAACCTGATGATTTTTGCCACTTGGGCTTTTGCTTCGAGGGCGCCTACTACATTGATCAGGTGCTGCCGATGGGTTGCGCGATATCCTGTGCCCATTTTGAATGTTTCAGCACCTTCCTGGAGTGGGCGGTCCGATTTCGGACTGGTCACGTGACCACCGCTCATTACCTCGATGACTTTTTTTTATGGGACCAGCAGGTTCTGGGACATGTGAAATGCTGCTTGCGTTGTTTGTGGCATTGTGCGAGCAGTTGGGTGTTCCCCTGGCACATGACAAGACCGAGGGCCCTGTAGCCAGGTTGACTTACCTCAGCATAGACACCATTAATCAATGTACTAGGCTCCCGGAGGCTAAGCTAGCCAAGCTGTCTGGCTTGCATCGGGGGGCCCATAAAGCCAAAAAGCTGACCCTGAGGGAGTTGCAGGTGCTCTTGGGGCACCTCAACTTCGCTTGTCAGGTGGTGGCTCCAGGTCAGGCCTGCTTGAGACGTATGTGCGAGGCAATGGCAGGGTTGCGTAGGCCATCCCACCGCATACGGGTCACGGTGGCTCTCCGGGAGGACATGGCGGTATGGCTCACGTTCCTTGACCAGTTCAATGGGGTGTCGTTCTGGAGGACACGGTCTTTGGTGGAAGCCGAGCTGCAGGTGCAATCTGACGCAGCGGGGGGTCATGGGTTTGGAATTTATTTTAGGGGGCAGTGGTGCACTGCCTGATGGCCTGGCGGATGGGTGCAGGAGGGCATTACTCAGGACCTAACGTTCTTTCCCATTTTTTTCCCATTTTTTTCCCAGTTTTTTCCCATTTTAGTTGCAGTGCATGTGTGGGCTGGGGAGTTTGCTAATTCCTTTGTCCGCTTCTGGTGTGATAACCAGGCTGTGGTCAGGATCATTAATACTCAGACTTCCAAGTCCCCTAGGGTCATGCGCTTGGTGAGAGCTTTTGTTCTCCAGTGCCTTTCAATTAATGTTCTTTTTTCAGCTAGGCACATGCCCGGAGTGCGAAACAGCATTGCCGACGCTCTCTCTCGTTTTCAGGAGGAGCGTTTCCGGCAGCTGGCACCAGAGGCATGGCCAGACCCAGAACCCATGCCCCTATGGCTGTGGAGCCTTGGCTCAGCACCGCCCAGGACATGATCTGGGCTTCTTTGGCGGCCGCCACCAGGGTTAGTTATGCAAGGAAGATTCAAGAGTTTTTGGTTTTCCGCAGGCAGCAGCGTCTCGAGGACGCGTGGCCTCTGCCTGTTGCACACCTGATGAGGTTTATCATCACCCTTAGGGACAGAGACCTGTTAGCTCGTTCAATCGCTGTTTATTTAGCCGCCCTCTCGTTTCAGGCTAGGGCATTGGGTTGGCGGATAGCACTTCTGATTTTCGAATCAGGAGAATGCTGGAAGGGTTGAAACAGAATTGTCCCAGACCCCCGGATGCCCGTAAACCGGTCACTCCTGCCATGTTGCAGGCCCTTTGTGCCGATTTTGAGTTGCTTTGCACGTCTCGTTATGAGGCAACTTTGTTTAAGGCTTGTTGCCTGGTTTTATTTTTTGGAGCCTTTCGCCCCAGTGAGGTTTTGTCCGTTTCCAAGTTTAATCCCGGGGGCAGAGCCCTGCGGTGGGGCGATTGTCAGTTGGGAGCTAATCGTGTTTCTTTGTTTTTAAGGCATTCTAAGACAGATCAACGAGTTAAAGGCCAGTGGGTCCACCTGAAGAAGGCGGCCACTGTTGAGATCTGCCCAGTGCAGGCGGTTGTCGCCTACCGACGGGTGGCACCGCAGGGTGCAGGCCCCCTTTTTCGTCACGAGAATGCCCATCCTTTAACCGTGTATCAGTTCAGGGCTGTGTTTAATGCTGCCTTGCAGAGGCGCGGCATTGCGCCCGGCATCTTCAGCCTGCACTCCTTTTGGATTGGTGCCGTGTCCACTGCGGCTAGGCTTGGTTTCCCGAGCCATTCAAAGGAGCCATTCAAAGGATCGGCCAGTGGCGCTCCGGTGCCTTTCTGTATTGCGTGCGCTAGGCCCGTGGGTAGAAAGGGCCAGGTCAGCGGTGCTGCGGGTTTCCCCAGTGGTTGGGGGGGGCATGTTGACTGGCATGGCCAGCCTTGGTGTGTAGTTGGGACTGTCCGGAGGGGGTCCCTGGTTGTGTTGCCTACGGACATCTTGTGAGTTGTTGACACATGGCTTATGTTGCCTTTTCTGTTTCAGGTCTGCGTGGGTCGACACCAGTGAGGGTACTGATCTGCGGACACTCGATCATCTTTTGGGCCTGGAAGAGAGCGGTGGCAAGCGGCTTCGGCTCCCAGTTGGGACTGGGGGGTCTTGCCAGTGTTACCTGGGTTGCCAGAAGGGGCATGCGCTGGGGCCAGTTCATGCCTATGCTGCTGCACTATTTGGAATGGCATCCCCCTCCCCAGGTAATTGTGGTACATCTAGGCGAGAATGACCTGGGCCAGAGAACTTCGATGTCCTTTAGGCTCCAGGCATGTAGGGAGTTCTCACTCCTTCATAGCTGGTTCCCGGGGATGGTTATCCTCTGGTCCAACCTTCTCCCATGGCGCGTTTGGCACGGCGCGCGTAGTGTCCATAGGATAGACATTACAAGGAAGAGGGTCAACGATTACCTGGGGAGGGTAGTAGTTGAGCAGGGCAGGGCAATCATTAGGCACCCAGCTATTGGGTTTAAGGAGCCTGCCCTGTTCCACAGCGATGGGGTGCATCTGTCCCCAGTTGGCAATGATTTGTTTTCCTCCCCTATGGCAGGGTACGTGCGGGGCTGGGTAGGTAGGGACTTGGCTCGGTGTCTATCCAAGGCAGCAGGGGGAGGGGTAAGTCTGAACCGCTCCTATGATGCCTGACCGGCTCCAGGAGGCAGGCAGGCGAACCCCTGGCCTGGACTGGCAGGATGGTGCGGCTCAGCCGGCTGCCTGGAGTCCGGCTGCCTTGCCCCCATCGGGGGTGGCGTTGAAGGACCTAAGCTGGCGATTGACGGCTGGGGTCTCGAGCCAGGTGGTACGCCCAATGAGAATGTGGGGGAGGCAGACCGTTTTCCCCATATTGCCCCGCAGGACTGATGTTCAGTGTTATTGCCCTGCTGCAGTTGAAGTTCAATAAAGTGGCCGATTTTCATCCAAGCCGAAGTCTGGTGTCTTTATTGCGGGTGTGGGGGTAAACACCCATTTACGATCAGCAGCAACCATCAAGAGCCATCCAGTCAGAAAGGAAGGGTCTTCCATTAGCTCACCTCACAAAACACATCCAATACTTCTATGGAATTTTAAAGTATTAATGGCTCACAGGACCTCTCCTGTCTTTTATTTTTGTTTATTTGGCATTTGTCTGCCTTGTTGTACCTATGTTTGTGCTTTTGAGCCACTGGTTCTATATGAATCACCCCCCATTCCAGCCAGTACCCAAGAAGCAAAGTGCCAAGCTGGCAACCAGGACCAATAACCAACTGCTCCTTTCTCCTTCCTGCCTTTTTTCATTCCTCCCTACTTCCTTTCCCTTCCATGAGCACAATCAAGAAGTTCCTGCTGTAGTGCCTACTGAGCTGGTACCCCTCCTGAGTGTATGCTTGCTGCTCCAATGTGCTGGGCAACTCTCTTTTTGTGGGCTGCCTTGCATTCACCCCCAACCTATGTAGGTACATTGCACCTGGTGCAGCAGCTTTGGCTCTCTTGCCTTGCTTCCCTCTCTACAACTAGCTATGGCTACTGCCTAGCCAGGTTCATTGTTCGAACCCTTTCTGCTCTTTGCATGCCACTGTTAAGCCAGGAGGTCACATTGTCTTGGCAATCTGGCCCTGCTCTTTCTGAAATCCTTTGTACCTGAGTCAGTTGCAACAAATAGGCAGTCTTTGGCAAGGCTTGCCATTGACCCACAAAGTCCCTTCTATTTTCTTTTCTTGTATGCAGTCAGAATTGTGAAATGCTTAGTGCTTCTTCCTTGTTCCTTTTCGTACAATTACTGTGTGTTTGTGTGTGCCTTGCTTTTGTTTTACTATGTTACTGTTTCTGTTCCCTCTCCCCATTCTTGTACGCTTATCCCTCAAACAAAAGCTATTTTGTTTAAATTGGTATATTTATCTGTAATCTTCTGTGAACATCTATCTCCATTACACACGCCACAAGCAAATCTAGGGTCCTGTTACATACGAGGTGAAGTGCATGTGTATGACCATTTACATGTGTACTTGAGTATGTGTGGTGACAGAAATCCCTATTGACTGGAAGCACGTCAAACTCCAGTGTATGGGAGTTAATGTTCATTGTCAAAACAAAACTAGCACCGGCACAACGATGGCTTTAGTTGAACTAGCGATCGGAAGAATGGATCGGGATCTGGGAACACATTCAGTGATAAAAATATAAATATATCACACACATACAGAACAATAGAAGAGGGACAAATGTATTTGTTTCAAGAATACACCAAAAGGCTGCTGGAAATGCATGCTCCAAGAAAGAAGTCAAACAGGCAAAGAAAACTGTTGTCACAATTTCATAGATTCCACCCAAGATAACACTGATTTGAAAAGGAAGACAAGAATAATGAGCTGCTTTAATTCAGTTGCAATTGACAGCTCAGAGTCTTCAATCATATTATTCTTGCCCCGGTCCTCCCCTCCTTATTTATTTTATGTATTTACTTACTGCATTCCTACCCCACCTTCCCCCCCCCCCAAAGGGCTCCAAGGCAGTTTACAATAATTTCTTGAAATATAAAGAACAACCTTTGCACACCACCATCAACAGAGGGAAAATAATGTACCAGGCTGCTACAGACAGAATACAAGGGGAACTTAAACAAAGCAGCCATCCATCCAAAGGGGCTTCAGGTGACTTTTATGCAGTATTGAGCAGTTTGATGGGACCTCATTCGGTGTGAATCAGGTCTAAAATGGGGTGATTCTGCTAAGGGCGTAATTCTTTCCCTACCACTGCACACATCTACAAGGAAGCTGCTCCCATGTTGCAGGATTCTAAGAACCCAGACATCATTTAAATGGGACAAATGGAGGAAGTGAACCCAGGCAAAATAAGACAGCAGGGTGGGGGGGGGGGTTGTTGTCCGTGGTTCAAAACTGCTTGCTGTCCTTGGTTCAACCAAATATCTGTATCCAATTTAAACTGCATCCAAATTTACAGCCTACTTACTTTGGCAAAAAGAAATGAGTAAGAGTCACAGTCAAGACCATTCACACTTCATTCTGTTTCTTGTCCAGGCATGAATGTGATAGTACTTTGAAAACCAGCATGTCTACATTTATATCTTTTCATCCTTTACCTAGGCAGGGGCTCCCAAACTTTTTTGCATTGGAACCCATCTAAAAACAAGGTTTTACTTTACCAGCCACTCAAGCCTCTGTGGCTATAGTGATGATGAGGCAGCAGTGCTCCCCCCCTCCCCGAGTAGCAGATTGATTAACGCTTGATGCACATAGCCTAATCTGCCTTGACAGTTTTGCGACCCACCAAAAATTGGACCCACAGCCATGGACCCACAGTTTGGGAGCTGCAGACCAAGAGCATTAACTAATTCATGTTCTTCCAGGCAGCAGCTTTTTGCTTAGGAGTCTCCTCACAGATGATTTTACGTCTTCATTCCTCAGAGTGTAAATTAAGGGGTTTAAAACTGGAGTGACTACAGTGTACAGCACCGTGATGATCATTTCTCTCCGAGAGGAGTCACCAGAAGAGGGAAGTACATAGTTTGTGATGGGTGGAATTAGGTAAAGTGTCACAACAGTCAGGTGGGAAACACAGGTAGAGAAGGCTTTCCAACGGCTCTGCCATGTCTTGAATTTGTCGAAGAGGAAGGAGATGATGTAGAAGTAGGAAAGGAAGGTGCCAAGGAAGGAAGCCAGACAGGTACATCCAACAACCACATTAAGGACAATGAGATTGAGGGCAGTGCTACTGCAGGCCAATTTTAGCAGAGGCTTGATGTCACAGACAAAATGCTGGATATGGTTGGGTCCACAGAACCATAGCTGGGAGGTCATCACTGCTTGTATTAGTGCATAGAGGAAACTGGCACCCCAGGCAGCACCAGCTAGCCTAATGCAAGCCCATTTGCTCATGATGATGGTATAACGCAGGGGGTTGCAGATGGCTACATAGCGGTCATAGGCCATGACACTGAGAAGCATGGCCTCACTGCTGCCCAGGAAGTAGAAGAAGTGCAGCTGAGTCATGCACCCCATGAAGGAAATGACCTTCTGCTCTGTGAGGAAGCCACTGAGCATTTTCGGTACTATAACTGTAGAGTAGCAAATGTCCAGACAAGAGAGGTTGCCTAAGAAAAAGTACATGGGGGTCTGGAGCCGTGGTTCTGCTATGACTATTGTCAAAATGGTCCCATTTCCCAGCAAACAGGCCATGTAGAGCAGCAGGAAAGGTGTGAAGAGAATGTGCTGCAGTTTACGATCATTGGTCAGACCCAGAAGGATGAACTCTTCAACCTCTGTTCGGTTCTCCATATTGCTACACAAAGAGAAAACAAAATCAAAGCATGGCTGTTGTTCCCAACAAACAAACAAACAAACAAACTTTATTTAAAGTAATGAATTGTGTTGAGGAATATGACATCGGTTCCTGCAAGATTTTATGCACCCTAGTGTGAATGCATAAGAAAGCAAGGCATCATGTCTGAACCATGCTTCCTTATGATATTAATCCTTTGTTCCATTGAAATAATAAGAGTAATTACAATGGTATTTAAAGAGTTGCAGCCCAGTCCTATGCATGTCTGAGTTCCATTGTGTTCAATGAAACTTCCAAGAATGTATGGATAGGATTGCAGCCTTACATGACAGTCATTTTACATGTCACCAAGATATCCTGTGGTTTGCTCTTCTGAGAAGAGTAAAAGGTTACTTGTAGGGTAATAGCTTTGAGGGTGAAGCCCTTTGTGATAATAATGGATTAGGACAATGAAAACAACTATCAAAACAAAGAAACAAATAACATATATTAATGTAGATGAATTTGCTTAAAGAGCCTTTTTAGAAAAAAAAAAAGTAGTAATTGATGGAATTTTAGGGTCTGGAAATATCAGGGATAAATTATCAGATACTACCTTATCCTGGTGATCTGTTAAACTATGAGCGACTACAGGATTAATGTACAGGGTTAAATTACAACATGGAAGGATGAGAATGTATTTTCAGAATTGGCTGTTCATTCACATTCTCCTCCCCAGGAAAGCATGTACAAGCTGTTTCTTAAATAAATCAGTTCTTCTCTCCTACTTCAGTGCTCATGTTTTTTCAAACCTCTCTGTACTCAGGCACAATTGCCAGCTTGCCAAGTTTCTCTTAGAGCTTCTAATGTTGCCATGCACTGTATTCCCAGAGTTGATCAGCCTCTCCATTTCTATCTTCTCTATCTGACCCCACCTGTCTCTCTCCTTCCCCCCCCCACATACCTCATTCCTATCTAGTCACTGCCTCTTTTACACATGCAGTATACTCTAAATGTATTTTGCACTTACCTTGAATATCATATGCTGGTGTTCCACAGTAGGGTGCTGAAAAGGAACTCTAATGCACAGAGATGCCTTTCCAGGTATCCAGGCTCTTTCCCTTTAGCCTTTAGAATGATGCTCCCAAGGAAGAAAATGGAATGCACACAGTAATGGAGCAGAATGTGCCATGCAGTGACTCAGTTTCCCTGGGGCAGGGGATATTTTACTCCCTTTGAGGGAGATTAATTTTTTTAATAGCCAAAGATCTGCAAACCTCAAGAATACAGTGGATACAGAAAATGATCACATTATGATAGGCAAGCTAGCCATGAGTTCACTATTAGAGGAAATACTTCTGCCTATTTATGGCTCAAATTCACTCTTTCTGCAATGCAGGCAGGCAGGAGAGGGTGTTTCACTGAATATAGGGTGAATTTCACTGAATATATGACTGGCAAAAGACAAGCTGAGCTTCATGGAGCATGCAAATGATCAATTAGAAAAGTATTTGCCCTTGCTAGGGCAAAATAAAATCCATGATGCCTGTTTTCCACAACTCACACAATGTAGAAGAGACAGGTGTAGCTTCTCTGTCTAAGTTGACAACACTCATCTGTAATTTCTACTTTTAAAACATTCAGCAACTCATTAAGGTGTTTTGTTTTGTTTTTTTGCCATGGGACACACATAGCCCAGAAGGGGGGGGGGAGAGAGAGAGAGTGAGAGAGAGAGAGAGAGTAATTGGTTGTGAAGAGAGGAAATATTGATTAGGTTTCTGGAGAGAAGACAATTATTGCATCTTTGAAAATGAAAATAAAAACTGGCTTTGCTCCTGAACCTTGAGTAACATATGGAAATTTAGCGTCTGAGCTTTTCTTCCTTGGTATGAGTGCTGTGTATTTTTCTGTGTGTGTTTTGTTTCAGTCCAGCTGGAGGTCTCCTTGGAGTAAGGGGACATTTATCTCCTTGCCTGGGTAAAGCTCCAGCTTCTGCAATGGGGCTACTATCTGGTGGCCCTCTCTGGTTGCCTGGGTAGAGCATGCAACCCTTTCTGAGAGACCCTCTCTGGTGGCCCATGGGGGACTGCTAGCTCAGAGAGACTGGAAGTGATCAAAAGCTTTTTTTTTTTCCCCCCAGACCTCAAGGACCACTTCTCAGGGTCTTGCAGACCACCTGTGGCCCCTGCACCGCAGGTTGGAAACCAATGCTTTAGTTGAAATGTTGCAGGTTACAGGCAAGGATGAAACTGGACACCAGGAAGATTCTCAAGGAAACAAGCTTTATTCTTTTCAGCCGGCTGTGGTCACAGAGGAATCGTTCCCAAATCTGTGACCCAGAGCCTTTCAGCTCTTGGGTTGATATACACACACACACTCATTGCAAAGCATTAATCAAACCTCTGATTGGCAGAAAGCAAATTTCAAAACCTTGGATACATTCTTTGAATGGCAGACTGCACACCATGCGAGGGGGCTTTCCATGCTAACAAACACGAGGCATAAAGGTCATTTTAGTATATCTTTATCAAACATATTGATTTTGGAAAGTCCCTTCTAAATAATCTCTATTTTGCAGAGCTAGCTGGCATAAGGCGTAAAGTCCCTTCCACCCACAACCACCTGTTTGTCAGCTGTTAAGCTCGCAGTTTCCTGCTTCTATAGCCAGATATAGCTAAAAGAATAAGTTTGCGGTTAAGCCAAGTCTGTTACACCCTTCCTCTGTGTCTGCTTTCGATACAGGGCCTCAGAAGGGCATCTTGACACAAGCAGCAAGACCGGAGCCCTGGCTTTGGTCAAGGCAAGCAACTATGATCAGGCCTAGAGGCCTGAACTGGCTTACACACTAAATCTTTGGGGGTCCCTCTCACAGAACTACCGCAGACACTGGCCTATAAGTCAACCCCACAGATAAGTCTAGGCAGTGCTTTTTTTTGTTAAAAAAAAAAAAAAAAAGGTACAGGAACTCAGAACTTGTTAATTTTATTTATTTATTTTTAAACCATTTTTTATTGGAGAAATAGGTAATAAGATACAACTAGACAACACATGATTAACACGTACAGAGAGGATAACAAAAAGGCATTCAACACTATTGAATACAGATATATTAAAAATAAAATATTGAAATGAATGGGGACCTACCTGAAATTGGCTCATGACCCACCTAGTGGGTCCCGACCCTTAGTTGGCAACCTTCAGTCTCGAAAGACTATGGTATCGCACTCTGAATGGTGGTTCTGGCACAGCGTCTAGTGGGTCCCGACTCACAGTTTGAGAAACACTGTTCTAATGTAAAATGCACTGAAATACACTGTGCCTACAGTTATCAAGTTAACCACTCTTTGCCAAAAAATAGTTCAGGACGATCTTTAATCTGTATCAAAGACTTGCAAAACTGAGGGTCAGAAAAACATCTTATCAAAATTTATGGTGGTTTTTTTATGAATGTGGGTTGCTGATTCCAAAAATGGCCATAGCATAGGCTTCCTCATGAGGAAGCTCCTTGAACCATTCACTAACGAGACTATGCCATATTTCCAAAACTAGAAATGAGAGGGGAAAACTGATGCCATTTTTGGAATCAGCACCCCAGTGGCGTCACTAGGATTCGCATCACCCAGTGCGGGAGGCCTGTGCGTCACCCCATGCAGTGGGCAGGGCAACGCCCCAGGTGGTGGGTGTGGTGATGTACCATCACCCTGCCCCCACTGGTTTATTGGCTGTACCTTTTGTTAGAACACAGATATTTCAATGTGGTTTGTTTCATTGCATTCTGCATGAAATTATGCATAGATATAAAACATGATAGTATTGTTCCTCCAAATTCTGATTTTAGTGATTTTGAAAACTTGTAGAGTCTCTCACACACACACCCATGTCAACTTACCAACACCTTATTGCAACAGTTGTCAAACTTTTAGCACTGTGTTTGGCCTGATTCCAAGGCCATTCTCTGCCTGGAGAATTATGCCCACTTTAAGCAAATTAGCTCCCCTTCTTTCCCCCAACAAATGACCCTGGTTCTGCCCTGTAGTCCTGCTGGACCCCACCTCCAGGATAGCTTGCCCGTTCAACCTGCAGAGGTCCTCTCTCCTGCCAGCAGCCTCCCACTACTACAGTAGACCCTGGGTCCTCAGCAGGTCTTAGGCACAGCAGCCACACACCAACTCCAGTGTCTCCAGCAGTCTGTTCCAGCAGTCTCCAAAGTCCATTCACCAATTAGTCCACCAGCAGTCCATTAGCCATCAATTCCTTAGTCCATTAATCCAGCTTCCCTCCTTCTGCTGCCCACACCCCCTTCCTGCCTCAGCTGCTCCTTATATCCCTGAGGGCCCTATGGCCTTCAAGTGGCTGCAGCTGTGCAGCACACTCCCTGGAAGCCCAGGCCTTACCCTTAAAGGGGCCACTGCTGACACCACAGCCTACCTCCTTTCCAGATCTACCGAGATTCCACTACACACCGGGACCCACTTTTTAGAATGACAATCTGGAAGTGATGTCATGGCCAGAAGTGACATCATCAAGCAAATTAAAATAAATAATTATAAAAAATTAAATTAAAAGAAATAATTAAATAAGGGGGAGCCAGTCCTGTTCCACCAAGTGAATCTACTCTGAAGTAAGTCCTATTGTGGTCAATGGGGCTTACTCTCAGGAAAGTGTGGGTAGGATTGCAACCTGTGAGCCCAATCCTATGCATGTCTACTCTGAAGTAAATCCCATAGTGGTCAATGGAGCTTACTCTGTAGACTGCCTGCAATAACCCCCCCCCCCCAAAAAAAAAAGAATCAGTGAGATTTCCAGTCCTCCCCAGTGCCCAGTTTAAAGTTCTTCTATTTCAGGCATATCAAGAAAAAGACCCTCCTGGCTTTGTAAGTGCAAAATAGAAAACTTTCCCCCTACCACCTGAAGCCTCTTTTTTTTGTCCGTTTTAGGGGGGGGAGAGGCTGCCTTCTGGAGTATCTCCAGCTCCATGGGATCGGCACTATTCTGGTGTCCTCACATTCCCCTTTGCTTGGCCTGACCAACAGCCAAGGCGCATCTGCCTACTCACAAGTAAACACAACTTGCTGCTGGCTTGAGGCTTGCTTGAGGCTGCTTGCTTTCCATACAGCTCAATAGACTGCAGCTGGGAGGGAGGCAGGGACCTCCTTCTCCCTTTTGTGTTTTTGGGGCTGCATTAATTGGATCAGGACCATTCTGACATCCTTGGAGTCCTCTCTACTGCCCTTTCCGATGGACTACTAGTGAGTAAATGCGGCCACGTGGCTTCCTTTCTGGTTCAGGCTCGCAGCTGGGAGGGATGGGACCTTCTCAGGTGTTTTTGGGAGGCTGCATTCATTGGATGGGGGCCATTCTGGTGTTGTTGGATTCCTCTCAGCCTGCCCTTTCCAACGGACTATGGCAAGTACGCCTACTTGAGTAAATGTGCGCTACAGCTCACTTTCACTTTCCATAGGGCTCCATGCATTTTTTCCTACAGGGACTGCATAAAAAAAGGTGCAGGAACGCCGTTCCGGTGTGTTCTATTAAAAAAAGCCCTGAGTCTAGGGCAGATTTTGAGCCAAAAATCATGGATTTTTCTATGAACCTCAGATAACTCAAGGGTTAAACTTAGGTGGGTGCCTGACTATAGTTCTGTCTGATTTTACTAGAGGCCAGATCCTGAAAAATAACCTACCACTAACCTAAGAACTGTAGACTCTAATTTATTAAAAACATAGTAAAAGATCATAAGATACATTTTTATTCTTTTTAAATTCTAGTGTTGCCCACCTTTTTATAAACACTATCAGAGTAAGTGCACTGTAAACAACATACCAGTAGAAAAGTGACAGTATTTGAAAACCAGCATGTCTACATTTATATCTTTTCATCCTTTGACTAGGCAGGAGTTCCCAAACTTTTTAGCACTGGGATCCATCTAAAAACAAAGTTTCACTTTACCAGCCACTCAAGCCTCTGTGGCTATAGTGATAATGGGGCAGCAGTGCTCCCCCCCAGTAGCAGATTGATTAACCCTTTATGCACATAGCCTAATCTGCCTTGTCAGTTTCTCAACCACAAGAAATTGGACACACAGCCATGGACCCACAGTTTGGGAATTGCAGACCTAGAGCATTAATTAATTCATGTCCTTCCAGGCAGAAGCTTTCTGCTTAGGAGTCTTCTCACAGATGATTTTACCTCTTCATTCCTCAGAGTGTAAATTAAGGGGTTTAAAACTGGAGTGACTACAGTGTAGAGCACTGTGATTATCATTTCTCTCCAAGAGGAGTCACCGGAAGAGGGAAGTACATAGTTTGTGATGGGTGGAATTAGGTAAAGTGTCACAACAGTCAGGTGGGAAACACAGGTAGAGAAGGCTTTCCAACGGCTCTGCCATGTCTTGAATTTGTCAAAGAGGAAAGACATGATATAGAAGTAGGAAAGAAAGGTGCCGAGAAAGGAAGCCAGGCAAGTACATCCAACAACCACATTAAGGACAATGAGATTGAGGGCAGTGCTACTGCAGGCCAATTTTAGCAGAGGCTTGATGTCACAGACAAAATGCTGGATATGGTTGGGTCCACAGAACCATAGCTGGGAGGTCATCACTGCTTGTATTAGTGCATAGAGGAAACTGGCACCCCAGGCAGCACCAGCTAGCCTAATGCAAGCCCATTTGCTCATGATGATGGTGTAACGCAGGGGGTTGCAAATAGCAACATAGCGATCGTAGGCCATGACACTGAGAAGCATGGCCTCACTGCTGCCCAGGAAGTAGAAGAAGTGCAGCTGAGTCATGCACCCAATGAAGGAAATGACATTCTGCTCTGTGAGGAAGCCACTGAGCATTTTTGGTACTATAACTGTAGAGAGGCAAATGTCCAGACAAGAGAGGTTGCCTAGGAAAAAGTACATGGGGGTCTGGAGCCGTGGCTCTGCTATGACTATTGTCAAAATGGTCCCATTTCCCAACAAACAGGCCATGTAGAGCAGCAGGAAAGGCGTGAAGAGAATGTGCTGCAGTTTACGATCATTGGTCAGACCCAGAAGGATGAACTCTTTAACCTCTGTTCCGTTCTCCATTTTGCTATGCAAAGAGAAAACAAAATCAATGCATGGCTGTTGTTTCCATAATTAAAACAAAATTGTTTTTAAAGTAATGAATTATGTTGAGGAATATGACGTCCGTTCCTACAAGATCTTATGCACTCTAGTGTGAATTCATGAGAAAGGAAAGCATCATATCTGAATCATGCTTCCTTATGATATTAATCCCTGTTCTTTGTTCCATTGAAATAACAAGAATAATAACAATGATATTCAAAGAGTTGCAGCCCAATCCTATGCATGTCTACTCAGAGTAAGTCCCATTGCGTTCAATGACTCCCAAGAAAGTATGGATAGGATTGCAGAGTTACATGACAGTCATTTTACATGTCACTGAGGTATCCTGTGCTTTGTTCTTCTCAGAAGAGTAAAAGAGGGCTAGTAGGAAACAGCTTTGAGAGTGAAGCCCTTTGTGATAGTGATGGATTAGGACAAAGAAAACAGCTATCAAAAGAAAGAAACAAATCCCTGTTTTATTCAAAAGTGATCAGTAAAGTAATTGATGGAATTTTTGTGTCTGGAAATATCAGAGATGAATTAGCAGATACTACCTTATCCTGGTGATCTGTTAAACTGCAAGAGACTACAGGATTAATGTACAGGGTTACATTACAACATGGAAAGATGAGAATGTATTTTCAGAATTGGTGGTTCATTCACATGTTCTCCTCTCCAGGAATGCATGCACAGGCTGTTTCTTAAATAAATCAGTTCTTTCCCTCTCTAGTGCTCCAGCTTTCCCAAACCTCTCTGTACTCAGACACAATTGCCAGCTTGCCAAGTTTCTCTCAGAGCTTCTGACATGCTGCCGTCTACTCCAGTGGTTCTCAAACTTTTAGCACTGGGACCCACTTTTTAGAATGAGAATCTGTCAGGACCCACCGGAAGTGAGGTCATGACCAGAAATGACATCATCAAGCAGGAAGAATTTTGACAATCCTAGGATGCAATCTTACCTACACTTAACCAAGAGTAAGCCCCATCGACCATCATCGTTAGAAGCATATGCATAGTAGCCTGTTAAAAGTATAGATCTGTAAAATTTCCCCAAATGCAGTCACATACCATGGTAGCATCAGGTCTAACATATTAAAATAAAATATTGAAATAGATGGGGACCCACCAGAAATTGTTTTGCAACCCACCTAGTGAGACCCAACCCACAGTTTGAGAAACACTGATCTACTGTACTCCCAGACTAGCCTTTCAATTTCCGTCTCCTTGATCTGACCTCTCTCTCTCTCTCTCTCTCTCTCTCTCTCTCTTTCTTTCTTTCTCTCCCCCCATACCTCACCCCTATTTAGTCACTGTATCTTTCACACATGCAGTATATGTATTTTGCACTCACCTTGAGAATCATATGCTGGTGTTCCACAGTAGGGTGCTGAAAAGGAACTGACTAATGCACAGAGATGCCTTTCCAGGAATCCAGGCTCTTTCCCTTAAACCCTTAGAATAACTCCCCCCAGGAAGAGAATGGAATTCACACAGTAATGGAGCAGAAAGTGCCATGCATGTTTAGTCACTCAGTTTCACTGGGGGGGGGGGGTATTTTATCCCTTTGAGGGATATTAATTTTTTAATAGCCAAAGATCTGCAAACCTCAAGAATACAGTGGATACAGAAAATGATCACATAATGATAGGCAAGTTAGCCATGAGTTCACTATTAGAGGAAATAATTCTGCCTATTTATGGCTCAAATTCACACTTTCTGCAATGCAGGCAGGCAAGAGAGGGCATTTCACTGGATATAGGGGCAATACGACTGGCAGAAGACAAGCTGAACTTCATGGAGCAAGCAAATAATCTTAAGAACATAAGAACAGCCCCACTGGATCAGGCCATAGGCCCATCTAGTCTAACTTGCTGTATCTCACAGCGGCCCACCAAATGCCCCAGGGAGCATACCAGATAACAAGAGACCTCATCCCGGTGCTCTCCCTTGCATCTGGCATTCTGACATTCTGATTCGAATTCTGATCAATTAGAAAAGTATTTGCCCCTTCAGTTCATACTTAGGTAGAATGTGTTCTTCATTTCGTTGAGATCTCACTTGTTAGGCAAAACCCATGGGGCCCGTCTTCCACAACTCACACAATGTACAAGAGACAGGTGTAGCTTCTCTGTCTAAGTTGACAACACTCATCTGTAATTTCTACTTTTAAAATATACAGCAACTCATTAAGGTGTTTTTTTTTTTCTTTTGCCATGGGACACATGTAGCCTATAAGGTCACACACACACACACACACACACACACAGAGAGAGAGAGAGAGAGAGGGAGAGAGGGAGAGAGAATAATTGGTTGTGATGAGAGGAAATATTGATTAGGTTTCTGGGGAGAACACAATTATTACATCTTTGAAAATGAAAACAAAAACTGCCCTGCTCCTGAGCCTTTAGCAACATATGTAAATTAAGCCTGTGAGCTTTCCTCCCTTGGTATGAGTGCTGTGTATTTCTGTGTGTGTGTTTTGTTTCAGTCCAGCTGGAGGTCTCCTTGGAGTAAGGGGACATTTATCTCCTTGCCTGGGTAAAGCTTCAGCTTCTGCAATGGGGATACTCATATCATCACTGGCAAAATTGCAGGTGCAAGTCTAAGAAGACCCATGTCGGGCTTTCAAGCCCAGGAGGGGGAATAGGATTAGATGTGCACTGGCATCGCCAATCCCACCCTCTCCTGGGCCCGATCTGCTCATTCTTCATCCTCCCTGCCCCGTTACTCTCCGCCCTCCCCCTCCCCTTGCACTGCCCGGCAGGAACGTACCTGCCCTGTCAGGCACTGGCCCTGGATTCAGTTCCAGCAGAATGACACAGGCCTTCCCATTGGCACTGCTTACTCTCTGGCTGCCACAAACATGCTTTACGGCTGGTGCATCTCATCTACATCTTATTGTCCACCACACCCCCTCTTCCTTTTCTAAAGTGGGAAAAGTAGAAATTGGCACAACATTTGGTATGCTGCCTCAGAGACCACAGAATCTTGAACCAACCCTGCCTAGACTCTACATTATAGAACACTATTATCTGTCCCATTCATATTTTCTCATTTCCAGGAAGTCATAGGGAACAACCAGGATAAGAAACATGGTGTCAGGGCAGAGGAGAGTTACCCTTTTCCCTCTGCATGGAAGTCTCAAATAAAATAATGTCCTAGCTGCTACAGGCCCCCAGTTGTCACTGCCAATGACAGGTTCCCCCCTGGGACAAAGGGCAGTTTTATAGGGGCATGATTTTTGTTGGGACTGTGGTCCCAGGACAAGGATGAAATCCCACTTCCCCCGCACCATTGCTCCAGTTCTGATCACCCTCTATGGCTGCTATTTGCACATGGAAATATTAAAAGTAGAAAAGTAAGGTCAAACTGCTAGTTTAACACAACTCAGTTTAGTTCTAATTACTACCAACTCAGAGGCAAACTGGCAATTTATGTGTGGAAGGTATGGCAAACCCTATTTCTTTTCTCTACCCCCCCCCCCAAAACGGGCTCAGTCTTGGTTGGGACCAGTAACAGTTACCTTTGCCGGGTTCAACTTGCTATAATCCCCTCATACAGAAGTTATCTACCAGACAAGCCAGGCAAAACTTTTCAGATTAGTGTAGTGGTTCCCAAACTATGTGCTGAGGCACCCTTGGGTGTCATGATGAAATCAAAGGGCACCGCTGGATATCCCCAGGGGTCTTATCTTACTAGCTCTCCTGGGTGCCACCACCTTGAATCATATGAAATCTCATGAAATTCAAGATGGCGGCACCCAGGACAACCTGGTGATGGTGCCGCTATGATAGGGCACTGCTGGGCACTGTGACTACAGTTAACTTTGAGAACTGCTGAATTAGTGGGTTCCCAAGTATTTCTATGCATTCCCAATGAATCCATGCTATATAACTATACAAGTTGCAGACCATCCTCACCTCTACTTGTTGAACACTAAATTTCAACAAGTAGGCACATTCAAACATAATGTGCCTCATGCAGTAGCTTCTTGGGCATCTCTCCCCTAACCAATGAACGTTCTCCCAGTTCCCTGCAATAGCACAGTTTCTTTGGGGAGAAAGCTGTTAGCTGGAGGGAGAAGAAGAGAAGGAATTAAGTGCTGTGGATGCACTTGGTGCTGAGATAAGCATTGGGAGGGAGTCCCCCCAAAATATGACAGTATGGAGAGGTCTTGGGCCTGTGTGCCATGAGGCGGCTTCTCTCATCCATATCTCAGGGCCCAGAAGAACCTGATGTTGGTTCAGGGATCATTAATTGGTTGCAATAATTGGTTGCTTTCTCAAACTACAAAAGCACTCCATAGGCACATACATTTTATCCCATCATGAGCAATCAAACCAATGGGTTATGTGCGCTTGTTTTCCCCAATGGCAGCCAGCAACATTTCATAAACTGAGCAGACGTGGCCAAGATTTCTGGCATGCAAAGTCATTCGAGGTTTGCCCAAGAATAATGGCATCCTCCTTGAGTCTCATGTAAATGAATCAAGATTACACCTCTCAAAGGGCTCTTTTCTTCACTGGTGTTCCAGTCTCAGCTTACTGGACAAATGGACTCATCACGGTACAAGCTCTCAGAACATTTAATCTAAACAGATGCCTGGCTATTTGGATTTGCCCTATTCTCTTTTCCCATTATGAAAGTTTATCTGTGATTTCCTTCTGAGGTAAGTGAGATCTAATAAGCCTAAGTGAACACATGACAGCAGTGCAAATTTTTTGATGATAAAATGTAGGCTTTCCTCCTTTTGTCTGATTTTAGACTCCACACAAGGGTTGCTAACAGGGCTCTGTACACCTTCCTGTCAGGGCTCTTAACAAAGGCCTGCAGCAGAGTGATAGAACCATTGTGTCCTGGACAACTATCAAATGTATCCCAGTATTGGACATTTGCTCCCACTTTTTTTTTTTTTTTTTTTTTTTTTGCATCCTGGATATTTATTTTTACATTGAATTTTTAAAAATGCAAAGGTTAGGGTTAGGGCTGGGCACTGGCGTCGCTAGGAGGGCGCGGGGGGGTGCGGGCTGCACCAGGTGACATGCCAGGGTGGTGATGCGCTAAAACTGTGGCATTAGGAGCTACCCCATCATGCCATACGCTGTTAGATGTGCAATGGCCAGTGGAATGCAATGAAAAAAACGGAATTGAAATCGCTCCTTTCATTGAAAGTTATGGCCAAAAAAGCGGAAGGAAAAAATGCATGGAGCCCTATGGAAAGTGAAAGTGAACCTTATTGTGTGTCTACTCGCAAGTAGGCACACTTGCCATAGTCTGTCGGAAAGATCAGGCAGAGAGGACTCCAAGGACGTCAGAATGGTCCTGATCCAATGAATGCAGCCCCCAAAACACCTGAGAAGGAAGTTCCTCCCTCTCTCCTGCAGTCTATTGAGCTCTATGGAAAGCAAACTCAACCAGGCTGAGAGGACTCCAAGAACACCAGTATGGTCCTGATCCAATGAATGCAGCCCCCAAAACACCTGAGAAGGAAGTGCCTCCCTCTCTCCTGCAGTCTATTGAGCTCTATGGAAAGCAAACTTAGCCAGGCTGAGAGGACTCCAAGAACACCAGAATGGTCCTGATCCAATGAATGCAGCCCCCAAAAACACGGAGCAGGGGGTCCCCCTTCCCAGCTGCGAGTCTATTAGCCCTATGGAAAGCGAAGCAGCCTCACATCACGTTTACTCGCGAGTAGGCAGACATACCTTGGCTGGTGGTCAGGCCAGGCAAAGGGGAATGTGAGGACACCAGAATGGTCCCGACCCGATGGAACTAGAGCAACATATGCCTCCCTGCCCCCCTCTAAAAAGGACAAAAAGGAGGCTTCAACTGGTAAAGGGAAAGTTTTCTGTTTTGCACTTGTGAAGCCAGGAGGGTTTACCTTGATATGCCTGAAAGAGAAGAACTTTAAACTGGGTACTGGCAGGGTGGAAAATCTCACTGATTCTTTTTGGGGGGGTTGTTATTGCAGGCAGACTACAGAGTAAGCTCCATTGACCACTATGGGACTTACTTCAGAGTAGATATGCATAGGATTGGGTTCACAGGCTGCAATCCTACCCACACTTTCCTGAGAGTAAGCCCCATTGACCACTATGGGGCTTACTTCAGAGTAGACATGCATAGGATTGGGTTCACAGGCTGCAATCCTACCCACACTTTCCTGAGAGTAAGCCTCATTTACCGCAATAAGACTTACTTCAGAGTAGATTCACTTGGTGGAACAGGACTGACTCCCCCTTATTTAATTATCTTATTTTAATTATTTATAATTATTCATTTTAATTTGCTTGATGATGTCACTTCTGGCCATGACATCACTTCCAATGGGTCTTGGACAGATCGTCATTCTAAAAAGTGGGTCCCAGTGCTAAAAGTGTATGAGACTCTACAAGTTTTCAAAATCACTAAAATCAGAATTTGGAGGAATACCATCATGTTATATATCAATCAATGTATAATTTCATGCAGAATGCAATGAAACAAAACACATTGAAATATCTGTGTTATAACAAAAGGTATAGGCAAAAAACCAGTGGGGGCGGGGCGATGGTACATCACCACAACCACCTGGGGCATTACCCCACCCACTACATGGGGTGACACGCAGGGCTCCCGCACTGGGTGCTGCGAATCCTAGTGACGCCACTGAGGCTGGGATAAGAGGTTTAGGATATATAACATTGGGTTTATTGCCCAGTTAAAGGGGGGATGTAAATGATCGGGACACACACACACACACTAAAATGTGAATGTCCAGAGATGCCAATGACCGGGATGCACTTGACCATTACACAATCATCCAGGGCACAAATCCCCTAGTATCCTGCAGCAGGGAATGTCAAGTTAAAATACGTTAGCAAACCCTGCCTCCTGTTATGACTTTCTGCTATCTTTTACAGTGATGAGGAACCAAACAGAGGTAACTGAGTTCATCTTGATGGGCTTGAGCAATATCTGGGAGCTTCGGAGTGTACTCTTCGCTATCTTCCTGGTCTTGTACCTGATAAGCTTAGCGGGTAATGGAGCCATTGTGGCTGTAGCTGTCGCCGAACCACAGCTTCACACCCCCATGTACTTTTTCCTCGGGAACCTTTCCTGCCTTGACATTTTCTATTCTACAGTAACTGTTCCAAAGATGCTGGCTGGCTTTCTTTCAGACCTGCAAACCATTTCCTTCAGTGCTTGCATGACCCAGCTCCACTTTTTCCATTTCTTGGGCAGCAGTGAGGTCCTTCTCCTTGGTGTCATGGCATATGACCGGTACGTTGCCATATGCAACCCCTTGCGCTATACCATCATCATGAGAAAGCAGATCTGTGTTCTGCTGGCAGCAGCCACATGGGCCACTGGCTTTTTTCATGCCCTAATGCATGCAGTGGCAATGGCCCGTCTACCCTTCTGTGGACCCAACCACGTTGAGCACTTTTTCTGTGACATCAAACCGCTGCTGAAACTAGCCTGTGGCAACACCCACCTCAACCTCATGCTCCTAAATACGGTCACCAGCTGCATTGCTATGGGTCCCTTTATCATCACACTCCTCTCCTACTTCTACATTATCACTTTCCTATTCTTCAAAATGAAGTCACAAAGTAGTCGGCAGAAAGCCTTCTCCACCTGTGTATCCCACCTGCTGGTGGTGGCTTTGCTTTATGTGCCAGTGTTGTTCAATTACATGCTTCCTTCTGTGGGTAATGCCTCTCAGAGAGATATGATGGTCACTCTCATATACAGTGCGGTCACACCAGTTTTGAATCCCCTTATCTATACACTGAGAAACCAGGAGGTGAAAAATGCCTTGCAAAACAGCAAAAATGTCTTGCAAAAGAGCCTGGGGAGAAAGATTTTCACTGGGCACTAATGATCAAAGTCTGGTATGGTATCAAAGACTGGCATCCATGGCATGGCATTAGAATGGGTAGACCCCAGAAAGGTGATTTTCAACCTTTTTCATCTCATAGCACATTGACAAGGTACTAAAATTGTCAAGGCACACAATCAGGTTTTTGACAATTGACAAGGCACACTGCACTGTCGGTGGGGAGCTCACATCCTCCAATGGCACCCCTGCAGAGCATTTGCAACACTCCAATATCTCCCACCACAGTGGTTGAAAATCAGTGCATTAGAAGATCTGAAATTCTGGGTGCAGTGCTCCCTGGGGCATTTGGTGGTCCGCTGTGAGATACAGGAAGCTGGACTAGATGAGCCTATGGCCTGATCCAGTGGGGCTGTTCTTATGTTGGGCCAGCACAAGTCCCTTGCACCAGCCAAGGAGGGACGCAAACATGCACTTTGGGCACATGTGCACTTTCTCAAAAGTTGGCTTGTCAGGCGCAGGGATGCGCACTAGCCCACGGAGGTTGAATCCAGCCTCCTCACCGACTCAGGCAGGGAGGGTTGCTTCTGTGGAAGCAAGAGTCTGGAGAGGGTGGGGAGGAGGCAGAGAGGAGGCAGGACAGAGATGTTACAGGGTGGGGGAGGGCGGGCAGCTGGTGGACCTGGGGGCAGGAGGGTGAGGAGCGGGAGGCAGGACTGGGACCCAACAGTTATGCCAGATCCCAACCCTGTTCTCCAAGCAGTGCGGAGCAGCTGCAAGTCGCTCCGTTCTCCTTGGACTTATGCCATCTCCTGAGGTGACGCAAGTCCAAGTAGACCCATTGGGGTTGTGGTGGCTTACCTGACGGTAAGGGGAAAAGCTTCCCCTTGCCTCCGGCTAAGCCACTTTGGGCCCTTATCTTGCGCTGGATACAATGCAGGCATCCTGGCCTGCCTGTTCCAGCTCAAGGTAGGATTGCGCTGTCTGTGATATCATCAAATATGTTCTTTTTCTTGAGATGTATAAACCCAGCAGTTCTAGAAATTTGATGATGTTCACAATTATTGTAGGTTGCTTCATAATTCCTAGTTAAGTATTGTCTGAATCAGGAATGGCACCTGGAATCATCCAAGTGGGCATTGGCTGAGAGCCAGTGCCCAACAGATGGCTTTCTTGTCCAGGTTGTCAATGAAACCTGAGCGCTAGTTGCAATGGTCATGCACCATCAGAGATATCACTAAGGATTGCCATGGCTAAGGAGTGCCATGGGAAGTCCAGGGCAGTAGCCATGGGAAGTTCAGGGTCTCCATCAACTTGGTGGAGGCACTGGCCTGAATCCAATCACCACTTTTAGTTTCAATTATGTTTTACACAAAAATCAGAGATCATTGTGGTCAACATATTGCTAAACTAATACTACCCAAGAGCTGCAAACTATTTTTGAGAATTCCTCCAAAATGTTTTAGTTCATTGGTTATTTGAAGATATTCTACCAAAACATATTTCATGGACGTTAAAATTAATTTACACATGCTGTTTTCCCCATGGTGAACTCACGCTGAAAAGGGAGGTGAACCATTTGGATACTTAGGGCTCACTGGAGTATGTTTTAATGTCCAGTAAAGTAGTGGTCCATTTATAATCCAAAATCTTTGTCTAATTTTTTGGCATCTGGGCAATACTGTCACCCAAGGGGAATCGTTGGGTATCTTTGCCCTGTCCCTACAGGCTGAGACAAGGCAGGAGAATTTTACCTTCTCATTGGTGGAGGTGCCACAAGGAGGTGCATTATCATCATCACCATCATATGGTATTTCTATACTGCCTTTCTCACCAACTCTCACAATGAGTGAGAGTCTTACAGACCCAAAGTGGTTCACACAGGCAGGCTGTTACCAAAATCCATTTTTGTAAATGGAGTTTTCACAATTAATGTTCTATGAGAAACTTCTAGAACTCTTCACTTCCAGATGTTTTCCTTCCAGTGTGGTCATCATCCTCTTTCTGACACATGCCAGTCGACCTTCCAGCAGGAGCAGCCACAAAGCAGCCAGATGTTATTCGTTCTTGGCAGTTGACCTCCATACTCCTCAACCTCTCAGCAGCTTATCACAGTTGACTCCTTGCCCTCTCACAGCCCTGTGATCAACAGCCACAACAACTCCTTATCAGCTGTGACAGTCTCCCATCCAAATCACAGCTAGGTTTACTCCCACTTAGCTACTTTCAGGCAAAGCACAGGTTTAACCTCCAGACCAGACCTCTTGCCCAATGCAACAGGTGCATATGCAGCTGTTTGGGCTGCTCCTCTCACTCAGCATCTCAATGTGTGTTGGGCTGGAGGTGTGGTCCCATTCACCTGGCTGGGACCACAATCTGAAATGAGGCAGTTGTTTTTTGGGGATTGAGTAGGACGTTTTTGCTCCTTACTGAACTGACCTCAGGGTTGACATTTTTTTAAAAAATTGTTTATTTCTGACTTTTTCATATGCTTGACTACTGCGGATGGTTGAGTGGGCATGGTGCTGTAGATTAAGTTTGGTCACAACTGGCAGGTTCAGTATGAAAGAGGGATTTAAAAGCAGAAAAGCTGCTGAGCACCCTGAGGTCAATTGATTGGTCAAAAGGCATTGAAATGCCCATCTCCAGAGGTTGTTGGGATTGGGAATGTGACTCTACAGAGCAATGGATCAGTTGCGGACCTACCATTAGGTCTGATGGGACAAATGCCCGAGGCATGAGCCACTAGGACCCCATGGAAGCCTCTCTGAGGCTCCTGACAGGGTCGGAAACTGCTTCCAATTTCCTGGAAGCATGACTTATAGCGTCGGGGAACTTCAGAGAGGCTTTCCCAATGTGGGCTTAGGTCGCGCAAGGCTCCCTGAGCCTCAGGTGAGCAGGAGGGTGGATTTTTGTGCAGGGTGGGGTTGGCAACAGCTCACAGGGGGCGCCATCATGGACATTTGCCCCAGGCCCAGGGCTGGGAAGGTCTGCCGCTGCAATGGATGCAGAGACAACCTCAAAAACCGACTCGCTTCAGGAGCTGGCAGTGCGTGTTTAGTTTGTGCCTTATGGGGTTGGCAGTGATAATCTAACAGCCCAATCCTATTCTAGACTGGACAGTCACATGCAGCTATTTAGGACAGCAGAAGAGGCTTCTGCTGTTGTATAATGGCTACCAACGGAGTGCAAGCACTTTGGCAGTGGCCATTTTGGGAGTGCTGCCCCAAGAGATGGGAGTGCTCCCGGGATGTTGCTGGACATGCCTGGACCTCTGAAGCAGATAAGGCAGTGGCGGCGGCAGGAAGAGGTTGAAACAGGGTGAGAAGGGGGAGGAATGGGGATGGGGAGACTGTGGGAGGGGCAAATCTGGTGGCGATGGAGCATTCCATATCCTATTCTCCCTTTCGGCAGCCTTCCCATCCCACTTCTCTCTCTCAGACTGGCACCAGCTACAGAGCTCATGCAGGTCTGAGGAGACCCATTGTAGAGTGGGAGGCTTAGAAAGGGATAAGGGGATTTAAATCTCCTTCCCCCCCCCCCCGCCAAGCCTCTTTTAAGTCTCTTTTATGTCTCTTTTATTCAGTGGAAGAGTTCTATGCACTTTAAGCATACACTGGAAATCCTATGCAAATTTGATCAGAGGCCTTGAGTTCCATGGGACTTACTCCCAGGTAAGTACATTCAGGATTGGGGCTAGACTCACTGAAATCAATCAGCCTGCAATTCTATACACATTTCCTTGGAAGTAAGTCCTACTAAACCCAGGGTCACTTACTTCTGAGGAGACATGCCTAAGATTATGCTAAGTGCATAACATTGACTGGATCATGTCGCCTGGGAATGTCGCTCTTTGATGAGACAGCAGGCAGTGAGCAATTCACATATTCAAAAATCCTGAAAGCGCACAGGGAAAGGCTTTGCTTATTGTGGACGTCAGTACAATCTCAGCGTGAAATGGAATTAAAAAGGGTCTCTGCCTCATTTCATAATTCTTATTGCCTTTCTCTTCCTAATGTACTTCTGCACCCTCACGCAAACTATCACTAGTATCTCCTAAGTTAGGTCACATCATTTTGCTGCTGCATTTGGTGATAATTTTCTTTCTTTTTCCCCCTTTTCTGAGTGTTTTTTTAAAGTAGTTTTAACACTTTGCTAAGGGGAAGTTCATGCTTATGCTGCAGCTCCTACAGGGACATATTAAAAGATGCTACTAATTGTCAAGCAGAGAAAACCGCTCTGATGCATGAATACACAAGGGCCTTAATCATCTAACCTGACTGTTCTGAGCCCCTGGGTGTGGGCACTCTGTATCCTTTCTGCCTCGCTGACAATCGATACTCCCTTCAGTTCTTGCTTCAGAGATAAGCATCTGCTCAATATGTATTTTGAGAAGGTGATCAAAGCCTGTAATTTAATTATGCTTGAAAAATCACCATTGTCCTTTTATGAGCTACTTGTGTTTATCCCTCTTGAGATCTGAGAGTGGTTTGGTCATTCCTCTGCTTTCCCCCATTCTGTTTGCACATTGAAATCAAACCACTGAGAACAGGGATTCTTTGGAGAATAAGCTAGTAGTTTGAGGAGGAATTTTCCATAAAGATCAAGCCATAGTAGTTTGCACTAATTATATTTCCACAGGTACATCTGCATTCTGTAGGCACATACTTTATCATGCTGAAATAACTAGGCTAGCCAGGAAGGTGGGTTTGAGTAGGCACAAACTAACCCTGTACCATCATTTAGATATAAATATGGACATTTTAAAAGCAGGTGAGCACCTGTTCAAATCAAATGTTATAACAAACATTTCTGATGTGGTTCACGTTCTTATTTTTTTCATTTGCACGAAAATCTATCACAGCACATGGCCATTTAGAGAGGAACACAAGCATCAAGCCTTTCAGTGTCAGTAAGTGTGAGGTCATGCACATTGGGGCAAAAAATCAAAACTTTACATATAGGCTGATGGGTTCTGAGCTGTCTGTGACAGATCAGGAGAGAGATCTTGGGATGGTGGTGGACAGGTCGATGAAAGTGTCGACCCAATGTGCGGCGGCAGTGAAGAAGGCCAATTCTATGCTTGGGATCATTAGGAAAGGTATTGAGAACAAAACGGCTAATATTATAATGCCGTTGTACAAATCGATGGTAAGGCCACACCTGGAGTATTGTGTCCAGTTCTGGTCGCCGCATCTCAAAAAAGACATAGTGGAAATGGAAAAGGTGCAAAAGAGAGCGACTAGGATGATTACGGGGCTGGGGCACCTTCCTTACGAGGAAAGGCTACGGCATTTGGGCCTCTTCAGCCTAGAAAAGAGATGCCTGAGGGGGGACATGATTGAGACATACAAAATTATGCAGGGGATGGACAGAGTGGATAGAGAGATGCTCTTTATACTCTCACATAACACCAGAACCAGGGGACATCCACTAAAATTGAGTGTTGGGCAGGTTAGAACAGACAAAACAAAATATTTCTTTACTCAGTGTGTGGTTGGTCTGTGGAACTCCTTGCCACAGGATGTGGTGACAGCATCTGGCCTAGACGCCTTTAAAAGGGGATTGGACAAGTTTTTGGAGGAAAAATCCATTACGGGGTACAAGCCATGATGTGTATGCGCAACCTCCTGATTTTAGAAATGGGTTATGTCAGAAGGCCAGATGCAAGGGAGGGCACCAGGATGAGGTCTGGTGTGCTCCCTGGGGCATTTGGTGGGCCACTGTGAGATACAGGAAGCTGGACTAGATGGGCCTATGGCCTGATCCAGTGGGGCTGTTCTTATGTTCTTATGGCAATTGGTTGCTGGAGTCTTTGCTTCCCTGTAACTTATTTCCTGACTTTATTTCTTGCCTCCAATGCAGCTGTGTCCCTGGGCCCACTGGCACTGGGGATGGGAGTGATGTGATGAAGCCGCACTTCAAACCCCCCCCCCCCGCATCAGCTCATTGTGATGTCACCTCTAGAATGGTTTTGTTTTGGAGTCAAATGGAGGCAAGGGAGGGCAGGCGGGCCCCCTCCACATTGTACTCGCTGCTCCTAACACTTGGGTAGCAAGTACAGTGCACCTCCCTACACCTGCGGAGACCAAAACAAACTGCCAAACTGCTGCAGGGGAGGGTGGACTGCCCTCCTGCTTCATTCACACTACACCAATGCTCCAATGCTTGCAGGGAGGAGGGTGTCTTTGCTTGCAGGGAGGAGGGTGTCTTTGACTGGAGCAGAGCTCCAGTCACCTCTAATGTCTTTCTGAAGCCTCTGTAGGTGTCAGAAAGCCACCCAGACCCATTTAAGGGTGACTTCCATTTTCACTGAAAACTGGAAGGCCTCTGAACTTCATCCGAAGACCACAGAGGTTGTGGGCTGATGTGTGCAGCCTCTGCAGGCTTCAGAAAGCCTCCAAAGGTGACCAGAGCACAGCTCCAGTTGCCTTCAGAGGCTGCAGGTGAGCTCTTCCCTGTGGGTTTGGAACCTGCAGATGATGAAATCCTCGGGTTCTGAATCCGCTGATAACACGGGACACCTATATTTCTGAGTAAACATGTATAAAATTGTGCTGTCAATTCAGTATGGAAAACAAAGTATTCCTGCCCATCCACCTGCCAAACAAAACAGTATAGGATTAGTTGTTCACTTCTTGTGCCAAGTAGATATCTCTCATTCCCTGTCTGATGATTGATCATAGTTGTTTTGACTACACCATCCTATAGTTACATTTACTCCATACTGTTCTTGCTGCATTGGGTATTTTGTTAGTTAGCTTCGGTCTGGGTAGTTAAATTTAGAAAAAATTTGGTGAGCCCTAGAGGTATGTTTATCGGTCAAAGAGGTCCCAAGATGATACCCAGGGAGTGCTCAGCATAGAGATGTGGAATGGAATCCTACTAAATGAATGGGGCTATTGCACAGTCAGTCTCAAAGGATGAACAGTTTGTAGGGTGGGTGACAAGTTAAGATTTCACATGGATGATTGCTACTCAGAGCCAGGGTCAGGTTACTCAAAAGAAAGGGAAATAAACTGGTTTATACTTGCTCTTTGTCATAGACAGAAGTCCACACTGAAAGGGAAGGGTGGAGTCCTAGAAGAGTTAGGGCCTACTGCAGACCTTGTTTTATACTAAGAAAGCTGTGGTTCATTTGATTCTCCAAAAGTCTTGTCGTATGACTTGGAGTATGGGGCATTTTTTTCCAAGGATATAAACTCTTCTGTTTAACATTCAGAGTGTCTCACATGTGCCATAAGGCCTGTTTGCTGCTACACAAAAGTCGGTTGCACTGGCAGGACAAGCCCCTGGCTGCTGGTGGAGGTGAGTTTCACACTGAGCAGTGTAGTGGCTGAAAGGCGGTGGTGGGAGAGCATTTTGGAGTCAGGGAGGGGACATTCTTAGGCAGGGGAGGGCAGAACAGAATGTGGAACAGGCCCAGGTGGGGGTGGCAGGAATTGGGGAGGCCTTCTTCGCCATATCCTAACTCCAGTCCTGAGTTTGCCCACATTACATGGGGCCACTCAGACTTCCTCCAGCTTAATAGCTGGTGGAGATCCAAATAGCCCCATAGGGTAGGCTGGGGCAAAATCCTCTTACCCTGAGGAGACCTACAGCTGCCTCCTATCCTGTGCTCAGTATCGCACAGGCCATGTTGCCTGGCTGCACCAGCGCAGGTTAGGAGGTGCCTATCTGTCGCGTTTAGAGGCGGTTAGGCAGTTTGGGGCATTTAGGGGTAGTTAGGGCAATATATATGAGTTGACCCATTCACCACAAAATTGAGGATGTACTCATGTACATCCTGATCGCCTCAAGAACTGCACCCTTCAAATTCTATGAATTTGTGATTGTCAGAAATCAGAAATTCTATGAACTTGTGATTATCAGAAAGCAGAAGCTGCTGTAGTATGGAGATGGAGACACCTCTAATCTTGTGATGAGTGGGCTGGCTTGGACCCATTGTACTTCTCTAGTGACATCACTGGAGATATAGTAAACTGGGGAAATGTCTATCAAAAATAATAAGGGAAAGGGATGTCTTTTCCTTTCAGACCCCTGCTGGGTTCCTCTTCTGTTGATGATTCAGAGCAAGCACAAGCAAGGGCCAGGATGAAAGAACCAGGTTCTGTGGTCAAAACTAATGAGGTCTGCAGATTTCACCATTCTGCTGCTCTTCATCCAGATTGATCTAGCTCAGGGGTATCCAAAATATTTGGCAGGAGGGCCACATTGCCTCTCTGACACTGTCAGGGGCCGGGGAAGAAAATTATTAATTGACAGTTAAAATTTGAATAAATTTACATAAGTTTACATAAATGAATTTATTAAAGATGAACTTATATGAATGAATGGAGGTCTTACAATAGCTCCAGGCCTATAAAAGGCCTTGCATAAAGCAAGGCTGGCCTTTCCTTTGCTGCTGCTACTGCATCACGGACGTGAAACAGCAAGCAGTGGAGGCAGCCCTCATCTCACAACTCACACAAGAGGCCAAACAGTCGTCCTCACACTGAGAGCAGTTGCGTTGGGCCAGTGTGGGCTCCAACAAATCTCTGGAGGGCCAGAGGCTCATTGGAGAATGGGGGCTCCCTGAGGGCTGCATTGAGAGGCCTCGAGGGCCACAAGTGGCCCCAGGGCCGGGGTTTGGGCACCCCTGATCTAGTTGACCATCATGGTTGGCATCAGGATATGCTTGGTGAAGAGCCTGGTTTAAAGCCCTTGCACA
Organism: Tiliqua scincoides; assembly: GCF_035046505.1. Lineage (NCBI taxonomy): Eukaryota > Metazoa > Chordata > Lepidosauria > Squamata > Scincidae > Tiliqua > Tiliqua scincoides. The sequence goes on along the minus strand of NC_089825.1, from coordinate 100,809,623 downwards.
TACATAAGCATGCCCCCTGGAGCATCGTATCCAGGTTCATTTCCTCCCAAAGTCAAGACCCCAGCTTATCAGTAGGACAGCAGCAGTGCTGACAGTTCCTTCCCCCCCCCCCTTGGCTTGCTGTCCAGTGGTAGTTTGACTGCTGGGGAGCATAACTAGACTCAGTTATACTGACCACTGGGGCAGAGGAGGAAGGGGAAGTACCTTATCAGGGTCTTTTTCTTCCTCCCTTCCCCAGCATTCAATATGATCAGGCTTGGCAATGTTCCCTGGAGGTGAGTCAGGTCCAGAACAACATTAGCTAATGATGGGAAAAGTCCCCATGAGGCTGCAGTATCCCTGGAAGGTTATGGAACCTGGCATATTCCCAAACAGGCCCACCTTCTGAAGTTTCCTCTGGTCACTCCTTTCCACAATGTGAGAAAGAACCACAGACTGTGGCAAGAAGATCTCTGACAGCTTTCACCATCACTCAGACAACTGCTATGGAGGCAGACCATTTAGCTTAAGTATAGTTGTGTGTCACTTAATGAGGGGGATATGTTCCCCAATCCCATTGTTATGCAATTAGGTTGTTAAACTAAACATCCCACCCAATCTATTGCCTTTGATGTGTAAACAGATACTCCCTGCTAGAAACTAGCTGGCTGAACACTGCATAGGCTACTGGAGATGGGACTGCCTCTTCTTTGCATTAAGTGCCTCTCTGTTGTGTAAACAGATACTCTGCTGCAGGCTATGGAAGACTTGATTGCCTCATTAAGAACCTCTTTGTTGTGCTTTGCCCACTGTCATATATGCGGTCTGTTGTTAAGCGGCGCACACCTATACTGTGGAAATCAGACTGCATCCCTGAATCTAGAATAGGAGCAGGATTTTAAAGTTCAGTTACTGAAAATGGATGTTTCAGTGGAGAAGGTGAGGTAGGACTTGAATTTGTGGTGAATGTAAAAAAGTACTACTGTACTGAACAGGCAAGGATAGAAAGCTATGCCCAGAATCCAAATGCCACTCTCTCAGTTTCATAAGTACATAAGAACTCAGTCCAGTCATATCTCTCTCTCTCTCTCTCTCTCTCTCTCTCTCTCTCTCTCTCTCTCTGGGAAATATGTAGGAAATGTGTCCCACATTTCACTCTTCCCTCTATCCAGAGAGGTTCCAGCTTCAATCTTTACCTGATTTAAGATCTGGAGTATTTGTGGAATGGGAAGTAAATACAACACATATAGATACATTTTTATGTTTTAATTCTACACTGCCTGTACAAAGTAAAGGAGAAATAATAAGAAAGAGATACAATTTTTAAAAAAGTAAATTAATAAGTAAGGGCCTAATCCTATCCAACTTTCCAGCACGGGTGCAGCTGCAATGTAGCCCCAGGGTAAGGGAACAAATGTTCCCATACCTTGAGGAGGCCTCTGTGACTGCCTCCCCAACACAGGAAGCAGTGCATACCCCATTGGCACAACAGCACCAGCACTGGAAAATTGGATAGGATTTGGCCCTAAGTGAAAAAGAGCAGCACACCTTACTCACTTATTCTGACTTTTCTACCATGGCTGACAGTGTGAAAAGGATGGGAGATGGAAAGGGTGCTAATTAGGAGAATGAGATACGGGCCTGGAGGACTAGGCTTCTCCTGTCCAATATCTTGGTCACAAGGAAGCATGACGGACCAAGAGAAGTTGTCAGTTCATCGCATTCGTTCCATAGGCAAGCCACTATTAGCACTATTATAATATCTGCACTATGGGGTGATCATACTGTCCTACTATATATCTACAATAATAGTATGCACAATTACCTGGAATGAGCATTGGGAGAATTTATGTGGAACACGTCATAGAAACACTGTATAGCAGGATAATGATGATGAAAATTGCTTAATTCAGCCAAATTCGGAGTCATGAATTGGCACCTTTAATTTGCAAATAAATTCAGGCCACATTTCCCATCAGAACAATATAAATTTTTAGGTTCAGTAGCTTGCATCCCAAAAAAGCACCAATGAAGCAATGAGACGTTAGTCATGACTAACTTTGGCCCCATTCATTTCAATAGAACTTAACCAGGATTCACTTTCTTTAAACACAACCCATTGTCAGAATAAACAGTACATTACATTACTGAGGTCTATTGGCATCAGCAGGAGTACATGTAATCTAAATTACAATGACATTCAATATGGACCAGATGCCTCATCCCCTCACTTTGAAAACCCAGTCTCCAAGACTATCCAACTGGACATTTCTTGCTCACTTTTCTTCTCAGTGCTTCTTTCACTTCTTTATTTCTCAGGCAATAGATGAGAGGATTGAGAGCTGGCGTGATGACAGCATAGAAGATGGACACTATTTTGTTGAGATTAAAGGGATGGATCTTTCTAGGTCGAGCATACATGAAGACAGTTGTTGAGAAGAAGATGATGACCACAGTGAGGTGCGAAGCACAGGTTGAGAAAGCTTTTTTCTTTCCTTGGGTTGTGGGGATCCGAAAAATTGAAGTGATGATGAACAGGTAGGAAAGAATGGTGACAAAGAGTGGGATCAGGAGGATGACTAAGGCCAGGATGAAATCTACCAGCTCAGCCACAGACATGTCAGTGCAGGAGAGGTTCAGTACAGGGGAGATGTCACAGAAAAAGTGATTTATGACCCCAGGGCCACAGAAGCTAAGCCTAGAGATAAAGATGACCTTGACTAAGGAAATAGAGAAGCCACATGCCCAAGGAAGCACAGCTAGCTGGAAGCACAATCTGTGAGTCATGATGACTGGATAGCGAAGTGGGTTGCAGATGGCCACATAGCGGTCGTAGGCCATGACCGCTAGGAGGACGCACTCAGTGCACATAAGGGAGATGAAGAAGTAGAGCTGTGCCATACAGCTCTGGAAGGAGATAATTTTGCTCAGAGACCAGAAGTCTACCAGCAGTCTTGGGAGTGTGACACTGATATACCAGATTTCCAAGAAAGACAAATTGCTCAAAAAGAAGTACATGGGCTTGTGAAGGTTTCGGTTGCCTTTTACAACGGAAATAATGGTGAGGTTCTCCAGGACTGTTAGGAGGTAGGTGAGGGAAAAGAGTACAAAAAGGAAAAGTTGAATTTCTAGGCCAGCAGGAAACCCCAGGAGAATGAATTCTGAGATCGTAGTTTGGTTCTGCATCTCCAAAATAGATCCTCAGTCTTTATCCACATATGAAACAGATTTCATCTGTTTCATATGAATGAAAATGAATGAAATGTTTCATATGAATGGAAATCTGCTGAAATCCACAAAACTGGACCCAAAACCTGAGGGATACAAGTTAGTAAAGTTAAATTTCCTACTTTAAAAATATAGGAACAGAGATAGAAGGCACAATCCAGGCAAAGTCAGACATTTTAAAGTCCCATTTGTTACACTCAGTGTATTGCTGCTCTTCCATTGAAACTGATTGGTCCTTAAAAAATGCTTAACTTTTGTCTAAAAACAGAGAAAGAATGAAACACATTGGCATGTATTAACTTAGCACAGTAGTCTATATTTTATAAACAAGCACACATACAAAACACAGGTACAAATACCTATCAACAACAACATACAATCAATTATCAGCAAGGTGGTAATAGTTTTGGGGTGTTGTTTTTTTTTTACAAAAATGAGAAGTGCAGAAGGCGGTGTTATGTGTTTTTATTTCATTATCACCAAAAAGTCACACCTCTAATGATCAGGGGGAAAAAATGACAGATGTGCAGTGAATACCGTAATCCCAAATGATTGGCTAGATAGGCAGATATGATAGACAGGCCATTATAACAATTTGTGTGCATTCAGCAATAGTGTTGGTGGATGCAGCAAGTCCAACACACTCTCAACTCACTTTTAACTGATACCAGAATCAAAGAAGACGAAAAATACCTTTTGCTTCAGTGTAGTCACATTTCTAGCCTCAAATTCAAAGCCAAGTCTTTTATTATCATGCCATCTAATGACACTGCCTGTGGTGCAACTGTTAGCTTGCTTTTCATGTTCATCACTGATGGCACTTGGGTAGGTGTCTCTTCTTTTAGCAAAGTCCCTTGGCCTCCTGAGAAGAAACCCAGGAGTGCATGCATTACGGTAGAATTAATGAGGAACTCGGCAGTCTTCCTAATTCCAAATGATTCTGGCGGAGGTTAAAAACATAGCAAAAACCAAGCAATGCCCTAAGTGACATGGTCGTTGTGTTTGCTTTCTGTGGGGCTAGTTTATTCAGTTTAACTTGGGTAAGATTGAAAGATGTAATGGCAAACATGTTCCATTCTATAGGCACATTTCAGTGCAATGAACTTGCCCGTCACAGGGTGTATGGTGCTATTTTTAGTGTGGTCAACTCCACATAACAAAATTTTTGGCCACGACTGCAGAGGCCAGGGTTGTAGTGCCAAGATGCATCATGGGAAACGCAGGTAGCAGTGGCAAAGAAAGAGGTCTCATTTTCTGAACATTGTGTAAGTGGTTTGATGATTTGGATTCTGAGGGTGCAATCCTAACCCCTTATGTCAGTGCTTTCCAGCACTGACATAAGGGCAATACAGCTCTGAGGTAAGGAAACAAACATTCCTTTACTTTGAGGAGGCCTCCGTGAGTGACACCCAACTACAGGATGCAGCACTTGTCCCATTGGCACTGCTATGCCAGTGCTGGAAAGCACTGACATAAGGGGTTAGGATTGCGCCCTGAGACTTGAAATCTACATTTCTCACAGACAAAAGTATGTACTGGAACATATGGCAGGATCAGTGTGACTGTGGGCCCAATCCTATCCAATTTTCCAGTGCTGGTGCAACCGTGCCAATGGGGCGTGCACTGTATCCTGTGGTGGGGAGGCAGTCACAGGAGCCTCCTTAAAGCATGGGAACATTTGTTCCCTTACCTTGGAGCTGCATTGTGCGTTGTGGTTGCACTGGTGCTGGAAAGTTGGATCGGATTGGGCCCTCAGCCAGCAAATCCTGCCCCGGCTGCTGCAATTTCAAAGTTCCATTCCCCACTTTTCCTACACAGGCACACGCTGTCCATGGGAAGATCTTCCCCAGGATTGTAATTGCTGAATCACCAGTATCCACCATCATGTTGATCATCTTTCCTCATTGACAGCATTTGCTGGGCATACGCAAACATTATCTATGGGGAGAAGAGGGGCAGACCTGTGGGAATGTGGTAGAATTCCATTGAAATGCCTCCACTGAAATGTCCATATAGAAAAATGATCCCCTGATGGGGTTGCTTGTATTATTCTGTTGCAGCAAAAACAGCAGAGCATCTTGTAGCCCCATAAAGATGAACAAGTTTATCTGAGCATAAGCCAGGGCCAACCAGCCAATATGGTTAGTTGAAACATTTGTATGGAGTAATGGGTTGGTGAAGCACCAAAATCTTCTTCTGTGTTAACACTGCTCAACCGTATTCTTGTACCCAGCCTTGTTCCTTGTTTGGCAAGGCAAAGAAACTGCCCACCCCACCCACAGTTCTCATATTCCCTTTAAGGGGTCTGCTCAACTGCATAGATTGCTTAGGCTGCTGCACAAAGGCTTGCCACCACTTTCAGATGCACAGCGGTGATGCCACATGTCATTTCTGGACTTCTAGGAACTCTGAGCTCCAAGGTGATCAGAGCTCAGCTATCCAAGGCTTCGAGCTGTGCAACCACGCAGCTGCACAGTTTAAAGGGATCAGTGTCCACCGTTACAGCCAGAGCCTCCTTACTATGCTGGCTGAGCTCTGTGCAACCTCTGAACCTAGCTAAGCAGCGGAGCAGTGGCCACCTGCTGCTAGGAGGTTCTTATTGTGGGACCTCATCTGAATCCTTGTCCCTTTTTTCCCATGATTCAGGGAAGCGACTGAATTTCCAGCCAAAATGAACAGACTTTGATTCTCCAGCCCATGAGTGTCATTTGATTTTCAAAGCAAGTGGGCTGCTGGGTGGATGGTAATGTTGCTGTCTCTCTTTTTACCATATCACTTTCCTTCTTCTCTGCTGCTTCCTTCTTCTCCCCACACCCTTCCCTCTAGCATGGCCCTCCACACCCTCCCACCTTTCTCTCTTCTCTTCCCTGGCTTCCAGTGTTGTCTTCTTTCTTCTTCCCCTTTCACCTAGTGCTGTCTTCAGTTTTGTCCCCACTTCCCCTCTTGTCAGCCCATTTGCCTCCAACATGGCCCTCTGTCTACATTCACGCCAGCATTGCCCTCTCCCCACCCCTACCACTCTTGGTTTCCTTTCTTTCCCCTGATCTCTGCATTTTAAAGAACCTCTGTTTTTCAAGTCTGAACTGGAGCCCAGACAGACTATGCAATCCCAACCTCTCCTAGCTCCAGTGCAGCAATCAGTGCTCCAGTCTAGGATGTCACAAATGTGCTGTAAAGCACATTCTTGACACTTGGATAGTAAGTTGTGTGAGCAAAAAGGCTGTACTGTCCTGCTGGCACTGGATCCAGGCTGCACACCAAACAGAGCAGGTAAGCAGGTAAGCTCTCGAAGGGGCAGGGGAGGGAAGAGAGGGGGCCTAAGAGGGTGGGGCAGGATGGAGAGGGAAGTGGATCAGGCAGGAATGGTGGCTCATGGAAACCCATCTGCACTCCTTGACATGGGGCTGCCTGGACTTGCACCAGTGATTTTGCTAGTGCAGAGCTGAGTAGCCCCATTGTGCAGGCTGGAGCCTTACCTTACAAATGCCCCCTTACCTCGAGGAGACCTCCAGCTTGCTCTTAACCAGCGTAGGATATGGTGTGGGCTGCATGGCCCCTGCACTGGTTAGGATTGGGCTATCAGAACATGATCTAAACCAGGGGTGTCCAAAGTTTTTGGCAGGAGGGCCACATCATCTCTCTGACACTGTTCTGGGGGCCGGAGAAAAAAAATAAATTTACATTTAAAATTTGAATAAATTTACATAAGTTTACATAAATGAATATATTAAAGATGGACTTATATGAATGAATGAAGGTCTTGCAATAGCTCAGGGCCTATAAAAGGCCTTGCACAAAGCAAGGCTGGCCTTTCCTTCGCTGCTGCTACTACATCACAGACGTGAAACAGTAAGCAGTGGAGGGAGCCCTCATCTCACAGCTCTCACAAGAGGTGAAACAGTTGCACTGGGCCAGTGCGGGCTCTAGCAGGTCTCCGGAGGTCCAGAGGCTCATTGGAGAATGGGGGCTCCCTGAGGGCTGCATTGGGAGTCCTCGAGGGCCACAAGTGGCCCCAGGGCTGGGGTTTGGGCACCCCTGGTCTAAACCTATATTTTTTTGGAAACTATCTTGTGGTCACTGTTAGCCTAATTAGAACCTAAATTCTCCTCAATTAATTCTGCACCAGACAAATCCGGACCCAAGATAGCAGATTTGCACATACAGTAGCAGACATTTGTGTGTGTGGGAGCAGAATTTGCAAAAACTATTATTATATTGTTTCCTTGGTGATGTAGCTGTTTGCAGTTCTTTCATTTGACCATAGTTTGGGTATTGGAACACAAGGATGCCTGAAGTCCTTTAGATCAGTGGTTTTCACAACTTTTAGACCAGGACCCACTTTGCAGAATGACAATCTGTCCAGGACCCACCGGAAGTGATGTCATCAACCTGGAAGTTCTGTCATGGCTGGACGTGACATCATCAAGCAGGAAGTGACATCACTTTTCTCACCTAGTAGTTCATAAACTGCAAATGACAAGAAAAAATAGTCCAGCTCAGAAGCTTGTTTCAATTCTCATCACACACTCCCATTGTTACCAAGCATCCCACCTGTTCACTGTATTGAAGGGAGAGTATCTCATGGTTTTTTATTAGCTTGGGTTGGGTTATTTCTTAGCCATTTTCCAATAGCAAAGTACAAGGAGAAAAAAACCATTTAAATCTTGACACATATGTAAACCTATTTAAACCTCCCCCATTTCAGGGATCTGCTGAGGTTTAAGTGCCTGGAGGGGGGTGGGAAGGGCAGAGCTGGGCTGGATGCAAGTGGGGGAGAGGGGGCTGGATCACAGGGCAGAGCTTGAGCTGGAAGGAGGAGGTGAAAGAGAAAGCAAAACAAACAAACCTGCCCCCCATTTGCAGGGAGAGGCAGCAGCCCACTTAAAGACAATCCAGCAGGGCTCCCTTAGACACTCAGCAGCCACACTCACTCCTGTGCGCCTGTGCAAGCCGCCCTTTTGCTCCTGGGAGGAGCTTTGACTACACACAGGCAAGCTGAGGCAAAGGCAGTTCCAGCTTCCAAGGTGGCGCCGGCTGCCTAATTTGCCAGTTTCCAAGATGGCCGTCTGCATCTTTCGGTGACCCACCTGACCTCAGTTCATGACCCACCAAGTGGGTCCCAACCCACAGTTTAAGAAACCCTGCTTTAGATGCACATTTCAAAATGGGTTGCGGGCTTGAGTCTTGACATAGCCGCCTGAGAGAATTTGCTGGTTGAGCTGCTCAGTTTCATCCACAAAAAGAGGCAAGACTTTATGATGGTCCCCTTAATTGTCTAGACAGCGAATAAAACTAAAGCAACAAATCCAAAACTAAATGTCAAGACCAAAAACCATAGCGACAAAAGCCATTAGACAGTCAACAAAATCAAAACAATAAAACATATCTCCTATCCTTGGAGCGAAGTGAAAAATAGTAAAAAAAAATCTCTGAAGCTCATGAAAATGTGGTGTCAACCAATGTGAACCTTGGATCTTGAGTATAAGGCGGTTTGGAATGTGACTCTTAGCAAATGGAACTAAATGAAGTCCTTCATGCTATTATTCCCCATGAAGGTGAATATTGAATAAATGAGAATGGGGCTGATTCCCTGATGGATTTATGAAGAATGCCTATGAGAACTGATACTTTCTAGAGACAGAGGTTGCTCCCATATAGAAACTGAAACACAGCTTATGAAGACGCTAGATAAATTTATTTTTTCAGAGAAGTGATTCAACATGTTACTGAGATACATGAGGGCTCATCGTCTTCATGACTCTGGTAAGTATTCTTACAATTCAGATAAAATGATATGCCCCTGATAGTCATGATGGAACACAGTCATGGAGATGTATGTAGCCTTTGTATATATGTAAACTTTGTAGACAAATCCATTCAAGTTTTAAGATATTTTTGCAGAGTTAATTAGAACTGCTGGAGACCTACAGTCCATGAAGCTAAATTGCAACTAGCTCTTCTCAGTTAGTTCATTTGAAAAAAAAAGTCACATAGATATTTAAATTAATGATCAATATGGTACTGAGATTTGGGATTGGATGTGGGTGGAATGGATTCACACCCTTTCCAAGCATACATCTAAATGAGTGATCCTGGGCAAGTGATTATGATACAATCATAAATTTGAGGGCAGAACGAAAATGAGGCCATCATGTCCAGTACCCTGCAATGTTCCACACCAAGATCAGGCAACACAATCCTGATCTGAGTGTGCTATAAGAGGAGGAAGATTTACCACATAGTGCCAGAGAGCACGAGACAGCATCGATCAAGTGAGGCCGCAGTCCTAACCAACTTTCCAGAACTGACATAAGGGCAATGCAACTCCGAGGTAAGGGAACAAACATTGCCTTACCTTGAGGAGGCCTCCATGACTGCCCCCCAACTGCAGGATGCAGCACATGCCCCACTGCCACAGCTATGCCAGTGCTGGAAAGTTGGTTAGGATTGCCCCCTTAGTCTCTTTCAATTCCATTAGTGCAAGTGAGGAGTCTTTGCAGAGCTGCCCACTTTAAACCCTGAGGAATAAATGGTTGTGAAAGCTTTCAAATTGAGATAAAGTCATTATCCATTAGGTGGTAGTGGTTGGCAACCTTCAGTCTTGAAAGACTATGGTATAAGCCTACAGCATCTGGTATTCCCAGGCAGTCTCCCATCCAAATAATAACCAGGCCTGACCCTGCTTAGCTTCCAAGATCAGATAAGACTGGGCATTTAGATACTGTAGTTTTTCAAAACAGAACTCATAATCACCACTCAGATGGCTCATCCTCCTTGCAATGGGGCTTCATCAGAGATTGTCACACAAGGTGCTGGGCTAGGATCACCAATCATTCAGGATTGGCCTGGAGTCTCCAGAAATTTTTAATCATGGTTGGCTGTGTAAGAAACCATGTGCACAACCTCCTTTTGTATACTCACAATATATGTTCAGAAGCCCAATTCAATGCAAGTATGCGCCTATTTGAATTGGGGCAAATATTATAACCCAGGACTACTGGATCTTCCTGAAGATATTTGAGATAAAATGGTATCCCGCAGTCCATTAAAGGACTTGAATCAGTTAAAAACAACACCCACCTACTCATTGAATCATAGACTATGCCAGGCCTCCACAACTTGTAATCCACCAAACTGAATGTAGCATGCTAGCTGTTTATCACAGCCACCTAGACAAATCTCTTATTTTTTGAACCTTATCTGTAAACAAATACAGAGAGTGGTCAATTCACAATTGCTTGGTGGTGTTCAGCTTGGTGAGTTCCTGAGTCTCCTGTTTGGTTTAATCTTGGTTTCCATGTATTTTCAACACTAGTCCATAATAATATTTTCATTATTTCTCTCTAGGCAAATCGCTTGATAAATCAAACCACCATCACAGAATTCATCCTTCTGGGCTTTGGAGAGCACCCAGAAGTGCAGCCTCTCCTCTTCTTGCTGTTGCTATTCATCTACATCATAGCCATGACTGGGAACTTGGTCATTGTGGTCTTGGTGGTGAATGACAGGCGTCTTCACACACCCATGTATTTCTTCCTGGGGAACTTGTCCTGTCTGGAGATTTGCTACACCTCCGTTATCCTGCCGAGAATGCTGGCCAGTTTCCTCACAGGGAATAGAGCCATATCATTCTCTGGTTGTTTCGTTCAATTATATTTATTTGGTTTCCTGGTGACTGCAGAAACTTGTCTTTTATCAGTCATGTCTTACGATAGATATTTAGCTATTTGCCACCCATTGCAATATCAACTCCGTATGAACAGTAAGATCTGTGTTTCTTTAGCAGCCGGGTCTTGGGTAAGTGGTTGTTTCTCGGTCTCTGTGGTGGTGATATGGATGGCACAGTTGACCTACTGTGGCTTCAGTGGAATTGATCATTTCTTCTGCGATTTCATCCCACTGAGTAAACTGGCCTGCAGTGACACTTCACTGATGATGCAGGTGGCCTTGATGCTATGTTCGGTATTCACTTTTCCTCTATTTATGTTGAACATAACATCATACATTTGCATCATATCAGCCATTTTGAGAATTCCCACCACCTGTGGGAGGCACAAGGCCTTTTCCACATGCTCCTCCCACCTTATTGTAATCACCCTGTTCTATGGCACTTTAATGATTGTGTACCTCCTCCCAGAGGTTTCCATACTGAGGAACTTGGCCAAATTGTTCTCTGTTTTCTACACCATCCTGACTCCAGTGGTCAATCCTCTCATATACAGCTTGAGGAACAAAGAAGTGAAGAAAGCTCTGAAAACACTGATCCAGAAATTCAAGTCTCCTTAAGAATTTCAAAAAAGTGTATACAAGTTATATCGCCTTATCCACTGAAGCTCCGTTCCAGTGGATTTAAAAAAACAAAATCAGTGGATAACAAATCAGTGGAAAATGTATGTATGTATGTATGTATGTATGTATGTATGTATTGATTGATTGATTGATTGATTGATTGATTGATTGATTGATTGATTGATTTTTTATACTGTTTTTCTGATACCGAAAGCGGTAAATTAAGCTTTAAAAATAGTTTTAAAGACCCACTTTCAGATTTATTGCTCCTCTATTGTCACCCCAGAATGCACTGGTATATACACTAGATGATGTGAATAATGGAATCAAATGTAATGAAACTATAATTATTTAACTGCATGATAGGAAATTGGATTTTGCTGCTTTTCCCCCTTGTTACAAGGCATTTAAAGGTGGACCTCAGTATCACTCATGAGTCAAATCAGAAATCAGTGGTTACTGAGGTCCCACCTGTAGTTGCTCCACAAGTTTGACAAATGTAAACAAAGAAACTGAGAAAGGTGATTGACATTGTGCATGTGTATGTCTTACTACTAACAAGAAAGGTACTTTGATGTTTAAATAGTACAGAACTAGTTGTTACTAGTTACTAATTTATATAGTTAATGAATACTCATATTTGTGTTCCAACCTCTAACAACTAAGGCATGTTTTATGATGGCATGAGCAACTGATATGATGGTTGCATCAAGCTGTAAACAAGGCCGGTTTAACAATAAGGCTGATTGAAGTGGCTATTTCAAGTGGTGGGTTGTGGGGGAGCACTGAACAGTTTGCCTGCCAACCCCTCTGCCTTGTCTCCCATGGGGCTGCTTCAGTTGGCTCTGATCCGCTTCCCAATCACTGGGAGTGAGTAGGGAGGACATTGGAGCAGCAACAACTCACCTCTTCCTCCAGTGACACTGGGGGAAAAAAGAAAAAGAAAACCTTACTCTCTAGCCAACACAGAATCAGGACCTCTGAGTGCTGGCATTGGGTTGGCTGGCATAATACCTCATTGCTCCCTCCCCTTAGATTTTCCTACAAACCAGATGTCACTACATTTTTAATGTAGTGTTTAATGTATACCCATGCATCAGGTATACAAATTTTGCCATGCTTGCAAAATTGTTGAACATTTTGCAAGCACGTTGTACAGCTGGGCCCTTTTTTATCTGCAGGTTTGGAACCCACAGATTTTACTCACCATGGGTTCCGAACTGCTAGTTCGGAACCCAGATGGCCCCATCTGACCTTCTGGACATGACTAGAAGTGACTTCCAGTTGTGTCCAGGAGGCTTTCTGAGGGAGGCTGCATGTGGTTTTTCCAAAATCCATTGGTGCCTTTCCCACACTTTGGGGAGCTTTCGGAGGCCTGGAGAGGTGCCTCTGATCATGTCTGGAGGTCAAGTGATTATACATGAGCTTTGGCATCTGTGGGGTTTCCAGAAACAGAATTCCCATGGATGCTGAGGGCCATCTCTTCTCCTGTATGCGTGTCAAGCTGAGGAAAGTCTCACCAGGACCTGGGGTGGTGAGTGTCCAGTTTTCCATCTCTCCCCACTCCAACTTGTTTTCTTACTTTTGCCAAGGAGGACTCCATTCCTGTGATAAATTCCCTACTCTCTGTTGTTCAAAGACAGACTGTTCTAACAAGCTTTATGTAGTAGTAGTTTGCTTATAGCTACTGTTTTGATGAAGTGTTAAGATGGTTATGTTGAATGTAGTATACTGTTGTTTGTTAGAAGCTGAAGGATACAGTTAAAATAAATTAATCACTCATTTAAAAGTCTCTGTGGCTCCAAGCACATCTACTTTGCAGCTGGAATCAGATCAACACAGGGCTAAGTAAATATGAAAAAAATGTTCTGGCACTTTCACTTAAACATTGGGCAGCCCAGTGCAGGTTAGGAGAGTGTTGAGGTCATTTTGGGGTAAGGAGATTTTTTCCCCTTTTCTCAAACCCGAGACTGCCCTATCAAGCTACTCTGATCTCTGGCAGCTGTTTAGCTGACGCAAACCTGAGCAGCCGATGTAAGGCAGCCTGGCCCATGAGTATGGGTTAGGATTTGGTGCAAGCTGCTGCCACCAATCCCATCCAGGCCCTATCCTCCCCTGTTCCACCCTTCCCACACTCCTGGAACCCCCTCCTGCCACCCACTCCCACCCTGTGCCAGCTGGTACAAACTTTCGTCATCCAGCTGGCTCAGCTGCCCTGATGAGCTGGCGTGGGGCTCTGCACCAGCCCAGCCAACTCCTGAGCCAGCACAAACATGCCTTATGGCACACTTGGAAGCTGGCGCAGGGAGGGCTGCACCAACTCAAACCAATATTTGGATTGTGCCCTTACACGGAAATAAGCCCCTATTTTTCTAAAAGTGTGCATTGTCATGCAAATTAATATTAATCTCTGGCTGCAATCCTAGCCACACTTTCCTGAGAGTAAGCCCTGTTGAACAAAATAGGACTTACTTCTGAGTAGACCTGGTTAGGATTGTGCCCTCTGGGTGTGAACTTCTGTAAATGTCAGCACATTTCAGGTTAAACTTCCAAAGGAAGGGCAAGCAAATATTAAAATTGCACATCAGTCTTACTGTGCAACGAACACTTTGACAAAACTTTATTTAACACTTAATGCAGGAAAAAGGAAAATCCATCCAGACATCATAACACCTTGAAAAAAAATACAAATTCTGCCCTTCCTTATATAAAAGGTATATTTAGGAGAAGAACATAACCGATCCCATAAACATCATTCAGGATGAAAAGCACTTGTATTACTCACTGGTGTTAGGCGCATGTATTGATATTGGCGACTGTCATTAAAGTGTGTATGAACATGTTGTATTGAGCATGTAGTTTAGCTGTGAATGTGTGTGGGCTATTTTTAGCCTAAGTAGAAACCATGGGGAAGATCAGAATTGGGTACTTGGTGCATGGGGAGGAGTATTTAATCCTTGTCCCTTATGCCGTGATCCTGAGAAATGCAATCCTGAATTTGCTCTTTGCTTCAGAAGGGAAACTCCCATTGGTGCCAGTGGCACATTTCCACCTGACTCATCAGGATCACATGCCAAACAGAAAGGGTTAAATACCCCTTCCCTAAGCACTATGGTCCTGATCCTGATTGTCTGTCTCCTTCCCCCCCCCCCCATCTGAGATGTTTTCTTACAGGGTGAAACTAAACATTTCACATAACATGGTCCTGAGTGAGAGAACTTATCTCCATTGCAAAATTATTTCATGCTTACATCACTTAAATTGCCATGGCAAACTCCTGCTAATTGAGCAAATAGGTACTCTCCTTTTAAAATAGTTTCCTCTTATATTTAGCAGGGAGAGAGCAACAGTCCCTCTTCACCCCAGCATGGTGTCTTTTCTAGTGGCTGTTGCTTGTGTTAGTCCTGTGTTGTTGTTGTTTTTAGATTGGGAGCCCTTTGGGGATAGGGAACCGTTTATTGATTTCTTTTACTATGTAAACCACTTTGTGAACTACTCTTGTTGAAAAGTGGCATATAAGTATTTCTAATGATGATAATAATGACTTCTTCCAGTGAATCCTGGGAACTGCAGCTTGGTGAGGGTGATGAAAATTCTTTGTCAGAGTCCACTTGAGTTTGCCCCTCTCCAGAAATATACACACTATTCAGGGTTCCTTGGCATAAGGGGATGGCTGTTAAACCAGTTTAAGTCTTGTAGTGTAGATATCCCAGAAAGTGGCAGAGAGAGATATTTTGGCACATCGGAACCGAGGAGTCCATTTGCTTTTGCCCATACACTTCCTCTTCTACCAACAAACCATGATCAGGGTGCCAATATTTTTCATAGACACTCGGTTGATGCTCAACTGCTTCTTCAGAGCGTCCTTCACTTCTTTGTTCCTCAGGCTATAAATCATTGGGTTGAGCAGTGGCGTGACCACCGCATAAAAGACAGATGCCACTGTGTCCAGGTCAGAAGGAGAAGGAGAGATGGGCCGAACATATATGAAGATGACTGTGGCATAGTAAATCACTACCACAGTGAGGTGTGAGCCGCAAGTCGAGAAGGCCTTCTGCCTCCCACTTGCTGAGGGGATGCGGAGGATGGTGGAGATGATGAAGGTGTAGGAGATCATGGTGAGCAGGCAGGTGCTGAGGATCACAAGGGAGGCCAGCACTGTGACCAGGGTTGAGCTGAGAAAGGCATTGTCACATGAGCGCCTCAGCAGGGGCCCGGCGTCACAAAAGAAATGGTGGATCTCCTTAGGGCCACAGAATGAGAGCTGGGAGATGAGGAGAATGGGAACCAAAGGGGCCAGGAATCCACCCACCCAGGCTGCTGCCACCAGCCAGGTGGTTAGTTGCAGAGTCATGAGAGATGGATAGTGCAATGGGCGGCAGATGGCCAAGTAACGGTCGTAGGCCATGGTGGCCAGAAGGAAACACTCAGTGGAGCCCAAGGCAAAGAAAAGGTAGAGTTGAGTTATGCAACCGGTCACAGAGATGGTACTCCCACCAGCCAGGAAGCTCTCCAGCATCTTGGGCACAGTGGAGGTGGTGTACCAGATCTCCATGAAGGAGAAATTGCCAAGGAAGTAGTACATGGGGCGTTGCAGCTTGCGGTTTTCTTTGATGACAAAGATGATGACTACATTGGCAGTGACGGTGAGAACATACATGAAGAAGAACAGGATGAAGGACAGCAAACGGACCTGGGCAGAAGCAGGGAACCCCAGGATGATGAAGGCCTTTACCACACTCCTGTTGGTGGACTCCATGTCAGCATCCTCTGTTGGCAATGAAGGTGTGGAGGAAGGGGAGAAAGGAAAGAAACTGTAATTAGCACTGGTGGCACATTTGAGATATTGCAGTGGTTCGGATTTGTTAATGAGGGATGTGAGGTTTGGACATTGTCAATATTCCCATATGAATATTTATAAACCCAGAAGAAGGTAATGAAAGTCCACATTCATTGGTTATGTCCCTCCTTGTAGCACCTACATTAATGCATGCTGCCAAATCTCATTCAGAAGAATGTCAGCATTTGCTAGTGTATTCCTCAGACCTTATTTGCCCAAGTAGCAGAATAAAGTGGAAAATCCAGAGGTGGTAACTTGAACTATACATTGGCAACCCATCCTATCCTGCCCACAGCGGTGCAGAAACAGCCCCTGCTGTATCCCACACGGGCAGAGAGGCTGATGAAGGTCTCTTTGGGTAAGGGAACATCAGTTCCTTTAGGGGTGTCAAACATAAGGCCTGGGGGGCCGGATGCGGCCCTCGGGCTCTCAGCGGCTGAACAGTACTGAGGTGTTACTGCTGAAAAGGCAGCCCACGTGAAAATTGGGCTCTCCCATAACTTGAATTATGATCAAGATTTATATATACCCTGCTAATTGGGTAATTACATATACCCTGCTAATTATATATATACCCTGCCTAATTATATATACCCTGCTAATTGGGTAAGAGGCACTTTTTCAAGTGGGTGCTCCTTTTTTTAGCAGGGGGAGAGTAACTGGCCCACCTCACCCCAGCACTGTCTGTTCTAGTGGCTGTCTGCTGGTATTCATTTGCATCTTTTTAGATTGTGAGCCCTTTTGGGACAGGGAGCCATTCGTTGTTTGATTTTTCTCTGTAAACCGCTTTGTGAACTTTTAGTTGAAAAGCGGTATATTAATACTGTTGATAATATTTTCTCTTCTGTCATTTGCAGCTAATGAGCTCCTAAGTGAGAAAAAGTTCTTATTTTTTTGTTATGACCTGTTTACTGACATCACTTCCTGCCTAGCGACATCACTTCCAGCCCTCAGCAGGCATCATGAATGCTCTTCGGCCCTCCGTATGAAATGAGTTTGACACCCCTGATTTACCCCATGTTGGGCCTATGGGTAGATGGAATAGGGAGGAGAAGAACATGGTGGAAACCAGGGTGAGGAGGGGTGTGTTGAGGCAAAGATGGGGAATTCCCCTTCTTGCCCTTGATCCGCCTTCCTGGGTCCACTTGAACTTGTGCCAGCAAAATTGCTGCTACAAATCTGGATCAGCCTGTTTGGGCAGTGGAGGCTTACCCCTGGGCAAGAGAACAAGTGTTCCCTTATGCAGAGAAGACCTCAAGGAGCCCAATCCAATATAATACATCCCCCCCCCCCCACACACACACACACTGATGCAGCAGCACCACTACAGCATGCATTGTATCCTGGGTTAGATAGGATTGAGCTATTTAAATTGCATTGACTTCAATGGTGCTTAGACAGGATTCACTTTCATTGGGTGCTGCCCAGAAAAAGGGAATAGACATGATTAAGGGCCTGATCATATCCAACTTTCCAGCACTGATGCAACCACATTGCAACCCTGGGGAAAGGGAACAAATCTCCCCTTACCTTGAGGAGTGGGTTACCTCAGAATACCAGATGCAAGGGATGGCACTGGGATGTGGGTCTCTTGTTGTCTTGTGTGCTCCCTGAGGTATTTGGTGGGCTGCTGTGAGATATAGGAAGCTGAACTAGATGGGCCTATGGCCTGATCCAGCGGGGCTGTTCTTATGGTCTTAGAGTTCCGCGACTGCCCCTCCATCGCTGGAGGTAGCACATGCCCTGTTGGTATGGCTGCATCAGTGCTGGAAAGTTGGATAGGATTGGGCCCTAACACACACTCACGCCCCCCCCCCAAGCAGGAACAGGTGAGAGGGCTGATGAAAGCTGTTTCATACTTTACATGGCTAGCACACTGATGCACAATGTTACACCTGTGGATTGACATTGCTAAAATATGCTGGGATATGCACATTTCTAGATATTTGGAGGGGGCAACAAACTTTCCAGTATGTGTCCTTAATGTTTAGGATCCAGAACACTGATGAAGGAAACTCTGTTGTAACACAATTGCTGCTCTGAGATCATATTATGAGCACACAGTTTTCCCATACTCTTAGTTGAACTGCACCAGAAATGAAGGAAGGGTTCACTTGGGAAAACAGATGATTGTCCTTCTCAAGCTTTGTCCAGCACTTAGCTTATTCTGTCTACCATATGCCTTGCCAGGGAATAGCACAGGACAAAATGCAGGATGAACAACTCATCATTTTTAATCTGCATGTGTGTGATGGTGGTGGTAGTGAGCGGGTGTGGGTAAAGGCACATTTTCAACCCAACCACCATTCAGTTTCTCTTGCTTTGGGCTCATGGACTGACATCTTAGGGTAACCCAAAATGAGAAACTACAACCAAGGGGAACTTGACTGGAGATCAATCATCCACAGAACTATTGTAGAGACATGCATCCAGAAAAAGAACATGACAGAAAACTAGGACCTTCTTCGTAGCTATATCCAGTGAATATTATTTTATCGTTTCCACATAGACACATTCAGATGGCTGCTTTTAAAAGAAGTGCCATGTCCACAAACCATGATTTCAGAAAGACCACTTGGTTTTTCTCTGTCTCTCTCTCTCTCTCACACACACACACAGAGGAGTTAGTCACCCAGTCAATGCTTACTAAGACACGTTCTATGACACACACATAAAAACAAGAAATGCCTTCAAAAATTAAACTGAAGGGCCATTAACAAGGCAATCCTATGGATTTCTACTTAGCAGTAAGCCCCACTGAATTCATTGGGACTTAAGTATTATAGCCCTGGTTCAGCATTCTGCTTCCAGCAGTGGTCAACAAAATACACTCCCCTGGGGGGGATTTTGAAGATCTAATCAGGGTTTTAATTATTATGTCAGGAGAGCATTCCGAAGCATCCAACGTTTGCAAAGTAAATGAACATAAGAAGGGTTGTACTGGATCAGACCAAAGTTCCATCCTGTCTTAGAATTCCATTCCCCACAGTGCTCCGCAGCTGCCTTTCGGAAGCCCAAAAGCAGGAGATGAAGCAATATTCCTCTCTCACTCTCTCCTCTGCACCTGGTATTCAGAAACATACTGCCTCAATCTGGATGTAGGATACAACCTTCACGACTAGTAGCCATTGTCAGAGCTGTCTTTTACAGCATTAATACAAGCTAAATTTGTATTAGAGCAAGGAAAGAATGCAAGTCTTTGATTTTCATAAAGCTCTTTTTCAAGCAGAAAGATAAACTCAAAAACTGCTTTTTTCAGTTAGAACCAATGGATAGTGTTGAACATAAGAACATAAGAAGAGCCCTGCTGGATCAGGCCAAAGGCCCATCTAATCCTGTTTCCTGAATCTCACACTGGGTCACCAGAGGCCTCAAGGAGCACACAAGACATCAAGAGACCAACATCCTCATGCCACTCCCTTACTCCTGGCATTCTGAATGGCCTACTTCAAAACCAGGAGGTTGCACATATCCAACATGGCTTGTAACCTGTGATGGACTTTTATACTAGAAATGTGTCCAATCATTTTTTAAAGGGATCTAGGCAGATGCCATCATCACATCCTGTGGCAAGGAGTTCCATAGACGAATTGCACACTGGATAAAGAAATATTTCCTTTTGTCTGATCTAACCCTACACTAAATTTTATTGGATGTCCCCTGGTTCTGATGTTGTGTGAGAGAGAAAAGAATGTCTGTTTGAGAGGGAAAAGAACATCCCATATTATTGTTGGACTTATCCACACAGTACTGTGTCTCTATACGAACATAATGAGTAGCTTGAGAAGTTTATCCTTCTGATCCTGAATTAATACATCATTTAAATGAGTATATTAGGATGCAATCCTATAAGACTTTCCTGGGAACAGGTCCCAATGCATTCAGTGAGACTTTGGATTAAACATGTGTAAGTTTGAACTGTTAAGGATCTAGCATGTTTGAATAGGACAAGGATGGGAACATCTTTCACTTACAGCCAGAAACATCCACCAACGTCAACTAGTTCCATTCTACTGGACAGCATGCAAGCTCATGAATTGTAGCCATGAATATTCAGGGTTTTAATACTGAACCATCTCAGAAGTACAATTTCACTTTTACCTCCAGTTATGTATATGGGCTTACAAAGTTATTTTGAAGGATGCTGGAGAAAAGGAAAATAAACCCATTGCAGAACAACTGCATAAAGGCTGTTCAGAATTCAAAATGTATCCATTCATTTAAAATTCTTCACCATCACCAGCCTTCAAAACCTGCTGGTATCACATGGAGAGCTTGATGTGCTGGCTGATGCACAGGCTGGCACATGGAGTTGCCTCTATGCTTCCCATGCTTTCGCCAAATCCTGGTTTACATAAGTGAACTGGACTTTAGCAGGGGTAATTTAATTTGGTAATAAGGGAGGGCAAATATTTGGAAGGAAGGAATTGCTCACACAGCTGGGCTTCATTTCTTACTTTGAACAACATTAGACAACCCAATAAGTATTCAAAGCTGCCTTTGAATCACATACCCCAAAATGAATATTTGGGGACTGAGACAATATTTTGAGCATAAAAAGATCCCAACTTGATCAGATGAAAAGTCCATCTCATCCCAGCCATTGTCGCCAGTAGCAGCATGTCAGATGCTCCTGGGAAAATGAGAAGCAGGTATGGTGGCAACTGTCTTCCCCTACAGTTTGACCCCATTGCCTGTTATGCAGTCAGAGATAGCCTCTGAAGAGGGAGGTTCCATTATATGTCTACCCCCTCCCTTTTTTCAACCACCTAAACTAGTGCACATCACCACATTCTGTGACAGATAATTTTACACATTAACCATGTATTCAGTGAAGAACATCTCTGACTCAATATATATTCTGTTTGGATCATATGCTTCAGCCTTTCATTGTAAAGAAAAGTGTTCTAACTCCTTGATCATTTTGGTTTGGTTTCCCGTTTGTGTGCACTCTCTAGCTCTTCACATTCACTTGTCTATATAAGCAATGAATTCAAAACAATAAAACCAAAATTGCATGCAAACTTGACTTATTAATACAGTTTGTAAATGCTGTGTGTGTGTGAGAGAGAGAGAGAGGGAGGGAGGGAGGGAGAGAATCTATCAGTGGCCTCTCAATAGAGGGTGAACATCCATAGGACATACAAAAATTGCTGGCTATCCAGGTAGTAACAGTCCCATCTAAATTAATAGGAAAAATGAAATCCTATGAAAAGGGTGACCTGTTATAGAAGATTATCAAGTTAAACATCAATGTCAAACTACTTCATAAATGAATACCATTTTCAGTGAATTCCAAAGTCTGTCAGTCAGTTTGCCAGTCTGTCTGGTTCTCCCATATGGTAGCATCTTCTACTGTCCTCATACTTCCTGTCTTGTGTTGGTTTCTTTCCAACCTAAAGGAAGACTTATTTGTATTGCCTAAGACATAGAAAGCAGCAAATGTTTTCTGATGCTGGTATTTCAAATGATGCTTCACAGACACAGGAGACCTAATTCGCATCTCTAAGCAGATAACCGCAGGGATATGTTCACTAACAATCAATTATTGACATATTTTGTATGTTTTTTTTTTACCTATAGGACATAATTCCAGTTTTGTTTACATAGTTGTACAAAAATTACTCCCTGGATTACACCCAGGGATAGCAGTGCGAGATCAGGCACTGCCTAATGGCACAGAGCTATCTAAAGGCCCACCTGGTCAGACCAAGTCTTGAATCTTCAGTACTGGTGAAAGGGTAGTGCCCAGTGTGCCATCAGGAAAAAAAAAGCAGTATGTGCCATGGAGATTCCAGTGCAGAATTTTGCTCCAGCACCCCCAGCAACCGCGTTTAATCCAGTCATGACTGAGCAAGTCCTGTTGAAAGTCCTGTTGAAATTAACAGCATGTTAATTTCAACAGGTTCAGTTAATTTCAACAAGTCCTTTTGAAATTAGCAGAGGAAGATAGTTCCAATGCCTTTGTCCCATTGATTTCAATGGTGCTTTGTCGGGATTCACTTTCCTTGGACACACCCATGAAACTAAAGGAAAGGGAAGGAAGGATGATCAAGATCATAGCTAAAAGAGGTATGTAGGGGCCTGCCTGACTCTGGAAAATGTCGGGTCACTTGTTTAAGTATTCATTTTTCTTTTAAGACAGCAGTCTCCAAACTCAAGACCACTATGCACCAGAAAAGCCCTCCCTGTTTCGAGCAGCGCTTGCCGCACTGCCACTTATCTTTCAAATTCCCATTGAGTTTTGAGTTTTTCCAGGCGCAGGGATGCCTGTGTAAAGTGCTAACTCCCCCTGGCCTTCAGAGCCAGTCATGGCTGCAAAGCCTTTGCTTTCACAGCTGTGACTGACTCTGAAGAAAGGGGGCGGGCACGCTTTACACAGGCTGAAACCTCCCACTCTGCCCCCCACCCACTCAATATAGTGTTTGCCTTTTCAGCATGGCTGCCCTAGCGAGGGGACAAAGGAAAGGATTGGGTTGCTCAGTGCCTATCCCCATTATTTTGACAACTGCATAACATTGAAAGCGTTTTGGAGAAAAATTGAAAAAAGTGTGAGTGAACACTAGAAATCAGGTTACTACTACTACTACTACTACTACTACTACTACTACTACTATTACTATTATTATTAATTGAACTTGTAATCCACCTTTCTCCTCAAAGGGCTCCCAAGGCGGATAACAACAATCACTGGCATACTTGGGGGGGACAAGCGGGGTGATGATGACGTCACCACAATTACTTCCAGGTCACTTGCACGGGGGGGGGGGCAGAGAAGGAGGGCGAAATGCCGTGTGGGGGGCAGAATTCTGGGGGTTGCCCCAGGCATGGGGACCCCCAGGAACGCCACTGACAACAATTAAAAGCCATAGAATACATAAAAATATAAAATTATAAAATACAATTTAAAAATAAGTAATAAAACAGCAAGGCCAGCAGCAATAAAATGAGCAGTATAAAAGCAGTTATTAAAAAAGTTATTAAAAAGCAGCCATCATGTTCTCTATCAATCAAACGCTTTATGAAATAGGGAAGTCTTCAGGCCTGTGTTCAGGCCTGTGTTCAGGAAGGTGAACAAAGAAGGAGCTGTTCAAACCTCAAAGGGATCAGATTGAGATCAGATGTGTTTCTGGGTGGGGTAGGGAGTGGGGAGGGAGGTGGAATGGGGTTGGGATCAGTGACAGTTGCATGTGGTACTATTCAGATTCCTACAAAACTTTGTCCTCTTCCCCGAGGGAAAGCTTCATTCCAACTATGGGGATTCTCAAGTCTGACCTGGCTATTTTGCTGGCATATATTTGAGCAACTCTGTGCCATGCCTTCTGGCCTGACCTGGAGTTCAGAATCCCGCAGAGCAGTCCCACCATCCCCGCCCTGGTTCCTCCCCATCCCACTCACCCCCACCCTTGTTCCTCCCTCTCCCACAACCCAGAGGCTGCACCATCACTTGGCAGCTGCACTTACCCCCAGTCTCAGTATGTCCTTCTGCCAGTGTTGGCCCAGTGCTTCTGGCACAGGCCCAGTGCCAGTGCTCCCTACTCACCAAGTGCTATAAATGGCAACTTTATGGCACCCTGCACAGGCGCTAGGGCTCAGCGCCAACAGTGGGCCTCTTTAGGATTGGGCCCTCAAACCCCTTGTGGTGATGCAGTGGTGCCAGTCTGGGCTACAGTACACCACACAGGGGTTTTCAGTTGGTAGCTGTGCATATCAAATCTTAACCCCTTCTGCCCACCCCTCCCCATCTCCTCCCCATTCTGCTCTCCCCTCCACCTTGATAAACTCCTTCACACCCTTCTCCCATTCCAGTTGGGAAAACTTCCTGGTTGAAACTTTGAGAAATGACCGTTAGCGCCTTCAGCGCTAATGGTGGTTACCCCCACCTGGTGCAGACAGGCTGGGGCTTTGTCCCCCATTGGCCCGTCTGCTCTTGGGGGCAGGTCATATAGGCTGGAGTCAGGTGGCTGCCTGACCCAGCCTCAGTCCGGGAGCACTGCACAGTGCTGGTCTATATTCACCAATGATGAATATAAAGCCTAGACACCTTTAAAAGGGGATTGGACAAGTTTCTGGAGGAAAAATCCATTATGGGGTACAAGCCATGATGTGTATGCGCAACCTCCTGATTTTAGAAATGGGTTATGTCAGAATGCCAGATGCAAGGGAGGGCACCAGGATGAGGTCTCTTGTTATCTGGTGTGCAACCTGGGGCATTTGGTGGGCCGCTGTGAGATACAGGAAGCTGGACTAGATGGGCCTATGGCCTGATCCAGTGGGGCTGTTCTTATGTTCTTAATGATCTAAATCAGTATAAGCCAACCTCATATATTCAAGTCTGCAATCATATGCCCATTTACACTACAGTAAGTCCTATTAAATCCAATAGGACTTATTTCTGCAAAAGTATGCATATAATTCAATTGCAAATCATTAGCAGGTCAATCCTATCCCTTGTTTACATTGGTGAAACTCAGGTTCCACTGTTGTAAATGGCAAAGCACTGCCATAAATGGTCTGTTGCCGTCAAGCACAAAGGAGCCAGCAGTGGAAATGGCTGTTGGCTCCCCATGCAAGTCAATTACCCACCCATCCTGTACCAGAGCAGGTAAGGTGACAGCTTGGGGGAACCATGGGCAGTTTAAGACAGGGAGTGGGATGAATTGGGGGTTGATTTGAGGGCAGGAGAGGAAGAGGCAGGAGAGAGCAGTCATGTACTTAGGGCGCAATCCTACCCTGCGATGTGTTGCAAGGCCAATGGGCCACCCAAATAAGCAACTCAGTACACAGGGTGTAGGTTCACAGGCTTTATTGAATTGTATACAATTGGTCCACGGGACTCTGGTTGCAAAGCATGGACTCCGATTGACCATTGTGTTTTAACTTTTATATATTTTTTATAGTCCTTTGTTTGAACATCCAGACTTTTCATTCGCTGAAAGTCTGACATCATAAATGGGGTACAATTTTAATAGGGCACAGATAACATCATTTACATACAAGATGGGCAATAGGTGGGCAACAAGTAAGCAAAACCATTGATTGGCTCTCATTTACATACAGGTGGGGTTTCATTCCGAAATTTTGCCAAAATTACAAAATTTCTAACAATTTTCAAAACCAGTAGGGTTCACTGTTTACATACTTATCAATTTATTATGGACTTTTAGAAAAAACAAGTTTTCATACCATCTTTATTAGAGAACATACAAACACTTAAATATGAGTGTATAGGCCCTAATTTGGTAGAACTCTTAACCTATGTCTTTAAACTCTTTTAATTACATTATTTTGCTGAACTACCAATCTGCATCTTCTCTTCTGGGTTTAGCATATTTTCTAAGGGTCCTTTACTAACCTGTGTGAACTAATCTTTTAAACTTCTTTTAACACTCTTCTATATATTTTGTGACTTATTTTAGAGCTAAAATAAGGTTTTGTGACTTTCTACATTCTAATATTGTACTCTGCACATTCTCTTGGCAACTTATTGCTCTATTAACTTTTCATGAACCTACTACTTTACATCATACTAACTCCCTTCATAACACTAAACTGCTCTCTGTACCTGCTTATTAAACTCTTTCTTCTGTTCTTATCAAACACTATGGGGCTTTCTGCTAACTTCTGTTAAGCAAAGTCCTTTTGGACTTGCCTCTTCTCTGTTTTTAATCCTGTATGTGACCTGTCACCTTTGGACATCTTTAAGGGATGTACTCTTTTGAGAGATATATAGTTTTGTATTTTAATACAAAACGAATTAAACTTTATTGTAGAAAGGGTTCCTTTTAAGAAATCCTTTTCTTATTCACCTTTAACTTAATTTCAGCTCCCTCTGTCAGTTGCAGCCCAGACAGAGCCTTTTTTGGATATTTCGCCTTATCTGATTTTCTAACTGGTTTCTGCAGGTGTTTGCACGTTTGTCCTGCCAACAAATAACTCTGTCCTTGTAATATTGCAAAGCAGCATCTCTTGGTACTACTTTCTGCTGCTAAGACAAGAGTGTTATCTTTTGAAAAGTAACTTTATACCACATTCCAAAGTTTCCCTGTGAGACAGACTCATAATTAGAGCTGGAATGGCTTTTCACCTTTCTATGTATTTTATGCTTTGATTCACTTTTTAATGAAATCAGGCAATTAAATTTTACTCTAATAGCTACTATGCTTTAATATATGTTGATTACACTTTTAAAAATAAAGACTAAATATTTATATTGGTTTTCTTTCTTTTGAAACTTTGAAGAATAAACTAGTGTCTTCTCACACTTGGCATGGAAACTTGTACACTTGCCAATTTTGCCTGTCTCGCTCAGAAATGTATCATTTTGTGAGACTGGCCTCTCAGACTATCTCTTGTGATGTTTTCTGTGCTTTTAATAACCAGGCAGTTGGCAATTTGGTTTTTCCCTGCTATTTAAGCATTTTTAATTTTAGACATCAGACATCTACTGGACTATCCAAGTCCAGGTTCAAAGGTCACCTAGTGTCAGCTGGAACAGGCAAGCCAAGAGGCTTGCGCCGTATCCTGTACAGAATAGAGGCCCAAGGCGGCTCAGCCAGAGGCAAGGGGAAACTTTTCCTTTTACCTCTCGGTAAGGCGCCTTTGCCCCTATGGGTTTCCTGGGACTTGTGCCACCTCAGGAGGTGGCACAAGTCCGAGGAGAGCAGAGCAACTTCAAGCCGCTCCAAACTCCCCAGGAACTGGGGTTGGGATCCAGCATTAATGCTGAATCCCAGCCCCACATCCCGCTTCCCACCCATCTGGCCCTGGGGCCACCCATCTTCTCCCTGCCCAGGAATGCCTCCTCCCCGCCTCCTCCCTGCCCAGCCCAGAGACTTGCAAAGGCCCAGCTGGGCCGATGCAAGCCTCACCAAGGAAACCAGCACGGAGGCTTGTGTCAGCCTCCACAGGCTGGAGAACCTCTGAGCACTGGCCCATCTTCCTCCAGAGGAGGCACAAACTCTGCTCTGCCCATGGGCGCCTCTGGATTGCAGCCTTAGACAGATCCTTTCACCTTTTTGCAGCCCAGACCTGCCCCTTCGTCTCCTTGGACCTGCATCACTTCGTAATATGTCCAAGGAGGTCCTTTGGATTACGTCCATATGTGACACACGTCTGAGGAGATCCATTGGCAATTGGGCAGCCTAGCTGGAGATAAGTACACAACATTTTTACTTACCTCTAACAGTCTGATTGCTCCCTCTCCCCATCAAAGCATACAGTGTGTGCCTTTTTGGGTGAGGCTGCATTGGTGCTGGTGGGCACACATAGGATTTCTAGAAATACTTACATGTCATGTGCTTTGCACTGAAGCAGAGAGCCAGTATGCCTCTTGCAGTGCTATATTTAGGCTACAGTCCTACACATGCGAAAGGCCCAATCCTATCTAACTTTCCAGCACTGAGGCAGCTGTACCAGTGGGACATGCACTGTATCACGCGGGAGGGGGGGCAGTCACAGAGGCCTCCTCAACGTAAGGTAACATTTGTTCCCTAACCTCTGGGCTGCATTGCGACTGCATAGGTGCTGGAAAGTTGGAGAGGACTGAACCCTAACATGGGAGAAAGCATTTCTTAGAACATAGTGGGACTTTCTTCTGAGTAACCATGCACAGTATTTGCTGTTACAGTCTAGAAAAAGGCCCTTGTGCTGCTTCGGAGGGCATCCTTAAATTCCTGATTCCTTAGGCAGTAGATGACTGGATTAAGAAGTGGTGTTACAACTATGTAAATAACAGACACCAGCTTGTTAGAGTTAAAGGAGACAAGGGACTTTGGCCGGGCATAGATATAAAGGGAGGCAGCATAGAAAATAGTTACTACCATCAGGTGTGAGGCACAGGTGGAAAAGGCCTTCTGCTTTCCTTTGGCTGAAGGGATGCGAAGGACCGTGGAGATGATGCAGATATAAGAGGCAATGGTCACACTGAGTGGAATAACAAGAATGAGTAAGGCAAGAAGGAAGTCAATGAGCTCAGTCATTGACATATCAGTGCAGGCCAAGTTGAGAAGTGGGGAGACATCGCAGAAGACATGGTTGATTGAGTTAGGCCCACAATAGCTCAGGCGTGCGATGAGAAAGATCTTTGCAGTGGCTATGAGAAAGCCACTCATCCAGGAGCCCATTGCTAAGCGGATACAGAGTTCTTGGCTCATAATGACTGGATAGCGTAAGGGGTTGCAGATGGCAACATAGCGATCGTAGGCCATCACAGCTAGAAGGACACACTCAGTGCATGCCAGGGCTAGGAAGAAGTACAGCTGGGTCATGCAACCTATGAAAGAGATCTCTCTCTCCTCTGCTGCAAAGCCAGCCAGCATCTTGGGGACAGTGGTAGAGACGTACCATATCTCCAGGAAAGAAAGATTACCCAGAAAGAGGTACATTGGCTTATGAAGTTTGCTGTTCAGTCGGATCAGTAGAATGACGACCACATTCTCCGTTACTGTCAATACATATAAAATCAGGAAGATTGTAAATAGTGACATCTGCATTGCAAGCCCTCCAGGAAAGCCTACTAGGATAAACACTTGTGTCCTGTTCTTCTCGTGCATTTGAAATAGCATTTTGTTGCTGCAAAGCTGTAAGGTATTTTCAAAGTATAGTTGCATGTGTATGCTTCATAGGTAAATCATATTCCACATTCCTTGATGGTGCAACATTTTGATTGCAGAAGTTGACAAAACCCTGACAAAGGCTGGGGAAGAATGATCATATCTGAATGAATTTCTGGAGCCCACAAGAGATGAGGGAGACATGAGAACATGAGTGGTACTAAAACAAAGTCCCACTGCTTGTTGAGACCATCTCACCAAGCAGTCTCCCTGAACTCCCTGTATCAGACAGCCCCTGCAAAATACACTGCACCCATTCACCGATGGGAAGATTGGGAGGAAGTTCCTGATTTCATTACCAGTACGGCCCAGTTTAAACTTCATCAAGCCAATGTTGGACTTCCTAGTTTAAATTAGGAATTACAAAAGCAATCGAGTTTTAACTGTAGCAGCAAACAATTTGTCAAGGACAAACTTATAATTTTCACAAATAAATAACACCATAGCAAACCCCACTGCAGTAGAACTGAGGTCCTGATGTTTCCACATTTTGTGATTGAAAGGAACCCTGGTTTTAAAAATTGATAAGTTTCGTTATAAATGGCTGCAACTTTGTCTCAAATTGGTAGAAAGAAGTGTAGCAAAGGTAAAACTTTATCTTTAAATTTCTAATTTCTACTGATTCAGGGAGCAGTTCACATTCTGGTCCTATCTGTGACGGATGCAGCTGTTGCATCCAAACTGTGCAGTTTATATGGAATTTTTTTTCATTTAGTCCTACACAGGATACAATAGCGTCTTACATGTGCTTACTCAGAAGCAAACTCAGAAGCAATTCCAAATGTTTGCAGTTGGATTCACTCCCCAGTTGGATCCTATGTACTGGGATTGGATCCCACTCCCAGTACAATACTATGCATGTATACTCTGACCTCACAGTGCAATCCTATAAACACTTTCCTGGGAGTAAGAACCAAATCCTATCCAACTTTCCAATTCTGGTGTAGCCATGCCAATGGGGTGTGCCCTGTATCCTATGGTGAGAGGGTAGTTATGGAGGCCTCCAAGGTAAAGGAGCATCTGTTCCACTGTCTCACCAGAGAGGAGCATCAGTACCCCTAATTTTCTGCAATTTACACCTCACTGTTAAAATTAAAATAATTGCCAACTATCTCCCCACCCCCCCACACGCACATTTTATTTTATCTATGTATTAACAACTATTAAACCAGTGGTTCCCTAAAATTTTAACACCAGACCCACTTTTAAAAATGATACTCTATCTGTGACCCATCTAGCTTTATTAAAGTAAGAACAGTTTCAGGTCTCTGCTTTCATCCATTATAACTATGGGGGGGGGGCATCTGGAGCATTTGTTGAACTCAGTGTTCATTAGATCAGGACTATTCTGCTGCATTCCAGTTCTGGGGACTGAGACAATATTTTGAGCATAAAAAGATCCCAACTTGATCAGATGAAAGGTCCATCTCATTCCAGCCATTGTTGCCAGTAGCAGCATGTCAGATGCTCCTGGGAAAATGAGAAGCAGGCATGGTGGCAATTGTCTTCCCCTACAGTTTGACCCCATTGCCCGTTATGCAGTCAGAGATAGCCTCTGAAGAGGGAGGTTCCATTTAGGTATCACAGCTGATTGGATTAGGAAACCTATCATCTATAAATGTGTCTACCCCCTCCCCTTTTTCAACCACCTAAACTAGTGCACATCACCACATTCCGTGACAGATAATTTTACACATTAGCCATGTATTCAGTGAAGAACATCTCTGACTCAATATATATTCTGTTTGGATCATATGCTTCAGCCTTTCATTGTAAAGAAAAGTGTTCTAACTCCTTGATCATTTTGGTTTGGTTTCCCATTTGTGTGCACTCTCTAGCTCTTCACATTCACTTGTCTATATAAGCAATGAATTCAAAACAATAAAACAGAAATTGCATGCAAACTTGACTTATTAATACAGTTTGTAAATGTTGTGTGTGTGTGTGTGTGTGTGTGTGTGTGTGTGTGAGAGAGAGAGAGAGAGAGAGAGGGAGGGAGGGAGGGAGAGAATCTATCAGTGGCCTCTCAATAGAGGGCAAACATCCATAGGACATACAAAAATTGCTGGCTATCCAGGAATTATCAGTCCCATCTAAATTAATAGGAGAATTGAAATCCTATGAAAAGGGTGACCTGTTATAGATAATTATCAAGTTAAACATCAATGTCAAACTACTTCATAAATGAATACCATTTTCAGTGAATTCCAAAGTCTGTCAGTCAGTTTGCCAGTCTGTCTGGTTTTCCCATACGGTAGCATCTTCTACTGTCCTCATACTTCCTGTCTTGTGTTGGTTTCTTTCCAGCCTAAAGGAAGACTTATTTGTATTGCCTAAGACATAGAAAGCAGCAAATGTTTTTTGATGCTGGTATTTCAAATGATGCTTCACAGACACAGGAGACCTAATTCGCATCTCTAAGCAGATAACCGCAGGGATATGTTCACTAACAATCAATTATTAACATATTTTGTACGTTTTTGTTTTTTTTTACCTATAGGACATAATTCCAGTTTTGTTTACATAGTTGTACAAAAATTACTCCCTGGATTACACCCAGGGATAGCAGTGCGAGATCAGGCACTGCCTAACGGCATAGAGCTATCTAAAGGCCCACCTGGTCAGACCAAGTCTTGAATCTTCAGTACTGGTGAAAGGGTAGTGCCCAGTGTGCTATCAGGGGAAAAAAGCAGTATGTGCCATGGAGATTCCAGTGCAGAATTTTGTTCCAGCACCCCCAGCAACCGTGTTGAATCCAGTCATGACTGAGCAAGTCCTGTTGAAAGTCCTGTTGAAATTAACAGCATGTTAATTTCAACTGGTCCAGTTAATTTCAACAAGTCCTGTTGAAATTAGCAGAGCAAGATAGTTCCAATGCCTTTGTCCCATTGATTTCAATGGTGCTTTGTTGGGATTCACTTTCCTTGGACACACCCATGAAACTAAAGGAAAGGGAAGGAAGGATGATCAAGATCATAGCTAAAAGAGGTATGTAGTGGCCTGCCTGCCTCTGGAAGACATCGGGTCACTTGTTTAAGTATTCATTTTTCTTTTAAGACAGCAGTCTCCAAACTCAAGACCACTATTCACCAGAAAAGCCCTCCCCATTTTGAGCAGCGCTTACCGCTCTGCTGCACTGCCACTTATCTTTCTACCCGATCTGCACAGAGAGATTCTTGGGGCAGTTGGGTCTGTTGCCCATCACCCCAGCAGGCATTGAGTCCGGATTTCTGGGCAGATGTGAGAGCCCAGATTGTCTCTCTGTACAGGTCGGGTGCCAGGAGCAGCAGCAGCCCAGTGGAATGGAAGGCACTGCTCACAACAGGGAGAGCTTTCTCCAGACATCAGACCTATTCTGTAGTTTGGAAAGCCCAGCTTTAAGATATAAAGGACATTGCTAGTCCTTTTATTTCTGAAAATAGAAAGCTCCAATCCTAACCATTGGCTTCTGCCTTTCCATTGGACCATTTCAGTGATGTGGAGAGGGGGGATTTGCTGCATGGGTAACAGTCTATCCTCCATATCTACTTTACCCAGGCTTCGCACACTGGAGAGGACACTCTGTTCCAGAACACTATTCAGAACACGATACCATAGTCTTCCGAGACTGAAGGATGCCAAGAATCCCAACCAAATCCTATCCATCAATGCACACACACCAAGAAGGCATGTGCTGCATCCTATGGTGGAAGGGCAATGATTTTATTGAATTAAAGGTTGCAAAAACGTTGACACAAATTTATTGATTGAATATGTGTGTGTAAGAGCTAACTCTCACAGTTTGGGCTGGTTTTGATGATCTCATACAAGCTACCCCCCCCATGAGATTTGGGGGGGCAATTGAGCACAGCCCTGCTCCCCCTCCTGGCATGCAATTCCTGTTGCACTAGAAGTGATTGCCAAAATATGGCCCAAAAGCACACTCTGGCGATGTGCAGAGTAGAATGCAGTCAGAGTGCCACCAGGAAGGCCGAAGCCTTCCCATCCACATTAATGGAGCAACAACCACCTGATGAAGAACGTAAGGTGGCAGCAGTTGCGGACATCCCATAATGTCTGATGGGGCAGGTGCCCCGGCTGTGAGCCTATAGGACCCTGCAGATGCTGTTGCAAGGTATTAAAAAGCAAGACTCAGTACTCAAGGGTAATGGTTTGCAGGCTTTATTTCATTGCCAGCAATGGGCATCTCATGGGACTAATGTACAAAGCATTGAGAGCGAGTATCAGTGTTAACCAGACTCTTTATAACATTCTGGGTTCTTTGTTTGAAGATTTGAACTTCCCATTGGCTGAAGTTTGACATCATAGATGAGGCTAATTCTTAATAGGCTGTAGATAGCCTTAGAGACACTTGATAGGTGAGCTTCAAGTTACAGGTTTCCAAATAAGGTAAAATTAAACAATTAAACACAATGAATTACAAAGTTTCAAGAACCAGCAGGGGATGCTATAACATTACTGTCCATCTTGGCAGAACTTCAAACCCATTTCTTGGCATACTTTCCCTTCAGACTCTTGGGATGGCCTTGCTTGAGCCACCTGTCTTATCTCTCCTGCATTCCTTCTCCTGTTTTAGCAAAACACTGTGGTGCCCTCTGCCAACCTCTGCGAGGCAAAGTCCTTCAAACTTCCCTTAACAGTTTCCCTAAAATTCTATGTCTTAATTCTATTTGTGACCAGTTACTTTGAGTACATTGGTATTGAGGGATCTATAGTAGTGTATATCCTTGCTAAAAAGTGACCTCTTCCTTCTTTCAGCCTAGCACCTGCTAAAGTTTAATCTCTTTGAGCTAAGGCTTCAGCCAGCTTCTTGTGATTTTTCATATATTTTAACATAAAACAAGCCAAGCTTCCACTGCATCACATTTTCTGTTTAACAAATCCTTTTCCCGTTTACCTTCAAACAAATTACTCAGATTTCCTTACATTACATGCACTAGGCAAACTGCTTGAAACAACCCTGCACCAACCCCCTCTAAACATTTATTTCTCCATTTCAGTTGCAATTCAAACAAAGACTGATTCTCAAGTATGCTCTTGCTTATCTAATTAAAATGTGTACTGTCTTCTAAAATTGTCTCTTGCAGGTGTCTCTGGTTAGCTAGCTAGATGCTATATTAGTTTGCCAAGAAGCCTTGCCAACTGATAAACCTGCAGCTAAAACTTACTTCTAATGACTACAATTGTTGCATATATGTGTTTTCTCAGCATTGTGATGTCCTTGGTGAGTCGTGTACTTCTGCCAATGATGAAGCCTATCTATCTTGGCCTTAGATACGACTCCCTTTTCCAAATTACAAAGTGTATAGCACAGCCTTTGAAGCCCAAGGTCTCAGCTTCTAGCAAAACAGCTTCTTAATAATTCTTTCAAGCAGCTTTTCTGTGAGACTAACTATGATTTTTCTAAATAAAAACAGCCTTGCTATTCTGTATGCCTTTATGCTTTAGCAGTGTGGCTTTTAAGCTTTTGTCCCAATGGCATATTACCCTGGTTATTCTATCACCTTCCATCAGTGCCTCTCTGAGGGTCCCAACAGGGTTAGAAGCTGTGTCGGGGAAATCTCAAGGAGTTTTCCCTACGTAAGCTCCAGTTGTGTGGGTCTCCATGACCCGCCTTAGGTGAGTGGGGGGGGCAGATTTGCATGCTGGGAGGGCAGTGGCAGCCCAGGGGGCACCATCACAGACGTTGGCCCTGGGACGTGGGGCTGGGGAAGTCTGCCACTGGGTGGCAGGGTGGTATGGAGGGAGCAGTGGAGGGCAGAAAGGGGGCAGAAAGGCTGTTGGAGGGCATTAACCTGGCAGCAAATGTGGTCAGATCCTATTCCCTCCTTCAGCAGCTTCCCCGCCTCCTTTCTCTCCCATTGGTGTCCCTGAGGGGAGACAAGACAGTAAGTTTTTTCCAGGCACAGGGATGCCTATGTAAAGTGCTCCCTCCCCCTGGCCTTCAGAGCCAGTCATGGCTGCAAAAGCCTTTGCTTTCACAGCTGTGACTGACTCTGAAGAAAGGGGGAGGGTGCGCTTTACACAGGCTGAAACCTCCCACTCTGCCCCCCACCCACTCAATATAGTGTTTGCCTTTTCAGCATGGCTGCCCTAGCGAGGGGAAAAAGGAAAGGATTGGGTTGCTCAGTGCCTACCCCCAGAATTTTGACAACTCTATAACATTGAAAATGTTTTGGGGAAAAATTGAAAAAAGTGTGAGTGAACACTAGAAATCAGACTACTACTACTACTACTACTACTACTACTACTACTACTACTACTACTACTAATTGGACTTGTAATCCGCCTTTCTCCCCAAAGGGCTCCCAAGGCGGCTAACAACAATCACTGGCATACCTTGGGGGGACAAGCAGGGCAAATGCCCCGGGTGCTGACCCTCTGGGGCACCTCAGAGCCTCACGCCACCATTCCCTCCTCCTTTATAAGTGGATAGGAGGCAGGTGCCCTAGAGAGGCACTTATGCTCCAGGGCACCCATCTCATCTCCCACTACAAAGGAGGAGGGGAGGGGGGCGGTCCAGTCAGCACT
Organism: Tiliqua scincoides; assembly: GCF_035046505.1. Taxonomy (NCBI): domain Eukaryota; kingdom Metazoa; phylum Chordata; class Lepidosauria; order Squamata; family Scincidae; genus Tiliqua; species Tiliqua scincoides. Next base: position 100,774,142 of record NC_089825.1, on the reverse strand, counting down.
GAGAAGCTGCCTAGGAGGCAGTGTCCGGCTGCCTCCCAGGAGTGCTCCTGGGTGCCCCTGCTCTGCCTCTGAGGGTGTCCCTCGGGGCGGAGCAGAAATGGTGCACGCCCCCTCCAACTTCGGAGGGGACACACGCCGCTTCCTGGCTGGGTTGCCCTGCTCCACTGCTGAGGGCATCCCTCAGGGGCAGAGCGGAAGCAGCGTGCACCCCCTCCGACTTCTCTGAGCTTACAAGCTGCCGAACTCTCCCCCTCCAAGCTTACAAGCTGCGCGGAAGTCTCCACTGACAGCAATTAGAGCCCAGGAATGCCACTGACAGCAATTAAAAGACATAGAATACATAAAAATATAAAATTATAAAATACAATTAAAAAATAAGTAATAAAACAGAAAGGCCAGGAGCAATAAAATGAGCAGTATAAAAGCAGTTATTAAAAAAGTTATTAAAAAGCAGCCATCATGTTCTCTATCAATCAAACGCTTTATGAAATTAGAAAGTCTTCAGGCCTCGCCGGAAAGTGAACAAAGAAGGAGCTGTTCAAACCTCAAAGGGATCAGATTGAGATCAGGTGCGTTTCTGGGTGGGGTAGGGAGTGGGGAGGGAGGTGGAATGGGGTTGGGATCAGTGACAGTTGCATGTGGTACTATTCAGATTCCTACAAAACTTTGTCACCTTCCAACAGGGAAAGCCTCATGTCCAGCACTGGGAATCATCAAGTCTGACCTGGCTATTTTGCTGGCATATATTTGAGCAACTCTGTGCCATGCCTTCTGGCCTGAACTGGAGTTCAGAATCCCGCAGAGCAGTCCCACCCTCCCCGCCCCAGTTCCTCCCCATCCCACTCACTCCCACCCTTGTTCCTCCCTCTCCCACAACCCAGAGGCTGCACCATCACTTCGCAGCTGCACTTACCCCCAGTCTCAGTATGCCCTTCTGCCAGCACTGGCCCAGAGCCTGACTGGCACAGGCCCAGCGCCAGCACTCCCTACTCACCAAGTGCCATAAACGTGCTTTATGGCACCCACCACCGGTCATAGGGCTCAGTGCCACTGAAGGACCTCTCTAGGATTGGGCCCTAGAACCCCTTGTGGTGATGCAGTGGCACCAGTCTGGGCTACACTACATCACACAGAGGTTTTCAGGTGCTGGAGGTCTCCACTCCCAGCAGCCACCATGAGTCAACTCAGACCTGAGCCAGCTATATCACTGGTGCAAGTCTGAGTCGATCCCTGCAGGAAGATCAGGCCTGAGAGGGGGAGCGGCGCACATCAAAACTTAACCCCCTTCTGCCCACCCCTTCCCATCTCCTCCCCATTCTGCCCTCCCCCTGCCTTGTCAAACTCCCTTCCACCCTCCTCCCATTCCAGCTGGAAAAACTTCCTTGTTGAAACTTTGAGAACCATTGTCAGTAGCACTGCACAGTGCTGGTCCAAATGCATCAGTGATCTAAATCAGTATATGGCAACCTCATATATGCAATCATATGCCCATTTACACTACAATGAATCCTATTAAATCCAATAGGACTTATTTCTGCATATATATGCATATAATTCAATTGCAAATCATTAACAGGCCAATCCTATCCCCTGTTTACATTGGTAAAACTCATGTTCCACTGTAGTAAGTGGTGCAGCACAGTCATAAACGGTATAAAGTCCTCAAGCATGAAGAAGCCAGCAATGGAAATGGCTGTTGGCTCCCCATGCATAACAATGCCCCAACTGGGCTGGCCCTGAGCAGGTAAGGTGACAACTTGGGAGAACCATGGGCAGTTTAAGACAGGGAGTGGGCTGAAGTGGGGGTTGATTTGAGGGCAGGAGAGGAAGAGAGGGGAGTCATGCACTTGGACAGAGCCAATTCCATTTTCGTGACCCAGTCCTGCCCCTTCCGTTCCTTAGATCTACATCAGTTTGTAATATGTCCAAGGACATCCATTGGCATATGTCCATATGTGACACACGTCTGAAAAGATCCATTGGTGATTGGGCAGCTTACCTGGAGGTAAGTACACAGCATTTTTACATACCTCTGGCAGTCTGATGGCACTCTCCTCCTACCACAGCATAGAGTGTGTGCCATTTTTGGTGAGGCTGTGTTGGTGCTGGTGGGCACACATAGGATTTCTAGAAATACAGACATGTCATATGCTTTGCATTGAAGCAGAGAGCCAGTATGCCTCTTGCAGTGCTATATTTAGGCTACAAACCTATACATACTAAGGGCCAAATCCCCTAGGGGCTGGGGAGAATTGGACCCTAACATGGGAGTAAGCATTTCCTAGAACATAGTGGGACTTTCTTCTGAGTAACCATACATAGTATTTGCTGTTACAGTCTAGCAAAAGGCCCTTGTGCTGCTTCGGAGGGCATCCTTAAATTCCTGATTCCTCAGGCAGTAGATGACTGGATTAAGAAGTGGTGTTACAACTATGTAAATAACAGACACCAGCTTGTTTGAGTTAAATGAGGCAAGAGCTTTTGGCCGGGCATAGATATAAAGGGAGGCAGCATAGAAAATAGTTACTACCATCAGGTGTGAGGCACAGGTGGAAAAGGCCTTCTGCTTTCCTTTGGTTGAAGGGATGCGAAGGACCGTGGAGATGATGCAGATATAAGAGGCAATGGTCACACTGAGTGGAATAACAAGAATGAGTAAGGCAAGAAGGAAGTCAATGAGCTCAGTCATTGACATATCAGTGCAGGCCAAGTTGAGAAGTGGGGAGACATCGCAGAAGACGTGGTTGATTGAGTTAGGCTCACAATAGCTCAGGCGTGAGATGAAGAAGATCTTTGCTGAGGCTATGAGAAAGCCACTCATCCAGGAGCCCATTGCTAAGCGGATACAGAGGTCTTGGCTCATAATGACTGGATAGCGTAAGGGGTTGCAGATGGCAACATAGCGATCATAGGCCATCACAGCTAGAAGGACACACTCAGTGCATGCCAGGGCTAGGAAGAAGTACAGCTGGGCCATGCAACCTTTGAAAGAAATCTCTCTCTCCTTTGTTGCAAAGCCAGCCAGCATCTTAGGGATAGTGGCAGTGATGTACCAGATCTCCAGGAAAGAAAGGTTACCCAGAAAGAGGTACATTGGCTTATGAAGTTTGCTGTTCAGTCGGATTAGAAGAATGATGACCACATTCTCTGTTACTGTCAATAAATATAAAATCAAGAAGATTGTAAATAGTGACATCTGCATTGCAAGCCCTCCAGGAAAGCCTACTAGGATAAACACTTGTGTCCTGTTCTCGTGCATTTGAAATAGCATTCTGTCGCTGCAAAGCTGTAAGGTGTTTTCAAAGTATAGTTGCATGTGCATGCTTCATAGATAAATCAAATTCCACATTCCTTGAAGGTGCAACGTTTTGATTGCAGAAGTTCACAAAACCCTGACAAAGGCTAGGGAAGAATAATCATATCTGAATGAATTTCTGGAGCCCACAAGAGATGAGGGAGACATGAGAACATGAGTGGTACTAAAACAGAGTCCCACTGCTTGGTGAGACCATCTCACCAAACAGTCCCCCTGAACTCCCTGTACCAGTCAGCCCCTGCAAAATACACCCCACCCATTCACCGATGGGAAGATTGAGAGGAAGTTCCTGATTTCATTACCAGTACGGCCCAGTTTAAACTTCATCAAGCCAATGTTTGACTTCCTAGTTTAAATTAGGAATTACAAAAGCAATCAAGTCTTAACTGTAGCAGCAAACAATTTGTCAAGGACAAACTTGTAATTTTCACAAATGAATAACGCCATAGCAAACCCCAATGCAGTAGAATTGAGGTCCTGATGTTCCTACGTTTTGTGATTGAAAGGAAAAGAAAGGTTTTAAAAATGGATAAGTTTAGTAATAACTGGCTGCAAATTTGTCTCAAATTGTTGGAAAGAAGTGTAGCAAAGGTAAAACTTTATCTTTAGATTTTTAATTTCTACTGATTCAGGGAACAGTTCACATCCTGGTCCTATCTGTAATGCATGCAGCTGTTGCATCCAAACTGTGCAGTTTGTATGGAATTTTTTTCATTTAGTCCTACACAGGAAACAATAGTGTCTTAAATGTGCTTACTCAGAAGCAAACTCAGAAGCAATTCCAAATGTTTGCAGTTGGATTCACTCCCCAGTCTGATCCTATGTACTGGGATTGGATCCCACTCCCAGTACAATACTATGCATGTATGACCTCACAGGGCAATCCTATACACACTTTCCTGGGAGTAAGAACCAAGTCCTAGCCAACTTTCCAATTCTGGTGCAGCCATGCCAATGGGGTGTGCCCTGTATCCTATGGTGAGAGGGTAGTTATGGAGGCCACCACAAGGTAAAGGAACATCTGTTCCACTGTCTCAGAACTGCATTGCCTCTGCACTGATGCTGGAAATTTGGATAGGATTGGGCCCATAATCACATTGAACACAATGGGTCATACTTTGGAGTAGATACCCATAGGACAGGGTGACCAGATACAATGGAAGACAGAGTGCCTGTACCTTTAAACATGGTAAAGAAGAGGCAGTTTTGGCAGGTGCAGCTTTTAAAACCCTTCCATGTTATGCTGCAAAATCCCCCCTTCTTTACCATGGTTAAAGGTGCAGGCACTCTGTCCTCCATTGTATCTGGTCACCCTGCCCATAGGGTTGTTCTGTAAGTTCTATTGAGTTCAACAGAAATTATTCTTAGGTGAGTGTGCATACAATTTAAGCCTGAGAGCAATTTTTCCCCTTGTGACCTTATTCAATCCATCAAATTCAGGCTCCCCCACCCATTACAGTTTAATATAGAACAAGTTAAATATCTCACAAAGTGTATTCAGCACACAAAAATTCATAAGGTGAATATATATTAACCTGTTTAAATTGTGGGTATTTTTGAGACAGGGAACCATTTATTTGCATTTCCATGCTTTGTGAATTTTGTTTTTGATAGATAGATAGATAGATAGATAGATAGATAGATAGATAGATAGATAGATAGATAGATAGATAGATAGATAGATAGATAGATAACAAAAAATGCAAAGGTATTAAACAATATTTCCAATAGAAATTTCAGATAATATATATACACCTATGCTGCAAATCACAAAAGAGAGGAGCAACAGTACCCCTCATTTTCTGAAATTTTCAACCTCACTGTTAAAATTAAAATAATTGCCAATTATCCTCTCCCCCCCCCCCATTTTATTTTATCTATGTGTTAACATCTATTAAACCAGTGGTTCCCTAAAATTTAACACCAGAACCACTTTTAAAAATGAGACTCTATCTGTGACCCATCTAGCTTTATGAAAGTAAGAACAGTTTCAGGTCTCTGCTTTCATCCATTATAACTATGGGGGACGACGACGACGACAACTGGAGCATTTGTAGAACTCAATGTTCATTAGATCAGGACCATTCTGGTGCATTCCCCTCAGCCTGCCCTTTGAAGTGAACCAAGGCACATTCACTCACTTATGAGTAAATGACCATGTGCCTCTCTGTTTCAGTTTACATAGAGCTCAATACATTTTCCTTGTTAGCTTGCAGTTTGTCGTTTTCATGACCCACCAAATATCAGATCGTGACCCACTGGTGGGTCCCAATCTGCAGTTTGGGAAACACTGTATTAAACTATCAAAATTGAAAAGAACCTCATGCACACAGCAGCAAAATAGGAAGGGAGGGAAGGCTGTGCCTGGTGATCAGTCCCTGGTTTTTTTGTTGTTGTTTTTTTTAATAAAGGAAAACCAATATTTTAATAAAGAATTATAAAGTGGCAGTATCCTAAGAAAATGAGCTAGGAACTGCCACTGAAATCAATGAGATAGGTTAGCAATAAACAACTTAACTTCCAGAAATAATAGTTGCATTACTAAGGCTACAATTCTAACCACACTTTCCTGTGAGTAAGCTCTATTGAACAAAATAGGACTGACTTCTGAGTAGACCAGTTAGGATTGTGACCTAACTTTCATTAGATCCCATCCAATAAATATAATTGCCAACCAAAGCCCAAGCATAATGGATCAAAGCTCACTGTAGCCCATTTCATGCATACTTTGATTTGGAATTTTTCAACATTGCATGAGGCAGGGCAAAGTCTGAACTGAACTGAGAAAAAGAAGAATAGATACATTAGTCTACATTGCCCATATTTGTCACCCATGTTGACATAGATTACTTACAGAGCAGCATGACCACAAACTAATTTGCTTACCCTTCTGGAAAGCTATGTTGTGAAAACGTTGTGAAAGCTACATTGTGAAACGGGCAGCCAGTGACACAGATTACTTACTGAGCAGCATGACCACAAACTAATTTGCTTGCACTTCTAAGTTCTGAAAAGGGCAGCCAGTGAGTGAGTCAAATGAAGCACAGAACAAGGAACAGCTAGGTGACGCCAGAGATGCTGAAGAGCAAAGACAAGTCAGATGAGTCCCTTTCACAGTGCTGGACTGTTGTGCACAGAGGAAAGTGCACAGAGGAAAATGTGGAGATTCTTATATGCTGAGCAATTGGAAGTACCTTTGCCTGCCTGACTTTCCTAGTCAATCATACAGTGATAAGGGAATGTAAACATTCTTTGGCTCCATCTTCCTTCCTCCTTCCCTCAGGTCACCCCAGTTGGCACAGATCCAACTGCTCACTTTTAGAGCACACGTTGAGCATAATTCAGCTGACATGCTCTATTAGGTAGTCCTAAATTCTTGCGATTAAGCATTATGTATGATGCAATCTTATCAGGGCTGGCCAGCAGGGGAACGCACAGTCCGCTAACAGCTACTGCTGAAAAAGTGCTGTAAAGTGCTTTAAGGCAACATACTGTGTGCTAACGTCAACAGTGACTGCCAAATAGCAGCATTTTCAGGGGCCGCAGCACCTGGGATGGTGACTTTGTGACATCACATGACATTGTAATGCCACTTCTGGGTCCTCCTGAAGGAGGAGGGGGCTTCTTGATCCACTTCTCCCCCTTAGAATGTCCAAAAATCACTGTGGCCACCACTCAGTCGCTGTGAGTGTGCATGTGCTCCACCACTGTCCTAACTCAGGAAGTGGCTGGAGCACATGCTTGTGTACCCCTTTCCGGCCTGGCACCTGGGGCAGGCTGACCTCCTGCCCCACTGCTTGCTGTTCCACTACTGCCAAATACTGACTGTTGTTGCGTGTCACCAGTCAGATACTGTCATACTGCAATATCATTGAATGCTGCACACAGGTTATGAATATCAAGCATTCACAGAACACTCTAAGTACATCAGTCATAGTACATAGAACAGCATTCATAGAATACTCTGAGTACCCAATCAGAGGGTACATGAAGGGTACAGAGAGACAAATGAAGCACAGAACAAGGGACATCTAGGTGATGCCAGAGATGCTGAAGAGCAAAGACAAGCCAGATGAGTCCCGTTCATAGTGCTGGACTGTTGTGCGCAGAGGAAAGTTGGATTCCGTGTGGAGATTCTTATATGCTGAGCAATTGGAGGTACCGTTGCCTGTGTGACTTTCCAAGTCAATCAAACAGTGATAAGGGAATGTAAACATTCTGTGGCTCCATCCTCCTTCCTTCTTCCCTCAGGTCACCCCAGTTGGCACAGATCCAACTGCTCGCTTTTAGAGCACACTTTGAGCATAATTCAGCTGACATGCTCTTTTAGGTAGTCCTAAATTCTTGCAATTGAGTATTATGTAAGATGCAATCTTATCAGGGCTGGCTGGGAGGAGAACAGTCTGCTACCAGCTACTGCTGAAAAAGTGCTGTATAGTGCTTTAAGGCAATATACTGTGTGCTGACTATAACACTGACTGCCAACTAGCAGCATTTCCAAGGGCCGTAGCACCTGGAATGGTGATGTTGTGACAGCACATGTCATTGTAATGCTACTTCTGGGTCCTCCTGAAGGAGGAGGGGGCTTCTTGATCCCCTTCTCCCCCTTTGAATGTCCAAAAATCACTGTGGCCACCACTCAATCACTGTGAGTGTGCATGTGCTCCACCACTGTCCTAACTCAGTGTACCCCTTTCCGGCCTGGCACCTTGGGCAGGCTGACCTCCTGCCCCACTGCTTGCTGTGCCATCGCTACCAAGTACTGACTGTTGTATGTCACCAGTCAGATACTGTCATACTGCAAAATCATTGAAAGCTGCACGCAGGTTATGAATATCAAGCATTCACAGAACACTCTAAGTCAGTGTTTCTCAAACTGTGGGTCGGGACCCACTAGGTGGGTCGCGAGCCAATTTCAGGTGGGTCCCCATTCATTTCAATATTTTATTTTTAATATATTAGACTTGATGCTACCATGTTATGTGACTGCATTTGGGGAAATGTTACAGTCCTGTACTTTTAACAAGCTATTATGTATATTCCTTTAACATGATAGTCAATGGGACTTACTCCTGGGTAAGTGTGGGTAGGATTGCAGCCTAGGATTGTTAGAAATGTTTCTGCTTGATGATGTCACTGCCAGTCATGACATCACTTCCGGTGGGTCCTGACAAATTCTTATTCTAAAAAGTGGGTCCCAGTGTTAAATGTGTGAGAACCACTGCTCTAAGTGCATCAGTCATAGGACATAGAACAGCATTCATAGAATACTCTGAGTACCTAATCAGAGGGTAGTTACCCTCCAAATTCTCCAAAAAGGAATGGGGGGAGTTTATCATCTCTATTTTGGGCAAAAGTGTTTTCCACCCATTCTCCTGAGATCTGGAGGTGTGACACTATTGTTGAATGTTCTGCACCACCCTCCCCACCCCAGTTCCTCCCCATCCCACTCACCCCCACCCTTGTTCTGCCCGCTCCCGCAACCCAGAGGCTGCACCATCACTTGGCAGCTTCCCTTACCCCCAGCCTCAGTATGTCCTTCTGGCAGCGCTGCCCCAGTGCCTGCCTGGCACAGGCTCAGTGCCAGTGCTTCCTACTCACCAAGTGCTGTAAATGGCAAGTTTATGGCACCCAGCACAGGTGCTAGGGCTCAGTGCCAACAATGGGCCTCTTTAGGATTGGGCCCTAAAACCCCTTGTGGTGATGATACAAGGTAATTAAAGCAATTTATGCTACGCAATTAGAACAAATGATTTGTTTAAAACCTAATAGAGCAAGTGCTTGGCAGCTTGGAACCTTAAAATTCCACATCACTGTCTCTGCCTGAAGCAGGCCTGAAACGGCAGGCAGGCAGCTTTGCTGAAAATAGCAAGGTCTCAAGGAAGCTCTTGGCAGCATACCAAGGTATCCAGCAGAACAATACACACATTGTAAATAGGGAGGATGCTGGAACTTCCCATCTTGAAGCTCCCTGCATGTATGCCAAACTGAACAGAAGAGCAGTTTTAAAATCATAATTCTTTTAGGCTTCTTTAAACCAAAGAACAGTGTTATATACCTATGTTGAACACTGGGAGAGCTGTTTGGAAAGTAAAGTTTGGAAACCAAAGTTTCATAGAAATGTCAAAGAGATTACAATGTTTGCTTGCTTGCCAATAATTCTTCAATGCCTTAATAGTTATTGTCTCTAAAATGTAATCAACATATATATATATAAGGATGTAGTAGCATTAGAAGTGAGTTTTAACTGTTTGAAAGTTTAATAAAAGCATAGAAATACACAGAATAGTAAAAAGCTATTAGATTCTATTATTAGAAATGCTTAAGCCTCAAGTCTGAAAATGTAACTCATTGCAACCTTGGCAGAGGCAGATGTTTTGGCAAAAGCATTCGCTAAGCCTATATCTCTGTAAGACCTTGAGAACTCCAAGTCTTGCAGAATTTGAACAAGGGAGTTGCATCTCAGATAGACTTTTTGGCAGCAGCATACGGACAAAGCAAGAGGGAAAGCGCACGGACTTGCAACATTTTGGTGAGAGGCTTATCTGTTGGCAGGTGGAAATAGGATTTTCTAACAAACAAGGAGACAAACAGCTAGACAGAAGCAGATAACAAAAGCATCCAAAAGAGAGCCTTTTTCTGGTCTGCCACTGACAGAAGGAGCTGTAATTTGGTTAAAAAGTAAATGAGAAAAGGTTTCTTAAAAGAATTCCTTTTTTACAATAAGAGTTTAGTTTACTTTGTATTAAAGTATACCACTATACATCCCTTGAAAGGTACTCAAAGGTAACAGGTCACAAATAGAATCACAACATGGAATAGAGGCAAGTCCAGAGGACTTAGCTTAACAAAGGTTGGCAGAAAGCCCCACGGTGTCTGGTAAGAACAAAGAAGGAATGTAGAGAGAGAAACAGGTGGCTCTTACCAAGGCCATCTAAGTAAAGGATGCCAAGAAATAAGTACAAAGGACATGCCAAAAGGCCAGTTCTGAATAAAAATGAGGTTACAGTGCACTCTACTGGTACTTGAAAACAAAGTTTTCTATATGTTTAAATGTATAGTATTGCCTTATTTAAAACCTGTAACTTGAAGCTCACCAATCAAATGTCTGTAAGGCTATCTCTGGCCAATCCAGAGTAAGCCCCATCTATGATGTCAAACTCCAGCCAATGAAAAGTGTAAAACTCCTCAAAAAAAGGACCCAAAATGAAATATAAGGGTCAGGTTCAGATTGGAAAAAATTGCTCTCACTGCTTTGGACTGGAGCCCCTGAGATTCCTGTTGCCGGCAATGAAATAAAGCTTGCAGACGATCGCCACTCTTGCATACTGAGTCTTGCTTTTGAACCTTGCAACACCTTGCAACAGTGACATTTGTTCCCTTACCTCTGTACATAGGTGCTGAAAGGTTGGAGAGGATTGAAACCTAACATGGGAGAAAGCATTTCTTAGAACATAGTGGGACTTTCTTCTGAGTAACCATGCATAGTATTTGCTGTTACAGTCTAGAAAAAGGCCCTTGTGCTGCTTCGGAGGGCATCCTTAAATTCCTGATTCCTCAGGCAGTAGATGACTGGATTAAGAAGTGGTGTTACAACTATGTAAGTAACAGACACCAGCTTGTTAGAGTTAAAGGAGGCAAGGGCCTTTGGCCGGGCATAGATGTAAAGGGTGGCAGCATAGAAAATAGTTACTACCATCAGGTGTGAGGCACAGGTGGAAAAGGCCTTCTGCTTTCCTTTGGCTGAAGGGATGCGAAGGACCGTGGAGATGATGCAGATATAAGAGGCAATGGTCACACTGAGTGGACCAACAAGAATAAATAAGGCAAGAAGGAAGTCAGTGAGCTCAGTCAATGACATGTCAGTGCAGGCCAAGTTGAGAAGTGGGGAAACATCACAGAAGAAGTGGTTGATTGAGTTAGGCCCACAATAGCTCAGGTGTGAGATGAAGAAGACCTTTGCCATGGCTATGAGAAAGCCACTCATCCAGGAGCCCATTGCTAAGCGGATACAGAGTTCTTGGCTCATAATGACTGGATAGCGTAAGGGGTTGCAGATGGCAATGTAGCGATCGTAGGCCATCACAGCTAGAAGGACACACTCGGTGCATGCCAGGGCTAGGAAGAAGTACAGCTGGGCCATGCAACCTATGAAAGAGATCTCTCTCTCCTCTGCTGCAAAGCCAGCCAGCATCTTGGGGACAGTGGCAGAGACGTACCAGATCTCCAGGAAAGAAAGGTTACCCAGAAAGAGGTACATTGGCTTATGAAGTTTGCTGTTCAGTCGGATCAGTAGAATGACGACCACATTCTCCGTTACTGTCAATAAATATAAAATCAAGAAGATTGTAAATAGTGACATCTGCATTGCAAGCCCTCCAGGAAAGCCTATTAGGATAAACACTTGTGTCCTGTTCTTCTCATGCATTTGAAATAGCATTCTGTCGCTGCAAAGCTGTAAGATGTTTTCAAAGTATAGTTGCATATACATTCTTCAGAGATAAATCATATTCCACATTCCTTGATGGTGCAACGTTTTGATTGCAGAAGTTCACAAAACCCTGGGAAAGGCTGGGGAAGAATGATAATATCTGAATGAATTTCTAGAACCCACAAGAGATGAGGGAGACATTTGAATATGAGTGGTACTAAAACAAAATCCCACTGCTTGTTGAGACCATCTCACCAAGCAGTCCACATGAACTTTCTGTATCAGACAGCCCCTGCAAAATACACCCATGGGAAGATTGGGAGGAAGTTCCTCATTTCATTACCAGTACAGCCCAGTTTAAACTTCATCAAGCCAATGTTGGGCTTCCTAGTTTAAATTAGGAATTACAAAAGCAATCAAGTTTAACTGTGGCAGCAAACAATTTGTCAAGGACAACCTTATAATTTTCACAAATGAATAATGCCATAGCAAACCCCACTGCAGTAGAACTGAGGTCCTGATGTTTCTACATTTTGTGATTGAAAGGAACCCTGGTTTTAAAAATTGTCTCAAATTGTTGGAAAGAAGTGTAGCGAAGGTAAATCTTTAAATTTCTAATTTCTAGTGATTTAGGGAACAGTTCACATCCTGGTCCTATCTGTGATGGATGCAGCTGTTGCATCCAAACTGTGCAGTTTGTATGGATTTTTTTTTCTGTTTAGTCCTACACAGGATACAATAGTGTCTTACATGTGCTTACTCAGAAGCAAACTTAGAAGCAATTCCAAATATATGCAGTTAGATCCCAGTCTGATTCTATGTACTGGGATGGGATTTTACTCCCAGTACAATACTATGCATGTATACTCTGACCTCACAGTGCAATCCTATACACACTTTCCTGGGAGTAAGAACCAAGTCCAATCCAACTTTCCAATTCTGGTGCAGCCATGCCAATGGGGTGTGCCCTGTATCCTATGGTGAGAGGGTAGTTATGGAGGCCACCACAAGGTAAAGGAACATCTGTTCCACTGTCTCAGAGCTGCATTGCCTCTGCACTGGTGCTGGAAATTTGGATAGGATTGGGCCCATAATCACATTGAACACAATGGGTCATACTTTGGAGTAGATCCCCATAGGACAGGGTGACCAGATACAATGGAAGACAGAGTGCCTGTACCTTTAAACATGGTAAAGAAGAGGCAGTTTTGGCAGGTGCAGCTTTTAAAACCCTTCCATGTTATGCTGCAAAATTCCCCCTTCTTTACCATGGTTAAAGGTGCAGGCACTCTGTCCTCCATTGTATCTGGTCACCCTGCCCATAGGGTTTTTCTGTAAGTCCTATTGAGTTCAACAGAAATTATTCTTAGGTGAGTGTGCATACAATTGAAGCCTGAGAGCTATTTTCCCCCTTGTGACCTTATTCAATCCATCAAATTCAGGCTCCCCCACCCATTACATTTTAATATAGAACACAAAAGTTTGTAAGGTTAATATATAATAATCCTTTAAATTGTGGGTACTTTTGAGACATGGAACCATTTATTTGCATTTCCATGTAAATTGCTTTGTGAATTTTGTTTATATATATAAGAGAGAGAGAGAGAATAAAAAAGGTATTAAACAATATTTCCAATAGAAAATTCAGAGGATATGTATACCTAGTCTGCAAATCACAAAAGAGAGGAGCAACAGTACCCCTCATTTTCTGCAATTTTCAACCTCACTGTTAAAATTAAAATAATTGCCAATTATCTCCCCCCTCCCACATTTTATTTTATTTATGTATTAACAACAATTAAACCAGTGGTTCCCAAACGTTTTAGCACCGAACCCACTTTTTAAAATGATACTCTATCAGAACTCACCTAGCTTGATGAGCCTAAAAAAAGTTTCAGGTCTCTTTCTTAATCCTTTATTACTATGGTGGTTGAAGGGGTGCCATCTGGAGCATTTGTTGAGCTCAATGTTCAGGGGTTCAGGACCATTCTGATGGTGGTGCATTCCCCTCAGCCTGCCCTTTGAAGTGGACCCCGGCACATTCACCCACCCATGAATAAATGGCCATGTGCTTATATTTTTCCATTTACATAGAGCTCAATACATTTTCATTGTTAGCTAGCAGCTTCTCATTTTCTCGACCCACCAAAAATCAGATTGCAACCCACTGGTGGGTCCCAAGCTGCATTTAGTAAACACTGTATTCGACGGACAAAATTGAAAAAACCTCATGCAGAGCAGCAAAATAGGAAGGGGAATGCTGTGGCTGGTGGCTGTTTTTTTCTTTTCTTTTCTTAATAAAGTAAAACTAATATTAATAATGAATTAATAAAGTGGTAGTATCCAAAGAAAATTAGCTAGGAACTGCCACTGAAATCAATGAGACAAGTAAGCAATAATCAACTTAGGGCCCAATCCTATCCAGATTTCCAGCGCTGGTGCTGCTGTGCCAATGGGGTGCACACTGTTTCCTGTGTTGGGGAGGCAATAACAGAGGCCTCCTCAAGGTATGGGAACATTTGTTACCTTACCTTGGGGCTTCATTTTGGCTGCAAAGTTGGATAGGATTGTGCCCTTAACTTTCACAAATAATAGTTGCATTACTAAGGCTGCAATTCTAACCACACTTTCCTGTGAGTAAGCCCCATTGAACAAAATAGGACTGACATCTGAGCAGACCCGGTTAGGATTGTGACCTAACTTTCATTAGATCCCATCCAATAAATATAATTGCCAACCAAAGCCCAAGCATAATGGATCAAAGCTCACTGTAGCCCATTTCATGCATACTTTGATTTGGAATTTTTCAACATTGCATGAGGCAGGGCAAAGTCTGAACTGAACTGAGAAAAAGAAGAATAGATACATTAGTCTAAATTGCCCATATTTGTCACCCATGTTGACACAGATTACTTACAGAGCATCAAGACCACAAACTAATTTGCTTGCACTTCTTGAACGATAAGTTCTGAAAAGGGCAGCCAGCGAGTGAGTCAAATGAAGCACAGAACAAGGGACACCTAGGTGATGGCAGAGATGCTGAAGAGCAGAGACAAATCAGATGAGTCCCGTTCACAGTGCTGGACTGTTGTGTGCAGAGGAAAGTTGGATTCCCTGTGGAGATTCTTATATGCTGAGCAAATGGAGGTAACTTTGCTGCATGACTTTCCAGGACAATCATACAGTGATAAGACAATTTAAATATTCTTTGGCTCCATCTTCCTGTCTTCTTCCCTCAGGTCGCTGCAGTTGGCACAGGTTCATGAGCTCACTTTTAGAGCACACATTGAGCATAATTCAGCTGACATGCTCTTTTAGGTAATCCTAAATTGTTGCGATTACATCTTACATAACACTCAATCTTATCAGGGCTGGCCGGCAGGGGAACACACAGTCCGCTACCAGCTACTGCCGAAAAAGTGCTGTAAAGTGCTTTAAGGCAACATACGGTGTGCTGACTACAGCAGTGACTGCCAAATAGCAGCATTTCCAGGGGCCGTAGCATCTGGGATGGTGATGTTTTGACATCACATGACATTGTAATGCCATTTCCGGGTCCTCTTGAAGGAGAAGGGACTTCTTGATCCCCTTCTCCCCCTTCGGATGTCCAAAAATCACTGTGGCCACTACTCAATCACTTGAGTGTGCATGTGCTCCACCACTGTCCTAACTCAGTGTACCCCTTTCTGGTCCGACACCTGGATAAGGCTTACCTCCTGTCCCACTGCTTGCTGTGCCACTACTGCCAAATACTGACTGTTGTTGCATGTCTGTTCTGCCAAATCCCAAACCAAGCTCTGCCTGGAGAATTTTGCCCACTTTAAGCAAATTAGCTCCCCTTCTTTCCCCCAACAAATGACCCTGGTTCTGTCCTGCAGTCCTGCTGGACCCCACCTCCAGGGTAGCTTGCCTGTTCAACCTGCAGAGGTCCTCTCTCCAGCCAGCAGCCTCCCACCACTACAGCAGACCCTTGGTCCTCAGCAGGTCTTGGGCACAGCAGCCACACTTCAAACTCCAGTGTCTCCAGCAGTCCCTTAGTCAAAAAGTCAGTCAGAGTATCCAGGGCAGAGTCCAAAGTCAATAAGCCAAGTCACAGTCCAAGGTCAGATTCCAAAGTCAGGCAGTCAAATCAGTCAGAGTATCCAAATCAAAGTCCAAAGTCAATAAGCCAAGTCACAGTCCAAGGTCGGTCGGTCGGTCGGTCGGTCGGTCGGTCAGTCAGTCAGTCGATCGATCGATCGATCGATCAGTCAGTCATGTCTTGTCTTGTCTTGTCTCCTCCTATAACCCACAAACCCTTCCTGCCTCAGGTGCAACTTATATCCCTGAGGGCCCTATTGCCTTCAAGTGGCTGCAGCTGTACAGCACACTCTGCTGGATGCCCAGGCCTTACCCTTAAAGGGGCCACTGCTGACACCACATCTACCTCCTCACCAGATCTTCCGCGATTCCAATACAGTGTCACCAGTCAGATACTGTCATACTGCAATATCATTGAATGCTGCATGCAGGTTATGAATATCAAGCATTCACAGAACATTCTAAGTACATCAGTCATAGTACGTACATAGAACACCATTCATAGAATACTCTGAGTACCCAATCTGACGGTAGTTGCCCTCCAAATTCACCAAAAAGGAATGGGGGGAGTGTATCATCTCTATTTTGGGCAAAAGTGTTTTCCATCCATTCTCCTGAGAACTGGAGGTGCAACACTGAATATTGACTGTTCTGCACCTATAACATTTGCTCCGCCACTGAACTACAGCCCCTTCCCTGATGTTTTTTGTCCACGTACTCCAATAAGATACAAAACACAATGATCTGGGGGGGTCTCAACTTTATTGAACAACATGTTCTGGAATGGGTCTTGCCTACTATAACTCTCGTCTCCCCTTTCAGTGAGGGCTTCTGCCATGTGGGAGAAAACTAAGAGGTGCTATTCTTCTCTTATCCCTTTTCAGTTGATCCTATTGTGACTCCATGCTGTGGTTTGCCCCCTAGCAATCCAAATAATGAGAACTAGCCCCTTTAAGATCTTTAAGAGCCCCTTGAAGAGTAGCCCCTCCCCTCAAGCTCTTCAGCCTTTGAGGTTGACTCAGCACCCATTGCTCCCAACCCTCCCCTCATGAGATTTGGAGGAGGATTGAGCCCAGCCCTGCTCCAGCTCCCAGCATGCAATTCCTGTTGCACAGGCAGCGATTGCCAAAAAAATGACCCGAAAGCACAGTCTGGCGGCCTGCAGAGTAGAGTGCTGCCAGAGTGCCAGCAGGATGGCCAAAGCCTTCCCATCCACTTTAGTGGAGCAACAATCACCTACTGAAGAAGGTAAGGTGGCAGCAGTTGCGGACATCCCATTATATCTGACAGGGCAAGTGCCCCGGGTGCAAGGCAAGGACCCTGTGGAAGCCTCTTTGAGGTTCCCAATGAGGTCAGAAACTGTGTTGGGGAAGCCTCGGGGAATTTCCCCAATGCAGGCTCCAGTCATGCAATGCTCCATGAGCCTCAGGTGAGTAGGGGAGCAGATCTGCACATGGAGGGGGGGTGGGAGTGGTGGCAAAAGCCTGATGGGTGGCATCCTGGACTTTTGCCTCAGGGTGTGGGGCTGGGGAGGTCCACCACTGGGTGGCAGGGAGGTGAGAAGGGAGCAGTGGAGGGCAGAAAGGGGGCAGGGAGGCTGCTGGAGGGCATTGATCTGGCAGCAAATATGGTCAGATCCTATTCCCTCCTTCAGCAGCTTCCCCACCTCCTTTGTCTCCTGTCCCCTTCCTGAGGAGGGGGGCAGCACACTAATAACAACAACAACAACAACAACAACAACAACTCTTCGCTCACAACAGGAGAGGGAACGGAACGCTTTCCACATGCGCTGCCTCTGACGCATCCTTGGCATCACCTGGCAGGACAAAGTTCCAAACAACACAGTCCTGGAACAAGCTGGAATCCCTAGCATGTATGCACTGCTGAAACAGAGATGCCTGCATTGCTCGGTCATGTCGTGAGAAAGGATGATGGCTGGATCCCAAAGGATCTCCTCTATGGAGAACTCGTACAAGGAAAGCGCCCTACAGGTAGACCACAGCTGCGATACAAGGACATCTGCAAGAGGGATCTGAAGGCCTTAGGAGTGGACCTCAACAAGTGGGAAACCCTGGCCTCTGAGCGGCCCGCTTGGAGGCAGGCTGTGCAGCATGGCCTTTCCCAGTTTGAAGAGACACTTGGCCAACAGACTGAGGCAAAGAAGGAAGGCCCATAGCCAGGGAGACAGACCAGGGACAGACTGCACTTGCTCCCAGTGTGGAAGGGACTGTCACTCCTGAATTGGCCTTTTCAGCCACACTAGACGCTGTTCCAGAACCACCATTCAGAGTGCGATACCATAGTCTTTCGAGACTAAAGGTTGCCAACTACTACTAATAATAGTAATAAATAACTGGGTATTTATATACCGCCTTTCTGGTCATTGGATTACTCCTCTGACTTTATTCAAGGCGGTTTACATAGGCAGGCTGTTTCTAAATCCCCGAGGGGATTTTTACAATCACAGAAAAGTTCTGTCTTTCAAGAACCAACTTTTCAGATGGATCTTTGTGGTCTGGTGTCACTTCTGGCCTCCACTTGCCTCCCTCGCAGGCTGACAAGCAGCTCCTTCATCTCTCACATGGAGGGCAGCCAAGACACTTCTTCGCTCACACCAAAGAGCAGGTGGAATAACTCAGCTCGGCTTGTCAGCTGCTTCAGGGTCTCACCATTCACAGAGCTGCTGGTGGCCTCAAACTGGCGACCTTCATGCAAATGGAGGCTCTACCCTCTAGACCAGACCTCCTGCCCTAAGTTTTTCCAGGCGCAGGGATCCCTATGTAAAGCGCTCCCTTCCCTTGCCTTCAGAGCCACACTTGGCTGCAGAAGCCTTTGCTTTCATGGCTGTGACTGAAGCAAGGGACAGGGAGTGCTTCACACAGGCTGAAACCTCCCACTCTGCCCCCCCACCCACTCAATATAGTGTATGCCTTTTCAGCATGGCTGCCCTAGCAAGGGGTCAAAGGAAAGGATTGGGTTGCTCAGTGCCTACCCCCAGAATTTTGACAACTGGGAGAGTGTGCCTGGAGAGGGAGCAGCATGTGCTTGTGAACATTTCCAGTCACAGCTTGGATGGTACCAGACGCTACCATGAGATCTATGATGTTTACCTTTATGCCTCAGTGTTTTCTTTTGTAAAGGTCACAGTACAGTTACTTAGAACAGTAGCACAATGGTTCTTTTCTGTGTGTGTGCGTGGATCTAAATACCAGTGTATCAATAGGAGCTATCAAATAAAGCCACCCTATCAATTTTTTAAAAAATATAAATAATTTCTTGTTATTTAATTTATAAATTAAATATATTAAAGTTTGTATGTACTTTTTAATATTGATCTTTAAAACTCTAGAACATTGAAAAAGTTTGGGGGAAAATTGAAAAAAAAAATTGAAAATTGTGAGTGAACACTAGAAATCAGATTGAGATCAGTTGTGTTTACATAAGAACATAAGAACATAAGAACAGCCCTGCTGGATCAGGCCATAGGCCCATCTAGTCCAGCTTCCTGTATCTCACAGCGGACCACCAAATGCCCCAGGGAGCACACCAGATAACAAGAGACCTCATCCTGGTGCCCTCCCCTGCATCTGGCATTCTGACATAACCCATTTCTAAAATCAGGAGGTTGTGCATACACATCATGGCTTGTACCCCATAATGGATTTTTCCTCCAAAAACTTGTCCAATCCCCTTTTAAAGGCATCTAGGCTAGATGCCAGCACCACATCCTGTGGCAAGGAGTTCCACAGACCGACCACGCGCTGAGTAAAGAAATATATTCTTTTGTCTGTCCTAACCCATCCAACACTCAATTTTAGTGGATGTCCCCTGGTTCTGGTATTATGTGAGAGTGTAAAGAGCATCTCCCTATCCACTCTGTCCATCCCCTGCATAATTTTGTATGTCTCAGTCATGTTCCCCCTCAGGCGTCTCTTTTCTAGGCTGAAGAGGCCCAAACGCCGTAGCCTTTCCTCATAAGGAAGGTGCCCCAGCCCCGTAATCATCTTAGTCGCTCTCTTTTGCACCTTTTCCATTTCCACTATGTCTTTTTTGAGATGTGGCGACCAGAACTGGACACAATACTCCAGGTGTGGCCTTACCATAGATTTGTACAACGGCATTATAATACTAGCCATTTTGTTCTCAATACCCTTCCTAATGATCCCAAGCATAGAATTGGCCTTCTTCACTGCCGCCGCACATTGGGTCGATACTTTCATCGACCTGTCCACCACCACCCCAAGATCTCTCTCCTGATCTGTCACAGACAGCTCAGAACCCATCAGCCTATATCTAAAGTTTTGATTTTTTGCCCCAATGTGCATGACTTTACACTTACTGACATTGAAGCGCATCTGCCATTTTGCTGCCCATTCTGCCAGTCTGGAGAGATCCTTCTGGAGCTCCTCACAATCACTTCTGGTCTTCACCACTCGGAAAAGTTTGGTGTCGTCTGCAAACTTAGCCACTTCACTGCTCAACCCTGTCTCCAGGTCATTTATGAAGAGGTTGAAAAGCACCGGTCCCAGGACAGATCCTTGGAACACACCGCTTTTTACCTCTCTCCATTGTGAAAATTGCCCATTGACACCCACTCTCTGCTTCCTGGCCTCCAACCAGTTCTCAATCCACGAGAGGACCTGTCCTCTAATTCCCTGACTGTGGAGTTTTTTCAGTAGCCTTTGGTGAGGGACCGTGTCAAACGCCTTCTGAAAGTCCAGATATATAATGTCCACGGGTTCTCCCACATCCACATGCCTGTTGAACTTTTCAAAGAATTCTATAAGGTTCGTGAGGCAAGACTTACCCTTACAGAAGCCATGCTGACTCTCCCTCAGCAAGGCCTGTTCGTCTATGTGTTTTGAGATCCTATCTTTGATGAGGCATTCCACCATCTTACCCGGTATGGATGTTAGGCTGACCGGCCTATAGTTTCCCGGGTCCCCCCTCTTTCCCTTTTTAAAAATAGGCGTGACATTTGCTATCCTCCAATCTTCTGGCACCATGGCCATTTCTGGGTGGAGTAGGTAGTGGGGAGGGAGGTGGAATGGGGTTGGGATCAGTGACAGTTGCATGTGGTACTAATCAGATTCCTACAAAACATTGTCCTCTTCCCCCTAGGGAAAGCTTCATGTCCAACTATGGGGATTCTTAAGTCTGACCTGGCTATTTTGCTGCCATAGATATGAGCAATTCTGTGCCATGCCTTCCGGCCTGACCTGGAGTTCAGAATCCTGCAGAGCAGTTCCACCCACCTCACCCCAGTTCCTCCCCATCCCACTCACCCCCACCCTTGTTCCACCCTCTCCCACAACCCAGAGGCTGCACCACCACTCGGCGGTTACACTCACCCCCAGCCGCAGCATGTCCTGACTGGCACAGGCCCAGCGCCAGCACTCTCTACTCACCAAGTGCTATAAACGGCAAGTTTATGGCACACTGAACAGGCACTAGGTCTCAGCGCCAACAATGGGCCTCTTTAGGATTGGGCCCTAAAACCCCTTGTGGTGATGCAGTGGCACCAGTCTGGGCTACACTACATCACACAGAGGTTTTCAGGTGCTGGAGGTCTCCACTCCCAGCAGACACCATGAGTCAACTCAGACCTGAGCCAGCTATATCACTGGTGCAAGTCTGAGTCGATCCCTGCAGGAAGATCAGGCCTGAGAGGGGGAGCAGCGCGCATCAAAACTTAACCCCCTTCTGCCCACCCCTTCCCATCTCCTCCCCATTCTGCCCTCCCCCTGCCTTGTCAAACTCCCTTCCACCCTCCTCCCATTCCAGCTGGAAAAACGTCCTTGTTGAAACTTTGAGAACCATTGTCATTAGCACTGCACAGTGCTGGTCCAAATGCATCAATGATCTAAATCAGTATATGGCAACCTCAAATATGCAATCATATGCCCATTTACACTAGAGTTAGTCCTATTATATCCAATAGGACTTATTTCTGCATAAATATGCATATAATTCAATTGCAAATCATTAACAGGCCAATACTATCCCCTCTTTACATTGGTAAAACTCATGTTCCACTGTAGTAAGTGGTGCAGCACTGTCATCAGTGTTATGAAGTTGTCAAGCATGAAGAAGCCAGCAATGGAAGTGGCTGTTGGCTCCCCATGCATAACAATGCCCCAGCCGAGCTGTACCTGAGCAGGTAAGGTGACAACTTGGGAGAACCATGGGCAGTTTAAGACAGGGAGTGGGCTGAAGTGGAGGTTGATTTGAGGGCAGGAGAGGAAGAGAGGGCAGTCATGCACTTAGACAGAGCCTATTCCCTTTCCTTAGATCTACATCACTTTGTAATATGTCCAAGGACATCCATTGGCTTATGTCCATATGTGACACACGTCTGAAAAGATCCATTGGTGATTGGGCAGCTTACCTGGAGGTAAGTACACAGCATTTTTACAAACCTCTGGCAGTCTGATTGCACTCTCCCCCTACCACAGCATAGAGTGTGTGCCATTTTTGGTGAGGCTGTGTTGGTGCTGGTGGGCACACATAGGATTTCTAGAAATACAGACATGTCATGTGCTTTGCATTGAAGCAAAGAGCCAGTATGCCTCTTGCAGTGCTATATTTAGGCTACAGTCCTAGACATACTAAGGGCCAAATCCCATAGGGGCCGGGGAGAATTGGACCCTAACATGGGAGTAAGCATTTCCTAGAACATAGTGGGACTTTCTTCTGAGTAACCATACATAGTATTTGCTGTTACAGTCTAGCAAAAGGCCCTTGTGCTGCTTCGGAGGGCATCCTTAAATTCCTGATTCCTTAGGCAGTAGATGACTGGATTAAGAAGTGGTGTTACAATTATGTAAATAACAGACACCAGCTTGTTAGAGTTAAAGGAGGCAAGCGCCCTTGGCCGGGCATAGATATAAAGGGAGGCAGCATAGAAAATAGTTACTACCATCAGGTGTGAGGCACAGGTGGAAAAGGCCTTCTGCTTTCCTTTGGCTGAAGGGATGCGAAGGACCGTGGAGATGATGCAGGTATAAGAGGCAACGGTCACACTGAGCGGACCAACAAGAATAAGTAAGGCAAGAAAGAAGTCAGAGAGCTCAGTCAATGACATGTCAGTGCAGGCCAAGTTGAGAAGTGGGGAAACATCACAGAAGAAGTGGTTGATTGAGTTAGGCCCACAATAGCTCAGGCGTGCGATGAAGAAGACCTTTGCCAAGGCTATGAGAAAGCCACTCATCCAGGAGCCCATTGCTAATCGGATACAGAGGTCTTGGCTCATAATGACTGGATAGCGTAAGGGGTTGCAGATGGCAACGTAGCGATCATAGGCCATCACAGCTAGAAGGACACACTCGGTGCATGCCAGGGCTAGGAAGAAGTACAGCTGGGCCATGCAACCTGTGAAAGAAATCTCTCTCTCCTCTGCTGCAAAGCCAGCCAGCATCTTGGGGACAGTGGCAGAGACATACCATATCTCCAGGAAAGAAAGGTTACCCAGAAAGAGGTACATTGGCTTATGAAGTTTGCTGTTCAGTCGGATCAGAAGAATGATGACCACATTCTCCGTTACTGTCAATAAATATGAAATCAGGAAGATTGTAAATAGTGACATCTGCATTGCAAGCCCTCCAGGAAAGCCTACTAGGATAAACGCTTGTGTCCTGTTCTTCTCGTGCATTTGAAATAGCATTCTGTCGCTGCAAAGCTGTAACATGTTTTCAAAGTATAGTTGCATGTGTATGCTTCATAGGTAAATCATATTCCACATTCCTTGATGGTGCAACATTTTGATTGCAGAAGTTGACAAAACCCTGACAAAGGCTGGGGAAGAATGATAATATCTGAATGAATTTCTAGAACCCATAAGAGATGAGGGAGACATGTGAATATGAGTGGTACTAAAACAAAATCCCACTGCTTGTTGAGATCATCTCACCAAGCGGTCTCCCTGAACTCTCTGTATCAGACAGCCCCTGCAAAATACACCCTACCCATTCACCGATGGGAAGATTGGGAGGAAGTGCCTGATTTCATTACCAGTACGGCCCAGTTTAAACTTCAAGCCTATGTTGGACTTCCTAGTTTAAATTAGGAATTACAAAAATAATTGAGTTTTAACTGCAGCAGCAAACAATATAAGGGCAACCTTTTAATTTTTACAAATGAATAATGCCATACTGAGATTCTGATGTTCCTAAACTTTGTGATTGAAAGGAACCCTGGTTTTAAAAATTGATAAGTTTGGTAATAACCGGCTGCAAATTTGTCTCAACTTGGTGGAAAGAAGTGTAACAAAGGTGAAACAATCTTTAGATTTCTAATTTCTACTGATTCAGGAAACAGTTCTCATCCTGGTTCTATCTGTGATGGATGCAGCCATTGCATCCAAACTGTGCAGTCTGTATGGAATTTCTTCATAGTCCTACACAGGATACAATAGTGTCTTACATGTGCTTACTCAGAAGCAAACTCAGAAGCAATTCCAAATGTATGCAGTTGGATCCCAGTCTGACTCTATGTACTGGGATGGGATTTCACTCCCAGTACAATACTATGCATGTATACTCTGACCTCACAGTGCAATCCTATACACACTTTCCTAGGAGTAAGTACCAAATCCTATCTAACTTACCAATTCTGGTGCAGCCATGCCAATGGGGTGTGCACTGCATTCTATGGTGAGAGGGCAGTTATGGAGGCCTCCACAAGGTAAAGGAACATCTGTTCCACTATCTCAGAGCTGCACTGCGGCTGCACCGGTGCTGGAAATTTGGATAGGATTGGGCCCATAGTAACATTGAACACAATGGGTCATACTTTGGAGTAGATCCCCATAGGACAGGGTGACCAGATACAATGGAAGACAGAGTGCCTGTACTTTTAACCATGGTAAAGAAGAGGGAATTTTGCAGCTTAACATGGAAGGGTTTTAAAAGCTGGACCCTGCTAAAATTCCCTCTTCTATACCATGGTTAAGGGTACAGGCACTCTGTCCTCCATTGTATCTGGAAACCCTGCCCATAGGATTGTTCTGGCCTATTGAATTCAACAGGAATTATTCTCAGTTATGTGTGTACAATTGCAACCTGAGGGCGCTTTTCACCCCTTGTGACCTTATTCAATCCATCAAATGCAGGCTCCCCCCCCCCAATTGCAGTAATATAGAACAAGTTATACATCTCACAAAGAACAAAATTGGGACAGAGTTAGGGCACAATCCTAACTGGCAATTATGTCTGTATAGGTGGCCCTGGAGGGTTGCAAATGTGCCGTAAAGCACATTTGCACCTCCTTAGCAGGGAGCTGCATCGGCACATTCAGATACGCTGACATGCGGACAGAGGCAGAAGCCTCCGCCGCGGCTCCCATGCTGCCGCTTGTGTCGATGCGCGCAAACTTTATCCCCGCTCCTTAGAGCGGAAGTGGGTTTAATTTCGATACAAGCCCACTGTCACACTGCGCTGGCTCTGTATTGGTTTAAATTAGCAGCCATGGATGCGTTTCGACTTCCCAAGCTGTGTTTCCAAGAACAACTTCTTAATCCCGCCCGGCTGTCCTGGGTAACTTTAGTCAAACAGATTCTTGAGAAATATGAAATAGTCATGGACACCTTGCCTTCTTATTTATCTAAAAACGCTAAGGCTATGGTGAAAGATCAGATCCGTCTTTTTCACATGAGACGTGACTTGTGTGATATTTCTATTTCTCCTTACTCATCCTGGATTTCATTGTACAAGTCCTCATTCGTATTAGAAAACTACCTATCTTACCTTACAGTGCCAGCTTTGCGCAAGGCTTTTACTGCCTTGCGCTTTCAGTGCATGTAGACTTTGGTCCTTGAAGGTAGATATAAAAAAACTCCCTATCATCTCAGGACCTGCATTTGTAATTCTGGCGAAATAGAGGACATTTCTCATTATTTATTAAAATGTCCTTTATACGCGCTAGCCAGATCAAAATATTTATCTAATATTATCTCTCAGTTTCAAGAGAGATCTATTTTAGCTTTGATCTGTTGGCTTCTTGCAGACTCTGACCCTGATGTCACCTACAAAGTTGCTATCTTTGCTTTTGTGGCAAAGAAAATCCGAGATAATTTTGGGTTGGCTTGAACTTAAACTTTCCTATCCCCTTTATTAGCTGGTAAGATCTTGATTGTGGCTGAAGTTTTTGCTTTACTTTATGTGTCTGGAAGGCTGTAATGTCTCTGTCTGTTTATTTGTATTTATTGTAGCATGGTGCTTTTTACATTGTAATGACCTATGATTATACAATAAGTTTCTAAATTTCAAAAATTTCATCTCACAAAGTGTATTAAGTACACAAAAATTCCTAAAGTGATTTGCATTTCCATGCACATTGCTTTGTGAATTTTGTTTTTTTGAAAAGTTGTATATACATTTTGATAATAAAAAGGCAAAGGTATTAAACAATATTTCCAATAGAAAATTCAGATACTATATATACCTATGCTGCAAATCACAAAAGAGACAGTACCCCCTCATTTTCTGAAATTTTCAACCTCACTGTTAAAATTAAAATAATTGCCAATTATCCTCCCCCCCCCCCCATTTTATTTTATCTATGTGTTAACATCTATTAAACCAGTGGTTCCCTAAAATTTTAACACCAGAACCACTTTTAAAAATGATACTCTATGACCCATCTAGCTTTAAGAAAGTAAGAACAGTTTCAGGTCTCTGTTTTCATCCATTATAACTATGGGGGGGACGGGACAACTGGAGCATTTGTAGAACTCAATGTTCATTAGATCAGGACCATTCTGGTGCGTTCCCCTCAGCCTGCCCTTTGAAGTGAACCAAGGCACATTCACTCACTTATGAGTAAATGACCATGTGCCTCTCTGTTTCAGTTTACATAGAGCTCCATACATTTTCCTTGTCAGCTAGCAGCTTGTCATTTTCATGACCCACCAAATATCAGATCATGACCCACTGGTGGGTCCCAATCTGCAGTTTGGGAAACACTGTATTAAACTAACAAAATTGAAAAGAACCTCATGCGCACAGCAGCAAAATAGGAAGGGAGGGAAGGCTGTGCCTGGTGACTGAATCAGTCCCTGGTTTTTTTGTTTTTCTTTTTAATAAAGGAAAACCAATATTTTAATAAAGAATTATAAAGTGGTAGCATCCTAAGAAAATGAGCTGGGAACTGCCACTGAAATCAATGAGACAAGTTAGCAATAAACAACTTAACTTCCACAAATAATAGTTGCATTACTAAGGCTGCAATTCTAACCACACTTTCCTGTGAGTAAGCCCCATTGAACAAAATAGAACTGACATCTGAGCAGACCCGGTTAGGATTGTGACCTAACTTTCATTAGATCCCATCCAATAAATATAATTGCCAACCAAAGCCCAGGCATAATGGATCAAAGCTCACTGTAGCCCATTTCATGCATACCTTGATGTGAAATTTTTCAACATTGCATGAGGCAGGGCAAAGTCTGAATTGAACTGAGAAAAAGAAGAATAGATACATTAGTCTACATTGCCCATATTTGTCACCCATGTTGACACAGATTACTTACAGAGCAGCATGACCACAAACTAATTTGCTTACCCTTCTCGAAAGCTATGTTGTGAAAACGTTGTGAAAGCTACATTGTGAAATGGGCAGCCAGTGAGTGGGTCAAATGAAGCACAGAACAGCTAGGTGATGCCAGAGATGGTGAAGAGCAAAGACAAGTCAGATGAGTCCCTTTCACAGTGCTGGACTGTTGTGCGCAGAGGAAAGTTGGATTCCGTGTGGAGATTCTTATATGCTGAGCAATTGGAGGTACCTTTGCCTGTGTGACTTTCCAAGTCAATCATACAGTGATAAGGGAATGTAAACATTCTGTGGCTCCATCTTCCTTCCTTCTTCCCACAGGTCAACCCAGTTGGCACAGATCCATCAGCTCACTTTTAGAGCACACTTTGAGCATAATTCAGCTGACATGCTCTTTTAGGTAGTCCTAAATTCTTTATTGAGCATTATGTAAGATGCAATCTTATCAGGGCTGGCCGGCAGGGGAGCATACAGTCCGCTACCAGCTACTGCTGAAAACGTGTTGTAAAGTGCTTTAAGGCAACATACGGTGTGCTGACTACAACAGTGACTGCCAACTAGCAGCATTTCCAGGGGCCCTAGCACCTGGGATGGTGATGTTGTGACATCACATGACATTGTAATGTCACCAGTCAGATACTGTCATACTACAATATCATTGAATGCTGCACACAGGTTATGAATATCAAGCATAACTTGATATTATTACCCTCTGATTGGGTACTCAGAGTATTCTATGAATGCTGTTCTATGTACTATGACTGATGTACTTAGAGTGTTCTGTGAATATTTGATATTCATCACCTGTGTGCAGCATTCAATGATATTGCAGTATGACAGTATCTGACTGGTGACATGCAACAACAGTCAGTATTTGGCAGCAGTGGGGCAGGAGGTCAGCCTGCCCGAGGTGCCAGGCCGGAAAGGGGTACACTAAGTACATCAGTCATAGTACATAGAACAGCATTCATAGAATACTCTGAGTACCCAATCAGAGGGTAGTTGCCCTCCAAATTTGCCAAAAAGGAACAGGGGGAGTGTATCATCTCTATTCTGGGCAAAAGTGTTTCCCACCCATTCTCCCTAAGAACCGGAGGTGCAACACGGAATACTGAAAGTTCTGCACCTACAACGTTTGCTCCGCCACTGATCTACAGCCCCTTTCCTGATGTTTTTTGTCCACATACTCCAATAAGATACTTTTGGGGGGGGGGGTCTCTATTGAACAACATGTTCTGGAATGGGTCTTACCTACTGTAACTCTCATCTCCCCTTTCAGTGAGGGCTCCTGTCTTGTGGGAGAAAACTAAGAGGTGCTATTCTTCTCTTATCCCTTTTCAGGTGATCCTACTGTGACTCCATGCTGTGGCTTGCCCCCTAGCAATCCAGATAATGAGGACTAGCCCCTTAAAGATCTTTAAGAGCCCCTTGAAGAGCAGCCCCTCCCCTCGTTTTTCAGCCTTTGAGGTTGAGTCAGCACCCATTGCTCATTGGAGCCCTATCCCACCTCCCTAAGCAATTGCTCCTTTAAGAGCAATCAGTCCTTCCTGGACTTCCTTCCTGGACTGATCCTTTAAGCAATTCTTTGGCAAGGGTACTCACCATTTTTTCCCCTGTTCTTAAGCTCCCTTCCTAGGTGAACTTGCCTCATGGTGGAGGGGCTAAGCTAGCATATTTCCATCTACCCAACATTCCAAACCCACACAGGCCCTTCTGCAGTTTCCGTAGAAATAAATCTGTACCCCTAAACACCTTTGAATTATGTCGAGATACTTGACTACTATGGTTGTTCCTGCTGGCTGTACTTGAAGAATAATTCATACTTACATTGTGAACCCATATTATCAATTAACCCAATATGTGTTATTCTTCCACTTACGGGCTGTCTTTTGTATTTATAGTGTGATCAGGGGCTATGTGGAAGTCTGGGAAATACATTCAAGATGAATTCCTGTATCAGAATTCAGTGTGTATCCCAGAGAACTGGCACTAAAAATGAGGCTGCAGACCTGAGTGATCTGTTTTGGGACCGAATCCTGGTTCAAAGTAATTCTTGCAAATACAGTAATATCTACGATATTACCACCTCCTATTGCACTATATCACACTGCATTGATTTACAGAGCAGTGCACTCTGGTCAATCTAAGCCAGTTTCCTGTCTTGAAACAAACTGACGTTGCAGTATTACTGTTATAGAGCTGTAAACCTTTCTCCCAAATCTGGGGCATGTTATCCTTGATGGAAGCATCAGTGGCTCACCAGACATGTTAAGTGACATTATCTTTCTAACAAGGAAGCTGTGGTTGTGTGGCTCCTTCCTCTGTTGCTTGGAACATGTGGGGGGGGGGCACCCTGTAGTACTATCTTATTTCTGCCTGGCCCAAAGGTGTACACATTTGATCCCTGTTGTGTATATACAATATTGGACAGAAATGAGTTAAAATCTCTTCCAGATAAATATGTAACCCTTAAGATGTTCACATACAGCCAATCAACCACACTGAGTCTAACTATCAAAGATTATGACGAATGTGCAGTTTATGAATTTACACTTTGATGCCCTTTATTGAAAGAAGGATAATAGGACAAACTTCTGTCTAAACTAACATTTCAAACACATATTATTCTTGAGCAGAAAGAATAATCCCTCACTGGAGATACTCAAGCAGAGGCTCAACATTCAGATCTTTTGATAAATTTGCAGAGATTTGGAAACCATTTTTTGGATATATATGCATAATCTTTATCTGACTGCCAATATTGTAAACGGGTTGAATCGCCTTATTTGCAAGAACTGGCAAAAATTGCACTAAAGCAAATTCATTTAAAAAAATAATGTCCTTTTGCTCAGTGATTTAAAAACAGCCTTGCTGGCCTTTTGTAATGCACACAGAGGCAATCAGTCTCTCTCCAAGTTCTTAGAAAAACTTCACTCCAGGGCAGCAACCACTCCTTTCCTCTGGAGTTCAGTGCAGGGAAAGAATGGAGGAGGTGATAATGACTTGCACTCTTTCACATGATCGGGGAAAGGGAGGGGTCACTTGCCTGGGAGTGAAGCTGTTTTCAGTGCCTGGAGAGAGAATGATTGATGGATTACCTACTAGCTGCCCTTTCCCCATTAACAAGGCTATTGTTAAACATATTTTTTTCCTTTGATTTAAAGGGCAATTCTCATTGCGTTGAGATAAAACCGAAGGGGAAAAATCCATGGATAATTAGGTTATACCTGAAATATATGTTTATGTGTGTTAAAAGCAAAAATATTCTTTTTTTTTTAAAGCAGAGGTTCCACAAGCACCTGCTGGACATGCTATATGGATTACAGGTCAAGGGGTTGGACTAGATGACCATTTAGGTACCTTCCAACTCTATGATTCTATGAAAGGACAATGACACCATATGCATGGCTGTACTCTACAAGCAACAGGGCAACTAAACATTAAAAAGTTATATGAGAGGTTCATTACCAATTATTGTGCATATCTTGGTTAATGAGAGGTAAGTCATGGGTTATGTACATGGATCCATTGTCTCAAAGTGCTTTATTTTCACAACAATATTGACCGCAATATTGCACAAATGTAGGTTACTTCAATCCCATTGGTATTCACAGGATCTTATCAGCTCAACCGTGTTTAGAATTGCAAACAGTGTCCAAAAATAAAGATGCCAGTCCCATTGAATTCAATGGGACTTACTTCTAAGTATATATGTTCAAGATTCTACTGAATTATTTACAAGTTTACCCAACAAAAAGCTGTGCCTCAGCAGACAAAGATTTCCTATGGATTTGCCTGTTTAGAGCCTCTTTAACCTCCTTGTTCCTTAGACTGTAGATTAAGGGATTCAACATTGGAATGACAATGGTATAGAAAATCGAAACTACTTTCCCTTGGTTGGGCGAGCTCATGGCCCCAGGTTGAGCATACATAAAGAAAACTGTCCCAAAGAACAAACTGACAGCCATGAGATGTGAGGTACAGGTTGAAAAGGCCTTGTGTCTCCCTTGGACAGACGGTATGCGTAAGATGGTGGCAACAATATAACCGTAAGAGATTAACACAACTGTGGCTGTGATCACACTGATTATTCCACAGACTACTAGCAACACAATTTCATTCACAAAGGTATTTGAGCAGGCGACCTTCATGACAACTGGGACATCACAAAAGAAGTGATTTATTACAGTAGGACCACAAAATGACAAACTGAACGTGAAACCTGTCTGGGTGCAGCAGTTGAAAAAACCGAAGAAATAAGAGATGGACAGGAGACCAAAGCACCGCTTTTTAGACATAATGATATGGTAGAGCAGTGGATTGCAGATTGCTGTGAATCTATCATAGGCCATCACAGCCAGAAAGAAAGCCTCTGTGGTCCCAAAAAGACAAAAGAAGAACATCTGGGTTGCACAGCCATTGTAGGAAATGACCTGGTTGCCAGTTGCAAAGCTTATCATTGCTTTGGGGGTGATGACTGAAGAGTAGCAAATGTCCAAGAAAGATAAATTCTTCAGGAAGAAGTACATGGGGGTGTGAAGATGAGAGTCAGCAGTGATGATGAGGATCATACCAAAATTTCCCACCAGGGTGATGATGTAGATCGCCAAGAACAGAACTAAGAGAATTACCTGTAATTCTGGTTGGTCCATAAATCCCCCCAATGTGAATTCAGTGACCACAGTGTCGTTATCCATGGCTCCTTTTGAGAAAATCAAGAAAAGGAGTATTCTACCAAGTTTCTTGTGCTTGAAAGCATTATACATTAATGCTTTTATAAACCATCCTCAAAACCACATAAACCAAAGGCAAAGGAGTTAATCATTAGTTAATCCTCTAATGCAGTGGTTCTCACACATTTAGCACCGGGACCCATTTTTTAAAATGAGAATCTGTCAGGACCCACCAGAAGTGATGTCATGACCAGATGTGACATCATCAAGCAGGAAAATTTTTCACAATCCTAGGCTACAATCCTACCCACACTTACTCAGGAGTAAGTCCCATTTACTACTATTGTTAAAAGCATATACGAAGTAGCTTGTTAAAAGTTCAGGTCTGAAACATTTCCCCAAATGCAGTCATATCCCATAGTAGTATCAAGTCTGATATATCAAAAATAAAATATTGAAATGAATGGGGACCCACTTGAAATTGATTCGCGACCCAACTACTGGGTCCCGACCCACAGTTTGAGAAACACTGTTCTAGTGCTTTATTAGAAACATAGGTCTTTGTGAAATTATGTTACCAGGAATAGATTTTATCTGAAAAAGACGTGGGGAAAAAGCCATTCTATTATAAATATCTGAAATTGTGGTATACAGTTGTGGGTGGCCATTATGGTCCATTAGGGGAAAAAAAAAACAAACCACAATCCAACATAAGATAACAGTCAATTTAGGATGAACAAACAAAAGCAACACACAACAGTCATCTTTCAAGTCTGAAAGGAGATGGCAAGCAAAAGGGCAGAGGAGGGGGAATGTGTTGTAAGGGGCCACAACAGAGTGTAGTTTGAAGAAGAAAAAAAAAAAACACAAATGGGGAGGGGAAAGGGGAGTAGAGGAGGATGGATTGAGCCAAGGAAGGGGACAGGTACAGTGGCCCAACTAATCCAAACCCCCTTCCTGGACTGATCTGCCTTCAGAGGTCAACACGGACTTGCTCCAGCTATAGAACTGGCACAGGTCGAAGTCAACACGCTGTAGCTGCTGGGGTTACCCTAGGGCAGCCATTTTCAACCACTGTGCCGTGGCGCACTGGTGTGTCGCAAATGGTCCCCAGGTGTGCCACGGGAATTTGGGAAAGGGTCATTTATTAATAGGGCCATTGGGAGATGTGAGCCCATCTTTGAGAGCACAGTGTGCCTTGTAAATTGTCAAAAAACCGATAGTGTGCCCTGACCATTTTAGTGGCTTGCCAGTGTGCTGTGAGATATGAAAGGTTGAAAATCACTGCCCTCGGGCAAGGGAATGAACAGTTCACTGAAGGATATAGCAGAATAGCACATTAATGCTGCTCCAGCACTGTGTGGGAGTTAGTTAGGGTTGGGCTGATTGTCTCCTCATCTTAGTCTTAACTGAAAACTCACATCCAATCTCCCCACTAGCTTCAGAACCATTAACTGCCTATACTGTCAAGTCCCAAATACTCCTTATCCCAACATTCCCCTTTCCAAAAAACCTCTCCACCCGCCTCTTACCTGAACATTCTATCCTACATGAACTTTTCTTCTTTGAATCCAGGTATGGAGAGATGGTTCTGGGATGAAGAGGAATGGCTGCTCTGCCTCTGCTAAACAGAAGAGAACCATCATTAAAACGGTGCCCCAGCCCAGTGAACAGGAGGGATGTCACGAGCCCAAGCTTGTTTGCAGTCACTGCCTTCCTGTAAGATGACATTGAACGAAGGAGATCAATATTTTCTACTGACTTATTTTATGAAGGTTTGCTCTTTATAACAAAAATGATGGGTATTACCCTTTGCTATACTATGCTGGTTTTTTGCTAGCATCTCACCAATCCTATATAAATGAGAAACATTATTTTCCTCAACTCAGAACAAATCAGCTTACCAAGAACTGAAACTACATCTGTCACTTCCATAGGAGGAAGGTTATGTATCATTTCTACTTCCTACTTCCTCTGTTTGAGAAGACTAATCAGAAACAGTTTGTTCTCAAACCAAAGTGGAGATCTTCGTGTTCTTCTGTTGCTCCTGACAAAATTCTCCTGCGTTTGTTCTTGAAATAAGGCAAGCATTTTTTTTTTTTTTTCTGTATCCAATCTATTTGTAAACAATCCCATGAATTCCTGGGGAACAACTGCACAATATCACTCGGCCTCTTGGGTATGAGAGCTTCATATTGCAATGACTGCTCATGGGACTCACTTCCTGGTGTATTTTGCTTTGCAAGAATGAAATATCAGAACTTCACAGTTCATTTCATTTTTAGAGGCTCTTCATATTTTAAAATGAGGGTTCTGTTGTGACCCCTGCAGTCCAAGGGGTCTTGCAAGTCCCATTACTTACCGTGGTGCAAAAATGCAGTTCACAGCCCAGTCCTATTGTTGGGCAGTGCCAGCTCTGTGGTTGTGTTGTAAAAGTGCTACAAAGCATTTTTCAATATTGCATGAGTAAGCAGCACTGGTGGGAAGGCCTGTGTGATTCCATGGGTGCTGCATCCTACCCAACATCCTGTTTAGTGCTGGGAGGCAGAGAGGTGAAATGAGGTTGGTAGGAGGGCAGTACCAGGGTCTAGGAGAGGGCGCAAAGGGGGTAATTTGTATCCAGGCCCAGGGTCAGAAAGGGGGCCCAGGAGCCAAAGGAGGGGGCCCAGAAATTTCCTGGGATCTGACATTTTCCTATCTCACCAAGATTCACTGCCCACGTGGGATGCTGGGGACATTACCATGGCACATGGCAGTGACTACTGTCACAAGCCATACACACCAAACCCAGGAATGCATCCATGATGCTCCTTAACACAGTGTCAAATCTGGGAGGAAACTGGCCTGACACAGTAGCTCTTTGACTTGTGGATCTCATAACCATGAAGGAATGTATAGAAGCTCAGGGATCCAGCTGTAGGGCTACAGCTGCTGCAGAAGTTCATTTTGGTCCATTCTAATGTGAGTCTAAATATGATGATGCTAATTTTCTGCAATTGATTTTCTATATTTCAAAGATTTTAGAGAGACTTGGGAGTGAGTTTGTTTTCCATATTACTTTATTTAGCTGCCAGTGCTGCATGGTTGGGTAGACCTGGGCTCTACACCAAGAAGCCTAGTAGACTTGGGTTACAAAGACTATTGTAGCTGTCAGCACCCTCCCCCTGCCCTATTTTACCCCCTATCCTACCTGCACCCATTGCCCCCCTCCCCCTTTGAGAAGGGGCCCAAAAGAAACTTTGTACCCCTCAATAAAATTCCTCTCATAGACCCTGAGCAGTACAAAGGTGGGGAAGGGTGTTTTGGGTTGGGGGAGGAAGTGTGGGCTACACAGTGTTAAGGGCTACATGGGGTAAGGGAACAAATGTTCTCACCTGCTCAAATTCAGTGCTGGATACAGTGTGGCCCCAGTGGCCATGCTGAGCCAGAGTTGGATATGATTGGACTGTAATTTGTTGTGGACTTGGTACCACTTATTCTGTGATATATATGTGTAAATGAGAGATGTTTGGGATACTTATAGGTTGAAAATAATATGTGGAATAGGGCTAGAATTTATAAGCACAGTTGTGTATCACCTCAAGATAATCTGTTTCATACATCATAGTGTTGCTTTCAATATTATTCAGAAGGAACCATGCTTTTACACACACACACACACACAATATTATTTAAAAAAGGTAAAGTGAAGCGAAAACCTATGAAATTATCTTTATAATTGCAGCTGCACTTTCAATATCAAGATGGAATTTGAGTGGAACAACTTATGAATGAGTCCATGTTGGTCACTTCTAGAAATGTTCTTAAACAGTGCTTCGCCAGATGAGGTATCCTGACAATTGGAAGTGTGGCATTTTCTGTCTCTGTAGTTTTTCCTTTGTTTTCCACAAGTATGCTATAATTTTTATTACAAATTTTTGGCGGATTCAAATTATGTAACAACATTACAGGTGAATGCACCAGCCTTTAAAGTAAGGTCAAGGGGGATTCAATATGTTGAGGAATCCAACAGGGTAGTTAACTAATATGTGTTTATCACTGTATTGACTGAACTGTCAATTGACAGCTCACTTGGACAGTTTTACTACCTTCTACCTAAAACTCAATCTGTCCCACAGTGTAGTTGATCCATAAGCAACAGCTATGCCAAATTTAAACTACCTTAGCAGGAAAGACAAGATCGGCTGATAACACAGGTCTGCAAAAAAAAAAAAAATTTGGACAGCTGTTTTGGTTTTGTTGACTGATTCTTATGTTTTTTGGTGCGCTGAATCCAAAAATGATAGCAGTTTTGTGCTGGGACGTCAGGTTTTCGAACAAACGGGTGGTCATCGTTTTAAAAAATCTCTTAACGCAAATATTTTATTTACATGAAAAATATTAACTCATTTGCACAGGTGACAACAAAATTAACACCACACTCAAGTAGATTGCTTGTGAAATCGTCTTTTTTTAAACTCTAAACTTCTTTTTGAGCTTTTCCTCTTGTAGGTGGCTTCCGGAAGATCCCTATACAACATCCAGCAGTAGTCAGCCATCATCATTACATTCCATTTCCCTTGATACCTTCTTTCCATTTCTTTTATATCTTGATGGAAACGTTTTCCCTGCTCTTCACTCACTGCTCCCAAATTTTCAGGAAAATAGTCAAGGTGTGAGTTGAGAAAATGGACTTTTAAGCTCATGGAGCAACCAAGCTTGTGGAATGCTTTCAACATTGTTTCCACCATTTCCTTGTAATTTGGGTCCTTTTGGTTTCCCAAAAAGTTGTTTATGACCACAGTAAAGGCAACCCACGCTTCTTTTTGAGTTGGAGTCATTGAACTGAAGAAGTCTTTGTTGGATATGAGTTTTCTAATATCCGGGCCAACAAAAAACCCCTCTTTCAGTTTTGCCTCAGTTAAACCTGGAAACTTGGATCCCAAGTACTTGAAGCATTTTGGATCCCAAGTACTTGAAGCATTTGCTATCTTTGGGAAGTGCCTTAACAAATTGCTTCATTAATCCTAATTTTATATGGAGTGGTGGTAATAAAACCTTCTCAGGGGGTACCAATGTATCTCTGAGAACATTCTTTTCACCAACAACTAGACTTCTTGGTGGCCAATTTTTTTGCTTCCAGTGATTTTGTCGGTCTCTACTGTCCCATAAACATAGAAAACAAAGGTATTTGGTGTACCCAGCCTGTTGTCCCAGCAGCATACACAATACTTTTAAATCCCTACATACCAACCAGTTTTGGTTTTGATAACCCACTTTCTTGAGTACCAACTCCAAGTTCTCATAAGTCTCCTTCAAGTACACCGAATGAGCAACAGGAATGGACGCATAACGGCCACCATTGTGAAGTAAAACTGCTTTTAAGCTTCTTTTGGAAGAGTCACTGAAAAGCCTCCATTCAGAAGAATCATACTGAATGTGGAACTGAGCCATCAACCCCTCTAAATCAGAGCAAAACACCAAATTGCACTCATGAAAAAAGTAAGACAGAAAGTCTTTTTCCCGAAGTCTGTACCATGCAAAAGATGTACCTTCCATCAACAAATTTTTGCTTTTAAGTATAGAACATGTATTTTCATGTTTTTGGGAGCACTGGCAGTGAAAATAAATTTGTTTTTCCATGTTCAGTTTTTTTCCCCCAAGTATGATGAATTTGAAATTTAGCGATTTCCAGCTACCTGTTTGACCAAGGCACATTTCGATTGTGAAAAAACCTGACATCCCAGGAAAAAACGGTGGTCATTTTCGAATTCAGCGCACCAAAAAACATAAGAATCAGATAAAATTATGAAAACAGCTTTTTGGTTGCAGACCTGTGTAATCAGTAAGTCAGGACTTTCAGTTTTGCGCGCACACACACACAGAATTTAGAAAACAAAATGACATTGTAGAAACAGCAGTGAAATGAAATATGACTGTAAGCAGATATATATTTTTATGCACAAGCTCTCTCTCTCTCTCTCTCTCTCTCTCTCTCTCTCTCTCTCTCTCTCTCTCTCTCTCTCTCTCTGGGACACACACACACACAAAGAGACAATCAGCCACACTGAATCGAACTATCAATGATTATGAAGATTGTGCAGTTTATGAATTTACACTTTTATTCACTTTACTGAAAGAAGGATAATAGGAGAAACTTCTGCCTATGCTAACACATTTCAAACACATATTATTCTTGAGCAGAAAGAATAATCCTTCATTGGAGATCTTCAAGCAGCGGCTTGTCAAGCACCTGTTGGAGATGCTTTAGGAGGATTTCCTGCTAGAGGCATGAGATTGGACTAGATGACCGTTTAGGTCCCTTCCAACTCTACGAATCTATGAATGGACAATGGCACCATATGCGTGGTTGTACCCTGCAAGCAACAGGGCACCTAAACATTAAAAATTTGTATGAGAGTTTGTGGCAGGTTCATTACCAATTATTATGCATATCTTGGTTAATGAGAGGTAAGTCATGGTTTATGTACATAGATCAATTTTGTAATGTCAAGGTGCTTTATTTTCACAGCATTATTGGCTGCCGTATTGCACAAATGTAGGCTACGTCAATCCCATTGGTATTCATAGGATCTTATCAGCTCAACTGTGTTTAGAATTGCAACCGCTATCCAAGAATAAGGATGCCTGTCCCGCTGAATTCAGTGGAACTTACTTATATACGCACAAGATTGCACTGTGATAATTATTACCCAAAAAAATGCTGTGCCTCAGCAGACAAAGGTTTCCTCCTGATTTGCCTGTTTAGAGCCTCTTTGACCTCCTTGTTCCTTAGACTGTAGATTAAGGGGTTCAACATTGGAATGACAATGGTATAGAAAATCGATACTACTTTCCCTTGGTTGGGCGAGCTCATGGCCCCAGGTTGAGCATACATAAAGAAAACTGTCCCAAAGAACAAACTGACAACCATGAGATGAGAGGTACAGGTTGAAAAGGCTTTGTGTCTCCCTTGGACAGATGGTATGCGTAAGATGGTGGCAACAATATAACAATAAGAAATTAGCA
Organism: Tiliqua scincoides; assembly: GCF_035046505.1. Taxonomy (NCBI): domain Eukaryota; kingdom Metazoa; phylum Chordata; class Lepidosauria; order Squamata; family Scincidae; genus Tiliqua; species Tiliqua scincoides. The sequence goes on along the minus strand of NC_089825.1, from coordinate 100,735,087 downwards.
CAACTGTGGCTGTGAACACACTGATAATTCCACAGAATACTAGCAACACAATTTCATTCGCAAAGGTGTTTGAACAGGAGGCCTTCATGACAACTGGGACATCACAAAAGAAGTGATTTATTACAGTAGGACCACAAAATGACAAACTGAACGTGAAACCTGTCTGGGTGCAGCAGTTGAAAAAACCGAAGAAATAAGAGATGGACAGGAGACCAAAGCACCGCTTTTTAGACATAATGATATGGTAGAGCAGTGGATTGCAGATTGCTGTGAATCTATCATAGGCCATCACTCCCACTAAGACACCCTCTGTGGTCCCAAAAAGACAAAAGAAGAACATCTGGGTTGCACAGCCATTGTAGGAAATGACCTGGTTGCCAGTTGCAAAGCTTATCATTGCTTTGGGGGTGATAACGGAAGAGTAGCAAATGTCCAAGAAAGATAAATTCTTCAGGAAGAAGTACATAGGGGTGTGAAGATGAGAGTCAGCAGTGATGATGAGGATCATACCAAAATTTCCCACCAGGGTGATGATGTAGATCACCAAGAACAGAACTAAGAGAATTACCTGTAATTCTGGCTGGTCCATAAATCCCCCCAATGTGAATTCAGTGACCACAGTGTCATTCTCCATGGTTCCTATTGAAGAAATCAAGAAAAAGGAGTCTTGTATCAAGATTCTTGCGCATGAAATCATTTTACATGAATGCTTATATAAAACCATCCTCAAAACAACATATGCCAAAATCAGTTAACCTTTGTCTTCTAATGTTTCATCAGAAACATAGTTCTTTATGAAATTATGTTACCAGGAATAGGTTTTATCTGAAAGAGAAGTGGGGGAAAGGCAATTATAGTATAAACATGTGAAACTGTGGTATAGAGTTGTTGATGGCCATTATGGTCCATTAGGAAAACATAAACCAAACCACAATTCAACATAAAATAATAGTTAATTTTGGACCAATATTAAAAAACAAACAGTGATCTTTCATGTCCTTCAGGAAGATGGTAAGTAAAAGATCGGGGGAGGGGGAATGAGTTGTAGGGGCCACAAGAGAGTGCAGTTTGAAAAACAAATCTAAATATGGAATTTACAGGCCAGTTCTATTGGGCAGATATTGTTGAGGGTCTCCCAATCTGCCACCATAAAAACCATTGAGATCTCTGAAATTTTGTGCTGCTGTAGTGCACCTTGAAGCCACTGGTGCAATTGACCAGAGACTCCATGCATTCACTAGAAGCCCCACCAGGTCCATGTCCCAGAGGGCTCAAAATCTACACACACACCAGCAAACTGCAATGGATGATGTGCTGGTGTCCCAGCCTCACTATGAATCCTTGATTTTATGATAGCTTCACAAGTGTCAATCATAGGTTAACCATTTAACAGATGACTTTTTTTTTTGAAGGAAGGAAAAGCATAGAATCAGTTAAATATTCTAAAAATGGGGTCTTAGCTGCTTTCTGGGCAAATATCTTTATAACAGGAGTCATTTGACCCAATCCTATTTGCCATTTTACCTGCAGAATATGTGTTCAGCCTATGTAAACAAGTTTATGGCTGTCACAAAAGCGACAGCACCGCTGTGTGCATCCTGGCCACAGCAAGTGGCAAGAGGCTGGGCCAACACTGCTGCCGGACACTTGCTGAAGCTGGTAAAGCAGTCCGAGGTCAACGTGGACTTGCTCTAGCTAAAGAACTGCCACAGGTTGGAGTTGACCTGTCACAGCTGCTGGGGTTACCTTAGGGCAAGGCAATAAACAGTTCCCTGCAGGATATAGCAGAAGCCACATTGGTGCTGCTCCACCACTGTGCAGGAGTTAGTAAGGATTGGGTTGATTATCGCCTCATCCCCGTCTTAATTGAAAACTCACATCCAATTTCCACCCTAGCTTCACAGCCATTAACTGCCTATACTGCCAAATCTCAGATACTCCTTATCCCAACATCCCACTTTCCAACAAACCTCCCCACCCACTTCTTACCTGAATATTCTATCCTACATGAAATTTTCTTCTTCAAATCCAGGTAAAGAGGGATGGTTCATTACTCTGGGGTGAACAGGTATGGCTGCTCTTCCTTTGCTAAGGAGAAGAGAACCATCATTGAAAAGGTGCCCCAGCCCAGTGAACGGGGGGATGTCACAAGCCCAATCTTGTTTGCAGTCACTGCCTTCTGTCAAAGATTGAAAGATGATGTTGTACTGAGGAGGTCAATATTTCTCTACTGACTTACTTGATGGTCCACCCTTTATAGCAAAAGTGACAGGTATAAACCTTTGCATATACTATGCTGATTCTATAATAGCATCCCACCAATCCAATTTAAACAACAAACATTTTCCTCAGCTCAGAAGAAAGCAGCTTACCAAGAATCAAAACTACATCTGTAGCTTCCAAAGGAGAAATGCTATTTCATTTTGTCTTTCTTTCTAGTGTATACTTTGTCTGAGAAGACTCTGATCTGAAACATTTGGTTCTAAAACCAAATTGGAGATCTTCAAGTTCTTCTGATGCTACTGACAAAATTCTCCTGCACTTGTACTTGAAATAAGGCAGAGTTTTTTTGTTTTTTTTTTCTGTATCCAATCTATTTGTAAACACTCCTGGGGGACAATAGCACAATCACACTCAGCCGCTTGAGTACCAGAGTTTCATGATGCAATGACTGCTTGTGGGACTCACTTCCTGGTGTATTTTGCTTTGCAAGAATGAAATTCATTTCATTTTTAGAGGAGCTTCATATTTTAAAATGAACATACATAAAGTGTTCTGTTGCAAACATTATAGTCCAGAAAAAGTTAGCTGCAAGTAAGACCCATTACTTTCATTGGAACAGAACTGCAGTTAACAGCCCAATTCTATTGTTGGGCAGTGCCAGCTCTGTTGCCATGTTGTGAGAATTACCATATGTAAAATACCATAAAGTGCTTTTTGACACTGCATGACTAAGCAGCACTGGTGGGAAGGCCTGTGCGATCCCATGGGTGCTGCATCCCATCTGGCAGCCAGGTTTGTGTCAGGAGGAAGAGAGGTGGGACGAGGGTAGTGGGAGGGCAATGCAAAGGTGGGGAGTGGGTGTTTTGGGGTGAGGGAGGGTGGTGAGGCTACCCAGCAGTGAAGACTACATAGGGTATGGGAACAAATGTTCCCCCTGCTCAAATCCAATGCAGGATACAGTGTGGTCCCAGTGGCCATGCTGCACCAGAGTTGGATATGATTGGACTGCAAGTTGTTCTGGACTTGGGACCAAGTGCTCTGTAATATATATGTGTAAATGAGATAAGTTTGGGTATTTATAGGTTGAAAATAATATGTGGAATAGGGCTAGAATTCATGAGCACCATTGTGTATCATCTCAATGTAATCTGCATCATACAACATAGTGTTACTTTGGATATTATTCAGAAGGACCAATGTTTTTACACACAAATGCACACACACACTTAATAGCTTTCTTTAATTTATGTGTTTGAACAGCTGAGACTACTTGTGCTACTTATTTAAAAAAGTAAAGTGTAGCAAAAACCTATGAAATTATTGTTAAAGTTACAGCTGTGCTTTCAATATCAAGATGGAATTTGAGTGGAACAAGTTATGAATGAGTCCATGCTGGTCACTTCTAGAAATGTTCTAAAACAGCGCTTTGCTAGATGAGGTATCCTAACCATTTGAAGTATAAGAATTATAGTCTGTGTAATTTTTTTCTTTCTTTTGCATAAGTATGTAACAATTTTTATTACAAAGTTTTGGTGGATTCAAATTATTATGTAACAACATTGCAGGTTCACCAGCCTTTAAAGTAAGGTCAAGGGGGATTCAATATGTTGAGGAATTCAACAGGGCAGTTAAGTGCCTAATCTGTGTTTATCACTGTATTGACTGAATGTCACATGGACTGTTTTGCCACCTTCTACATATGCCTCACAACGTAGTTCTTCTGAGTGATCCATAAGCAACAGCCATGCCAAATTTAAACTATCTTAGATCTTAGACAAGCTCTATTGATAATCGGTAAGTCAGGGCCTTCAGTTTTACACGCACAGAAATACAGAGAGAGAGAGAGGGGGGGGGAGGGAGGGAGGGAGAGAGAGGGGGGAAAGAGAGAGAATTTAAACTTTAGATAAGTATCTCATGTCAGAAACTGGATCTGGAGTTATTGATTGCCTGGATGGCAGACAAATTCTACCAATGATAATCTCTCATACAGTTGACAGGAATGACACAGTTGGAGGGAAAACAAAATGACATAGTGGAAACAGCAGTGAAATGAAATATCATGACTACAAACAGATATTTGTGGTTTCCCATCAACAAGGCTAGGGAATGTGAGTTGTATTAGCTGCAGATGGCAGGGGTGGGGAGCAACAGGGCAGCAGACCAGTGGCAGACCTCCCATTCATTCTATGGGGCAAATGTCCTGGGTGCAGAGCTTCACGTGCCTGTAGGACCTTGACAGGGTTGGAAACTTCCAATTTTCTGAAAGCACAATTTAAAGCATTGGAGAACCTCAGAGAGGCTTCTCCAATGTGTCCTGGAGTCACGCCAGGCTCTGTGAGCTCCAGGTAAGTGGTGGATGCGGATTGGCACATAGGGGGGTGGCAACAGGGGAGGTGCCATCATGGACCTTTGTTCCAGGGCATGGGGCTGAGGGGGGGGGTCCACCACCACAGCAGACTTGGGCCTCCCTTCATTCTTTGCCACTACCTCTGTCTCCTTCTAGCTAGCCTGTCAAGGATGTGAGCCACATTGACCTGCTTTCCACCTGGAAACAGTGAACACAGAATGGATTCTCCTCATCCTTACTGGTCCCTCCATGTGATTTCTTCAAACTCTGAAGTGTGGGACTTCTGGTTTTATCTACAGAGAATGCATGCTGAAGGCATCCATTCACACAGGACATTTAACTAAAACCAGAAATCCTACATTTTTACATTTGAAGAATCAACTCAAGGAGGATTTTTATTTTAAATAGTGAAGGTGGCAGTAGTGGGCCCAAGACAACACCAAGCAGCATTCAGAGTAATATCACTTCTGAAAACCGACAGACAGACAGACAGACAGACAGACAGACAGACAGACAGACAGATGTTTGGGGGCTTTTTTACACCCCATTTTTACTACATTTTTACACCCAAATCTCCTTTTCTCCCTAAACTGTTTTGCAAGCAACATTGCTTAAGAGTTCAATACTTTTGACCCACAATTCTTTGCATTGAAAGTAGCCACATATGCTAAAAGAAAGATACCCAGCCTTTTGAGTTGTCTTCTCAATGCATCTTTAACCTCCTTGTTCCTCAGACTGTAGATTAAGGGGTTCAACATTGGAATGACAATAGTGTAGAAGACTGATACCACTTTACCCTGGTTAGGAGAAGAGATGGCCCCAGGTTGACCATACATAAAGAAAATTGTCCCAAAGTACAAACTTACAGCCATGATATGGGATGTGCAGGTTGAAAAAGCTTTATGTTTTCCCTCTACAGAGGGTATGCCCAGGATTGTAGTTATAATGTAGCTGTAAGAGATTATGACAATTGTGAATGTTATGACTATGATTAACCCACAAATCATGAGGAGTACAAGTTCATTTACAAAAGTGTCTGAGCAGGAGGCCTTCATGATGGCTGGAACATCACAGAAGAACTGGTTGATCTCTGCTGGCTCACAATAGGACAAGCTAAACGTGAAGCCAGTCTGTGTGCAGCAATTGATGAAGCCAAAAAAATAAGAGGCAGTCACCAGATTATCACAGGTCTTCTTGGACATGGTTACGTGGTAAAGCAACGGACTGCAGATGGCAATGAATCGATCGTATGCCATCGCAGCCAGGACAAAACAGTCTGCAGTCCCAAAAAGAGCATAAAGGAACACTTGTGTGGCACACCCATTATAGGAAATGGCCTTATTCCCAGTTGCAAAGGTCTGCATTGCTTTGGGAGTGATGACTGAAGAATAGCAGAAATCTATGAAGGATAAATTCTTCAGGAAGAAGTACATAGGGGTGTGGAGTTGAGAGTCAGCAGTGATGAGGGAGATCATGCCAACATTGCCCACCAAAGTGATGACATATAGCAATAGAAAGAGAAAAGACAGAGCTAGCTGCAGTTCTCGTGGCCCTTGAAAAGATGAACTGTGTAGCTATAGTTTGATTTTCCATATTGCTTAATAGATGGGGGTGGGAAGCATTGAAGACGTGTGTCTGTTTTCTCCATTCTTGTTGGTCTAAAAGCATAGTAAATTATGTTCTCTAAAGAGTTTGTGATGATGCCCCTGGGTGGGCTGAGTATCCTACTAGATTCCTTCTGAGAAAATGGTTATCAGGGTTCAAACCATTTCAATCCTGAAAGAAAAAAAGAAAAGGAGGAAGAAAGTGCATGTAAGCCAAATCCTTATGCAAGATGATCTTATGGACTCCTTAAATATCAGGCAGTGAATGATGTCCTGGTTGTACAAGACCAAATACAATCCTGAAACCCACTGGGCTCGTTCTCATGTACTATGATTGCATATGGTATCCTTTATTTCTAGCATAGATCTCTCAGGATGGCAAATTTCATATACTGTACAATAACAGATCTAGGCTCTCATTAAATGTCTATTGAAAGTTAGGGTCGGCCAATCCCACATCTCTGATGAGCGGACATATAAATGATGCATATGTGCCTGTGTGTTTGTTGCATTCATGTTTGATGTGTTTAGGGTTACATCTAAAGAAAATGAATTGACTAAGAACAATTCAAGTCACAGTCAAGATAGCTGTGTATAATGCTTCGATATTAGAGTAATGTAATGTAATGCTACAAAGAAAACCGTTGCAGAAAACACAGACTGTTCTGGCACGCCACACCAGCAATATTTAGGCAATTGTGCAGGACCAACCTTTGGTCCTATGTTGTAAATAATAATACTTAGCATTTCTGAGCATGCAAACCACTTCACATGCCTTGCTGTCCTTAAAATAAGCTGATGTTACAGGAATTCAGAGGCCAGGAGGTCTTGGGCCAGCCCTGCTTCATCTATCTCTTACTCCCCCAAAAAAATCTTTTGCAGGCATGACTAGGCACTCTTAATCCTTACTTTCTTTTCCCTTTCTCTCTCTCCTCTTCTGTGCAGCTTGACCTCCGTCTGCTTTAGCAGGTAAGTTTAATCTCTCTTTACCTCCAATCTTTTCCTGATCTCCTGGCAGGACACTGGACAGGACACTGGACACTGAACCAGTGTCATAGCTAGAGCACTAAGTTTTGCAGGGAGCCTCACTGCAGTATACAAGAGTATACTTTGGAGCTGTTCCGGGTGGTGGGAGCAAAATGGAGGTGAACACCACCGTTCTGAACAATGTTCCATCCCTCTCTCTGTTTTCTCTCCTTCCTCTCTCCTGTTTTCTCTCCTTTCTCTCCCCACATTCAACAAAAGTGTTCTATCTCTTTTTGCTTTCTAGATTTCTTCCCTCTGGTTCTCAATAGGCCATCAGATTCACCCAGCAGGGCTCTTCTTATAAAAAAAGATGTGGATCATTCTTAAGCATGCATTATGTTTTCTTTTGTGTTTTTCAGGTGTTGATTCCTTGGGGATCTTTGTTTCTTTGGCTTCCAAGCGGATCACCATCAATGCTACCACTATTTTCATTTCTCATTGCATTCATCCTTTAGAGCAGTGGATTCCAAATTGTGGACCAGGACCCACTGCTGGATCGTGACCTGATTTTGGGTGGGCCTCGAAAGGTTACAGAAAGAGCAGATAACTAATTGCCTCAATCTCTGAAGCTATTCAGATACTGTAGTTGCTAATTACCTTGCAAAGAGCTCAGCTCCTGTAATTTGCAAATATGTGTAAATATAGGGAGATAAATGTTTGAGAATCTTTTTTTCTGGTCATTATTACTTAAAAATATATATCATTTCTTTCTAGGTCTCCTTTTTTAAAAGTCTGGTAAACCTAGGTGGGTCCTGATAGAGTGACATTTAAAGAAGTGGATCCTGGGGCTAAAAAGTTTGAGAACCACTGCTTTAGAGCTAACTAAAGCACCATAATATGAATCCCAAATCCAACTCCCTCCACTGCTTTCATTGTTCGGAGATCACTCAGTTCTGTTCTACCTGATTCCCTAAAATTCTCTAACTTTTACAGAGTTGTCCATGGCAAATTGTTCAACTTACCACAAGATACAGATGGGGAGGAAGAGGTTATGTGTTCTTTGATGGACTGTACAAGTGCTTTATAATACAAGATGTCTTATGTCCCTTTGAGATTATTATTCCCTATGGTGCTCAAAAGCTCACAGCCTGCCATCATGATGCATTTCATAAACATACTAATTTTATCTTATGTTTTAATTAAATGAGTTATACCCTGCCTTTCCACCATTCTAAAAGCTAATGGTCCTCTCTTTTAAGAATAATCACATTCCTATCTATGTTTATTTAAAGAAAATAGAGCATGTCCCTTTGGATAGTGTTGTCCTCAAATAGCTTCTATTTCTTCTTATACAAATGATTTTTTCCCCATTACCTATTATATTAATGACTGTGTCTCTAGGCAAGATCTCAAATTGAGAGTTAGCTAAAAGATATATATTTTACCTAAATGTTGGGCAATGCAATCCTTTTGCATATTTACTGTATTCACTGGGGCTTACTCTCAGGTAAACGTATATAGGTTTTTAAAAAAAATTCCATTAAGTACATATGGACATAAAAAGTGCTTTATACTGACTCAGACCATTGGTTCATCGAGTCCAGTTTTGTCCAGTCTGACCAATAGTTGCTCTCCTGGGTTTCAGGCAGGGATCTCTCCTGATTGGGGTGGCACTTGGGACATTCTGCATGAAAAGCAGGTGCTCTGTCATAAAGCTCTGGACCCTACCCAAAGTGCATTAACTAATTACCATGTACTTCATAGCAATTTACTTTTCTCAAAGCAGTTTATGATTTGCAAATAAAAATGTCGTTCTAATTAAAATTGAACCTATGGGGTTAATCGAGTCCCCAGACAGGTCTCTCTCTTCCTGGTCCACGCATAGAAGTCTTTGCTATCAATCTCCCAATCTCCCGCATTGGCTGCTCTCCAGTATGCACTGTGTTGTGCACATAAGGGCAGCTATGTGTGTGTAATTGCACATGCCCAAGTTGACAGGATCGGTCCCATGGGCAGCCCAATCCTATGGTTCCTGGCATCAAAAAGGCAACCACCAAATCCTGTGAGCTCTGGGACACTGCTGGAGGTCTCATCAGGGGGATGGAGCATTTGCTTTCCAACACCAGGTAGTCAGCAACCAGCGGCAATGGGTCTCCTCAGCTCTGTGCCTGCATTTGAGTGGATGCAGAGCTGAGAAGTCCCATGTCAGGCTGCCAGGGCCAGGAAGGAGGATAGGATGCAGCAGCAGAGCTTGCCACCATCTCTGCCCCCCTCCTGGGCTGGTTCCTCCCCCTGCCCCGCCCTTTCCTACCCCAGAACTCACCCCGAAAGCCCTTACTGCCACCTGGAGCTCTACCTTGCACTGGGCAGCTTCAATCTGGTACTGGGCCCAGTGACGACTGGCACTGGCTGAGTGCCAGTGCTCCCTCCTCACAGGGTGTTGTATGGCATGGTTATGACACCCAGCGCTGGCACTGGAGCTCAGTGCCAGCATTGGAGGCCCACTGGATTGTGTCCTAAAACAGTAATAAGGTAATAAATAGTAGGTCATTACTTAAACAGTTGCTTGTTCTTTAGTTTTTTTTACTTGCAAGTTTTTTTTTTTACTTTTTACTTGTTTTTTTACTTCTGTCAAATGGACAGAATTTTTTCCAGCTTGGTTAGTTTTTCTGCTTTTGCCTTCACCCCCTCTACTAGGCAAGAGAGTTGAAAACCAGTTTTCCCATGCCAGTCCAGTGGAAGACCACTGCTACTGAATGCTACCAGAGACTGGGACTAAGCAGCAGTTGTGAAAACTGACTCACTCCATTTGCTCAAGCCAGCCATTTACTCCACTGCCAATGGTCCTGTGATCAAATCTGCCTAACCAGTCAGTTTTTCCCCAGAGTACAACCCCTTGACCGATCTGACTAGAAGTTTGTTAACCCCATTCACCTTGTACAATCCCTTCACCCCATGGACTAGAAGTTTGACTGCCAGAACTTGAGAACTCTGTTTTCTAGGATGTCCACTATTGGGAATCTGTAAGCAATAATGAGGAGAGAGTACCACAAAAACCACCAATGCAACAAACCTGTTTCAAATCCTGTCATATGACACTGCTGTCAGCGACAGGTTCCAGATCACAGTCTTCTTGGATTATCCAAAGGAAGGCAAAGCTGACATGGGGAGAGATGCTCTCTAAAGTAAAAATAGGGAATCACAACACTAAACACTAAAATCCAACAATAGGGTGAGGCAGTGTCTTCATTGGCGAAGATAATTCAAATGGGGAATCTCATGTTTCAATGGGACATCCCATTGCTCACATTTGGGACAAGGACATCTCATGTTTTAGTTCAGAAACATCAGTTGTACATTTTTTTTCCCCTTGGGCAAGCCTGTTGTAAGGAAAGCCTTTGGGCACAATCCTAACCCCTTATGTCAGTGCTTTCCAGCAGTGACATAAGGGCAATGCAGCTCTGAGGTAAGGGAACAAACATTCCCTGATTTTGAGGAGGTCTCCGTGAGTGACACCCAACTGCAGGATGCAGCACACATCCCATTGGCACCTCTATGCCAGTGCTGGAAAGCACTGACATAAGGGGTTAGGACTGCACCCTTTGTGAAATTTCCAGTCAAACAATGACTGTTTTCTTCATCCTGCCCTTCCGACACATGGAACTGGTTTTCAAACATATTGTGGTTACAGCATTGTTGTTGTAGAATAGTAAACCTCCCCCCTAATCTAGGGTACAATATCCTTGGTTAGAAGAATCCAGTAGCTCTGTAAGCATTTTCCAACATGAAAGCTACTGTGGTGTTCCTCCTTCTTATGTTGCTTGGGCTATATGAGAGGGCTCCCCCTTTCTGCAGTGATTCCTCACACCAGTGATGTCCACTTTCCATGTGGGGTATTGCTGATTTTTAAGGACACAGCATAGGATGCTTCATGTACCCTGAGGCTTCTATTCTTCTTGAATGAATTGACTCTCTCACTGGGGAAGGATTTTGCTCACAGACAGTCTAAGAATAGATCCTACTTTTCTTCACAGCCATATTTCACTTGTACAGAATGTCGCCAGTGTCCAAACACAAAACTGCAATCCTGTACACTCCTATTTGAGAGAAAGTTCCATTGAATTCAATGAGGCTTAATTCTGAGTAGGTATGCAAAGGATTAAGCTGTTTGGACATTACAATCCTATGCACGTCTACTCAGAAGTAAATCCCATTGCGTTCAATGGGGTTTTCTCCCAGGATAGTGTGCATAGGATTGCAGCATGAATTATTAATTAAACCCCCCAATTTGGGCCCAATGGGCAAAGGCTTTCTTTCTCATTTGCCTGTTAAGAGCCTCTTTCACCTCCTTGTTCCTTAGACTGTAGATTAAGGGGTTCAACATTGGAATGACAATGGTATAGAAAATCGATACTACTTTCCCTTGGTTGGGCGAGCTCATGGCCCCAGGTTGAGCATACATAAAGAAAACTGTCCCAAAGAACAAACTGACAGCCATGAGATGAGAGGAACAGGTTGAAAAGGCCTTATGTCTCCCCTTGACAGATGGTATGCATAAGATGGTGGCAACAATATAACCATATGAGACTAATACTACCATGGCTGTGACCACAATGATAGATCCACATACAACGAGGAGCACAATTTCATTCACAAACGTGTTTGAGCAGGAGGCCTTCATGACAGCTGGGACATCACAAAAGAAGTGGTTGATTACAGTAGGACCACAAAATGACAAACTGAACGTGAAGCCAGTCTGTGTGGAGCAGTTGACACAGCCAAAGAAGTAAGAGATAGACAAGAGCCCAAAGCACCGCTTTTTGGACATAATGGTATGGTAGAGCAGTGGATTGCAGATTGCTGTGAATCTATCATAGGCCATCACAGCCAGAAAGAAAGCCTCCGTGGTCCCAAAAAGAGAAAAAAAGAACATTTGGGTTGCACAGTCATTGTAGGATATGACCCGGTTGCCAGTTGCAAAGCTTAGCATTGCTTTGGGGGTGATAACTGAAGAGTAGCAAATATCCAAGAAAGATAAATTCTTCAGGAAAAAGTACATAGGCGTGTGGAGTTGAGAGTCAGCAGTGATGACAAAGATCATACCAATATTTCCTACCAGGGTGATGACGTAGATCACCAAGAACATTACTACAAGGATTACCTGCAGTTCTGGCTGGTCCATAAATCCCCCCAATGTGAATTCAATGACCACAGTGTCATTCTCCATGGCTCAGCAGTGGAAAGTCAAGAAATAGAGTGTTCTGTCAAGATTTATGTGCTTGAAAGGTTTTGAGATGAATACTTATGTACACCATCTCCAAAGCAATAGGTACCAAAGGCAGGGGAGATAAACATTAGTAACTTCTCATTACATCAGAAAAAAAAAGTTGTTCACAAACTTCTATTGCCAAGAATATTTTGTACCTGAAAGAAATGTGGAAAAAATGTCTGTTAAATTATACTTATTTGAAATTACTGCATTGTATTGTAGGTGGTTGTGTTGGTCCATTAGAAAATAAAATACCACAATCCAAGGTAAGATATTTGTTAATTCAGGACAAACACACAAAATAACAAGCAGAGAGCCTCTAAGTCCTGTGGCAGATGGTAATCAGAAGGACAAACAGGGAAGAGGACATGCAGAAAAGTCTTGAGAAACACTTTCAGTGCACACATAGGGCTGCCTGGAAAAAGAAAGCCAAAAAATTGCTGAATTCTGCATTTCTAGAAACATAAAGTCTGGAATGTAACTCGGTCCATGTTTACAGCTAACTTGAAAATTCCACATTCTTTCCAAGGTAGAGATGGGGGGGGGGAGAGGTGATATATGTGAAACTCTGTCAGATCTAACCCTTTACTCGCTTAGCTTTTCCCATTAAAAAAGTTTCATTGTGGCTCCCCTCCATAACATACTGGTAATAAAAATATTTATTTACTGCCTTCCAACGAAAAAATTCACCAAACTGTTTACCTCTTAGAAGAAATGAAAGGTGTGCCCATGTCCCAGAGGGCTCAAAATCTACAAAAAGAGCCACTGGAAATAATGCTATGCTCTCACAGCCTCACTGTTGATCCTTGACCAGGGTGGGTATTGATGGAAGCATGAATTCTAAGTAAGCCAATTTATTTATAAGCGAAGGAACAGCATCAGGGTATCAAGACTGGTTTGTTAAGGATCATAGGATAGTTACTGCTATTCTGAGCAATAGTCTACACATTAGGAGATTCTTATCTTAAGTGAAAACTCACATTCAATTTCCACCCAACTATCACAAGGCCCATCACCTCTCTACATTAAGTCCAAAATATTCTTTACCCCAATACTCCACTTTCCAACAAACTTCCTCCTGCCTCTTATCTGACCAACATAGCCCAGGTGTTCTCAACCAGTGTGCTGCACCACACTGATCTACAGGTGTGCTGCTGGACTCTGGGAAGAGTCATTTATTAGTAGGGCCATTGGGGGATGTGAGTCCCCCACCAGCAGCATGGTGTGCTTTGTCAATTGTCTAAAAACAAAACAAAACAAAACTTGATGGTAGCCTTGACAATTTTAGCACCTTATCAGTGTGCCATGAGATGGAAAATGTTGAAAATTGCTGATCTAGCCTGAAAGAAGTGTCCTTCTTCCTATTCAAGCATGGTTCAATATCCTCCAGAAGATGGTTCATTCATTACTTTGGAATGATGAATAAGAATGGCAGCTTTTCCTTTGCTAAACAGAAGACAATCAAGACTCAAAAGGTGCCTCTTAGTCATGTGAACAGCGGGAATCACAAGCCCAGTTTTGTTTACAGTCACTGCCTTCCTTCAAAATCTGAAAGATGACACTGTATTAAGGAACCCAGTATTATTCTGTTGACTTAGTAGCGGAAGATCTTATCATTATAACAAAAGTCACCCATTAACCATTGCATATGCTGTGCCAGCTCTTTCATATCATCTGAGCAATTGCAAATGGCATTATTTTCCCCAACTCAAACTAAAGCAGCTTACCAAGAACTTAGACTCCATTCATCTCTTCTATAGGAGAAATTCTATATTTCATTTCTTCTTTTTTTCTAGTGTATGCTTCTTAATTGTTTGAGGAAGACTCTGATTGGGAAAGTCACCCATTAACCATTGCATATGCTGTGCCAGCTCTTTCTGAGGTCTTTCTGGCACATCTGAGCAATTGTAAATGGCATTTCTTCTTTTTTTCTAGTGTATGCTTCTTAATTGTTTGAGGAAGACTCTGATCGGGAACAACTGGTTCGAAAACCAATTTGGACAGCTTCACGTTCTTCTGTTGCCCCAGGCAAAAGTCTATACTTATTCAAGGTTGAAATGAGATGATCAGAGCAAAAGCCTTTTCTGTGTTCAAACTATTTGTAAATGGTCCCATGAAATCCTGGGAGACAACAGCACAGTCAAACACAGTCTCTTGAGTATCTGAGCTCCACTGTGCAATAACTGCTTGTGAGAGTGATTTCCTGGTGTATTTTGCTTTGCAAGAATGAAATATCAGAACCTTATGGTTCATTTCATTTTTCTTCCTATTCCTATTCTAAAATGAGCAAATGTAGGGCCCAATCCTATGCTCTACCGGTGCCGTGTGACACAGCAGTGCCGAAAAGGCCACTGCTGTATCCTGTGGGGGTAGAGAAGCAGCAGAACGTTTCCTCAGGGTAAAGGAACATTGGTTCTCATGCCCTGTGTAGAGCCCCAGAGGCCCAAATGGGTCTACTCAGAGCTATGCCAGCTATTTAACTGGCACAGAACCGAGGAGACCCATGTTGTGTTCTGAGACACAGGCGGGGGGAATGGATTCAGAGGCAGCCTCTACTGTCATCCCCACCCCCCCAATCCAAAACTGTCCTCAAGCCTGTCTTTCCCCCACACAGCTCCACCCCCTCCCTGCCCTCCCCCCGCCCTCCCCCTGCCCCAGTACACCTTCCCACCTCTCAGCAGGATACTTATTGCCAGGTGTTCCAGTGGCCCAGCATCTCTGGCGTCTCTGCTGGCACCTCTGTCCTCTAGGCTGCCACAGGGTGACCAGATCAAATGGAGGACAGAATGGCTATACCTTGAACCACTGGACAGAAGAGGGGCTTTTAGCAGGCGCAGCTCAATATGGAAGGGTTTAAATAACTGCACTGCCAAATTTCCCTCTTCTACACAGTGGTTAAAGGTAGAGGCACTCCGTCCTCCATTCGATCTGGTCACCCTGGGCTGCCACAACATGACAACCCCTCCCGGCTGCCACAATATGCTCCGCTGCCAGGGCAGCGCACAGGCCACTGGCACAGCCTCAGCATACAGTTGGGCTGCCCATGTTTCCTGGACTCCAGGCCAGTCCAGAGAAGGCTATTTGCAAGTAAGTCCCATTGCTTACAGTGGACCAGAAATGCCACTAAGGGTGCAATCCTAACCTGTGCTGGAACAGGCAAGCCAGGAGGCTTGCGCTGCATCCAATGTGGGTTACTGGCCAGCAGCAGCTCAGCCAGATGCAAGCGGAAGCTCTTCCCCCTTACCCCTGGGTAAGGGCTTCTGGCCCCAATGGGTCTCCTCGGACCTGCGCCACCTCTGGAGCTAGCCACCTCTGGAGCTTGAAGCCGCTCCATTCTCCCTCAGGACAAGGGTTGGGATCCTGCATAACTGCCAGGTCCCAGCCCTGTCCCCGGCTCCCCGCACACCTGCCCCTGAGGCCGCCCATCGCCTGCCCTCCCCCCACCCAGAAATGCCCCCTCCTGCCTCCTCCCTGCCCCCCCATGCCTACCTCCGCTGCTTGTGTCAGCGTGGGTGCGCTGGCACAAACGGTGGGGAAGAAACCACCATGGAGGCTTCTGCCGGGCTCTGTGCAACAGTGCATCTGGATGCACTGACACAGCTTCCTCCCACAGAGGCGCAAATGTGCTTTACAACACATTTGCGATCCTCCGGGGGCTCCTATACTGACATAAGTGCTGGTTAGGATTGCACCCTAACTTGTTCTGGACTCAGGCCCAATTGTCCTGGAATGTATGTGTGCAGATGAGATATATTTTAGGTATTTCTAGGTTCAGAGCAATATGTGGAATATGGCTAGAATTCATGAGCACCATCACATATCGTCATTATATAATCTGTAATATTGCTCCGAAAATCAGTGAGTATGTGAACAAGTCCCCATGTCAAAAAGTGGATCTGAAGTTGTTGGTTGTCTGGATAGCAGAGGGACAGATTTTCAACAGTGTCATCTCTCCCTTAGTTGACAAGGGTCACAGAGCTGGAGAGAAAAGAAAATGGCATCGGGGAAGCAGAAGAGAAATGAAATGTCATGACTCTAAATGTAAATTAAACGGGAAGTCCCACACTTCTGCAACTGAGGAAATCACTCAGGCAGGGTTTTAATTCTTTTTATTGGTGCTGAAGCTGCAGTGGTATACTCAAGGCAGCATTGGGTGCCATTCAGGGTAGTGCCATCCCTGAGTGCACATTCACACATATACATACACAGATTTAAACAAAACTCTTAAAGAGTTTACAATGGTGCAGTATATGTGGACACACGCTACATTCACACAGGTGTTTAGGAGTTTACAAGGATGCAGTAAATGCACCCAAATCTCCTTTATACTGTTTAATATTATTAATATTTAATATTAGTATTAATAAATATTGTTAATAATAATATACCCTAAACCAGCATTTCACAAACTGTACTCCAGGTGGGTCATGACCCGATTCCTGGTGCGTTCTGCAGAGTCTCCAATGAAAACATGGGTGATGGAAAGATCAGATAACTGATTACCTCCAACCCTGTAGCTATTAAAAAATCAGACAGCTGCTAACTACCCTACAAAGAGCAGAGCACCTGCCGTTTGCAAGCTTAGCTAATATAGGGAGATCAAAGTTTGAGCACCATTATTCTGGTGTGTTTTTTCCCCAAGTTCATCAATGACAGGTAGTGGGGGAAGGTGAAGGTAGAGAGGGCAGGTCACATAACTAGGCCTCTCAAGCCTTGAGGCTATTCATTAGGGCTGCCTCATTACAAGAAATGGATCAAGATTTTTTAAACAAACAAATAAAAAAGTCTCGTAAGGCTGAGTGGGTCCCAATAGAGTTGTCATGTCCTGATGCTAAAAGGTTTGGGAACCACTGCCCTAAACTGTTTTGCAAGCAACAGTTTCCTTAACAGTCCAATGCTTTAGGTCAGGGGTCTCCAAACTTTTCGGCCAGAGGGCCCCATCAAATATCTGGCACGGTATTGAGGGCCGGAAAAAAAAAATTAATATAAAATTTAAATAAATACATTAGAGATGGACCTTAGATGAATGAATAAATGAATGGGCTCAAATGTCCAGGATTTCTCCAAGCACGAACACAGCCCAATAAAGAAAGCACACACTTAAATGGATCCCCTTTCTCCCACCCCACAAGCACAACCCTGGTTGTGTTTGGTCAACTGGGTCGGAGGCTCTAAGGGGATCAGAGGCTGGCTAAGGGGATAGAGGCTCTCCGCGGGCCGTATCTGGCCCCCAGGTCGGGGTTTGGAGACCCCTGCTTTAGGTCAACATTTCCTTGCATTGAACATAATCTTATACACTTAATGAAAGAAACCCATCCTTTTCAGTTGTCTCCTCAAGGCATCTTTGACCTCCTTGTTCCTTAGGCTGTAGATTAATGGGTTCAACATTGGGATGACAATGGTATAGAAGACTGATAACACTTTACCCTGGTTACGAGAAGAGGTGGCCCCAGGTTGACCATACATAAAGAAAGCAGTCCCAAAGAACACACTTACAGCCATGATATGGGATGTGCAGGTTGAGAAAACTTTGTGTCTTCCCTCCGCAGAGGGTACGCGCAGGACTGCGGTCACAATGTAGCTGTAGGAGATTAGGACAGCTGTGAATGTTATGACTATGATAAATCCACACATCACTATGAGTACCATTTGATTTACAAAGGTGTCTGAGCAGGAGGCCTGCATGACAGCTGGGACATCACAAAAGAAGTGGTTGATTACAGTAGGGCCACAAAATGTCAAATTGAATGTCAAGCCAGTCTGGGTGCAGCAATTGAGAAAACCAAAGAAATAAGAGATGGACAAGAGCCCAAAGCACTGCTTTTTGGACATAATGGTGTGGTAGAGCAGGGGATTGCAGATTGCTGTGAATCTATCATAGGCCATCACAGCCAGAAGGAAAGCCTCTGTGGTCCCAAAATGAGAAAAGAAGAACATCTGGGTTGCACAGCCATTGTAGGAAATGACCTGGTTGCCAGTTGCAAAGCTTATCATTGCTCTGGGGGAGATGACTGAAGAGTAGCAAATATCCAAGAAAGATAAGTTCTTCAGGAAGAAGTACATAGGGGTGTGAAGTTGAGAGTCAGCAGTGATGATGAGGACCATACCAATATTTCCCACCAGGGTGATGACGTAGATTGCCAAGAACAGAACTAAGAGAATTACCTGCAGCTCTGGCTGGTCCATAAATCCCCCCAACATGAATTCAATGACCACAGTTTCATTCTCCATGGCTTAGTTGTAGAAAATCAGGAAAAGATTCTTCAGCTTGAAAAATTCTAACATGACTGCTTATAGACACCATCCCCAAAGCAACACATGCCAAAGGCAGAGGAAATGACAATTAGTTATTCTTCTAGTGCTTCATTACATCAGAAGCATAGTTGTTCACATAATTATATTACCTGGAATGGTTTGCACCTGAAAGAGACATGGAAACAAAAGTCCACTAAGTTATTTGAAATTACTGCATAACATTGTAGGTGGCCATAATGGTCCATCAGAAGATAAAAGACCACAATCCAAAGAAAGATAAGGATGTTAGCATAAGCAAACATGTTTGCCCTGCCCTGCCTTGTGCACACAGGAGACGGAGACACCTTTCGGATTGGCTGGGCTGCATGTTAGAGGTGAGACAAAACTGTGTGTTGGGGTGAGGCTGCTCCCAGCCATGCCATTCGCTCCCAACGGGGGCTCCTCTTGCCTGCCCTTCCTGCAGTCTGAGATTAGTTTTTTTCTCTTTTGGGAATTGGGCAGGAATTTTTTGCTGCCCACCTCATTGGCTTCTAGTTGGCAGTTTTTTCACGCACTCCAGGCTGAGGTGGGTGGCACCTTATGGTTAGGGTTTTAATTTCATTAAGTCACTTTGGCAGGTATTGTGAGGGGTGGGTAGGTGGAAGTTACCTCTCAGGTGTCCATTCTGGGACAGCAAGTTCAGAGGAAGAGCCAGAACCTCTCCAATGGTATTTGTGCAGCACAGCAAGGTCCCTGACTGGAATTAGGAAGGGCTCCACATGGCTTGGCCTATTTTTCTTCCCTTTCCAGCTGCTTCGACCCTTCAGGGTTGGCTATGATGGAATCACTAAATCTACGACAGAGTATCATCTTCAGTCAGATGGTCCACTCAATCACACCTGGGAGAGGTAGACGGCTAGGACAGCTTCCCCCGATTTAGCTTCCCAACATTTGGATGGTAGTGTTCTTCCCTGCTGCAATTGTTAATCAAGTTCAATAAAGTGGCCCAGTTTAACTTCAAGCCTCTATCTAGTGTGTTCATTGAGGGATGGGTGCCAGGGTAATGGTTTATTTAAGACCAACACACAAAATAATAAGCTGAGAGCTGTCAAGTTCTGTGGGAGACCATAACCAAAAAGGACAAGAAGGGAAGGGGACTTGGAGAAGACTCTGAGAAATAACAGAGACTTTCAGGGCACATATAGGGCTGCTTGGACAATGAAAGCAAAAAATTGCTGAATTCTGCATTTCTAGAAACATAAAGTCTAGAATAGTGGTTCTCAAACTTTTAGCACTGGGACCCACTTTTTAGAATAATAACTGTCAGGACCCACCGGAAGTGATGTCATGACCAGAAGTGACACCGTCAAACAGAAAATTTTTTAACAATCCTAGGTTGCAATCTTACCCACACTTACCCAGGAGTGAGTCCCATTTACTATCATTATTAAAAGCATATACATAGTAGCCTGTTAAAAGTACAAATCTGTAACATTTCCCCCAAATGCAGTCACATACCATGGTAGCATCAAGTCAAATGTATTAAAAATAAAATATTGAAATGAATGGGGACCCACCTGAAATTGACTTACAACCCACCTAGTGGGTCCTGACCCACAGTTCTAGAAACACTGATCTAGAAGGTAACTGTCCAGGTTTCCAGCTAACTTGAAAATCCCAGGTGTTTTTTGTTTTGTTCCCCCCCCCCCCAAGGTAGAGATCCTGAAAAGGGTACTTTACATAAAACTCTGTCAGATCTAACCCTTCAGTCACTTAGCTTTTCTCTTTTTTAAAATTTCATTGTGGGTTTTTTCATCATGATATATGATGAACAATTAAACAATTATACAATTAAAAAAATATTAACTGCTTTTCAACAAAAAAAGTTCACAAAGCAGCTTAAATGTTGGAAAAAATGAAAGATGGTTCCATGTTCCAGAGGGCTCAAAATCTACACACACACACACACACACACACACACACACACACAAGCAAACAGCCACTGGAAATGTTATGCACAACCTTACTGTGGGTCCTTGACCAGGTTGGGTATTCAAACTAAGCATGAATTCTATGTAAGCCAAACACAAGCTAACCATTTGACATATTTTAGTTATATAGAGAGAAAAAGCATCAAGACGTCAAGATGGTTTGTTAAATATTATAATAATACTGTACTATTACTTACAGCACAAGCCAATTCAAGTCTACTTACAAGTAAAGCCCATTGAGTTCAATGGGAGTTACTCTTAGGTAAATGTGCATAGGATTGCAGACATAGGATACTTACTGTGTTCTGAGCAACACTCTACACAACAGGAGATTTTATCTTAAGTGAAAACCCATCTCCAATTTTCCTAGGGTCCACCTAGCACACCCGACTAGCACATAACCTAGCACATAGCCCAAAACACATCTCCCCCTACCTCTAACCAGAAAAATCTATCCTGAATGAAGTGCCTTCTAACTATCTCGGCTTGCTCCAGAGGAAGGTTTAATATCATTTGTAGACATTGGATCATTACATTGGAATAAATAGGAATGGCAGTTCTGCTATACAGAAGACAAACAGCCCAATCCTAACTTGCCTTGGAGCAGGCAGGCTGGCTGGCCTGCACTGCATCCAGAGCAAACTCGGAGTGAGGAGTATTCATTCCCCTTACCCTGTGTCACGTGGCAGATGCCCCTAAGATGTGGTGTAGATCCTAGCGGCCCCAGGTAAGGCTGGGACACCTGGGAGGGAGGTTAGGATCCAGCCTAAGTGCCTAAGCCTGATCATGCCCCCTGCCTCGACCCAGTCCTCCCTCTGGCCCACCTGCCGCTCACTCTCCCTTCACCCTGGGATGCCCCCAGACCACACTACCCCATCTTACCCAGACTCCTTCACCAGCCTGATTTGGCTGGCACGATCTCACCATTCCACTGGTACAGCAGGGCAGGATTCAGCTTGCCGAGGCCAGCGTACGGGCATGCGACTGCCTCCTGACTCCTGCAGTGGCACAATAGTGCCTTATGGCACTTCGGCAACAGCTTCAGGTTGGCACAATGAACTTGCACCTGCCCAAGACAGCTTGTGGATTTCACTCTAAAAGGTACCTCTTAGTCAAGTGAACAGGGAAATCACAAGCCCAATTTTGCTTACATTCACAACTTTCTTTTAAAGTTTGAAAGATGAACTTGCATTAAGGAGGTCAGTATTATTCTGTTGACTTATTATATGAAATAACCATTATAAGAAAAATCACTCATTAACTTTGGCATACATTGTACTGACTCTAAGCATCTGAGCAATTTTTCTAACTTTGCAAATTGCATTATTTCCCCCAACTCGAACTATATCAACTCACCAAGAACTCAAACTCCATCTATCTCTTCCACTGGAGAAATGCTTTATTTCATTTCTTCATCTAGTATATACTTCTCAATTGTTTTTGGAAGACTCTGGTCAAGAACTAAATTGGATATCTCCAATTTCTTCTGTTGTCCTTCTTCTACACTTATTCAAGGTTGAATTAAGATAATTATGGCAAACGCTTTTCTGTGTTCAATCTATTTGTAAATGGTCCCATGAAATCTTGGGGGACAACAGCACAGTCACTTGAGTATCAGAACTTGAAGATGCAATAACGACTTCTGGGACTAACCTTCTGGTGTATTTTGCTTTGCAAGGATGAAATATCAGAAGTTTATAGTTCATTTCATTTTAAAAGGTGCTTCTTATTTTGAAATGTGCGAACGTGTCTCCTGCTGTGAAGACTGTAGTACAGGGAAAGTTAGTTGCAAGTAAGTCCCATTGATTGCAGTGGGACAGAAATGCAACTAAGGGTGCAATCCAGAGGCTCCCTTGCCATAAGCATGTTTGAGCCCCCTCAGGAGTTGGCAAGGCCAGCATGCCTCTGCTCGCTGGCCTACGGAGGCTGACTTCAGTCTCCGTGCTGATGGAGGCAGTGAGCCTTGCATTGGCCCAAGGCTCTGGGATGGATAGGGAGGAGGCAGGAGGGAGGCGTTCTGAGGTAGGGGGGGCAGGCAGTAGGCAGCCCCAGGGGTGGACGGGTGGGGAGCGGGATGTGGGACTAACCCCCATTTTCAGGAAGTTTGGAGCGACTTCAAGTCGCTCTGCTCTCCTCAGACTTGTGCCATAAGAAGACCCATAGAAGCCAGCGTGCCTTACCTGGAGATAAAGGGAAATGTTTCCCCTTACCACTGGCTGAGCCACTTTGAGCCCCTATCCTGCACTGGATACAGAGCAAGCTTCTTGGCTTGCCTGTTCCAGCGCAGGATAGGATTGCGCCCTAACTTGTTCTGGACTAGCATCCAAGTGTTCTGTGATATATATGTTTAGATGAGATATATTTTCAGTATTATGCATTTCCAGGGCTTTTTTTGTAATAGAACGCACTGGAACGGTGTTCCTGCACCTTTTTTTATGCAGTCCCCGCAGGAAAAAATGCATAGAGCCCTATGGAAAGTGAAAGTGAGCGGTATCGCGTTTACTTGCAAGTAGGTGTACTTGCCATAGTCCGTCGGAAAGGGCAGGCTGAGAGAAATCCAAGGACACCAGAATGGCCCCAATCCAATGAAAGCAGCCTCCCAAAAACAACGGAGAAGGTCCCATCCCTCCCAGCTGCAAGCCTGAGCCAGAAAGGAAGCTATGTGGCCGTGTTTACTCACTAGTAGTTCATCGGAAAGGGCAGCTGAGAGGATTCCAAGGACGTCAGAATGGTCATGATCCAATGAATGCAGCCTCCCAAAAACACAAAAGGGAGAAGGAGGTCCCTGCCTCCCTCCCAGCTGCAGTCTATTGAGCCGTATGGAAAGCAAGCAGCCTCAGGTTGCCTTTACTTGTGAGTAGGCAGACGTGCCTTGGCTGTTGGTCAAGCCAGGCAAAGGGGAATGTGAGGACACCAGAATGGTCCCAATCCCATGGAGCTGGAGATACTCCAGAAGGCAGCCTCCCCCCCCCCACCTGCCCCCACTAAAAAGGACAAAAAAGAGGCTTCAGGTGGTAAGGGGAAAGTTTTCTATTTTGTACTTACAAAGCCAGGAGGGTCTTTATCTTGATCTGCCTGAAATAGAAGAACTTTAAACTGGGCACTGGGAAGGACTGGAAATCTCACTGATTCTTTTTTTTTTTTTTTTTGGGGGGGGGGGTTATTGCAGTATATACCACTATGTAAGCTATGTTAGAGTAAGCTCCATTGACCACTATGGGACTTACTTC
Source organism: Tiliqua scincoides (assembly GCF_035046505.1). Taxonomy (NCBI): domain Eukaryota; kingdom Metazoa; phylum Chordata; class Lepidosauria; order Squamata; family Scincidae; genus Tiliqua; species Tiliqua scincoides. The sequence goes on along the minus strand of NC_089825.1, from coordinate 100,711,223 downwards.
AAAGTAGACATGCATAGGATTGGGCTCACAGGCTGCAATCCTACCCACACTTTCCTGAGATTAAGCCCCATTGACCACAATAGGACCACAAATTGACCACAACAATCTTCAGAGTAGATTCACTTGGAGGAACAGGACTGGCTCCCCCTTATTTAATTATTTCTTTTAATTTAATTATTTATAATTATTTATTTTAATTTGCTTGATGATGTCTCTTCTGGCCATGACATCACTTCCAGTGGGTCCTGGACAGATTGTCATTCTAAAAAGTGGGTCCTGGTGTGTAGTGGAATCTCGGTAGATCTGGAAAGGAGGTAGGCTGTGGTTTCAGCAGTGGCCCCTTTAAGGGTAAGGCCTGGGCTTCCAGGGAGTGTGCTGCACAGCTGCAGCCACTTGAAGGCCATAGGGCCCTCAGGGATATAAGGAGCAACTGAGGCAGGAAGGGGGTGTGGGCAGCAGAAGGAGGAAAGCTTGAGGCAGGGGAGACTGGATTAATAGACTAAGGAACTGATGGCTAATGGACTGACTGGTGGACTGACTGGTGAATGGACTTTGGAGACTGTTGGAACAGACTGTTGGAGACAAAAGTTTGGTGTGTGGCCGCTGTGCCCAAGACCTGTTGAGGGCAAAGGGTCTGCTGTAGTGGTGGGAGGCTGCTGGCAGGAGAAAGGACCTCTGCAGGTTGAACAGATGAGCTATCCTGGAGGTGGGGTCCAGCAGGACTGCAGGGCAGAACCAGGGTCATTTGTTGGGGGAAAGAAGGGGAGCTAATTTGCTTAAATTGGGCATAATTCTCCAGGCAGAGAATGGCCTTAGAATCAGGCCAAACATGGTGCTAAAAGTTTGAGAACTGCTGCTATAAGTTAGTAAGTTGACACAGGGGTGTGTGTGTGTGTGTGTGAGAGAGAGAGAGAGAGAGAGAGAGAGAGACTCTACAAGTTTTCAAAATAATTAAATCAGAATTTGGAGGAACAATACCATCATGTTTTATATCAATCTATGCATAATTTCATGCAGAATGCAGTGATACCAAATTGAAATATTTGTGTTCTAACAAAAGGTACAGCCAATAAACCAGTGGGGGCAGGGTGATGGTACATCACCACGCCCACCACCTGGGGCATTGCCCTGCCCACTGCATGGGGTAACGCACAGGCCTCCCGCACTGGGTGATGCGAATCCTAGTGACGCCACTGCGGTGCTGATTCCAAAAATGGCATCAGTTTTCCCCTGTCATTTCTAGTTTTGGAAATATGGTATAGTCTTGTCAGTGAATGGTTCAAGGAAATTCCTCATGAGGAAGCCTATGCTATGGCCATTTTTGGAATCAGCAACCCAAATTCATAAAAAAACCGCCATAAATTTTGATAAAATGTTTTTCTGACCCTCAGTTTTGCAAGTCTTTGATACAGATTAAAGATCGTCCTGAACTATTTTTTGCCAATGGCAAAGAGTGGTTAACTTGATAACTGTAGGCACAGTGTATTTTAGTGCATTTTACATTAGAACTGTTTCTCAAACTGTGGGTCAGGACCCACTAGACGCTGTGCCAGAACCACCATTCAGAGTGCGATACCATAGTCTTTCGAGACTGAAGGTTGCCAACTAAGGGTCAGGACCCACTAGGTGGGCCATGAGCCAATTTCAGGTAGGTTCCCATTCATTTCAATATTTTATTTTTAATATATCTGTATTCAATAGTGTTGAATGCCTTTTTGTTATCATCTCTGTACGTGTTAATCACGTGTTGTCTAGTTGTATCTTATTACTTACTTCTCCAATAAAAATGGTTTAAAAATAAATAAAATAAAAGGTTAACAAGTTTTGAGTTCCTGCACTTTTTTTTTTTACAAAAAAAAGCACTGTGCATTTCTATGTTCAAAGTAATATGTGGAATATGGTTAAAGTTCTGGTTTGATCTACATGGACTGAGAGAATAAAAGAGCACTTTCATCCATGTAGTACCTTTAAATTATACCAGAAGGTTGACACTTCCACAACTGAAGGAACCACTCAGGGAGCTTTTTTACTTTTGAATAGTGCAGAGGCTACAGTAGTAGTCCCACTTCAACACATTAAACTGTTATGAAAGCAATGTTTCTTCATATTGAAAATAGGCACACATGCTTAATGAAAGATACCCATCCTTTTCAGTTGTCTCCTCAAGGCATCTTTGACCTCCTTGTTTCTTATACTGTAGATAAATGGGTTCAACATTGGGATCACAATGGTGTAGAATACTGAAACAACTTTACCCTGGTTAGGAGAAGAGATGGCCCCAGGTTGACCATACATAAAAAAAGCAGTTCCAAAGAACAAGCTTACAGCCATGATATGGGATGTGCAGGTTGAAAAGGCTTTGTGTCTCCCCTCCACAGAGGGTATGCACAGGATTGTGGTTACAATGTAGCCGTAAGATATTAGGACAATTGTGAATGTTATGACTATGATTAACCCACACATCACAAGGAGTACAATTTCATTTACAAAAGTGTCTGAGCAGGAGGCCTTCATGACGGCTGGGACATCACAGAAGAACTGGTTGATCTCTGCTGGCTCACAATAGGACAAGCTAAATGTGAAGCCAGTCTGTGTGCAGCAGTTGATGACTCCAAAAAAATAAGAGGCAGCCACCAGATTAGCACAGGTCTTCTTGGACATGGTGACCTGGTAAAGCAATGGAGTGCAGATGGCAATGAACCGATCGTATGCCATCACAGCCAAGAAAAAGCATTCTGTGGTCCCAAAAAGAGAGAAGAAGAACATTTGTGTGGCACACCCATTATAGGAAATGGCCTTATTCCCAGTTGCAAAGGTCTGCATTGCTTTGGGAGTGATGACCGAAGAATAGCAGATATCCAAGAAGGATAAATTCTTCAGGAAGAAGTACATAGGGGTGTGGAGTTGAGAGTCAGCAGTGATGAGGGAGATCATGCCAACATTGCCCACCAAAGTGATGACATACAGTAGCAGAAAGAGAAACGACAGAGCCAGCTGCAGCTGTGGCTGACCTTGGAAACCCACCAAGACGAACTGTGGAACTACAGTGTGATTTTCCATATTGATTATAGACATAGGGGAAAAAGGCATGGATGGGATGTGTTTTCTCCAGTCTTTTCTGTGTCACAGTATAGCAAATTATATTATCGAAACAATTTATAACCTCCCTGGTGAGTGTGCGGTGTATCCTGCTCCACTCTTTTTGAAATATGGGTTTTAGGATTCAGATCAATCCAGCCCTGTAAGTGAAGAAAAAAGCATGGGTAGGTTAAATCATTATAGAGGGTAATGTAAATATTCAACAGTGAATGATGTCCGGACTATATTCCAAGAGCAAATATCGCCCTGATATCTACAGGAAGGGCTCTTAGGTTCTGGGATTTCATATGACATCCTATATTTCTACCATAGAGCTCTCAGGATGGTCAATTTCATAAATTATGATGCAGCAGACACAGTTTTTTTTTTATCCCCATCATTTGACAGGGAGGGTCAATAAATCTAGTCTCTAAGGTGTGCACTTATATGTGTATTCCTAAACATTTATTTATTGCATTCACAGGAAGCAGTGTATACCCTATCGGCACAGCAGCACTGGCACTGGAAAATTGGATAGGATTTGGCCCTAAGCTATTTCTGCTCAACATTGCATACACGCAACAGTGATCAAACATGTACATCTGTGGGCTGGGCAGAAATTAGTTCAGCATGAAACTGCCACCTCTCCATTTTAGAACTATGACAAGCTGCACACTCTTTACCATCATGCTTTTCCATTGTGCCTAACTCGGTCTCCATTACATAGAACCATAGAATCATAGAGTTGGAAGGGAACCACAAGGTCATCTAGTCCACCCCCCTGCCTGTAGCAGGAAATCATCCTAGTGCATCTTCGGCAGGTGCTTGTCACGCCTCTGCCTGAAGATTTCCAGGGAGGGAGAATCCACAACCTCCCCTGACAATCTGTTCCACTGCCAAACTGCCTTTACAATTAAGAATTTCTTCCTGATGTAAGATTGCAATAGCCTCTCTTGCAATTTGTATCCCTACTACAGTCTACCAGCTCTTGCTTAACAGGTCTTGCTTAACATCCAGCCTGAAGACGAGTTGTGGAGAACTCAACATCTTGCCCACCATTGTGACATTTTAGTTGGCCCAAATAAAAATTTTGCCCTACTTTGTCCTTTTGGGTATCCCTCTTCCAAACAGTAGATTCCTAAACATGCCCTTCACCTTCATATTCTTCGTTCTGTGAAGCAGAAGATGACAAGCTAAGGAAGGATGAAAGCAGGGGAGCTGTCGTTGCTCAGGAACTGAGCTGTAGGTCAGGGCTTTCTGATTCAAATCTGACCTCTCCCATGGACTCACTAAGTGACCATGGAAGCACCAGGGATCATGCCTCACCTTTCAGTAAAAGAAGGATGAGATGCTCTCTGCCTGCTTACATGCCTCGGAAGCACCCGTTCTTTAATGCACAGAGTATCTTCTAAATGTAACTGACCTGCGATCCAGGGATGTTATTTTCTTCCATTGAGACGAAAAAAAGATTGTCAGAGAAAAAGCAGTTCCTTCATGAGCTACCTGGGAATGTTCTAGCTATTTGCATTCGTTGTTTAACTTTTAAAGTCATACTGTTCTCAGGCTCAGCCCCTAGAGTGTTGGCATGGACTCATCTTCAGAATCGATACAGCACATTTCCCAAGTGGATAATGAGGATGAGCAGAAGAGAAGGGAGAGCAGGTGCAGGTGTGAGCAGGAGGCAGAACTGGAAAAGTCTTTCATTGGCATTGAGATAGTTTCTCATTCATTCATAGTACTAATCCAGTATATCGATTGCAAAGCACTGTCTGTTTCAACTCACATTCATTAGATGTGAAATGGGAAGGCAAGTTTATAATTTCCAGGATCACAAATGAACAAAAGCAAAAAGACAACTTTGAAGAGCTTGTATAAGGAGTGTTGTGCTACAACCCAGAGATATGATGCTCCACTATACAAACCCCATGATGGAAGAGCAAGATTTATGCAAGGCTAGTAAGCTAAAGCTTAGGGGCTCACATCGCAAGGGAACTCTAAATGCCAACGTTCTAAGTTGTTTGTAATACAGTATGTTGGAAAAATAATACATTAGGGCAGTCGTTCCCAAACTGTGGGTCAGGACCCACCAGTGGGTCACAATCTGATTTTGGTAGGTTGTGAACTGACAGTCTGATAGCTGACAAGAAATCTGTATGGAAACCAAAACAGAGCAGCATGTGCGTGGCCTACCGCAAGTAGGTAAATGTATCTCAGGTCTTATTGAAGGCAAGGTGATGGAGAATGCCAGAGTAGGCCTGACTGATGAAAGTGGAACTCAAATGTACATTCCAGAAGGTGGTCCCCTCCCCCCACCACAGCAAAAGGAATAAAAACAAAGTCTTGAAAAAAACTTTTTCCCAAGTTTTGCGAAGCTAGGTGGGTCCCAATAGAGTGTCATTTTAAAAAGTGGGTCTCAGTGCTAAAAAGTTTGGGAACCAGTGCACTAGGGGAAAAAAGACCCTAAAATGATTTTTTTGCATGCAAACACACAGCTCTAATATTTCTGTTTTCTTTGTCGTTTCTGTTACAATGATACACTTTTTGGCAATGTTATGAGATCAGCCATCTTAAGCTTGACATACTTTTAGGACCTCAGCATGGCTGCCCAGTGTGATGCCTGGCCTTTTTGTGCCTGTTATCCAGCCCTATAGTACCATTTGTAGAACACACAGTACCTAAAGCCAAGCAAAGCACAGCAGTGGTGTCAGTAGGGGGGTGCATGGGGTGTGGGCTGTACCGGGTGAAACGTACAGGGGGGTGACACCACTATTGACCAAAATTTTTACAATCTTGGTTTTTTCAAATAATACCATATAACATGATGGTATTTATTTGAAAAAAACCAAGATTCACTCAATATGTAATTTCCTACTGAATGCAGGGTTGCCCCAGCAGCGATGGGGCAATGGTGCATTACCACGCCCACCGCCCAAGCCATTGCCCCACCCACTGCATGGGAGGAGGTCCGTCATGGGGGAGACACACTGGCCTCCCATACCAGGTTATGCAAACCCTCCTGATACCACTGAGGTACAGTTTAGGGCCTCACATTAGGAGGGGTCCTTAAATATGACAGTTTCAAGTTTTACATAATGTGTTGAAAAATGTAAAGAAAAGCGGGGGGGGGGGCTCATTCCTAACCAAATCCCAGGCAGCCAATGAATCCACGCCAAAGGAGCACATGCTATATACTGCTGGGGAAGGGGGGCAGTTGCAGAGGTCTCCTCGAGTTAGGGGAATTGTTGCTTACATGTCTCCTCAAGGCAAGGAAATTTTTGTTCCTTTACCTTGAGGCATGTCTATGCTGCCTGAGTGGGTCTCCTTGAGAAGAGTCTGAGGAGAGTAAGGGGGAGAGAAGAGGAGAAAAGGGTTAGAATCCAGCACCACCAGTGCAAGCAGGGCCCACTCCCATTCCACCTCTGGCTTGCCCCTTCTGGAAACTCCACTGTACCTCCCCCTCCCTGCCTTCTTCTGCCCACCTCTGCCTCTGCAGACACGTTCAAGATTAATGACCACTGGAGGACCTACCCCACAATTTCCAAACCTTAAATTTCAGGCCACTTTGATTATTAAACAAACAAGCTAAAGCATTCCAATATTTTATTTATTGCTGTTGAGATGGACATTCTGTTAAAAATAAATGGAATACAGAGGGGAAAACGTTTGATTTTTGTTGATAGGTAGATAAATTGAGAGAGAGAGAGAGAGAGAGAGAGAGAGAGAGAGAGAGAGAGAGAGAGAGAGAGAGAGAGAGAGAGAGAGATCCCTGCTCATTCCTGACGATCTTTCTAGCCTTCTATTGTCTTGCTTATATCTGCCTATCTGTCAGTGGTCTTCACCCTTTTTTGTGTCAAGACCCCAATAACTAAATAAATAAGGTACAATACATAGGACCCACCACTGATCCTGCCCCCTTCCTGGGACCCAATTCGCCCATCCCATCATGCCCCCCACTCTGCCCCCACCTGCCCCATTTCTCCCCACTTCATGTATCTTCACAACATCCCTTATGAGGTAGCAGCCTGAGTAGGGCTAGCCATAGGAACTGTAGGGCAAGAGAGCAAGATTAGACTGTGCAGGAGTATATCAAGAACTCAGTTTTGCTAAGGCAGCGCCCTTATTAAATTTGATCCAAGATCTCTCTTGCACAGGCTTTGAAAGGTCGTCACAACCTCCCAAATGAGACTTCACAACCCCATTGGGGTCACAACCCACAGGTTGAAGAACAGTGGTCTAATTGTCAATCTGAACAAGGAGCCAATATCTCAATCACTATAAAGCACCACATACATTGATACTATAATAGTATCAATAATAAATTATTATTGATGAGGTAATGCCATGATGGTCCAAAATTTTGAAATTCATTCAGCTAAAGTGCTCTGCCTTAAGAAACCAGAGAGGTACATGCCAAATTAAATGTCACTTGTAACTGTTTTCTATAATGTGACATACAGGAAACAATAGAACTGCATCATTGCTTAACCTGAAAGTGTCTTTCTTAAGGCATCTTTTACTTCTTTATTTCTGAGACAGTATATCAGAGGGTTCAGTAGCGGAACGATGACAGTGTAAAGTATTGACACCAGTTTGTTGGAGTTGTAGGCATACATGGCTTTGGGCCGTGCATAGGTGAAAAGTGTGGTTGAGTAAAAGAGTACCACCACCATGAGATGAGAGCTGCAAGTGGAGAAGGCTTTCCTTCTGCCTTGAGCAGAAGGGATCCTCAGTACTGTGCAGATTATATAGATGTACGAGGTGACCACAATGCAGAGGGGGACCATAATCACCATGAGAGCTAGGATGAAATCTGCCAGCTCAGCCATGGACGAATCAGTGCAGGAGACATTCAAGAGGGGTGAAATGTCACAGAAGTAATGGTTGATCTTGTCGATGCTACAGTACTTCAGTCGACCAATGAAGCTGAGCTTGATCGCAGAGGTGATCAAGCCACATGCCCAGCATCCTGCCGACAGCTGGGCGCAGAAGGCATTGCTCATGATGGCAGGGTACCGCAGCGGGTTGCAAATGGCCAGGTATCGGTCGTAAGCCATGACGGCCAGGAGAATGTATTCACTGCACACAAAGGTGACAAAGAAGTACAGCTGCGTCAGGCAGCCCTGGAAGGAGATACGTTTGTCTTGCGTGAGCAAATCCGCCAGCATCTTGGGAACGATGATTGTGACGTACCATATTTCCAGGAAGGAGAGGTTGCACAGGAAGAAGTACATGGGCTTGTGGAGGTTACTGTTGAATCGGATGACGAAGATGATGACCAAGTTTTCCATGAGGGTCAACAGGTATGCCAAAAGGAACAGGGCAAACAGAAGACGCTGGAGCTTTACAGATGTGGGGAATCCAAGGAGGATGAAATAGCTGACGTTGGTCTGGTTGATTTTTTCCATCTTTCAAATGCAGGGCCCAATCTATAATCTACAAGGGCAAGAAAGAAGAGATGGCTAAGCAGAGTAATGCCAGAAAAGAGGCATGCCTCTCGCTCCTGCTTGTTGGATTGCCAGAAGCAGCTGATGGGCCACATGGGAATCATGTTACTCAACTAATGCCTTAAACTTATCCGGGGCTAGCCCTGTGGGTTCAGTGGTGCTGATGCAGTCTCTACTGCATGCTATGGGCCAGCAAGGACCAGGCAGTGGTGCAGAGGTTAGTAAAAAAATGTTACTTACTTATTCTGCTGCTCTCTGGTCCCCAGTGGGCCTACTTGGATCTACACCAGCCCTATTGCTGATGTAACTCCAAAAAGGTCCAAGAGGGCATGTTGGTCATTGTCCAGGAGCAAAGAACTTTGGCACCATTTGTGCCACCGACATCCATTCATGGCCAGTAGTGTAGCTAAAGGGAGAGCAAAAAGCTAATATTGCAGGCACCACAATGCGCTCTGTAAACAGCCTCTCCCACTTGCTGTCAGCCATTCCAGGCAGTGATGGCAATGCGCAAGTGGTCACTGAACCAAATGACGCCTCCTGTGCATTGCTGTCATTGCCCAGAATGGCTTTGATGGCATATGGGAGGGGCCACTTATATGGTGCATTGCAACACCTGCAATACTTACCATTTCTCCCCCCCCCAGCCATGTTACTGTTAATGGCCCTCCCATGAAATGCCCCCAGTCCAGCCCATCTCCACCCCAATCCTCCCCTGAGATGTACCCTCAACCTACTTATCTGCTCCAATAGGGGCTTGGAAGACATTGGCACATGCACCAACTATTCGCTCTGATTGTCCAGGCCCACTCAATGTTGCAGCTACTGCTGCACTCGTGGCCTGGGCTTGCAAGGACAGATTGTAAGAACCATCAGTGCAAGTCCTGGACAAGACTGGGAAGGAAATGGCCTTTGACCAGACCCAGCAGAATTTTTCTCATTCTTAAATAACTTCTCTTTTTAAAAGAAAAGCAAATTCAAAAGGAAACAAAACATACCAACTAGACTGCAATCTACTGTCTTTACACACCCAGCTTATGATGAATTTTTCCACAACGTGATTCATATATGTGATCTTTGTTATTTAGAAATAGTTGGCAACCTTCAGTCTCGAAAGACCATGGTATCGCGCTCTGAAAGGTGGTTCTGGAACAGCATCTAGTGTGGCTGAAAAGGCCACTTAGAAATACTTAGAAATACTTAGAAATACTCACTTTGATAATAAATAAATAATCACATAAATACTTTGATACTCACTAGCTCTTATGTTCTACTGAAACTATTTTCTTCTTGCAATATTTCAATTATATTTCTATACACAAGGAATGTCGTTTATTTTATCAAACAATGGCAAGGAGAAACCGTTAAGATAAAAAGCTTTTCTTAAAACGGAATCAAGACACTTCTATATTTATATTTTTATCTCTGGATTCATTCATTGTGCTTCAAAATGTAAAAGAAACAGAGGTTGAACAATAAAATTGCTGTCAATCATATGTCACGTTTACTGAGGATTCACGTTCACTGAGGCTACAGAGGATTTCTTGGCTTGAATACTAAATGGTATCGCTGTTACTACCAAAATAGTTCTGCAACCCTGCACCAAGTCTCTATGAAAGCTCTGGATTGAGCTGTGCCCAACATCTTCAATGGGATGGAGAGACCAATCCTGAGCTGCTCGGTGCATGGAAGCTGTCGCAACGCCAAAATGGTTGTAACGGCATTCTGAGTGCGCCGGTGGCTCTTCAGAGAAAGGGGACAGCTCCACAATGGGGCTACTCAACTCTGCAGTGGCTGTTTAGCTGGCACAGAGTAAGGGAGTCCTATGTCAAGCCACAAGGAGCTCTGCCAGTCCCACTCTGCAGGTCCTACTTCCTTCCTGCCCTGCTCTCTCCGCCATCACACCTTCTCCCAGCATTCTCTTCACCTCACTCCAACCTGGAATGCCTCCCCCGCCTCCCCCCACTCCCCCACTTACCTCTCCACTTCTCGGCGTTTTGCATGGAGTGCCTGGCAGTGGTTCACCAGCCTCCAACCAGCACTGGCCCAGCACCTGCTTGCGCTGAGCTAGCTTCAATGCTGGACTGGTGCTAATGGTCACAGGTGTGCCTTACGGCATATTTGTGACAGTGCGCGCCAGCGATGATCCGGCATGCAAAGGTTTGGGCTCTAAAGCTGCAAGTTTAACTAAACCAACTAGGTTCAGGATTGCACCCTATTTTTAATAGGCACACTCTGTCTGCATCCTGGGCATGGGATGGTTGGAAAAGAAATATACAAATCATCAGCTTCAGCCCCTAGGGTTACATCACTCAGACACTGGTTGGAGCTAGCTCCCACACACAAGTGGAAATGTGTGTAAAAATAACCTGACCAGGGAATCTGCTTCCATGTGCATATGTTGCAAGCAGAAATATATTCAGGTACAAGTATGGCTCAGAGATCCAACAGTGCAGATAGGATATTCATGCTGCCTCACACTACCTCAGACATAATGTGTTCTAGTGGAATTGGAGGACAGGTTCAGCTTCCAGTCTCTGACTGCTGAGTAATCATCACTGAGGGCTTGCATGTCTGAACTGGCTTATAATTCCCATGCGGCTGGTTGCTGAGAGATGTAGAAAATCACTGAGTGATGTTAAGCCAGGAGGTCTTCCAAATTCATTTTTAACACATTCATGAGATCATCCTGCAATCCTATACACACTGCCTGGAAGTAAGTCCCATGAGACCCAGTTGGTCTTACTTCTGAGTAGACATGCCTAGGATTGCACTGACAGTCTCAGGTGAATGCTGCTATATGTACATCACTGAAACCCATATGGACATTGGAGTTGTATATAATGTAAGCACCATTGAAATGAATGAGACAGTATCCTTGCAACCAACTCAAGTCTCACTAATTTTGATAAGAATTCTACTCAGCGTGTGGTTGGCCTGTGGAACTCCTTGCCGCAGGATGTGGTGACGGCATCTGGCCTGGATGCCTTTAAAAGGGGATTGGACAAGTTTCTGGAGGAAAAATCCATTACGGGTTACAAGCCATAATGTGTACGTGCAACCTCCTGATTTTAGAAATGGGCTATGTCAGATGCAAGGGAGGGCACCAGGATGTAGGTCTCTTGTTATCTGGTGTGCTCCCTGGGCATTTGGTGGGCCGCTGTGAGATACGGGAAGCTGGACTAGATGGGCCTATAGCCTGATCCAGTGGGGCTGTTCTTATGTTCTTATGCATGTCTATTCAGATGTAAGTCTCATTGTGGTCAATGTGAATGCAAGAAAAAGTGGGTCTAGGGTTGCAGTCCTAGGGATCCTATCTTAGGATAAAATGTATAAAATATGTCTTAAAAAGCCCCCTATACAGATGTATAGATAATTTCATTAGTACATATGCCCACACTGTCTGTTTGACCCCTCTAATCATACATAAGTATCTTGTAAGCTCCTTTCTTAAATGTTCAAAGTGTTGTGAGCAAAACTGAAGATGAAGAAATAAGGAATTTTACCTGGGATGTATCCTAGTAGAAGACTTCTTGACTGGATAGCATATGAGTTGTACCGAGTGAACAATTGCTTCCATTGTATGTCTTTCTATCTCTTTATCTTCTCATCAACACACCTTAGAACTCAGCTTGAAAATTACTAGCATTCTCTCAGGATTAAGGCCTCAAAAGATATTTCTCATCTCCATCATAGTCTAATTTTTTTTTTTTAATTCTCAAGAGATCATGCCATATATTACAGAGGGAATCTGCAAGTTTAAATTTAAGGCTGCCTACAGAGAAAAGGGAATGTTTAATGCAAGGGAAAAAAAGAAATTAAAAATTAGGTACATCGCTCTAAATAAATAAAAGTAGCTAAACAAATTAAAATTAAACTAAGAACTTTTTAAAATGCTTAGTTTTTTTAACTACTTGATATTTTTTCTGAAGTTTTCCACATCTCAAGTAAAGAGGTCAAATATTTGTTTCTCTTTCTCATTTAAATAACATAAAATAAATGAACGGCCCAATCCTAATCTAGGCCCATACCACGGAATACAGTAGCGGACCTCCCCAGTCCGTGCCCCAGGGCAAAGGTCCATGATGGCACCTCCCCACAGGATGCTGCTGCCACCCCCACAATCAAATCTGCCCCCCCTTAACTGAAGTCCACGGTGCCTCTCACAACTCCAGGACGCATCGGGGAAGCCTCCTGAGGTTTCCCCAACACTTTAAACTTTCCGGCAAACTGAAAGCACAGTTTCTGACCCCATCAGGAGCCTCAGGGAGGCTTCTGCAGGGTTCTAAAGGTGAGTGAGTCTCTGCGCCTGGGGCATTTGCCCCATCAAGAAAAAGGGGAGAAAATGGAACATATATTCTACTGATGCAGGCTACCACAAAAGTACTGTAAAATGCTTTGCAGCACTGTAGGGAGCTGGTGCTGTGGCAGAAAGTCTTCCCACATGCCCCATTGGAGGTCTGCTGGAGCAGGCAAGTCCACTGCAGGGGGTAGAAAAGAGCAGGGGGAGGACAGGGAGGAAGTGGGGGGAGGGTTGAAAGGGGAGGAGATGGGATGGGGTGGGAATCGAGCCTGGCAGGGACAGTGTTCAGAAGTGATGGTGCACACTGAATCCTGACCCCATTCCTGGACCTGATCCACTTGCACAGATCAATGTGGACTTGTGCCAGCGATATTGCTGAGCGATATAGGTCTGAGCTGGATATTGCAGCTGATGGACTTAACCCAGGGCAAGGGGACAAATTTCCCCTTAATCCAAGGAGGCCTCCAGCAGCTAGAAATCCCCCATAAGATGCAACATAACCAGAGCTGGTGCCACTGCAACACCTCATGGGGATTTAGTTAGGATTGGCAGGAAAGGAGACAGCAAGTCTCATAATCAGATCATTGGCAAATCCTTTGGAACATACTGGAACTTGCTGACCAAACCACCTATACATTCTATGATGTTCTTCAGCTGTCATCCTTGGCTACTTGCCTTGTTGATGTCCCCCATTTATAGCATTTCCTTGAAGGTTGCTCCCACCTCCAGGCACTTCCTCTAACAGGTTCATGACCTGGAACAGCTTCCATCTCATAATTTTTCCTTTTCATCCTGGCATCCCAACAAATATTCCAGGTTCTTTTCTTCACTTTGGACTTTACAGGTGTGCATTCACTGGGCATGCTCAGAATTCATACAATTTCTTAAAAGAAAAAGAAGACGATACTAGGACTGTATCCACTTGAAGAATAAATTGTGGTCCTTTTTTGGATGATGGGACCATCATTCACTTCCTTTTCCTGAATAGATTCTTAGAGGGGCCATGGTTTGTAGGTAGCCCAGTCCTTAGCCTGAACCCCAGGGTGATAATGTTGAATTGTGTTAGACATGGCCTAGTGAGACAGATATTTAAATTGTCACTCTGACATGAGAGCTTGGATGAATCACCACTTCTCAGCTCATCCAACCTACCTCATTTTGTTGTTGTGAGGATAAAAAGGGATAGTACCATGTATGCTGCTCTGAGCTTCTTGGAGGTAGGGGAAATAAATACATGGTAAATGAATAGACTACAGCATGACAGATGGACCTCTGAAGAGATCCTCTAATGGACCGTGGTGTAATGGCAAATTTTGACATGTAGGTATTTGTAATGACACACCCAACAGCCATGCCCCTCTAAGATTACACAACAACAAAATCAAGTTTTAAGTTTTTTTAGAGAGTTTTCCTCTCCTGCCACTTATTCCTACTTTGAAACTCATGATAGATCACTGAAAGATCTAGCTCATTTCATTCTAAACTCATGGAGCGAGTTGCAAGAGTATAAAACCAAGGTAGAAACACTGAATATTTGAATGAGAAGATGTCCCAGATGAGTGTAAAATGTATATTACAGCCCAACGTCTCGCAGCACACCAGAGGCACACCTATGGACCATTTGCAGCTCACCAATGTTCCACAGCACACCAGGTGAAAATTCCTCCTATAGACCAGGGATGTTCAAACCCCGGGGGCCAAATCTGGTCCTCAGGAGGATTTTATCCAGCCCAGCCTGAGGTTCCCCAGCCTCTCAAGGCTAAAAATAACTCAAAAGACGCACTTCTGGGTGCCGAATGCAATGCAATGTAATGGAAAGAAATTATTTCATTACATTGCATTGCATTTAGCATCGCTAGGGGCTGAATGAAATATATACTGATGCGGAGAGACCTTGAATATAAATATAATGTTCATTAAACTTAAAACCAAGCAGAAACAGAGACCAAAAAAAGTTTGATTTGGGTCATAGGTTGTTTGATGCTTTTTCAAACTCCATTCCCCCCTTTTACCCGTGCAAATCAATTTTTCCCTCTGCTCCCCCTCCTTCCATCCCCCCCAATTATAGTATTCAATCAAACTCTCAGCACATCGATCCTTCATGCACCCTCCATGTATTTATTATTTATTTATTTTCCGGCCCTTGACACTGTGTCAATTGCACAATGCGGTCCTCATGCCAAAAAGTATGGAGACCCCCTGGTCTAGACAATCACTTATGCCACTAAGGAAATGTTTATATTTGCCTCTTGTGGAGGTGATTGCTCGTTCTCAGCTAAGGTCAAATAAAAAAAATTAAAAAAAAAAAAGATTCAAAGGTAGCACTTGAGTGACCCTGCTGATGATGTGTCATCACTCCTGATTTAAAAAAAACACACAAAACCCCTATAGCTCAATTTCCAGAAACTACACCCTGGCAAATTGATTTACGTAATGGGACCCACCCCACACACACACACAAACACTTCATCCTGTGAAGAAGCATTTGCATTTGCAATGGGACCAACCATTCTGTAAAAAGATTTATTTTCCGAGCATCTCAGACAAATGTAGGCATTGAAATGCATTCATTTGTTTATTATAGCCTGTGTTTCAACTAAAAATCCTGCAAATGGCTTACAACATCAACCCAGTAGTTTAAAGCTTCCATACAGTCAGTCTAGAGCTAAAATATGAACATCATGAACAAATCAAAGACCCTAAAATGCCTACAGCTTTAAGGCAATGCTGCAAAGAGAGGAATTAATTGGTATGAAAAGCAAGGGCAAAAGGGGCAGATTTGGAACCACAGACACCCTATTCATTTGTTCTAATTGTGTGGATGTCAGCTGTCTGAAAGAGGAAGAGCTTAGGGAGTACATTGACTTAAAATGGGGTATCCCGGACTCCTGTGTTCTCCCCATTCTGCAAAAGTAGTGTCCATGGAATTAGAACTCTTCATGGAAGGAAAATGTGATGCAAATCATGTCCAGTCATGCTTGGTTTTTTTTTTTTTTTTTTTTTTTTTCTTGCATGAGCACAATATAATCAGGACTGGGGCCATGGCAGTGAACGAGTGACTTTAACCCTGCCTCTCCCATAGTCTTGATCCAGAGCAGGGACCCCAGAAAACACTCACATTGGATCCCATGGGAACTTTATAAAGTGTGTAAATAAAATTCTTGAAGGGATCCAGACCAGGACAATGGCAGGGAGTAAGGTTAAAACTTGGAATATTGAAGAACTCACATCAATCATGGTGAAACCCATTAAAAAATAAATATATGAGCATGCATTCAAAGATTCAAAGTTTGGAAAGGAAGGCATATCTGTGACATCAAAGTGAATGGTTTTAGGCACCCCGAACACATTCCAACACAGTTGATATCATATGTGGGTGCACTGTACATCCACATAAGCTAGCATTTTAATTATTTTTGTGGCCAACAGTTTCGTGTAAGGAAGGAACAAGAAGTACTTTTCTTAGAGCAACATGGACTTCCCTGTTCCTCAAACTGTAAATGAGAGGATTTAACAACGGTGGTAGAATGGTGTAGAAGAGTGAGAGGAGTTTATCTGTATCCAAGGAATGGCTTGACTTAGGCTTCAAATACACAGTCATCCCAGAGCCATAGAACACCAGCACCACCAGAAGATGTGAGGAGCATGTCGAGAAGGCCTTGCGCCTTCCTTCCACAGATGGAATCTTCAGGATGGTCGAGGTAATGCACACATATGAGGTAAGAATCAAAGCAAATGGTATTAGTGCAAGCAATACCACCTCCATCAGAGCAACTTGCTCGTTTATAGAGGTGTCTCCACAGATCAGATTGAGAACAGCTGGGATGTCACAGAAGAAGTGATTGATTTTGTTAGAGTCACAGAAACAGGAGGTAAACACCAGGACAGTCTGTCCAAGTTGCATTGGGATTCCAGCCAGCCACGAAGCCACTACCAGCCCAAAGCACACTTTTTTGTTCATGATGAGCACATAATGCAGGGGTTGACAAATGGCAACATAGCGGTCATATGCCATGGCAGCTAAGAGGAAGCACTCTGCTGCTCCTGTGATGAGGAAGATGCTCATTTGAAAGGCACAGGCAGTGAATGAAATGGTTTTGTCTTCTGCCAGGAGGTTGTCAAGCATGTTAGGAATGATCACAGAGGTGTAGCAGATCTCCAGGAAGGATAAGTTCCTGAGAAAGAAATACATGGGGCTATGGAGTGCTTGGTCAGCCAGTGTGATAATCATTATGAGCATGTTTCCAATCAAGGTCAAGAGATAGACCATTAGGAAGATGGAGAAGAACAAGCCCTCAAGACCTGGCAGATTGGAGAATCCCAGCAGCAGGAAGTTCTTCACGATACTCTGATTTCCTCTCATTGGTTAACCTGATGGGAAACATAGAAAAGAGTCAGCATGCTATGACAAGTCAAGATGAGAGGCATGAAGCATTTCTAAACTTAAAAAGCCATCAAATACAAATTCTGTGGAATTGGGGCCCTGTGAATTTCCATATAAAATTGGACCATTGGACCATTCCAGTTGGGGATGAGGATTAAACTAGAGGTTCAGAGCTGGGATGGAACATTGGTTTTGAGGGGAGAGAGAGCAATGATAGTGCATAGCTGTGACACCAAGCTGGGTGTTTTTCAAAGTGCAATCATTATGATCTAGGATAGCATTCCCCAAATTGTGAGCCTGGGACTTACTAGTGGGTCACAACCCAATTTTGGGTTGGTTGTGAAACTGACAAGCAGACTGGGCTATATGCATCAAGGGTTAAACAACCTGGTACTCAGGGAGGGGGGAGCACTGCTGCCCAATCAGCATTGTAGCCACAGAGGCTTAAGTGGCTGGTAAAGTGAAACTTTTTTTTAGGTGGATTCCAATGCTCAAAAGCTTGGGAACCACTGATCTAGGGAACTGACACTGGTTAGTGGAATGATGAACTCAAGTGATAAGGTTAATACTTGAACTTACATATTTGCACTTGATTTTCAGGATGCAACTGAAAACCCAATTCTATATGATCATTATGATGAATCATTATGATCTTAGGGATTGGCTTTGGTTGGTGGAATGATGAATAAAAGTGATGAGGTTAATTCTTGAACATAAATATTTAGACCTGGGCATGCACCAGTGAAGCACCCAGCCCCTGCCAGACCAGGCAAGTAAGCAGATGGGGACATCACGGGGCTTCTAGAGGAGGATCAGGATGGGGATCAGTGCCAGCCAAGGGTGTTCTGAGAATGTGCTAGAGGTGGATATTGGCAGCAGCAGGGTCACCAATATCCTATGTCCCTTTCCAATCTTGAAATGCCCCCCTTGGTCCCACAGAGAATTATGCCATCCAATATGTTGGTGCAGATCTGTATAAGTCCATTGCGGACCATGGCTAAGCAGAGGACATAAGTTTTTTTTTTTTTTTTTTTAACTTAACTCTCTTACACATCATGGGTCCCAACTGGCCCATAGCATAGAATGGAGGCAGCACTGGCACCACTGAATGCTATGGACTGGCCAAGGATAGAACTGAGCCTACAGTTGGCTAATAGTATAGAGGCAGATAAGGAATTGCTTCAGGGGCAGTAAATGCAAAAATATAGAAGGTATACTTGCTCTCATCTTCTTCATAGTTCCCTTCCTGAGTCAGCACATAAAGCTAAAATTGTGTATATACAAAATGGGGTGGGGGGGTAGGTTCTAATTTTTTTTTTTTTAAGTAAGTAGACTTACTACTGTGGCTCTCAGGTGTGGCACATTTTAGTTTTCGGGTTTAGGCTGTAATCCTATCCTCATTTACCAAGGAGTAAGCCCACTGACAAAATGGAACTTTCTTCTGAGAGGACATGCATGGGATTGGGCTGCTCATTTCCTGTTTCTAACCCCTCCCGGTTTTAGAGAAATGGCTGAAATGCTACAGACATAATCATCATAGTATTTTGGGGATATATATATATATTTTTTTTCAAGACGCATACTTGGGAGACACTGCAAATGGGTGGAGCAACTCTCAGCCTTTCAGCCTTTTACGGAATCCAGATATTTGAATATAGCAGCACAATACTGGAAAAGAGAGAAAAAAACCTGCAAAAAACTGAAATGCATAATTCATTCAAATGCTCCATCCAGAATAAGAGCTCTGTGCATGCATAAAAATTAGCTAAGGAATCCATGTAACTGTAAGGATGTGATCTTAAAAAAAATCCTATACCTATTTACTCTGAACGAAGCCTTTGTTCAGTAGAGCTTACTTCCAGGCAAGTGTGCTTGGGATTGTAGCCTTACCTTATTGGGGTAGAGACAAGCAAATGAATCACATTTCTTTACTCCGGGTGCCAAAGAAAATTATATAGCCTCCCTATCATCCTGGTTTCACCAATCTGAAAGCCTGATGTAGGGTTCTGTGGGCTCCCCAGTGCAGGAACTTCCATAAAGGAATTCGCTTTTTTCAGTGCAAAGGAAACATCTGTGTTGCGCATCTCAGATTTCATTGGTAGAGGAAAATCCCTGACTAATGTGGAATGCTCTGGAGGAGTTTTGTTCATTCCTAAGACAGATACCACCTAAGGCGTACATGCACTGACTGTCTAACGATGCGGACACTTTCACAGTCTTGTTGCAAAGTTTCTCCTACTCCCCTTTTTTTCCACCATTAGAATAAACATTTAATCACTATCAGCATAAGATATGGCAATACCAATAGCAAGCAAATAATTGCTTATTGCTTTAAATAATAGTTTTAAAAGTGAGCTCATAATTCTCAAGTGCTTCATGTACATTAACTTGGCACACTGAAATTAACTTGAAAAAGGCCTGCACTGATGGAGATAAACCAGGAGTCCAATGCATTACAGAAATCCACTTACCTCTTTTCCCTTGCTGAGTCCGCTTATGGAATTGAAGCCTTTTCTTTGCTAGTTTGGCTTCAGTAATTTTTAATTCACACTAAGGAACTGGAAACATCTCAAGCAGGTCTTTCTGCCATTTCTTTGAAGTGGCAATCCTGGTGTTTGCCAATAATATGAATGCTTGGCTTTGGTGGAATTTGGACCCCTCCATCCTGTATTGCTGGTGCTCCTTTTGTAGTCTTGGAATGAGAACTGGGGTGCTTTTCCAGCTGTATTAAAAATCTGGCTCCTGAGACTCAGAGACTATTTCTCGGGAGTCTCATTTATTTCCCTGATCTGTGAAAGATACAATCATCCAGTAGGGTATTGATGATGGATTTGCCCAATGGAGGGATGAAACTGACGTTTAAAAAAAAATCAAATCTCTAAAATTTGTTTGTTGCTTGTTTCATCGTCCTCATCATCATCATAGAAACATGTGTGATCATCAGTGGAGGCCATGTACATTACTGTTACATGACTGATTTAGCGGTGCTTCAATGCAGTTATAAATTCCTGCATCTGGGAGCAGTAGGCTCCCCACCAAAGGGCAGGGAGGCATTCCTAGGTAGGAGGAGAGCAGCAAGAAGGCAGGGGAGTGGAACTGGGAAGGAGGTGGGGTGACCTGGGGAGGGGTTGGGCCTGGGATAGGGGCGGTGACGGCAGCCTTGGCCGCCGCAGAATCCTATTCCCCATCCTTGGCCTTGGTTTCAAACAAGGCTCTCCTTGGATCTGTGCCAGTTCCAAGCTGCAGCTCTGAGTAGATCCATGGGGGCAGCCAGGGCTTGACACTGGCCCTTACTGTGAGGAGAGCTCCAGCTGCTTCGCTGGCCCCACAGAATACAGCAGTGGCCATTTGGTGCCACTGTAGCGTGGGGCAGCAGCCCAAATAGGATTGGGCTATAAAAAGCTGAGGGCAATTTCTAACAACTCAATAAAAGAAAAAACATAAAACTGTTTGATGACATATCTTTTCTCCTGTGAGTGAATTCAGGTAGCATGCCTGGGGTTCTGGGATATATGCGTATACAGGTATACAGGTAGATACACAGATTATTCCTTTCTAGATTTGTGGCTGAATGTATAGAGATGGTTGGGTGGGGGAGGCACAAAGACAATGTGCCAGTGGATGCATTTGTGCTTCACCCTTCACATGGCACTATACGCATGGAAGGAGAATGAGTTCGTGGCTGGGTAGCCAAACCCTAGACTTGGAAATGCCACTCTGAGCAGCATAAGATATGGCAACTGCCCTTAGACACCCATGCAACTACAGTCATATTGCTGGTGCCGGAGTCCCAATGGCAGAGTCACAGAATCACTAGTGGAAGTACCCTGGGCAGTGGTAAAACTGTGTACTGGCGTACCACCACTTCTGGTAGAGCACTCACTGACAGGAATGCCCAAGCAGGGAGGAGACACAGGCAAGATGTATACAGAACAGGAAGGACTTGGTTGCCTCCGAGATGATAGAAGTGCCCTAAGCATCATTGGAACTCTATGCCAACAACACAGCTAGCACGTGAACCTCCCCGCCCCCAAAAAGCATGTAGATATCAATCAGGTGGGGGGGGGGGAAGCACCAGAAAACCCCAAGTCCAGTATCTCCCATCAGGAAAGGGACTATGCTCTATAATCAGAGTATGACATTCCCAACCCAGAATTTAATTCCTTGCCAAGGAGACTATCCCTCAGGCAATAGTCTCAAACTGTGAGTTGGGACCCAGATGGTGGGTCATGACCTGATTTCTGGTGGGTCCTGCAAACCTCCAGTGAAAACATGGGTGACAGAATGATCAGATAGCCCATTTCCTCAAGCCCCGAGGCAATTCAAAAATCAGATAGCTGCAAAGTGCCCTGCAAAGAGCAGAGCTCCTACATTTTGCAAGATAGCTGCTACAATTTGCAAGGAACTGAGCTCCTGAAGCTTGCAAGTGAGCATGAATTCAGGGCGATAAATGGTTGAGTGTCTTTTTTCTGTTGTATTTTTTTTCCAAGTTCGTCAATGACAGGTAGTGGGGTGCAGTTGAATGTTGAGTCACGAAACTAAGCCCCTCAAGTCTTGAGGCTATGCATTAGGGCTACCTCATTATGAGAAATGGATCGAGTTTTTTTGGCAAACAAACAAACAAATAAAAACATTACTTGTAAATAAATAAATATATTATTTCTTTCAAAATCACTCCTTTTTAAAGTTCCTGTCAAGCTAGGGTCCCGATAGAGGGTTATTTTTAAAAAGTGGGTCCCGGTTCTAACATGTTTGAGACCCACTGTCCTATATCATCTGGACCATATGTATATCTCTCTGGCCTCTGGGTGCACACACTTAGAACACCCAGAGAGAAGGACTTTAGTGACCGGACAACAGAGAAAGTTCACTAGTTACAAAGTCATTTCTTGGTAGCATATGTTTGTGTTCATCACAGAAGAAAGTCTGTTGTCCCCCCTTTCAGACTATAGTCCCCACCATTCAGAAATGCAGAATGGAATCATATTTTCCCTATCACATGTTATGTCTGTGACTTTCTTCTGTTCAGCTCCAAGCACCTTTTTCACAACATTTGTCATTTGCTTGGATTGGTTCCAAAGAAAGGCAGCTAGCATTCCTGTATGGGCACGCTAGCAATGATTGCCATGGCTAGCCCCCCTATCAGCCGGCAGCAGGGCTTTGCTGCCAGCTGATTGGCTGGCTGGCATTAGGGGGTGGGACAACTGAGCCTGATCTAGCGCGCAGGCGCTAGACCCGGCTCAGTTCCGTTCCTGGAAGCGACCGGGCAGGACACTTCTCCAGGAACGGGAGAGGGTCTGCCCCACGATGGGGCTTGGGGCACGTGTTGCTGCGCCGGCAAGCTCCCATCACCTGCAGCAGTGGGCAGCCTCTCCAGTTTAGCTTGGGGGGTGGGTGGCCCTGCGCGCTCTGCCTCGTCACGTTCAGGGCGGCAGGCTCACGCGCCCTGCGGGCGGCGCGTAAACGGGAACAACCCACTGCATGCTCTGCAAAGGAGCATAGGGAAGGGGTGGCCCGCTGCACGCTCTGACCGAGCGGCAACATCAAGGGCTGCCCACTGCGCGCTCTGCCTGCTGCGCCGCGGGGCATAGCACTCTTGGGCACCCCGTGAGCAGTGACTGCAGGTGCCTCCCGGGGGTCCGCTGGGGGCGATAGAGGCCTGTGGTGGGCAGCCGCTCCGCGGCCCTTGCCCACCTGCCTGGGGGGGCGATTGTGTCAGGCCTCATTTCGGCGGCCATTGGGGGGCACTTTGTGGCTGGATGCCATTTTAGGGCCCTGCCTTGTGGTGCTCCGCCATTTTGAAATTTTTTTAAAAAAGCAAGCCCGGCGGCCATTTTGAAGGCTTCAAATGCCCAAGGGTCTTTCATTTTCAGAGTTGGGGGTCTTCCAGTTACAGCAGGCTCCAGTCACAGCACGGAAGGGCAAGAAACCGGGCTGCTGCGGCGGCGCTGCTGGGATTGTTCCCTTTCCGTATCATATATTGTAAAAATTAGAACACAGGGAGTGGTGGCCCCCACTCCGGATATTCCTTCTACAGGGGGGTGGACATGGGGAGGAAAGCTCAGAAGTTGGGCAGCAAGGCCGCCAAGAAGGCGGTACCAGCTTGGCCTCCCCCCTCCCCTCCCTCATCATTGGATGATGAGGAGCAAATGGCAGAGTTTAGGGCCTTCATGGCTCGCTACGATGCGAGACAAAAAAGAAAGGGCCCTTCGCAAGGCGGGGCAAGGTGATGGGGGCTCCAGATCTGGGGCAGTCCCCATACCCCACAGGTCAATTAGAAAGAGTAAAGGGGCCTCTCTCCCTCCCTGCCAGGTACGCGTTCTGGAGGATAAGCGCGTTACTGTCGGGGAGGGCGAGGCGCAGGGTGGCAACTCCCTAGATGTGGAGGAGGAGGTGGTCTGTCCTGTTAAAAGGCCTCAGCCACAGGCTTACAGTGGCTGCGGTGGGCAGGGAGGAGCGCTTTCGGCTGCTAGCCCCCAAGGCCGGGCAGGATCCGGATCCCAGGCCCACATGGCTGTGGGGACTTGGTATGATGAGGCCCAGGAAGCCATCTGGGCATCGCTGGCTCCATCTGCCTGCGCCAGTTATTAGTAAGTCCCGTGAGTTTGGTAATTTCTGTAGGTTGGCTTTGGTGCCAGAGCAGGGACCATTTGCGCCCCACACTCTTATGCAGTTCATTTTGGGACTGCATAATAGGGGGTTATCCAGTAAATCTGTGTCAATTTATCTGGCGGCCATCTCCTTCCAGTCCCAGGCCTGGGGAATTCAGGACTTCACCAAGGATTTTAGGGTGCATAAGATGGTGGCTGGTTTTGGCCGGCAATTCCCCGCAGGCGCCGACAAGCGCCTGCCTATTACGCCCATCATTTTACAGGGGCTACACATGGAGTTTAGTGCCATGTGTTCCTCAACCTACGAGTCGCTGCTGCTTCGGGCAGTGACTCTGGTAATGTTTTATGGGGCTTTTCGCCCAGGTGAGGTGTTGGTTAGGTCACGGTTTACCCCCACTGACAGAGTCCTTCAGTGGGGGGATGGTGTTTTATGGCCTGGGAGTTTATCCCTCCATTTTTTATCCCTCTGAGTGTCCAAAACTGACCAGTTAGGGCGTGGGCAGTGGATTCAGTTGAAACAGGCTCCGAGCCAGCGTCTTTGTCCAGTATCTGTCATGGAACAGTACTGCTTAATGGCTCCTGCAGGAGTGGGCCCGCTATTTCGTCACGAGGATCGTTCCCCCCTTTCACTTTACCAGTTTTGGGCCATTTTTAAAAGAGCGCTGTCTCAATTAGGCCTGAGGCCTGAATTTTTTGGGCTGCATTCGTTTAGGATTGGGGCAGCATCCACTGCGGCCAGCATTGGTTTTTCCCCCCAGGGCATCAGGAGCATCGGTAGATAGTGCTCTGGTGTCTTTAAATACTACGTTCGTTAAAGTGTCGCAAGGGCTCCATGTGTAACGCCAGTGGGCGTGTGCAGCGCCAGGTTGGCACGATGTGTGCAGTGCCACGTTGGCACGATGTGTCAGAGCCACGTAGGCTCTGTTGGCAGCGCCTAGTGGGTGTGTGCTGCACCGTGTTGGCGTGATTTGTAGGTGGGGTGTCCTGTAAATTTAGGTAGGTGGCGGACCAGGTCACTGACCGTGACTGGCCGTGGGGGTGAGCATTAGAGTGGACGGAGCATTCCTCCTTTCTCTTGGCCTGTCCAGTGAGCTTATCTCACGATGTGCTTCTTTTTCCAACAGGTTCAGCTGCAATTTTATACTGATTGTTCTGCAGCTGGATTGTTGTTTGAGTGTTTTCAGTTTGGGTTCAAGTTCCAGGCCCCGCCTCCAGTTAGGCCCATGTTCACTCACAACCTCCAGTCAGTGACTGGCATGGAGGAGGTGGTGCGGGGAAAAATAGCCAAGGATGTGGAGGCGGGTAGATTAGTTAGACCTTTTGCGGTTCCTCGGTGGAGGAATTTGCAGGTGTCCTCCCTGGGTGTGGTGCCTAAAAAAGCCCAGGGCCAATTTAGACTGGTTCACTACCTGTCCTTTCCGGAGGTTTCCTCTGTAAACGACGGGATACCGCCCCACCTGTGTTCAGTCTGATACACTTCTTTAGACGAGACGGTTGCCCGCCTCAAGAAGTGTGGCTCTGGTGCCTTGATGGCCAAGGTGGATATTCAATCTGCCTTTAGATTGCTTCCAGTGCACCCCCCAGGACCCCCTGGCACACGAGAAGACAGAGGGCCCTCTGAGCAAGCTTACTTTTTTAGGTATCGAGTTGGACTTGGTGACACAGACCAGCCAAGGGACAAATTAGATAAATTGATAGGGATGTTGACTAGTGCCCTAGGGTCCAGCAAGTTAACATTGAGGGAACTACAAAGTCTGGTGGGGCATCTTATTTTGGCCTGTAAGGTCATTGCCCCCGGCAGGGCCTTTGTGCGTTGTTTATGCGATGCTATGGCGGGGCTTCGGTGCCCGTCTCACAGACTGCGGGTATCACCTGGTATGAGGGAGGACCTGGAGCTGTGGATGGGGTTTTTGAAAGATTTCAACGGGATCTCCTTTTGGAGATTTTTACAGTCGATTGAAGCTGAGCTCCAGGTTCACTCTGATGCTGCGGGAGGCTTGGGATTTGGAGTGTTTTTTCGAGGACGCTGGTGTGCAGCCCCCTGGCCACAGGTGTGGGTCCAGGAGGGGATCACCAGGGTCTTCCCGATTGTCGTGGCTGTCCACTTGCGGGCTGGGGAGTTTGCCAACTCTTCAGTTTGCTTTTGGTGCAATAATCTGGCCGTGGTCCACATAGTTAACATGCTGACCTCCAAATCCCATCGGGTTATGAATCTGGTTAGAGTCTTTGTCAAGCAGTGCCTTGCTATCAACACTGTTTTCTCAGCCAGACATGTGCCTGGGATTAAGAATAGCATAGCCAATGCCCTCTCTCGAGTTTAGAAGGAGGGTGTCCGGTAGCTGGCCTCCGAGGCCAGTTAGTATCCCAAGCCCAAGGCCCAGAAGCCATCTTGGCATTGCTGGCTTCATCTACCCATGGCCAGCTACTTGAGTAAGATCTGACCATTTGCGCCCTACACTCTTATGCGGTCCATTTTGGACTGCATAACGGGGACATCCGGTGGATCTGTGTTCATCTATCTGGCTGCCATTTCTTTCAGTCACAGGCCCGGGGAATTCAGGATCTCACCAAGGAGTTTAGGGTGTGGAAAATAGTGACTGTTTTTGGAGGGTGATGCCCTGCAGGCTCAGGCAGGTGCCTACCTATTACACCCACCATTTTGCACGGGCTGAGCATGGAGTTTAGTGCCATATGTTTCTCAGCCTTTGAGTCCCTGCTGTTTCGGGCAGTGACTCTGATAATGTTCTATGGGGCTTTTCGCCTGGGGTTTGGTCACAGTTTGACCCCACTGACAGAGTCCTTCAGTGGGGGACTGTGTTTTTAAGGCCCAGAATGTCCATGAATTTTTGGGCTTCATGCTGCTCTGGTGCCTTTAAATACTATGTTCGTTAAGGTGCCGCAAGGGCTCCGTGTGCAATGCCAGTGGGCATGTGCAGCACCAGGTTGGCGCGATGTGTGCAGTGCCAGGTTGGCACGATGTGTCAGAGCCGCGTAGGCTCTGTTGGCAGCGCTTGGTGGGCGTGTGCCGCGCCAGTGTTGGCGAGATGTGTCAGAGCCGCGTAGGCTCTGTTGGTGGTCGTCTGCAGCGCCAGTGTCGGCGTGATGTGTAGGCGGGGTGTCCTGTAAGTTTAGGTAGGGCGGACCAGGTCACTGACCATGACCGGCCATGGGGGTGAGTATTAGAGTGGAGGAAGCATTCCTCCTTTCTCTTGGCCTGTCCAGTGAGCTTATCTCACTATGTGCTTCTTTTTCCAACAGGTCTGCGAAGGAGCTGCCCAGCCAGGGTCGTGATCTGCGGACACTCCATAGTTTTTTGGGCTCGGAAGCATGCCATGTCATCCAGTTTCGGCTCTCAGCTGGTGCTGGGTGATGTTGCGCACATTGACTGGTTGGCCAAGAGGGGTATGTGTTGGGGCCAATTTTTTCCCGGCCTTTTTGGAATACATAGGTATCAACCCCCTGCCCCAGGTAATCGTGGTACACTTGGGCGAAAATGACTTGGGTCAGAGGACGTCCATGTCCTTGAGGCTCCAGGCCCACAAGGATTTTAACTTGTTAGTCCGTCAGTTTCCAGGGATCACTATCCTGTGGTCTGACATGCTGCCTAGGCGAGTCTGGCGGTGGGTGGGTTGTGTGAAAAGAATTGACGTAGCACGCAAAAGGGTCAACGCTTACCTGCGCAGGGTCGTCACGGAGCTTGGTGGAGCGGCTATCCATCATCCTAGTATTGGTTTTGCGGAGGCTGCTCTTTACCGTGGTGATGGAGTTCACCTATCCCCTATGGGTTATGGGTGCTTTCTCTCAGATTTGCAACAGGGCTTGAAACTCTTTTTGGGTGCAGGGAAGGCCAAGTTCTAGGCTGACCTGCCCGTGTGGCGGTAGAAGTGCGGGGTGGGTAGACAGAAGACCTTCTCGGCGTCCAATCTAAGCCAGCAAGTGCAGGGGTGAACCAGAACCACTTTCAAGATGCTTGACCAGCTTGGGGAGGCAGGCTGGCTAGCCCCTGGTCTGAACTTTGGGGCCTTGCAGGGGTGACCTGAAGGCAGAGTAGTTTGGCTGGCTTACCCTCTTCGGGCGACGGTGAAAGGTGGGCTTAATAACTATTGAGCTACGCCTGGAGTCGGGTGGACGCCCTATGAGATTGGGGGACGTAGACGGCTAGGGCCGTTTCCCCCACTTAGAACCCTGCACTTAGGATGGGTATTGTTTAACTATTTTGCCTTGTTGCGCTTGTTGTAATTTAATAAAGTGGCCCATTTAATCCCATACCTGTTGTTGGCTGTATTTATTGGGGAATGCATGGTAATGGAAGTTGTGTCCATTCCATTTGCTCCAAATTACACCCAAGTCGGATGAGTTCAGGAGTAGGATTAATCAAAAATTACTATGCTGACCTCCCTTTGCTGGCAATGCCTGAGGCATCTCTGTGATGTTCTATTTCGCTCCCATTTACATTATGGAGAAAAGTTATTGAAAATTTGAAAAGCTCTGAGGGATTGACGAGACTTCAGGGGTTACAGCTATGACGGAGATGAGTCAATCCCAGAGCAGTGGAAGCCAAAACACATCCATTGGAGTGAGCTGCATCTTACTAAGACAATAAAGGATGGGGCTGAAATTATATTCTAATTCAGAAAGTGTCTTATTCTTTCTGCTTCTTTTCTGTCACTATCTTAATTTTCTCCTGCTGCTCTTAAGGAATGAAGTGGGGACTTCAGTTCAGAGGATTTGTGGGGTCTTCTCAGGGGCTCAAACATTCAGTTCACTACACATTGTGAGTATAAACTTTCATTAATTTGGTGCCTTTCATTCATTAGTTCCAGGGTATATTATATTTTTTTATGATGTGTAATGTGTCTTTACTTGTGTGTTTACTTCTGAATCAAACTGGGAAGGCATACACAGTTCAAGCAAGTGAGAGAAAGCCAAATTTCTGTGTTCACACTGAAGTCCTTTCCTTGTATTTTGGTTTCAAAGGCTTGAGGATGATGATGATGATGATGATGATGATATTTTTGCACACTCAGGTAGGAGTTATTGACTGGTTTGTTTTATCCAGACATTGAGTCATTGCCAAGGACCTGGGATGCCAGGTTTTTATCCTGTTTTGATGCTATAAACACCATCACAAAATATAAGCTGTTCCCAGTAATGCTGATTTTTGCAATTAATTGATGATGATGATTTAAGGGTCAATGGATGATTGGTTGATATGGATGATTTATGATGATCAAATGGGTAAGGCGAGCCAGTTACTCTCCCCTTGCTAAATAAAAGAGGAGCACCACTTGAAAAAGTGCCTCTTATTCAGTTAGCAGGCTATTTAGCTCCAGAAATCTTTCACTTGGACAGGTGTAACTAGAGCCATCCTCTTGAAGTAGGTTTGGGGAGTAAGTTTGGGGAGATGCTGTTACCAAAAGGGCTGTTTTGTTTAGGGGAATTATTACACTGCCTTTATTGGAACCTTAGGGTCGCAGACTGAATAACAAGACGGCGTAATGCAGAGAAATTCCCTTTTGCTTAGAGAGGAGACCAAGAGAAAGATAACTTTTAATAAAAGATTATAGTTTTATTACAAAAGCACAAAGGTAATGTACATGGAAAAATAAGTATATGTTTCTTGGTCCTAGTACTTGAATCCAGTGTACCTAGCTTTCATGGTGGTTGCATGTAAAGAGTATTTGGTGCATCCGAGGAAATTAGAAAAAGGAAAGGTTGTAGGGAAGGATTTTAGGGGTCCCTGATCTGCCAACCCCAGCTGCTAACTAAAGATGGGGAGAGAAGGGGAGAAAAAAGGGGGGGGGAGAAGGGAAAGAGTTCCAGGCTTAAGATAGTTACCTGTCTTGTAGAGCAGTTGGAGGTGTGGGGGAGAGTCCTGTGAAGAAGACCCTCTGACACAACACAGATGTGTTGGTTCTTGGAGAGAAAGTGTGTGAGAGGAACCCCTCTCTTAAAAAGGGTTTTGGAGACAGTGCTGAGCTGGATGGTAGCTTGATTACTACCACACAGCAGGGTGCTTGGAGTATGTAAAACATTGAAAGAGGATTGGGATGTCAGTTATCAGCAAAATTCAATGGGGTCTATGGCTGGGTTCCTAGATGGGGGAACTTAAACAATACAATGAATCAGCAAGAAGAAGAAGAAGAAGAAGAAGAAGAAGAAGAAGAAGAAGAAGAAGAAGAAGAAGAAGAAGAAGAAGAAGAAGAAGAAGAAGAAGAAGAAGAAGAAGAAGAAGAAGAAGAAGAAGAAGAAGAAGAAGAAGAAGAAGAAGAAGAAGAAGAAGAAGAAGAAGAAGAAGAAGAAGAAGAAGAAGAAGAAGAAGAAGAAGAAGAAGAAGAAGAAGAAGAAGAAGAAGAAGAAGAAGAAGAAGAAGAAGAAGAAGAAGAAGAAGAAGAAGAAGAAGAAGAATCAGCAACCAAGAAGGCAGTTCAAGTTTGCAGACAGTACTTAAACAGTGATTGGGTTAGGAGACACTTAAACAGTGATTGGATTACACTAATGTAGGAGACACTTGAACAATGATTTAAGGTGCCAGACTTCCTCCCATAATGTGTGACCATGGGGGGGGGAGGTGGTTGTGTAACCATGAGCTTGTGACTTGACCAGAGTTTTGGAAATGTGGCCTGTGTGCTGGGAGAAGTTTAGCCTGCATGATATTTTAGTCCATAGTAACATAAACAGATATAGAGAGAAAATCACAACTAAAAGGCAAAAGGGGATTTTCACGTAACAATCCCATGGACATCAGATGCAGGGATAATGACATCTCCTCCCTACATAAGCAAAGTGCTGTCTTTGAATCTACGTCAGTGTTTCTCAATGTTTGTCCTCCACTGTACTACTTCACATGATCCACCTTTTCAAAGTACCACCAGAAGTAACTGGCAATGACTTTGTTACCACTGGTTCAGAAACACTGATCTAAGCCATTGTTTTTGTTTGCCATCAATGCTACAATGCCATTATTCTTAAAAAAAAACAAAACCTAAAAAAAAAACCTACCTGGAGTTTTTTAATGAAATTTTTTATTCATGAATGAATGAACTACATTCATTAAAAAATGAAAAATGTTGCATTATCTTTTAATCTCTGCATTAAAATTTTGCTTTGTTTTGAAAACAGTTTCACATCTGCTCCCAAACTTTAGCAGATTCCTCTCTTGTTCCTGCAGGAGTTTGGAACCGGTATGGAACTGGAAAACCAGACCAGAGTCAAGGAGTTTATCCTCCTGGGATTCCCCACAATCATGGAACTTCAAGTACTGCTTTTCATTGTATTCCTTATTGGCTACATTCTGACACTCTTGGAGAACATCATGATCATTGCTTTAATCAGGACAAACAGTCAACTCCACAAGCCAATGTACTCCTTCCTCAGTCACCTTTCTTTCCTGGAGACCTGGTACATCTCTGTGACGGTTCCAAAACTTCTGGTGAACTTCCTAGCAGAGAACAAAAGCATCTCCTTTGAAGGCTGCATGGCTCAACTCTATTTCTTTATATCTCTACTCTGCACCGAATGTGTCCTACTGGCTGTCATGGCCTACGATCGCTATGTTGCTATTTGCAACCCATTGCGCTACCCAATCATTATGAACTCTCAGCTCTGCTTGCAACTAGCTATGGGGTCTTGGCTAACTGGTTTCCTGATCTCTATGCTCAAGGTCTTTTTCATTTCCCGGTTGACCTTCTGTGGACCCAACGTCATCAACCACTTCTTCTGTGACATCTCGCCTTTGCTCAACCTTTCCTGCACTGACCGCACAGTGGCAGAGATGGTGGACTTTGTATTTGCCCTCATCATCCTCTTGATTCCATTGTTTGTCACAATTATCTCCTACATGTGTATAATAGGCACCATTTTACACATTCCCACTGCCCAAGGCAAAAAGAAAGCCTTCTCCACCTGTGCCTCTCATCTCACTGTTGTTTTCATCTTCTACTCAACTGTCGTCTTCATGTATGCCCGCCCAAGGCGGATTCATTCTTTTGATCTCAATAAGCTGGTGTCAGTTGTGTACACCATAGTCACCCCCATGTTGAACCCCTGCATCTACTGTCTACGGAACCAAGAAGTAAAGGAAGCCTTGAAAAAGACTTTCTCTGGCTTGAATGTGGATGCCATAATTGTTTCTAGAGACCACTAGACTGGCAAAAGGAATGGATGAAGTCCTGGAATTGACTTGCTCAGGAATGAGAGTCAATTTACAAACCAGGATCATACCTCCTGTCAAACTATTTGGAGCTATGTACAAAAGTTCATAAAACCAGAAACGGGAAAGGGTTTGATTACGTAGGAGGTTCACAGCCCAGTCCTGGGGGCTGCAAGTCCTGGTGGAATACTTGTTCCACCAGCACAGGCTACTGTTAAAAAAAAAAAAAAAAAGCAAAGCTGTAAAATGCTTTCCAAAGTACTGTGTTGCTAGAACACCAGTGGGAAGGCCGTTGCAACAAGGCAGTAAAAGGGGTAAACAAACTCATCCCAAGTGCAGGGTTCTACGTGGCGGAAACGGTCCTAGCCGTCTTCGTCCCCCAATTTCATAGGGCATCCACCCGACTCCAGGCATAACTCAATTGTTATTATGCCCCCTTTCAACATTGCCTGAAGGGGGTTAGTCAGCCGAACTGCTATGCCTTTAGTTCACCCCTGCAAGGCCCCCAAGTTCGGACAAGGGGCTAGCCAGCCTGCCTCCTCGAGTCAGACATCATGGGAGTGGTTCTGGTTCACCCCCTGTCCTTGCTGACTTAGATTGGACACTGAGAAGGTCTTCTGCCTAACCACCCTGCACTTCTACTGCCACAAGGGGAGGTCAACCTAGCACTTGGCCTTCCCTGCACCCAGAAAAGTTTCTCAAGCCCTGTTGCAAGTCTGTTAAAAGAGGCCATAACCCATAGCGGAAAGATGCACTCCATCACCATGGTAAAGAGCAGGCTACCCAAAACAAATTCCAGGATTATGGTTAGCCACTCCCCCAAGTTCCTTGACGACCCTGCCCAGGTAAGCATTGACTCTTTTGCGGGCAACGTCCATTCTTCTAATGTTGCACGTCCACCTCCCAATCCTCCTAGGCAGCATATCAGACCACAGGATAGTAATCCCAGGGAACTGACTAACGAGCATTGCAAAATCCCTGTGGGCCTGGAGCCTCAAGGACATAGACGTCCTCTGGCCCAAGTCATTCTCACCTAAGTGGACAACGATTACCTGGGGCAGGGGATTGAGTGCGATAAAATCTAGAAAGGCTGGGAAAAATTGACTCCAACACATACCCATCTCGGCCAACCAATCAATGTGTGCAACATCACCCAGCTCTGGCTGAGAGCCCAAACTGGATGACATGGCCTGCTTCCGGGCCCAAAAAACTATGGAATGTCTACAGAACAGGCCCTGGCTGGGCACCTCCCTCATGGACCTGTTGACAGAAAAGCACATGGTGAGGCGAACTCACTTAACACCCCCTTAGAACAGCTCACGGTTAAAAAGGTATAACCAATTCCCTCAACCTTGTGCCGAATACACATCGCCCCACCCAAATGGGACTGGGCAAACACTTGCGTGGCCAGCAACCTGGTCATCACAAACACATCGCCCCCATCCCCATCTTAGGGATGAACAAAACTCCTCCAGGGCGTTCCACATCAGTCAGGTATTTTCCTCTACCAATGAAATCTGAGACGCTCAACACAGATGTTCCCTTTGCACTGAAAAAAGGGAATTCCTTTATGGCAGCTCCTGCACTGGGGAGTCCACAGAAACCTACATTAGGCTTTCAGATTGGAGAAACCAGGATGATAGGGAGGCTGCCTGATTTTCTTTGGCACTAGCAGTAAATAAATGCAATTCATTTGTCTGTCTCCATCCCAGTAAGATAAGGCTGCAATCCTAAGCACACTGATCTGAAAGTAAGCTCTACTGAACAAAACAGGGCTTCCTTCTGAGTAAATATGTATAGGATTATACTGTATTTTTTAAAAAGATGGACATAGATAAGATGAGCTTTGTTCATCCCTAAGACAGATACCAACTAAGGCGTACAGGCACTGACTGTCTAACGATGCAGACACTTTCACAGTCTTGTTGCAAAGTTTCTCTCCCCACCTTCGTTTCCACCATTAGAACAGTGGTTAGCGTCAATCAGACGCTAGCAGCCGATTGCCCCCGCCCCGCCTCGTGCACTGAGGCTGAGGCTTGAGACGCGATTGGTTCTCGCGGCTGGGGAGGTGGAACTAGAGCTCTGGTGCAGAGAGCTTGCTCCGCCTCAGGCTCAGTGCGTTCCTGAGCAGCAACCCCGCCCGCCCACCCTATTAACCAGTCTGGGACTAGCTGGTCGCTTTATAGGGCTGGGTAGGAATTTTTTGCGGTCAGCCTGATTGGACCGTGGTTGGCCGTTTTTTCGCCTACCTCAGACTGGCGAACAGGCGATGCGGTTTAGGTTAACCTGGGTTGGTCACTCCCAGTGTGGGCAGGGTACGTGCGGGGCTGGGTAGGTAGGGACTTGGCTCAGTGTCTATCCAAGGCAGCAGGGTTAGGGGTAAGTCTGAACCACTCCCATGATGCCTGACCGGCTCCAGGAGGCAGGCAGGCAGACCCCTGGTCTGGACTGACAGGATGGCGCGGCTCTGCCGGCTAACCTGAAGTCCGGCTGCCTTGCCCCTTTGGGGGTGGCGGTGAAAGGCCTAAGCTGGCAATTGACAGCTGGGGCCTCGAGCCAGGTGGTACACCCAATGAGTACGTAGGGGGAGGCAGGCAGCTAGGACCGCTTCCCCCATATGGCCCCGCACGATGGATGTTCAGAGTTATCGCCCTGCTGCAGTTGAAGTTAATAAAGTGGCCCTATTTTCATCCAAGCCGAAGTCTCGTGTCTTTATTTGCGGGTGTGGGGGTAATAATTTTTAATCCAAATTGCAGGCAAAGAATTGCTTATTGCTTTAAATAATGGTTTTAAAAGTTCGCTCATAAAAATGAGCTTCATGTACATTAACTTGGCACACTGAAATTAACTTGGTGAAGGCCTGCACTGATGGAGATAAACCAGGAGTCAAACGCATTGCACAGATCCACTTACCTGTTTTCCCTTGCTGAGTTGGCTTATGGAATTGCAGCCTTTTC
The DNA here is from genome assembly GCF_035046505.1 of Tiliqua scincoides. Taxonomy (NCBI): domain Eukaryota; kingdom Metazoa; phylum Chordata; class Lepidosauria; order Squamata; family Scincidae; genus Tiliqua; species Tiliqua scincoides. Next base: position 100,676,297 of record NC_089825.1, on the reverse strand, counting down.
TTCCCTGGTTTGGCTTCGGTAATTTTTAATTTACACTAAGGAACTGGAAACATCTCAAGCAGGTCTTTCTGCAATTTCTTTGAAGTGGCAGTTCTGGTGTTTGCCAATAATATGAATGCTTGGCTTTGGTGGAATTTGGACCCCTCCATCCTGTATTGCTGGTGCTCCTTCTGCAGTCTTGGCATGAGAATTCGGGTGCTTTCCCAGCTGTATTAAAAATCTGGCTCCTGAGACTCAGAGACTATTTCTTGGGAGACTCATTTATTTCCCTGATCTGTGAAAGACGCAATGATCCAGTAGGGCTGCAGTTTTCAAACTTGCAGGGAGTTTGAATCCCGCAGTAAGTCTTTGTGGGGGTGGGTGGGGAGGCAGCGGCGCAATCCCCAAGGATCGTGCTGCTCAGGGGGTCTGCAGGGGCTTGGTGCACTTGCCCAAGCCCCCTGCAGCCCCCAGGGGTGCGGGGAGCCCTGCGCGACCTTCAGCAGGGCTCCTCAGGTCAGGGAAAGTGAGAGTGGGGCGACTGTGCTCTGCCTCCACAAAACAGGAAGCGGAGCATGATCGCCCCACTCTCAGTTTCCCTGACCTGAGGAACCCTGCAGGCGCTCGCGCCCGGTTCCCCACACCCAGGGACAGCTGCTGCAGGGACTGGAGGGTGCACCCCAGTGCCTGCAGCCTGGTCAAAAGGGGAAGTGGGGCGATCGCGCACCACTTCCAGTTTAGCAGAGCGGTGCGTGATCGCTCTGCTGTCACCTTCCCTGACTTCAGGAGCCCTGCAGAAAGTCGTGCAGGGCTCCCTGCACCCCTGGGGGGCTGCAGGGGGCTTGGGCAAGTGCACCAAGCCCCTGCAGCCCCCCTGAGCAGCAGGATCCTTGGGATCGTGCTGCTGCCTCCTCCCTGCCTTCTGGCTGCCCCCGCCCTTAAGAGAAAAGGGACTAGGACCCTCAGGCTGGGGTGTCGCGATGCCCCAGTTTGAATACCACTGCAGTAGGGTATCGATGATGGATTTGCCCAATGGAGGGATGAAGCTGACTTTTAAAAAAATAAAATCTCAAATAACTTGTTTGTTTCTTATCCAGTGAGGAGGGAATCACTTAGATGCTGATGAGCAGCCCAATCCTAATGCCGGGTAGCACCGGTAGTTGGCACACTGGTCCTACAATGGCTGTCACAAACATGCTGTAACACGCATTATGGCAGCCAGGAGGAAAAAGGTGAAAGCAGGAAAGTCATCGGCAATTTGTGTTTGGCCTCTACACAAGTTGTTGGTCCTCCTGCACTTGGAAGCAAAATTGTCCCCACTGAACAGTAGGGAAGTATTTCTGGGTGAGAGGAGGGTGGCAGGAAAGCTGGGGAGTGGAACTGAGCAGGAGGAAGGGGGGGGCTGGAGATAAGTTAGGCCTGGGAGGGGCTGGGGATGGCAGCCTCAGCTATCATGAAATCCTACCCCCCCTCCCAGACCTTGAACCCCAACAAGGGTCTTCTTTGTTCTGTGCCAGTTAAATAGCTGACCCAGCTCCAAATAGACCCATAGAGGCAACCAGGGCCTGAAACTGGCCCTTACCCAAAAAAGACCTCCAGCTGCTTCTCTGGCCCCACAGAATACAGCAGTGGCCATTTCAGGAACGAAAGAGGCAAGATGTATACAGAACAAGAAGGATGATTTCCAAGCTGATGGAAATGCCCTAAGCATCCTTTGAACTCCATGCCAACAACACAGTGAGCACATGAATCAAAAAAGCCTCTAGAAATCAATGGGGAGGGGGAAAAAACACCAGAAAATCCCGGTTCCCAAATCCAAATCCTAATATCTCCCATCAATGTCCATTTTTCTACAGTGGAGTGCAAGAAATAGACTACACTCTGCAGCCAGAGCATGACATTCCCATCCCAGTATTTAAATCCTTGCCATGTAGACTGTCCCTCAGGTAGCAGACTATAGCAGTGTTTTTCAAACTGTCAGTTGGGACCCAGTTGGTGGGATGTGACCTGATTTCTGGTGAGTCCCACAAAGCCTCCAATGAAAGCATGGATGACAGAATGATCAGGTAACTCATCGCTTCAAGCCCCAAGGCTATTTAAAAATCAGCTAACTGCCCTACAAAAAGCTGAGCTCCTGCAGTTTGCAAGATCGCTGCTAATTGCCCTACAAACAACTAAGCTCTTGAAGTTTGCAAGTGTGTGTAAATATAGGGAGTTAAATGTTTGTCTTTTTTCTGGTGTTTTTTTTTTCAAAGTCCATCAATGACAGGTAGTGGGGCTGGTGAATGCTGGGTCACATAACTAAGCCCCTCAAACCTTGAGGCTATGCATTAAGGCTGCCTCATTACAAGAAATGGATCAGGGTTTTGTTTTTTTGCAAACAAACAAATAAATATATAATTTCTTTCTAGATCACCCTTTTTTCTTATCTAGACCAGCCATTTTCAACCACTGTGTCGTGGCACACTGGTGTGCTGTGAGTGGTCCACAGGTGTGCCACAGGAATTTGGGGGAAGGTCATTTATTAATAGGGCCAATGGGAGATGTGAGCCCCCACTGGCAGCATGGTGTGCCTTGTCAATTTTCAAAAACCTAGTGGTGTGCCTTGACCATTTTTGTGCCTTGTCAGTATGCCATAAGTTGAAAAAGGTTGAAAATCACTGATCTAGACTAAGGAAGTACTACAATTTTCCACCTGCTGAGTCTGTTCGTTCTCAGCTAAAGTCCACTGAAAAAAGGTTGGAGCACCTGAGTGGCCCTGTCACTACTCCTGATGGAAAAGCCCTGAAGCTCCATTCCCAATAACTACATCCCATCTAATGGATGTATATAGTGAGGATACCTCATCCCATCCCATGTAGTGGTAGGTTTCATTTGCAATGTGAGCAACCATTGTGTAAATATATATATATTTTCAGAACACCTCAAACAAATACAGGTTGATGACCCCTTACCCATAAAACTAAAATCCCCCCAAAATGGTTTAAAACATTAGTACAGCATAGTATAAAGCAGCCGTACAGTCAGCCTAGAGCAGTGGTTCTCAAACGTTTTAGCACCAGAACCCACTTTTTAGAATTACAATCTGTTGGGATCCACTGGAAGTGATGTCATTAATCTGGAAGTGATGTCAAGGCCAGAAGTGACATCATCAAGCAGAAAATTTTTTGACAATCCAAGGCTGCAATCCTATCCAAACTTGCCCAAAAGTAAACCCTATTGACTATCATTGTTAAAAGCACATCCATAGTTGCCTGTTAAAAATACAAATCTGTAACATTTCCCCAAATGCAGTCACGTACCATGGTAGCATCAAGTCTAAAATATTAAAATGAATAAAGTATTGAAATTAAATGGGGTCCCACCTGAAATTGGCTCACGACCCACCTAGTGGGACCTGACCCATAGTTTGAGAAACACTGGCCTGGAGTCAAATGCAAATATCATGAATAAACTGAAAAACCTATCAAATGGCTAAAGAATAACCGGTGTAATGGAATGCTGCTAAGACATTCATAAATTGCTAAGAGAAACAAGGACAAAAGAGGGAACAAGCACCTTATTTAGGCATCCGAATTGCATGTATGCCAGCTGCACAAGGAGGGAACACAGGTCTGTTGGCAAGCCCCGCCCCTGAAACCACACACACCCTAAGCCTTGACCACTGACCCCCATATTGACCCCCATTTTTCTGCACTGACAAATGCTGTATCCAGGAGACTGTCTTCTTGTGATTGAGAATGATGATTAATCCAGATCCCCAGTCATGGAGAGAAAGTGTCTCCAGGTACAGCATTTGTAAGTGGGGAGGGGAGGAGCTTAGAAAACACACTGGTATGCAGTGGGGAAACCTGGCAGTCTCACATGCTCTGCATAGTGTAGACAGTGTTCATGGAATTCAAACAACTGAAGAGAACTGTGATGCAAATCATAGAATTAGCCCAGGCATGTTTATTATTTTTTTTCATGAATAAATACAATTAATCAGGATTGGGGTCACGGCAGTGAACAAGAGTCTTTAACCCCAGCCCTCCAATAGTCCTTATCCAGATCAAGGTCCACAAGAGTGCCGTTTACACCAAAAAAAATTCGCATTGGATCCTATAGGGACTTTGTAGATTGTGTAAATAGCATACTTGAGGGGATTCAGACCATCACCATGGCAGGGAGTAAGGTTAAAGCTTGGAATATTGAGGCATTCACATTCTCATTGATCAAAATGAACATTGGTTTTTAAATAGGGGAGAGTGCATCCAAAGATAGGTGTTTGGAAAGGAAGACATATCTGTGACAACTAAGTGAACGGTTTCGGGCACCATAAACACATCCCAACACAGTTGATACCATATTTCGACGCACTGAGCAGTCACATAACCTAGCATTTTACATTATTTTTGTGTTCAACAGTTTAATGTGAGGATGGAACAAGAAACACTTTCCTTAGAGCAACTTGGAATTCCTTGTTCCTCAAACTGTAAATAAGAGGATTTAACAACGGTGGTAGAATGGTGTAGAAGAGTGAGAGGAGTTTATCTGTATCCAAAGAATGACTTGATTTAGGCTTCAAATACACAGTCATCCCAGAGCCATATAGCAACAGCACCACCAAGAGATGTGAGGAGCATGTGGAGAAGGCCTTGTGCCTACCTTCCACAGATGGAATCTTCAGGATGGTTGAGCCAATGAACAGATATGATGTAAATATCAAAGTAAAGGGTATTACTCCAAGTAATACCACCTCCATCAGAGCGACTTGCTCGTTTATAGAGGTGTCTCCACAGATCAGACTGAGAAGAGCTGGGATGTCACAGAAGAAGTGATTGATTTTGTTAGAGTCACAGAAACAAGAGGTGAACACCAGGACAGACTGTCCAAGTTGCACTGGGATTCCAGCCAGCCACGAAGCCGCTACTAGCCCAAAACACACTTTATTGTTCATGATGAGCACATAATGCAGGGGTTGACAAATGGCAACATAGCGGTCATATGCCATGGCAGCCAAGAGGAAGCACTCTGCTGCCCCTGTGATGAGGGCGATGCTCATTTGAAAGGAACAGGCAATGAATGAAATGGTTTTGTCTTCTGCCAGGAAGTTGTCAAGCATGTTAGGGATGATCACAGAGGTGTAGCAGATCTCCAGGAAGGATAAGTTCCTGAGAAAGAAATACATGGGGCTGTGGAGTGCTTGGTCAGCCAGTGTGACAATCATTATGAGCATGTTTCCAATCAAGGTCAAGAGATAGACCATTAGGAAGATGGAGAAGAACAAACCCTCAAGACCTGGCAGATTGGAGAATCCCAGCAGCAGGAAGTTCTTCACGATGCTCTGATTTCCTCTCATTGGTTAACCTGATGGGAAACATAGAAAAGAGTCAGCATGCTTTGACAAGTCAAGATGAGAGGCATGAAGCATTTCTAAACTTAAAAAGCCATCAAATACAAATTCTGTGGAATTGGGGCCCCGGGAATTTCCATATAGGATTTGACCATAGGACCATTCTGGCTGGGGATGAGGATTAAACTAAAGGTTTAGTGCTGGGCTGGAACATTGGTTTTGAGGGGAAAGAGAGCACATGATAGTGTATCGCTGTGACACCAATCTGGATGTTTTTGAAAGTGCAATCATTATGATCTAGGACAGCATTTCCCAAATTGTGAGCCTGGGACCCACTAGTGGGTCACAACCCAATTTTGGGTTGGTTGTGAAACTGCTAAGCAGACTGGGCTATATGCATCAAGGGTTAGACAACCTGGTACTCGGGGAGGGGGGAGCACTGCTGCCCAATCAGCATTGTAGCCACAGAGGCTTAAGTGGCTGGAAAAGTGAAACTTTTTTTTAGGTGGATTCCAATGCTCAAAAGCTTGGGAACCACTGATCTAGGGAACTGACACCGGTTAGTGGAATGATGAACACAAGTGATAAAGTTGTGATAAGCTTGAACTTACATATTTGCACTGATTTTCAGGATGCAGCTGACAATGCAATTCTATAAGGCCCTTACCCTGATGGAACTTGCTTTTCAGCAGTGGAAGGCCTGGGCTACTGGTTCTGCAAGCCACAGTGACAGCACTCATGCTGGGGCTGCCAGCATAAATGGTTGGTAGCCCCGGGCATGAGCCAGTGAAGCACCCAGCCCCTGCCAGACCACGCAAGTAAGTGGCGCATTCTGAGGCATTCCGGGGGAGGAACAGGATGGGGATCAGTTCCAGCCATGGGTGTTCTGAGGATAGTATAGGGGTGGTTATCAGCTGCAGCAGGGCCATTCATATTCCAAGCCCGCTTTCCAGCCTTGAAATGCACCTTTGGTCCCACATGGAATTATGCCAGCCAAGGAGTTGGGGGACCATGGCTTAGCAGAGTATGGGTCTAACCCTATCCAATCTTCCAGCACTGGTGCAGTCGCAATGCAGCCCCAAAGTTGCACCACTTGAATCCAGCAGCATGATACTGGGAAAGATTTTAAAAAAGCCCTGCAAATGCTGAAATGCACAATTCATTCAAATTTTCCCATTCAGAGCAAGATATTAGCTAAGGAACACAATTAACTTTAAGGACATGATCTTATCTATGTCCATCTTTTTAAAAAATACAGTATAATCCTATACATATTTAGTCAGAAGGAAGCCCTGTTTTGTTCAGTAGAGCTTACTTTCAGATCTGTGTGCTTAGGATTGCAGCCTTATCTTACTGGGATGGAGACAGACAAATGAATTGCATATATTTACTGCTGGTGCCAAAGAAAATCAGGCAGCCTCCCTATCATCCTGGTTTCTCCAATCTGAAAGCCTGATGTAGGGTTTTGTAGGCTCCCCAGTGCAGGAGCTCCCATAAAGGAATTCCCTTTTTTCAGTGCAAAGGGAACATCTGTGTTGAGCATTTCAGATTTCATTGGTAGAGGAAAATCCCTGACTGACGTGGAACACCCTGGAGGAGTTTTGTTCATCCCTAAGACAGATACCACCTAAGGCGTACAGGCACTGTCTGTCTAACGATGAGGACACTTTCACAGTCTTGTTGCAAAGTTTCTCCTACTCCCTTTTTTCCACCATTAGAATAAACATTTAATCACTATCAGCATAAGATATGGCAGTACCAATGGCAAGCAAGCAAGTGCTTATTGCTTTAAATAATAGTTTTAAAAGTCAGCTCATAATTCTCAAGTGCTTCATATACATTAACTTGGCACACTGAAATTAACTTGAAAAAGGCCTGCACTGATGGAGATAAACCAGGAGTCAAATGCATTACACAAATACACTTACTATTTTCCCTTGCTGAGTCCGCTTATGGAATTGCAGCCTTTTCTTCCCTTGTTTTGTCTTCAGTAATTTTTAATTCACACTAAGGAACTGGAAACATCTCAAGCAGGTCTTTCTGCCATTTCTTTGAAGTGGCAATTGTGGTGTTTGCCAAACGTACGAAAGCTTGGCTTTGGTGGAATTTGGACCCCTCCATCCTGTATTGCTGGTGCTTCTTTTGTAGTCTTGGGATGAGAATTGGGGTGCTTTTCCAGCTGTATTAAAAATCTGGCTCCTGAGACTCAGAGACCATTTCTCGGGAGTCTCATTTATTTCCCTGATCTGTGAAAGATACAGTGATCCAGTAGGGTATTGACTGACGTTTAAAAAAAAAAAATCAAATCTCTAGTAATTTGTTTGTTGCTTGTTTCATCCTCCTCCTCCTCATCATAGAAACATGTGTGATCATCATTGGAGGTCATGTACATTACTGTTGCATGACTGATTTAGGAGGAGAGCAGCAAGAAGGCAGGGGAGTGGAACTGGGAAGGAAGTGGGGCAAGCTGGGGAGGGGTTGGGCCTGGGATGGGGGCGGTGACGGCAGCCTTGGCAGCCGCAGAATCCTATCCCCCATCCTTGGCCTTGGTTTCAAACAAGGCTCTCCTTGGATCTGTGCCAGTTCAATAGCTGGTGCAGCTCTGAGTAGATCCATGGGGGCAGTCAGGGCTTGACACTGGCCCTTACTGTGAGGAGAGCCCCAGCTGCTTTGCTGGCCCCACAGAATACAGCAGTGGCCGTTTAGTGCCACTGTAGCGTGGGGCAGCAGCCCAGATAGGATTGGGCTATAAAAAGCTGAGGGCAATTTCTAACAACTCAATAAAATAAAAAACATAAAACTGTTTGATGACATATCTTTTCTCCCGTGAGTGAATTCAGGTAGCATGCCTGGGGTTCTGGGATATATGCGCATACAGGTATACAGGTACATGCACAGATTATTCCTTTCTAGATTTGTGACTGAATGTATAGAGATGGTTGGGTGGGGGAGGCACAAAGACATTGTGCCAGTGGATGCATTTGTGCTTCACCCTTCACATGGCACTATACGCATGGAAGGAGAATGAGTGCGTGGTTGGTAGCCAAACCCTATTCTTGGAAATGCCACTCTGAGCAGCATAAGATATGGCAACTGCCCTTAGACACCTATGCAACTACAGTCATATTGCTGGTGTCGGAGTCCCAATGGCAGAGTCACAGAATCACCAGTGGAAGTACCCTGGGCAGTGGTAAAACTGTGTACTGGCGTACCACCACTTCTGGTAGAGCACCCACTGACAGGAATGCCCAAACAGGGAGGAGACACAGGCAAGATGTATACAGAACAGGAAGGACTTGATTGCCTCCGAGATGATAGAAGTGCCCTAAACATCATTGGAACTCTGTGCCAACAACACAGCTAGCGCATGAACCTCCCCCCCACCCCAAAAAAGCCTGTAGATATTAATCAGGTGGGGGAAAAAAGCACCAGAAAATCCCAAGTCCAGTATCTCCCATCAGGAAAGAGACAATGCTCTATAATCAGAGTATGACATTCCCAAACCAGAATTTAATTCCTTGCCAAGGAGACTATCCCTCAGGCAATAGTCTCAAACTGTGAGTTGGGACCCAGATGGTGGGTCATGGTCTGATTTCTGGTGGGTCCTGCAAAACCTCCAATGAAAACGTGGGTGACAGAATGATCAGATAGCTCATTGCCTCAAGCCCCGAGGCAATTCAAAAATCAGATAGCTGCAAAGTGCCCTGCAAAGAGCAGAGCTCCTACATTTTGCAAGATAGCTGCTACAGTTTGCAAAGAACTGAGCTCCTGAAGTTTGCAAGTGTGCATGAATTCAGGGCGATAAATGGTTGAGTGTCTTTTTTCTGTTGTATTTTTTTCCCAAGTTTGTCAGTGCTAGGTAGTGGGGTGCAGTTGAATGTTGAGTCACGAAACTAAGTCCCTCAAGTCTTGAGGCTATGCATTGGTTGGCAACCTTCAGTCTCGAAAGACTATGGTAGAAGCCTACAGCACCCGGTATTCCATTAGGGCTGCCTCATTATGAGAAATGGATTGAGTTTTTTTGGCAAACAAACAAATAAAAACATTTACCCAGCACCCCCCAATAAAGACACAGGCAAGGGTATATGGTACAAAGGGCCACTTTATTAACTATTTAAATATACTTCAGATTACAACAGGGACTAACAAATAAGTCATGCGGGTTCTACATGGGGGAAACAGAGCTGCCCGTCTACTTCCCCCTATAGTGATTTGGGCGATCACACCAGACTCTGGGCAGCGTCAGTACAAGCCTGCCGCCCCCTTCATTGTCACCCCGAAGGGGCAGGGTGGCAGGCTAGCTCAGGCCACCCGAGCGAACCAGCGGTGCGCCTTTACCACCAGGCCGAGGTTCATCCAGCCGTGAATGCCAGCATGACCAAGCGTGGAGTCCACCCGGCCTTTGCCACCCTGCGGTGTACACCGATATGACCTTACCTACCCAAAACCCGCATGACACCTGCCTAAAGTGACCAACAAGACCTGTGGAAAAACCCAATTCCGCCCCTAACTCCACAGTCCGGGGTAGGCAAAAAACCACCAACTGATGTGCCAATTAGGCTGATGGCAAAAATTCCTACCCGGCCCCAGAAGGCGACCAGCTAGTCTCGGACTGCCAAAGGGTGGGTGGGTGGGTGACCGCTGCCTGGTCCCGACTGCGCGGGCTTCTCTGAGCAGCCTGCACGTGGCCCCAGACCAATTAGCCCCCAGCCAATCGGCTGCGAGGCTGGCCCTTCCTGTGTCTCGTGCGGGGGCAGGGTAAATGCCGGTAGCGTGCTAATACACGTGCCACCGGAATACTTGTAAATAAATAAATGTATTATTTCTCTTGAAATCACTCATTTTTAAAGATCGTGTCAAGCTAGGGCCCGATAGAGGGTTATTTTTAAAAAGTGGGTCCCGGATCTAAAATGTTTGAGACCCACTGTCCTATATCATCTGGACCATATCTATATCTCTCTGGCCTCCGGTTGCACACACTTAGAACACCCAGAGAGAAGGACTTTAGTGACCGGACAACAGAGAAAGTTCACTAGTTACAAAGTCATTTCTTGGCAGCTAATGTTTGTGTTCATCACAGAAGAAAGTCTGTTGTCCTCCCTTTCAGACTATAGTCCCCACCATTCAAAATGCAGAATGGAATCATATTTTCCCTATCACATGTTATGTCTGTGACTTTCTTCTGTTCAGCTCCAAGCACCTTTTTTCACAACATTTGTCATCTGCTTGGAATGGTTCCAAAGAATGGAAGTTGTGTCCATTCCATTTGCTCCAAATTACACCCGAGGAGGATGAGTTCAAGAGTGGGGATTAATCAAAAATTACTATGCTGAACTCCCTTTGCTGGCAATGCCCGAGGCATCTCTGTGATGTTCTATTTCACTCCCATTTACATTATGGAGAAAAGTTATTGAAAACTTGAAAAGCTCTGAGGGATTGATGAGACTTCAGGGGTTGCAACTATGACAGAGATGAGTCAATCCCAGAGCAGTGGAAACCAAAACACATCCATTGGAGTGAGCTGCATCTTACTAAGACAATAAAGGATGGGGCTATAATCATATTCTAATTCAGAAAGAGTCTTTTTCTTTCTGCTTTTTTTCTGTCACTATCTTAATTTTCTCCTGTTGCTCTTAAGGAATGAAGTGGGGACTTCAGTTCAGAGGATGATTGTGGGGACTTCTCAGGAGCTCAAACATTCAGTTCACTACACATTGTGAGTATAAACTATCATTAATTTGGTGCCTTTCATTCATGAGGTCCAGGGTATATTATGTTTTTTATGATACGTAATGTGTCTTTACTTGTGTGTTTACTTCTGAATCAAACTGGGAAGGCATACACAGTTCAAGCAAGTGAGAGAAAGTCAAATTTCTGTGTTCACACTGAAGTCCTTTCCTTGTATTTTTCTTTCAAAGACATGATGATGATGAGGAGGAGGATGATGATGATATTTTTGCACAGTCAGGTATTGACTGGTTTTATCCAGACATTGAGTCTTCCCCAAGGGCCTGGGATGCCTGGTTTTTATCCTGTTTTGATGTTATAAACACCATCACAAAATATAAGCTGTTCCCAGTAATGCTGATTTTTGCAATTAATTGACGATGATGATGAATGATTTATGGGTCAATGGATTATTTATGATGATCAAATGGGTAAGGCGAGCCAGTTACTCTCCCCTTGCTAAATCAAAGAGGAGCACCACTTGAAAAAGTGCCTCTTATTTGGTTAGCAGGCTATTTAGCTCCAGAAATCTTTTATTTGGACAGGTGTTACTACAGCCATCCTCTTGAAGTAGGTTTGGGGAGATGCCATGGACATCAGTTGCGGGGATAATGACATCTCCTCCCTACATAAGCAAAGTGTTGTCTTTGAATCTACGTCAGTGTTTCTCAATGTTTGTCCTCCACTGTACTACTTCACATGATCCACCTTTTCAAAGCACCACCAGAAGTAACTGGCAATGACATTGTTACCACTGGTTCAGAAACACTGATCTAAGCCATTGTTTTTGTTTGCCATAAATGCTACAGTGCCATTATTCTTAAAAAAACAAAAATAAAAAAACTACCGTGTTGCATTTTCTTTTAATCTCTGCATTAAAATTTTGCTTTGTTTTGAAAACAGTTTCACATCTGCTCCCAAACATTAGCATATTCTTCTCTTGTTCCTGCAGGAGTTTGGAAGCAGTATGGAACTGGAAAACCAGACCAGAGTCAAGGAGTTTATCCTCCTGGGATTCCCCACAATCATGGAACTTCAAGTACTGCTTTTCATTGTATTCCTTATTGGCTACATTCTGACACTCATGGAGAATATCATGATCATTGCTGTAATCAGGACAAACAATCAACTCCACAAGCCAATGTATTTCTTCCTCAGTCACCTGTCTTTCCTGGAGACCTGGTATATCTCTGTGACGGTTCCAAAACTTCTGGTGAACTTCCTAGCAGAGAACAAAAGCATCTCCTTTGAAGGCTGCATGGCTCAGCTCTACTTCTTTATATCTCTAGTCTGCACCGAATGTGTCCTACTGGCTGTCATGGCCTACGATCGCTATGTTGCTATTTGCAACCCATTGCGCTACCCAATCATTATGAACTCTCAGCTCTGCTTGCAACTAGCTACGGGGTCTTGGCTAGCTGGTTTCCTCATCTCTATGCTCAAGGTCTTTTTCATTTCCCGGTTGACCTTCTGTGGACCCAACGTCATCAACCACTTCTTCTGTGACATCTCGCCTTTGCTCAACCTTTCCTGCACTGACCGCACAGTGGCAGAGATGGTGGACTTTGTATTTGCCCTCATCATCCTCTTGATCCCCTTGTTTGTCACAATTATCTCCTATGTGTGTATAATAGGCACCATTTTACGCATTCCCACTGCCCAAGGCAAAAAGAAAGCCTTCTCCACCTGTGCCTCTCATCTCACTGTTGTTATCATCTTCTACTCAGCTACCCTCTTCATGTATGCCCGCCCAAGGCGGATTCATTCTTTTGATCTCAATAAGCTGGTGTCAGTTGTGTACACCATAGTCACCCCCATGTTGAACCCCTGCATCTACTGTCTACGGAACCAAGAAGTAAAGGAAGCCTTGAAAAAGACTTTCTCTGGCTTGAATGTGGATGCCATAATTGTTTCTAGAGACCACTAGACTGGCAAAAGGAATGGATGAAGTCCTGGAATTGACTTGCTCAGGAATGAGAGTCAATTTACAAACCAGGATCATACCTCCTGTCAAACTATGTGGAGCTATGTACAAAAGTTCATAAAACCAGAAATGGGTAAGGGTTTGATTATGTAGGAGGTTCACAGCCCAGTCCTGGGGGCTGCAAGTTCTGGTGGAATACTTGCTCCACCAGCACAGGCTACTGTTTAAAAAAAAAAAAAGCTGTAAAATGCTTTCCAAAGTACTGCGTTGCTAGAACACCAGTGGGAAGGCCAGAGCCTTCCTGCCCATGCTAGCAGATGGAACATCCCTTTCCCTTCTGAACTCTCCTGATCCCTTCCTCCCACACTGTGTACATGGATTGCAACTAAATTGTGTGCACTTCCAGTGTGGACTCACCACAGGCATCAAGAGGTCTTGGTCCAGCCCTGCTACTTCAAGTTTGCAAATGGTGTGCAGTGAATATTGGATATGTTAGGGCTAAGCCATAGCTTTTCTTGAGAAAGTAATGTGAGAATGTGGAATTTTTCATTGATTCCATTCAATGTACGTTGTCTTCCATGTAGTATCTGTGAAATCAATGCTTCTGTTCAATAAGGTGGAGACCCAAGATTGCAAATAAAAATATAATTAGAAAAGCAACAGTACTTACTTGAGTGTAACTATATTGTTGTATGGAAGCAGTCATTGTATGAATGCCGATTATGATACTTCTTGGGGTCAGATGAAGCTTCCTGCTTCTATTCTTTTCTATTCTTGGCTGCAGTGAAGCACCAGGCATCAGAATGGTAGGGGTAGCAAGAGGAAAGGAGAAAAAAAGGTGGGGTGGAAGACAAACTCAAAAGGCTTTGCTGGGTAAAGCTGACATATTCTAGGTAAACATATTCTGAGTGTGCAGCCAGGCATTCCATGTGCTCAGTTATGACCCCAATCCTATCCCCCGCCACGACGCAGCTCTGCCAAAAATCGACATGCTGTATCCTACCGGGGGGGGGGGGGAACTAGCAAATGGGAGGCAAATAAAAGTACCTCTGCATTAGCCCTGGAACCAGCTATGGGTCTCAATGGTCAAACACCACCTATTTGGGGGTTATGTGTCCAAGGAGGGGGCAGGATAGGACAGGAGGGGATAAGTCCTGGCATGTGCCATTGCTGCCAGATCCACCACTCACTCCCTCTCCTCACCCCATCCCATGCTTCCTCTCATGGAATACCCTGATTTCCCCCCTCCTCACTCATTGTCTTCCACTACCTTTGAGTTGCCAGCACTGGAGGTTCCAGGGAGGTTGCTGCCATGTGGCTGGCACCACTCGTTTGCTGCAGTGGCCCAGTAGGGCTCTAGAGAGCATAATAGTTTGTGACAGTTTAGCTGTGGTGCTGGAATGCATGTTTGGTTTGTGGAGCTGAAGTGTAATTCTTCCAGTAGGCTTAATGGCATGCCTGTTGGAGAGGTTCCTGAAGGGACAAAAAGTATGGCAGGGTGTGGGAAGCACCCATGCTTAGGTCATTGGTGAAGGAGCCATCTTGGAGCAGAAGCAGTAGCGGAGCCAGAGGAGCAGAACTGTAAGGGCCACATGGCTCTGAAACTCACTGTGTAAGCTGCCCCTCACTCTCGGAGTTTGTCTGGGGGCGAAAGTAATGTGGAGGAGATGCCTCCATGTTGCTTTCACTCTTCGGAATAGCCCTACAGCAAGGGAGAGAGGTGATTTACACTGCGAGTTTCAGAGCCATGCGGCACTTACAGCCCCGCCCCCCTCCCCACTACTCCACCACTGATTTGAACATCAGTTAGAATCATTTTGGTGTGTGTGCATGGAATGATGAATGGTGCTTAATTGCACCCAGGTTAAAAAAAATATTATTAATTATTCATTATTAATTTATTGGGCAGAAAGACTTGTGCAAACAAACAGGATCATGCCATGGTGAGGAGCCCACATTTATTTTATTCATTTAAAAGATTTATATCCTGCCTTTCCTTTGCCGGAGCAGATGATCATGGTGGCTTACAGTTTGAAACTTTAAACAAAAACAAATTAAAAACACCACCATATATACAACAGTAAGACAATAAATAAAAAAGAAATAAGGGCCTACAGAGGCACAGGGGGCAGATGGGTGACACATCACACACACAAGGCTAAACAGAAACATTTTGATCCCTCGCTGAACAGCCATAAGGGAGAGGGTAGTTGTTAGTTCTCCTGATAGAGAATTCCATAGTTGTTGTACTACTACAGCAGGGGCATGCAGTGCGGGGGCAGCAGGTGAGGCAGAACTGCTTTGTTTTAGTCCATGAAAAAGCACCGCAACTGCCCTGCCTGCTTATACCTGCTTTCTCAGGTGTAAGGAGAGTCTCCTCGGGTGTAAGCAGGTGGGGAGACTGTGGTGCTTTTCCACAGACTACGACGGGGTGGTTCTGCCTCACCTGCCACGTCCGCACTGCGCGTCTCTGCACTATAAAGAATTCTTGCCCTCATGCCACCATCCCTCTAACTTGGGATAATGGTGGCACTTGAAGGAGAGCCCCCTCAGAGATTGGAACAAAATGTATGGGAGAAGGTGGTCCCTCAGATAACCTGAACCCAAACCATTTACGACATTTATAAGACTGGGAAGGTGACACACAGATGCCCTGCTTTGATACAGCTCTCCAACCAGTCAATGGCCCTTATTTAGCATGATCCTGATTAGAAGGAGTTGTGCTCTCAGGGCTAAGCCCTTGCTGACTCTTAGTCATGTCAGTCAAGGAACCAAGATGGATGTAGAAGACACTGTGCACATTTGGAAAGTGAGGTCATTGGCAACAGGGTGGGTTCAGTAATTGGTAACATTGATCACTTGCCAAAAGCCCATGCACAACAGAGAACCCATTCTCTGTATTCAACCTAAAATGTCAATATTTGTGGCAGCTCCCAATGCAGTAACAGGGGTGCCATGGGGGGGGGGGTGATGAAGAATTTTGCCCCACTGTCCTGAACAACCTGGTGCTGCCACTGGAAAGATGTGGGGGGGGGGGAATCATAACCCTGAACTAAGATCCTGCCATCTGAGTCTGCAGGGGCATTGTGCCAGCCAGTTCGTACAATCAGAAAATATTCACTCCCTTGAACTTTTTATTGGCAGGGGAATTCCAGTGTAAATTCTTAAGAACTTCTAGCCAGATCAAGCAGATGCATTGTCTCTGAAAATGCTGATATTTCTGGCTAGATCACTGGGATTTATCATTATCAGGGCTTATGAGAACAGCTGATTGTCTATCAGAAGCAATGCAACTTGGATAAAATTCATCTGCCTTGTCTTCAAAGCTGATCCCAAACAGGCAACTGACCTGATCAAAATTTAACACCCCAAATACCAGCCAGCAGCTGATGTGGAAAGTGCCTTGAAGTTCACTTGCAGTTCAGGTAAACGTGACAATGAATTTTTCTTGTCGATTTATTTTTGCATATGACAGTTTAGTAAAAATGTAAAATGTAGTTCTCCTTTCCTTCTGGCATTTAAAGTCATGCCCAAAAGTTGACCAAAATTGAGACTGTAAGGGTAGATGGAGGAGGGATATTGCAGTAGTAGTGGTGAAAGAAGAGGCTAACAGAGAAGTTGAACCAGTAAAACATTTGCATGCAAAGTGGGACTTTTCCCCTGAATAGTAGCTACTCTACACATCTTCACAAGCTGCCTTTAAAGAGTTTAAAGAGACACATATATGATGCACGAGATTGTGCTAATATTTGAGGAAAGCACATGGTGATATTTTTGCTGCAGTTCTCTGATGGATCTGCTTAAATTGGAACCTGTTGCAACAACACTATAGAACAGGGGTGCTCAAACTTTCAACTTTAGGGACCCTGGACCTTTAAAATTGTGTAGGAGAAATAATTTCAGCAGGTGCAGCTTGTCATCTGTGGGATGACAAGTTGCACCTGCTGAAATTCTCTCTTCTATACACTTGTTAAAGGTCCAGCATCCCTAAAGTTGAAAGTTTGAGCACCCCTGCTATAGAACATTAGGTTCTCTGTCTCCATTCATGAAAATATCTGTCTGATTTGCCTGTGCTTGTATATATGGCGATAGTGCTATGTATAAGCTATCTTGTATTCCTGTACTCTGGTATACATGTTATAGTGTTATGAAATCTGTCATCTTTGTTCCTCTGCACCAGGGATGCTCAAACTTTCAACTTTAGGGATGCTGGACCTTTAACAAGTGTATAGAAGAGAGAATTGCAGCAGGTGCAACTTGTCATCCCACAGATGACAAGCTGCACCTGCTGAAATTATCGCTCCTACACAATTTCAAAGGTCCAGGGTCCCTAAAGTTGAAAGTTTGAGCACCCCTGCTCTACACACAGAAACAGTGAAGACCCAACCAAACTAAATTGCATTAATTTTTGCATGTCTCAACTTTTGCACTTCATGGTGGAGACAGCAGAGACTGGGGGCAGGGCCTTCAACAGAAATGAAAATTAATCTGAGAGAGTACAACTTGGCCATATTTGGGAGAATTTTTAAAATGCAGTTTCCCAAAGAAATGAACTTAGTGCAGGGGTTAGGGACTCCTAAGCAAGTATGTGGAGTTATTGCAGCCCAGATATTTAGTACAAAGCAGGGACGTGTGGTGCAGGGCAGCAAGTGAGCAGAAATTCCCCATGCCTGTGGAAAAGCACTGCAGCTGCCCCACCTGCTTACACCCGAGGAGGCTCTCCCTATACCTGCTTTCTTGGGTGTCAGGAGAGCCGCCTTGGGTGTAAGCAGGTGGGGCAGCTGCAGTGCTTTTCCATGGACTACAATGGGGTGATTCTGCCTCACCTGCCGCCCCCATACCACACATCCCTGGTGCAAAGTAATTTGTGGAGTTGTGATCAGCAGTTTCCAGAGGTTTTGCTGTCTTTGACAGTGTAATTCAATTTAAATTTACTCAGAAGTAAGCTAAGTTCAATTGGATCTACTCTTTAGTTAGTAAGTAGGTTTAGGGATTGTAGTCTTAGAACAGGGGTGCTCAAACTTTCAACTTTAGGGATGCTGGACCTTTAACAAGTGTATAGAAGAGAGAATTTCAGCATGTGCAGCTTGTCATCTGTGGGATGACAAGTTGCACCTGCTGCAATTCTCTCTTCTATACACTTGTTAAAGGTCCAGCATCCCTAAAGTTGAAAGTTTGAGCACCCCTGCCTTAGAATATCACAGCCATGAAATTAAAAGCAAGCATGCTAAGAAACAGGAGGATATTCCATTTCTTTTTTCCTCCTTTGTAATAAAAAAAAATGTTGAACTTCCATAACTAGGGATGTAGCAGACTTAAGCACAAAATTCCAGATTAACCACATGATTTTGGAATTTTACATGGCAATAATTCAGGCTGTAATTCTATGTACAGTTACCTGGGAGCAAGTACCACTGAATTCAGTGCAACGTATTTCTGAGTAGACATACATAGGGCTGCATAGTGCTCTCAGATTCCAAGATCTCCCTTTGGCCTGCCCCGCGGCACACATGCTGCTGTGATGGGATAAGAAGTGGAACTTCCATCAGGAAGAATTAGAATGTGTAAGGCTTAATATGCAGATGCACCCCAACAGATACCCTAATGGAAAAGCCAACCTAAATTAAGACACTGTGAGATGTGACTGTAAGGCAGAGGTTCTCAAACTGGGTGTCGCAATGCCCCAGGCTGAAGAGCTCTGACTTTGCCCCTTTAAGGGGTGGGGAGGCGGAAGTGCAGCGATGAGATTACCAGGATTGCACCGCTGACAGGGGCTTCAACTTACTTACAAGCAGCAGCTCCAGCTTCCCAGGGGTGCGGGGAGCCCTGTGGAATCCTCTGCAGGGCTCCCCAAGCCTCGGAAAAAGTAAAAATAAAGATGGCAACCCACTTCTGGTTTTTGATTGGATTGCTGCATTCCCCCTTCCCCTGCTGTGGCTCCTGAACTTCCAGTGAATTTGGGAACCACTGCTATAAGGTGATTGAAGTACAGAGAGAATGAAAGCAATAGTTGCTGAGGAATCAGGGTTGCCAAAGATCAGATCAGAACTAGTTTTCATTTTCATTTCCTCTCTTCAGTGGTCCAAGCATTTTCACCTTTAAATTCTTCCTTTGCTCTCTGATATATTTTTTTTTCTTAATCCCCACCATGTTTCTCATGTTTGTTTCTCATGTTTTGCTGTTAACACAGATCTATGGATCAGAAAAATAAGACAAATGTCCGAAAATTTGTCTTACTTGGGTTTCCATCTACCAAGGAAGTGCAAGTGCTTCTGTTTGTGATATTCCTTGTGGCCTACATCCTGACACTCCTAGAGAATATCGCTATCATTACTGTGATCAGAATCAACCCTCACCTCAACAAGCCAATGTATTTCTTCCTCAGCAACCTCTCTTTCCTGGAGACATGGTACATCTGTGTTATTGTCCCCAAACTGTTGGTCAACCTCCTTGTGGAGGACAAGAGTATCTCGTTTGAAGGGTGCATGACACAGCTCTACCTTTTCAGCTCCCTGATATGTACAGAGTGTGTCCTTCTGGCATTCATGGCCTACGACCGATACGTGGCCATCTGCAATCCGCTGCGCTACCCAACCATCGTCACCCACCATCTCTGCATGCAGCTTGCTGTGAGTTCATGGCTAACTGGCTTCTTGGCCTCAATGTTAAAGGTTGTTTTCATATCTCGCCTACCCTTCTGTGGACCAAATATCATCAACCACTTCTTCTGTGATATTTCCCCTCTACTCAATATGGCATGTGAAGATATGACAGTGGCTGAGATAGTGGACTTTGTCTTAGCCTTGATAATTCTGTTGGTCCCACTTTCAGTCACAATAGTATCCTATATCTGCATCATTGGCACCATTTTGTGTATTCCCACTGTACAGGGACGGAAGAAGGCCTTCTCCACGTGTGCTGCCCACCTCACCGTGGTCACCATCTTCTTCTCCGCCACTCTTTTCATGTATGCGCGGCCAAAGAGGATCCATCCATTTGAACTCAACAAATTGGTGTCTGTTGTATACACCATTGTCACTCCAATGTTGAACCCTTTCATCTACTGTTTAAGGAACCAAGAGGTCAAAGGAGCCCTAAAGAAAGCCTTCTGTAGCAGCGCTATCCTCCCCAAAACTTTGGTGCTAGTAACTAATGTTGAAAGTTTCAGATAGTTTATACTGGGAAATATTCTCAAATCTTCTTAGTTTTCCTTTTATTTGCTTGTAGATGCAGGAAGGGAATTCTCAGAGAGGCATGCAATCAAAATCCAAAACAGTATCCCTCCTATGCTGAGCATGTGCTAATGACTGGTTCAGAGGGGAAGTCCAGGTTATTTTAGTAGGGAACTTGTAATAGGGAACTTCTGGATTTCATTCAGTGCACTTTTTTCTTGCAAACCTGGATTTATAGTAAATTAATCTTCATTTCAACAGTTCTTTCTGCACACTTTTTAAAGCATACTTTTAAAAACAGGGTTGTGTGCGTGTCTTCTACTAAAACCATAATAGTTTATGGGAAATAATAGTTTCCCAGCACCGGTGCTGGGTGCCATAAACATGCCATAAAGCACATTTACAGCACCCGATGAGCAGGGAGCACGGAAGCTGGGCCCACCCCGGCCAGGTCCCAGGCCCAGAGCTGGCATGAAGAGAATACTCCACCAGCAGGGGTAGGTGTAACCACTGGTCAGTGGTGTGGCCTCTGGGTGGGCAAGGGGAGGGCAGGTTGGGGGGAGGAACAAGAGCAGGAGGGAAATGGGATTGGTGGAGATCTGCTCTGCTTTATACTGAACACCATGTCAGACAAGGAATATCTCAAGTCTGTGCCTGCAAAATAGCTGGTGCAGACTTGAGAAGCCTCATTGTGGGGCTTGGGGCTTTCCCCAGGAACAGGGGAGGAAAGTCCCCTTCCCCTAAGGAGACCTCTGGCTGCTTCCCAGTGCCTGCTGGATACAGCAGTAGCCGCTGTGGCGCTATTGCTCCAGTAGGCTCTGGGAAGCTCAGGACTGGGCTGTTAGTTCCAGATAAGTGTGTGTAGGACTGCAGGTTTAACCACATAACTCCTGTTTTTTCCTGACATTAGATACTTTCCTATACTTTCCTATGCTAAATGCCACCATTAGCAAGGTATCCCATAAGAACATAAGAAGAGCCCTGCAGGATCAGGCCATCATCTCATCCAGCCTCCTGAAACTCACAGAGGCCCAACAGATGCCACAGGGAACACACAAGACAACAAGAGACCTGCATCCTGGTGCCCTCCCTTGCATCTGGCATTCTGAGGTAGCCCATTTCTAAAGCAGTAGGCTTTTATTTAACCAAATATGCAGGCACCATCCACTGTTCTCTGTTTACAAGGCACGTCGATTCTTCCCACTATTATCCAATGTTTTTATTATCCAAATGATTTTCTAGTTGTCTTTCAGTGCAAACAATTTTGCACATTCAAACACAAATTTTGTTAGAGGTTATATGCATTCCATACGATGTTACTTTTTTTTTTTAAAGGCTTTTCAACTTCTTTCCAGAACATATTTATTTAAATACATTCTCAATCATAGACTGGGTAGCTGTGGTGGTGATTTAGATTTATTGTGCATTTTTGATTGGCTGTTTCTTTCAGCCCAGTCCTAACCATCTTGCCAGCACCAATGCACAACTAGAGTTGAACGCACTTAGGGAGTTGTTTGTTTGTTTGTTTGTTTGTTTGTTTGTTTGTTTTCTCTGCCAAATACAAGTTGCATAGAAAACCACAACAGAGAGTCAAGGATTCTATGTTGAGAAATCAAACCAGACTGGGCTGTAACAAGAATGTGTGGACCTGAGAAGGCAGATTGAACTGGGAAGCAGATAGGATGTCAGAGTACCACTGCCATTTATAGAGCCCCCTTCCTAGCTTGAACACACACTGTTCATTGACCTAGTCTCAGCCCCATTCCTCCACTTTCTTATGCCCATATGCCCACCCCCATGTCCTGCCTACACCCTGCCCTGACTTACCAGCGCAAGGGTTCATTAGGAGGCAGCTGGCCCACGTCTGTGAACATACACTGCTTATGGCAGCAGCCTAACTGCACAAAATAGCATATCACCATTTATGGCAGCCGTAAAGGCCCTTGCACTGATGGAATGCTAGTTCCGGCACTGCAAGAACCCAATAGAATTGGGGCCTAAGCTCTTCATATGCAATGGAGGACTCTGAAAAATGCATGTGAAGAGAGACTTTGCATACAGAACTCACCAGTAGATGGGTGGTCTTCAAAGGAGTAGGCCGCTACCAGTCAGTGTTGACAGTACTGAACCAGGTGGTCCAATGTTGGAGCAAGATGGTCAGGCAGATTCCTGTGACCTGGCTGATCCTGACACCAAATTGCTTCTGACACCACACATCTATAAAGTACAATGTGCAAATCTGTGCTGAAAGAAATGCAGGATCCCACACAGTGCTGCTTCCGCCTTAATCCCATTCATTGCACTGCTCATAATTCCACCGTGTCTGTGAAGACTATTGTGAACCCTGATCCTGCATCTTTCAACTATTATGCATAAACTCCTCATAATGCTCATTTCAGATAACTGCTATATCGTGGTGGCCGCAGAAGCAGTCACCTACTCTTCTTCAGGACAATCACGAGGGTTGAGGATTCCTGTCCTTACAGTCCAGCACTGAAAAGTGGTGGCAAAACCAGGAAAGGCCACAGCCAGTATCATGCAGGTTCACAATGCTAAGTGGATAGGAGTCACTTTTGAGTTTGTGTGTGTATGAGGGTGGGTGTTGCAGGTGTGGTGATCCTACACACTTTGTGATGTTGACTGCAGTACACCCACCCCTGCTACCACCTCTCATTCCCAAAAGATGAAGACTAGAATGCCCCTACTTCCTTGATCGCTGCACAGAGGTCATCACAGCTAGTGCCTGGCATCCACTGGCCTGAACATCCACCTTACTGGCTGTTTCTGCTGCTGCCCCTTGCCAAGGACAAAAGAATGCAACTTGGGGAAGGAAGAGTGCATAGCAGGCAGTGGAGGGCTTTCACTGTCAATGCACAAGTGTAGTACATTTTGATCTTGGGTGCTTAGGCAGTTGATGTGCATCTGTTTACAATTCATATTTCTATACTGGCTCTTTAATGGAGTTTGGCCATGGAGTTGGCCACGGTGAGGACAGCTGGAGTTGGAGTTCATTCTTTAGTTTTGCTAAATTTGTTTTTCCCAATTGCAGGTGCTCAAAGAGGTGGCTGTTGTAACAACAAAATACTTGCTGCTCAAGCAGGGTGCAGTTATTTTGTTTGAATTTTGAGGCAGGCAAGGCTCCATCAAGAATGGGGGCGGGTCATGATAAAAAATGTGGACTTCGTGGCCTGTGGCTCTGAGGTCCCTTACCATCAGTCCACAAAATAAGGACATTACTGTTGTGGGTTACACGCCCCTGGTGGGCAACCAGCATAATGTATATGTGTGTCTCCTGCGCACCTTGAAATAAAAGGAAACAAAAGATTAACTAGGTAAAAATTGATAATAATTCCCCTTGTCAATGCCACTTAATTCTATTTAATTTTATTATATCCAATCTCCAAGGAGCTTGAGGTGGCGTTCATCATTCTTCCTTCTCCACCATTTTATTCTAACTACACCTTGTGAGGTGAGAAATTGACTAATCCAAGGTCACCCAATGAACTTCATGAATGAGCAGGATTGAAACCAAGGCTTCCCTAATCCTAATTGGACATTCTAATCATGATACCTGCATACATTCCATGCATTGGTTATGAGTTTTAAGGTAACGTAGTCTTATCCAAAGCAGAGATCTAAATTCTCCTCATCTAAGCCTACGTCTGAAGTTTGTTACTCAGAGAAGGAAGCTGTTCAGAATTCCCCCTCCCATAAACTGCTGGACAACAATGAATAAATGTATAATTAAAGGATGTATATAATAAAGGATGTATAATTAAAGGATGTATAAAGGATGTATAATTATAATGTATAATTAAAGGATGTATAATTAAAATACCTTGGGTTTCTCTACTCATGCAATAAGAATTTGGGTTAGAAATCTGGAATTAGTACTGAAGAGCTGAAGAATTTAGGAAGGAATTTGTACTGAAGAACTGGAGAACTTCTGGGACCTGATTTGCATTCTTACATACACTGAAACTTCAAGGGACAGTGGGCCCAATCCTATTAAACTTCCCAGCACCGGTGTAGCTGTAGTGCAGCCCCGAGGTAAGGGAAAAACTGTTCCAATACCTTGAGGTGAGCTCTGTGACTACTTCCTCAACACAGGAAGCAGTGCATACCCCATTGGCACAGCAGCACCAGCACTGGAAAATTGAATAGAATTAGGCCAAGTGCCCCTTACAGTACACTGAAAAAAACATTATGTTCTCAATAACCCTTATCATTCTTGAAAGTTCAACTAACAAAGCATAACTCTGAATTAATTCCTGCCAGCTGAGTTTGCCTGGGCATTTTGTAATTCTTATTGACTGTCCCTACTGAAAGTACAATCATGCCAAAAAGAAGAAAGTTCTCTTAGCTCTCTTGATAATTTTATGCACAGGAGATTTCAACTAAATTCTTATCTAGCAACTTGTAAGTTCTGGCAGGTTCGTTGTTCTTCCTGCCAACAATGATATCACAAGGATCTTTTTAAATTCATACTACAAGTCCAGTTCTTTTTAGTTAGAATCAATTTCAATTTTGGGAAAACTGAAAATCAAGTTGAACTGTATTTACAGAAGTTTTGAGTTTCATGCAGTTTTCCTCCCTGTCTACATCATAAAGGGATATTCCCTGCTCAAAACTGAATCGTCATAATAGAGACCTGCAATTGGTAGGAAAAGCTCGCTGAACGAATAAGTTGAAGGTAAATAGTGCAATTCTATTTGTTTGGTTTGGCTTGTTTGGTTTAGAAATGTGATCCTGCACTGTGATCTGTTTCTGGCCCCGAAAAGCAGACAGAAAGTAAGAGGGCAGATTGGACTGGGATAGTGACCAAATAAGAGCCAAGCACTGCAGTTTTATGCTTATTTACTCAGAAGTAAGTCCCATTATATTCAAAGGGTAGAAGTGTTCCAAAATGGTGTTACTTACTTCGCTCAGCAGTAAGTCCATTGCGTTTAGTAAGACTGGCAGCCCAATCCTATCCACACTTTCTTGGGAGTAAGCCTCATTTACTCTAACGGGACTTAATTCAGCATAGACATGCATAGGATTGGGCTGTTAGGTTGTAATCCTATCTTCATCACCGGAAACAAACACCTCTATCAATGGGTCTTACTCCACAGAATGTTTGCTTAGGATAACAGCCCAGCACAGAAATTAGCTCTAATTCACCAATCAATATAGCTTTTCAATTGTAACCTTTTTGCAGGACAGCCTGGAAGTTTAGTTGCTTCTGACCATTGAAAACCTTAGTACAATTGATCTGCTTCTTTTGAAAACATGATGTGAAATATGGCACAGTTTCTCTTCATCTCTCAATAGCAATAGTGTAAATTTACACAGTGGATAGAAGTAGCCTCAGTTGCTCTTTACTAAACTTCATTTGGTGTTTCAAAATCAGCAAATCTGATAGATCTTTTGTTTCACCCCCAAAGGTGATATTGTAGAAGTTATTTGCACATGATTTTATAACAGGAAGTTGGAGAGTGAAGGCAGAGCTTTACACTCAATTGACTATGAATCTGAGATAAGCTGAAGGGTATTGCCCACATTGGGGTGATATTATAAAATGTATTCCCACCCACCCCCGCTGCATTTATTGTATTTATTTCACAACCTCCCAACATGATATGACTGGTGTCAGTGAATCAGGGATATTGCTGCATTACCTAAAGTGACATCTTATAAGAGGCAACTTACAGGCAGGTAAGTTTTTAAAAATGTGGGTTTTATTAATTGATTATAGAAACTCAGAAAACAATGGTAATGAACAACCATATTTTTTAAATATTTATATTTAGTAGAAATATGTGGGATGTGACTATGTATTATTTCTGCATTACTGTGGCATATTTGTATAAACAATTTTTAAATTTATTTATTTTTTTAAAAAATGCATTTCCATTAAAAAAAATAGTGCTAGTATTAATTATCCCCAGCCCTAAATTGCATCCCTAAAATGCATTCCAGAATGTTTGCGAGAATCACTTCTCGCAACATGAAATGAAGGACAACAATGCTAAAAGACCAGAGAATAATCCTTCAGGATCAGGTTCACCAGACATCCTCTTTTTCCAGAACCTGTCCTCTTTTTTAGCCTCGTGTCTTGGCAATGTCCTCCTTTTCCCTGGCCCTTGCAGATAGCACATAGTCTTCTTTTCATTAATAAATTAATAATAATTAATATGGTGTTTAAATTAACCACATGAAATCACTAGATAAGTGTTTTTAGCTTTTATTTTGTCATGTCCTACATTTTCCTACATTTTGGGGTGCCTTGTCCTCTTTTGCTGCTATGACATCAGGATCCTAACTTAATAATAATCTGTTAACCAGAGGCCAGGCAGAAGCATTTGACTGAAACTGAAACAGAACATTTCAGAATAGCAAATGGGAACAATGAATATTTTATTTAGATGTGGTCTCGTTTTCTGTTTGAGTTGGAATTCTTTGAGGTGTAACCTCTGTGATTATTTGCAGTAATTTATGGTGGAATGACTGGCCGAAAAGTCAAGAAAAAAAAGAAAAGAGCACAGAAGGTGGTAAATCTCATTAGCAAGAATGTGGTTGATTGTTATCAATAGAATTTTATTTTCAACTAATGAGGAGAGGTGAAAGGAGCATTTCCAAGTCTAATTTTCTCTACATTAAAGGAAGCTCGGCTCAGATATGGAATTCGGGGTCCAATTCTATCCAACTTTCCTGCAGTGATGTAGCTGTGCCAACAAGGTGTGCAGTCACAGAGGCCTCCTTGAGTTAAGGGAACATTTATTCACTTACCCCAGGACTGCATTGAGGCTGCATCAGCACTGGGAAGTTAGACAGGATTGGGCCCTCAGTCTTTTTCTTCCTTCAAAATGTACTTTTAATATTCTATAATCTGAGCAAATACATCTGAGAATGAGATGCAAAACTTCAGAATAAAATTCATATGAACTGAGTGAAGCTCAGTGAATTTCAAACTAAGATGAATATCCTATACCTCACGGAGGTTTCAATTTTTACATTCTCTATTCACTGTTTAAATTAATGGATTGCATCCAAGAATCCTTTTCAGAGCTTTGTCCAACAGAAAAAGTCTTTATTTTATTTATTTTTCACACTGCCCTTCCTTCAAAGAGCTCAGGGTGGTTTACACAGCTGCTCCTCCCCTCTTTCTTGTCCTCACAACAACCCTGTGAGGTAGGTGAGGCTGAGAGAAAGTGACTGGCCCAAGGTCACCCAGGAAGCTTTGTGGCTGAGGGGGGATTTGAACCTGCATCATCCAGGTCTAAGTCCACCTCCCAAACCATTACACCACCCTGGCTCTCTGCAATGGAAGGAGCATTCTTCTAACAGAGGAAGCCTTCCACCATGAGAGAAGGAGTCCCTTCTATTGGATGATACAGCTTTTATTGAAAGAAGAAAACATTTGGATCCAGCCCTATCCTGATACCATTTTTCCTTCCTCCCTTCCTTCATTGTTCCTTTTCTCATGATCCTGTTATTGTCTTCTTATTACTGCAGATCTATGGACCAAAAGAATATCAGCAATGTCCAGGAATTTATCTTGCTTGGATTTCCAACCACCATGGAAGTACAAGTGCTTCTGTTTGTGATATTCCTTGTGGCCTACATCCTGACACTCCTAGAGAATATCACTATCATTTCTGTGATTAGAATCAACCCTCATCTTAACAAGCCAATGTATTTCTTCCTCAGCAACCTCTCCTTCCTGGAGACATGGTACATCTGTGTTATTGTCCCCAAACTATTGGTCAACTTCCTTGTGGAGGACAAGAGTATCTCATTTGTAGGGTGCATGACACAGCTCTACTTTTTCAGCTCCCTCTTATGTACGGAGTGTGTCCTTCTGGCAGTCATGGCCTATGACCGATATGTGGCCATCTGCAATCCGCTGCGCTACCCAACCATCCTCACCTACCATCTCTGCCTGCAACTAACGGTGGCTTCATGGTTCATTGGTTTCTTCATCTCAATGCTGAAAGTTATCTTCATATCTCGTCTATCCTTCTGTGGGCCCAATAAGATAAATCACTTCTTCTGTGACATTTCCCCCCTGCTAAATATGGCATGTGAAGATATGACTGTGGCTGAAATAGTGGACTTTGTCTTGGCCTTGCTAATTCTTTCAGTCCCACTCTCAGTCACTGTCATTTCCTATGTTTGCATCCTTGGCACCATTTTGCGTATTCCCACTGTACAAGGACGAAAGAAGGCCTTCTCCACATGCGCTTCCCATCTCACTGTGGTCATCATCTTCTTTTCAACAACTATTTTCATGTATGTACGGCCAAAGAGGATTTATCCTTTCGAGCTTAACAAACTGGTGTCCGTTGTATACACCATTGTCACGCCAATGTTGAACCCTTTCATCTACTGTTTAAGGAACCAAGAGGTCAAACGAGCCCTTAAAAAAGCCTTTTGTACCTCCACTGCCATCCTCCATCATTCAGTTCCATTTACTAATGTTGAACAAGCCAGATAATTTGACCCTAAATATATTCCCAAAGTTTATCAATTTTCTCTTTAATTTCCTGGTAGGTGGATAAGTAGAGGGGGAACATTTCCAAAGATAGCCCTAGGTATGTTGTTTCCTAGATAAGAACATCCAAATCCTTATACAGTAAAGCTGTAATGGCATTCAATTTTGATAAGAAGCTGATAAATTTGGGGGTAACACTTTATAATAATAACCAACATAATAAGAACTTGGTTTTTCAGAATGCTTTTTGGTATAAATCTGATATTTCAAT
This sequence comes from Tiliqua scincoides, assembly GCF_035046505.1. Taxonomy (NCBI): domain Eukaryota; kingdom Metazoa; phylum Chordata; class Lepidosauria; order Squamata; family Scincidae; genus Tiliqua; species Tiliqua scincoides. The sequence continues at coordinate 100,647,413 of NC_089825.1, read as the reverse complement.
TTCAATTTCAATATTGTTATTTAATCTTTCTATATTACATACATACATTGACATCCTTCAGTCTTGGAAGACTATGGTATCACACTCTGAATTGTGCTTTCTCCATTAATGGTGCTTACTCCATTAACTCTAATTAAATATAGATGCTAAAGATCTATCATTCTCTAATCTGAAACCATGAAATATAGAAGTTCTTTTTTTCTGTGCAATTTCTTAAAAAGGGACTGGTAAAACTTCTGTGAAACAATGGAACTTGCAAGGAGATAAAAGATTATTTTTTAAATGTTGATTTATATTTTCAAATTGTATCATATGCAACAAACAATAACATGTTGGTGAAGATATATCTCTTCCAGCAGGCTTGTGATTTACAATTCACTCAATTTTTTTTAGCTTTTATCCTCCTTGTAACTTTACTGTTTTTATGGTATCTGTTAATGTGTTTTAATATGTTTTTATCTGTTTGTTAAATTATGTTTTAATCTGTTTTTAACATGTTGTAAGCTGCCCTGGGTCCCTTTGGGGAGAAGGGTGGGGTATAAATAAAGTTCATTATTATTATTATTATTATTATTATTATTATTATTATTATTATTATTATTATTATTATATTTACCACCACACTTCCTTATTTTTTTAAATGCCTTCTTTTTAAATAGTTTTGTTGCTTTTAACTCTTGAAAAGTGCTCATCTGTAAGCAGATGACCTCAGTGGAGGCAGAAGGGCTGGATAATTTTTTTAAAAACATCAATAATAGATAAAGGATCTGAATTCAACATAGCCTTGTGAGGAAAAAATAAAAATGAGAGAAGAGGAAAATACTAAAAATAATAATTCTGAAGGTAAATTCTGGTAATATGGACCAGGGGTCTCTAAACTTTTCAGCCAATGGGCCACATCAAATATCTGGCACAGTGTCAAGGGCTGGGGAAAAAAATTAAATATAAAATTTAAATACATTAGCAATAGATCTTAGACGAAATGAACAAATATGTCAATGGGCTCAAATGTCCAGGATTTCTCCAAGCACCAACACAGCCCAAGAAATAAAGAAAATACTGAAATGGACCCCCCTTCCCCCACCCGACAAGCACAACTCTGGTTGTGTTTGGTTAGCTGGGCCAGAGGCTCTCAGGGGATTAGAGGCTGGGCGCAGGCTGGATAGAGGCCCTTCGCGGACCAAATCTAGCCCCCGGGCCGGTGTCTGAAAACCCCTGATATGAACTAACATGATATCCTATGGATAGTTAAATTTTTTTTAAAGATAAAATAAGAAAACAGCAACCTGCCATTTGTTAACATTTGTTGCACAGAACGTGCTGAAATGAGCATGTGAGACAAAATACATGATAATCCCGTTAACCCCCTTACCCCATGGCAAATTATCCTCTGCTGTGAAAATGGTGGTGTGCATACAGTTCTTTGGGATCAGAGTTTTATGTTTCAGGAAGACCAAGTAGACATTTGGGGGCAAACAGCAACTTGTTTGGGGAGAGGGGTTGATTTTTGGCATAGAGATAGTGCAGGGGTAAAGTACTGATCCATCTATGGCATGCTATGGTCCAGAGCTGGATTGACTCTGCCATTTGGCTGATTACTTGTATATAAAAGGAACCCGTTTCAGTCTTCTTCTGTGGGGAAAAATGTCTTAAAACCCATTTTAATTACTATGAGCAACGTCCAGCCAAATTTAGTAGTTGCATTTTAATTAGCAAATTTAATAGTCCCCTTTCTGCGCACTTTGGCATTTAATCATGCTGGCCACATGACCACAGAAGTTGTCTTCGGACAGTGCTGGCTCCCTCAGCTTGGAGATGGAGATAAGCACTGCCCCCTAGAGTCAGGCATGACTGTGCAAGGGAAACCTCTGCCTTTACCTTTTTATCACACTAGGAGATGTTTCAGCACATGGTTTCAATCTCCTTTTGAAATCCTTACCGGGCCTCCCAGCATTAGCAGGTACAGATCTTAGTAGCCCCATAGGGCAGAATGGAATGTTATTCGGGGTAAGAGGAAAATATTATCTTACCCTGCGGAGACCTCCAGCATGTGCATGATGAGTACTGGTTATTGTGCAGGTGATTCGGCACTGCTGCACCGGTGCTTGTTAGTGGGCTTTATCCAGCTGTACCCAGCTGTGAACTGTATCCAAAGAAAGTGAATCCTGACTAAGCACCATTCAAATCAATGGGACTTCAGTAGTCACAGCTAACTTTTCTCACTGATTTCGGCAGTGTTGAGAATTCACGACCTTTAAATATAGCCCAAAATAAATATATAGCTGGCAATAAATTCAACTCAAGTTTGCACAAATTGTCATTGGTGAATGTCTTTCAATTCACGTTACAAGGAAATGATATGAAAATGATAATCCCTCTTACATTGCATTTTTTTCCTACTTTTTGGACTAAGTTCCATTGACTTCCTTCAGACTTACTTTTGAATACACATACATAATTTTGTGTTATTATTGTGCCTTGCCTTAAATGCATGTATTGTGTAATCCTCAGAATAAATAAAACAAACAAAAGATTGTATTCTAAGGTTTCCTTTCTGCAACAGGAGGAGACAGGACTCTTCCTTCTGGAAATGACTCCTTACTAGAAACTATGCAGCAATAATTTAAATTACTAACCAAGGACCCAATCGTATTCAATTTTTCAGTGCCAATGCAGTCGGAATGCAGCCCAGAGGCAAGGCAACAAATATTCCCTTACCCTGAGGAGGCCTTCATGCCTGCCCCCACCACAGAATGCAGCACATACCCCATTGGCATGCCTGCATCAGTGCTGAAAAGTTGAATAGAATTAGGCTTCAAGAGACCAAATTATAGAAAGGACACTGTGAGAAATTTACTCATGGTAACATTACAGTGAGAGCTCTGAGAACCAAAGAGATGGTCAACAGAGACTGGCCCAGCCAGGAAGGTACATGATCTTATATTTGAAACCCAGCTTGATACATATTGATTTATTAAAACTGACACAGTAGAAACTATCAATTCATAGGAATGTGTACAGAAAGTATCACAGCCAATCTAATGAGTGAGGGTCACTTTAATATGGGGAAAAAAACAACATGTTTACCACTTTTGTTGAGGTAAACAAACCCATCCTCCTGCCATAGGCCGGCCTGCTGCCTGCCCTCTCCTGCCCTGAAAATCCTCCTTCCTACCCTCCCCACGCCCCCCAGACCCCTGCACCAGCCTGACGCGACCTGCACAGACTTACCTTATTACCTGTCCAACAGGGCTTGGGCTGGCCTCCTGAGGCAGGTGCACATCTGTGTGCCAGCCTCACTCCTCCAGAGTCATCACAGAAGTGCCTTATGACACTTTTGCCCCACTCTTTGGCCAGTGCAGGAGACTTGTGCCGGCCGAGAGCACCCTCTGAATTGCACCCTAAGATACATATGATAAGAAAAGAAAGCTGCATCTTCCTTTTCTTGAGGACATTTTCCAAAATCAAGTCCAAAATTGACCTGTGGTTAGTTGACCTGTGCCATATTTCTCAACTTTCCTCACATTAGTTACCCCATTATAACCCAATGTTCTCTTATAACAATCCTCTTTTCTCTATATCAAAGCACAGTCATGTTCTACTAATTAATTTTGAACTATAGAAGAGGCGACTTGCTGAATTTCTTTGTCCCATGGACCATGGGCAAAGGGCCAAAATCTGCTTCCAGGAAACCAAGGACTCCTTCTGCAGGAGGAGAGAAATTCTAGCATACAACTCAAAGAAAGGAAATACATTTATACTGTAAATCCTACATAGGCTTAGAACTCAAAGAAGGAAACCAAACTGATAAACAACTTAAAGTGAATAAAATATCAGAGCCATTGCAAGTTCAGAGGATGCCTTTGATTTTAGTCTAATCTTTTTATTCAAAGGTTTTAATCAACTGGATGTTTCAATTCTTATGATGTATACCACTTTGAGCACAAGAGAGGTGCTCAAAGTAGGGGGTATATAAGTCTGTTAAATATTTCCATGCTGCAATGGTAGAGTTCAACATGAGTGCATACAAAATCAAAAACATTTTAGGCAAGGCATAATTCTAGTTACAATACCACTTTATTTCACTTTTTAGGCATGAACCAATTCATCATGCTTTCATATATATCAAGGCCATGGGAAAACACAATAATTAAAATTATAACCACTAATCTCTTCAGGTATTCTTTCTTGCCAACTTTCGGACAACAACATTGAATAAAGCCCTCTTCATAGCTTGGTTACGAAGGCTGTAGATGATAGGGTTTAACATGGGAGTCACAACAAAGTAAACAATGGAGGGGGCCATCCCCTGGTCTTCATCATTTGGTGAGGTCGGTTTCAAGTACCTATAGAAAATAGTTCCATAATATACCACAACAATGGTCAAGTGAGATGTGCAAGTGGAGAAGGCTTTCTGTCTCCCTTCTTTGGAGCTGATTCTCAACACAGCAGGGATGATGAGAACATAGGATCCAAATGTTATCACTATCGCACCTACACCTACAGTTGAGGCGAGGGTGAGAAGTGCCATGTGGTTTGCAAAAGTGTCGCTGCAGGAGAGCTTGAACAGTTGTGGCAGTTCACAGCAAAAATGGTGGATTATGTTAGGACCACAAAAGTCTAAAGTAGTCAACAGACTGACATCTAAGACTGCAGGGAGAAGGGCAGTGAGGAGTGCACCACACAACAACTGAGAAGTGACCCTTGTGCTCATCATCACTGAATAGTGCAGTGGTTGACAGATTGCTACATACCGATCGTAAGCCATCACAGCGAGGAGGAGGCCCTCTCCAATACAACAATACACTACGAAGAAGGCCTGAGTGAAGCAATTGTGTAGTGAGATTGCCTTTTGCCCTGTAAGGAAGTTCTCTAGCATCTTGGGAACAGTAACAGAGGAGAAAACAATATCAAACAACGCTAAATTAGAAAGAAAGACATACATGGGTGTATGAAGATTAGGGTCTAACTTTATCGCCAAAATGATAGCCAGATTGCCAAACATGGTCATCAGATAAACCAACTGGAACACTAAAAAGAGTAAAATCTGAAAGTGTGGATCACTAGAGAGTCCCAAGATGATGAATTCAGTCACTCTGGTGTGATTATCCATGCTGTATGTAGAGATGCTTGATGTCCTGGACAATGGAAAGGACAAAGTGAAGGGGGGGGAAAGCCCATGTATTGTATTTCCAGTACAGTCTTTCCAATTCATGCAACCAGTGAGGGATCACATGTAGATAAAAGATGTTGCATACCCTAAACTGAATGTGGAATGTGGTATAGAACTTGGTGCTACATCATCAACCCACAGCATGACCTAGGAGCTGATAGGGTTTATCATCTTGAAAGAGCAGATATCCTGTTGAGAAGCAGTTGAGGAGCAGAATCAGGTGATAATCCCATCTCTGCCCCTTCCTCCTCCCAACCAAACAGTTGATTCTTTCACATGGCTGCTGTCCTGGATTTGGACACATTAGTCACTTCAAGTCAAAGCCTTTCATGTTTGACCTGCACTGACCCAAAGCCAGTCCTGCTCCCAGCAAACATAATCTAATTTCTGCATGATGCTTTCCCACAGCTGAATAAGACCCAGTCACTCAGGAGAGGCATAGATAGGCAAGATTGGTTCTGATGGAGCATTCATGCCCACCACAAGACCATCAGGACAGATCAACCTCTTGATCCCTGGTACAGATGGCAGAGGTAGCATCCAATATGCCATCAGGGGCTGGACAGGAAGTGTCATGAGAGGCCCAGTGCATGATCCCATGTCCCAAAGCAACTTGACACCAGCACTGGTGATGGCTTGTTGAAAGCCATCTTAGCTTGTTGAAAGTGAACATCTTGCCTCATATTTGATGACAATCACAAACCACTGGTGCCCATATGTTATCTGTGATTTTTGGCTGCTAAAGACAGACAGTCCAGCATCCCATTGAGGGTGGAAGTGAGAATTAATCAGGAGTAGAAAATTGGCAAAATTGAGGCAGGGAGTCTGCTTCAGTTTGGTTGTGCCCACCCCAGTTCTGCTTGCTGCAATCATTTGGGAAGGGATGTTTTCAGCTTCAAATGTCCACTTCATGCCTCACCTAGACTAATCCCTTTCAGTACAAGCTCAAGTTATATTTTTGTACCCACAATTTAAAGAAAGGACTATAAGCTGAAAACAGCTGATATTTGACTTTCTCTCACAATCATGAAATGTGTGTAATCCCTGTCGATTTGGCTATGTATCCTGCATTAAACAGAATCAAAGAATCATAACCATGAAGGGTACAAATATGGATATTGTGTCTATAATTCAATGATTTTCAACCATTTTCATCTTAAGGCACAATGACATTAAAATTGTCAAGGCACACCCTCACTTTTTGGACAATTGACAAGGCACACCATGCTATTGGTGGGGGGCTCACATCCCCCAATGGCCCTACTAATAAATGACCTTCCCCCAAACTCCCACAGCACACCTGCAGACCATTCATGGCACACCAGTGTGCCTTGGCACAATGGTTGAAAATGGCTGCTATAATTCACAAACAGTTGACATTTCATTTGACCAAATGAATTAAATCTAAGTTCATACTTACACCACCATCTTGCAGGTTGGATATCTGGGCTACTAAAGTTCCAAGGGCTTCTTTGGATGAAATCCTCACTGTCATGCTTCCAGGAGGGGGCCAAGAGAAAATTAGGATAGAAAGTAGAATAAGATACACTGGCTCCCTGGATATGTATGGCTGCATCAACACTTTTGCATAGGTGCAGTCTGTCTGTTGTGGTGCTTTCACTCAGGTGTGATTGCGCTGAGCCAGCCAGGGGACTTACTGTAGATGCGGAAAAGTGATAAGACTCTGTGAGCACTTTTAGCCCTGTTCTTTATTGTCTCAGTAAGATATGATATTCATCTTTGATTAGTCCAATATGTATCGCTTCACTTTGGACCTGGCCCAAGTCATTTGCAGTTTAGCATGTTCATATAATCCCTGAAGTCTCATTTGTGTCCGCCAAGGTCTCCAAATTTAATACAACTTCATTTTTCTCCTTCACTATCAAAGTACATTAGAGTACAGAGATACAATGAACATTGCAACAAAATATGTTCAGTAGTTCTTAAAGGGATAAAATCATTCAGGTGTATCAATCATTACCCCTGAACTCACTTACTTGGTTGTAATATGAATCAAACTGAATTAACATCCCTTCTAATTAATGCAAATATCTAATGGGGTGTTGTTAATATTATTAATGGAACTCTACAATTTAAACATATAGGACTAAATTCAGAGAAGTTAGGGTCCAACCCTGAGCCCTGCAGGCTGGCTTACCGCCAGCATGCACTGTTGCAGATGTGTCGTGTCATAAGGCATGTTTGTAAGCCCTTACCATGAGCCCAGCAGCAGAGTTAGCCCAGAGTGAACCTGCATTGGGTCAGCTCTGGTGCTGGACCCACATTCTGCCACCTGGTGGTTGCCTGGTGGAGAGATAAGTGGGGGTGAAGGGGAGGCAGTGGGAGGCATTCTGGGGTTGGGAACGTGGGGGAGGGTGGGAGGACAGTGGGAAGGAGGTGTGGTGGGGAGAGAGTGGGGCGGGACTAGTGGAGCTCAGCTCTATTTCAGCTCTATAATCTTCCATTTGAGATGTGGTGACCAGGACTGTAGTCAGTATTCCAAATGTGGCCATAGCATAAATTTCTAGAAAGGTATTAAAAGAGTAGCAGTTTTATTTACAGTTCATTTCTTAATGATACATAGTTTGGAACTTTAGAGGAATAAAATCCCTAGCTGGTAAATTTAAATAAGTTTGCTGGAACATCTGCCGAGAAGGAAAACAGGAACCAAAAATGAAAACATTGAGAGAACATACCAGCCCCCAGCCCTGCACATATTTGATGTGACACAAACAAATCTAAAGTTTTCACACTGCTGCCAAGCATGAAGTTGGAGGTCAGGCAAGAACGGTTGGTGAGTGACAAGCACTAATGTTCTCCGTGTTCTCCTGTCTAACCGCACTGTAAAGCCATTTAAGCAAAAGGACATCAAACACACCTTGTGGTAGTGAATGTGATAGACCGATTTTGCACTCATGATAAAGGCCATCATTTTGCGTTCTGGCTGTGGCAAGCTTTATGGCTTCATGAAATGCCTTCTAAGTGCACATATCTGGGCCACAGCCGGAGATGGCGTGTAGGATTCCACTTGTAGTGGCGATTTAGAGGATCCCGGCCAACTTTAGTAAGTCAGTAGGGTAGGCGTAAAAGAGTGGGGATGGACAAATCTGGGTAGAATAGGAGAACATTGGGGGCATGTCGGAGATGGGTGGGGTATCACCAGGTTTGGGTGACATGTGCCCTAATGCTATCCACTCTGCATCCAACCAACACACCCCATTTATTGCCTCAGACTTGTGTCACATAGAGTGGCTGTAGGTTTATTGAGACCCATTGGTGGTCACAGGGTTATGCAGGAATAAGAGCAAATATTTTGTAAGTCTTGCCTCACAAACCTTATAGAATTCTTTGAAAAGGTCAACAGGCATGTGGATGCGGGAGAACCCGTGGACATTATATATCTGGACTTTCAGAAGGCGTTTGACACGGTCCCTCACCAAAGGCTACTGAAAAAACTCCACAGTCAGGGAATTAGAGGACAGGTCCTCTCGTGGATTGAGAACTGGTTGGAGGCCAGGAAGCAGAGAGTGGGTGTCAATGGGCAATTTTCACAATGGAGAGAGGTGAAAAGCGGTGTGCCCCAAGGATCTGTCCTGGGACCAGTGCTTTTCAACCTCTTCATAAATGACCTGGAGACAGGGTTGAGCAGTGAAGTGGCAAAGTTTGCAGACGACACCAAACTTTTCCGAGTGGTAAAGACCAGAAGTGATTGTGAGGAGCTCCAGAAGGATCTCTCCAGACTGGCAGAATGGGCAGCAAAATGGCAGATGCGCTTCAATGTCAGTAAGTGTAAAGTCATGCACATTGGGGCAAAAAATCAAAACTTTAGATATAGGCTGATGGGTTCTGAGCTGTCTGTGACAGATCAGGAGAGAGATCTTGGGGTGGTGGTGGACAGGTCAATGAAAGTGTCGACCCAATGTGCGGCGGCAGTGAAGAAGGCCAATTCTATGCTTGGGATCATTAGGAAGGGTATTGAGAACAAAACGGTTAGTATTATAATGCCGTTGTACAAATCGATGGTAAGGCCACACCTGGAGTATTGTGTCCAGTTCTGGTCGCCGCATCTCAAAAAAGACATAGTGGAAATGGAAAAGGTGCAAAAGAGAGCGACTAAGATGATTACGGGGCTGGGGCAGCTTCCTTATGAGGAAAGGCTACGGCGTTTGGGCCTCTTCAGCCTAGAAAAGAGACGCTTGAGGGGGGACATGATTGAGACATACAAAATTATGCAGGGGATGGACAGAGTGGATAGGGAGATGCTCTTTACACTCTCACATAATACCAGAACCAGGGGACATCCACTAAAATTGAGTGTTGGGCGGGTTAGGACAGACAAAAGAAAATATTTCTTTACTCAGCGCGTGGTCGGTCTGTGGAACTCCTTGCCACAGGATGTGGTGCTGGCGTCTAGCCTAGACGCCTTTAAAAGGGGATTGGACGAGTTTCTGGAGGAAAAATCCATTATGGGGTACAAGCCATGATGTGTATGCGCAACCTCCTGATTTTAGGAATGGGTTAAGTCAGAATGCCAGATGTAGGGGAGAGCACCAGGATGAGGTCTCTTGTTATCTGGTGTGCTCCCTGGGGCATTTGGTGGGCCGCTGTGAGATACAGGAAGCTGGACTAGATGGGCCTATGGCCTGATCCAGTGGGGCTGTTCTTATGTTCTTATGTTCTTATGTTCTTATTTACCCTTATAACTCCCATGTCTCCTGATCTCCCCACCACCACCACCATAGCAGATTGCATGGCCCATTTTGGCATGGCTACATGCTATGGCAGGGGAAAGAACAGGATTGGACTGTCAGTTACAAATATTACATCTTTTCAAAAGCAAAGTGCTCCATCATCCTGATCAGTTTGATTATCTTCTTCTATTCCAATCCTATGATCTTCCTTTTGAGATGAGGTGACCAGGACTCCACCAGTATTCCAAATATGGCTACATCACAGACTATTATAAAGGTATTATAATGTAGCAGTTTTTTTTCAGTTCATTTCCTAATGCTGTGTAGCTTGGAATGGCCTTCTTTGAGGAAGCAAATGGCTTGCTGGGAAATTTAAAGAGGAGTGCTGAAACAGCTGCCGAGAGGGGAAACAGACACCAAAAATGAAAAAAACTGAGAGAACAGCTGTTGGCGCCAATCAGGCGCTAGCAGCCGATTGCCCCCTCCCTGCCTCGTGCTCCAGGGCTGAGGCTAGAGCCGCAATTGGGCAAAGCAGCTGGGGAGGCGGGACTTGAGCTCCAGCAAAGAGCGCGCGCTCTGGTTGGAGCTCAGTTTGTTCCCAGCTGGCAACCCCGCCTGCTCGCCCTGTTAACCAGTCTGGGATTAGCTGGTCGCCTTCGGGGGCCGGGTAGGAATTTTTTGCAGTCATCCTGATTGTACCTTGGATGGCTGTTTTTTCGCCTACCTCAGACTGGCAAAGGGTGGTGCGGTTATTAGGTTAGTCTGGGTTGGTCACTCCCAGTGTGGGCAGGGCACGTGCGGGGCTGGGTAGGCAGGTACTTGGCTTGGTGTTTATCCAAGGCAGCAGGGTGAGGGGTAAGTCTGAACCGCTCCTATGATACCTGACCAGCTCCAGGAGGAAGGCAGGCGAACCCCTGGCCTGGACTGACAGTATGGTACGGCTTGGCCGGCTAGCCTGAAGTCCAGCTGCCTTGCCCCCCCTTTGGGGGGTGGCGGTGACAGACCTAAGCTGGCATCTGACGGCTGGGGCCTCGAGCCAGGTAGTATACCCAATGAGAACGCAGGGGGAGGCAGACGGCTAGGACCGTTTCCCCCATATGGCCCCGCACGATTGATGTTCAGTGTTATTGCCCTGCTGCAGTTAAAGTTCAATAAAGTGGCCCATTTTCATCCAAGCCGAAGTCTGGTGTCTTTATTTGCGGGTGAGGGGTTAACAGTCCCCATACCTTTTCACGTGTACATATTTGATGTGCTGTGAAGAAATCTAAACTTGTGTACAAGAACTCACTTGTCCAAGCAGGATGATTGTCTTAAATAAACAAATAACTAAGCAAACCATGGATTATCACTTTTCCGTTTTCCACGCAATGTATTAATCAAAGCCCTCTTCACGTCTTGGTTACGAAGGCTGTAGATGATGGGGTTTAGCATGGGAGTCACCACAAAATAAACAATGGAGGGGGCCATCTCCTGATCCTGAAAGTCCTGGGATGCCGGTTTCAGGTACCTAAATAAAATAGTTCCATAATAGAGCACAACTGTAGTCAGGTGAGATGTGCAAGTGGAGAAGGCTTTACGTTTGCTTTCTCTGGAGTTGATTCTTAACACAGCAGGGATAATGAGCACATAAGATCCAAATGTTATAAATATTGCACCTGCTGAAAATATTGAGCCAAGTATGAGAACTGCCAAACGGTTTGCAAAAGTATCACTGCAGGAGAGCTTGAAGAGTTGCGGGAATTCACAGCAAAAATGATGAATTTTGTTGGGGCCACAGAAATCTAAAGCAGTCAGCAGACCGACATCTAAAACTGCAGGGAGAAGGGCAGTGAGGAGTGCCCCACACAACAACAGAGAAGTGACCCCTGTACTCATCATCACTGTGTAATGCAAAGGGTGACAGATTGCTACATACCTATCGTATGCCATCACGGCAAGAAGGAAGCCCTCTCCTGCACAACAGTACATCACAAAGAAGGCCTGAGTAAAACAACTGTGTAGTGAGATAGCCTTTCGCCCCGTGAGGAAGCTCTCTAGCATCTTGGGAATGGTGACATTGGAAAAAACTATATCAAACAAAGCTAAATGAGAAAGGAAGACATACATGGGAGTGTGGAGATGAGAGTCAACCCCTATCGCCAAAATGATCGCTAGATTGCCAAACATAGTTATCAAGTAGACCCATAGGAACACTATAAAGAGTAAGGTCTGCAGGTGCGGATCACTAGAGAGTCCTAAGATGATGAATTCAGTCACTCTGGTGTGATTGTCCATTCTGTATGTAGAGAGCTTGACTTCCTGGTGAAAAGAAAAGAGAAAGTGGAGAAAAAAATGAGATGTTGCAATTCTTGTGCAATCTCAGATTATTGGAACCCATGAGGTTCATTCACATGACTGCTGTCCTGGGTCTGCTGCAATATGGCCCTACTAGTCACTTCAGGTCAAAACAATTCATATTTTCTTTCACTGACCCTGCATTCCAGGGATGGTGTTAGGAAAGATTGGAGAGTGGTGGAGATTCAGTGACCTTTAGACAGAGATGGGCAAATCCAGCACAACTTGACTCAAGTTACCTGTCTCCAACCCCTTTAACACAACTCAAAAACAAGTTCTAAAAGGCAGACTTTCAAAGTCACCCAGAGCACTTTTCCATAAAAAAACATCAATGGTGACTCTGCGGAAAAAGAAATGGAACTGCTGCTGCTGGTGTGTGTGTGTGACTTCTTTTTAAACATTCCTCTGATGTCCTCATCACATCTGTAAAAAAGGCTGGAGAGGGTGGGACAGAAGGTGTGAGAGGGGGAGAGAAGTGGCAAGAAAGGGGAGAGTCATGCCCAGCAGACAGCAGGCTTACCAGTATGACCCAATCCTTTGCAGCTCTACATGAGCAATTCTAAGAAAAGCACCCTGGGTTGGTTGTTACAGCACGATTCTTATGTCATTAAGTCATCTCCGCAGAATACCACAGGATTCTTAAGGAGGGTTAGGGATAACTTTCCTATAAAACTCTAAACCGCGCACACCCTAGTTTGCAGGCACCCAAGCTTCATTCAGGTCAGGGCTCCTTCACGTACCCCAAATTTCTCTGTCATTTTAATACATCATCTTTGCATAAGTATGTGCCAGTTCTGGAGAATATTGCTGATTTCTCACTCATGTCTTTCAATCCCCAACTAGAAATATGGCTGCCTCATCTAAGAATTTAAAGACTATGGTGCTGAATTCACTCCTGATGGTACCTCTGGCATCACATCTGCCTGAGATAGCTCACAAACCAGCATCCCAAACCAGAATATCTGTGGCTTAAGAATCAGGTTTGTGAAGTCAGTGTAATTGGAATAAACAGCTACAGCATTTCCCAAACTGGGACATAACCGGAAACTGTGATTTATTCAAAACTGGTAGTAAAAGCCTTCAGTTCTATCCCTCTCAGTCCCCTCTGAAGGATGAGCAGTGGAGAGCTGGGAGTGCATGAATATGAGTGCTGGTCCTCCATGGCTCTTCCCTTGCTCATACTGCTCAACTGTTAACTCTAAAAGGTTTGCAATAGACACAAACCAGCACTCAATTTAATGGACTATGGCTGGTAGAATTCTCTGACAATACCAAAAGTCCAATAAATCTAAGTTTCTACTTACATCACCATCTCGCAGGTTCCGCGTCTCGACTATTGCCGTTTCAAGGACTTCTTTGGATGAAATCTTCACCATGATGCTTCCAGGAGGGTGGGTGCCAAGAAAAAAATTAGCAGAGAAAGTGGCATAAAATGCACTGGCTCCCTGGATATTGGTGGCTGTGTTAACACTTTGGCACAGGTGCAGTCTGTCCTTGTGGTTCTTTCACCCAGTTGTGATTTGCACTGAGCCAGCCAGGGGACTTTGTGTAGAAACAGATCAATGGTAAGACCCTGTGAGCTCTTTTTTAGTTCTGTTCCTTATTGTCTCAGTAAGATATGATTTTCAACAGTGCTTAATCCAATGGGTATCTGTTCCCTTGGAATCGGCCCAGTTCATTTGTAGTTTAGCATATTTAAATAATCCCTGAAGTCTCATCTGTGTCCCTCAGTGTCCCCAAGTTGAAATCATTTTTTCTTCTTCACTATCAATTTAAAGTGAAATAGAGTGCAGAGAAACTGGAGAGTTCTCCAATCAGTGCTGTGACCCACCTTGACCTCCTGCCCTGCTTTTATGACACAGAGTCTCTGGACGCAACCAGAAATTGTGTTACAAACCTCAAAGTAACACAGACGTCGCTTCCAGAGGTGTGAGGGAACTTTCACAGGAGTGGGGTGTGGGGGAAATGCTCAGCAGCAATGTATGGGAGGTAGAAAGAACTGCAGCAATGCTGCAGGCTCCACAGCTTGGAGGCCATTGCAGTCCCTCCCTGCAGCCTGAGTGCACATTAGCCTCTGATTTCCATTTAACTCAGGTCCCTGTCACCCCCACCCCCATGAAAAGTCAGCCCTCTCTGTGGTGTTTGTGAGTGAATGTTATACAAGACAGCTAGCTAATCTTTGTGCTCAGTGAAACCACATTTTTTTTTTGCTGTTCTTTTGTTTTGTTTATAGATTTTCTGGATGTAGGCATTGCCCCAAAACACCAATTTCATTTCAGGTACACGGGAACACCTTGAAATTGTTCCAAAGATCTGTTCCCCATTGTCCAGCTTCCCTGAACGTGTTGCACAAAAGCAACTACAGTAGTGTGGGAGTGAATCCCGGGAATTTGGGCCAGCCCAGGCCTCTTAGCCTGACAATAGTTAATATCCTCCTTGACCAATGTCAGAGGTTTTAGCTTTCACAAATATGCCCTTCTGAGGCCCTGTATCGAAAGCAGACATGGGGAAAGGTGTAACAGACTTCGGCTCAACCGCAAGCTTGTTTGTTTTCCTGTCTGAAGCAGCAGAAACGCGGGCTAGAAGGCAATATGAACAGGTGGTTGTCTGATAAGAGAGAAAAGGTTTCTGCCCTATGCTAGCTAGCTGTAAAAACTAGAGATGACAAAGGAAGGGGCCCATCCACCCAGATGGCCTCCTTTCCCTGTATTTACCCCAGAGTGTGCCTTCTCCGAAATGCTTGCTGGAAATCCCCTCACCCGATGTGCTGCTTGCCAATCAAAAGAGTATCCAAGGCTCTGCAATTTACATTGTGCCAATCAGAAGTCTAGCCAATGCTTTGCAATGAAAGCTTGAAAGTATATCTGTCCAGACCCCAAAAGAATCGGGATCGCAGACTTTGGAAATTATTCCTCTGTGACCAGCAGCCGGCTGAAAAGAAATAAATAAAGCTTGTTTCCTTGAGAATCCCGATCGCCCCCTTTAAGGAGGTGGTCGGAGTTTGTTTTGCCTGGCCAGGACACGAGAGTCCCTCCCCAAGGGGGAGGCGAAAGGGGGCTGGGCCGGGCAGCTAAGGTGGACCTTTAAAAGGGGACGAGACCCAGACCTCTTCCTCCTTGTGCACGTGGGCACCGTGGGAATAGGTGCTTTTCGGCATACTTGTGAATAGCAGCAGTTGGGGCTTTCCAGCAGACTTTTGGCTTGTGAGGTAAATTGGAGGGTATGCCCGCTTTACCCCCCCCCCCCGGGTTTGCTCCTTAGCCCTTTGCATGGCTCATTTCCCCTATTTCCCCACGGTGCCCACCATGCGGTAGTGAACCCTCCTCCCCCCCTTGTTTTTGCCCAGTACCTGCATGTGCTTGCTCGTGGTAGGGGGCCTGCGTCGGTGGGGCTGGCAGGTCACTCCGGGCATGGGCAGGCTGGGGAGATGCAGTGGCCAGGTGGATTGACATGTGCCGGTGTGTGGCGGGGTCTGCCGCCCCGGTCGCTTCTCCCTCGGGGGCAGGTTGAATGGGGTGGGCTTCGGATGGCCTTGGCTGGCGCCGGCACTGCATGGTGCCCTCGGGACCCTGACCTCTGGGCTGCCCAGAGTGGGCACGAGGCAGGGCCTCGCCGCCTTTGTTCCCGGCTGCTCGCTGGGGGCCTGCGGCCCGGCGCCGGTGGAAGGGGGCCACCTCCGGGGACCAGAGGGTGGCCGCCATTTTGGGGAGGGCCTGCACTACTGCCTTCCATTTTGCTGTGCTTTTGCACATGTGCAGGGCCGGCGCCATCTTGGGATGGTCGTCGGCCTCTGCGCTTGCGCGAATCGGCGCCGGCTTGCGCATACACGGCCGGCGCCATCTTGGGGAGGCATGCCAGGACCGGTCACAGGCGCCATGTTGGGAGGGTTGCACCCTCTGCGCCTGTGTTGCAGGGCGATGGCACCGGCTTTGCGCATGCGCGGCCGGCGCCATGTTTGGAGGGACTGGCTTCGGCCCCTTCCGGGCGCCATCTTAGGAGGGTTTTTCCCCTCCTTGCCATGTGTTTGCTTGCTCCCAGCCGAGCTGGTCCCCGCCAGGCCGCCTGTCGCGGCGCCAGCTGTGCTGGTAAAGGGGCTGGACCCCCCTTTTCTCGTGCGCTTGGCGGGGCATGGCTGGGGGCTGCCCCCCCTCAGGGGGTTTGCCTGGGTACCTTGGACCCCGGGCCCCGCTGGGCAGCTGGTGGCGGTGGGATTGGCACCTGGGGGTGCGGGACCCCCCCTTGCACCGCTCGGCATGGTGGGGTGGGGGGTGCCGCCCCCCCCAGGACAATTGTTGGAGGCAGATGACCCTCCTCCCTTTGAGTTGAACGCCAGGGATCCTAGCTGGCTGCCATGGCGCCCCCCCACGAGAGCGATGTTTTCCTTGCTATGCGGACTGGTCACTTGATGGGGGCTCCTCAATCTCCGACCCCACCCCATTGTCAACGGGTTTGGTCTTGTGTCTCGGGGATTTCCCCCCCTCCGCCGAGCTGTCGGGCTTCCTTGATCCTAGCCTGAGGGCAGTGTATGGCTGGGGGGGCTGGCAGGGTTGGTTTGCCTTGCTACCGCCTGTCGAGGTTTTGAGGTATTGGTGTGCAATTGCTGCTCATGTGGGTGTAGACGTGAGAGTTTATCAGGCACTAACTAGTTGTTTTCATCACTTCCCTTCCAGGTTAGCCTTGTTTCTTTGCTCAAATCTCTCTTCAACATGCGCAGGTCCCAGCGTAGAGCCAACCGCAAGGCGCCCGCTGCCGCATTGCCTGCTGGGAGCATGGGGGCTTCTACGGCGGGGCAGGTAGTCCCCACGCCAGGCCTGGATAACATAGCAGCACAGGTCATGGCATTACAAGGGGAGATGGTGCCTTATCAGGTACTCCCCGAGTGGGGGGGCAATGCCCCACCTGAGAAGCGGGCGTGCTCCTCTCTGTCCGATATCCTGCAAGGGATTTTGGACAGGCTTACAGCTTTGGAGGGCTGCAGGCTGGTGGCGGGGCGATGCCAGCGGAGGATGAGAGGCCTGCCATAGGCCCAGCTTTGACTCCGGTGAGGGAATCTTCAGCGGCCGCTGCAGACAGCGATGCAGCAGTGGCTCCATCCATGTCTGTTGAAGTGCCTAGCCCCAATACGGGGGCCCGGGCCAACGTGGGTGAGTATGAAGGGAGAGGCTTGATGGGAATCTGGGGAGGTTACGCTGTCCCGCACAACCAGTGTGGTCATCCAGGGTCTGTATTGGATGGCCCAGAAGGGCAACCGGGATGGCCTCAGCCTTCACCCGTCCTGGCCGTGGCGGAGACTATGCAGCCCTGCTGCTTGTCAGCATCTACGCAACTGCTGGAGGGCAGACAGCCTGCCTCCCCTCAGGGAGGGACCGCCCAGCAGGCTGCATATCAGCAGGGTGGTGCGGTGCCGGCTGTTCTTCCCCGACAGGCAGCGGCGGTGTTGCATTCGGGCCCCTCGCAGGCACAGGACGGCGCCCTAGAGGTGAGCGCGCAGCTGGCTGTGGGGGTGGCAGTGCCAGGTGAGCCCCCTCAGGTGCAAGGTGAGGCTTACTCAGTGCCACAGCTTGCCAATACATCCCAAGCCTGGCATGCTGGGCTGCCTGCGCAGAGCGGGGCTGGGCTGGCAGCAGGTGCATGGCCGCTATCGTCACCAGCTTCCAAGGCAGTGGTTCAAGGGGTTCCCCCCTTCCCCCTATGCCATACGGGGAGGAGGCTCTTCCACTTGGGGATCATCTGGCCCTGGCAGTTAAAGAAAGGATATGGAAGGGTGAGTATGTGGACCTCTTCAGCCTTCTCCACAGGGAGCCCGAGCCCGAGATCAGGCCAGGGGAGTGCAATAGGGAGCAAAATCGATCGGAATTGGACTAATTGGCTAGCAGGGTTTACCATCTACATGGAGGTGGTACTGCAGAGAGATCTGTCCAAAGGCCCGGCACTGGCAAAGTACCTGGACTTGATTCACAGGGCCTTTCGGGGATACTCGGGTTCAGGTTGGTTGGCCTATGACGAGCAATTCCGCATGCGCATGGGAAATAATCCTCAGCTTTCGTGGGAAAGGAAGAACTCTGAGTTGTGGATGCAACTTGTGATGGCGGGAGGTGCTACTGTGGGAGAGCGTTCAGACAGCGGCCACCTGATTGCCAGGAGCAGCAATTCACGCCCGGCGGGACCGCCGCAGGTGGGAACGCCGGTCTGACGGGTTCAACCCCCGCGTGCGTGTTATGAATACGCATTGTCAGGTTACTGTTCCAGATCAAGTTGTACCTTCGTGCACAACTGTGGACTGTGCGGTGCAGGCCACCCGATCACCTCATGCCCGAGGGGTTACCGCGACAGGAGATCTAGGCGCCGAGGCTCAGGGAAGAAGAAGGGAGGTGGGGCAGGTGACGCTTCCACTTCCAAACGGGCCAAGTCCGATTAGGCTGCTGGTGTTGGCCAAGCTGCTGCGCGAATACCCTGATCATGCTGCGGCGGATTTCCTGTGGGAGGGTTTCAATCAGGTTTTCCGTATACACTCACCACATCCCAAGGGTGTGAGCTTAGCTCAAAACCTGAAGTCAGTCATGGGCATGGAGGACATAGTCAAGAGGAAGATTGCCAAGGAGGTGGGTTTAGGGCAAGTTTTGGGCCCTTTTCCTACTCCCCCTTTGCCTGACCTTAAGGTTTCTCCGCTGGGGGTGGTGCCTAAGAAGGCCCCAGGGGAATACCGCCTCATTTACCATTTGTCCTACCCCAAAGGGACATCGGTGAATGACGGGATCCCCGACCAGTACTGCACGGTCTACTACACGTCTATTGACCAAGCAGTACGCATATTGAGACGCTGCGGCCCAGGTACGCTTTTGGCTAAATGTGATATCGAGTCCGCTTTCCGCCTGCTTCCGGTGCATCCTGCAGATTTTTGCCTGCTGGACTTTGCCTTCCAGGGCCAGTTTTATCTGGATCAGTCACTCCCAATGGGGTGTTCGCTGAGTTGTGCCACTTTCGAACGCTTTAGTACAATGCTGGAGTGGGCCCTACGGAAGCGGTGTGGAGCACAAACTACCACGCATTATCTCGATGACTTTATTTTTATGGGCCCAGCGGGCACAGGTCAGTGCCAAAGGCTGCTCACCACTTTTGAGGCCCTGACACGCGATTTAGGGGTCCCGCTAGCTCAGGGCAAGACGGAGGGCCCCTCTTCCCGCATGACCTTCCTGGGCATCGAGCTTGACTCGGTAGCGGCGGCGAACAGGCTCCCGAGTGACAAGTTGACATCGCTGGTGTCCAGATTGCAGGCGGTTATACAAGCAAAGAAGGTTACGCTGCGGGAGTTGCAGGCGCTGGTAGGGCACCTGAATTTTGCTTGCAGGGTGGTCGCGCCAGGGAGGGCTTTCCTGCATAGATTGTGTGAGGCCATGGCGGGGTTGCGCTCGCCACACCACAGGGTGCGGGTCACAGCGGCCATGCTGGAAGACATGGTGGTCTGGCTTCGTTTCCTGGAGGAATTCAACGGGGTTTCATTCTGGCATTCTGAGCAGCTGCTCAAGGCTGACTTGCAGGTGCACTCAGACGCAGCGGGAGGTTTTGGTTTTGGCATCTTTTTCCACGGCCGATGGTGCGCTGCACCGTGGCTGCAGAGCTGGGCGCAGGGCGGCATCATGGCCGACCTTACTTTCCTGAAGCTTTTCCTGATAGTGGTGGCGGTGCACATCTGGGCTGGTGAGTTCCAGAACGCCTCGGTGTGTTTCTGGTGTGACAACCAGGCAGTGGTGGCTGTAGTGAACTTGATGTCTTCCAAATCCCCCAGGGTCATGAGGCTTGTGCGGCAGTTCATCTTGCAATGCCTGTGCATCAATGCTCTTTTTGTAGCTCAGCACGTTCCAGGGGTTGATAATTGCATCACGGATGCTTTGTCTCGATTTCAGGAGGACCGATTTCAGAAACTCGCCCCTGGGGCGGCGCCATCCCCGGACCACATGCCTCCTTGGCTCTGGGACCTTGACTTACAGAAGTAAACAAGGTCATGTGCGCCTCACAGGCGCCTAGCACGCAGAGGGGCTACTCACGGAAGGTATCGGAGTTCACTGATTTTAGACTGGCGGCCGGCTTGCCCAGCCTGTGGCCGGCACCGGTTGAGCACTTGCTGCTTTTCCTTCTCCACCTGCAGCGGTCTGGAAGGGCGGTTAGCTCCCTCCTGGGCTTCATGTCTGCCATAGCTTTTGTGTCAAAAGCAGGGGGCTACCCTGATTTCACTCAAGACTTCAGAGTGCGGAGGATGTTGGAGGGCTTCGCTAGGAAAACACCCCCTGTCCGGGACCACAGGCGCCCCATCACGCCAGAGTTGCTCGGGGGTATCGCAGGGACCTTCACGACCCTTTGTTCGTCACCATGTGAGGTTCAACTTTTCAGGGCCGCATTGCTTACAGCCTTCTTTAGCGCTTTTCGTCCCAGCGAGTTCCTGGCAAAAAACAAGACGGATCAATCCGCGCGGGCCCTCCGGAGGGCAGACCTAACCTGGGTGCCCGGAGGAGTCTCAATTAACCTCAGATGGTCTAAGACAGACCAAAGGGGCATCGGTTGCTCGGTGATCCTTAAGGAGGTGGTAGGAATGCCATTGTGCCCAGTTGCGGCATTAAGGGAGTATTTTGCACTCTCGGGGGAGTGCTCAGGGGCTCTGTTCCAGCATAGGGATGGTTCTCCTCTCACGCTGTTCCAGTTTCGGGCAATTTTCTCACGAGCGCTGGGGGTTTTAGGGTTGCAGCCGAGGGAGTTTGGCTTACACTCCCTCCGCATTGGCACAGCCTCTGCAGCAGCTGCGTTAGGGCTGTCAGGGGAGGACATACAAAGGATAGGTCGTTGGTGTTCGTCAACCTACAGGTGCTACGTGCGCAAATGACGCGTATAGCGTCCAGGCATACCCCATCTGTGGGGGGAGCAGCGTAAAAGGGGATGCCTTGCAATAACATCTCTGTTTTCATCTTGCAGGACGCAATGGTAGCTCGATGTGCTTGTTAATCTGCGGCCACTCCATTATCTTTTGGGCCCACAAGAAGGCGGCTGCTACCCCCCTCGGATCGAATCTGGGCCTCAGCCCGGCAGTGGAGGTTGCTTGGTTAGCCAAGAGGGGCATGAGATGGGGCCAGCTGCTGCCCGCGTTGATGGAGTTCCTGAAAGTGAACCCCCCACCGGACATTTTGGTGCTCCACCTGGGTGAAAATGACCTTTGCAGGATGTCCGGTCTGGCTCTGATGAACAGAGCTCGTGAGGACATCACCACCCTTATGGGTTGGCTACCGGAGACCACCTTGGTTTGGTCGGATTTCTTGCAGCGTCGTGTGTGGAGGGGGGCTTTCTGCTGCGCTAAGGTTGAGAGGATGCACAGGAAAGTTACCAGGAGCATTGGCAACTTGGTGTCTAGCGCTGGTGGCAGGGTGGTAATGCATCCTGCGATTGTGTTCTCGCTACCTTACATGTACAGGAGCGACGGTGTTCATTTGTCTGAGGAAGGCACAGACATCTTTCTTAAGGACCTGCAGGGCGGCCTTAAGGCGCTTCTGCCCCTGTTTGGGAGCGGTGGGGTCAAGTGCTAGGCTGACCCCTCCTTGTGGCAGGTGGTGCGGCTTAGGAGGCGTGAATGGGACTCTGGCATGCACCTTCAGGCGGCATAGGCAGGGCAGAACCCTATTTCAGTCTTCAGGGGCTTGGCGGCACGAGGACTTAGACGTGGCCCTGGCCGGGACCGCGGGGCACACCTCAGAGGCTCAGCGGCTCGAGGTGGTGCAGTCTGCGGTTCGGCTGCCTTCCCCTTAAGGGATAGATATGGATGAGACGCGCCATCCCAGTAGCGGGGCGCGACTCGGAGTCGGGTGCATGCCTGCCTGGGGGCAGAGGTTTCTGGTACCGCCCAGAGGTCCCTCCCCGCACCACAGGGGCTTTCGCTGCCTCGGATACTGCAGGTCTCAGCCTCTGCTGCTCTTGTTAATGTGCAATAAATTGGCCCTTTCTTCCATATCTGTTGTCTCGAGTGTTCATTGGACAGTGCGGAAACAAAACCTCCTGGTGTCCATTTTCATCCTTGCCTGTAACCTGCAACAGTAGGAAGTTCAGGCTCACTGTTCCAGTCACAAGACAACTTTATTTCACTTCTTACGCATGAACCAATGCAATAGACATATTCAAAAGGTAGAACTTTTGCATATATATATCAAGTCCATAGGAAAACACAACAATTAAAATTAAAATCCCCAAAACTTATTTCCCTTTCCTCCTCCTCCATAAGTCTCCAGCTTTGCAATGGGTCTCATTGGATCTGTGCCAGCTTTGAGGCTGAAAAAATAGGGATAAGGGTGTGGTATGTACCAGCACCACTGGATCTACCCCCTACCACAGCCTTACTACCCCCATGCCTCCCCCCTCCCCACCCAGTTTCACCCACCCCCACTGCTGCCTTACCTTTTCCGGTGGGTGAAGTCCCAGATCCAACAACACCTGCTGAATGCTGCTGCCTCTTGGGGTAGTGCTCCCAAAATGGCCACTGATGGAGCAGACAGCTATTCCACTATCTTAAAACTCTGCCCCAGACAGCCTAATCCAGGATAGAACACTCCTTTGACAACAAAAACTAATGGTTTGAGGAACATCAGACTGATTATGCACTCATGGTAAAGGACGTCATTTTGTGTTCTGGCTGTGGCAAGCTTTATGGCTTCATGATATGCCTTCTAAGTGCACATATCTGGGCCACAGCTGGAGATGGCGTGTAGGATTCTATTTGTAGTGGCGATTTAGAGGATCCCGGCCAACTTTAGTAAGTCAGTAGGGTAGGTGTAAAAGAGTGGGGATGGACAAATCTGGGTAGAATAGGGGAACACTGGGGGCATGTCTGAGATGGGTGGGGTATCACCAGGCTCGGGTGACATGTGCCCTAATGCTATCCACTCTGCATCCAACCAACACACCCCATTTATTGCCTTAGACTTGTGCCACATAGAGTGGCTGTAGGTCTATTGAGACCCATTGGTGGTCACAGGGTTATGCAGGAATAAGAGCAAATATTTACCCCCCAAGTCTCCTGATCTCACCACCACCACCACCATAGCCGATTGCCTGGCCCATTTTGGCATGGCTACATGCTATGGCAAGGGAAAGAACAGGATTGGACTGTCAGTTACAAATATTACATCTTCTTTTCATAAGCAAAGTGCTCCATCATCCTGATCAGTTTGATTATCTTCTTCTATTCCCATCCTATGATCTTCCTTTTGAGATGAGGTGACCAGGACTCCACCAGTATTCCAAATATGGCTACATCACAGACTATTAGAAAGGTATTCTAATAGTAGCAGTTTTTTTTCATTTCCTAATGCTGTGTAGCTTGGAATGGTCTTCTTTGAGGAAGCAAATGTCTTGCTGGGAAATTTAAAGAGGAGTGCTGAAACAGCAGCCAAGAGGGGAAACAGACACCAAAAATGAAAAAAACTAAGATAACATATCAGTCCCCACACCTTTTCACATGTACATATTTGATGTGTCGTGAAGAAATCTGAAGTACAGCAACTTGTGTACAGGAACTCACTTGTCCAAGCAAGATGATTGTTTTAAATAAACAAATAACTAAGCAAACCATGGGTTTTCACTTTTCCGTTTACCATGCAGTATATTAATCAAAGCCCTCTTCACTTCTTGGTTACGAAGGCTGTAGATGATGGGGTTTAGCATGGGAGTCACCACAAAATAAACAATGGAGGGGACCATCTCCTGGTCCTGAAAGTCCTGGGATGCCGGTTTCAGGTACCTAAAAAAAATTGTTCCATAATACAGCACAACTGTGGTCAGGTGAGATGTGCAAGTGGAGAAGGCTTTACGTTTGCCTTCTCTGGAGTTGATTCTTAACACAGCAGGGATAATGAGAACATAAGATCCAAGTGTTATAAATATTGCACCTGCTGAAAATATTGAGCCAAGTATCAGAACTGCCAAGTGGTTTGCAAAAGTATCGCTGCAGGAGAGCTTGAAGAGTTGTGGGAGTTCACAGCAAAAATGATGAATTCTGTTGGGGCCACAGAAGTCTAAAGCAGTCAGCAGACCGACGTCTAAAACTGCAGGGAGAAGGGCAGTGAGGAGTGCCCCACACAACAACAGAGAAGTGACCCCTGTACTCATCATTACTGTGTAATGCAAAGGGTGACAGATTGCTACATACCTATCGTATGCCATCACGGCAAGAAGGAAGCCCTCTCCCGCACAACAGTAGACCACAAAGAAGGCCTGAGTAAAACAACTGTGCAGTGAGATAGCCTTTCGCCCCGTGAGGAAGCTCTCTAGCATCTTGGGAATAGTGACACTGGAAAAAACTATATCAAACAAAGCTAAATGAGAAAGGAAGACATACATGGGAGTGTGGAGATGAGAGTCAACCCCTATCGCCAAAATGATCGCTAGATTGCCAAACATAGTTATCAAATAGACCCATAGGAACACTATAAAGAGTAAGGTCTGCAGGTGCGGATCACTAGAGAGTCCCAAGATGATGAATTCAGTCACTCTGGTGTGATTGTCCATTCTGTATGTAGAGAACTTGACTTCCTGGTGAAAAAAAATAGAAAGTGGAGAAAAAAATGAGATGTTGCAATTCTTGTGCAATCTCAGATGATTGGAACCCATGAGGTTCATTCACATGACTGCTGTCCTTGGTCTGCTACATTACAGTCATACTAGTCACTTCAGGTCAAAACAATTCATATTTTCTTTCACTGACCCTGCATTCCAGGGATGGTGTTAGGAAAGATTGGAGAGTGGTGGAGATTCAGTGACCTTTAGACAGAGATGGGCAAATCCAGCACAACTTGACTCAAGTTACCTGTCTCCAACCCCCTTTAACACAACTCAAAAACAAGTTCTAAAAGGCAGAATTTCAAAGTCACCCAGAGCACTTAAAAACATCATAAAAAAACTTAAAAACATCCATAAAAAACATCCGTCCTGACTCGTGGGGAAAAAAAACGGAACTGCTGCTGCTGGTGTGTGTGTGCAAATTATCTTTAAACATTCCTCTGATGTCCTCATCCCATCTATAAAAAAGGCTGGAGAGGGTGGGACAGAAGGTGTAAGAGGGGGAGAGAAGTGGCAAGAAAGAGGAGAGTCATGCCCAGCAGACAGCAGGCTTACCAGTATGACCCAATCCTTTGCAGCTCTACATGAGCAATTCTAAGAAAAGCACCCTGGGTTGGTCATTACAGCAGGATTCTTATGTCATTAAGTCATCTCCGCAGAATACCACAGGATTCTTAAGGAGGATTAGGGATAACTTTCCTATAAAACTCTAAACCGCGCACACCCTAGTTTGCTGGCACCCAAGCTTCATTCAGGTCAGGTCTCCTTCACACACCCCAAATTTCTCTGTCATTTTTATACATCATCTTTACATAAGTATGTGGCAGTTCTGGGGAACATTGCTGATTTCTCACTCATGTCTTTCAATCCCCATCTAGAAATACGGCTGTCTCACCTAAGAGTTTAAATACTCACCTCCCTGCATTACAATCTCTGCGCATGAACTGGTGGTTGTCCATGACTTTGTGTACCTTGGCTCAATGATCTCCGACACTCTTTCTCTCGATACCAAGCTAAACAAACGCATTGATAAAGCAGCTACCATGTTTTCCAGACTTACAAAGAGAGTCTGGTCCAACAAGAAGCTGACGGAACATACCAAGATCCAGGTCTACAGAGCTTGCGTCCTGAGTACACTTCTGTACTGCAGCGAGTCATGGACTATTCGCTCACAACAAGAGAGGAAACTGAACGCTTTCCACATGCGCTGCCTCCAATGCATCCTTGGCATCACAAAGTTCCAAACAACACAGTCCTGGAACATGGTGAAATCCCTAGCATGTATGCACTGCTGAAACAGAGACACCTGCGTTGGCTCGGCCATGTCGTGAGAATGGATGATGGCCGGATCCCAAAGGATCTTCTCTATGGAGAACTCATGCAAGGAAAGCGCCCTACAGGTAGACCACAGCTGCGATACAAGGACATCTGCAAGGGGGATCTGAAGGCCTTAGGAGTGGACCTCAACAAGTGGGAAACCTTGGCCTCTGAGCGGCCCGCTTGGAGGCAGGCTGTGCAGCATGGCCTTTCCCAGTTTGAAGAGACACTTTGCCAACAGACTGAGGCAAAGAGGCAAAGAAGGAAGGCCCATAGCCAGGGAGACAGACCAGGGACAGACTGCACTTGCTCCCAGTGTGGAAGGGATTGTCACTCCCAAATCGGCCTTTTCAGCCACACTAGACGATGTTCCAGAACCACCATTCAGAGCGCGATACCATTGTCTTTCGAGACTGAAGGTTGCCAACACACACATACATATGTGGTGGTTCTGGAGAACATTGCTGATTTCTCACTCATGTCTTTCAATCCCCATCTAGAAATACCACAGGATTCTTAAGGAGGGTTAGGGATAACTTTCCTATGAAAGTCTACACTGTGCACACCCTAGTTTGCTGGCACACAAGCTTCATTCAGGTCAAGGCTCTTGCATGCACCCCAAATTTCTCTGTCATTTTTATACATCATCTTTACATAAGTATGTGGTGGTTCTGGAGAACATTGCTGATTTCTTACTCATGTCTTTCAATCCCCAACTAGAAATACAGCCGTCTCACCTAGCAGTTTAAAGACTATGGTCCTGAGTTCACTCCTGGTGGTACCTCTGGCATCACGTCTGCCTGAGGTAGCTCACAAACCAGCATCCCAAACCAGAATATCTGTGACTTAAGAACCAGGTTTGTGAAGTCAGTGAAATTGAAATAAACAGCTACAGCATTTCCCAAACTGGGACACAACCAGAAATGGTGATTTATTCAAAACTGGTAGTAAAAGCCTTCAGTTCTATCCCTCTCAGTCCCCTCTGAGAATTCTCTGACAAAGCCAAAACTCCATTAAATCTAAGTTTCTACTTACATCACCATCTCGCAGGTTCTGCTTCTCGACTATTGCAGTTTCAAGGACTTCTTTAGATGAAATCTTCACCATGATGCTTCCAGGAGGGTGCCAAGAAAAAATTAGCAGAGAAAGTGGCATAAAATGCACTGGCTCCCTGGATATCGGTGGGTGTGTTAACACTTTTGCACAGGTGCAGCTTGTCCTTGTGGTCCTTTCACCCAGTTGTGATTTGCACTGAGCCAGCCAGGGGACTTTGTGTAGAAACAGATCAATGGTAAGACCCTGTGAGCTCTTTTTAGTTCTGTTCCTTATTGTCTCAGTAAGATATGATATTCAACAGTGCTTAATCCAATGGGTATCTGTTCCCTTGGAACTGGCCCAGTTCATTTGTAGTTTAGCATGCTTAAATAATCCCTGAAGTCTCATCTGTGTCCCTCAGGGTCCCCAAGTTGAAATCATTTTTTCTTCTTCACTATCAATTTAAAGTGAAATAGAGTACAGAGAAACTTGAGAGTTCTCCAGTCAGTGCTGTGACCCACCTTGACCTCCTGCCCTGCTGTTATGACACACCTTGAGCCTCTGGACGCAACCAGAAATTGTGTTACAAAACCCAAAGTAACACAGACGTCGCTTCCAGAGGTGTGAGGGAACTTTCACAGGAGTGGGGTGTGGGGGAAATGCTCAGCAGCAATGTATGGAAGGTAGAAAGAGCTGCAGCGATGCTGCAGGCTCCACAGCTTGGAGGCCATTGCAGCCCCTCCCCGCAGCCTGAGTGCACATTAGCCTCTGATTTCCATTTAACTCAGGTCCCTGTCACCCCCACCCCCATGAAAAGTTAGTCCTCTCTGTGATGTCTGTGAGTGAATGTTATACAAGAAAACTAGCTAGTCTTTGTGCTCAGTGAAACCATGTGTTTTTTTTTTTGCTGTTCTTTTGTTTTGTTTTTAGATTTTCTGGATGTAGGCATTGCCCAAAAACACCAATTTCATTTCAGGTACATGGGAACACCTTGAAATTGTTCCAAAGATCTGTTCCCCATTGTCCAGCTTCCCTGAACATGTTGCACAAAAGCAACTATAGTAGGAAGTTCAGGCTCACTGTTCCAGTCACAAGACAACTTTATTTCACTTCTTACGCATGAACCAATGCAACAGACATATTCAAAATGTAGAACTTTTGTATATATATCAAGTCCATAGGAAAACACAACAATTAAAATTAAAATCCCCAAAACTTATTTCCCTTTCCTCCTCCTCCATAAGTCTCCAGCTTTGAAACGGGTCTCATTGAATCTGTGCCAGCTTTGAGGCTGAAAAAATAGGGATAAGGGTGTGGTATGTACCAGCACCACTGGATCTACCCCCTACCACAGCCTTACTACCCCCATGCCTCCCCCCTCCCCACCCAGTTTCACCCACCCCCACTGCTGCCTTACCTTTTCCAGTGGGTGAAGTCCCAGATCCAACAACACCTGCTGAATGCTGCTGCCTCTTAGGGTAGTGCTCCCAAAAAGGCCACTGATGGAGCAGACAGCTATTCCACTGTCGTAAAACTCTGCCCCAGACAGCCTAATCCAGGATAGAACACTCCTTTGACAACAAAAACTTCCAGTGTATATTTACTACAATTCTCTCACAGTCAAAGAGAATTGCATTCTTAATTCCACCAAGGTCTTTAATTATAAGTAAAATGGCTTTTCACATCTTGAAATTATGTACTATTACAGTTACACTACCTTTGGTGTAGTGGTTTGAAGAACATCAGACTACCTTTTCCAGAGAAGCTTCTGGCGCACACTTGAACACCATTCCAGACGCTGAACTGAAAGCAGCCCATCTTATGAAAAAACACCTTTCCAATTGATGTAGTAAATGGCACTGAATACTATTCTATTGTTTGAGCTAACCTGATCTTGGATGAGAGAAAGGCTCGATAAGGTAATCTCAAACTGCCAATGAAGGCTTATTGCATATACATAAATTGCATCTATTCAAATGGTGCCTTAGCTGATCTATGCTTGCATCTCTCTTATGCTGATAATGAAAAATTGCTTTTAAAGTTGATCATCTGAACATGATCGTTTGGGGGACATCATTCTACTCTATGGTGACTGAATGGAAAGCAGCATACCCCATGAAAAAGAAAATAATAATAATGATAATTCCCAATTGATCTAGTAAATGGTACGGAACACTGTTCCATTATTTGAGCTGAATTGATCCCGGATGAGGGATTGCTTCAAAGCCCTGCAGAGGCTAATCTCAAATTGCCAATATTGTCTTATCTCATATATCCATAATTTAAGTGGAGATTTTTCCTTCGTTGCTCTACACTCACGCCTCTCTTGTGCTGATAGTGAAAAAGCATCTCCAGTGCTCAGCATGTCTGGCTGAACACCCAATTCTTCTGGCACTCTTAGCTTCAGTTCAGTGGCCCTGTAAGGGCCCAATCCAGAAAAGTGCATGCCAGTTGACCACCAGCATGCACTGTTGCAGACGGGGGCATTAGCACCAGCCCAGCGCTGGAGCTGACCTGGCAAGAGCCTGAACTGGGACAGCACCGGTTGGAAGTTGGCGATCCATTGCCCAGTGCTCCAAGTGAGCGCTGGGTAGCAGAGAGGTAAGTCAGGGTGGGGAAAGGCAGGGAGGAGGTGCTCCAGGGCGAGTGGAGGGTGGGGGAAGGCATGGCTGGAGAATGGAGCGGGGTGGGAGGGCAGCGTGAACAGCAGAGCTCAGCTCCACTAGATCTGGAGTCGTGTCAGGCCTCACGGCCTGATACGAGGCATCCTTACTTTGGACAGGCTAAATTTCTGACGCAGAATCGAGTAGCCCCATTGCGGGGCTGCTTTCCTTACTCGGGGGAAGAGAACTATTGTTCCCTTCATCCGAAGAGCCTCCGTTGGCTGCCTGGTTGCGCTCAGGATACCTCAGCAACCATTTTGGCACTGCGACAGCCCCGCACGCTGGGCAGCTCTGGATTGGGCTGTAAGGCAGACGAGGAGCGCCCTGCTTGACCTTTTGATCCTCTGCTGCCACACCCCCTTCTGAATTATTTCTCTTCATTTCTTCAAAAAGGGAAACTTTTGCATCTCCCTTGCAACAGCAATAGACTTTTGGCAGCCACTGATTCCAGCAGCAGCTGACACAGAAGCAAAGTGTTGCTTGAATGCTGCTGCCTTTGCAAACCAGAATGTCCACAGCGAGAGGAAGAAGAAGCACTTTGCTCTTGTCTCCTGGAGGAAGGATGGGGAAGCCATTCAGAGAGTCAGTCTTTCATCTCCCATTCGCTTTCCCGCGACTCACCATTGTGAGGATGCCTTAATTGCTAACCACTGCGCCAAAAAGATGGAAGTAAAAAGTAAAAGAACAGGAGCGGAAGCCCCAGGAGGGACTCCAAGCAATAATTCTGCAGCTCCCTTCTATGCTTTTGGTGGCTCCCAAGGAAGCTGTGGCTCACAGTATGGGAAATACTGCCCTAAGCCAAGGCAAGAACGTTTGGTGAGTGACAAGCACTAATGTCCTCCATGTTCCCCTGTCTAACCCCACTGTAAAGCCATTTTGTTTCTGCACTGTCCAATGAACACTCGAGACAACAGATATGGGAGAAAGGGCAACTTTATTTCATGTTACCAAGAGAAGCAGAGGCTGAGACCTGCAGCATCCGAGGCAGCGAAAGCCCCTGTGGTGCGGGGAGGGACCACTGGGCGGTACCAGAAACCTCTGCCCCCTGGCGGGCATGCACCCGACTCCAAGTCGTGCCCCACTACTGGGACGGCGCGTCTCATCCATGTCTATCCCTTAAGGGGAAGGCAGCCGGACCGCAGACTGCGCCACCTCGAGCCGCTGAGCCTCTGAGGTGTGCCCTGCGGTCCCGGCCCAGGGCCCCGTCTACGTCCTCGTGCCGCCAAGCCCCTGAGGACTGAAATAGGGTTCTGCCTTGCCTATGCCACCTGAAGGTGCATGCCAAAGTCCCATTCACGCCTCCTAACCCGCACCACCTGCCACAAGGAGGGGTCAGCCTAGCGCTTGACCCCCCTGCTCCCAAACAGGGGCAGAAGTGACTTAAGGCCATCCTGCAGGTCCTTAAGAAAGACGCCTGCGCCTTTCTCCGACAAATGAACACCACTCGCCCCTGTACAGGTAAGGTAGCAAGCACACAATTGCAAGATGCATTACCACACTGCCACCACCAGACCAAGGTGGTATCCGGCAGCCCACCCATACGGGTGGTGATGTCCCCACAGGCTCTGCTCATCAGAGCCAGACCGGACATCCCACAACGGTCATTCTTGCCCAGGAGGTGCACCAAAACTTCCATTGGGAGGCTCACATTCAGGAACTCCATCCATGCAGGCAGCAGCTGGCCCCATCTCATCCCCCTCTTGGTTAGCCAAGCAACCTGCACTGCCGGGCTGAGGCCCAGATGCGATCGGAGGAGGGTTGCAGCCGCCCTCTTGTGGGCCCAAAGACAATGGAGTGGCCGCAGCTTAACACATGTACCGGGCTACCACAGTGTCCTACAAGATGAAAGCAGAGATGTTAATGCGAGGCATCTCTTCTGATGCTGCTGCAACTTAACATGCGCCCCGTGCCACCACAGTGTCCTGCAAGATGAAGCGGAGGTTATAGCAAGGCATCCCCTTTAATGCTGCTCCCCCACAGATTGGGGGAATGCCCGGAACGCCAGAGCCACTGAGATGGCCCATGCAGTACTGGTCAGGAATGTCACCATTCATTGATGTCCCCATGGGGCAAGACAAATGATGAATGAGGCAGTATTCCCCAGGGACCTTCCTAGGCACCACCCCCAGTGGAGAACCTTAAGGTCAGGCAGGGGAAAATTCAACCAGGACCATTCCTGCATATCATTCTACCAACTGCCTTCTGCGCAGCCACCAGACCACAACTGCTGCCACAGAGTAGGAAAAGGGGGGGCAGAAAACTCATGCCCAGACCCACCCCTTGGCAATCGTCCTCTTGACTATGTCCTCCATGCCCGTGACTGACTTCAGGTTTCGCGCTAAGCTCATGCCCTTGGGGTGGTGAGTGGATACGGGACCCAGAGTGAAACCCTCCCACAGGATGCTGCCGCAGCGCGATCAGGGTACTCACGCAGCAGCTCAGCCGTCATTGGCAGCCTAATCGGACTTGGCCCCTTTGGAACTGGATGCGTCACCTACACCTCCTCCCCACTCCTGACCTGAGCCTCGGCGCCTAGATCTTCTGTCCCGGTAACCCCTCAGGCAGGAGGTGAGCGGGTGGTCTGCATCGCACAGTCCACAGTTGTGCAGGAATGCACAACTTGATCTAGAACAGTGCCCCGAGGAGGCATACTTGTAGCAGATACGCGAGGGTTGAACCCGTTGGCCTGGCGCTCCCGCCTGAGGCGGCCCTGCCAGGTGCGAACTGCTGCTCCTGGCAATCAGGTGACTGCTGTCCAATAGGTCACCCCCTGCAGCACCCCCCGACATCACAAGCTGCATCCACAGCTCCGAATTCGTCCTTTCCCAAGAAAGCTGCGGGTTATTCCCCATGCGCATGCGGAACTGCTCATCATAGGCCAACCAACCTGAACCCAAGTATCCCCTAAAAGCCCTGTGAATCAAGTCCAGGTACTTTGCTAGCGCTGGGCCCTTAGCCAAATCTCTCTGCAGTACTACCCCCATGTAGATGGTAAACCCTGCTAGCCAATTAGTCCAATTCCGATCAATTTTGTGCCCACATGCACAAGGAGGAAGAGGCTGGGTCTCGTCCCCTTTTAAAGGTCTGCCGTGGCTGCCAGACCCCGCCCCCTTCACCTCCCCCTTGGGGAGGGACTGGACTCTCGTGTCCTGGCCAGGCCAAACAAACTCCGACCACCTCTTTAATTGGGTGGTCGGGATAAGCAAAAGGCCATCACACACACCTTGTGGTAGTCACTTTGATAGACTGATTATGCACTCATGATAAAGGACGTCATTTTGCGCTCTGGCTGTGGCAGGCTTTATGGCTTCATGAAATGCCTTCTAAGAGCACATAACTGGGCCACAGCCGGAGATGGCACGTAGGATTCCACTTGTAGTGGCGATTTAGAGGATCCTGGCCAACTTTAGTAAGTCAGTAGGGTAGGTGTAAAAGAGTGGGGATGGACAATCTGGGTAGAATAGGGGGACACTGGGGGCATGTCAGAGATAATAATAATATAATATAATAATAATATACAGTATTTATATACCGCCTTTCTTGGTCTTTGTTCAAGACTTTATTCAAGGCAGGCAGGCTTATTAAATCCACGCAGGGATTTTTACAAATTGAAAGAAGGTTCTCTCTTTCAAGAACCACCACATTCAAGGTGTTACACTCCGATCTGGTTTAACATTTTGGCTTCCATCCTCCCACGCTCCAAGCAGATGGAACAGCTCAACTGCAGCTTGCCAGCTGCTTCAAGGTCGAACTGGTGACCTTGTGGATGTTAATCTTCAGGCAAATGGAGGCTCTACCCTCTAGACCAGACCTCCTGCCCATCCTGGTGATACCCCTCCTGGTGATGGGTGGGGTATCACCAGGCTCGGGTGACATGTGCCCTAATGCTATCCACTCTGCATCCAACCAACACACCCCATTTATTGCCTCAGACTTGTGCCACATAGAGTGGCTGTAGGTCTATTGAGACCCATTGGTGGTCACAGGGTTATGTAGGAATAAGAGCAAATATTTACCCTTACACCACCTAAGTCTCCTGATCTCCCCACCACCACCACCATAGCCAATGGCCTGGCCCATTTTGGCATGGCTGCATGCTATGGCAGGGAAAAGAATAGGATTGGACTGCCAGTTACAAATATTATATCTTCTTTTCATAAGCAAAGTGCTCCATCATCCTGATCAGTTTGATTATCTTCTTCTATTCCAATCCTATGATCTTCCTTTTGAGATGAGGTGACCAGGACTCCACCCAGTATTCCAAATATGGCTACATCACAGACTATTAGAAAGGTATTCTAATAGTAGCAGTTTTATTTTCAGTTCATTTCCTAATGCTGTGTAGCTTGGAATGGTCTTCTTTGAGGAAGCAAATGTCTTGCTGGGAAATTTAAAGAAAAGTGCTGAAACAGCAGCCGAGAGAGGAAACAGACACCAAAAATGAAAAAAAAAACCTGAAAGAACATATCAGTCCCCACACCTTTTCACATGTACATATTTGATGTGTCATGAAGAAATCTGAACTTGTGTACAGGAACTCACTTGTCCAAGCAAGTTGTTTGTTTTAAATAAACAAATAACTAAGCAAACCATGGGTTTTCACTTTTCCGTTTACCATGCAGTATATTAATCAAAGCCCTCTTCACTTCTTGGTTATGAAGGCTGTAGATGATGGGGTTTAGCATGGGAGTCACCACAAAATAAACAATGGAGGGGACCATCTCCTGGTCCTGAAAGTCCTGGGATGCCGGTTTCAGGTACCTAAAAAAAATCGTTCCATAATACAGCACAACTGTGGTCAGGTGAGACGTGCAAGTGGAGAAGGCTTTACGTTTGCCTTCTCTGGAGTTGATTCTTAACACAGCAGGGATAATGAGAACATACGATCCAAGTGTTATAAATATTGCACCTGCTGAAAATATTGAGCAAAGTATGAGAACTGCCAAGCGGTTTGCAAAAGTATCGCTGCAGGAGAGCTTGAAGAGTTGTGGGAGTTCACAGCAAAAATGATGAATTCTGTTGGGGCCACAGAAGTCTAAAGCAGTCAGCAGACCGACGTCTAAAACTGCAGGGAGAAGGGCAGTGAGGAGTGCCCCACACAACAACAGAGAAGTGACCCCTGTACTCATCATCACTGTGTAATGCAAAGGGTGGCAGATTGCTACATACCTATCGTATGCCATCACGGCAAGAAGGAAGCCCTCTCCCGCACAACAGTAGACCACAAAGAAGGCCTGAGTAAAACAACTGTGCAGTGAGATAGCCTTTCGCCCCGTGAGGAAGCTCTCTAGCATCTTGGGAATGGTGACACTGGAAAAAACTATATCAAACAAAGCTAAATGAGAAAGGAAGACATACATGGGAGTGTGGAGATGAAAGTCAACCCCTATCGCCAAAATGATCGCTAGATTGCCAAACATAGTTATCAAGTAGACCCATAGGAACACTATAAAGAGTAAGGTCTGCAGGTGTGGATCACTAGAGAGTCCTAAGATGATGAATTCAGTCACTCTGGTGTGATTGTCCATTCTGTATGTAGAGAGCTTGACTTCCTGGCGAAAAGAAAAGAGAGAGTGAAAAATGAGATGTTGCAATTCTTGTACAATCTCAGATGATTGGAACCCATGAGGTTCATTCACATGACTGCTGTCCTGGGTCTGCTGCATTACGGCCCTACTAGTCACTTCAGGTCAAAACAACTCATATATTCTTTCACTGACCATTCCAGGGATGGTGTTAGGAAAGATTGGAGAGTGGTGGAGATTCAGTGACCATTAGACAGAGATGGGCAAATCCAGTACATCTTGACTCAAGTTACGTGTCTCCACCCCCTTTAACATGACTCAAAAAACAAGTTCTAAAAGGCAGAATTTCAGTCTCCCAGAGCACTTTTCCATAAAAAAAAACATCAATCGTAACTCTTCGGGAAAAAACCGGAACTGCTGCTGCTGCTTGTGTGTGTGTGTGTGTGTGTGTGTTATACTCTTTAAACATTCCTCTGATGTCCTCAACCCATCTGTAAAAAAGGCTGGAGAGGGTGGGACAGAAGGTGTGAGAGGGGGAGAGAAGTGGCAAGAAAGAGGAGAGTCATGCCCAGCAGACAGCAGGCTTACCAGTATGACCCAATCCTTTGCAGCTCTACATGAGCAATTCTAAGAAAAGCACCCTGGGTTGGTCATTACAGCAGGATTCTTAAGTCATTAAGTCATCTCCGCAGAATACCACAGGATTCTTAAGGAGGGTTAGGGATAACTTTGCTATGAAAGTCTACACTGTGCACACCCTAGTTTGCTGGCACACAAGCTTCATTCAGGTCAAGGCTCTTGCATGCACCCCAAATTTCTCTGTCATTTTTATACATCATCTTTACATAAGTATGTGGTGGTTCTGGAGAACATTGCTGATTTCTTACTCATGTCTTTCAATCCCCAACTAGAAATACAGCCGTCTCACCTAGCAGTTTAAAGACTATGGTCCTGAGTTCACTCCTGGTGGCAGCTCTGGCATCACGTCTGCCTGAGGTAGCTCACAAACCAGCATCCCAAACCAGAATATCTGTGACTTAAGAACCAGGTTTGTGAAGTCAGTGAAATTGAAATAATCAGCTACAGCATTTCCCAAACTGGGACACAACCAGAAATGGTGATTTATTCAAACTGGTAGTAAAAGCCTTCAGTTCTATCCCTCTCAGTCCCCTCTGAAGGATGAGCAGTGGAGAGCTGGCAGTGCATGAATATGAGTTCTGGTCCTCCATGGCTCTACCCTTTCTCATACTGCTCAACTGTTAACTTTAAAAAGTTCACAATAGACACAAACCAGCACTCAATTTAATGGCCTAATGGCTGGTAGAATTATCTGACAATGCCAAAAGTCCAACAAATCTAAGTTTATACTTACATCACCATCTCGCAGGTACCGCGTCTCGACTATTCCAGTTTCCAGGACTTCTTTGGATGAAATCTTCACCATGATGCTTCCAGGAGGGTGCCAAGAAAAAGTTAGCAGAGAAAGTGGCGTAAAATGCACTGGCTCCCTGGATATCGGTGGGTGTGTTAACACTTTGGCACAGGCGCAGTCTGTCCTTGTGGTTCTTTCACCCAGTTGTGATTTGCACTGAGCCAGCCAGGGGACTTTGTGTAGAAACAGATCAATGATAAGACCCTGTGAGCTCTTTTTAGTCCTGTTCTTTATTGTCTCAGTAAGATATAATATTCAACAGTGCTTAGTGCAATGGGTATCCGTTCCCTTGGAACCGGCCCAGTTCATTTGTAGTTTAGCATATTTAAATAATCCCTGAAGTCTCATCTGTGTCCCTCAGGGTCCCCAAGTTTGATTCATTTTTTCTTCTTCACTATCAATTTAAAGTGAAATAGAGTACAGAGAAACATGAGAGTTCTCCAATCAGTGCTGTGACCCACCTTGGCCTCCTGCACTGGGTCTCAATGCGTGGATGAGATGGTTGTGTAGGGAGGAGGGGTTTAGATTCATTAGGCACTGGAGAACGTTTTGGGACAAGCGGGGCCTGTACAAGAGGGACGGGCTTCAACCAGAATGGAACCAGACTGCTTGCGCATAACTTTAAAAAGGTGGCAGAGCAGCTTTTAAACTGATCCCTGGGGGAAGGCCGACAGGAGCCGAGGGGCATACGGTTTGGGACTCCTCATCCCTATGGGACGAGGATGGGGAGGTTAGAGAACAACAAGACAAAGGCAGAGTAGGTAAAGAAATTGGGAAAAGTAGCGTGATGGGATGTGATAGACAGTTTGGCACAGCGAGAGGATGTGGGGACAAAGGAGCGAATAAGCAGCCCATCCTGGAGCATTCCGTGTACAAATGCTTTTATGCGAATGCCCGAAGTCTCCGAGCAAAGATGGGAGAACCGGAATGTCTAGTGACAAGGGAAATCTTTGACATAGTGGGCATAACATAAATCTAGTGGAATGCGGAGAATCAGTGGGATACCGCAATCCCGGGCTATAAACTCTACAGGAGGGACAGGCAGGGGTGTGTTGGAGGTGGGGTGGCTGTTTACGTTAAGGAAGGGATAGAATCCAGCAAAGTAGAGAATGAAGGTGGGTCCAACTCCACCATAGAATCTCTGTGGGTTAAATTACCAGGCCTGTGGAGCGATGTAATACTGGGGGCGTACTATCGTCCTCCAGACCAGAAATCGGAAGGGGACCTTGAAATGAGGAAACAGATCAGGGAGGTGACAAGGAGGGATAGGGTTGTAATCATGGGGGGCTTCAATTATCCTCATATAGACTGGGTCAATTTGTGTTCTGGTCACGAAAAGGAGACCAGATTCCTTGACATGCTAAATGACTGTGCCTTAGAGCAGCTGGTCATGGAGCCCACCAGAGGACAGGTAACTCAGGATTTAATATTGTGCGGTACACAGGACCTGGTTAGAGATGTCAATGTTACTGAGCCATTGGGTAACAGTGATCATGCTGCAATCCATTTTGACATGCACGTTTGGGGAAGAATACCAGGCAAATCTCTCACAAAAATCCTTGACTTCCGACGGGCAGACTTCCCTCAAATGAGGAGGCTGTTTAGAAGGAGGTTGAAAGGGAAGGTAAAAAGAGTCCAATCTCTCCAGAGTGCATGGAGGCTGCTTAAAACAACAGTAATAGAGGCCCAGCAAAGGTGTATACCACAAAAAAAGAAGGGTTCCACTAAATCCAGGAGGGTGCCCGCATGGCTAACTAGCCAAGTTAGAGAAGCTGTAAAGGGCAAGGAAGCTTCCTTCTGTAAATGGAAATTTTGCCCTAATGAGGAGAATAAAAAGCCTTATGACTTCATTTTGTGTTCTGGCTGTGACAAGCTTTATGGCTTCTGGAAATGCACATATCTGGGCCACAGCTGGAGATGGCATGTAGGATTCCACTTAGAAATGGATTTAGAGGATCCCAGTCAACTTTGATAAGGCAGTAGGGTAGGTGTACAAGGGAGGGGATGGACAAATCAGGGTAGGATGAGAGAAGGCTGTGGGGAACATCAGAGATGGGAGGGGTGGCCTCAGGTGACATAAGCCCTAATACTGTCCACTCTGCATCAAACCAACACATCCCCTTTATCATCTCAGATTTGCACCATAAAGAGCTGCTATAGGTATTATAATATTAGCGGTTTTATTTTCAGTTCATTTCCTAATGATACATAGCTTGGAATGGTCTTCTTTTGAGGAAGCAAATCTCTTGCTGGAAAATTTAAAGAGGAGTGCTGAAACAGCTGCCAAGAGGGGAAACAGGAACCAAAAATGAAAACGCTGAGAGAACATATCAGTCCCCACACCTTTTGACCTATTTGATGTGCGTTCCAAATCTAAAGTTGTATACAGAAACTAACTACTTCAAGCAAGATTTTTGTCTTAAATAAACAACTAAGAAAAGCATGGATTTTCACGTTTCAGTTTTCCATGCCATATATTAATCAAAGTCCTCTTCATTTCTTGGTTACGAAGGCTGTAGATGATGGGGTTTAGCATGGGAGTCACCACAAAGTAAACAATGGAGGGGGCCATCTCCTGATCCTGAAAGTCCTGGGATGCCGGTTTCAGGTACCTAAATAAAATAGTTCCATAATAGAGCACAACAATGGTCAGGTGAGATGAGCAAGTGGAGAAGGCTTTGCGTTTGCCTTCTCTGGAGTTGATCCTTAACACAGCAGAGAGGATGAAAACATAGGATCCAAATGTTATCAGTATCGCACCCGCTGCTAATGTGAAGCCAAGTGTGAGAATTACTAAATGGTTTGCAAAAGTATTGCTGCAGGAGAGCTTGAAGAGTTGTGGGAGTTCACAGCAAAAATGGTGAATTATGTTAGGGCCACAGAAGTCTAAAGTAGTCAGCAGACTGATATCTAAAACTGCACTGAGAATGGAAGTGATGTGTGTACCACACAACAACAGAGAAGTGACCCCTGTACTCATCATCACTGTGTAATGCAAAGGGTGGCAGATTGCTACATACCTATCGTATGCCATCACGGCAAGAAGGAAGCCCTCTCCCGCACAACAGTAGACTACAAAGAAGGCCTGAGTAAAACAACTGTGCAGTGAGATAGCCTTTTGCCCCGTGAGGAAGCTCTCTAGCATCTTGGGAATGGTGACATTGGAAAAAACTATATCAAACAAAGCTAAATGAGAAAGGAAGACATACATGGGAGTGTGGAGATGAGGGTCAACCCTTATTGCCAAAATGATAGCCAGATTACCAAACATGGTGATCAAATAAACCCATAGGAACACTATAAAGAGTAAGGTCTGGAGGTGCGGATCACTAGAGAGTCCTAAGATGATGAATTCAGTCCCTGTGGTGTGATTGTCCATGCTGTATGTAGAGTGCTTGACTTCCTGGAGGAAGGAAAAGAGAAAATAAGGAGAGAAAAATAGGTCAGATGCTGCATTTCCTGTACAATCTTTCCAATGCATGCATCAGATGCAGAAGCACATGAAAGTTGTTGCATACCGCAAGCTGGATGTGGAAGGTAGAGGTGCATGGATCAACCCATAGCATGACCCAGTACCTGATATAATGTAGACACAACTCTTGGAAAGAAGCAGTCTTCCTGCTGATGACTGGCTGAGATGATTGAATTCAATCACTGCCCCCTTTCTCTTCCCAACCAAATTAATCTGTTTCCAGTTCATTCACATGGCTTCTGTCCTGAGCTATACTAGTTTCTTCCAGTCCAAGCCCTTCATGTTTAACTTTCACTGACCTTGCATTCCAGAAATATTTCATTTCCAGGTACGGTGTCAGATAAGATAGAGGACTGGTGGAGAGTCGATGCCCATTAGAAGACCACTAGGCCAGGTCAACGCCTTGATCCCTGGTACACAAGAAGGGATAGCACCCTGTATGTTATCAGGGGCTGAACAGAAAGTGTCATGTGGGGCCGAGTGCATGACACCAGGTCACCAAGCAACCAGTACCGGTGATTGTTTGTTGAAAGTCAATATCTTGGGGCAGATGTAATAACAACTGAATTCCTTTGGGTTCACATGTATGATGTCTGGTTGCAAAAGACAGATAGCTCTGCACAGCCTTGAGATTGGAAATATCAACTGGCCAGGAGTAGTGAGCAGGCAAAATTGGGGCAGAGAGTCTTCTTGAGTTTGGCTGTGCCCACACTGAAAACACAGTGAAGGGGTGTTTTTGGATTCAAATGTTCATTCCACCTCTCACCTATTCTAATCCCAGTCAGTGGTAGCATCAAGTTTCTGGTGCCCACAGGGACCTCACATCACCCTGTACCCTTGCCATCTCAGAACTGTAGGCAAAGTAGACCAGTAGGTGCCACCAAGAGCACAGCCATGCAGTAATATGAGAAGCCATATTCAGGGTGGATGATTATAAACAGCCTCATGTTTATATAACCAATCCTAAGAAAAGCACTCTGGGTTGGTCATTACAGCAGGATTCTTAAGTCAAAGTCTTAATCTCCACAGAATACCACAGAATACCGCAGAATACCACAGGATTCTTAAGGAGGGTTAGGGATAACTTTCCTATGAAAGTCTACACTGCGCACACCCTAGTTTGCTGGCACCCAAGCTTCATTCAAGTCAGGGCTCCATCACACACCCCAAATTTCTCTGTCATTTTTATACATCATCTTTACATAAGTATGTGCCAGTTCTGGGGAATATTGCTGATTTCTCACTCATGTCTTTCAATCCCCATCTAGAAATACGGCTGTCTCATCTAGCAGTTTAAAGACTATGGTCCTGAGTTCACTCCTAATGGTACCTCTGGCATCACGTCTGCCTGAGATAGCTCACAAACCAGCATCCCAAACCAGAATATCTGTGGCTTAAGAACCAGGTTTGTGAAATCAGTGTAATTGGAATGAACAGCTACAGTATTACCCAAACTGGGACACAACTGGAAACGGTGATATATTCAAAACTGGTAGTAAAATATTTTGGTTCTGTCCCTCTCAGTTCTCTGAAGGATGAGCAGTGGAGAGCTGGGAGCGCATGAATATGAGTGCTGGTCCTCCACGGCTCTTCCCTTGCTCATACTGCTCAACTGTTAACTCTAAAAGGTTCACAATAGACACAAACCAGCACTCAATTTAATGGACTAATAGCTGGAAGAATTCTCTGACAATGCCAAAACTCCATTAAATCTAAGTTTCTACTTACATCACCATCTCGCAGGTTCCGGGTCTCGACTATTGCAGTTTCAAGGACTTCTTTGGATGAAATCTTCACCATGATGCTTCCAGGAGGGTGCCAAGAAAAAATTAGCAAAGAAAGTGGCATAAAATGCACTGGCTCCCTGGATATCGGTGACATGTGTTAACACTTTGGCACAGGTGCAGTCTGTCCTTGTGGTTCTTTCACCCAGTTGTGATTTGCACTGAGCCAGCCAGGGGACTTATGACCCTGTGAGCTCTTT
This sequence comes from Tiliqua scincoides, assembly GCF_035046505.1. Lineage (NCBI taxonomy): Eukaryota > Metazoa > Chordata > Lepidosauria > Squamata > Scincidae > Tiliqua > Tiliqua scincoides. The sequence goes on along the minus strand of NC_089825.1, from coordinate 100,605,196 downwards.
TTAGTCCTGTTCTTTATTGTCTCAGTAAGATATAATATTCAACAATGCTTAGTGCAATGGGTATCCGTTCCCTTGGAACCGGCCCAGTTCATTTGTAGTTCAGCATATTTAAATAATCCCTGAAGTCTCATCTGTGTCCCTCAGGGTCCCCAAGTTGAAATCATTTTTTTCTTCTTCACTATCAATTTAAAGTGGAACAGAGATACTGTACTTGAGAGTTCTCCAATCAGTGCTGCAACACACCCCGGCCTCCTGCGCTGCTGTTATGACCCACCTTGGGCCCCTGGACACAAACAGAAATTGTGTTACAAAATTCGAAGTGATACAAAAGTCACTTCCAGAGGTGTGAAAGAATTTTCTCAGGAGTGGGGTTTGGGGGTAATGATTGACAGCATTGTATGGAAGGTAGAAAGAGCTGCAGTGATGCTGCAGGATCCACAGCTTGGAGGCCATTGCAGCCCCTCCCCTCAGCCTGAGTGTGCATTAGCCTCTGATTTCCATTTAACTCAGGTCCCTGTCACACCCAACCCCATGAAAAGCGAGCCCTCCATGTGGTGTTTGTGAGTAAATGTTATGCAAGACAACTAGCTAATCTTTGTGCTCAGTGAAACCATGTTTTTTGTTGCTGTGTTGTTTTGTTTTTAAGAACATAAGAACAGCCCCACTGGATCAGGCCATAGGCCCATCTAGACCAGCTTCCTGTATCTCACAGCGGCCCACCAAATGCCCCAAGGAGCACACCAGATAACAAGAGACCTCATCCTGGTGCCCTCCCTTGCATCTAGCCTTCTGACATAGCCCATTTCTAAAACCAGGAGGTTGGGCATATACATCATGGCTTGTACCCCGTAATGGATTTTTCCTCTAGAAACCTGTCCAATCCCCTTTTAAAGGCGTCCAGGCCAGACACCATCACCACATACTGTGGCAAGGAGTTCCACAGACCAACCACACGCTGAGTAAAGAAATATTTTCTCTTGTCTCTTCTAACTCTCCCAACACTCAATTTTAGTGGATTCCCCTGGTTCTGGTGTTATGTGAGAGTGTAAAGAGCATCTCCCTATCCACTCTGTCCATCCCCTGCATAATTTTGTATGTCTCAATCATGTCCCCCCTCAGGCGTCTCTTTTCTAGGCTGAAGAGGCCCAAACGCTGTAGCCTTTCCTCATACGGAAGGTGCCCCAGCCCTGTAATCATCTTAGTCGCTCTCTTTTGCACCTTTTCCATTTAATAATAATAATAATAATAATAATAATAATAATAATAATAATAATAAAACTTTATTTTTATCCCACCCTTCTCCCTAACGGGACCCAGAGCGGCTAACAACATATTAAAAAAAACAGATTTTAAAAACATTAATACATAGCAGATAAAAACATTTAAAAACACATTACAGAGGCCATAAAAACAGTAGTCAGATTAAAAGACAGAATAACAGAGCAAGTCACCGAGGAATCAAGCCTGTAAAAAACTAAAAGATATATAAAAATTTTAAGAAGGCCAGAAATCAGAAGGCTTGTTTAAACAACAGTGTTTTCAGGCCTCGCCGAAAACTCTCAAGAGAGGGAGCCATTCTCAAGTCAAGGGGAAGTGAGTTCCATAATGTTGGTGCCACTACCGAGAAGGCCCTATTTCTTGCAGCCACCCCCCCGGACCTCCTCGGGTGGCGGCACTTGCAAAAAGGCCTTCTCTGATGACCTGAGAGGGCGAGCCGGATTGTACGGGAGTAGGCGGTCTCTAAGATATCCTGGCCCAGAGCAGTATAGGGCTTTAAATGTCAAAACCAGCACCTTGAATTGGGCCTGGAAACGAATGGGCAGCCAATGTAGCCCCCGGAGAAGTGGACTGACAGAGTCAAACCGCCTGGCTCTGGTGACCACACGGGCCGCCGCATTCTGTACTAATTTCAGTTTCCGAACCGTCTTCAGGGGCAGCCCCACATAGAGCGCGTTACAATAATCTAACCTTGATGTCACCGTGGCATGGATCACCATGGCCAGGTCTGCATGATCCAAGTACAGTCGCAGCTGGCGCACCAGCTGAAGCTGAGCAAAGGCCCCCCTAGCCACAGCCACCACCTGGGAATCCAGGAGCAGCTGCGAGTCCAGGAGGACCCCCAAGCTGTGAACATTTCCACTATGTCTTTTTTGAGATGTGGTGACCAGAACTGGACACAATACTCCAGGTGTGGCCTTACTATAGATTTGTACAACGGCATTATAATACTAGCTGTTTTGTTCTCAATACCCTTCCTAATGATCCCAAGCATAGAATTGGCCTTCTTCACTGCCGCCGCAGATTGGGTTGACACTTTCATCAACCTGTCCACCACCACCCCAAGATCTCTCTCCTGATCTGTCACAGACAGCTCAGAACCCATCAGCCTATATCTAAAGTTTTGATTTTTTGCCCCAATGTGCATGACTTTACACTTACTGACATTGAAGCGCATCTGCCATTTTGTTGCCCATTCTGCCAGTCTGGAGAGATCCTTCTGGAGCTCCTCACAATCACTTTTGGTCTCCACCACTCGGAAAAGTTTGGTGTCGTCTGCAAACTTTGCCACCTTACTGCTCACCCCTGTCTCCAGGTCATTTATGAAGAGGTTGAAAAGCACCGGTCCCAGGACAGATCCTTGGGGCACACCACTTTTCACCTCTCTCCATTGTGAAAATTGCCCATTGACACCCACTCTCTGCTTCCTGGCCTCCAACCAGTTCTTAATCCATGAGAGGACCTGTCCTCTAATTCCCTGACTGTGGAGTTTTTTCAGTAGCCTTTGGTGAGTGACCATGTCGAACGCCTTCTGAAAGTCCAGATATATAACGTCCACGGGTTCTCCCACATCCACATGCCTGTTGACCTTTTCAAAGAATTCTATAAGGTTTGTGAGGCAAGACTTACCCTTACAGAAGCCGTGCTGATTCTCCCTCAGCAAGGCCTGTTCATCTATGTGTTTTGAGATCGTATCTTTGATGAGGCATTCCACCATCTTACCCGGTATAGCTGTTAGGCTGACTGGCCTATAGTTTCCCGGGTCCCCCCTCTTTCCCTTTTTAAAGATAGGCATGACATTTGCTATCCTCCAATCTTTGGGAACTGTGGCCATTTTGAGTGACAAGTTGCATATCTTATTCAAGAGATCAGCAACTTCATTCTTCAATTCCTTAATAACTCTTGGGTGGATGCCATCAGGGCCCAGTGACTTATTGATCTTTAATTTATCAATGAGGTCTGAAACATCTTCTCTTTTAACCTCTATCTGACTTAACTCCTCGGTCAGGAGGGGCCGTTCAGGCAGCGGTATCTGCCCGAGGTCTTCTGCCGTGAAGACAGATGCAAAGAACTCATTTAATTTCTCTGCCATCTCTAAGTCTCCTTTTATCTCCCCTTTCCCTCCCTCACCATCTAGAGGGCCAACCGCTTCTCTGGCGGGTTTCCTGCTTCTAACATATTTGAAGAAGCTTTTATTATTCCCCTTAATGCTGCTGGCCATGTGTTCCTCATAGTCTCGCTTGGCCTCCCATATCACCTTCTTACATTTCTTTTGCCACAGTTTATGTTCCTTTTTATTCTCCTCATTAGGGCAAGACTTCCATTTACAGAAGGAAGCTTCCTTGCCCTTCATAGCCTCTCTAACTTGGCTCGTTAGCCATGTGGGCACCCTCCTGGATTTAGTGGAACCCTTCTTTCTTTGCGGTTTACACCTCTGCTGGGCCTCTATTACTGTTGTTTTAAGCAGCCTCTATGCACTCTGGAGAGATTGGACTCTTTTTACCCTCCCTTTCAACCTCCTTCTAACCAGCCTCCTCATTTGAGGGAAGTCCACCCGTTGGAAGTCAAGGGTTTTTGTTAGAGATTTGCCCGGTATTCTTCCCCCAATGTGCATGTCAAAACGGATCGCAGCATGATCACTGTTCCCCAAAGGCTCAGTAACATTTACATCTCTAACCAGGTCCTGTGTACCGCACAATATTAAATCCAGAGTCACCTGGATTTTCAATTTTCTGGGTTGATATAGGCATTGCCCAATTTCTTTTCCGGTACATGGGAACACCTTGAAATTGTTCCAAAGATATGTTTCCCAATACAGAGGTCCCCTCAACATGTTTCAAAAGTGCAACTTCATAATGTTGGGCAAGCACATCTTCAGCAGGAAGTTCGGTTTCACAGTTCTAGTCACAATACAACTTTATTTCACTTCTTAGGCATGAACCAATGCAACATACATATTCAAAAAGTATATTTTTTCCATTTATATTTTTGCATGTATATTTTTGCATGCCTTTAGGCCATGGGAAAACATAACAATTAAAATCAAAAACCCCAAACCTTCAGGTATTCTTTCTTTCCAACTTTTTGACAACCATATTGAATAAAGCCCTCTTCATAGCTTGGTTACGAAGGCTGTAGATGATGGGGTTTAACATGGGAGTCACCGCAAAATAAACAATGGAGGGTACCATCTCCTGATCCTGATCATCCTGTGATGTCGGTTTTAGGTACCTATAGAAAATAGTTCCATAATACACCACAACAATGGTTAAGTGAGACGTGCAAGTGGAGAAGGCTTTCTGTCTCCCTTCTTTGGATTTGATTCTTAACACAGCAGGGATGATGAGAACATAGGATCCAAATGTTATCAGTATCGAACCCAATCCTACGGTTGAAGCAAGGGTGAGAACCGCTACATGGTTTGCATAAGTGTCACTGCAGGAGAGCTTGAACAGTTGTGGGAGTTCACAGCAAAAATGGTGAATTATATTAGGTCCACAAAAGTCTAAAGTAGTCAACAGACTAGCCTCTAAAACTGCAGGGAGAAGGGCAGTGAAGAGTGTACCACACAACAGCTGAGAAGTGACCCTTGTGCTCATCATCACTGAATAGTGTAGCGGTTGACAGATTGCTACATATCGATCGTAAGCCATCACAGCGAGGAGGAGGCCCTCTCCCACACAACAATATACCACAAAGAAGGCCTGAGTGAAACAATTGTGTAGTGAGATAGCTTTTTGCCCTGTAAGGAAGTTCTCTAGCATCTTGGGAATTGTGACAGAGGAGAAAACAATGTCAAACGAAGCTAAATTAGAAAGAAAGACATACATTGGGGTGTGGAGATGAGGGTCAACCCTTATTGCCAAAATGATAGCCAGATTGCCAAACATGGTTATCAAATAAACCAACAGGAACACAAAAAAGAGTAAGATCTGAAGGTGTGGATCACTGGAGAGTCCTAAGATGATGAATTCAGTTACTCTGGTGTGATTATCCATGCTGTATGTAGAGATGCTTGACTTCCTGGACAATGGAAAAGACAAAGTGAAAGGGGGAAAGAAACCCATGTACTGTATTTTCAGTACAGTCTTTCCAATTCATGCAACCAGTGTGGGACCACACATACATAAAAGAAGTTGCATACCCTAAACTGGATATGGAAAGTAGTATAGAACTGGGTGCTACATTCATCAACCAACAGCATGACCCAGGAGCTGATATATTTTATCAGCTTGAAAAGGAGTAGACCCTGCTAATAAGTGGTTGAGAAGAGGGAACAGGTGATCAACCCAACTCTTCCCCTTCCTCCTCCCAACCAAATAGCTGATTTGAGTGTTTCTAGATTTTTTCATATGGTTGCTGTCCTGGACATGCTGCACAGCAGTGACACTAGTCATTTCAGGTCAAAGCCTTTCATGTTTGATCATTGATCCAAAGCCAGTTCTTCTCCCACTAAGTATGATCTAATTTCTGGAAGATACTTTGGCAGAGCTCAAGAAAACCCAGTCACTCAGGAGAGGCATGCACAGACAGACAGACACAGATAGATGTTTGCATTTCACAAACCTCCTTTATTGGTCTTTAGAGCTGTTCTAATCCTTAATTACTTCCAGGGATGGTGTGAGGCAAGATTGGAAGAGTCAACTGGTGGATAGTCAATGCCCATTAGAAGACAAGCAAGCCAGGTCAGCTTGTCTTCCTGTACCCTTCCTTCCTGTACCCTTGATCCCTGGTACAGGTGGCAGTAGTAACACTCAATGTGGCATCAGGGGCTGACCAGGAAGTGTCATGCAGGGCCCAGTGCATGACCCCAGGTCCCCGAGCAACTTGAGACCAACACTGGTGATTGCCCGTTGAAAGCTAACATCTTGCAATAGTTTAAATTACAATCAAATCCCTGCAAATCCCCATCTAGAAGTACAGTCGCCTCACCTCGCAAGATAATGACTGCGGCCCCAAGTCCACTAACTGGTTGTGCCCTGCATGCTTGTACTACTCCTGGCATCACCTCTGCCTGTTTTACTTCACAAACCAGTATCCCAGGCCAGAATCACTGTGGTTTAAGATTCTGGTTTGTGAACTCAGTGTTGTTGGAATAACAATTACAACTTCCCCAGGTGCGTTCCCTACTCGGTTCTGTGTCTCGAGGTGGGGTTAATTCAACTAAGGACTACTGCATGGTTAAGATTTCTGAAATTTTGGTTTAGGATTTTATTTAACCCCACCTCTTCTGATCTAATGCATCAATTATTATCGGATCCAGTCCTGCCTATAAAGATCACTGATCTTCTAACTAAAATTAAGTCAATAGGGCTGGACACTGCAGAGTTAGGTATGATTGGTTGTGATGCAGCTTACAGAATTGTCGAAGGAAGAATTCTGGATATCGAACAACAAGAGCTGTTTAGTGCCGCCAGAACCACATGCTCTCCACTCCATCTCCATATTCCAGTCAGTTTTGGGAAACCGGCCTCCTTCTTTTACCACCTGGTGTGCCCACAGGCCCGGAGAGCTTTCACACTTGCAAGGTGTAACGCTTTTCCATCAGCCTTGTTAATGGGCAGGTTCAGCGTTATCCCCTACTCAGAGAGGAAATGCAAGTGTGGTAGGGATTGCGTTGAGACTTTAATGCATACCTTTTTTTACTGCCCGCTACATGATGCATCACGCAAGAAATATCTAGGTCCATTGTTAGCTAGGATGCAGGGCTGGGAGGATTCAACCATGCTTCAGTCTCTCCTTTCCACACCTGATTCTGAGACTCTGGATAATGTCGCTTCCTTTTTATCTGGGGTAATAGCCAGGCAGAGCCCTGGGACTCTGGGCAGTGACTGATGTTTATGCTTATGTTGTGTTGTGTTGTCTTTATATATTCCTGTTTTGTTTTGTTCTTTCTCTGTATTTTATGCCAATAAAGCTCTTACTGAACTGAACTGAATTACAACTTCAGTATTTCCCAATCTGGGACACAACTGGAAACTGTGGTGTATTCAGAACTGGAAGTAAAAGCTTTCAATTCCCTCCCTCTCAATCCCCTCTGAAGGAGGAGCAGATGAGAGCCAGGGGTGCATGAATATGAATGCTGGCCACCCATGGCTCTGCCGGTGCACATACTGCTGAAGTATAGACTATAAGAGATTCACAATGGATACAGCAAACACTCAATCTAATGGATTAATGAGTGGAAGGGTTCTCTGTCAATGCTGAATGTTCATTAAATTCAAATGTATTTACTACAATGCACGCATACATGCTCCAAACTGGTGACTAGTTTTTAAAGAAGCAAACGACATCCAATATTTCCAAAGTTTGTTACAATGAGATCCCTTAAATCAAGTGTTCACTCTACAACTGACATTGTTCAAGATTTGGCTTCCACAATGCAAAGAAAGGACACAAAAATTGAACATATCTGCATACTTGGTTTACTCTCTCAAACATCAAGAGTGTACTCTTTGTCAATTTATCCTGCATGAAACAGGAACATACACATAAAGCTATGTAATGTGTATGTTATTCACATAAACATATGTTTCCTGCAAAGGAACATACACAAAAAAATGCATACTGTATCTATCATACGAAAGTTGACATCTCCTTTGGCCAAATGAATTACATCAAAGTTTATACTCACATCATCTTGCAGGTTGAATATTTCAGCTGTTGAAGTTCAAAGGGCTTCTTTGAATGCACCCCTCACCATTATGCTTCCAAAACAGTACCAAGAGAAAATTAGGATAAACAATAGAATGACATACCTTGGCTCCCTGAATTATGGACAGCTGCATTGACACTTTGGCACAGACACAGTCTGTTCCTTGTAGTGCTTTCACTCAGGTGTGACTGCGTCGAGCCAGCAAGTGGATTTAGGGCCCAATCCTATCCAAAATTCCAGCACTGATGCAGCCCCAATGCAGCACCAAGGTAAAGGATCAAACATTCCCTTATCTTGAGGAGGGCTCAGTGAATGTCCCCCCACTGCAGGATGCAGCACATGACCCATTGGCATGGCTGTGTCTGCTCTAGAAAATTTGATAAGATTGGGTCCTTAGTTGTAAAAGCAGAAAAGTGAAATCTGTGAGCACAATGTACAAATGCCATCAATAATTCATGCCAGACTAATTCATATTTGACAAACACTGAATCCTTCAGGCCTAACCTGGGACTGTCACTAAAATAAACTCAGAACTTGCAGGGTTCACAAGTTTAAATTGTGGCATGCAAATCCCCATCTAGAAATACAGCTGCCTCACCTCGCAAGTTGACTATGGCCCTGAGTCCACTCCCTGATTGGGTACTGCATTGCCCGTCATAAGATTAGATCCTGGGAGCTCTTTTTTAGCCCTGTTCTTTATGGTCTCAGTAAGATAAAATATTCAATTGGACTCAGTCCAATGGGGATCAGTTCATTTTTGAACCAGCCGAGCTCATTTGTTGAAATAATCCCTGAAGTCACATCAGTGTCTCTTAGGGTTTGCAAATGTAACACAACTACTTTTGTTCCTCCTTCACTATCATTTTAAAGTAAAATCAAATACAGAGATACCATGGGCACTGCAATAAAAAGAATTTAGGTGCTTGACAAATTGGGGGAAAAAAAGTATCACTCCTGAACTCACTTACTTAGGTGTAACTTGCATCAGATTGAATGAACATCACTTCTAATCAATTCAAATATTTATTTATTTATACAGGTATTTATATACTGTATATATATATATACTGTATATAACGACAGCCACTCTTTATAGCCTTCATAGATCTCACAAAGGCTTTCGACCTGGTCAGCAGAGACGGCCTCTTCAAGATTCTCCCCAAGATTGGATGTCCACCCAGGCTCCTCAGCATCATCAGATCCTTCCACATCAGATCCTTCATCAGATCCTTCATCAGATCATCAGATCCTTCCACAAGGACATGAAGGGCACTGTTGTCTTCGATGGCTCCACATCAGACCCTTTTGACATCCGAAGCGGAGTGAAGCAGGGCTGTGTTCTTGCACCAACCTTGTTTGGGATTTTCTTCGCTGTCCTGCTGAAGCAGGCCTTTGGAACTGCAACAGAAGGCATCTATCTCCGGACCAGATCAGACGGAAAGCTCTTCAACCTCTCCAGACTGAGAGCAAAATCCAAAGTCCAGCTGAAATGTCTGCGTGACTTCCTCTTTGCCGACGATGCAGCTGTCACTACCCACTCTGCCAAAGATCTCCAGCAGCTCATGGATCGTTTTAGCAAGGCCTGCCAAGATTTTGGACTGACAATCAGCCTGAAGAAAACACAGGTCATGGTTCAGGATGTGGACTCACCTCCCTGCATTACAATCTCTGAGCATGAACTGGAGGTTGTCCATGACTTTGTGTACCTTGGCTCAACAATCTCCGACACTCATTCTCTCGATGCCGAGCTAAACAGGCGCATCGGTAAAGCAGCTACCACGTTTTCCAGACTCACAAAGAGAGTCTGGTCCAACAAGAAGTTGACGGAACATACCAAGATCCAGGTCTACAGAGCTTGCGTCCTGAGTACACTTCTGTACTGCAGCGAGTCATGGACTCTTCGCCCACAACAGGAGAGGAAACTGAGCGCTTTCCACATGCGCTGCCTCCGACGCATCCTCGGCATCACCTGGCAGGACAAAGTTCCAAACAACACAGTCCTGGAACGTGCTGGAATCCCTAGCATGTATTCACTGCTGAAACAGAGACGCCTGCGTTGGCTTGGTCATGTCGTGAGAATGGATGATGGCCGGATCCCAAAGGATCTCCTCTATGGAGAACTCGTGCAAGGAAAGCGCCCTACAGGTAGACCACAGCTGCGATACAAGGACATCTGCAAGAGGGATCTGAAGGCCTTAGGGATGGACCTCAACAAGTGGGAAACCCTGGCCTCTGAGCGGCCCGCTTGGAGGCAGGCTGTGCAGCATGGCCTTTCCCAGTTTGAAGAGACACTTTGCCAACAGTCTGAGGCTAAGAGGCAAAGAAGGAAGGCCCATAGCCAGGGAGACAGACCAGGGACAGACTGCACTTGCTCCCGGTGTGGAAGGGATTGTCACTCCTGGATTGGCCTTTTCAGCCACACTAGACGCTGTGCCAGAACCACCTTTCAGAGCGCGATACCATAGTCTTTCGAGACTGAAGGTTGCCAATACCAATTTATATACTGCCTTTCTTTGGTCGTCAGATTTCTCCTCAGATTTTAATCCAAGGCAGTCTACATAGGCAGGCTGTTCTAAACCCCCATAGGGATTTTTACAATGGAATAGTTCTAGTCTTTCATAGAACTCCTCCTTCCAGCTGGATTCCTTCCTGGTCTGGCCTCTCTCTGGCCCTTTGCCTCCAACGCTCCACTTGACGGCAACTCCTCTCTGCCACCGAGGGTCAGTTCATCAGTATATCTGCGTGTTCTCAGTTCTTGGGTACTTCCGGTTGTTTCAAACTGGCAGCCTCTGATCTTCAGACATACAAGGCGGCAGCTCTACCAACTGAGCCAGACCTCCTGCCTATCTAATGGGGTACTGTTATTATTAATGGAACTGTAACATTCAAACATATAGGCCTACATTCAGAGAAGTTACTGCCCAGTCCAATGTAACTCCCCCAGTGCTGATGTGGTATCGCCATTGAAGCTGTCACGTATATGCCCTCCTGCATCCTCATGTCGAGAAGCTCCCTTCTTCTGTCAATTCACCTCCGGTGTAAACAGATAGATTCATTTGGTGATGCTTTTGAGTGGTTTGTTCCTGTAAGTGCTTTAACATTCATTAACTGTCCTAAGTTTCCATCACTGTGTTGGGGTCATAGGTTCTAACACAAGTTAATTCTCTCTTTCAGATCAAGTCTAGTGATGCCATTGGAGTGCAGTGGATGGGTATCTCTGGTGCCCTCTGGTGTTACAGAGAGGTTACAGCAGTTGCATGGATTCTGGCCGGCCTGGTGACAGGGATTGTCCCATTTCCCAGAGGAGACCTCTGCAACTGCCCTCCCCAGATGATGCCATGATAGCCATTTTGGCATCACTGGATAGTGGGGAAGAAAAAGAATAGGGTTGAACCCTGGGATAGGTATGTAGTCTTGGATCGGTCTTGGATGTTGGCCTCCCTCTAACCTAGTGATTTTCAAACAGTGTGCTGTGGTACACTGGTGTGCTGCTAATGGTCTGCTGGTGTGCCATGGGAATTTGGGAAAGATCATTTATTATTAGGGCCATTGGGGGATGTTCCCCTCCCACCAGCAGCATGGTGTGCCTTGTCAATTATCAAAAAACCAATTGACAATTGGTTTTAGCACCTTGTCCACCTGGGTCCCTTTAGGGAGAAGGGCGGGATAGAAATAAAGTTGATGATGATGATGATGATGTGCCTGAGATGAGAAAGGTTAAAAATTGCTACTCTAATCTGTTTCACCTTCCCACATGCTGCTCCCTGACTGAACAATTGTCTCCTGTCTTCTCTTTTTTAGGGTTTTTTTTTCTCTTTCTATTTTTCAACACATACAGGTAAGAACCTAGAGAATTTCCCTCCATGCTGTTCTCTCCATGAACAGGGGTGCTTTAATCAATTTACCAAGACCTGCAAGCATGTAATGTTAGTTTGTACAGAAACTAACGTTTGCCTGAATGGGAACTTTGCCTGTTCCCTCAGAGAGACTGAGATATCTCTTAAGAGTTCTTGCAGGACAGATCAAGCTCTCTTACTATAGGTAGTGTGACATCCTAGACCCAACAACTTCCCTGAGTGTCTCTGCTTTTCAACACATTGAAAAGTCGTCAGCATGCCCTTATGCCTTGACCAAGTTCTCCATTTATTATTTATTATTTATTTATTATTCTTTTATTATTCTGGTGCTGTAATACCTGTATTATTTCTTTATGCGTCACACCTGATTCTCTCTCCCTCCTTCCCTCCCTTTCCTGCTCATTCTAGAATCTATTTGTCCAGAAACCACTTCCCTTCCTGCTTAAATCACTTAATAACCACAACTCACTAGCATCTCTTTGCTTAACATGATCTCTGACCTCTCCTTTCTCTGTTGTCCATAGAAACCAAGTTCACCCTTCCTCTTCCCCTACTTCTTCTCCCTCATTCTCCACTTAAGTATCAAACTTATTTTAGTTCTTTGGGTTAAAACACACAACTCATGCGAATAGAATTGTTAATATATGTGTGCCTGCTGACCTACTTCTCATTTGTTTTATTGTGTTGGCTTTGTTTTACATGCATACATTGCTTAAGGAGCACCTGCCTAACCACATCTAGGCATATAGGATGGTAGTCAAAGCACAACAAAGAGACTCTCAAGCATATACGCAACAAAGACCAAATGTGTATACCTGTGGGCTGGGAAGAAATTGGTTAATGAGGCAATCAAGTCTCCCATAGCCTGCAACAGAATGTCTGTGTACACAACAAAGAGGCCCTTAATGCAAAGAAGACACAATCTGTCTCCAGTAGCCTGTGCAGCCAGCTAGTGTCTGGCAGGGAGTGCCTGTTTACACAACAAAGGCACTAGATTGGACTGAATGTTTGCTTAATGACCTAACTGCATAACAATGGGGAGTTAAATGACGGACACCTTTATTTTGCCTTTCACATTTATTTTGCTTATTATTGCAAACAATGCTTAATAAACTGTGTTTTATGATTTTAACGCTCTCTCTCTCTCTCTCTCTCTCTCCCCCTCCCACCACTGAAAATGTCAATGGCACTTATGAGCACCACAACCAATGGTCAAAGATTCATTTAAGATGCTTGTTTGAATACACATGTACACCAATTCACACATGTTTTTAGATAGACTCTTTCCTAATGAGAACAGCACGTAATTTACTTTCTCTGGAGGAATAAAATGTATTGATGGGGAAATTTTGGAACACTGTCTAGACTCTAGAGGAAAAACATGTACAAAATGAAAGCATTGAGAGTCTTCATTTCAAGCAAAAATGCTCCCTACTGACTATTCAGTACAACACAAAGAAATGAAGCTTATGTATATGAACTCACAGCAGCCCCTTCTTGAATAAACAAACATCATGTGTTTTCACTTTCCAAATTTCTGTGCCACATATTAATCAAAGCTCTCTTTACTTCTTGGTTCCGAAGGCTGTAGATGATGGGGTTTAACATGGGAGTCACAATGAAGTAAACTATGGAGGGTGCCATTTCCTGATCCTGAGAATCTTTGGAGGTGGGCTTCAAGTACCTAAAGAAAATTGTCCCATAATACAGCACAACGATGGTCACGTGAGATGAGCAGGTGGAAAAGGCTTTGCGTTTCCCCTCAGTGGAGTGGATTTTTAAGACAGCAGAGATTATATGGATATAGGATGCCAATGTTATTAGAAGGGCCCCCATTCCCAACAGTGAGCCAAGGGTGAAAATCACCATCTGGTTTGTGAAGGTGTTGCTACAGGAAAGTTTGAAGAGCTGTGGAGCCTCACAGCTGAAGTGATGGATGATGTTGGGCCCACAGAACTGCAAAGTAGTCAGCAGGAAAGTGTTTAGTAGTGCATAGAGGAAGCCAGTGAGGAGCGCACTACACACTAGCGCAGAACAGACCCGTTTATTCATCATTGTCATGTAATGCAAGGGGTGGCAGATGGCTGTGTACCGGTCATAGGCCATCACAGAGAGGAGGAGGCCTTCTCCCACAGAAAGGAACATGACAAAGAAGACCTGGGCAAAACACTGTGGCCGTGAGATAGCCTTTCTCTCCCTCAAGAAGTTCTCTAGCATCTTGGGCCCTGTGACAGAGGAAAAAGCAACGTCAATGAAGGCTAAATGAGAAAGGAAGACATACATGGGAGTGTGAAGATTCGGGTTGACTCTTATGGCTGTAAGTATAGCTAGGTTCCCAAACAGCGTTAACAGGTAGATAAACAGGAACACTACAAAGAGGAAGATCTGGAAGTGTGGATCGCTGGAGAGTCCTAACAGGATAAACTCCATCACTCTAGTTTGATTGTCCATATATGCAAAGCTGTTTCTCCCTGGAGAGAGCCAAGAATAGAAGGGGAAAGAGGGAAACAAGCTTCAAATATGTTCCTAAGATGCTTCCCCAAGCATGTTTCACCATGCATTCTTCTCGCAACTGAATGGGGAGTCACGCAGACAAGTTGGTGTTTTGTGTGCTATTCCACGGCTTGAGGATTCATGCATGGCTGTGTAAAAGAAACAGGAATCAGAAGTGCCTCAAGAGGTTGAATCCAGCCCTCCCTGCCCTGCCCTGCCCCCGCTTCATCCTTAGTAACAGATAGACAATGATTTCTTCCTCCTTTGTCAAAGTTATACAATGTGGAGGGCTCGCAATTTTGATGCACATTATTCAATCAGGGCAATGAATTGTATTTACTTATTTATTTAAGGCTACAATCCTATCCATACTCACCTGGGAGAAAGCTCCATTGACTATAATGAGACTTGCTTCCAAGTAGACACACATAGGATTGAGCTGTAAAGCAATACTGGCCCGCTCTCAACATTACATAAGAGACAAAAGACCTTCCCGTAGAGCAGGAGAGCACACAATGTATTTTACAACTTTGTTTGCTCCATTGTCAATTTCTCATCAGTTATATTCCTATCAGTGGCTCTATGGTAGACACAGAATCAAGTTCTAAAACATTGTGCCAAAGCAGAGCATGTTAGCCATCTGTCAATCCTATGGGAATTACTGGGGTTTAAAGTTTACTAGGAGGTAGTTGTCTGGGAGTCTTCAAAGCATAGTCTTGGTCAAACTATGCTTTGATTATATTGTTCTACTTTCTCCTTTATTAGAATTGCTGCAGAACAATCAGAAATGATGTGATAAAGAGGGAGGAAGTGTCCACGACTTCCAGTGTTGCAACTGAGAAAATCAATTTGTTTGAAAATCAACTTGTATGCATTGCATCAGAAAGATACAGGATATGCAGGAGTTTCTTGTAACTATGTACAAAATCTTATGTTCTTATCTGCCTCTATCCAGGGTGACCAGATGTCATAACCACAAAAGAGGGCAAGGCACCCCAAAATGTAGGACATCCCAAAAAATGTAGGACATGGCAAAATAAAAGCTAAAAGCTCTCGTCTAGCAGTTTCCTGTGGTTAATTTAAACCCTATATTACTTATTATTAAATTTAAAACTATATTACATATAATTTATTAATTACAAAAAAGGCTATGTGCTGCCTGCAGAGGCTTGCTCACAGGGAAAAGGAGGACATTTACGTTCTTTTCCAGGACATGAGGCTAAAAAAAGAGGACATGTCCTGGAAAAAGAGGATGTCTGGTCACCCTACCTCTGTCTCCAGCAGACTTCCTCTACAAGATCCTTCCTTCAATAGTAGCATCTGTTATAAGGTCACTTCTAGAAAATCCACAACCAAACCTAAAATGGACTTTGAACTACCATTAAAATTGGATTCCAGTTGGTACCAGTTGGTACCAAAGATTACAGATGTCAAGAAGCTTGAATAAATCGGCTGGCAGTGGTCTCCATCTCAAACATTTTTTTTTTTTCTCAAAAAGTTGGAATGGACAAGATGATGCGTATGTGCATGTGCGTATGCGTATGTGCAACCTCCTGATTTTAGAAATGGGCTAAGTCAGAATGCCAGATGCAAGGGAGGGCACCAGGCTGCAGGTATCTTGTTATCTGGTGTGCTCCCTGGGGCAGTCGGTGGGCTGCTGTGAGATACAGGAAGTTGGACTAGATGGACCTATGGCCTGATCCAGTGGGGCTATTCTTACATTCTTATGTTCAGATATCCACAAATCCAACTGTCCCAATCTTTGATATGCACCTTGTCTATACTAGAGAAAAGTATACCTTTGGAAGAAGCTGTCTGAGATTTGCTTGTTCTTTTGAAATGTTATCATTGAGAAGGGAGATGAAACTGTCGTCTTCACTTTTTGTCTGAAATACATGTGTCTTCAGGCTTGATGTACTATAAAATCCAGCAATGCTCCCCTTATTTGATTCATATGTATCCCAGAGACAATTTTCTAATTAATGCCTGTGGGGAAGACACTGAAAGAATGTTTTTTTTCTTCTTCTTCTTCGTTCTCTTGTGAATTAGAGAGTCAAACATTTAAAGGAATAGTTTCATGTGCTATGAAGTGAACCCAACCAAGGATGTTGCTTTGTGAAAGCTTCTGTTGCAGTGAAAGGAGAGCTCCAAAATCTAGGAGGATACCCTTAAAACTAATGAGTTGAAGAATGTGGGTGGACTGATAAATGGGGCAACACCCTACCTCCTGATTGAAATGAGACCAGGCAATTAGTAAACCAAAAAGTAAAAGAAGCTAATTAACGGATCAGTCCTATCCTCACAGTAAGTTGGCATATCGGAAGGTATGCTAGTATGCTGTGCTGTCCACTAGCATGGCAGCCTCTCCTCCAGTTGGCACAGCACTGGCACAAGTGAGGCAATGAGAAAACCACATGCTACCAGCAGCACAGCATGGCCTGGGATTCTGCTGCCGGTGGGATTCTGCTGCTGCTATCCATGCATATGGATATGTTCTTCATCATCATCATCATCATCATTAATTATTATTATTATTATTATTATTATTATTATGCTATGTAACCTGCTCCTTTTTTGTTGAAAAGTGGAATGTAAATGTTCTTAATGTTAATACTAACAGCCCAATCCTACTGATTCCCCCTCCCTGATGCAGCCGTGCCCCCAGGGGTTGCCTCTGGGTACAGGACAATTTGTTTCCTTATCCAGGAAAAACCTGAATGGGTCTACCTGAATTTGTGCCAGCAATTAGCTATGCAATTTTGAGTTGACCTGGGAAGACAGATCAAGGCTGGGAAAGGGGACAGTATAACAGTGGAGCTGCTGCCACCAATTCCATTGTCTTCTTGGCCTTGCTCTTCTTCCCATTCCGCCCTAGTCTCTTCCCTGTTCCTTCCCCACCCCACCCCATTCCCTAGGGACCCTAACTGTTGGACCTGAGAGGGCTTCCTGAGGCCTCCTAATTCCTAATAAGGCATTAAAAACCTACTTCTGGATTTTCAAAAAAATAAAAAAGGAAGTCGTGTTTTTGACAAAGAGTCAGTCTGAGCCCAACAGAGGCTGTGGACAGACTTGCATGGTCTCTGCTGGTCTCAGAAGGCCGTCCAGAGGTGAAGAGAGTGGAGCTCCCCTTGCCTCTGGAGAATGGTGGGTGGTCGCCAGTATCTGCAGTTTCATTTAACCGTGGGGGGTTCTGGAATGGAACCCCCAAAGATATGGGAGCACGCCTGTATAGATCAGGGATAGGAAAATCCAGCACAGTGCAATTTGAGTTCAGTCAAGGGTCGCCACTCCCATGATTTGACTTGAAAATGAGTCATAATGGGGGCACTTTCCGAGCTGCCAAATCGCCCTCTCATGACTTGATAGGACTTAAGTCCAATCGCCCCCTTCGAAAAGCCCACCATGGAAAAAATGGGGTTGCTCCCAGTGTGCGTGTGTGTGTGTGAATACTCTTTTTAATACGTCCTGATGTCCTGTCCCATCTTTAAAGAAGGCAGGAGAAGGTGGGTAGCACTGTGTGAGAGAGAGGACAGAAGCAGAAAGAGGGAGAGGGATCACACGCAGCAGCTGCAAGGCTTACTAAAACAACTCAATCCTTGGCAGCTATACTCAGAAGTAGTCCCACTCCAGCCAGTCATTCAATAAGGTTCTCTCTGCCCAAGTAACAACACAGCCAAAAGGAGCATGATCGCTACAAAGCGCCTCCCCCTTGCTTCCCTGTCTCCTCCTCCTTCCTGCGCTTCCCCAGTCAATCATTAGACAAGAACCCCCTTTGGCTCCTCCTTCTGCCCTATCTCAGCCAAAGAAAGTATCAGAGCACCCATCCTTTCTCCAACAATCATTGTTCCTTCCTTCCAATCAAAAGAGCTCATTCATTCACACTGCAAAAACAGTAAACAAGCTCACCCGGACCCAGCAGACTCAAGTTTGCACATGTGGGGATGAGTGCTGAGTCAGGGGCCCCTTGACTTGAGAGTTTTCCTAAATTTTCCACACACATGACTCACAAGTCCATGAATCAGCGAAAAACATACATTATCACAACTCAAGTCCGAGTTACCTGACTTGAGTTCCCATCCCTGGTATACATCACCATCAAGAGTCAAACAACTCAGAAAAGATTACAGTATATTTTCATGCCCAGCTCTTTTCAACCATTTTCACTTTCCAATCTTCTGACAATCACAGTAAGCAAAGCCTTTTTCACTTCTTGGTTTCGCAGGCTATAGATGATGGGGTTTAACATGGGCGTCACAATAAAGTAAACAATGGAGGGTGCCATCTCCTGATCCAGAAAGTCTTGTGAGGTGGGCTTCAGGTAACTAAAGAAAAGAGTTCCATAATACATCACAACAATGGTCAGGTGAGATGAGCAGGTAGAGAAGGCTTTGCGCTTCCCTTCCGTGGAGCTGATTCTTAAGACGGCAGAGATGATGCGGACATAGGAACCAAAAGTTATGAGTAGAGCCCATGCCCCTAACAGTGACCCAAGGATGAAGATCACCATATGGTTTCTGAAGGTGCTGCTGCAGGAGAGCCTGAACAGCTGTGGAGGCTCACAGCAGAAGTGATGAATCACATTGGGTCCACAAAAGTGTAAGGTGGTCAGCAGAAGAGTATTGAGCAGTGAATAGAGAAAGCCTGTGAGCAAAGCACTGAACACCAGCCCAATTCGGACTTGTTTGTTCATCATCACCATATAATGCAAGGGGTGGCAAATGGCTACATATCGATCATAGGCCATCACAGTGAGGAGGAGGCCCTCTGACATAATGAGACCCAAGCCAAAGAAGACCTGGGCAAAACAATTGTGCACTGAAATAGCTTTTCTCTTCCTCATGAAGTTCTCTAGCATCTTGGGAACTGTGGAAGAGGAAAAAGCAATATCAATGCAAGCTAAATGAGAAAGGAAGACATACATGGGAGTGTGAAGATGAGGGTCAACTCTTATTGCTGTTAAGATAGCTAAGTTGCCAAACAAAGTTATCAAATAAATCAATAGGAACACTACAAACAGTAATATCTGGAGTTGTGGGTCACTGGAGAGTCCTAAGAGGATGAACTCAGTCACTCTGGTTTGATTATCCATGCAGCACAAAGGAGTTTCTCACTGGAGAAAGAGAAAGGAGAAGAGAGTGAGAAATCATAATGCGTTTGTATAGTACCGTACCTTTCCTCACATGTGCAATGATCCCATAATAAATCATTCAGCCCAGTCCTATCCTCTGCAACTCCACAGCAAGCAGCCACCCAATGGAGTGGACGGCACACCTTTTGCACCATCATAAATGGATTTACAGCAGTGGACTGTGAGATCTGTCCAACAAATGGTCACAGGGACTCACATTTCTATTACAGGGTTATGAAGTAAATGCCATTTTGGCTGCCTGACGCACTCATTGTTGGACCAGTCTATTAATTTGTACTTTCCTTCAAGCCTTTGTTGGTTAGTTCACACTTTACACTATTATTAAGGTCACAGCAACATTAGTTGCTGTTAGAAGGGAACATAGTACATTTTTTCCCCCACTTGTGATCATTTAATAGGAAATCGCTGTCAGCAGTGAAGGGTTTATGACAGTCAATTCTCATTACCTACTGGGGTTAGGTTCTTGGAAACCCCAGCTGATACAGAATCTGCAGGTATGGAGTCATTGATTGTAAAGAATCAATGTGGTTAGGGTGACGGGTATCTAACCAGGCAGCAGTGGAGATCCTCAGTGGAGATCTCCAGCAATGGAGATCTAGCAGAGGCAGCAGTGTGGTTTGCTGTGGTAGATAGCTTGTGAAGTTCTCTTTTGACATTCTGAAATTATCTGTACCCTGTTGAAGCTTCCTATGACCATTTTAAAGCTATCTACACTATTCACAGGCACCATTTTGAAGATGACTGTGGCATGCTGAAGGTCTCCGCTGCATTCTGAATGCAGCAAAGACCTTCAAAGTGGTGCCAATGGCTTTAAAATTGTGCAGAGTCCTTTTAAAATGGTGACTGTGAATCATTTCATGGATGCTGCTGATAGCTTCAGGGTGGCTGTGAATGCTGCAGAGACCGTCAGAAGGCCACAGATAGCTGAGCTGAGACTGCAAATGGAACAAGGAAAGTTGCACTCCTGTTCCTCACAGACAAGCGAATCTATGGGCATGTGGTATACATATAACTAGGATTGACTGTATGTCTGAGATCCAAACTTCATGTGGTGATGCAGTTGGGACTTTCTTTTTATTCTTGGATGAAGAGCTCAACTCAAAGGAAGAGAGTAAGTAACACATTGTCTTCATTATGTTTCCTGTCCCAAATTGTGTCCCTGAAGCAGCTAGTTGACTCTTACATTGTCATTATAGCCATTGAAACAGTTGCCTACCTGCTTTGGGAGTGTGAAAGGTCAAACACTCTCTGCCTCCACAGCATGACCAGAGGGTAAACTCAGGCAGTTTCACTCTCTGATGGGAATGGATCCTCAGACGGTGTCAGACAGGGCTCAATCCTATCCAACTTTCCTGTGCTGATCCAATAGGGCATTTGCTTCATCCTGTGCCAGTTCTTGTGCCAGATCCTAAATCTGCTCCTGGGCACCTTGGTGCAGTACCAAGCTGCTCAGATAATCTGTTTAGGTGGCGCAGATCTGAGTAGACCCACTGGGGCTGCTGCTGTGTTATCCAATAATGAATTCCCCTTGCCCCTAGTTGAGCCGCAGGCAGCTCCAATCCCACTATGAATATGAGGCAGGGCAGCTGGCCTGCCTGTTCCAGAGCGGATTAGAATTGCGCAGCCCATTGTCCCCAATCCAGACAAAACTAGCCAGAGTTCCATGCAAAACAGGACTAGATTTAATTGAGGAAATTTCTTGAGGATGCTCAATTTAAACTTCAAAAAAAATTATCCTTCCTTGAATGCTCTGAAGCTCAAACTGAAACCCAAGTTATTCAAAGCAAAAATGTGCTCATAGCTCATGTGTGTCACTATCTCTTTGTTATATCTTTAACTTCTAAAACATAGGATACTAAAGAATATTTTGCAATATATACAAGAATTGCTGCTTTTCCTAATAACTTCAGCAGCAGCATTCCTTGAGATATCCATTAAACCCCCTCCCCCTCCATCCTAAACCTCACTGCACAGGTGATATAACCCAGTCTAACTTCCCCAGCTGTTTACCTTTAGAAGAGGCTGCCTTGAGATTTGCTGTTTTCTTGTTAACATGTCATAGTTAATGATGGAAGATACAGGATCATCTTGATTCATGTGTTCTTTAAAAAATAAAATGCTTTTCAGGTTGTATGCTATAACAAGCATAGATGTGGTCCTCTGACTTTCTTGCTAACATAATCACAGGTCAGATGAGGCCTTGCTTGGCAGCAAGACCATAAGTACTGGCTGAGTTACAAAACAGAATTCAAGTGGGTAACATGGTCCACCCTTTACCTGAAGACAGTGGTGGAAAATAGATTCTAATGTATATAATGTAGTACTCCCATACAGTGCCTTTCTAATTAATTCCCAGGGGAAAGGAACAAAAATAATCAACATACATACGTACAAACACAGAGCCCAATCATATCCAACTTTCCAGCACTGATACATTTGTGCCAAGGGGCATGTGCTGCATCCTGTGGTGGTGGGGGATTACCCCAAGGAGGCTCCTTGAGGCCAAAACTTCCCTGTAGGATTCAGTGGGCACCATGTTGTTGCTACTACAACACCATGCAGGGAGTTAGCTAGGACTGGGACGTTAGTCACCTAATAAAACTCCATTGATGACCTCTATAACCTACTTGCCCTTGAGAAAAGCTTTAATCTGAGAGAGGTATTGACAACGTCAGTGTGGCTGACACCAGCCCACGTAACAGACCAGGAAGAAAACAATGGCATCCTTTTGATTTGTGCTCACAACTATTCATTGGTCAAGTTCATCCAGCTGACCATAGCCAAGGGAGATCCAAGGGGTTGGGCTGGTGTTTCTCACAGTGGAGCAGCCACCAGAGAATCCCAATTCCCCTGAACCCCATAAAAGGAGAGGACTGGATTGAGACAACGAGCACCTTGCTCCAGCATTTGCAGGGTTGACTGCACTTTGTTGAGACCGCACTTCTAGACCCAGAAAATGAACATGGAAACTGTAATTACATATGTAAGGGCCCAATCCTAACTACACCCCCACCACCAAAGTAGCTGTGCCAAAAGAGTACAAGCTGTATCCTGCAGTGGGAGGGCAGATGCGGGGGGCTGAGGGCCAGAACGTCAAGCTTCTAGCACCAGAATGCAGCAGTCCTGCCCCCTTATCTTGTTTGTTTCTCCATATGGACTCTTTAAACAAAGCAGGAAAGATGGACTGTCCTGACAGCAGAGGTAGACTAGAGGGAAGTGGTACGAAGTGGTCCCCTGTATGTGCATGCTACTACACATGTACCAGGAGTGGTTGCTTGGCCACAAAACTCCTCATTCACCATAGAGTCACACTGTCACAGCCCTTTGTCTTACCATGCATTCCCCAAATAAATACAGCCAACAACAAGTATGGGATTAAAATGGGCTACTTTATTGAATTACAACAAGAGCAACAAGGCAAAAACAGGGTAAACAATACCCATCGCAAGTGCGGAGTTCTAAGTGGGGGAAACGGCCCTAGCCGTCTACATCCCCCAAATTCATAGGGCATCCACCCGACTCCAGGCGTAGCTCAATTATTATTAAGCCCGCCTTTCACCATCGCCCGAAGAGGGTAAGTCAGCCGAACTGCTATGCCTTTATGTCATCCCTGCGAGGCCCCCAAGTTCAGACCAGGGGCTAGCCAGCCTGCCTCCCCGAGCCGGTCAAGCATCCAAAGAGCGGTTCTGGTTCACCCCTGTCCTTGCTGACTTAGATTGGACACTGAGAAGGTCTTCTGCCTACCCCCCCACACTTCTACAGCCACAAGGGGAGGTGTCAGCCGCCCCCCACGGACCCCCCAGGGGACACCCGCCGCCGAAAATGCGCGGGGTGTGTGAGCCTGAAGGCCCCCCAGCATGCGGCAGGGAGAGTGCACGATGCAGCCCCCCACCGCCGCCGCTCGCAGGGGGCATGAGCCCGCCGCTTTGAACATGGCGAAGCAAAGCGCACAGCGACCGCCCACCCACCGGCTAGGCAGAGCGCGCAGCGCTGACTAGAGAGGCTGCCCACTGCTGCTGGTGATGGGAGCTTGTCAGCGCGGCAACCCGCGCCCCAAGTCCCGTCATGGGGCAGTCTCTCTCCTGTTCCTGGGAAGCATCTGAATTTGGTCGCTTCCAGGAACAGACTGAGCTAGATCTAGCGCCTGCGCACTAGATCTAGCCAGTTGTCCCGCCCCCTCAGGTGAACCAGCCAATCAGGGGGGCAGGCATGGCAATCTTTGCTAGCCTGCCATACAGGCACGCTAGCAGCCCTTCCTGAAGTCTAAAAACTGTAATGTGAAGTTTCAAATCAAAGGGACTTTCAACCTGAACATGAATGCGGTGTTGGTCATGTCATTCAATGGAACCATGACTTTGAATAATTACAGGGTGTTGCCAGACATGGGGTAGTTGTGCACCATTTAAATTGTTCATTGTAATCAAAGGAAAGTTCATTGGAGTGAAAATGGATTTTAAGTAGCTAAATACCATTGCTAAACACAAGTATCCAGCAAGTGAATAAATAAATAAATTTAAGAAGAAAAATTCTGATTTGAAGTTTTACATTTCTTGACTGGTTATTATTATCCTCCTCATTGTTTGCTGTGATGTGCTGGGCATTTGAAGGTGGAATCACACTCCCACTATAACTGAACTCATCTCATTTAAATGCATATATATGACTCTCTCTGTGACCCCATTTTCAGTTTGGGGGAGCGAAAGCACTTCGGCATCATTCATTTGTGTATCCTTACAACAGCCTGGTAATGTAGGCTGATACATGACAAAGACCAGTGACACAAAAGTTGAACTGCAGACATTTGATCTTGTATTTTAAGCCACAACATTATCTCAGGTCTTAACTTGGAGAAGACAGAGAACAATATAATGTTCAAAAGCTATCAGGGCCCTATGAACACATGATGCTTATATAAAATATACATTAATGTATGTGAGAGAACAGTAGAAATATTGCTGTACCAGATGACATAGAAGTGTTACTCTTTTATATGCAACAATTTGTGTGTGTTTTCATTGTCCAGTCTTCTTCACAACTATGTTGAATAAAGCCCTCTTCACTTCTTGGCTACGAAAGCTGTAAATGATGGGGTTTAACATGGGAGTCAGAATCAAGTAGACAACAGAAGGGAGCATCTCTTGATCCTGAAAGTCTTCTGTGGTGTTTCTCAGGTATCTAAAGAAAACTGTTCCATAACATATAATGACAACAGTCAGATGAGATGTACAAGTGGAGAAGGCTTTACGCTTCCCTTCCGTGGATTTGATCCTTAAGACAGCAGAGATGATGCGAATGTAGGAAGCCAACGTTAGCAGTAGAGCCCCCATACCTACTAGTGGGCCGGTGGTTAAAATCACCACATGGTTTGCAAACGTGCTGCTGCAGGAGAGCTTGAACAATTGTGGAGGCTCACAGCAAAAGTGGTGGACTAAGTTAGGGCCACAGAAGTGTAAAGTAATCAATGGGATAGTATTGATTAGTGAGAAGAGGAAGCCGATCAATAACGCGCCACACATCAGGGTACAACAGATCCGCTTATTCATCATGACCATATAATGCAAGGGATGGCAGATGGCTACGTATCGATCGTAGGCCATGACAGAAATAAGGACACCTTCTCCCACACAAACAGTTGTGACAATGAAGACTTGTGCAAAACAACTTTGCACTGAGATGGCCTTTCTTTCTCTCAGGAAGTTCTCCAGCATCTTAGGAACCGTGGCAGAGGAAAAAGCAACATCAAGGACAGCTAAATAAGAAAGGAGGGTATACATGGGAGTGTGAAGATGAGGGTCAACTCTTATTGCTGTCAAGATAGCCAAGTTGCCAAACAAGGTCATCAAATAAATCAATAGGAACACTACAAACAGTAATATCTGGAGTTTGGGGTCACTGGAGAGTCCTAGGAGGATGAATTCAGTCACCCCGGTTTGATTATCCATTGAGCACAAAGGTGTTCCTCACTGAACAAAGAGATAGTAGAAGAGAATGAGAAAACATGCTGCATTTGCAGAGTACTTTGTAAGATTAAGGGCCCAATCCTAACCAACTTTCCAGTGCTGATACATCTGTGCCAGCAAGGGGTGTGTTTCATCCTGCAGTGGTGGGGGTGGTCATGGAGGCCTCCTCAAGGTGAGGGAATGTTTGTTCCATTATCTTGGGACTGCACTGAAGTTGCATCAGCACTGGAAAAGGATAGGAGTAGTTAGGACTGGGCCCTAAGTACCATTACAAGACATGTGCATGATCCCATAATAAATCATACAGCCAATCCTATCCCATAATGAACCATACAGCCCAGGGGTGTCCAACGTTTTTGGCAGGAGAGCCACATCATCTGTCTGACACTGTGTCAGGGGCTGGGGGGAAAAAGAATTGACATTTAAAATTTGAATAAATTTACATAAGTTTACATAAATGAATATATTAAAGGTGAACTTATATGAACGAATGAAGGTCTTGCAATAGCTCAAGGCCTATAAAAGGCCTTGCACAAAGGCCTTCCTTTGTTGCTGCTACTGTATCACAGATGTGAAACAGCAAGCAGTGGAGGGAGCCCTCATCCCACACTCACGCTAGAGGTCAAACAGCCGCCCTCATGCTGAGAGCAGTTGCGTTGGGCCAGTGCGGGCTCCAACAAATCTCCAGAGGGCCAAGGCTCATTGGAAACTGGAGACTCCTTGAGGGCCGCATTGGGAGTCCTCGAGGGCCACAAGTGGCCCCAGGGCTAGTGTTTGGGCATCCCTGATACAGCCCAATCCTATCCTCTGCTGCTCCACAGCATGCAGCCACCCTAATGGAATGTGTGCTGTACACTATGGGAGGGGGTGACTAGGAGGTCAACCAGAGCTAAGTAAAACAACAACAGCAACAACAACTTGTTTACTTACCTCTCTGTAGGCATTCTGGTTGCCTATGGGTCTCCTCAATCCTACTCAGTCAGCCCAGATCAAGGAGAGGAATGGGGTGGGCCCAGGCTGGGAAAGGGGGAGAGGATCCCCATGCAAATTGCATCCACCAGGATCCATCCCCCCTTCCCCCTTTCACCCCTGCCTTACTCCTTCCCCAACCTGATCCTCACCTGAACTACCCAAGGCCCACTCCTGCCACCACCTTACCTACTCCAGTGTGGTCTGGTTGGGCTGGTGAGCATGCAATTCACGCTAGCACCTCTGGAGTTCCAGATGATGGCACACCATTTGTCCCATTATAAATGGATTTACAGCAGTGGTCCACCAGATCTATTGCCATAAATTGTGGATAGGATTGAGCTGATAGTCATCTAGAAGTAAGCTTCTACTTTTATATCTTTATCCAAACAAAGAATCCTACATTGCTTTGGATGATCCTACAGGTGAATTCATGCCAAGCAGCTGCATAGAGGAAGAAACAGGTGCTTGCTTCCCCTTTTTCCCCTCTACACATGTGCACAAAGGCACATAGACTGATGCTTTCTGCTAACCTGTCCAACAAATTGTCATAGGGACCCACATTACTATTACAGGGTTATAAACTGTGTACCATTTTGGCTGCCTGATGCATTCAGTGTTGAACCAGACCATTCACTTTGACTTTCTTTCTAGGCTTTTTAGATTATCTTAACAAAAATTAAGGGTCATAACAACATTAAGATTGTTAGAAGAGGACATGGTAAGTTTTTACACTTGTGGTAGTTTAATAGGAGATCGCTGTCAGCAGTGAAGGCTTTATGACATTTGTCTGTGGGACCCAAACCTCATGTGGTGATGTAACTTGGGTTCTTTTTTTTTAACTTTTATTTTGAATGAGGAACTCAGCTTAGAGGAAGAGGGTGAGTAATACTTTATCTTCATTCTGTTGCTTGTCAAAAAAATCCAAATCTAGATAAAATTAGCCATTTCTTAGTCCCATGCAAAACAGAACCAGATTTAGTTGATCCTAGGACCCAATCCTAAACAACTTTCCAGCCACAATGCAGCCCCATGGGAAGGGAACAAACATTCCTTTTCTTGAAGAGGTCTCCATGACTGCCCCCCACCCCACAAGTCACAGAGCATGCCCCTTTGGGATGGCTGCATCAGTGCTGGAAAGCTGGGTAGGATTGAGCCCGAAATTTCTTTATAGCTTGAAATATAGCCGACATCAAACTCTCATTTTGCTATGTTTTTTCTCCTTCCTCGAAAGCTCTGAAGCCACAATCTGAAACCATAGTTATTCAGGGCAAAGATCTGCTCATAGCTACTGTCACTATCTGTGTTAGGTCTTTAATTTAGAAAAATGTAGGATACATAAGAATAATTTTGCAATTATGTACAAGAGCTGCCTCTCTTCCTAATGGACCTCAGCAGCACCTTTCCTTGAGACAATCATTAACTGACTTTTGTGCCATGGCAGGATCCTGCCGCCTGCCTGGGGGGGGGGGTCTACAGGTGGTCCGGGGTCAATTCAGACGCTCCCCTTACCCTGCTTCGGCAGCAACCACAGGGACCGGTGGCTGTCTTGGCAAAGCCTGTTTATTCGAGTCAAATGCTTAACATTCATCAGGTTCCAGTTCCTTCACAGGGACCTGAGCCTTGCTCACAGGTAAGGTACAAACCCCACGGGTAGGGCATACAAATGTCCATAGTCCACAACAGGTCCACAATCTCCAGGTAAGAAATTGGGGCTTCAGCAGGATCTTTGACGTTGCTACCAAGGGTTTACAGGGCACCTCTGGAGCTACTTGGGGGCTAGCCCCCCAGATGGCTGCCATGTGGTGTTGATAGTACCCCAGCCCGGGTTGCCTGCTTTGCTGTTTTGGTCTGCCCGGTTTTTCCCACTGCCCAGGTGCTGTGATGCCTCTCAGGGCTCCCAGGTGGTTCCACTCACCCTCAGTCCTCTAGGCAGCCCTTCCTTGAGGATCCCTCTCCGGCTGAGGGTCTGGGTCAACCTTCAAAACGGAGGGGCAACTCCCAACCCTCCAAGGCAAGGGTCCAGTAATGATAAGGTAATGGGTTTACCTAGGCACTCCTCAACCACTCTCGTGGAACCCAAGCACCAGGAACAGCAAACTTTCCCTCTGCTTGCTGGGCTTCTCTTGAACCCAGCAGCCACCCCAGCTGTGTCCACCCCTTCCAGCCATGAGATCTTTGGGTCTACTCCCGAGGAAGTCCCCTGCCTGTGGGCTGTATCCAGGTAGTACTCACATGGCTTCCCTACTCCTGAGGAGTCCTTTACTCCTGAGGATCCCCTTGCTCTCAAGTATGGCTGCATCGCCAGGGCCCGATCCTGGTGACACCAACCAATTCTAAATCTTGCTGCACAGGTAGGAGAACCCCATCCTGCATCATTTACCTTTAGAAGATGCTGCCTTACGATTTGCTCTTTCCTTGTAGCATGTCATCATTACGAGGGAAGGTGGAGGAGCTTGGTCTTGCCTTGCAGCAAGACCATATGTCCTAGCTGAATTACAAACAGAATTCAAGGAGGCAACATGGTTCTGCCTCTTACCTGAAGACAGCGGTCGAAAACGTATTCAGTTTCTAATGTATATAGCGTAGTACTCTTGTTCTAATTAATTCCCAGGGGAAAGGCACAAAAAGGAGCTACACACACAGTCTTTGTAAGTTACACAGGCAAAAAAATCTCAGGAAGAACATTTTAATTTGCTATCAGTGGTTCCTAAGAAAAATGTGTGAATTAAAAAAAAAAAATGATTGAAGTGTTTAATCTAAAACACCTAGTGGTACATGTAACACTGGTGTTACAACTGAGGTCCAAATCCTACTCGGTCTCCCAAGACAACCAGTTAAGTCTACACCACCCAACAAAGAAGGTGCATCAAGTGGAGGCCATACTGCTTGCATTGTGCACTAAGAAGTAAGACTTCCAGCCCTAAATATCTAGCCCACCTCTCATCAGCTGGTCCAAAGACACGGTCCCTCACCAAAGGCTACTGAAAAAACTCCACAGTCAGGGAATTAGAGGACAGGTCCTCTCATGGATTGAGAACTGGTTGGAGGCCAGGAAGCAGAGAGTGGGTGTCAATGGGCAATTTTCACAATGGAGAGAGGTGAAAAGCGGTGTGCCCCAAGGATCTGTCCTGGGACCGGTGCTTTTCAACCTCTTCATCAATGACCTGGAGACAGGGTTGAGCAGTGAAGTTGCAAAGTTTGCGGACGACACCAAACTTTTCTGAGTGGTGAAGACTAGAAGTGATTGTGAGGAGCTCCAGAAGGATCTCTCCAGACTGGCAGAATGGGCAGCAAAATGGCAGATGCGCTTCAGTGTCAGTAAGTGTAAAGTCATGCACATTGGGGCAAAAAATCAAAACTTTAGATATAGGCTGATGGGTTCTGAGCTGTCTGTGACAGATCAGGAGAGAGAGCTTGGGGTGGTGGTGGACAGGTAGATGAAAGTGTCGACCCAGTGTGCGGTGGCAGTAAAGAAGGCCAATTCTATGCCTGGGATCATTAGGAAAGCTATTGAGAACAAAATGGCTAATATTATAATGCCATTGTACAAATCGATGGTAAGGCCACACCTGGAGTATTGTGTCCAGTTCTGGTCGCCGCATCTCAAAAAAGACATAGTGGAAATGGAAAAGGTGCAAAAGAGAGCGACTAAGATGATTACGGGGCTGGGGCACCTTCCTTATGAGGAAAGGCTACGGAGTTTGGGCCTCTTCAGCCTAGAAAAGAGACGCCTGAGGGGGGACATGATTGAGACATACAAAATTATGCAGGGGATGGACAGAGTGGATAGGGAGATGCTCTCACATAACACCAGAACCAGGGGACAGCCACTCAAATTGAGTGTTGGGAGAGTTAGAACAGACAAAAGAAAATATTTCTTTACTCAGCGTGTGGTTGATCTGTGGAACTCCTTGCTATAGGATATGGTGATGGGGATTGGCTTGGACGCCTTTAAAAGGGTATTGGACAAGTTTCTGGAGGAAAAATCCATTACGGGGTACAAGCCATGATGTGTATGTGCAACCTCCTGATTTTAGAAATGGGCTATGTCAGAAGGCCAGATGCAAGGGAGGGCACCAAGATGCAGGTCTCTTGTTATCTGGTGTGCTCCCTGGGGCATTTGGTGGGCTGCTGTGAGATACATGACTAGATGGGCCTATGGCCTGATCCAGTGGGGCTGTTCTTATGTTCTTATGTAAAGAAGGCAGCAGATGTAGGTTCCAGCGTGCAGATGTTCAAGCCCACTATCTGTGGGCTTTTTACAATGATCCTTATAGTATATAACACCATAACTCTGCAGTTTCGTCCTCCAAAGGAAGCGCATTGGAGCATTTGCAAGAGACTGAATTAATGGTTTGCAAAGGTTCGACTTGTGGGGGGGGGGCATAAACAAAAGTTTGACTCAGTTTCAGATTGAACACTGGGGTGCTTGAGACATGCATGTGCACCCACTTAGAGCCCAATCCTGGGCTCAGTGCTGCGGCTTTGTGCTGCTGCGCACTGTTGCAAACGTGCCATAAGGCATATTTGAGAGCCTCACTGTGAGGCTACCACCTGTGCTAGCCCAGTGCTGGCTGGTGCTAGCGCTGATCTAGCGTGGGGTGTGAGCCCAGCCTCTGTGGCTTGGCAGTCTCGTGGACCGCCGAGCCACGGCACACTAAGCAGGGCGGGGAGGGGGGCAGGGAGGAGGCGTTCCGGGGAGCGGTGAGGCTGGCGGGGGTGGAGAGAGGGCAGGGCGAGGCATCATGGGGAGGCAGGGGTGGGGATGGGGTGGGCGGGAGGCATGCCGGGGGAGGGAGGGAGGTGGGTCCAAGGTGCTCGTGGAGGGCTTAGCGCCCTACATGAGTGCCTTTACTTAACCGGCAACCTTGCCCATGAGAAGGGGATGAAAGTTCCCTTCTCCTGAGGGGCCACCTGCGGTAGCCCAGGGTGCACAGGATCTGGCAGCAGCCATTCTTGGTGCTGCTGAGGCTGGGCAGCTCAGGATTGGGCTGCCCATTGTGTGCATAGTTCAAGTCAGCCCTGTGGTGTCATCATTCCACAACAGTGTGGGAATCTCCTGAGCTTGTGCTGTTAGACAACAAGGCAGCTCACATTTTAAACTTCATTTCAGCATGTGTGTGTACCTGGTTACACAATTTTAAATATTTTAAATGGTTTTCCGTGGTCTTTATTTTAATATTGTATCCTGATGTTTTTATTTCTATGTGTTTATGTCTTGTTATACAACACTCTGGGTTTTTAGAAAAGCAGTCTAGAAATCCTTTAAATAAATAAATAAATAAATTTGTGCCCGAGTACAGTTATTCACATGCCCCATTCAAAGTAGGTACAATCCATGTGCAGTATACATAGATTTATGCTGTGTAAAAAATGTACCCAGGTACAGCCATTCACAATGAATATGTGTCTGGGCAGAGCCGAACTTATAACCAGCCCCAAACAGCATGAGATTGGCTTTTACTCTCATATCTAGCAAGGTTCTGTCAAACAAGGAATTCCATGTATTCCACAGAATTTCATCTGAAGCGGAAGTCACCTCTACACTATATAGATTTGTAATTAAACTTTTAATGCCAATAAAGTTCTCTAAATCTAAAAATCTAATGAAACTTATTATCCCATTTTAGAAGAAATCATGGTCATGTTGTGCAATGAACTTGGGAACAAAACTCAGTTCTGACCCTCTCTGAGAACACTCCATTTTATACATAGTTGGTTTTTTTTTTTCCCTATAAAACAACCAATAGATGGCAGCAGATGACAGGGGATAAAGAAGATTATATATTAAGCAGCACAAAGTTACTTTGAGGAGAAAGGAATATGTAATTAAAAAAAAGGTAAGAGGACAAAATAAAGGTCACAGTCACTAAGTTGGGGGAATTTACCTCCCCTTGAATTATGGCTTTCAGTGGGAACACTTTGGCCCCATCCCCACCTTTCAGAAGACAAGGCAGAGAAAAGCACACAGCAGAACAGAGATGCAGCAGGGGCGCGGTTGGTAGGATCGGGCCCAGGAGCTGGGCGGGATAAGTGGAGCAGATGTGCAATGTATTCAACCCCCCCTTCCTGGACCTGATCTGCTGCATGGGTCAGTGGACTTCCACCAGCAATATTAATGTCACAGATCCAAGTTGACACATTGCAGCTGCTGATGCTTACCCTGGGGCAAAGGGACAAATTTTCCCTTACCCCAAGGAGACCTCCAGCAGCCACAAATCTCCCGCAAGATATAGCAGAAGTTGCTTCATCACCGAGCAGGGATTTAGGTAAGGTTGGGCTGTCAGTGGTTCTAGACCAGGGGTGCCCAAACCCCAGCCCTGGGGCCACTTGCGTCCCTTGAGGACATCCAATCCGGCCCTCTGGGAGTCCCCAGTCTCCAGTGAGCTCTGGCCCTCCGGAGACTTTCTGGAGCCTGCACTGGCCCGATGCAACTGCTCTCAGCGTGACGGCCAACTGTTCGACCTCTCGTGTGAGCTGTGGCACAAAGACTCCCTCCACTACTAGTTGTTTCACATCTGTGATGCAGCAGTGGCAACAAAGTGAAGACCAGCCTTGCTTTGTGCAAGAACTTTTATAGGCCATGAGCTATTGCAAGATCTTCATTCATTCATATAAGTTCCATCTTTAATGTACTCATTTATGTAAATTTATTCAAATTTGAAATATAAATTAACTCTTTTTTCCCAACACAGTGTCAGAGAGATGATGTGGCCCTCCTACCAAAAAGTTTGGACACCCCTATTCTAGAATATATGCAGCTTTAATGGGTGAAGTATTGGTAAGTGGGGGGGGGGAATCAAAGAGCGCTATAAAGTTAAACTAATCAAACTGTTTTCACAAAGATAAATGTGCTGGGAAAAACATGCCCCAAGATGCTATAATAATAGAGGACTCAATCCTATAATTAAGCTAAATTATAGTTTGCATTGTCATTGAGATTGGAAGGAAACAAGGTGTAACGTTGCCACAAACACCTGCATGGCAGGGGAGGTGTGTTAATTTGTCAGGGATCTGTTGCATTAGCTTAGCACAAGACTGACAGTAACAATTTAAGTCCCCGGTTCTGTTTGTCTAAAGCACGTCCTGCCAGCAACAGTCTCATATGTCTGCATGCAAATCTTCTCCTTTCCCTCATTTCCTTCTTCACCGAGGGGATTCAGATGACGTTGGGAATTTATTAAGGGGGGGAAATGATTACTTTGCTATATGAGCAGTTCACAATTCAGTTCACAGGGGCCCAGCAGAGAATCAAAACAAGGGAGAAATGAATGCATGGCTGGGGACAGGTAGTTGAAAGGATCACACCTGCTGACCCTGTCCCTGACCTCTATACCAGGGGTGCTCAAACTTTCAACTTTAGGGATGCTGGACCTTTAACAAGTGTATAGAAGCGAGAATTGCAGCAGGTGCAACTTGTCATCCCACAGATGACAAGCTGCACCTGCTGAAATTCTCTCTTCTATACACTTGTTAAAGTGCAATTCCAGGGAGGCAAATGTTGACTCATGTGTTCAATTTCAGAGCGTCAAATTATTGTATGTATATTGTATATAAAGGTTTCTGTCCTAAATGTATATTTACATTTATATGTATATTGCATAAAGGCAGGAGGTCTGGCTCAGTTGGTCGAGCTGCCGCCTTGTATGCCTGAAGATCTGAGGCTGCCAGTTCAAAACAACCGGAAGTACCCAAGAACTGATGACACGCTGATATACTGATGAGCTGACCCTCGGTGGCAGAGAGGAGTTGCTGTCAAGTGGAGCGAGGAGGCGAAGGGCCAGAGAGAGGCCAGACCGGGAAGGAATCCAGCTGGAAGGAGGAGTTCTAGGAAAGACTAGAACTATTCAATTGTAAAAATCCCTATGGGGGTTTAGAACAGCCTGCCTATGTAAACCGCCTTGGATTAAAATCCAAGAATTAAAATTGGATTTTAATTTCTTGGATTAAAATCCAGAAATCTGACAACCAAAGAAAGGCGGTATATAAATACCTGTATAAATAAATATAAAAAAAGATTCCTGTTCTAAACATAAGCAGAACGAGACTACAGAGGACCATATACCAACAGCAACAGCAACACATGATTTGCATAGGTAAAGAAAATTACAGCAAAATTGGTTCCCTGTCTCAAAGGGGCTCACAATGTGAAATAAATACTACACAGCTGCTCTCCTGCTAAATATTAGAGAATGACCACTTTCCCTAGTTAGCAGGGATTAATGCTGGGCAGCTCAATCCTAACTCGCATTGGAACAGGCAGGCCTGGTGGCCTGCCCCCTATCTAGTGCAGGGTTGGGGCTGCCTGAGGATCAGCCCAGGACAAGGGGAATACATTCCTCTTACCCCAGGTAACGTAGCAGCAGCCCCAATGGGGCTAATTGAATCTGCACCAACTTCAGTTGCCCAGAAGCAGGGTTAGGGCCGGATTCTGGCTCCACCCTCCACCCAGTTCTGGGCTGCCCATGTGCCCACCTGTCCTCCCCTGCCCCAGAATGCCCCTGTTTTCCCTCTCCCCTCCCCAAATCTATCTTAGGGTGCAATCCTAACTGTCCCTTGAGCTGACGCAAGTTCTTTTTGGCCCCACTAGCCCGGTGGAGAGGTGAGTCCATGCTGGCCAAGTCCATGCTTGCACAGAGCCGAGGGTCCATTTGGATTGTGTCCTAAAATAGATAGATAGATAGATAGATAGATAGATAGATAGATAGATAGATAGATAGATAGATACGCACTCTTACTATGGAAAAAGGGGCTGCAGTGGGGGGGTGAACTTCTTGTTGAGGGTCATTGCAGCCTATCTACATAGTGGCCTATCTATGTGTATGTGATGTCCATCCCCCAAGGTGGCGGGGCCCTCTCAGTGTAGGTGGGATGGCCAGCTGACGTACCCTTGAGCGGAAGGATATGCTGAGTCTGGAAAAGTGGTTTAGAGGGTTGGTTTAATCATGTCAAGTACTTTACGTTCATTGGGGCCCTGTTGCTTCACAGGGCCCACATGCCCAGTCTTTGGCAGTCCATCACAGTGCTTAGAATGAATTACGCCAGGAGTACAGAGCCAATAAGGTGGGAGCAGCATCCAGTGTGGGGTCTGTTTCCTGTTGGCTCAAGTGGGTAGCTTGTAGGTGCTCTCCTCTGGCGGGTCCCTGTGGCATCACCTGATGCAGCCTGCTGGTGTGGTGGGCCAGAGTTCCCCCGGGCAGCTTGTCCAGGGGCTGCTGGAGGACCAAGGAGACTGGTCAGCACTTGGGATCCCTGGGTCCCATCCAGGCAGGAGGACCAGTGGCCCACTGAGGAGTCCCAGTTGGAGAGGGCAGGCAGGTCCCGGTGGCCTCCCAAGGTCTGCAGCCCCCTGCCTTCCCCAGGGAGTGCTTTCACCTGGGTGAAGAGGCAGGTTGCCCCAACTGGGGATGCTCTTGGCCCCTCAGGGCTGGGGACAGGCAGAAGTAAGGCTACGGGGTCACTATTGCTTCCCCGGGCAGGAGCCAAAGGAGGAGCAACCTCTTCCTCTGGCTGCCACGCCCCTTATGAGCCCAGCAGTAGGCCTGGCCGGCTCCACTCAGCCATGTGAATGGTCTGAGATCTTGCAAGATCTCAGGCCTTACTCCTGGGGAGGCTCTCAGACTGGGGACCAGGCCTGAGCAGTACTCACTGCTGGAGACCCCTACTCCTGAGCATACCCCTGCTCTTGAGGAGACCTGCTTCCCTGGGGCCGGGTGATAGTGTACCACCATATTCAATATGTAGACACTGTAGACAGATTCAGCAAGCGGATCCCATAAACCCTCTGGCACATATACCCATGTTCTTTCCTACAAATGTTCACGCATTCCTTTCTTCTCTGCTGGAATTTCTGCACAATGCAAGTGACTATGTCAATTCAAAGCTGGCATTGAGATGCACACAACTCACTTCCCTTCCCCCATTGACGTAGCCGCACCACCAGAGCATGTTCCACATCCTACAGGGATGTTTCAGGTTCTGGAGGTCTCCTCTGGGTAAGGGAACATTTGGTTCCTTACCTGGCTCTTTCTCTATCTGCCATTCTGAACTGTGTACAATCTTTCAGGACAGGCATAAAGGACCTTGCAGTGCCAGTGCATAGTTCTGGCAGCACAAAAGGCCCCATTTGTATGGGGCCAAACACATGGATTGAGCTACAAGCTGAGTACAAAGGGAAGAACACATGACTCTGTTATCACATGGCAAGCTCAGAACCAAATCAAACATGCAAAAACACTGTACAGTTGAGCCATTCCTGGACCTTATTCTTTGGGACATTAAATGGGATTTGACATACTGAATGACATCTTTTTTTAAAACCCCTCTTTACACAATGGGAACCTTATACATAATGGGGAAAGCTTGGCTAAAAGCTTTTACCTTGATACACTTGCTTTCAATATGCAGTGAATTTTGACCTAAATTAGCTAAGATGCTTCTGCCCTTATGTCCTTAAGATCTCATTCCCCATGTCTCTACAACCCAGTTCAGCCACTTATCTGGGCAGGAATGGTCTTTCACAAGATGTACTGTTCCACCACGCACCGAAAGGTTCATTTTGTGTAACCCCCCCCCTACTCCGCGAAAGGCTGAAAATCAGGCTTGTCCATTAAGGACCTAGAACAGGGGTTCCCAAAGTCTACATCACAACACCCTAGGGCATCACAATGAGCACACATGGGCATTGTGGGCTGCCCAGCAGTGAGTACATGGCATGACTGCAAAGACAGCAGAACAGAGTCTGAGTGGGCTCTACGTGCAAGGTTTCCGCTGCTGGAAGGGCCCTCCTGTCTTTCCTGAGCCTTTTATTACTGTTTTCATGGTTGCCCCATGGTCTCCAACATGGAACTAATTGGCGATGACATCATCACATCATGTATCATTGCCACCTACATCCAGGTTCCCAGTGCTGCATTTGCAGCATGGAGGGTGTCATGATAGAGGTATGTTTGGAAGTACTGGCCTAGAAAGTTGAATATGGACTGCTACTATGCAAGCTTAAAAGGTGCAGTTCTCTAGAGAGCCAGAAAATGTGAGGCAGTAACAGGCCCCAGAATTCCCCACAGAAGGGACTTCTGGCAAAACTGGAGGTTGTGTCCACAAACCAGAAATTGCTTCCAGCAGCTTCTGTGGGACATTCTGAGGCCTGTAGAGGCCAATAGAGTGGGTTGCATGGCTGGCATGACCTGGAAGCAATCTTTGGGGCCTCCCAGTAAGGCATTGCAATACTACAGGTAGCATTGTGTCAGACCCAGTGCACATGGGCTCATGACCTATCAGTGGGTCACAATTTATTTATTTATTTATTTATTTATTTATTTATTTATTTATTTATTAGATTTGTATTCATTCTTTCTCCCTGAAGGTCACCCAAGGCGGCTAACAATCAATTTAAAACACAAAGGGTGCAATCCTAACCCCTTATGTCAGTGCTTTCCAGCACTGGCATAGCGGTACCAATGGGACGTGTGCTGCATCCTACAGTTGGGTGTCACTCTCAGAGGCCTCCTCAAAGTAAGGGAATGTTTGTTCCCTGACCTCAGAGCTTCATTGCCCTTATGTCAGTGCTGGAAAACACTGACATAAGGGCTTAGGGTTGCGCCCAAAGTAAGATACAAATAAACATTAAAAAATAAAAAAACAATTAAAAAACAATTAAAAACAGTTAAAAGAAGATAAAATACATAGCAGCAGATTAAAAGCACACAGTAAAAGACATGATTTATAAAAGCTACCCTTATAAGGCCTCGAAAGCGTTCCTGAATAAAAAAGTCTTCAGGCCCCGCCGGATCGTTAATAATGAGGAAGCTGTCCTCAGTTCAAAGGGGAGGGAATTCCATAGTGCAGGTGCCACCACCGAAAAGGCCCTGTTTCTGGCCTCCATCCCCTTCACCACTCTCAATGATGGCACAACCAACAGGGCCCCTTCTGATGACCTCAGAGAATGGACTATATGGAAGAAGGCTGTCTCTCAAATACACTGGTCCCAAGCCGTTTAGGGCTTTAATGGTCATAACCAGCACCTTGAATTCAGCCCGGAAATTAATGGGCAGCCAGTGCAGCCACCGGAGCAGCGGTGTGACAGAATCAAACCGCCAACCCCCAGCAACTACCCTATATATTGTATTGGCAACCTTCAGTCTCGAAAGACTATGGTATCGCGCTCTGAAAGGTGGTTCTGGCACAGCGTCTAGTGTGGCTGAAAAGGCCAATCCGGGAGTGACAATCCCTTCCACACCGGGAGCAAGTGCAGTCTGTCCCTGGTCTGTCTCCCTGGCTATGGGCCTTCCTTCTTTGCCTCTTAGCCTCAGACTGTTGGCAAAGTGTCTCTTCAAACTGGGAAAGGCCATGCTGCACAGCCTGCCTCCAAGCAGGCCGCTCAGAGGCCAGGGTTTCCCACTTGTTGAGGTCCATCCCTAAGGCCTTCAGACCCCTCTTGCAGATGTCCTTGTATCGCAGCTGTGGTCTACCTGTAGGGCGCTTTCCTTGCACGAGTTCTCCATAGAGGAGATCCTTTGGGATCCGGCCATCATCCATTCTCACGACATGACCAAGCCAACGCAGGCGTCTCTGTTTCAGCAGTGAATACATGCTAGGGATTCCAGCACGTTCCAGGACTGTGTTGTTTGGAACTTTGTCCTGCCAGGTGATGCCGAGGATGCGTCGGAGGCAGCGCATGTGGAAAGCGCTCAGTTTCCTCTCCTGTCATGAGCGGAGAGTCCATGACTCGCTGCAGTACAGAAGTGTACTCAGGACGCAAGCTCTGTAGACCTGGATCTTGGTATGTTCCGTCAGCTTCTTGTTGGACCAGACTCTCTTTGTGAGTCTGGAAAACGTGGTAGCTGCTTTACCGATGTGCTTGTTTAGCTCGGTATCGAGAGAATGAGTGTCGGAGATCGTTGAGCCAAGGTACACAAAGTCATGGACAACCTCCAGTTCATGCTCAGAGATTGTAATGCAGGGAGGTGAGTCCACATCCTGAACCATGACCTGTGTTTTCTTCAGGTTGATTGTCAGTCCAAAATCTTGGCAGGCCTTGCTAAAACGATCCATGAGCTGCTGGAGATCTTTGGCAGAGTGGGTAGTGACAGCTGCATCGTCGGCAAAGAGGAAGTCACGCAGACATTTCAGCTGGACTTTGGATTTTGCTCTCAGTCTGGAGAGGTTGAAGAGCTTTCCGTCTGATCTGGTCCGGAGATAGATGCCTTCTGTTGCAGTTCCAAAGGCCTGCTTCAGCAGGACAGCGAAGAAAATCCCAAACAAGGTTGGTGCAAGAACACAGCCCTGCTTCACTCCGCTTCGGATGTCAAAAGGGTCTGATGTGGAGCCATCGAAGACAACAGTGCCCTTCATGTCCTTGTGGAAAGATCTGATGATGCTGAGGAGCCTGGGTGGACATCCAATCTTGGGGAGAATCTTGAAGAGGCCGTCTCTGCTGACCAGGTCGAAAGCCTTTGTGAGATCTATGAAGGCTATAAAGAGTGGCTGTCGTTGTTCCCTGCATTTCTCCTGCAGTTGTCTAAGGGAGAATACCATATCAGTGGTGGACCTGTTGGCTCGGAATCCACACTGCGATTCTGGATAGACGCTCTCTGCAAGTACCTGGAGCCTCTTTAGTACAACTCGGGCAAACAGCTTTCCTACAATGCTAAGGAGAGAGATGCCGCGGTAGTTGTTGCAGTCACCCCTGTCACCTTTGTTCTTGTACAGCGTGATGATGTTTGCATCCCTCATGTCTTGAGGTACTCCACCTTCTCTCCAGCAACTACCCAAGCCGCTGCATTCTGCACTAGCTGTAGCTTCTGGACCGTCTTCAGGGGCAGCCCCGCGTAGAGCGCGTTACAATAATCTAATCTTGATGTCACCATGGCATGGACCACCGTGGCCAGATCTGCCCTAGACAGGTACAGCTGCAGCTGGCGCACCAACTGAAGCTGGGCAAAGGCACTCCTGGCCACAGCAGACACCTGGACATCCAGGAGGAGCTGTGAGCCCAGGAGAACCCCAAGCTGTAGTTTGGGAAATGCTGCTTGAGTGTTTGTTTTGCAGGTTTTCCACAATGAAGTATGTATTAATTTGTTTCCACACTGTCCAACGAACACTCGAGACAACAAATACGGGAGAAAGGGCCACTATTTCACGTTAGCAAGAGAAGAGGAGGCTGAGACCTGCAGCATCCGAGGCAGCAAAAGCCCCCTGTGGTGCAGAGGCAGGACCTCTGGGTGGTACCAGAAAACTCTGCCCCCAGGCGGGCATGCACCCGACTCCAAGTCGCGCCCCGCTGCTGGGCGGCACGTCTCATCCATGTCTGTCCCTTAAGGGGAAGGCAGCCAGACCGCGGACTGCACCACCTCGAGCTGCTGAGCCTCTGAGGTGTGCCCCGCAGTCCCGGCCAGGGCCCCGTCTACGTCCTCGTGCCGCCGAGCCCCTGAGGACTGAAATAGGGTTCCGCCCTGCCTATGCCGCCTGAAGGTGCATGCCCAGAGTCCCATTCACACATCCTAACCCACACCACCTGCCACAAGGAGGGGTCAGCCTAGCGCTTGACCCCCCCCGCTCCCAACCAGGGGGAGAAGCGCCTTAAGGCCGTCCTGCAGGTCCTTAAGAAAATGTCTGCGCCTTCCTCCGACAAATGAACGCCATCGCCCCTGTACAGGTAAGGTAGCGAGAACACCATTGCAGGATGCATTACAACCCTGCCACCAGCACGAGACACAAAGCCACCAATGCCCTTGGTGATTTTCCTGCGCATCCTTTCAATCTTAGTGCAGCAGAAGGCCGCTCGCCATACACAATGCTGCAAGAGGTCCGTCTAGACCAAGGTGGTACCAGGCAGCCAACCCATAAGGGTGGTGATGTCCTCGGGGGCTCTACTCATCAGCGCCAGACCAGACATCCTGCAAAGGTCATTCTCACCCAGGTGGAGCACCAAAACATCCGGTGGGGGGTTCACATTCAGGAACTCCATCAACGCGGGCAGCAGCTGGCCCCATCTCATCCCCCCTCTTGGCTAACCAAGCAACCTGCACAGCTGGGCTGAGGCCCAGGTGCGATCCGAGGAGGGTTGCAGCCGCCCTCTTGTGGGCCCAAAAGACAATGGAGTGGCCACAGATTAACACGCGTACCGGGCTACCACAGTGTCCTGCAAGATGAAAGCAGAGATGTTAATGCAAGGTATCCCTGCTGATGCTGACGCAGCTTAACACACACCACCACAGCGTCCTGCAAGTTGAAAGCAGAGAGGTTATAGCAAGGTATCCCCTCTAACGCTGCTCCCCCCACAGACTGGGGAATGCCCGGAACGCCAGAGTCACTGCAGTGGACCGTGCAATACTGGTCGGGAATGCCATCGTTCACCGATGTCGCTGTGGGGTAAGACAATTGGTGAATGAGGCGGTATTCCCCAGGGGCCTTCTCAGGCACCACCCCTAGCAGAGAGCCTTAAGGTAAGGCAGGGGGCGAGTAAGAAAATGGGACCCAAACTCACCCCAAACCCACCCTTTGGCAATCATCCTCTGGAATATGTCCTCCATGCCCATGACTGACTTCAGGTTGCAAGCTAAACTCACGCCCTTGGGGTGTGGCGAATGGATACAGAAACCCTGAGTGAAACCTTCCCACAGGAATACAGCCACAGCGCGATCAGGGCACTCGCACAGCAGCTCAGCCATCATCGAAAGCCTAATTGGACTTGGCCTCTTTGGAATTGGATGCGTCACCTGCAAGTCCTCCCTTCTCCTGACCTGAGCCTCGGCACCTAAATCTCCTGTCCCGGTAACCCCTCAGGCAGGAGGTGAGCAGGTGGTCTGCACCGCGCAGTCCGCAGTTGTGCAGGAATGTACAACTTGATCTAGAACAGTGCCCCGAGGAGGCATACTCATAGCAGGCACGTGGGGATTGAACCCGTCGGCCCGGTGCTCCCGCCTGAGGCGGCCCTGCCAGGCGCTAACTACTGCTCCTGGCAATCAGGTGGCCGCTGTCCGATCATTCACCCCCGGCTGCACCACCCAACATCACGAGTTGAATCCACAGCTCCGAGTTCTTCCTTTCCCAGGAAAGCTGCGGGTTATTTCCCATGCGCATGCGAAACTGCTCATCATAGGCCAACCAACCTGAACATGAGTATCCCCTAAAAGCCCTGTGAATCAAGTCCAGGTACTTTGCTAGTGCCGGGCCCTTAGACAAATCTCTCTGCAGTACAACCCCCATGTAAATGGTAAACCCTGCTAAGCAATTAGTCCAATTGGGATCAATTTTAGGCTTACGCAACGTCTGATGTTCCCGATTACACTCCCCTGGCCTGATCTCCGGCTCTGGCTCCCTGTGGAGAAGGCTGAAGAGGTCTACATACTCACCCCTCCATATCTTTTCTTTCACTGCCGGGGCCAGATGATCCCCAAGTGGAAGAGCCTCCTCCTCATATGGCATGGGGGGAAGGGGGGAGCCCCTTGAACCACCGCCTTGGAAGCCGGTGATGATAGGGGCCATGTGCCAGCCGCCGGCCCAGCCCCGCTCTGTGCAGGCAGCCCAGCATGCCAGGCTTGGGCTGCATTGACCAGCTGCGATGCTGAGTAAACTTCCCCTTGCGCTGGCGGGAGCTCGCCTGGCACTGTAACACCCGCAGCCAACTGCACGCTTGCCCCCTGGGTGCCACCCTCCACCTGAGAGGGGCCCACATGTAACACTGCCACTGCTTGTTGGGGAAGAGCCTCTGGCGCCATACCACCCTGCTGATATTCAGCCTGCTGGGCGGCCCATCCCTGTGGGGAGGCTGGCTGTCTGCCCTCCTGCAGCTTTGTAGAAACTGACTGGCAGCAGGGCTGCGGAGTCTCCCCCACTGCCAGGACGGGTGAAGTCTGCCACAATCCTGGTTGCCCCTCTGGGCCATCCATTACAGCCCCTGGACGCCCTTGCTGGTTGTCCAGAACAGCGCAACCTCCCCAGACTTCCGCAACTCCAGCCAAACCTCTCCCTCCATACTCACCCGCATTGGCCCGGGCCCCCATGATGGGGTTGGGAACTTCAACATAGGCAGATGGAGCCGCTGCTGCATCATTGTCTGAAGAGGCCTCTGGAGATTCCCTCGCCCGGGTCAAAGCTGTGCCTGCGGCAGGCCTCGCATCTGCCGCTGGCATTGCTGCTGCCGCCGGCCTGCAGCCCTCCTAGGCTGTAAGCCTGTCCAGAATCCCTTGCAGGATATTGGACAGGGAGGAGCACGCACGCTTCTAGGGCAGGGCATTGCCCCCCACTCGGGGAGCACCTGATGAAGGCACCATCTCCCCTTGTAATGCCATGACCTGTGCAGCTATGCTGTCCAGGCCTGGCGTGGGGACCATCTGCCCTGCCGTGGAAGCCCCTGTCCTCCCAACAGGCACTGTGGCAGTGGGCGCCTTGTAGTTGGCTCTATGCTGAGACCTACGCATGCTGTCAAAAGACTGAAGCAAATAAACAAGGAGCTAACCTGAAAGGGAAGCGATGAAGACAAGTAGTCAATGCCAGATAAACCGTCACGCATAAACCCCATGAGCATTAAGTTACACGCCAAAACTGTAAGGCCTCGAGGGGGGGAATTGTGACAAGCCCTCTGACCCCCCAGCCAGACACCACCCTCCTGCTGCGCCTGGATGGGTGAAAACAAACTGAGCTCGACCAGCTCCACTGGGGGACACACACACCCCAAGGACAAACCACCACATTTGCGTTGCAGTGGGGGTGGGTTCAAGGGGCACCCCCCCAAGGACAAAAACACCACATTTGCGTTGCCCTGGGTGCTAGTTCAAGGAGCCACAACCAGGCCTCAATGAGGAAAGACCCCCCCAATAGGCCGCCCGAAAGGCGCCCCATCCCGCAAGGAGCAAGAAGGGGAACGTAGCTCTCCTGGGGGGGTGACCATGGCCACCAGCCAAGCACCTGAGGGTGCCAACCTCACAATCACAAGATGGCACCGACCTTGGCAAGATCCTCGACAAGATCACAATCACAAGATCGCGCCGACCTCAAGCATGCACAGGAGCGCCATGAGGGAAAGGCAGCAAGAAGCCCTCCCCAAGATGGTGGCCACCACCCGGCTCCCCCGGGGGTGGCCGCCCTCACCTGCGCCGGCGCCGCGGGACCCCCAACCAACCAGCAGCCGCGGTGGCTAGGCTCCACATCCAGCCGGCATCGAGTGGCACGGAGGCCCAAGCCCAGAGGCGGCTCAGCGGGCGCCAACCCCTGCAGCGGCCATAGGCCATCTAGGATCGGCCCCACCGTCCACCAGCCCCGCAAAGCAAGCGACCGGGGCAGCAGGCCCCGCAGCATACCCCTCACCGCGGCCCCCGACCCGCCGACCGGAACGTCTAGCCAGCACCCGGCAACTTGGACCCCCCACCCGTGAGTCATGCACACTG
Organism: Tiliqua scincoides; assembly: GCF_035046505.1. Lineage (NCBI taxonomy): Eukaryota > Metazoa > Chordata > Lepidosauria > Squamata > Scincidae > Tiliqua > Tiliqua scincoides. The sequence continues at coordinate 100,560,443 of NC_089825.1, read as the reverse complement.
GGCAAGGGGCCCAGCCTGGCCTCGACCCGCAAAATCCAGGTCAGGCAGCCCGGGATGCTCCCTGCACCTGAGGGCCCTGAGGGTAACGGGGGGGCACGATCAAAGGAAGGACGAAACCCCCAGGACAGGCTGGGTCTGCGGGCACCATGGGAAAAATGGTGGGGGAGAATGCAGGGGGGTGAAAATGGGCAAGACGCCTAAGGAGCGGGAAAAGCCCCGAAAATGCCCCCTGTCCCCACCTTACCACAAGTATGGCGAAACCAGCAGAGTTCTGGAACTCACGACTTGTTATTCCCACGGTGCCCACATGCAAAGGAGGAAGAGGGCTGGGTCCTGCGCCCTTTAAAAGGCCCGCTGTCGCTGCCAGACCCAGCCCCCTTCCACTCCCCATTGGGGAGGGACACTCCTGTCCCAGGCCAGGCCAAACAAACTCCGATCACCTTTTAAATTAGGCGATCGGGATAGAGCTCATTAAAACGTGTGTACATTTTGAGATATTCTGAATGTTTCCACCTGCTATTAGTGCAAACAATGAATATACGTGAGCGTGAGATCTAATAGCACCAGTCTCTGCATGCTAATCTAGGCATTCACATTGTGAAGTCTGAAGGCCACCTACATGCGCCACTGCAGTCATGGACGGTCCTTCTCCAATCATTGGGGAACCTTGATTTTCCAGGCTCTTGAATATGTGGTGGGATTCCCACCATGTGTGCACAGTGGAGATTTTTACAATGAGGATGCAAAAGTCTAGGCAGTGTCTACCATTGTTATGCCACCCGTTGTTGTCTGTGGAAAAGCACCACAGCTGCCCCACCTGCTTACACTCAAGGAGGCTCTCCCAACATTCAAGGTGGCTCTCCCTACACCTTCTTTCTTGGGTGTCAAGAGAGCCTCCTTGGGTATAAGCAGGTGGGTCAGCTGCGGTGCTTTTCCATGGACTACGATGGGGCAGTTCTGCCTCACCTGCTGCCCCCACACCGCATGTCCCTGCTGTGTGTATATGTTCATTAGATGTATGTATGTTGGGCTTACTCAGAGAATTGACATTTGGAGATTCAAGGGAAGGGGCTGACACTTAAAGAACTCTGGTCCTCATATGTGCCCTTGAACAAAATGTTACAAAGGCAACTTCTGGAAAAGCAAAGGAGGGATAAAAGAGTTTTGATGGTTTGCCAGGAACAGTTATCAAAATATAGGCACAGTCCCTAGTAAATACTGACAGTTGGAGTGTATGTGATATAATTCTGGACTGACTCTATTGAATTCACTAGGCCTGTCTTCTTGCACTCCTTCATGTCCAATGGGAATGACTGCCCTGGAGATAATCACTCTGTTTGTAGAAATATAGCAATTTTCAAACCTCATTCAGTATGTAACTAGAAGGGCCTTTTCTTAATCATAGTACGACAGTGACTATTTCTGATAAGTACAGTCTTTTTTTTTTTAACTTTTGCTTCTCTGGGCAGCCTTATGCAATTAGCGTGCAGCCTGGCTAATGAGGCGCTTCATGCATAGTCATTAGTAACACTTGCAATTAAAAAGTTTCCTTGAAGTAATTAGAGCTGAACACCTCTCTGCCTTTTTCCCCCAAGGAGAGAGAGTTATGCTGGCTTCCCTGGGGGCCCCAAGTGAACACAAAAGACCTAATTATAACTTGGCACAGCTCAAAGGCCTTGTTGACAAGGGAACAAAGGCAGCTGGCACCAAACTTTGCCGCTGAACTGTGCATGGGAGTCCCTGAGGTGTCGCTAAGGTTGTGTGACAGGCAGGCAAAGGGAGAGAAGAACAAAGTTTATGCTGAAGAATTCTGCATGTAAAAAAAAAAGGCCTGCCGCCTAACTGAGGCCTCACAGTGTTATTCAACCAGCATATGTTTCTAATTTGCAACATGGGAAGAGTTAAAGGAAGTTACTGTATAGCAGGAATGGCCAATGACCTGGATCCACTCTATATTCAAGAGAGTTGTCTAAGAGCCCTAAGTAGGGGCAAAGTATAGTGCATGCTCTCTCATCTTCACATTCCTACATATGCGTGCACACGCGCGCGCGCACACACAGTCAATTCTCCCATTAACATTATGTATTTAAATATATAAAAGTACAGGTCACCCAACAAAGCAGTAACCAACAGAAAACCAGTGGCCAACTTGATGGCACTCACACAATAAGAGTTCTAGTATTAGCTCTGCTACATGAAAATGAGAGCTGACTCATACTTACATCTTACTGGTTCCCTGCTGTGCAGGGTGACCAGATGTCATAACCGCAAAGGAGGTACAAGGCACCCCAAAATGCAGGATTTCCAACAAAAATGTAGGACATGACAAAATAAAAGCTAAAAACACTTGTATATTGATATCATGTGGTCAAACACTAAACTATTTATTATTAAATTTAAAACTATATTACATATAATTTATTTCATACAATTTCTTAATTCCAAGTAGGCTATGTGCTGCCTGCAGGGGCCCGCTCACAGGGGAAAGGAGGACATTTAAATTATTTTCCGGGACAAAAGGCTAAAAAAGAGGACATGTCTTGGAAAAAGAGGACGCCTAGTCATCCTGCTGCTGTGTCATAATAACGCCTCATTGGCTCTCAGTACAATCAGTCTCACTGTCTTTTTTAAGTAATGAAACCCACTTTTTGTTACATAAGGCAGTTGTGTTTTCCTTTTCTGGTTATTTGGCCTTAATGTTTGATCGAATACAGATATTTCAACATGGTTTGTTTCATAAATTCTGCATTGAATTACGCATATGATACATAACAAGATGATACATAACAAATAAGAACATTAAGAACAGCCCCACTGGATCAGGCCATAGGCCCATCTAGTCCAGCTTCCTGTATCTCACAGCAGCCCATCACATGCCCCAGGGAGCACACCAGAAAACAAGAGACCTGCATCCTGGTCAGCCCCTGCAGAGACCTGCATCCAAGTGTCAGCCCCTTCCCTTGAATCTCCAAATGTCAATTCTCTGAGTAAGCCCAACATACATACATCTAATGAACATATACACACAGCAGGGACATGCGGTGTGGGGGCAGCAGGCGAGGCAGAACCGCCCCATCGTAGTCCATGGAAAAGCACCGCAGCTGACCCACCTGCTTATACCCAAGGAGGCTCTCTTGACACCCAAGAAAGAAGGTGTAGGGAGAGCCACCTTGAATGTTGGGAGAGCCTCCTTGAGTGTAAGCAGGTGGGGCAGCTGTGGTGCTTTTCCACAGACAACAACGGGTGGCATAACAATGGCAGACACTGCCTAGACTTTTGCATCCTCATTGTAAAAATCTCCACTGTGCACACATGGTGGGAATCCCACCACATATTCAAGAGCCTGGAAAATCAAGGTTCCCCAATGATAGGAGAAGGACCGTCCATGACTACAGTGGCACATGTAGGTGGCCTTCAGACTTCACATAATAACATAAGAACATAAGAACAGCCCCACTGGACCAGGCCATAGGCCCATCTAGTCCAGCTTCCTGTATCTCACAGCAGCCCACCAAATGCCCCAGGGAGCACACCAGATAACAAGAGACCTCATTCTGGTGCCCAACCTTGCATTGGCATTCTGACATGGCCCATTTCTAAAATCAAGAGGTTGCACATGCACATCATGGCTTGTAACCCGTAATGGATTTTTCCTCCAGAAGCTTGTCCAATCCCCTTTTAAAGGCGTCCAGGCCAGACACCATCACCACATCCTGTGGCAAGGAGTTCCACAGAGCAACCACACGCTGAGTAAAGAAATATTTTCTTTTGCCTGTCCTAACCCTCCCAACACTCAATTTTAGTGGATGTCCCCTGGTTCTGGTGTTATGTGAGAGTGTAAAGAGCATCTCTCTATCCACTTTATCCTTCCAATGCATAATTTTGTATGTCTCAATCATGTCCCCGCTTAGGCATCTCTTTTCTAGGTTGAAGAGGCCCAAATGCTATAGCCTTTCCTCATAAGGAAGGTGCCCCAGCCCCGTAATCATCTTAGTCGCTCTCTTTTGCACCTTTTCCATTTCCACTATGTCCTTTTTGAGATGTAGCGACCAGAACTGCACACAATATTCCAGGTGTGGCCTTACCATTGATTTGTACAACGGCATTATAATACTAGCCATTTTGTTCTCAATACCTTTTCTAATGATCCCAAGCATAGAATTGGTCTACTTTACCGCCGCCACACATTGGGTCGACACTTTAATCGACCTGTCCACCACCACCCCAAGATCTCTCTCCTGATCTGTCACAGACAGCTCAGAACCCAATAGCCTATATGTGAAGTTTTGATTTTTTTTGCCCCAATGTGCATGACCTTACACTTACTGACATTGAAGCGCATCTGGCATTTTGTTGCCCATTCTGCCAGTCTGGAGAGATCCTTCTGGAGCTCTTCACAATCACGTCTGGTCCTCACCACTAGGAAAAGTTTGGTGTTGTCTGCAAACTTTGCAACCGCACTACTCACCCCTGTCTCCAGGTCATTTATGAAGAAGTTGAAAAGCACCGGTCCCAGGACAGATCCTTGGAACACACCACTTTTCACCTCTCTCCATTGTGAAAATTGCCCATTGACACCCACTCTCTGTTTCCAGGTCTTCAACCAGGTCTCAATCCAGAAGAGGACCTGCCCTCTAATTCCCTGACTGTGGAGTTTTTTCAGTAGCCCTTGGTGAGGGACCATGTCGAACGCCTTCTGAAAGTCCAGATATATAATGTCTATGGGTTCTCCCACATCCACATGACTGTTGACCTTTTCAAAGAATTCTAAAAGTTTTGTGAGGCAGGACTTACCCTTGCAGAAGCCATGCTGATTCTCCCTCAGCAAGGCCTGTTCATCTATGTGTTTTGAGATTCTATCTTTGATGAGGTATTCTACCATCTTACCTGGTATAAGGCTGGTATAAGGTATATGTTAGACTGACTGGCCTATAGTTTCCTGGGTCCCCCCTCTTTCCCTTTTTAAAGATAGGCGTGACATTTGCTATCCTCCAATCCTCTGGCATCGTGGTCGTTTTGAGGGACAAGTTGCATATTTTAGTCAAGAGATCTGCAACTTCATTCTTCAATTCCTTAATAACTCTTGGGTGGATGCCATCAGGGCCTGGTGACTTATTGATCTTTAATTTATCAATGAGGTCAGAAACATCTTCTCTTTCAACCTCTATCTGACTTAATTCCTTGGTCAGGAGGGGCCATTTGGGCAGCGGTGTTTGCCCGAGGTCTTCTGCCGTGAAGACAGATGCAAAGAACTCATTTAATTTCTCTGCCATCTCTAAGTCTCCTTTTATCTCCCCTTTCCCTCCCTCACCATCCAGAGGGCCAACTGCCCTCTGATACAAAATGATACATAACAAGATGGTATTATTCAAAAATACCAAGATTTCACAATTTCGGCCACTAGTGGTGTCACCCTCCCTAAGTGTGTCACCTGGTGCTGATTGCACTCCCCCCCCCCATGATGCCATCACCACAGCTATCCCTACTGTAAATGCTCATAGCACTTAGTGAGATAGGAGAAAAAGAATGACACCAAATAGGGCCAGGACAAGCATACACTTAAAAACTGAGCAGTTTGGACAAAACAAATACTAATCCTCTTCACTCATCATGCCTCTCTACACCTATGCTCCTTCCCTCATCGCTTTGACAGAGCCTATCTATTGTAGTATTCCTTACAATTGCACTTTTTGTTGTTCATTTCCTATATAAAATGAACATTGGCGGAGAAAGTGTAAGATGGTCATTCTTCCCTCACTGACCTATGTGTGTCCATTTGAAAGTCTTTGCATACAGCTCTATGCTCTGGGGGCTCTGTTCAGGAAGTCAAACATACACACATAAGTAGGGGTGAGGAGCCTGCCCCCATCACATACATACCTGAAGTCAGTGAGAGAATGGCAGGGGGGAGAAAGACTGAAATTCACTGAAAGGTTTGATGGGATCATTTTTGAGGAGAAGCGTAGCAGCAGTAGCCCATGCTAACTGGGCAAAGAGGCAATTTTTCAAGTGCTGCTTCTCTTATAATTAATGGGAAGAGTAACTGTCCCTAATCACCTCAACACAAATGTCTTTTCTAGTGAATGTTCACTGGTGTTTCTCCTGCATGTTTTTAGATTGTGATCCCCTTGCTACAGACAGCCACAGTACAGGTTGAGCCTATTTACCCACAGATTTTCCATTCTCATGTATCTGGCTCAACATAGGTCCCCCGGATCTGCACTGAGCCAGACTTGGCCCAACCTGAACCCTCTGAAAGCAACCGGAACTGTGCTCGGGTCACCTCCAGAGGGCTTTCTGAAGCCCACAAAGGCCGTGTGCATCCACCCACAATCTGTGTGGGCTTCAGAATGGCCCTGGAGAGCAAAAAAAAACCCAAAACATTTTTTGCCCTTATACGGCATTCTGAGGCCTGGGGAAGGTTTCCTGAGGGGAACCGGAAGTCACATACTATTTGTTTCCGCACTGTCCAATGAACACTCGAGACAACAGATATGGGAGAAAGGACCACTTTATTTCACATTAACAAGAGAAAAGGAGGCTGAGAGCTGCAACATCCGAGGCAGCGAAAGCCCCTGTGGTGCGGGTCGGGACCTCTGGGCGGTACCAGAAACCTCTGCCCCCAGGTGGGCATGCACCTGACTCCAAGTTGCGCCCCGCTGCTGGGTGGCGCATCTCATCCATGTCTGTCCTTTAAGGGGAAGGCAGCCGGACTGCGGACTGCGCCACCTCGAGCCGCTGAACCTCTGAGGTGTGCCCCGCGGTCCCGGCCAGGGCCCCGTCTACGTCCTCATGCCGCCGAGCCCCTGAGGACTGAAATAGGGTTCTGCCCTCCCTATGCCACCTGAAGGTGCATGCCCAGAGTCCCATTCACACCTCCTAACCCGCACCACCTTCCCTCTTAAAGTGACCAATGGCAGCTGAAAACGGGGGGGGGGGTGCAACCCCCTGGCCCATGACAGTCTGGGGTAGGCGAAAAAACTGCCTGCCCTTTGACCAATCTTGGCAGGCAGCAAAAAATCCCTTCTTCTGACCTGAGCCTCAGCACCTAAATCTCCTGTCCCTGTAACCCCTCAGACAGGAGGTAAGCGGGTGGTTTGCACCGCACAGGCCACTGTTGTGCAGAACACACAACTGGCCCTGGAACAGCGCCCTGAGGCAGCATACTCATAGCAGGCACACGGGGGTTGAACCCATCAGCCCTGCGCTCCCTCCTGAGGCGGTCCTCCTAGGCGCAGACCACCGCTCCTGGCAATCAGGTTGCCACTGTCCGATCGCTCACCCCCCGCAGCACCGCCCGACATAATGAGCTGAATCCACAGTTCTGAATTCTTCCTTTCCCAAGAAAGCTGCGGGTTATTTCCCATGCGCATGCGGAACTGCTCATCATAAGCCAACCAACCTGAACCCGAGTATCCCCTAAAAGCTCTGTGAATCAAGTCCAAGTACTTTGCCAGCGCCGGGCCCTTAGACAAATCTCTCTGCAGTACTATCCCCATGTAGATGGTAAACCCTGCTAGCCAATTAGTCCAATTGCGATCGATTTTAGGCTTACATACTGTCTGATGCTCCCTATTGCATTCCCCTGGCCTGATCTCAGGCTCTGGCTCCCTGTGGAGAAGGCTGAAGAGGTCCACATACTCACCCCTCCATATCTTTTCTTTCACTGCCGGGGCCAGATGATCCCCAAGTAGAAGAGCCTCCTCCCTGTATGGCATAGGGGGAAGGGGGGGAGCCCCTTGAACCACTGCCTTGGAAGCTGGTGACGATAGCTGCCATGTGCCAGCTGCCGGCCCAGCCCCGCTCTGCGCAGGCAGCCCAGCATGCCAGGCTTGGGCTGCATTGGCCAGCTGCGACACCGAGTAAGCCTCCCCTTGCGCCGGCAGGAGCTCGCCTGGCACTGCAACCCCCGCAGCCAGCTGTGTGCTCGCTCCCTGGGCGCCATCCTGCACCTGAGAGGGGCCCAAATGTAACACAGCCCCTGCTTGTTGGGGAAGAGCCGCCAGTGCCGTACCACCCTGCTGATATGCAGCCTGCTGGGTGGCCCATCCCCATGGGGAGGTTGGTTGTCTGCCCTCCAGCAGCTGCGTAGAAACTGACAGGCAGCGGGGCTGTGGAGTCTCCACCACAGCCAGGACGGGTGAAGGCTGAGGCAATCCTGGTTGCCCCTCTGGGCCATCCATTACAGCCCCTGGGCACCCACTCTGGTTGTGCGGAACAGCGCAACCTCCCCAGACTTCCGTAACGCCCTCCAAGCCTCTCCCTTCATACTCACCCATGTTGGCCTGGGCCCCCATGTTGGGGTTGGGAACTGCAACATACACAGATGGAGCCGCTGCTGCATCGTTGTCTGCAGAGGCCTCTGGAGATTCCCTTGCCGGGGTCAAAGCTGGGCCTGCAGCAGGCCTCGCCTCTGCCACTGGCGTTGCCCCTGCCGCCGGCCTGCAGCCCTCCAAGGCTGTAAGCCTGTCCAAAATCCCTTGCAGGATATCGGACAGGGAGGAGCACACTCGCTTCTTGGGCGGGGCATTGCCCCCCACTTGGGGAGCACCTGATGAAGGCACCATCTCCCCTTGTAATGCCATGACCTGTGCAGCTATGCTGTCCAGACCTGGCGTGGGGACCACCTGCCCTGCCATGGAAGCCCCCACGCTCCCAGCAGTCACTGTAGCAGCGGGCGCCCTGCGGTTGGCTCTATGCTGAGACCTACACATGTTGACAGAGAGACTGAAAACAAGGAGCTGTCCTGGAAGGGAAGTGATGAAGACAGGTAGTCAATGCCCTATAAACTCTCGTGCATAAACCCACATGAGCAGCAATTGCTCGCCAGCACTGTAAGGCCACGAGGGGAGGGCGTGTGATAAAAACCCCTCAGACCCCCCCAGCCGGACACCACCCTCCTACTGCACCTGAAAGTATGAAACAAAGGAGCCCGTGGGGGGCACCCCCCAAGGAAAAACCACCACCTTCAGAAGCCATAGGGGCAGCGTTCAAGCAGCCTCAATGAGCCCCGAATGAGGGGAAACCCCCCCCCAATAGTACACCCGGAAGGTGCCCCATCAAGCCAGGAGAGGGACGCAGCTCCCATGTGGGGGGGCCATTCCAGCCAGCCCCGAATTCTGAGGGGGCCACCCCCCACGCCCTGCCGAGCACGCGAAAGGGTTCCGGCCCTCCCCCAGGCACCGATCGCCCTGCGACCGGTGCCCTAGCAGGGCAGCTCAAGTGGGGGGAGGCCAAGCCAGCCAGCCAGCCCTTCCCCCGGCCCCGATCGCGCCATGACCGGCGCCCCCACTGGGCCCAGTCCGGGCCACTGCTGCGTCCCATCAGGCCCCGGCAGGAAGGGGAAGACCTCCCCAAGGTGGCGCCCATAGGGCCTGGAGGAGGTCCCTCCCAACATGGCGCTGGCCACACACGTGCTAAGCCAGCGCTCTGATGTGCAGGGGTGAAGGGGGGCGACCCTCCAAACATGGTGCCCCCGATCGACCCAAGAACCTTCCCAGCATGGCGCCGGCCACGCATGCGCAAGCCGGCACCCCGATTTGTGCATGCGCGAGGCAAGACCATCCCAAGATGGTGCCCACCTCACACATGCGCAGAAGCGCCAGAGGGGGAGAGGCAGCAAAAGAAGCCCTCCCCAAGATGGCGGCCACCACCTGGCTCCCCCGGAGGTGGCTGCCCCCACCTGCGCCCTGGCCACAGGCCCCCCCGACCCACCCGCAGCTGCAGCGGCGAGGCCCTGCAACAGGCCGGCGCCAAGCGGCATAGATGCCCAATCCCGGAGATGGCATAGAGGGTGCTGGCCCTCACAAAGTCCAGGGCTGGCTCCACAGGCTACTGGCCCCTGCTAAACCCGCGACCGGGGCGGCAGGCCCAGCAGCATACCCCCACAGCGCCCCCCCAACCCGCACTGGAACGTCCAGCCCGCACCTGACCGCTTGGACCCCCCCACACGTGAGTCATGCACGCTGGGCAAGGGGCATGGCCTGGCCCCCGTCTAAGGTCTGGGTTGGGCAGCCCAGGGATGCTCCCTGCACCTGAGGGCACTGAGGGTAACTGGGGGGGGGCTCGATCAAGGGAAGTTGAAAACTTTTGCTCGGGCTGTGGTCTGCGGGCACCGTGGGAAAATGCTGGAGGGTGGGGAAATGCGTGGGGGGGGGATGAACTCGCAAACCGCCTAAGGAAGGGAAAAGCCAAAAAAAATGCCCAATTCCCCCACCTTACCACAAGTGTGCAAAACCAGTAGTGTGCTGGAACTCGAAAGTGTGCTGGAACTCACGACCTGTTGTTATTCCCATGGTGCCCACATGTAAAGGAGGAAGAGGGGCTGGGTCCCGTGCCGTTTAAAGGCCTGCCGTAGCTGCCAGACCTAGCCCCCTTCCACTCCCCCTTGGGGAGGGACTCTCATGTCCCAGGCCAGGCCAAACAAACTCTGATCACCCTTTTAATTAGGCGATTGGGAGACTCTCTGAATATGCTTATCTTTGGGTAATTCTAAGGTAGAGGTGGTCCTGGACTTTCCCCCACCTGAGGCCACCTCTGCCTTTGCTGCCCTCCATCCCTGACCCAGAAGTAATTGCAGTGACAACATCGTCACTGCAATTGCTTCCGTGTAGCTACCTCGTCTGTTGAAGAAAAGGGGAAAGGAAGGGGGCAGCCCAGGCTGCGACAGAACCTTTTACACCACTTCTAAGTGGCGTGAAGGGCTCCATCAAAGCGTTTTGGGGCCGCTGGAAGTGGTGCCCAGCACAGAGGCGAGCGCCGCTTCTAGGAGGCCAGAGGCACTTGCCTTGGATCTGCTTCCGGCAGTCCCAAAACGCTCCAATGGAGCCTTTCGTGCCACTTAGAAGCAACATGAAATGGTCCATCACAGCCAGGGAAGCTACATGCGTCTACTCATAAGAACATAAGAACAGCCCCACTGGATCAGGCCATAGGCCCATCTAGTCCAGCTTCCTGTATCTCACAGCGGCCCACCAAATGCCCCAGGGAGCACACCAGATAACAAGAGACCTCATCCTGGTGCCCTCCCTTGCACTGGCATTCTGACATAGCCCATTTCTAAAATACTCCAAAATAGGAGGAGGTGCACCGCTTCCCAACGCATCTGAGGGCCACCCTTCTCTCCTCCCCTTTTGGCTCAAATAAAATGAATTGAGTGTAATAGAACTTTATTTCAAATTGTATCCTGTGAGGAACTTGCAGTGTGAGTGTCTGTGGACTAAACAGCAGTGAATATATTTCTGCACTATACATGACGTTTAAAGGTTTACCAAGAGAATTGAGGGTAGGATCCAGGGTGACCAGATACAATGGAGAACAGAGTGCCTATACTTTTAACCAGTGTATAGAAGAGGGGATTTTGGCAGGTGCAGCATTTAATATTTCTTTAACCAGCATGTGATTAGTCTGTGGAACTCCTTGCCACAGGATGTGGGGATGGCATCTGGTCTAGATGCCTTTAAAAGGAAATAGGACAAATTTCTGGAGGAAAAGTCCATCACAGGTTACAAGCTGTGATGGGTATGTGCAACTCCTGATTTTAGAAGTAGGTAGCCTCAGAATGCCAGATGCAAGGGAGGGCACCAGGATGCAGGTCTCTTGTTGTCTTGTGTGCTCCCTGAGGCATCTGGTGGGCCTCTGTGAGTCACAGGAAGCTGGACTATATGGACCTTTGGCCTAATCCAGCAGGGTTCTTCTCATGTTCTTATGTAGGCAACAGCAATGTTTTTCTCACCAACATTTTAATACCCCTGATTTACTCTTACTTTGGACATGGTGGAAGAAAACAACGGCAGCTCCCGTGAAGGTGGGAAAAAATGCCAAGGGCTCAGTGGCAGTGCATGGTGCTTAGCAGTGAGTCTTCCCAACAGAAGCCCCAACATACATCCATGTGTTTCATGTGCTGATGAGGATTCTACTGATGAGATGTTCAAGCATATAGAGTTGAGCACACTGTTTCAGCACATGCCTTTGGGGGCTTTCTGCACCCTTGTGTTCACTCTAAAGAACATCCAAAATGAAATTCTACCTCTCCTTCTCTTCTTCTTCAGATCTGTGAGCAACAGTCTTGTCCATTTCCATCTCTTATGCTCTGCTACCCTCTTGTGCCCATTTTGCAGATCAATGGTGTTATTCGCTCAGATGGGTTTTGTCCAATTCTGTTTCAGAATCTGTACGTGTTCATACTTCTTTCTTTCCTAACTCATTTGTTTCAGCACAAGCTTCTCACAAAATACATATATGTTATCAGAGGGATGTTGTTTCATCCTCAGTTGGTAGATATATTATAGGGCTGCTATAACGTATGAAGGTGTGAGCCTTTACCAACGTTCAGTTATTAAAGAGCAGCCATTTCCATTTCCACAGCAGCTGTGCCGTGGCACGCTGGTGTGCCATGAATGGTCTGCATGAGCACGGGTCTCTGAGCGGACAGATTACAACTGGAACTACTGTATCCTTGGAGCCAATTGCATCAGTAGACCAAAAATGGCCTCCTTTGCAAAGCATGTGCACCTTTGGACACCAGCAGTGCACACACAGAAATAGACTGCCCAATGGAGACAATGCCCGCCACTCCTAGGTGCCCTTTGAGGATTACAAACTCAACCACAGAGGTACAGGATGAGTTTCCTGCCTCAGACACAGTGTGTGTCAGGAATCATCTTCTGAGGAATCCTGTGCTCAGCTCAGAGGAGATCTCAGACACTGGTGATATCACTCAGTGTTTGCCTAATGCTTCTTCACAAGCTACAACACCTCCTCAGAATATTAGTCCTCACAGCGGCAATACAAGCTCCCAGTCGATGGACCTGCTGCTCCAGCTGGATATAGACGAGGACATGCTAACCAGGGAGGCTCTGGAGGCATACAGAGTTCTCCCTCTACAAAAGCAATTACAGATGGTCAAAAAAATTGAGATGGTTTGGCAGGACTTAACGGACCCCTTGCATTACATGACAATGATGAATAAACGGGTCTGTTCTGCGCTAGTGTATAGTGCGCTCCTCATTGGCTTCCTCTATGCACTGCTAAACACTCTCCTGCTGACTACCTTACAGTTCTGTGGGCCCAACATCATCCATCACTTTAGCTGTGAGGCTCCACAGCTCTTCAAACTTTCCTGTAGCAACACCTTCACAAACCAGATGGTGATTTTCACCCTTGGCTCACTCTTGGGGATGGGGGCCCTTCTAATAACATTGGCATCCTATATCCATATAATCTCTGCTGTCTTAAAAATCCACTCCACTGAGGGGAAACGCAAAGCCTTTTCCACCTGCTCATCTCACGTGACCATCGTTGTGCTGTATTATGGGACAACTTTCTTTAAGTACTTGAAGCCCACCTCCAAAGTTTCTCAGGATCAGGAAATGGCACCCTCCATAGTTTACTTCATTGTGACTCCCATGTTAAACCCCATCATATACAGCCTTCGGAACCAAGAAGTAAAGAGAGCTTTGATTAATATGTTGCACAGAAAATTGGAAAGTGAAAATGCATGATGTTTGTTTATTCGAAAAGGGGCTGCTGTGAGTTCATATACATAAGCTTCATTTCTTTGTGTTGTACTGAATAGTCAGTAGGGAGCATTTTTGCTTGAAATGAAGACTCTCAATGCTTTCATTTTGTACATGTTTTTCCTCTAGAGTCTAGACAGTGTTCCAAAATTTCCCCATCAATACATTTTATTCCTCCAGAGAAAGTAAATTACGTGCTGTTCTCATTAGGAAAGAGTCTATCTAAAAACATGTATGAATTGGTGTACATGTGTATTCAAACAAACATCTTAAATGAATTTTTGACCATTGGTTACGGTGCACATAAGTGCCACTGACATTTTCAGTGGTGGGAGGGAGAGAGGGAGGGAGGAAGAGAGAGAGAGAGAGAGAGAGAGAAAGCGTTAAAATCATAAAACACAGTTTATTAAGCATTGTTTGCAATAATAAGCAAAATAAATGTGAAAGGCAAAATAAAGGTGACCGTCATTTAATTCCCGGTTGTTATGCAGTTAGGTCATTAAGCAAACATTCAGTCCAATCTAGTGCCTTTGTTGTGTAAACAGACACTCCCTGCCAGACACTAGCTGGCTGCACAGGCTACTGGAGACAGATTGTGTCTTCTTTGCATTAAGGGCCTCTTTGTTGTGTACACAGACACTCTGCTGCAGGCTATGGGAGACTTGATTGCCTCATTAACCAATTTCTTCCCAGCCCACAGGTATACACATTTGGTCCTTGTTGCATATATGCTTAAGGGCCTCTTTGTGCTTTGACTACCATCCTATATGCCTAGATGTAGTTAGGCAGGTGGTCCTTAAGCAACATATGCATGTAAAACAAAGCCAACACAATAAAACAAATGAGAAGTAGGTCAGCAAGCACACATATATTAACAATTCTGTTTGCATGAGCTGTGTGTTTTAACCCAAAGAACTATTCTAAAATAAGTTTGATACTTAAGTGGAGAAAGAGAGAGAAGAAGTAGGGGTAGAGGAAAGGTGAACTTGGTTTCTATGGACAACAGAGAAAGGAGAGGTCAGAGATCACGTTAAGCAAAGAGAAGCTAGTGTGTTGTGGTTATTAAGTGATTTAATCAGGAAGGGAAGTGGTTTCTGGACAAATAGATTCTAGAATGAGCAGGAAAGGGAGGGAAGGAGGGAGAGAGAATCAGGTGTGAGGCATAAAGAAATGGAGAACTTGGTCAAGGCATAAGGGCATGCTGACGGCTTTTCAATGTGTTGAAAAGCAGAGACGCTCAGGGAAGTGGTTGGGTCTACGATGTCACACTACCTATAGTAAGAGAGCTTGATCTGTCCTGCAAGAACTCTTAAGAGATATCTCAGTCTCTCTGAGGGAACAGAGATAGTTTTTGCTCCCATTCAGACAAACGTTAGTTTCTGTACAAACTAACATTACATGCTTGCAGGACTTGGTAAATTGATTAAGGCACCCCTGTTCTAGTGAGCATGGAGGGAAATTCTCTAGGTTCTTACCTCTATGTGTTGAAAAATAGAAAGAGAAAAAAAATCCTAAAAAAGAGAAGACAGGAGACAATTGTTCAGTCAGGGGGCAGCATGTGGGAAGGTGAAACAGATTAGAGCAGCGGTTTTTAACCTTTCTCATCTCAGGCACACGGACAAGGTGCTAAAATTGTCAATGCACACCATTGGTTTTTTGATAATTGACAAGGCACACCAGGCTGCTGGGTGGCATTCTGAACCTCCGAACAGCTCAGAGTGGCTTTAGAGGCATAGAAAAGAATCAGGACATGCTGAATGACCAGAGCAAGACTCCAGGCACGTTTGGCATTCCAGTGGACCTCAATAAATTCAGATTTCATTATTCACGGTTTTTGATATCTGCAGGGGTCTGTGATCGGAACCCTTTTGGATAATGAGGCACCACCTGTATTGTCTATACTTACATTACATATAAATCATAGAGAAAACAGGTCTGACCCCAAATGTAGTTGTATACCTGGAGCACAAAGTCTTAATGTGGCAACCTCAGCTCTCAAAACGTGGGTCGCAACCTCCTATGACTAGATGTTAATTTCTTCTATCTATAAGCAGGAACTGGGTTCTCATGCTATCAGTGTCCAGTATCTCCACATGGGTCCTGTTTTAAGGCAACAGTAGACATGAAGCAAGGGGGGTAGAACTGTTGACGGGGCAGACTCCATCTTGATCCCTAGGTAAACTCAGTATGGCAACATTCTCAATTCTGCCCAGAAACAGGCCCTATATGTGAAATATGCAAGCTAGATGAAACCAAGGACTACAGAAAGCAGTCAGAACTGGCTAAACTGGGAGAAACACCAGTTAGAGGGTACTTGCTGAAATTATGTAGCAAAATAATGAAACTGGTTGTGCATTCTAACCGAGTTCCTCACTCTGAGGGGCGGGGGAACTACCTTTCCTTGCCAAATCCACCTTTCAACTCAACCTTTTTTATTTCCACACATCACTTGAGAATGTGGGCTCAGAAATGGGGGGGGGGTTCCCTCTTTCTCCTACAGACCTTCTAAAATTGTCTCTAATATACTTTTGTCCCAGTCTAGAGAGTCTCATGTGTAGCAGTAAGATGTTCATCTGAGAGCACAAGAAGCATGCTCACCACATCAAGCATTCTTTCATCATACTCATTTACCAAAGATTGTTTAACATGGGGATGGGAGAACTCCACCAAGTAAAACACACCTTGGGGTGGAATGACTTTTAAAAAAGTTTAAAACACAATTTGATCCATCAAGTCAGGTAATGGAAGGATCCAAGCTGAACCTTGTTTGCACGTATTTCTTTTATATTAGTATTTCTTTCTAATCTGCTTATAGAACAAAACATCATATCTAAAACCATAATTCTGATAGTGTTTAACTTTCTGCCCATCTGTGAAAAGGGAACAGAAATACAGAACTACATTGTCCTAGACTTAGTATTCCCTGGGTAGAATTCTCCTGTGACTCATTTATTTGTGATATAGCAAGCAGCTTATAGGACCAGGCCAATATAATGATGCACAAGTATTATTTCTTCCACTATCTAGCTATCTATCTTTGTGTCCCATTCCCTCATAATGGTTTACAAGGGTCACATTTTATCCTACTTTTATTCCCAAACAACCCCGTGAGACCAGTTTCTCTGAGAGATGGCATCTGCTCCAAGTTATTAAGAAAGTTTTATGGAACTGGCAGCTTTATGAGCAATCTAGATCTAACCAGGCCAACTAGATCTAACTACTCCTACTTCCTTATGTGTTAATGAAGCAAACAATTTCATTGCACAGGCAATCAGAAAATAAATATACAGAGAGAGAACTATGACAGAATATGCTTGCTTGTTGGAATACGAGTTAACCTCGTAGTTAACCTTCTTACTAGTTTTCTCAAGGCCCCCTTTAGCTCCTTATTTCTTAGGCTGTAAATTATTGGATTTATCAGTGGTGGCACCACGGCATAGAGGACAGTAGCGACAAGATCTCGACCAACTGAGAATGCTGACTTTGGTCTTGTATATGTGAAAGCTCCAGAGCTCAGAAATAAACAAACAATGACAAGGTGTGGAATGCAAGTGGAGAAGGCTTTGTATCTTCCCTGGCTAGAAGGGATTTTTAGCACAGTCGAGAAGATGTAAACGTAGGAAATGAATATAATAGAAAAGCACAGAGAAGCCAGTGAATAACCCAAGACAAACATTACAATATCATTGGAATGGGTGTCTGAACAGGAGATCTTCAACAGCTGTGGGACGTCACAGAAAAACTGACCAATGACGTTGGATCGGCAGAAAGATAACCTGAAAGTATTAGCGGTATGAACCACCGAATAAAGCATGCTACTGATCCAGCATCCAGTCACCATCTCACCGCACACACTCCAGTTCATGAGGATTCTATAATGCAATGGGTGACAGATGGCTGCATAGCGATCGTAAGCCATTGCAGTGAGTAAGAACAGTTCTGCATCAGCAAAAGTGATCACCAAGTAGACCTGGATGACACATCCCGCGAAGGAGATCTTTCTGGAGTTGATCAAGGCGTTCAGCATAGATTTGGGGATGGTGACAGAGATATAGGAGATATCAAGGACAGAAAGGTTTGCTAGGAAGAAATACATTGGGGAGTGAAGATTCTGGTCAAGGACTACTGCTGTAATGATGAGAAGATTTCCTAAGAGGGTAGCCAAGTAAATTAGAAGAAACATGACAAAATGTAGCAGCTGTAGCTCACGTATGTTAGAAAATTCCAGAAGCAGGAATTCAGTCACGGAACTTTGGTTGAACATTGTCTGCCTTAGATAGACTTCTCTGCTACAAAGAACAGAAAAACTATGGATCAAGTTACATAGAAATAGGAAAACTGAATTTTTCAGTATTGAAAGACACACGAGAAAGTTGCATTTAGAGAAATAAGATGTTAACTTTCTGCCCACAGAATTTTATATAGAAACAAAAATTGAGATGAATTTGAAGTTATTTGGCAGAACTTCAATGAAATTTTGAACAAGGCACAGGCACAAAATGTATCAAGGAGGATAAATATCTTCTGAGAAGGTTAAACACATTTCATAAAATAAAACATACAGGCATACCTTGACTTCCATTCACTTGACTTCCATCGCTTTTTTCTTTCAACTGCTTTCAATTATAACTACATTCCAAATGTTGTCCACATCTTTCCTCTTAGATAAATAAATATTTTTTTTATTTATTTACCATTTAACAGCCTTTCTTCTGGGTAAACAGTAAAAAAATTAATGTGGTGCTAGAGACCAAAGTCTTCGAAATTTGCTCGATTGGCCGCATATCGTTCACAGTGGAAGATCTTGAAGAAGGAACTGAATTAGAAACTGCCCCAACAGGACGATAAGTCATTCAACACAGGTTCTTATGAGGTTTTGTGTTTCCTACTGGATGACTTATTCCCAGGCTAATTTGAACAAACTTCTCACTATTACTTTTCCACTGGGTTTTATTCATACAACTGATCTCTGAAGGCAAAACACAGAGGAAGATAAGTCCTACAGGAAGAACATACCGAGATGCAACAGGTTATTTTCCAAGATAAAAAGTCAGGACTACACTTATTTATTTATTTATTTATTTACTTACTTACTTACTTACTTACTTACTTACTCACTCACTCACTCACTCACTCACTCACTTACTCCTTACTTACTTATTATAGTTATACATCATGTAGTTACACACACACACACACACACACACTTATATAGTTGTATATATTATTGTTTTGTACTCAAAGCAGTTTACATAGGCAGCCTGAACATAATTCAGTTTTTTCAGTGAGAGTTTTGCAAGTCTTATTCTATGAGAGAATCTCATAGCACCTCCATTTCCCCAGGGGTCTCCCTTCAGAGTGCAACCGTCAACTTCCTGGCTGTCAGCTTTTGCACTTTCTGAGTCTGTCGCAGGTAGCTGCAAACCAAGCTTCAGACCAGTTTCTCAAGGATGTGTTTTTTGTGTGTGTTTTTGTTTGTTTGTTTGTTTGTTTGTTTGTTTGTTTGTTTGTTTGTTTGTTTGTTTGTTTGTTTTGGGGGGGTCAGTGGATTCCTCCACACTCCAACAGCCTTTTGGTCTTCCATCCAAGCAACCCATCCTACTTAACTTTCTTTCAGGCCAGGCAGCAGTTCAACCTCCAGACCACACCTCCTGCCCCATACTGAACTCAGTGAAACAAGTCAGTCATGACAAAGGGCCCAATCCTATCCAACTTTCCAGTGCTGGTGCAGCTGCAATGCAGCCTTGAGGAAAGGGAACAAATGTTCCTGAACTTGGAGGAGGTCTCCATGATTGCCCCCCCCTCACAGGATGCAGCGCATGCCACATTGGTATGGCTGCAACGGTGCTGAAAAATTGGATAGGATTTGGCCCTAAGGCTGCAGTCCTATACACACTTTTTGGGAGTAAGTCCTATTGATCCCCATTGAGACTTTCTTTTGAGTAGGCTTGCATAAGATTCATTAATTACAATGAGATTTAGGGTTCAATCCTATCCAACACTAATGCACCTGTGGCAACAAGGCATGTGTTGCATCCTGAAGTGTGGGGGCAGTCACAAACACCTCCTCAAGGTAAGGCTGAGGTTCTCAAACTGGGGCATCACAATGTCCCAGCCCAAGGACCTCAGCCTCTGGCTCCTTAAGGGGCGGGGGAAGGGGGAAGGCAGTGACATGATCCCCAGGATCATGCTGCTACAGGGGCAGAGGAAGCTTTTTTCTAATGTGCCCTACCTATTGCCAGGTCTGGGAGGGGGTATGGGAAGCCCCATGGAGGGCTCCCCGTGGCTTGTAAACAGTAAAAAAAATTGACTGTGACCCACTTCCTAAGGATCACATTGCTGGCATTTCCCTGCCCCCACAAAGACTTTACTCAAGGCTCAAACTCTGAGCGGGTTTGAGAACCTCTGTGTTAGGGAACATTTGTCACCTTGGGGCTGCATTGTGGCTGCATCGGTGATAGAAATTTGGATAGGATTGAGCACTTAGAGCCCAATCCTATCCTTTCCCCCACCACACTATGCAGCCACAGCAAAAGAGGCTGTGTCGTATGCTGTGATGATGGTGGGGTAGATCTGAAGGCTTGGGAAGAGAAAGGGAAAATATTTTCCCTTAGCCCTCCTACTGAGCACCAATGGGTCTCCTCAGACCTGCACCCAATTGAATCTTTCTCTTAAGTAAATACATATGCAACTGCCAGTAGTGATGTGGGGTCTGTCAGTGCCTGGGTGGGGTGGTTCACTGATGTCGTCATGTCACCATGTCATCCCCGCATCATCATGTAACCCTCCTGCTTCTGGAATGGCTCCGATTTGGGGCCAAACAGAGCCAGGGTGGAAAGGCAGGCAGGCCCTTCAGCACTCTGCTTGCCTCTCTGAACACTCAGGAGGTGAGCACTGCACACCCCACCAGCAGAAAGCTCGGAAAACCTCTGGAGCCAGCCTGCCCCAGCCACCCCACCCACGCTACATTACTGCAAAGTGCACTATTCAAGCCATATGATTCCAAAGAAAATGAAGGATATTTGACAAAGGCATGAATACGCCAAAGGACTTTTACTTAGAATAGTGTCCAACAGCCAAATTCTCCATCCTATTCCATGAATAAGAATACAAGCTACCCCAATAAGAATGTACACCTTTTTTGAATAATTCATTTATTAAAACATCAATTAAAAATATACGTGTCCCTTGTCACCATATACTAACTAAAATATTTAAAAAAAAAATCACAAGCATACTGATGATGCAAAACATCAGCACCTAAAGGTTGATTGGTCATAAATCTCTTTCTTCAGATATTATACAGCATCCAGATAAAATCACACATAACTCTGCTGACCTACTTAATTCTTAGTAAAATAGCCTTAGAAAGCTACTGCCTGAATTCTGATTCTGAACTTACTTCACTATCCCAATTTTACTGATCACCTTAAAGCACCCTCTGAATTCCTTGGGAAATAAGAAACTTTCTAAGTACTTTTCCTATAGCATCTTTTACCTCCTTATTTCTCAAGCTGTATATCAGAGGATTTGCAATGGGGGGCAGGACTGTGTACAAGAGAGACAAAACTTTGTTGAGCTCACTCAGCGTTTCAGTCTTTGGTAACATATACACAATCACTATAGCACCATAAAACATAGAGACCACAATGAGGTGAGAGGAGCAAGTGGAAAAGGCCTTTTTCCTTCCCGTTGTTGAAGGAATCCTCAAGATAGTAGTTATGATGTACACATAGGATGTCACAGTGAGGAGAAAAGGTGGAAAGGTGAATACAAATGCTAGGATAAAACTCATCAGTTTCACAAGGTTGGTGTCACTACAAGACAGTTTTATAAGTGGCACAGAATCACAGAAATAATGATCAATTTCATTGGCGCCGCAGTAAGTCAATTGCAGCATGAAACCGAACAGAATTAATGTGGCTATGAGCCCATTTATCCATGCGGAGGCTGCCAGCTGGACACACATTCGTGCATTCATGCTTGTAGCATAATGCAATGGTTTGCAGATTGCTAAATATCGATCATAGGACATTGCGGCGAGGAGATAACATTCAGTTGCCATTAAGTATCCAAAGAAAAAAAACTGCGCAAAGCAGCCACTGAATGAAATCACCTTTTCATCCGTCAACAAGCCTGTCAACACTCTAGGCACAATAGCTGAAATATAGCAAGTCTCCAAGCATGACAAGTTCCCCAGGAAGAAATACATGGGTGTGTGAAGACGTTGATCAACTACAACCAAAATTAGAATAAGAATGTTCCCAGCCATGGCGACAATATAGACTGCAAGAAGCACAAGGAAAAGGACGTTTTTCCATTGATTTAATTTTCCAAATCCCAAGAGGATAAATTCTGTGACATTCATCTATATTTCTAATTCAGTCAACCCTATACTCTGGGTAACACATTCTGAAGAAATTGTGTGTGCGTGCGTGCGTGCGTGCGTGCGTGCGTGCGTGTGTGTGTGTGTGTGTGAGAGAGAGAGAGAGAGAGAGAGAGAGAGAGAGAGATTATCAAACAAGAATCATCCACGATCAGTCTGCAAATTCTTGAAGCCACAAGGAATATTCTGGAAACTGTATATCATATCGTGCTGCCCCCAAGTTCTTCCATGGACATCTTCCTTTTCTGTTTAGTTCAGAGCTGGAAATGGCAACTGTATCAGTGCGGTTCGCAACTGGAGATGGCAGTTGTGCTTCTTAAATATTTCTAGACTCCTGGGAATCAGTATGTCACAGCGTTAAAAAACTTGATCCAGTTTGCATTTTCCTTAATGTTGATTACGTTAAGCCCCATTCCCACCGTATATGCCGTAAATAAAATAATATTTATGCAACCAGGGTGAAACCGAAACACTGTTTTACACTTCTACAATTGATCCATTAAAAAAATTGTCTAGGAGAATATGACAAGATGACTTCCTAGCAATTAGCAATTGTATATGTTCAATATAAGATGATGGTAATTAAAGTAGTAAAACTGTAATCCTATATACACTTTCCTGGGAGTAAGCTCCATTGAACACAATGTGGCTTACACTTCTGAGTAGTTCTGCATAAGCTTGCACTGTAACACAGGCCTACAAAATTGAGGGTCAGAAAAGTTTTCCCCAAACTTTATGGTGGTTTGATATGAATTTGGGGTGCCGATTCCAAAAATGGCATCCGTTTTGCCCTATCACGTCTAGTTTTGGGAATATACTATAGCCTCATTAGTGAATGAGAATCTTCACTAATTCTCATTTCACTAATTCACTCATTTCACTAATTCACTCATTTCAGAGTGCGAAATGGGGTAGGCTACCATGGGGTAGGCTTCCTCATGAGGAAGCTGCTTGAACCATTCACTAAAGAGGCTATGCCATGTCTCCAAAACTAGACGTGATAGGGCAAAATGGATGCCATTTTTAGAATTGGCACCCCAAATATACCCAGGAATTGATGTACGGAAGCAAAATGTGTGTTGGCCTGTGTAATTGGCCCCAACTAGAAAGGAAGAACTAGGTGGAAATTATTATCTCACACATAACTACTAATCACCATAATGTCTCACCATATTGTTTGTTTTTGCTTTTGTGCATCACGGTAGGGAAAGTGGACACATTGCTCTTTTGAGCCCTATGACAATCCCTCCATGTGTTCATGATGAACCTGCAGGCGCAGGGTGACCACATACAGTGGAGGACAAGGTGCCTATACCTTTAACAATTGTATGGAAGAAGGAATTTGAGCAGGTGCAGCTCAACATGTAAGGGTTTAAAAAACTGTACCTGCCCAAATTCCCTCTTCTATTCAAGGTATAGGCACTCTGTCCTCTACTGTATCTGGTCACCTTGTCTGCAAGAAACAGCACTGAGCTCAATGTTCACAAGATACCTTTTTTTATTATAATTATAATGTTCTAGAATGGGGCTCCCTTTGGTCTCCCATCCAAGAAACTGATCAGGTCTACACCCATGTAGCCTCAGGAGTGCTGTGGCATCAGTTGCTCCTGGGTGGTTCACTGGCCCCCATTTTTATTCTCTTAAGGCTGCAATCCTAACCACACTTTCCGGAGAGTAAGCCCCATTGAATAAAATTGGACTCAGTTCTGAGTAGACCTGGTTAGGATTGTGCCCCAAGTCATTTAAAGTGCAACCAAACAGCTAAATTCAAGATAAGTAAACTATATATTATTAAAATTTATAATTTTATAAATTGTATTTATAAAGCACATCATGCTTAATTTGTATTACAAATAATACAAGCACATCATATGTGTATTTACAAGCACATCATGGTTTTTGAAATGTGCTAATATAAGGTAAGTTTCATTGAGATCTACATTGTTTGAATTTATCATTCTGAGTTTTTAGAAAGTTTAGTGACAGCACAATCCTATGCATGTTTACTCAGAAGTAGGTCCCATTGTGTTCAGTGGGGCTTACTCCCAGGAAAGTGTCCAGGGTTGCAGCCTGGGACTTGGAAGTTGCTTACCACTATGATAAAGAAGCAAGAGGTTTCCGAAAGGCTGAGAATGAAGGTGCCACTGGTTCATCTCATCTTCATTTTGTTGTGTCTCGGTTTGTGTTCTGCTGACAAGATATTTCAGAAATGAGACTCTGTCCAATATGTTATGTATGGCATGAATTATCCCAGAGAGAACATGTCTCATGGTTCCTTATTTCTATTTTAGAAGTACAGGAAGAGATCTCCCTAGATGTTTCCCTGTAATTAGACTTTCTGATCAGTGCAGAATAAGTCAAACAAAAGGAGTTTGGAAATGGAAATGGGAGTTTGACTGAAATTTGAATAAAATTCTATTCTATGCTGAGATGATTCATGAGAGTATTAAGAAGAGCATTGAGGTTTTCAGAACTTTCTGTAAAATGTAGGATATGATTCACGCCTCTGGGGTGCAGCTGTGCCACAGGTTGGTGGCCTCTTCCGTTCAGTAGTGCCTTCAATAGAGACTTCTTCCTCTGTCTTGGTCATGCATGGACCACAGTGTTGGGAGATCAGTTTGCAACTTCCATGTACCCATCTATTTCCAATCCCACAGGTTCCTTCCCACAGTCAACAGAGCCCATAGGAGTCTCAAACCTGGATCTGGCCCTATCATTGAATCCTAGTTTTCTTTTTGTTTTTACAACATTTGGATTAAAAAAATAAAATCTTTAGTGAGAGGGGAGGTATGTGCCTGATGTGACTTATAGTGTAAGTCTGGTTCTCAAGTATGGCAGGGGAGAATTCCTGTAATGAGGAAGGATACCTGTTGGTACAAATGGGAGAGTCAGGATTGGACTGAAGTTGGTTAAAGTAGAAACACTGCAGTAATTCATCTGGATTTAGTTCTCCAGTATAGTTTTAAAATTAACTGGTTGTTTGTCAGCTATTGAGATGCTCCTTTGTTTACCATTCTGATAGTGATGTGTGAGCTGCCTTGAGGGCTCAATATAACCTAAGGGTAAAATGCAAATGAAACAAATACACAAATAAATACATACATAAAAATAAGAACTGTGAATATTATGTTGTTGTTTTTTTTCTTTGAACTGCTGTGAACTGCTGAGAAGAGTGAGCATTACTTTAAAAATTGAGGGTATTTTTTATAAACTGGTCATAAAGTGTTGAAAAAAATTATCAGGACAGATACCCCCATTTGCAGAATAGTGTCATTGTCCATAAGGAAGCATTATTTTAGAAATAGTTTGGCTTAGAATCTCTCTCTGTGTGTGTGTGTGTGTGTGTGTGTGTGAGTAAGAGAGAGAGAGAGAGAGAGAGAGAGAGTAATGTTAGGTTGGCAATCCTCGGAATAGAAACTCTAAATTCAAAGAGGAATGTGGTTTCAGGACATAAAACCTATATGGAACCTCTACTAATGGGTTTTGGGTATTATGGTTATCTGTTACCTTCTTCCAATGAGCATAAATAGCCCCATGTTCCTATGATGTATCTCCATAATGCTCTCTTCATAGTAGTTTTTTCTCCAGAAAAAAGAGGTGAGGAGACCCTTGAAATAGGAGAATTTCAGATTTGTTCACAGTTTCAAACGGGGGGGGGGGGGACGACAATTCTCCCTTTAAAATCACATTTTTGGAAAGAACATGGCATTGTCACTGACCAAAGCTCTGCAGCTCTGAAATGATTATTATTTATGGAAACCTCACAAAGACAAGCATGAAACAGAAAAATGCATTGAAAAGCTATGCAAAAAAGCAATGCAATTTATTTATTTTATGTATTTGTACCCCACCTTTCTCAAGAAGAACTCACAGCAACTTAAAACAATAATTTAAACACCAGTGAAACAAACATCAAAGGGCAGCAATAACGTACAATGAAAACAAGTGTCTGAGAGAAGTAGTTTCATAAGTGGGTGTTGTCACAAATCAGGATTCTGATGGCAATCACATGTATAAGACAGCTTTCCCAGATGGTGTCTATTTAATTTTTGTCTTAACAGAAAAACAACAACAATATTCTTTTCCATTTTTTTTCCAATGACATGTTGGCATCCTTCAGTCTTGGAAGACTATGGTATCGCGCTCTGAATGGTGGTTCTGGAACAGAGTGTCCTCTCCAGTGCGCGAAGCCTGGGTAAAGTAGATATGAAGGATAGACCGTTTCCCATGCAGCAAATCCCCCCTCTCCACATCACTGAAATGGTTCAATGGAAAAGCAGAGGCCAATACGGTTGGTTCCAGCGGCATCACAGGAGTTGCCAGAACGTGACTGTGTTCAGCCATGAACTGCCTCAGGGACTCCGGCTCCGGATTTTGCCTTTAGGTTGACTCCTGAAGCCTTTTCCATAACTGGATGTAGCCACAAGGCAGTGGAGGTTTGGGATCAGAGTTTTCCTTCTCTCAGATGAGCTGCCTTCCCAGGCTAATGAGTCCCATATACCCGGTGGCTGTTTAGTCGCCTCTTACGAAAAGTACAGCCAAACTGAGGGCCTATTCTTATCCCCAGCCCCCAGGGGAAATACACATACACAAATACATAATGTATGGAATATGATTAGCCCTGTTCAGGTGTTATAAGCAGGAGTGTGGTTCACACAATGAGAGGACAAAGCAAGAGTGCTTCACCTGTCCTTGAGCATAGCCTTTGCCTGTAGTGATAAATGCTGTACTCAGAGAGAGATTCTCCATGTAATGGGGTGGGGTGGGGGACAACTTCAGGAGCACATTGGAATGAAGGCAGAGTTTGCTGGTACATTTTGCTCTCAACTATCACATGGCCAGCATATGCTGACAGTGCTTGAACAGGGATAATATTGAACAAAAATATATATTAGAGACAAGATGATAGTTTATAGAGTCTAGAAATTATACAACCTAAATTAGACTAATGGGTAGTCAGATTCCTGAAAATGTTAGATAATGAAGAATCAGAGGGAAGCGGACATATCACAAATTAAATGGAAAACAAATAATTTTCAATATATTGAGCTTGCTGTCAGAGCATGCAGTATGGGTCTGGAGAGTCCCATGAGGTAACCTAATATAAGACCACTTCCTACACCCACAAGCTGGCCTTGTGCTCCTCTATCTTTTGACAGCTCCTCTAAAAGCAATGTTTTGTCACTCTTCCTGAATCCATATCTTTTCACCCAGATAACCCTTCAACTTACTGATCCCAAATGCCACTGGGGTCTAGTTCTCACTCACTCACTCACTCACTCACTCACTCACTCACTCACTCATCTATATACTGCCTTTCTCATAGATTCAAAATGGTTTACATGCAACTTGCTCCAGTACAGGAAAGCTGATGAAGGGGCAGTTTGTGGAGTAGGGAGGGAGATTAATGGGGCATGTTAGGGAATAAACTGCAGATCTGAGAGGAAGAAGGTGGATCCAGTGGCAGTCATGCATGCCAGATCTTATCTTCAAAAACTGCCTACCCTTTACTCTCCTTGGGTATATGCCACCAAAATGGCTGGTGAATATCCAAAGAGACCAGTAGGCTAATACAGAATAAGTAAAAAGTTTGCAGTTTTTTACACACCTCCAGTTTCCCTTCAGGTCACACAAGACGACCACCACCATAACACAGATCACACACGGTTTTGACTTGGCTGCAAGCTATAGGATTAGGCTCCCAGTCTCATTTTTACCAACTCAGAGTATCTATTTTCCTTTATTTCAAATAAGAGCAATTATTCCTGCTATTATTATAAATTCATTTTGTCTCATTTCTTTTGAAAGCCACAAAACGTGCTAATATCTTCCTTACAGCTTTCTTTACCTCCTGGTTCCTCAGGGTGTACAGGAAAGGATTGACCAGAGGTGGCAAGGCTGTGTATAAGAGAGAGAAAACTTTGTCCAGATCCCTCAAAGCTTCCACCTTTGGTAACAAATATACAAACATTATGGAGCCGTAGAAAATGGAGACAACAATGAGATGTGAGGAACAAGTCGAAAAGGCTTTCTTCCTTCCTGTAGAAGATGGGATTCTCAAGATGGCAGCGATAATGCACACATAGGATATCACGGTCAGGAGAAATGGTGGAAAGGTGAATATGACAACTATGACAAAACTCATAATTTCCACTGCTCTAGTATTGCCACAAGAGAGCTTTATCAGAGTGAGAGATTCACAAAAGTAATGGTCTATTTTTCTGGAACCACAGAATGCTAATCGTACCATGAAGACAAAGAAGACTGAAGTCTCTACAAATCCATTCAACCAGGATGCAGCTGCTAGTTGGATGCAAGCTTTGATGTTCATAATCTTTGCATAATGCAATGGTTTACATATTGCCAAATATCTATCATAAGACATCACAGAAAGCAAATAGCACTCTGTACCTCCCAGGCATCCAAAAAAGAACCACTGAGTGAGGCAGCTGCTGCGAGAAATTCTTCTGCTCCCACCCAGCAGTCCAGCCAGCATTTTAGGGAGGATATTGGTGCTGTAGCAAGTCTCCAAGAAGGAGAGGTTCCCCAGAAAGAAGTACATGGGAGTGTGAAAGTGCTGGTCCAGGATGACTAAGACAACTATGAGGATATTCCCAGCCATGGTCACCAGGTAGACAAGCAGAAATATCAGGAAGAGAAGACTCTGAAATGTAGTCAGGTTTTCAAGACCTAAGAGGAGGAATCCTGTGCTGTTTGGAGGAAGTTCCCATTCTGGGTTTGCCATGGAGAGTATGTGGCAAGGACTACCCACCACCTGAGAACATAATTTAGAGAGGAATATGTGATATTGACTTGAATGTCTTAGAGGTATGCCATTCCGTACTCTATAATGTTGCATGTTATTTGCCACAGGTGATAATCCCTGTCAGCTGTGGTGCCAGGGATGGCATAAGTGGTCATTCTGGTGTAGCACTGGCCGAGTACTAGGAAAGAGGCCCCCACCCTGTGAAGTGGATTTCATCCCTTTAGTATCAGTGGTAATGGTAATCCCTGGTTTCCCATCAGGGGATAGGCAGGGAGCACTGGGAGTGGACCAGAGTTTTGCCACAAGGTCCAAATCTGGCACCAAGCACTGTGTAGCGCAGTGGAAGTCTGGGCGAGTGACCAAAGCACAGGAAACTCCATCTGTGTTCTCTTTGTCACCAAGCAGAGATGGTTAAGATTTGTGCGAGTACAGATGGCATAGAGAAAGCAGAACATAAAAGTATGTTCACTTTTCTCATTCTACGTATTAGAAGTCAGGATCAATTGGCTATGGATGGCAGTTTTTTTGCCTACTGCAGACTAGCAAGAAAGGGAAGGAATATTCAGTAGTTTTTATGCATTAAAAACTGCTCACTAATAAAGTAGCACAAGTTAAACTCAACTGCAGTCTGGTGTCTTGCTGGGGGGTGTGAGTGTAAAAAGAATGCTAGATGCAGGGAGGTGGCAGTGAGATGCAAGTATCTTGTGGTCTTGTGTGTGCTCCCTAAGGCATCTGGTGGGCCGCTGTGAGATACAGGAAGCTGGACTAGATGGGCCCTGGGCCTGATCCAGCAGGATCAGGGCTCTTCTTATGTTCTTATCACTCAATAAACATTGTTCTTATTTGATACAATTCTAGCAATATACATGTGGAACTACATTGAAATTTTTTTTTTTTTTTTTTACAAAAAATGTTTGACAGAAAGTATGTTTGGGAGAGATAGAAGGATATAGCTGCTTGCTTGTTTCTACTTCTGAAATATTTTGTTTTGGATATGGTTTATGTCCCTGGCTTGTGTGTTATGCACATACCTAATTCTTATTTAGAACCTTTGAGGTACTGTTTTTATCGTTTTTCTTTTTTTTTAAAAAAAAGTTGCTTTGTCATTATATTTTTTGGAAATATATGATTTTCTTCTTATCATTTGCATTTTCAAACCATAATCATGTTAAAGGAAGAATTTCGAACAAACCCACAATTCACTGCAATAACCTATGGGAAGAATCACTTTTATATGGCTTATATCGGCCTATCAGCGTCCAAGCAGAACATGCATTTTCAGAAAAAGTGTGACATTAATTTTTAGCATTCACAAAGCCCTTCAGAGTTCATCTCCCTTCAGAGTGGGAATGGAATTTAAATGAGGGGCATTCTGAATCATATTTTGCACTGCAAAATACTCAGTAGTATTCTGTCTACTACAGTGGAGTGACTCACCAGATGCCTGGGAAGAAACAAAAGCTGTGAGAATCCCTGTGGCAATTCACTGTCCACTGTTGGAACCAGCATGCTGGAATTGACAGATCTTTACCACCGGATCCTATTGGGCTTGTTACAAAAACAGAGTTCCATGGTTGTAACAGGCCATATGATAGGAAGCACAAACAGTTCTGCCCATGGCTATTTTCTGCCACAGCTGGTAACTTGATCCAGAGTAGTTAAGTCAGTGCAGGGGGCGGTTCATGGCCAGAGGAGGAACCCAGTGCTCTGGGCGCAGAGTTGAGGGGCAGGGGTGGGGTGGAACCAATGTGAATGGTTCATATGATGTGGATCATGATGGATCATATCCCCTCTTTTGAAAACCTCCCCATTTCTTTTTCCCGTTCTTGGACATACACCACTAAAATATGTGTATGCCCGAGGAGACCCATAGGCAGCTCAGAGGAAAGTAGAAATTTTTTTTTACTTACTTCCCATTTGCCTCTAGATCAACCCCTCTCCCCCATAGTATACAGCACATGCCTTTTTGGCACGGTTGCACTGGCACTGATATGGGGGGATAGGATTGGGACCTTAGTTTGATGCAGGGAGTTAGAACAAACTCATGTGGTAGTTGGTCTAATAGATATATGTGCCATGATAGCTACACAGCATATCTTGGCACAGAAGCAATCTATCTCTGAATACCAGGTGCTAGGGGACAATCAAAGGCAACCACTTTTCTTGCCCTGCTTACAAGCTTCTATGGATGTTTACAGTTGTTATCATAGGACAAGACTCTGATACCTGTCAACAAGGGAATGTTTAACTTCTCATTTCCTCATCTGGCTTTATAGAAGATGAACCTCTTTTTCTAACCAGATAGTAAGCAAAATCTGAGTATTCACCTTTTCAGCATCTGCATTAAGCATTGGAAGGTAGGATATGATGAGGCAGCTCTGCTCAGTTGACCTTCACTCTGTCCTTCATAGTCTCCACACGCTCCACACCGGTGCATCCCTTTAGAGTCTTCTTAATTCTTCCATTTACAAAGGGAATCTTTTGCATCTTGTAGCTCAAAAAAGTTTCCATATTTCCTAACCTTGCAAATGAACTGGCAATATTACTTTCCCCCTCAAGACATTCAGTATTCATAGACTTCACACAACAGAGGAAGTAAGATGAAGGGAGGGGAGCTTCAAGTCTCAGGAGACACCCTGTTCAGTATGGGAGAGCAAAGAATCTCCAAATGGAAAACCAGACCTCTCAAAAGCAAATGCTAGAGCTTGGGTATTGATACAGGTATCTAAGAAGTAAATCTTGTACAGGTCCAGCCTAGTTATACACAGATTTTTTATACATGGATTTGACTCAATACATGGATTTGACTCAACACGAATGGCCCCTGCAAATGAGAAGGAATGTGCTGATCCCTGGAGAAGGGGAAAAATGCAGCCCTTTAAAATCAGTTTTAAAAAAAACAAACAGTCCTTTAACAATAGCCCCCTTAATGAGAGAGAGAGAGAGAGAGAGAGAGAGAGAGAGAGGGCAGCTGGCTGACAATCCATCAATCTTTCTCTCTCCAGGCGACCCCTCCCTTCCCCCTGAGCAAGTGAAAGAAAGGTGATCACTTTGCATTGGTGAAGGGAGGGGCTGAGTAAAGCACCTTTGTAAGTGCTTGGAGGAGGACTGATTGATGGATTATCTTCTTAATGACTCTCATCTTACATCACAAAGGTCAGCAAGGTTGTTTCTAAATCACCGGAGCAAAGAAACTTTGTTTTTTAAATTGATTTGCTCTAGTGCATTTTTTGCCATCCACATAAGTGCTTGGAACAGAACCTACGTGAATAATGAGGCTCAACCTGTATTAATAGAATACATTAGTTTTTAAAAACATACAGATTTGCGTATTTCTGGTTGGGGGACCAACCAGAAATGAAATCAAGTTTGGCTATCAGGACATGGTGAGAAGCCAGATTATAAAGTCACTTTACTATACTGTCAGTCCCTGGACAAGAAACCATATGTTCTCTGGCCTTTGTTTCCATATAAAGAGAACTGACTGTCCACTTCTATTTCCAACCCAGGGTTCCTGCCCATAATCAACTATTGCCTAGAGTATTCTCAAACCTGTGTCTGGTCTTAACCCTGAATCCTAATTTTCCTTTTGTTTTACACTCTGGCGGGGGGGGGGGCATATTTAATGAGAGGGGAGGTACGTGCCTGGTGTAGGTTTGGAGTAAGTATGGTTCTTAAGTACGGTAGAAGAGAATTACTGTAATGGGGAAGGGTACTTGTTGGTGTAAATGGAAGAGTCAGGATATGACAGGGGCTGGTTAAAGCAGAAACACTGAAGTCTTTCATCTGGATTTAGTTCTGAATCTGTGGATTCAGGGCTTAAAATGCATATGGAACCTTTATTGATTTGTTTTGTGTATTATAGTTATCTGTTACCATCCTCCAAAGAATATAAATAGTTCCAAGCTCCTACAGTAGATGTAGCTCCATGATGCTCTCTCCAATGTAGTTGGTCCTCTAGGGGGGAAAAAAGGGTGTGTGTGGAGATCCTTGCAATAGAAATTGCATTTTTGTTCACAGTTTCAAAGCGAGGGAAAAAGTTAGCTGTAATTTTCCCCTTAAATCACATCTTTGGAAAGAATGTGGCATTTGTCAGAGACCAAAGATATGCATAAGCTCTGATATGATTATTTATGGAAACCTCACAAAGGCAAGCACGAAGCAGAAAAATGTATTGAACAGCTACGGAACAAAGCAATTCCATTCTTTTTTTAATGTATTTGCACTCCACCTTTCTCCAAGAACTCACAGCCACTTAAAGCAATAATTTAAACAGCAGTGACACTACAAACAATATAAATGACAAACATCAAAGGGCAGCAATAAGATACAATGAAAACTGTCCAAAAAAGGAATGAACCAATCAAACACCAAACCTATAAGCAAAAGATAAGGTAGGGGTGCCCAAACCCTGGCTTGGGGGCCGCTTGCAGCCCTCAGGGGCTCCCAATCCAGCCCACAGGGAGCCCCTAGTCTCCAATGAGCCTCTAGCCCTCCAGAGACTTGCTAGAGCCTGTGCTGGCTGACACAACTGCTCTCAGTGTGAAGATGACTGTTCAACCTCTCACCTGAGCTGTGGGACAAGGGCTCCCTCCACTACTTGCTGTTTCAAGTCTGTGAAACAGACAGCGAAGGAAAGGCTGGCCTTGCTTTGTGCAAGGCCTTTTATAGGCCTTGAGCTACTGCAAGACCTTCATTCATTCATAAGTTCCATCTCAAATATATTCATTTATGTAAATTTATTCAAATTTTAAATGTAAATTGATTCTTTTTCCCCCCCGACACAGCATCAGAGAAATGATGCGGCCCTCCTGCCAAAATGTTTGGACACCCCTATTCTAAGGAGACAGTAGGAAAGAAAATAATTGAAGGACCCAATCTGATTCAGCTCTCCAGCGCCAATGCAGCTGCAATGCAGCCCCATGGTAATAGATCATATGTTCTTTTACCTTAAGGAAGCATCTGTGACTGATCCCCCTCAACCACAGAATGCAGTTGTAGTTATAGATGTGCCCCATTGGCATGGCTACATCAGCACTGTATAGGATTGGATAGGATTGGGCCCAAAAAAGGCAAACAGAAGCCTATTTGAAATGTATAGCTTTAATACTGCACCAAATTTATCTAGGTGCCAGTTATATCTCCTGTAGCAAGGAGTTCCATAGGGTGGGAGCTACTATAGAGTCGTCTCATGTGTTGTCACCAACGCAGTTTCCGACGGCAGTGGCTTGCACAATACAACATCCCCAGATGATGTCTATTTAATTTCAATGATATACACAAATAGTTAATTCAGGGAATATGATTAGTCCTGTTCAGGTGTTATAAGCAGGAGTGTGGTCCCCACAACGAGAGGGCAAAGTGAGAAAACGTCACCTGTCCTTGAGTACAGCATTCACCTGCAGTGATAAATACTTTACTTAGGGAGAAATTCTCCCTGTAATGGGGCGGAGGCAACTTCAGAAGCAGGTTGGAAAGAAGGCAAGGTTTTCTGGCGCACTTTTGCTGTCTCCCATCACATGGCCAGTGTATGCTTATGCTGCCTGAACAGGGCTAATATTCAACAAAAGACATACAGGGTGCAATCCTAACCCCTTATGACAATGCATTCCAGCACTGACATAAGGGCAATGCAGCTCTGAGGTCAGGGAACAAACATTCCCTTACTTTGAGGAGGCCTCCGTGAGTGACACCCAACTGCAGGATGCAGCACATGTCCCATTGGCACCGCTATGCCACTGCTGGAAAGCACTGACGTGAGGGTTAGGATTGAGCCCACAGTGGAATCCAGATTATACTACCTAAATGGGACTGATAAGTAGTCAGATTCCTGAAAATGTTGGATAATGCAGAAAAGAGTGTGTGTAGACAAATCACTAATGAAAAAAGTTAATTTTCAATATATTGAGGTTTCTGTCAGTCAGAGCATGTAATATGAGTCTGAAGAGTTCCATAATGCCACCCTACTTAAGACCGCTTCCCCCACCCACAAGCTGGTCATGTGCTCATCTACCTTTTGCCAGTTCCTCTGAAAGGAATATTTCCCCCCTCTCCCTCAGTTCAAATCTTTCCTCCCAAATGAACCTTCAGCTCACGAGATCCCAAATGCCACTGGGCTCTAGCTTTTATTTATTTATTTATTGCAGTACATATATACCACTTTTCTCATAGATTCAAGATGGTTTACCTGCAACCTCTTCCTGTTCAGGTATTCTGATGTAGGGGAAGGTGGGTGGGTGGGAAGGGAGATTAACAGGGCATGTTAGGGGATGAACTGCAGGACAGAGAGGAGGACGGTGGGTCCAGTGGCAGTCATGCATGCTCAATTTTATTCCATCCTTTCAACCCTTCCTCCCCCTTTTCTCTCCTTGGATATATGCCACCAAAATGATATGCCACCAAAGTGTATGTCAACGAAAACCATAGGCTTGTGCAGAAGTAAGTAAAATACTTTTGGCAGTTTTTTACTTACCTCCAGTTTCATTCACCAGATCACTCACAACCACCACCATAGGACAGAGCGCACACTGTTTTCACATGGCTGCAAGCTATAGCACAGCTATGGGTATGACAAGGCTCTCAGGGGCCAAACCTATCCAATTTCCCAGCACTGAAGCCACTGCAATGCAGCCCCAAAGCCCCAAACATTTGTTCCCTTACTTTGATGAGGCCTCCATGGCTGCTCCCTCACTGCTGGATGCAGTGTGCACCCAGTTGGCATACCTGCATCAACGCTGGAAAGTTGGATTGGTTTGGGCCCCAAGTCTCATGTTTAGCAACTCAGAGTCTTTGGTTTCTTTAGGTCCAAATAAGAGCAATTATTACAAATTCATTTTGTCTCATTTTTTTTTGCGAGCCACAAACCTTGCTAATATCTTCCTTACAGCTTTCTTTACTTCCTGGTTCCTCAGGGTGTACAGGAAAGGATTGACCAGAGGCGGCAAGGCTGTGTATAAGAGAGAGAAAACTTTGTCCAGTTCCCTCAAAGCTTCCACCTTTGGTAACAAATATACAAACATTATGGAGCCGTAGAAAATGGAGACAACAATGAGATGTGAGGAACAAGTCGAAAAGGCTTTCCTCCTTCCTGTAGAAGATGGGATTCTCAAGATGGCAGTGATAATGCACACATAGGATATTGTTGTCAGGAGAAATGGTGGAAATGTGAACATGACAGCTATGATGAAACTCATAATTTCTGCTGCTCTAGTATTGCCACAAGAGAGCTTTATTAGAGTGAGAGATTCACAAAAGTAGTGGCTGATTTTGCTGGGGCCACAGAATGCTAACTGTACCATAAACACGAGTAAGATCGAAGTCTCTGCAAATCCATTCAACCAGGATGCAGCTGCTAGTTGGACGCAAGCTTTGATGTTCATAATTTGTGCATAATGCAATGGTTTACAGATTGCCAAATATCTATCATAAGACATCACAGAAAGCAAAGAGCATTCTGTACCTCCCAGGCATCCAAACAAGTACCACTGAGTGAGGCAGCTGCTGCGAGAAATTCTTCTGCTCCCACCCAGCAGTCCAGCCAGCATTTTAGGGAGGATATTGGTGCTGTAGCAAGTCTCCAAGAAGGAGAGGTTCCCCAGAAAGAAGTACATGGGAGTGTGAAAGTGCTGGTCCAGGATGACTAAGCCAACTATGAGGATATTCCCAGCCATGGTCACCAGGTAGACGAGCAGAAATATCAGGAAGAGAAGACTCTGAAATGTAGTCAGGCTTTCAAGACCCAAGAGGAGGAATCCTGTGCTGTTTGGAGGAAGTTCCCATTCTGGGTTTGCCATGGGGAGTATGTGGCAAGGACTACCCACCACCTGAGAACATAATTTAGAGAGGAATATGTGATATTGACTTGAATGTCTTGGAGGTATGCCATTCTGTACTCTATAATGCTGCATGTTATTTGCCACAGGTGATAATCCCTGTCAGCTGTGGTGCCAGGGATGGCATAAGTGGTCATTCAGGTGTAGCACTGGATAAGTGCTAGGAAAGAGGCCCTCACCCAGTGAAGTGGATTTCATCCCTTCAGTATCAGTGGTAATGGTAATCCCTGGTTTCCCATCAGGGCAGGGAGCACTGGGAGTGGACCAGAGTTTTGCCACAAGGTCCAAATCTGGCACTAGCACTATGTAGTGCAGTGGAAGTCTGGGTGAGTGACCAAAGCACAGGAAACTCCATCTGTGTTCTCTGTGTCACCAAGCAGAGATGCTTAAGATTTGTGCAAGTACACATGGCATAGTGAAAGCAGAAAATAGAAGTGTGTTCTCCTTTCTCATTCTATTAGAAGTCAGGATTAATTGGCTATGGATGGCAGTTTTTTTGCCTACCACAGACTAGCAAGCAAGGGAAGGAATATTCAGTAGTTTTCTTGCATTAGAAACTGGTCACTGTGTTTAATGAAGTGGAACACATTAAATCCAATTGCAGTCTGGTGTCTTGCTGGGGGGTGTGAGTGTAAAAAGAATGCTAGATGCAGGGAGGTGGCAGTGAGATGCAAGTATCTTGTGGTCTTGTGTGTGCTCCCTAAGGCATCTGGTGGGCCGCTGTGAGATACAGGAAGCTGGACTAGATGGGACCTGGGCCTGATCCAGCAGGATCAGGGCTCTTCTTATGTTCTTATCACTCAATAAACGTTGTTCTTATTTGACACAATTCTAGTAATGTACATGTGGAACTACATATAATTTTTTTTTTTTTACAAAAAAAAGTTGACAGAAAGTATGTTCAGGAGAGCTAAAAGGATG
Source organism: Tiliqua scincoides (assembly GCF_035046505.1). Lineage (NCBI taxonomy): Eukaryota > Metazoa > Chordata > Lepidosauria > Squamata > Scincidae > Tiliqua > Tiliqua scincoides. The sequence goes on along the minus strand of NC_089825.1, from coordinate 100,523,021 downwards.
TATGTGCTTGTTTGTCTCTACTTTTTAAATAATTTGTTTTCTGTATGGTTTATGTCGCTGGCTTGTAACTATGTCTTATGCACATACCTAATTCTTATTTAGAACCTTTGAGGTGCTATTTTTCTCATGCTTTTCTTTTTTAAAAAAAAAAAATGTTGCTTTGTCATATTTTTTGGAAATATATGATTTTCTTCTTATCATTTGCTTTTTCAAACCATAATCATGCTAAAGGAAGAATTTTGAACAAACCCACAATTCACTGCAACACCCTCTGGGAAGAATTACTTTTATATGGCTTATATCGGCCTATCAACATCCAAGCAGAACATGCATTTTCAGAAAAAGTGTGACATTCATCTTTAGCATTTACAAAGCCCTTCAGAGTTTATTGTGGAAATGAAATTTGAATGAATGACCCCTGCTAACTGGTTAAGAGGCACATTTTCAAGTGAGTGCTCCTCTTTTCAGCAGGGGGAGAGTAACTGGCCCTCCTCACCCCAGCAGTGTCTTTTCTAGTGGCTGTCTGCTGATGTTCTTTTGCATCTTTTTAGATCGTGAGCCCTTTTGGGACAGGGAGCCATTTAGTTATTTGAGCTTTCTCTGTAAAGCACTTTGTGAACTTTTTGTTGAAAAGCAGTATTTAAATACAGTTATAATAAATATCTACTACAGTGCAGTGACTCACAATGCACACCAGATGGCACCAGATGGCAATTTACTGTCCACTGTTGGAAACAGCATGCTGGAATAGATGGATCTTTTATGAAAACAGAGTTCCATGGCTGTAGCAGGCCAAATGGCAGCAAGCACAAATAGTGCCACCCATGGCCATTTTCTGCCACAGCTGGTAACTTGCTCTAGAGTAGGTAAGTCAATGCAGGCAGCGGATCATAGCCAGAGGAGGAACCCAGCGCTCTGGGTGCAGAATTGAGGGGCAGCAGTGGTTTGGAACCAGTGTGAATGGATCATATGATGTGGATCATGATAGATCATATCCCCTCCTTTGAAGACCTCACCATCTCTTTTTCCCTTCTTGGATGTACACCACTAAAATATGTGTATGTCTGAGGAGACCCATAGGTAGCTCAAGAGCTTACTTGGAGGAAAGTAGAAATTTTTTTTTTTACTTACTTCCCGTTTGCATCTGGATCAACACTCCTCCCCCACAGCACATGCCTTTTTGGCACGGTTCCACTGGCACTGTTGGTGGGGGGATAGAACTGGGGCCTTAGGACCTTAGGATCGGGGCCTTAGGTTTGGGGCCAAAGGGCCTTAGGGCCCAATCCTATCCAATTTTCCAGTTCTGGTGCAGCTGTGCCAATGAGGTGTGCACTGCATCCTGTGGTGGGGAGACAATCTCAGAGGACTCTTCAAGGTATGGGAACATTTGTTCCCTTCCCCCAGAACTGCATTGTGGCTGCACAGCAGCTGGAAAGTTGGATAGGATGCAGTGTTTTTAGCATCTCTGTCTGATGCAGGGAGAAAATTATTGAACAACTCATGTGGTGGTTGGTCAAAAAGATATATAAGTCATGATAGCTACATGGAATATCTTGGCACAGAAGCAATCTATCCCTGAATACCAGGGGCTGGGGCAAACAAAGGCAACCACTTTTCTTGCCTTGCTTACAAGCTTCTGAAAAGTATTTGGATGTTTACTGTGGTATCACTGTACAAGGCTCTGATATCAGTCAACAGTGGAATGTTTTAACTTCTCATTTCCTACTTCTTGCTTTATAGAAGATAATCAGATAATAAGCAATATCTGAGTACTCACCTTTTCAGCACCTGCAATCAGCACTGGAAAGTAGGATTTGATGGGACAACTCTGTTCAGTTGAGTTGAGTTAACTCTCTCCTTCATAGTTTCCATACAGCTGTAGCCTTTTAGAGTCTTTTAAATTCTTGCATTTACAAAGGGAATCTTTTGCATCTTGTAGCTCAAGGATGTTTCCATGATTCCTAACCTTGCAAATGAACTGGCAGTACTACTTTCCCCCCTAAAGGCATTCAGTATTCATAGACTTCACAAAACAGAGGAAGTGAGATGAAGGGAGGGGAGCTTCAAGTCTCAGGAGACACTCTGCTCAGTATGACAGAGCAAAGAACCTCTCCACATGGAAAACCAGACCTCTCAAAAGCAAATGCTAGAGCTTGGGTATTGATATAGGTATCTAAGAAGTAAATCTTGTACTAATTGTATACCTTAGTTTTTAAAAAGATTTCAGGACATGGTGAGAAGCGAGATTATAAAGTCACTTTACTGTACTGTCAGTCCCTGGATGAGAAACCATATGTTCTCAGTTCTTTGTCCCATATAAAGAGAACTGACTGTCCCCATCTATTTCCAACCCAGGGTTCCTGCCTTTAATAACTATTGCCCAGAGTAATCTCAAACCTGTGTCTGGTCCTAATCCTCAATCCTAGTTTTCCTTTTATTTTACCCCTTTTTGGGGGTGGGGTTGGGGGATGGGTAAAAAAACTTATTTAATGAGAGGGGAGGTACTTGCCTGGTGGTGTAAGTTTGGTTCTCGAGTATTGCAGAAGAGAATTCCTGTAATGGGGAAGGGTACTTGGTGTAAATGGAAGAGTCAGGACAGTACTGCAGTCATTCATCTGGATTTAGCTCTGAATTTGTGGCTTCAGGACTTAAAATGCATATGGAACCTTTATTGATTTGTGTATTATAGTTATCTGTTACCATCCTCCAAAGAACATAAATAGTTCCAAGCTCCTACAGTAGATGTAGCTCCATGATGCTCTCTCCAATATAGTTGGTCCTCTAGGGGGAAAAAAGAAAAAAAAAAAAAAAAGGTGTGTTTGTGTGTGGAGACCCTTGCAATAGAAGAATTGCATTTTTGTTCACAGTTTCAAAGCGAGGGGGAAAAGTTAGCCGTAATTCTCCTTTTGAATCACATCTTTGCAAAGAATGTGGCATTTGTCAGTGACCAAAGATATGCATAAGTTCTGATATGATTATGGAAACCTCACAAAGACAAGACTGAAACAAAAAATGTGTTGAACAGCGACAGAATAAAGCAATGCCATTTATTTTTTTAAATGTATTTGCACTCCACCTTTCTCCAAAAAGAACTCACAGCAACTTAAAGCAATAATTTAAATCACAGTAAAACTGCAAACAATATACCAAATTGCAAACATCAAAGGACACCAATAATGTACAATAAAAGCCACTATCCAATAAAAGGAAGGAACCAATCAAGCTCAAAACCGATAAGCAAATCCTCATCTAAGGAGGCAGTAGGAAAGAAAATAGTCAAAAGGCCCAGTCCTATCCAGCTCTCCAGTGCCGATGCAGCTGCAGTGCAGCCCCAACATAAGGGATCACATGTTCTTTTACCTTAAGGAGGCATCACTACCTCCCCCCCTCCCACCACAGGATGCATTATAGTTATACATGTGCCCGACTGGCATGGCTTTATCAGCACTGGTTAGGAACAGATAGGATTGCATCCAAAGATGAGCAGAAGCCTGTTGGAAAAATATAGCTTTAAACCTACACCAAATTTATCCAGGTGCCAGTTGTATGTCCCGTAGCAGGGTGTTCCATCAGGTGGGAGCTATTATGGAGAAGTAGTTTCATGTGTTGTGACCAACAGAGCTTCTGATGGCAATGCCATGCACAAGACTGACTCCCTAGACTATGGCTGCAATCCTCACCACACTTTCCTGAGAGCAAGCCCCATTGAACAAAATAGGACTTATTTCTGAGAAGACCTAGTTAGGATTGTGCCCTATTTAATTTCTTTCTTAGCAGAACAACATATTATTTTCCATTTTTTCCCCTGATATCATACAGCAGTGGTTCCCAACCTGGGGTATGTGTATCCCCAGGGGTACTTGCCAGAACCTTTAGGGGTACTTGAAAAAGAATGGAATAATGGCAGAAAAAAGCAGGTCTGTATTAGAATTAAATGGAAAAAGTTAATTTTTTAATATATTGAGCTTGTTGTCAATCAGAGCATGTAGTATAAGCCTGGAGGGTCCCATGATACAACCCAAGATAAGACTGTGAACTTTCAACGTACCTGGTCCCAAACACCACTGGGCTCTAGTTTCTTTTTTTTGCTTGCTTGTTTATTAAAGTATCTATATACCGTCTTTCTCATAGATTCAAGATGGTTGACTTACAACCTGTTCCCATTCAGGTAAACTTGTTGGGGGGGCGTTGTGGGTGGGCAGGGAGAGTGGCGGGGCATGTTAGGGAAGGAACTTCAGGATCATGAGGGGAAAGATGGATCCAGTGGCAGTCATGCATACCAGATCTTATCCTCTCAAAACCTGCCTGCCCCTTTTCTCTCCTTGGATATATGCCACCAAAATGGCTGGTATATGTTGTAGGAGAACCGAAGGCTTATGCAGAAGTAAGTTTACTTTTAATAGTTTTTTATTTATCACCAGTTTGCCTTCCAGTCACTCACCACCACCTTAGCACACCGCGTACACAGTTTTGACATGGCTGCAGGCTATAGCATGGCAGTGGATATGACTGGGCTCTCAGGGCCCAAACCTATCTAACTTTCCAGCACTGATACCCTTGCAATGCAGCCCAAGCCAAGGGAACAAAGGATCCCTTACTCTGAGGAGGCCTCCATGACTGCTTCCTCACTGCATGATGCTGTATACAACCAGTTCTCATAGCTGTATCAGTGATGGAAAGTTGGATCGGTTTGGGCCCTCCGTCTCATTTTTATCAACTCTTTGGTTTCCTTCGGTCCAAATAAGAGCAATTATTCCTAACATTATTATATATTCATTTTGTCTCATTTCTTTTGGAAGCCCCAAACCTTGCTAATATTTTCCTTACAGCTTTCTTTACCTCCTGGTTCCTCAAGCTGTACAGGAAAGGATTGACCAGAGGCGGTAAGACTGTGTATAAGAGAGAGAAAACTTTGTCCAGGTCCCTCAAAGCTTCTACCTTTGCTAGCAAATATACAAACATTATGGAGCCATAGAAAATGGAGACGACAATGAGATGTGAGGAACAAGTCGAAAAGGCTTTCTTCCTTCCTGTAGAAGATGGGATTCTCAAGATGGCAGCAATAATGCACACATAGGATATCATGGTCAAGAGAAATGGTGGAAAGGTGAATATGATAGCTGTGATAAAACTCATAATTTCTGCTGCTCTAGTATTGCCACAAGAGAGCTTTATCAGAGTGAGAGATTCACAAAAATAGTGGTCTATTTTTCTGGGACCACAGAATGCTAACTGTACCATGAAAATGAGTAAGACCAAAGTCTCCACAAATCCATTCAACCAGGATGCAGCTGCTAGTTGGACGCAAGCTTTGATGTTCATAATTTGTGCATAATGCAATGGTTTACAGATTGCCAAGTATCTATCATAAGACATCACAGAAAGCAAATAGCACTCTGTACCTCCCAGGCATCCAAAAAAGAACCACTGAGTGAGGCAGCTGCTGCGAGAAATTCTTTTGCTCCCACCCAGCAGTCCAGCCAGCATTTTAGGGAGGATATTGGTGCTGTAGCAAGTCTCCAAGAAGGAGAGGTTCCCCAGAAAGAAGTACATGGGAGTGTGAAAGTGCTGGTCCAGGATGACTAAGCCAATGATGAGGATATTCCCAGCCATGGTCACCAGGTAGACGAGCAGAAATATCAGGAAGAGAAGACTCTGAAATGTAGTCAGGTTTTGAAGACCCAAGAGGAGGAATCCTGTGCTGTTTGGAGGAAGTTCCCATTCTGGGTTTGCCATGGAGAGTATGAAGCAAGGAGTCTTCATCACCTAAAAATATAATTAGAAAAGGAGTATGTAATATTGACTTGAATGTCTTGGAGGTATGCCATTCTGTACTCCAAAATGATGCATGTTATTTGCCACCAATCAGCATCTCTGTCAGCTGTGGTGCCAGGGATGGCAATAGAGGTCAGTGAGGTGTAGCACTGGATAAGTGCTGGGAAAGAGGCCCCCATCCAGTGAAGTGGATTTCATCTGTTCAGTACCAGGGGCGATGGTAATCCCTGGTTTCCCATCAGGGGATAGGCAGGGAGCACTGGGAGTGGACCAGAGTTTTGCCACAAGGTTCCAACCTGGCACCAGCACTGAGTAGTGCAGAGGAAGTCTGGGTGAGTGGCCTGAGCACAGGAAGCACCCTGTAACCAAGCATAGATGATGGAGATTTGTGCAAGGACAGATGGTATAGAGAAAGCAGAACATAAAAGTGTGTTCTCCTTCCTCATTCAATTAGATGTCAGGATCACACAATTAAAGTTGTTCTTATTTTATATAATTCTAGCAATATACATATTTAATGACATAGAATAAAAAAAGGGTTGACAGAATGTGTTCAGGAGAGCTAAAAAGATGTATCTGCTTGTTTGTTTCTACTTTTTAAGTATTTTGTTTAGTGTATGGTTTATGTCCGTGGCTTGTATCTATGTGTTATGCATGTACCTGATTCTTATTTAGAACCTTTGAGCTGCTATTTTTACTGTTTTTCTTTTTTTAAAAAAATGTTACTTTGTCATTATATTTTTTTTGGAAATATATGATTTTCTTCTTGTCATTTGCATTTTCAAACCAAAAAGAAAATCATGCTAAAGGAATAATTTCACACATACCCACAATGCACTGCCACAACCTATGGGATGAATCACTTTTATATGGCTTATATAGTTCTTTCAACAGCCAAGCAGAAACAGTGCTGTTTCTATTTTCAGAGACAATGGGTGCAATCCTAATGTGTACTGTGTTTACAATGGGCGCAATCTCGGGAGTCATGTTTGCACCTCTTCAGGAGGAAACCAAGCCAGCGCTCGCAGAAGTGCCGGCCTGCGGAGGCTGACAGAAGCCTCCATGCTGGCTTCCCCCCAGCATCGTATGTCGGCTTGGATGAGCCAATGCAAGGATGAAAGGTAGGCAGTGGGGAGCCAATGCAAGGATGAAAGGTAGGCAGTGGGGAGGCTTACCTTTCCCCCAAAGGTAAGGGGAAAAGTTTCCCTTGCCTCTGGCTAAGCTGCTTATGGCCCCTATCCTGCGCTGGATACAGCACAAGCCTTCTGGCTTGCCTGTTCCAGTGCAGGACAGGATTGCGCCCAATGTGACATTAATCCTTAGCATACACAAGGCCCTTCAGAGTTCATTGTGGGAATGAAATTTGAATGAGGGGCATTCTGAATCAACTACAGTGCACTAACTTACAATGCACACCAGATGCTGGGGAAGAAACAAAAGCTGTGAGAATCCCTCTGGGAATTCACTGTCCACTGTAGCAAACAGCATGCTGGAAGAGGCAGATCTTTACAAGAGATCTTTACAACAAAAGAGAGATCTTCATTGGGCTTGTTATGTAAATGGAGCAGAGTTCCATGTATGTAGAAGGCCATAAGGCAGCAAGCACAAATAGTGAGGCCCATGGTCATTTTTTGCCATAGTTAGTGACTTGTTCCAGAGTAGGCCCAGCGCAGGGGGTGGAACAAGGGTGGAGGAGGAACCCAAGACTCAGGGTGCAGAATTGAGGGGCAGCGGAGGAGTGGAACCAGGGGAATAGATCATATGATGGATAGAGGTGGGTGAAAACGGTTTTATTTTTTCACATATTTTGGTGTTTTCCAAAGTTAGGAATGCAGAAAGCGGAATAGCATGTTTTTATTCCAAGAGTGCATTTTTTACACATTTTAATTATAAACTACAATCACTTAAAAAGTGCACTATGCCAGTGATATAGGTGGTACAGTGTCAGCAGATGTAGCCACATGCATGCAGACATGTTATAGAATATGTAGAGGTGTTAGAGAATGGTTTTATTTTTTCTCAGATTTCACAAATTTCAGGGTGTGTTTTTTGTTTTTGTTTTTACAAGAATGAGAAGTGCAGAAAGCAGGATTATGTGTTTTTATTTCATTGCCACCGAAAAAACCCACTCTAATGATGGACAATATCCCGTCTTATGAAAATTTCCCCATCCCTTTTTCCACTTCTTGGACATACACCAGTAAAATATGTGTATGTTCAAGGAGACTCATAGGCAGCCCAAGAGCTTACACAGAGGAAAGTTTAAAAAACAAAATGACTTACCATCCATTTGCCTCTGGATCAACCCCCCCCCCCCATAGGATATAGCACACACCTCTTTGGTATGGCAGCATTGGCATTGTTGCCAGGGATAGGTTTGGGGCTGGGCAGCCCAATCCTGAGCTGCCCAGGGCATGAGCCTTCAGCAGCGCCAAAAATGGCTGCCGCCACATCCTGCTTGCTTTGGGCAGCCACCGCCAGACTTTCCTCCCCTTCCCCTGGGTAAAGAAAGTAGCCCCGCAATGGGGCTCTCAGTCTGATGCAGGAAGAAAATAATCGAACAACTCATGTGGAGGTACATATGCGCGATGGTAGCTACATGGAAGATCTTGGCACAGAAGCAACCTGTCTCTGAATACCAGGTGCTGAGGGACAATAAAGGCAACCACTTTTCTTGCCCTGCTTACAATCTTCTAAAGTATATGGTTGGATACTGTGGGTACCATTGGACAAGAGAGTCTTTGATATGATTCCACAAGGGAATGTCTACCCCAGAGCTAATCAAACTGGGGTGTCGCAATGCCCCAGCCTGACAGCCCTGGCCTCTGCCCCCTTAAGGGGCAGGGGGAAGGCAGCGATGTGATCCCCAGGATCACGTCACTAAGGGGGGGCTGCAGGGACTGGGATGTATTCACCAGTCCCTGCAGCAGCCTGCAGCAGCGTGAGCATCTGCAGGGCTCCCCAACATTCCAAAAGTGAAAGTGGAGCAATTGCGCTCTACTTCCACAAAACTGGAAGTGGAGCGTAATAGCTTCGCTTTCACTTTTATAAGGCTGGGGAGCTCTGCAGATGCTTGTGCAGGGCTCCCCGCACTCCTGACAGGCTGCTGCAGGGACTTGTGAATGCATCCCAGTCCCTGCAGCCCCCCTTAGTGACACAATCCTGGGGATCGTGTCGCTGCCTTCCCCCTACCACCACTGCCTCCCTCCCCTCCCCTGCAAGGACTTACTGCGGTCCTCAAACTCCCTGACAGTTTGAAAACCACAGGACTAACTTCTTATTCCCTACATCTGGCTTTATAGGAGATGAACTCCTTGTTCTAACCAGATAATAGACAAAATGTGAAAATTTACCTCTTCAGCATTCAGCATTGAGCATTGGAATGTAGGGTATGATGAGGCAGTTCTGTTCAGTTGAACTTCTCTCTGTCCTTCAAAGTCTCCACTCTATCCACACACATGTAGCCCTTCAGAGTCTTCTTCATTGTCACACTTTCAAAGGAAATCTTTTGCATCATGTAGCTCAAGAAAGTTTCCATGTTTCCTAACCTTCCAAATGAACTGACAGTACTTCTTTCCATGCTCAAGGCATTCAGTATTCATAGACTTCTCACAACAGAGGATGTGAGATGAAGGGAGGGGAACTTCAGGTCTCAGGAGACACCCTGCTCAGTATGGGAGAGCAAAGAACTGCACTGGAAACACCACATGGAAAATCAGAGCTCTCAAAGGAAAATACTAGAGCGTGGGCATTTATCTATGTATCTTAGACATAAATCTTGTATTAATTTTATACATTAGTTTATAAAAAATGCAATGATTTGTGGGGGTGGGGAACAACTAGACATGAAATCAAATTTGGCTATCAGGACATGTTGTGAAGCCAAATTATAATGTCATTTTATTGTATTGTCAGTCCCCGGACAAGAGACCATATGTTCTCTGGCCTTTGTTCCATGTAAAGAGAACTGACTGTACCCATCTATTTCAAAACTAGGGTTCCTGCCCAAAATCAACTATTGCCAAGATGATTCTCAAACCTGGGCCTGGCTCTGAATTCTAGTTGTCCTTTTGTTTTACACTTTGGGGGGGGGGGGCTAGATAAAGTTTTTAGTGAGAGGGGAGGTATCTGCCTGCTATATCTGTGGAGTAAGGGCCCGATCCAGATTTTTGCGATCCAGATCACCATGGGTGTGCACTGTCGCAAATGTGCTGTAAGGCATGTTTGCGAGCCTTACCACTGGACCTTACCACACGAGTCTGTGCTGGGCCAGCTCTGGAACCGGGCCCATGGTCTGCCGCCTGTCACTCTGTGCGAAGCACCAGGTGGCAGAGAGGTACGACGGAGCGGGGGAAGTGGGAAGGAAGTGTTCCAGTGCAGGCAAAGGGTGGGGGGAGGCATGGTGGGGGACGGAGCAGGGTGGTAGGGAGGCAGAACCAGTGCAGCTGAGCTCCACCGGATCCAGAGCCCCATGTCAGGTTGCGTGGCCCGACTCGGGATTCCTTGATTCTGCGCTGGCTAAAGAGCCACCACAGAAACGAGTAGCCCCATTGCAGGGCTACTTCCCATACCCAGCAGAAGGGGTCGAATATTACTGTAATGGGGAAGGGTGTCTGTTGGTACAAAAAGAATCAAGATAGGACAGGGGATGGATAAGGCAGGGGATGCGTAAAGCAGAAACGTTGCAGTCATTCACCTGAATTTAGTTCTCCCGTATAGTTTTAAAATTAACTGGTTGTTTGTCAGCTGTGAAGATGCTCCTTTGTTTACAATTCTGATGTTGTTGTGTGAGCTGCTTTGAGGGCTCAATATGGCCTAAGGGTAAAATGCAAATGAAGCAAATACACAAATAAATACATACATAAAAGTGAGAACTGTGAATAACTCTGTGTGTGTGTGTGTGTGTGTGTGTGTGTGTGTGTGTGTGTGTGTGTGTGTGTGTGTGAGAGAGAGAGAGAGAGAGAGAGATGGTTGTAAGGTTGGCAATCCTCAGAATAGAAACTCCAAATCAAAAAAGGAATGTGACTTCAGGACTTAAAACCCATATGGAACACTGAGTAATAGGTTTTGTGTGTTACAGTTATCTGTTACCTTCCTCAAAGGAACATAAATAGTCCTGTGCTCCTACAATGAATGTAGCTCCATGATGCTCTTACCATAGTAGTATGTTCTTCAGGAAAAAAAGAGGGGGTTGTGGGGACCCTTGTGATAGGGGAACTGCAATAAGAGAATTCACAGTTTCAAACTGGGGGAGGGGAATTAGCCCCTTAAATCACATTTTAGGAAATAATATGGCATTGTCAATGACCAAAACTATGCAACTCTGAAATGATTACTTATGGAAACCTTGCAAAGACAAGCATGAAATAGAAAAATGCATTGAGCAGCTATGGAACAAGGTGATGCATTAAGCTATTTTATGCATTTGCACTCCACCTTTCTCCAAGAAAAACTCACAGCAACTTAAAGCTATAATTTAAAGCACAATCCTGAGCTGCCTGGCATGTGGGGCTACAGCGGCACCAAAATGGCTGCCAATGCATCCAGCACAACCCAGGCAGCCGCCTCCACCTCCTCGGGAGAAGAGAACTTTCATCCCCTTCCCCCAGGTAAAGCGAGTAGCCATGCAATGGGGCTCCACCATTCCCACCTCCCTCCCGCCCCACTCCCTCCCCTGGCACACCCCCGCCCACCTTCCGCCTCCCCCGCCCCATAACACCTCCTCTCCGCCTTCCCCACACCCCCACCTACCTTTCCACTGCCCGATGGTCCATGCAACTGCCAAGTAGCGGTGCTCCGCTGGCTCTAGGGCTAACAAATGTGCGTTTGTGCGTTTATGGTGCACAACGACAGTGTGCGTTTGCGACAGTGCACACTGCCTATAAGCCAGCACAAACTCTTTAGGATTGGGCCATTAAACAGCAGTGAAACTGCAAGCAATATGAATTGCAAACATCAAAGGGCAGCAATAATATACAATGAAAACAACTATCCAAGAAAAGGAAGGAACCAATCAATCACCAAACCAATAAGCAAATGGTAATCTAAAGAGGCAGTAGGAAATAGTCAAAGGGCTCAATCCTATCCAGCTTTCCAGTGCCAATGCAGTTGCAATGCATCCCCAAGGTTAGGGATCACGTGTTCCTATACCTTAAGGAAGCATCTGTGAGTGCCCCCCCCCCACTGCAGGATGTAGTTCTAGTTATACATGCGCTCCATTGGCATGGCTACACCAGCACTGGATAGGGTTGGGCCCTAAGAAGAAGAAAAACACAAACCTGTTGGAAAAAATACAGCTTTAAACCTGCACCAAATTTATCTAGATGCCAGGTATATCTCCAGTAGTAGGGAGTTCCATAGGGTGGGAGCTGCTACAGAGAAGTTATTTCATGTGTTGTGACCAACACAGTTTCAGACGGCAGCAGCATGCACAAGACAACATCTCCGGATGATGTCTGTTTAATTCCGATAATGTACACAGATAGATAATTCAGGGAATATGATTAGCCCTGTTCAGGTGTTATAAGAAGGAGTGCGGTCTACACAATGAGAGGACAAAGCAAGAGTGCTTCACCAGTCCTTGAGTTCAGCGTCTGCCCACAATAAACACTGTACTCGGGGAGTGATTCTCCTTGTAATTGGGGAAGGGGATAACTTCAGGAACATGTTGGAATGAGGGCAGGTTTCTGGCACACTTTTGCTCTCCCCTATCACAAGACTAGTGTATGCTTATGGTGCTTCAACAGGGCTAATATTCAACAACAACAAAAACCCAGTGAAATCCAGATTATACAACCTGAATGGAATTGATAAGTAGTTGGATTCTTTTAAATGTTGGATAATGCAGAAACAGGTGTATGTGTGTGTAGGTACATCACAACTTAAATGGAACAAATTACTTTTCAATATATTGAGCTTGCTGTCAGTCAGAGCATATAGTATAAGCCTGGAGAGTCCCATGATGCAACCCTACATAACATCACTTCCTACACCCACAAGCTGGCCATGTGCTTCTCTACCATTTGCCAACTCCTTTGAAAGCAAGGTTCTGCCCCCTCCCTCAATCCAAACCTTTTGACCCAGATGAATCTTCAACTTACCCGCTCCCAACTGCCACTGGGCTCTAGTTTTGATTGATTGATTGATTGATTGATTGATTACAAAATCCATATGCCACCTTTCTCGTAGATTCAAGATGGTTTATCTGCAACCTGTTCCTGTTCAGGTATTCTGGTGCAGGGGGCAGTTTTTGAATAGGGAGGGAGATTAACAGGGCATGTTAGGGGATGAACTGCAGTACAGAGAGGAAGAAGGTGGATCGAGTGGCAGACATGCATGCCAGACCTTATCACCTCCTTTCAAAACCTCCCTGCTCCTTTTCTCTCCTCGGATATATGCCACCAGTATGGCTGGTGTATGTCCAAGTAAAACCGTAGGCTTATGCAAAAGTAAGTAAAAAAGTTTGCTATGGCAATTTTTTACATACCTCCAGTTTGCCTTCAGGTCGCTCACCACCACCACCAGAATGGTGGACAGAGTGCACATGATGGTGGCTATGATTGGGATCTCAGGGCCCAAACGTATCCAAGTTTCCAGCACTGATACCGCTGCAATGCAACCCCACAGTAATGGAACAAATGATCCCTTACTCTGAGGAGGCCTCCATGGCTGCTCCCATACTGCAGGATGCAGTGTGCACCCAGCTGGAAAGTTGGGTTGGTTTGGGCCCCGAGTTTGATTTTTACCAACACAGAGTCTTTGGTTTCCTTTGGTTCAAAAATTAGCAATTACTACTGCTATTATTATAAATTCATTTTGCATCATTTCTTTTGGAAGCCACAAAATGTGCTAATATCTTCCTTACAGCTTTCTTTACCTCCTGGTTCCTCAAGGTGTACAGGAAAGGATTGACCAGAGGCGGTAAGACTGTGTATAAGAGAGAGAAAACTTTGTCCAGGTCCCTCAAAGCTTCTACCTTTGGTAACAAATGTACAAACATTATGGAGCCGTAGAAAATGGAGACAACAATGAGATGTGAGGAACAAGTCGAAAAGGCTTTCTTTCTTCCTGTAGAAGATGGGATTCTCAAGATGGCAGCAATAATGCACACATAGGATATCACGGTCAGGAGAAATGGTGGAAAGGTGAATATGACAACTATGACAAAACTCATAATTTCCACTGCTCTAGTATTGCCACAAGAGAGCTTTATTAGAGTGAGAGATTCACAAAAGTAGTGATTGATTTTGCTGGGGCCACAGAATTCTAACTGTACCATGAACACCAGTAAGACCGAAATCTCCACAAATCCATTCAACCAGGATGCAGCTGCTAGTTGGACGCAAGCTTTGATGTTCATAATCTTTGCATAATGCAATGGTTTACAGATTGCCAAATATCTATCATAAGACATCACAGAAAGCAAGTAGCACTCTGTACCTCCCAGGCATCCAAAAAAGAACCACTGAGTGAAGCAGCTGCTGCGAGAAATTCTTCTGCTCCCACCCAGGAGTCCAGCCAACATTTTAGGGAGGATATTGGTGCTGTAGCAAGTCTCCAAGAAGGAGAGGTTCCCCAGAAAGAAGTACATGGGAGTGTGAAAGTGCTGGTCCAGAATGACTAAGACAACTATGAGGATATTCCCAGCCATGGTCACCAGGTAGACAAGCAGAAATATCAGGAAGAGAAGACTCTGAAATGTAGTCAGGTTTTCAAGACCCAAGAGGAGGAATCCTGTGCTGTTTGGAGGAAGTTCCCATTCTGGCTGTGCCATGGAGAGAATAAGAACATAAGAACAGCCCCACTGGATCAGGCTGTAGGCCCATCTGGATCTAGTTTCCTGTATCTCACAGCAGCCCACCAAATGCCCCAAGGAGCACCCCAGAGAACAAGTGACCTGCATCCTGGTGCCCTCCCTTGCATCTGGCATTCTGACATAACCCATTTCTAAAATGAGGAGGTTGCACATACGCATCATGGCTTGTAACCCGTAATCGATTTTTCCTCCAGAAACTTGTCCAATCCCCTTTTAAAGGTGCCCAGGCCAGATGCCATCACCACATCCTGTGGCAAGGAGTTCCACATACCAACCACACACTGAGTAAAGAAATATTTTCTTTTATTTGTTTTAACTCTCCCAACACTCAATTTTAGTGGATATCCCCTGGTTCTGGTGTTATGTGAGAGTGTAAAGAGCATCTCCCTATCCACTCTGTCCATCCCCTGCATAATTTTGTATGTCTCAATCATGTCCCCGCTCAGGCGCCTCTTTTCTAGGCTGAAGAGACCCAAACACCGTAGCCTTTCCTCATAAGGAAGGTGCCCCAGCCCCGGAATTATCTCAGTTGCTCTCTTTTGCACCTTTTCCTTTTCCACTATGTCTTTTTTGAGATGCGGCAACCAGAACTGGACTCCATGTGTGGCCTAACCATTGATTTGTACAACGGCATTATAATATTAGCCATTCTGTCCTCAATACCTTTCCTAATGATCCCAAGCATAGAATTGGCCTTCTTCACTGCCGCCACACATTGGGTCGACACTTTCATCGACCTGTCCACCACCAACCCAAGATCCCTCTCCTGATCTGTCACAGACAGCTCAGAACCCATCAGCCTATATGTGAAGTTTTGATTTTTTGCACCAATGTGCATGACCTTACACTTACTGACATTGAAGCGCATCTGCCATTTTGCTGCCCATTCTGCCAGTCTGGAGAGATCCTTCTGGAGATCCTCACAATCACTTCTGGTCTTCACCACTCGGAAAAGTTTGGTGTCGTCCACAAATTTTGTCACCTCACTGCTCAACCCTGTCTCCAGGTCATTTATGAAGAGGTTGAAAAGCATTGGTCCCAGGACAGATCCTTGGGGCACACCGCTTTCCACTTCTCTCCATTTAGAAAATTGCCCATTGACACCCACTCTCTGTTTCCTGGTCTTCAACCAGTTCTCATTCCAGGAGAGGACCTGCCTTCTAATTCCCTGACTGTTGAGCTTTTTAGTAGCCTTTGTTGAGGGACCGTGTCGAACGCCTTCTGAAAGTCCAGATATATAATGTCCATGGGTTCTCCTGCATCCACATGCCTGTTGACCTTTTCAAATAATTCTATAAGTTTCGTGAGGCAAGACTTACCCTTACAGAAGCCATGCTGATTGTCTTCACCACCTGAAAATATAATTTGAAAACTAGTTTGTAATATTGAATTGAATGATTTGGAGGTATACCATTCCCTTTTCCCAAGCCACCAATGATCGTCTCTGTCAGCTCTAGGGCCAGGGACGGCATTAGAGGTCAGTCAGATCTAGTACTGGCCAAGTACTGGGAAAGAGGACCCCACCCAGTGAAGACAATCACTTCTGAGAAATACATGGATGGTCACTGTTGGTACCATTGAAATTGAGAGGCTCCGATATGATTCCCCAAGGGAATATTTCTCATTTCCTACATCTGGCTTTATAGAAGATGAACCCCTTATTCTAACCAGATAATAAGCAAAATCTGAATATTCACCTCTTCAGCATCTGCATTCAGCATTGGAAGGTAGGGTATGATGAAGCTGCTCTGTTCAGTTGACCTTCTCTCTCTTCAAAGTCTCCACTCTCTCCACACTTGTGTACAGAATCTTAATTCTTGTATTTACAAAGGGAATTTTTTTTGCATATTGTAGCTCAAGGATGTTTCCATGTTTCCTAACCTTGCAAATGAACTGGCAATACTGCTTTCCCCCCTCAAGGCATTCAGTATTCATAGACTTCTCACAACAGAGGAAGTGAGATGAAGGGAAGGGAGCTTCAAGTCTCAGGAGACACCCTGCTCAGTATGGGAGAGCAAAATACCTCTCCACATGGAAAATCAGAGCTCTCACAGGAAAATGCTAGAGCCTGGGCATTGATCTATGTATCTAAGAAGTAAATCAGAGTGTTCTCATCAACTGGGTATCCAGATTCTATCCGTACAGTTGAATATCTGCTTGGTGCTTCTAGTGTTCATGTCTTAGGGTCCAATCCTATGCTTCTCCAGTGTCCAGGAACACAGCCTTGCCGAAATGGGTGTTGCTGTATCCTGTGTGGTCAGAAAAGCTTGCAGGGAAGCTCTTCAGGATAAGGGAACAGTGGTTCCCATACTCCTAGTTGAGCCCAGGAACCCTGATAGGTTTACTCGAATCTGTGCCCACTATTGAGTGGGTGTGGAACTGAGGAGACCCATGTCGGTCTTCACAGCTTGGGAAGTGGTTCAGGATTTGGTGGTAGCTGCCACCATCTCTGCCCCCCTCCCAGGCCTGATCATCCCTCCAGCCCACCTGCCCCCTGCACAATTCTGCCCTCTCCCTCAGCTTCCACTGCCCCAAAAAGCCTCATCACCAACTGGCAGCAACACTCAATGCCTAGCGCTCCCCTGACACATTTTTTCAGTGCTGATCTCAGTGTAGGCACTGCACTCTTACCGCTCGCACCAGAGTGCCTTACGGCATCTTTATGACACCTGTAGTCAGCAGTAAGGCGAGAGTGTGGGCAGTAAGCCCGATAGGATTGGGCTGTTAGCATGTTAGTTCAGTAGGAAGTTCAAGGCAAACTCAGTTGGGAGTTCAGGTGGTGATGCAGAGATTCCCAGAACTGTTTCACAGTTTGGTCCCTGACACTATAGAAACATCTCACATGACTGTACCACTTCAGGTGACATGTGAGGAGTGAGGCACTGATTTGAAAATACTCCCACTACCAATATTGCTTTCCATAAGGAATAGAAAGTTTAATTTTTTACAGCTACTCAGCTAATGAGCATATGTATATATAAATTTTATGCACAAGAAAGCACTGAACTAAGCCTGCCTTCCCTCAGAACATGCACCCAATATCTCCACCAGCAACCTCCCTACAATCAGTCTTGGTCACTGCACATAAACATTTTTCATCATGCACTGCAGATAAGCAGCTATTTCATCTCCTGGCACATTGACCAGGTGCTAAAATTGTCAAGGAACACCATCTGTTTTTTGACAATTGACAAGATGCACCACTCAGCTAGCCAGGGGCTCACATCCCCCACTTAGTTGGCAACCTTCAGTCTCGAAAGACTATGGTATCGCGCTCTGAAAGGTGGTTCTGGAACAGCGTCTAGTGTGGCTGAAAAGGCCGATTCGGGAGTGACAATCCCTTCCACACTGGGAGCAAGTGCAGTCTGTCCCTGGCCTGTCTCCCTGGCTATGGGCCTTCCTTCTTTGCCTCTTAGCCTCAGACTGTTGGCCAAGTGTCTCTTCAAACTGGGAAAGGCCATGCTGCATAGCCTGCCTCCAAGCAGGCTACTCAGAGGCCAGGGTTTCCCACTTGTTGAGGTCCATTCCTAAGGCCTTCAGATCCCTCTTGCAGATGTCCTTGTATCGCAGCTGTGGTCTACCTGTAGGGCGCTTTCCTTGCACGAGTTCTCCATAGAGGAGATCCTTTGGGATCCGCCCATCATCCATTCTCATGACATGACCGAGCCAACGCAGGCGTCTCTGTTTCAGCAGTGCATACATGCTAGGGATTCCAGCACGTTCCAGGACTTTGTTGTTAGGAACTTTGTCCTGCCAGGTGATGCCGAGAATGCATCGGAGGCAGCGCATGTGGAAAGCATTCAGTTTCCTTTCCTGTTGTGAGCGGAGAGTCCATGACTCGCTGCAGTACAGAAGTGTACTCAGGACGCAAGCTCTGTAAGACCTGGATCTTGGTATGTTCCGTCAGCTTCTTGTTGGACCAGACTCTCTTTGTGAGTCTGGAAAACGTGGTAGCTGCTTTACCGACGCGTTTGTTTAGCTCGGTATCGAGAGAAAGAGTGTCGGAGATCGTTGAGCCAAGGTACACAAAGTCATGGACAACCTCCAGTTCATGCGCAGAGACTGTAATGCAGGGAGGTGAGTCCACATCCTGAACCATGACCTGTGTTTTCTTTAAGCTGATCGTCAGTCCAAAATCTTGGCAGGCCTTGCTAAAACAATCCATGAGCTGCTAGAGATCTTTGGCAGAGTGGGCAGTGACAGCTGCATCGTCGGCAAAGAGGAAGTCACGCAGACATTTCAGCTGGACTTTGGACTTTGCTCTCAGTCTGGAGAGGTTGAAGAGCTTTCCGTCAGATCTGGTCCGGAGATAGATGCCTTATGTTGCAGTTCCAAAGGCCTGCTTCAGCAGGACAGCGAAGAAAATCCCAAACAAGGTTGGTGCAAGAACATAGCCCTGCTTCACGCCACTTTGGATGTCAAAGGGTCTGATGTGGAACCATCAAAGACAACAGTGCCCTTCATGTCCTTGTGGAAGGATCTGATGATGCTGAGGAGCCTGGGTGGACATCCAATCTTGGGGAGAATCTTGAAGAGGCCGTCCCTGCTGACCAGGTCGAAAGCCTTCGTGAGATCTATGAAGGCTATAAAGAGTGGCTGTCGTTGTTCCCTGCATTTCTCCTGCAGTTTTCTAAGGGAGAATACCATATCAGTGGTGGACCTGTTGGCTCGGAATCCGCACTGCGTTTCTGGATAGACGCTCTCTGCAAGTACCTGGAGCCTCTTTAGTGCAACTCGGGCAAACAACTTTCCTACAATGCTAAGGAGAGAGATGCCACGGTAGTTGTTGCAGTCACCCCTGTCACCTTTGTTCTTGTACAGCGTGATGATGTTTGCATCCCTCATGTCTTGAGGTACGCCACCTTCTCTCCAGCAGAGACAGAGGATTTCATGCAGCTCAGTGACAATGATCTCTTTGCAGCATTTTAGGACTTCAGCAGGGATGCTGTCTTTTCCAGGTGCCTTGCCAAAGGCAAGGGAGTCCAGGGCCACATGAAGTTCTTCTAGGGTTGGTTCACTGTCAAGCTCCTCCAGCAAAGGCAGACACTCAATGTTGTTCAGCGCTTCTTCGGTGACTACATTTTCTCTGGAATATAGCTCAGAGTAGTGCTGCACCCAGCGTTCCATCTACTGCGCCCGATCCTGGATGACCTCGCCTGCTGCAGACTTCAGAGGGGCAATTTTCTTCTGTGTTGGACCTAGGGCCTGCTTGATACCATCATACATCCCCTTGATGTTGCCCGTGTCAGCTGCTATCTGTATCTGGGAACAGAGCTGGAGCCAGTAGTCGTTAGCACATCTCCTGGCAGCCTGCTGGACTTTGCTGCGAGCAGCTCCGAGGACCTGTAGGTAGCGCTCACTGGGACAGGCCTTGTATGCTGCTTGAGCTCTCCTCTTTTCCTCAATGACTGGTGTCAACTCCTCAGAGTGGGCTTCAAACCAGTCTGCCGTCTTGTTGGTCCTCTTGCCGAATATGGACAAGGCGGTGTTGTAAACGGTATGCTTGAAATGTTCCCATCTGTTGGATGCGTTTGCTTCGGCCGGGCCTGGAAGAGATTCCTCAAGTGCTTGTGCAAATTCCTCCACTTTTCTCTGATCCCGGATCTTGCTGGTATCAATGCGAGGTCTTCCTTTTTGTGTGATACAGTCGCTTTGCTTGCAGTTTCACTCTGCTGCACACCAGGGAGTGGTCAGTATCACAGGCAGCACCATGATAACTGCGTGTGATCTTGATGCTGGGAAGGCTGGAGCGTCTGGAGAGAATCAGGTCGAGCTGGTGCCAGTGCTTTGATCTTGGGTGTCTCCAAGAGACTCTATGTTGGGGCTTCGTGTTGAAGAACGTGTTGCTGACACAGAGACCGTGATGACAGCAAAACTCTAGCAGGCGTTGGCCATTTTCCTTTATCTTCCCAGTGCTCAACTGACCTAAGCACGAACTGTTATCAGCACCTGTTATCAGCACCTGTTGGCCACAAACTGTTATCAGCACCAACTCTAGCATTGAAATCGCCGAGGATGAACAATAGCTCTTTTACAGGGATCTTCTTGATAGTGGTGGCCAGGTCATCGTAGAATTTGTCTTTGGCTTCTGCTGGAGACGACAGAGTCGGTGCATAAGCACTGATGAGTGTGACAGGTCCTGCTGATGACTGGAGCTGCAGGGACAAAATTCTTTCACTTCCCACAGTAGGTGGGATGATGGATTCCAGCAGGGTATTTCTGACCGCAAAGCCAACGCCATGTTCCCTGGTTTCGTTTGGTGGTTTTCCCTGCCAGAAAAATGAGAAATTTCTCTCCTTGACAGATCCGGAATCTGGCAGCCTTGTATATTTTGTGTGTGTGTGTGTGTGTGTGTGTGTGTGTGTGTATAGTCCCCTACCTATTGATTTTTTGGTACATGTAAGCTTTTAGAGAATTTGGGGTGATTTAGAGAACTTGGCATATATACCCCTAATTTCCCAGCAATTGCTATCACAAGTTGACTCATGAACATTCCCCAACCTTGGTGATGGAGAGGCATAATGGGGACAGGCCATGTGTACTATGAAGGTCAATCAAAAGCTCTTTGTTTAACTGGTTCCCTCCTTTGAAAGTGTTTTAATTTGGTGCTGGCAAGCTGTAGAATGGCGTTTCTCAACATTTGTCCCCCAGTGTATCACTTCACATGGCCCATGTATTGGAAGTACCATCAGAAGTAACTGGCAATGATGTCATTTTCAGATTAGGAGGCCTGACACAATGCGACAAACACCAGTAAGAGGCTCTGAATGGACAGGAGGGCTTTTCGAGCATGTAAAAAAGTGCACATTGGAGCTTCGCCCACCAATCCTAGCCTCCTACTGCTGCTTGTTGCGTGGTATTGCTGGTCTCATTGCCAGGCAACAGGGGCCTGGGGGTCCAGTGGGTACCACCAGACACCACCTCAAGTACTACGGGTGGTACAAGTACCATCTGTTGAGAAACACTGCTGTAGGAAAAGGGAATTGTGAAATTCCACCATGGTGGGAGAATTGTGAAAATTGGAATTGTGAAATTCCACCATGGTGGGTAGTTTATAAGAACCTTTTAAACCACTTTTTGTTCTATGATGCTATACGTGTAGTGCAGAGATCTGTGGTGTGGGGTCAGCAGGTGAGGCAGAACTGCCCTGTCGTCATCCGTGGTAAAGCACTGCAGCTGTCTCACCTGCCTACACCCAAGGTGGCTCTCCTTACACCAGCTTTCTCAGGTTTAAGGAGAGCATCCTTAAACCTGCCATCGCCACACCATACATCCCTGGTGTGGTGCATATGTAGCAGAAGGCATTTAACCAACTAACTTTTATTCTATCCAGTCTTACCTCAGCATTGCAACTAAAGAGCATCCTGAGTCAAGTTTGAAGGCTCCTGCTGAAATAAGGCATAAACAGATTCTGAGGGAAGCCATCTGATTCTTGATAAGATGGGTATCGTTACTTGGGAGACCTCATCAGCACATTTCTGACTCCACAGAGCTGAGTTGAAGTGATAAGGTGAATTTAGAGGCTACTGCTTGGGTCAAAAGGTTTCAATAAAACTCAGAATTAATCAGAATGACAGGTTATTGCATTTGTATTGCTGCTCAGAGTGACTTGGCATGCATTGTAGCAGTAATCCTTATTTTTGGAATATGATCCTTCTCAACCTCCATATTGGAGGTGATACTGCTAACATACAGAGGGCCAAGGGATCCCAATTCCTTCACCTTCTTTGACAACCCCACCAGCTTCTGTCTTCAGAAGGATACTGGGTATGTCATAATTTGGCTCAAATTGCTGAGAAGGGGGATTCAGGAATGGGGATTATGGGTTTTGTTATGGAACCTTCTGCCTTTTTTGCCTCAAATACTAGCACTTGAATGTACTGAGATGATGGTTTAGGGACATTTTGTACACTTCCCAGTCAGCTCACACACCTTACACCTCCTTCTCACTCAAGTAGCACATATATTTCATTTTCAACCATGAAAACGTGAGCTCTAACCAATGCACCCAAACCAGGGTGCGTATGTATATATTTCTTTTGTTTATTGTATTCTGAAATATGTAGACTGCTTTTCAGTCCCTGAAAAAAGAACCACCAAGGCAGACTTACAATCCACAATATTAAAAAAAATTCAAACATCAATAAAAAATGAGAAATAAGCAGACCATCAAGCTCACACACAGTGAAAATAGACACAGGCCTAAATCCAGAAAATTAGGCTGCAATTCTGAACACACTTACCTGAAAGTAATTTAATAAAATGGGATCTACTTCTGAGTAAATGTATAGGTTCAAGTCAAGTTGGTAGTGATGTACTTAAATTCCAGTCATTTCAATAGGACCAAAACAAGGCTACAATTTGCTCTGGATTTTGGCCTTACATTCTAAAGTGTGGTAGAAGAGGAAATTGGGCACAGTCCTAAGCACTGCTACTCAGAAGTAAGCCCCTTTATGTTCAGCTGGGTTTGCTTCATGCATACATTCACTGCATTCTGAGTTGTTTATGTGCAGGCCAGAGAATCTATCACTGCACTGAAGATGTCTTCAAACAAACATCCCATATAGAATTTGGAATTCATAGGAAATACCTTTGAAGAGACATCCATTATTTTAAAATCTTGTCTCTTCATGAAAATGACAAATCATTTCAAAAAGAATATAAGGAGGCAGACAAGAATCACAAAAAGGGGGGGGGAATAGTTACCTTTCTAATTAGGGTTATTCAATAATGAACTGTTTATAGATCATTCTTAGTAGCTTATGGGGAGAGGAAGAAGGAAGCATTTTCATCTCTTCAAACTCCTCAGCTTTATTTTACCACTCAGTAACACGACTTACTTGTGCTTAATAAGGTTTTCTATTCTAGTGTCCTGTGGTGACATCTTTTTCACTATGCACTTCCTTCCTGAAGGTGACTGTGTCTCCTTGGGCTTCATATTTATGTAGGGAAATAAATCATCCAATTACCAGAACAACAAAGGTGCATGAAAGTTATTAAAATCCTGCAATATTAATATAAACATCCTCAAAGGAAAACAGACTATGACTGAAAACATTTATGTCTCCCAGGACTCTGATCATAGTCAAAAACAATTAGGGAAGTTGCACTACCATCTGTGAAGAAGGTTCTTGTGCTAGAACAGTGGTTCCCAAACTGGTGGGACATGACCTACCAGGGGAACCAGAAGAGGGCTACTCCCCATTAAGGCAAGTGGTTCAGAAATGAATGTCCCAATGGCGCCACAGTGATCACAGTGCTGCTGAAGCCAGGTGTTTTTCAACTTACCTGGCGGGCAGTGCTAGTCTTCTGCAGGGCCTGGGGGGCTTGTGGCCCCCTCTGCAGGCCTCCACGCTAGTGTAAACAACACTTATCTCCAACCAGAAGCCACTTCTGGTTTTCGTGCAAAAACCGAATGTGGCTTCTGATTGGATATAAGTGATGTTTACAGCAGTGTGGAGACCCGCAGAGCACGCTGCAATCCCTTCAGACAGTGCAGAAGGCCAACACTGTCTTCCAGTTGTTGAAAAGCCTCTTGTGGTGGTGCAACTGCTGTGGCACCGTCACTGCCCCTCCCTCCCCATCCTACCCCTGCAAAGACTTACCTGGTTTCCAACTCCCCTGTTGGAAACTGGGAACCACTGTAGTAGAACTAAGCACAAGAACTAAGTTCTTGTGCCTTGATAGATGACAGATTTGTACACACTGTGGCCGCAATCCTATCCACATCTACCTGGGAGTAAATATAATGGGACTTCTGAGCAGACACACATAGGCTTGGGCTCTGTCTGGCTATGAGCAGAAAAGACAATGAAGGGTCAGCCAGGCCTAGCCTGAGCTAAACTGGCCCCTGTAATAATGAACATTCTAAGCCTTTTTTTCCTTATTTGGTACCGACAATCAGCATATGCAATGCACCCTCCCTCTCTGACGCTGACAACATTGTCACTGCTTCATCCTATGCACCTCCATCAGTGCTGTAGTGCTCATCTTCCTGGCTCTGTTACCTGGATGGGCAAAGAAAAGAGAGTGAAAGAAAAAAGATGTTTCCATTAAGAGTTTGGAAAATCTTTGTTTAATAGTGTACATGTTACAAACTACGATAGAATAAATATAAAGAGTCATTCAAAGACAATTCAAAGACTAGGACGGTTTAGTGATATTTGGAGCACATTGGAGTGGGCCAGGGGGCTAGAGGGCCCTAACAGTTATGAACATTGGGCCTGTATGTATATATCATACAGTATATAGACACAAGTAATGCAAGGAGCTATTGTAGGTGATAAGAGGTCAACACACTTTTTCCACAGCTTAATCTACTTTTTTTGCACCTTTGGTTCTTAAATACAGCTAACTCCACTCTTTCCATTCCTTAGAACAGGGGTGCCCAAACCCCAGCCCTGGGGCCACTTGCGGCCCTCGAGGCCTCTCAATGTGGCCCTCAGGGAGCCCCTAGTCTTCAATGAGCCTCTGGCCTCTGGAGATTTGTTGGAGCCCACACTGGCCCAATGCAACTGCTCTGTTTGGGTTGCATCTGTTTGCCAAAGAGGGTGACTGTTTGACCTCTTGCATGAGCTGTGGAATGAGGGGTCCCTCCACTGCTTGTTGTTTCACATCTGTGACGCAGTAGCGGCAGCAAAGGAAAGGCCAGCCTTGCTTTGTGCAAGGCCTTTTATAGGCCTTGAGCTATTGCAAGACCTTCATTCATTCATATAAGTTCATCTTTAATATATCCATTTATTTAAACTTATGTAAATTTATTCAAATTTTAAATGTCAATTGATTATTTTCTTCCCCGGCCCCTGACACAGTGTCAGAGAGACAAAGTGGCCCTCCTGCCAAAAACTTTGGGCACCCCTGCCTTAGAACAACCTCTCAAGATTCCTGTATGTTCATCTAGATAGGGGCTAGAAGAAAATGTAATCTACTGAAAATGATCAGAATCCCCCATGTGTGAGTTCTGGGTTCATTCATAGACTATATCAAGCCAATACTTGAATTGATCATTAGTTAATGATGATTCCCTTATTCCACTGCAGGAATAATTCAGTGTTCAATTCTTTATTTTATTTTCATGAATATTTAATTGGTTATAGATGCTTATTTGATAACATGTCTCTCTTATTTATTAATTATAAGAATGAAATATGTGCATAGTAAATAAAAGAAAGATCTGAATATAAACTCAGAGGATCAAGTCCAGCATTGCTAAAAGTCAAATATGGCCTTAAGAGCTGTGGGGCCCAATGGGAAACATTTTTTTGCAGGGCCCCAGGTTCACAGCTAAGATCTGTGGAATCTTAGAGATATAAATAATTTTATTATAGACTTTATATATCTGTGGTAGAATGGGAGGCAATCAAAATGTGTTCTGAAAAAGTGCATGTGACTTAACGAACCAGGTGGATCTAAGCACATTTTAATATTAAATTGCATACAAAGACTTTGGCTGCAATCCTAACCACACTTTCCTGAGAGTAAGCCTCAGTGAACAAAATAGGACTGAGTAGATATGGTTAAGACTGTGCCCTAGATTACCCTAGGATGGGGCCCCATTACTTCTGGGACCCAATTGGGAGCAATTAGTAAAATTGGCTTCAAACTAGCCCTGCAAAGAGGTTGCTGAGAGTCACAGCAAAACTGCAAAAACAAGGGAACAAAGCACCTAATCTTATATGCTAACTATATGACTTATGTGGGAACAGACCACACATATTATTTCTCAAGGCTCCTTTCACTTCCTTGTTCCTCAGGCTATATATGAAAGGATTGGCAAGAGGAGGCAAAGCTATGTACAGCAGGGAGTAAAATTTGCCCATGTTACTCTTCCCTCCAGTTTCTGGTAACATATAGGCAATCATTAGAGACCCATAGAAAATGGAAACCACCACCAAGTGAGAGGAGCAGGTGGAAAAGGCCCTTTGCCTTCCAGTGGCACAGGTGATTCTCAAGATGGCAGCTATGATATGTATGTAGGATGTAAGGGTTAAGAGGAAAGGAGGGAGTGTGAGGACAGCAGCAACAATGAAACTCATCATTTCCAACAAACTGGTGTCATTGCAAGAGAGTTCAAGGAGTGCAAAGTACTCACAGAAATAATGATCTATTTCATTAAGTCCACAAATATTTAACCGTTTCAACAATGAAGTGAGCACTATCAGAAATATCGCAAATCCACTGATCCAAGATGTTGCAGCTAACATGATAGACATCTGGGTGTTCATGACTGTAGCATAATGCAGTGGTTTGCAGATTGCCAGATACCGGTCATAAGACATCACACAGAGTAGACAGCATTCTGTGGCTACCAGTGAAGCACAGAGATACCACTGTGTGAAGCAGCTGCTAAAAGTAATGTTTCTATCCCCGGTTCGGAGAGCTGAGAGCAGTCTAGGCAGTATGCAGGAACTATAGCATGCCTCCAAGAAGGAGAGGTTCCCCAGGAAGAAGTACATGGGAGTATGGAGGTGACGATCAGACACAACTAGCAAGACTATAAGGGTGTTTCCAGTTATGGTCACAAAGTAAATTGTTAGGAATGCCAGGAAGAGCGGTGTCTGCAACTTGTAGGACTCGCCAAACCCCAGCAGGATCAATTCTGTAACTCTTGTCTGATTCCTGAACATCATGCATAAAAAAATAATTGTCCTGTGGGGGCAAAAATTAGATCAGTCAAGATACTGTCATTGGGTTGCTAACAGTCCAATCCCATCTGCTGACTTTAGCAGGCAGAATGGTCATTCCACTCATTTCTCATGTTACTTCACAAACATCACCTGAAGTTTGTTTTAAAAATGACCTTCCTACTGCAATGGCTAGAGTATTGGACTTGTACTGGAACTGCCTGTATCAAAGGGGTACAATCATGTGCTTTCTCTCCCTCCTTTATGCTATTCTGCTCAGCTCCTTCAGCTTCCTGAAGCTCATTTACCTGTTCTCATTCCTTTCATCTTATCTCCTTTAAACATATTTCACCAAAGTTCAGCACGCAACACAACAAAACCTTCCAAAGCAGGATTCATTAATACTTTGCATTAATACTTTGGTTTCTCAAAATGGAAACAACAACGAAGGAATTCCATTGGCACATTTGATAGACATATTTTGTTTCACAAATGTACATTTAGGCCAAAAGGCACTGGCATAGCTGTGCCAATGGGGCATATACTGCATGCTGCAGTTTGGGGACAGTCACAGAGGCCTCCCCAAGGTAAGGGAATGTTACTTCCCTTCTTTTGGATCTGCATTGCCCTTACCTTGCTGCTGGAAAATTGGTTAGGATTGTGCCCTTAATGTAAGCGGCATCCTTTCCTTATAGGCTAGTCCCTTGGTTGCAATTCAGTCTCCAAAGGAACTCACAGAGCCAACAAGTATGAAAGATGAACGTTTTTCTAGAGTGATAATAATTACATTTTAGTTGACCTCATTTAGTGTTCAGTTCTTCCAAGATTCTTATCTGCTGGTTGGGAAAGTATATAAATAAAAAAAGCCTAATTTTGCAATCCTATACAAGCTTACCTGGAAGCAAGCACCATTGAACATGATGGGACTTACTTCTGAGTAAATCTGCATAAGCCTGCAGCGTAAGACACCTTTCTCAGCCCTATCTGGTTTCATATTACTGTCTTTTGTAGTAGAAGTTACACAAGACCAGCAATGGTTCCTACAGACACTAACATGTATAGAGCACGGAAGCGGTCGTGAATGTGAAAATGCCCCTCCTGGAATTACTTTAAAAAGAAAAAGAACTTTTTGTTCTCTGCTGGTTTGGAAAGTATATAAATAAAAAAGGCCTAATTTTGCAATCCTAAACATGCTTATCTGGAAGCAATCACCATTGAACATGATGGGACTTACTTCAGAGTAGATCTGCATAAGCCTGTGGTGTAAGACATTTCTCAGCCCCATCTGGTTTCATATTATGGTCTCTCAGTAGTAGGAGTTACACAAGCTCAGCGATGTTTCTACAAATCGTACCATGGATAGAGCAGTGAAGTTGACATGAATGTGAAATTGCCCTTCCTGGAATTACTTTTAAAAAGAAGAAACAACCAACAGTTCTACTTAATTACCAGAGGAGCAAAGTTATGTGTTTATTTAGTTTTACGCATACACTATTAACAGAGCTGAAAGACTCAGGGGAACAGCATAGAAGCATGAACAAGTGAGCCTACACGGGAGTTGGATGTATTAAGAGGTATACACAAAGGTGACTGTTCATTCATCTGGGAAATGAATGTCTTTCAAAACAAATATTCATTTATATTTAGAAGTATCTTTCCTTCTTTGAATGTTAAAGGAAGTAAATAATACATTCTAAAATGTGATGGAAGTGACTTTACAGGTGTGACTTGGTCTGGCACAAGACAGGAGTCCATGGCCATGCAGTGGACCACACTCATGCCAGATAGACACCACATGCATTGAGGGCTTGCTGCTACCCCTTTTTCCTTTGCCCAGGACCCAGGCAGATGCTTAGAAGACAGTTGTGTGGAAGGAGTGACAGCAGTGGACCATCTTCTCCCCTCAATGCCATTCTACAATAGATGGGTATCCATACAGCAGCTCAGCATAGCAGTATGATTAAGCCACATCGGGGCAAGCTCATTTTAAAATTGTAAAGCTGAGTGAAGAAAGAGGATGTGTTGCTAGTATAGCTTCTCCCTATTGTCACCCAGTAACAGTCCCCATTGATTGTCTTCTTGAGGGGGAACTTGGTCTCGGGGTCACGCTAAGGCAGGGCAATGGAACACCCATCCTCACTATGGCAGAATAGGAGCGGGTACTGCTGGGTGTTGTATGAGAGGGTACTGCAGGGTGCTATTTACAGCAACAACAGTGAAGAGAAAATGCGTCCTGTGAGGGACGCTAGGCAGTGCCACACAACTCTTGAGGCCTGGGCCTCTCCCTAACTGTCCTCTCACTGAAACATAGGGAGAAGTAAAGCTGTGCCTCCTCTTAGGGACTATAGACTGCACAGACACTTGCCATGTAGGTCACATGCCTCTCTCAGGCAGGGGAAAAAGTCAGCCAGGCCTAAGTGTTAGGAAGGGTTCTATAATTCATCCTCAGCTGTTATTTACAGCAACTACAGTGAAGAGAAAATGCCTCCTGTGAGGCATAGACAGTTGCCATGCAGCATAGCCACTGATTTTGTATTCAGGGATTTGACTCAGCACTGATATCAGGGTCCACATTTAAATGCCTTGTAAGAAGGAAGGCTGTGCACAGCTTCCATGGGCCTCAGAAGAGCCTCCAGAGGCTTCGGGTTGGACCAAATCTGGCTCAACGCAGGTCCAGAGGACTCTTGTTGTGCCAAATTCGCTGATCAAAATCCGCGGATAAGTAGACTCAGCCTGTATTCCAATGTTTAATGTTGTCTTAAAGTGTATAGTTTCCCTGAAATGCACTAGTTAGCAGCTAATTAGCACTAGTTAGCACTGTTAATTATTTTAAAGGTAGGAAAGAAGAAAATTTAGATGATTAACCAAGCAAACATTTCAATAGATTGTGCACCAGCTCAAAATGCTTTGGAAAGGTGTGCCCTGTCCCGTCCCCACCATATTTGCAAGTATTTATCAATTTTTGAAATTGTTCATCATTCTAGAATTTTTTAGGTTAGGTTCTTGTTTTGTTTTTTAAAGTAGCTTTTTGGCCTTGTCTTAGGGAGCCAAAGTGGAATCCAGCCCATTTCTTCATGCAAGAATCTGATGACACATGCTTTGAATGACATACTGCAGCTTTCTACTCCTGTACAATATGATTGTAAATTCTTTTTTACTTCAAAGAAGCCAGTGTAAATAGCCACAATATTTGACAAGGTTGGAAATTAGGATGACATGGAGATCGCTGTCTTTTCCCACAATTACTGAATTTTACCAATAGAAATACTGGTAGCTTTTAGTATTTTTATTGTGTCAGCATCATCAGGCAGTTGGCACACTGTACTTTCCAGATCTATTAGGTGCATGGTCAGGTGTTGATTGAACCTTTTCTCCCCTGCCCAGAACTGCTGTTTTGTGATTATTGCCAGGGTAGGCTATCTAAGGACTGTAGGTTTCTCCATTATCCCCACCGGATTCTTCTTTGATGTTACCTGAACTCATAAGCATTAATCAAATTACCACCCATTCCTTGGATTGGCCCCATGGGATGCTGTCATCCATGTTCAGGCAGGGATGTAGGTGAGCAATGGGAGAAAATAGTATGTTATATAGTGGGAATGTTTCATATATCAGTTCCGTACCTGAAATTACACTGGCTAAGGTCAATAGTTTTATTGGTCATTGGCTCTTTATGATTTTCTAATCTGGTAGGGCAATGTATCAGCAACTGTTACCCTGCACATGCCTGATCTCATCTGATCTTGGAAGCTAAGCAGGGGCAGGCCTGGTTAGTATCTGGATGGGAGACCGCCTGAGAATACCAGGTGCTGTAGGCTTATACCCTAGTCTTTTGAGACTGAAGGTTGCCAACCATCTTCCCCTGGGGGCTGGGGATAAGAATAGGCCCTCAGTTTGGCTGTACTTGTCGTAAAAGGCGACTAAACAGCCACCGGGTAGATGGGACTCGTCAGCCTGGGAAGGCAGCTCATCTAAGAGAAGAAAAACTCTGATCCCAAACCTCCACTGCCTTGTGGCTACATCCAGTTATGGAAAAAGGCTTCAGGAGTCAACCTCGAGGCAAAAGCCGGAGCCGGAGTCCCTGACGCAGTTCATGACTGAACTCAGTCACGTTCTGGCAACTCCTGCGACGCCGCTGCTGGAACCAACCGTATTGGCCTCTGCCTTTCCATTGGACCATTTCAGCGACGTGGAGAGGGGGGATTTGCTGCATGGGTAACAGCCTATCCTCCATACCTACTTTACCCAGGCTTTGCACACTGGAGAGGACACTCTGTTCGAGAACCACCATTCAGAGCGAGACACCATAGTCTTCCGAGACTGAAGGATGCCAACAAGAACAAGGGCAATGTTTATTAACATTTGCTGTACCACTTCAGATGGTCCACTTATTCAATAACATCATTTCCACTTACTTCTGGGTTGGGAGGCCAGATGCAACAAAGCATTTTGATACTCTAACCAGCAATATTTATTCTGCCATTTATTTAACAAATCATGCAATTTCCCTTTTGCTCCACATTGCTGTATAAACATCATTAAAGCTGAAGATCAGCCAGAGGGGAGACTATATAAAGAGAATTCCAACTTATAGCGAAATATGACTTCCATAAGAAGCCTTCACTTCTTATTTCATATTCCAGAGTTCCACAGTACCTTGGGGAGTTATTTTTCTATTCTTTTGCTCATAACTTTGCTCATGCGCTTTTGGATGCATGTTCATTCAAAGGTCTGATGTTTCAACTGCTTGGATTTGATTGATCTTGAACATCCTGCTGGAAGGGCAACCTGAAAAATTTTGTGTTTGAGAAATAAAGCAATCTTCAAGTCTGGTTGGAAGATGGGAGCATATTAGAGCTTTTGGGTATATGAGGGTGTGAAAAAACTATGATAGGCATAGGACCCAGTTACCTAGTATGGACAGAGTGCCGGAATGCAAAAAAAAGTGAATTCACCCATTCCCATCTCTCCAATCTATGCAAGAACATACCTGCTCCTGCAAGTAATCTAAGAAGTCATTGTAGGGAATTCCATAGGTACCTTCATTTTTACCATCTAGCCCAATGTCCCTGCACTAACACAGCCACGTCTTCTCTGAAGCATGTGTATCATCCATTCCTTGAAATGACTTCATGTTCCACAAATACAAATGCTCATTCCATGAGGAACAATGAGGGGAAAAGATTCTAATGTGTTGATGGAATCTTCCCTATAAAAATGTTCTACATGCTCTGAACAAGACCATAGCTTTATTGGCCATTGGTTCTTTATAGTTCTCCAATATAATAGACTAGTTTCCTACATATAAACTATATATATCTATTGATGCTTTATTAAATAGGAAGTGTTGCCTTGTAAATCACTTAAGTAGAAAAGAAAGATCTGAAGAAAAATGCTGGTTAAAAAGGTGCCCCAGGTGGCATTCTTGGTTTTGTTACAAGATAAATCACAACGGGTAGCTTTAGGACATTTGTTTTACATAGCACAAGCCTGCCAATAATATTTTCAAGGCATTTTTCACATCCTTATTTCTCAGGCTGTAAATGAAGGGTGTAATCAGAGGGGGCAAAACAGTGTACAAAAGAGAGGACAATTTCCCCATTCCTTGCATGTCTTCAGTCTTTGGAAACATATACACAACAATTAGAGACCCGTAGAAAATGGAAACCACCACCAAGTGAGAGGAGCATGTAGAAAAGGCCTTTTGCCTCCCTGTGGTGGAGGGGATTTTCAAGATGGCAGCTATAATGTATATATAGGATGTCAGGATTACAAGAAAAGGAAGAAAGACAAATGTGGCAGCCACAATGAAGCTCAAAATTTCCAACATGCTCGTATTACTGCAAGACAGTTTGATGAGTGGTAGAAAGTCACAAAAGTAATGATCTATCACATTGGGGTCACAAAAAGTTAATTGTTGTAACACCAAAGTGAGTAATATAAAAAATACGGTAAATCCACTGATCCAAGATGCAGTTGCAAATCTGTGTGTTCATTGTTGTTGCGTAATGTTGTTGGCGTGCAAATGGCTAGGTACCTGTCATAGGACATTGCACAGAGCAAACAGCACTCTGTTACTAAGAATGAAGCACAGAGATACCACTGCGCAAAACAGCTGCTAAATGAAATTGTTCTGTCCCTGGTCCAGAGAGCTGACAGCATCCTTGGCCATATACTTGAACTATAGCAAGCTTCCAAAGTGGAGAGGTTCCCCAGGAAGAAGTACATGGGAGTATGAAGGTGCTGATTCAAGACAATCAGAGTCATAATGAGAATGTTTCCAGTTATTGTCACAATATAAATCAGTAGGAAACTCAGGAGGAGCAGTATCTTCAAATTGTAGACATCTCCAAATCCTAGGAGGACAAATTCTGTGATCATTGTCTGGTTTCCTAGCATCATGTATGTCAAAAGAATAATTCCCTACTGGGAAAAAAATAAATGTAAGTGTACAAAGATACAGGCATTGAGTTACTGAATTCTGATAAGGTGATCACCTAATCCTCACCTAGCAATATGAAGGTATGTACTTTTTGGTTACCCAGTCTCTTACAGCTACTTATCCAGGTACTCTAAATTATTTGCAATTGAGGGAACATGGGATGTATATTCATAAGAGCAAAAGGGCTGCTGCATTCTAACTCCCCCATGTCATTTTTCCTAATGCAGGCATAGAATCCACAATGGAGAAGCAGAGGCAGAAAAGGAGAGGTACCTACAAGCTGCTCAATTTTACTGCTTTATATGCTTCAATGGTTGTGATGTCCATGGTGGGCGGAGACCCCGCCCCTTTGGGTGTGCCCGAGCACGGAGGGCTTACCCGGACGATGCGCGTCGGTCATCGGCAGAAAGAAGGACGTGAGGCAGAGATAGCAGATTTGTACAGCTAAGTTTACACTGGTTAAACTCTTGACATTCATGGGGCCTGTTACATCACAGGCCCCTTTGTTCTACATAGACTGGTGGCGTCGGCGAACAATATGCCCATTCCCCACGCCTGCCTGGCCCCTTGGGGTTTCTGGCCGGGCTCCCTGGCTGGTGTCAGTCGGCCAGGGGCACGGGTTCCCGAGTGCTGTAGTACCTTTGTCAGGGGTCAGCTTAGCTGTCCTCAGAAGGACCCCCTGTACCTCCGGTCTTGCCCCTTGAGCCGCTGGCCTCCAATGCGGGTTGTTGATATGGGGTCCTGGGTGTTGCAGCCTCACCTCTCCGGTTTTCACCCCAGGGCCCCAGGCATGTCTAGGGTCGGGTGGTTCCCAGCCCCTGGCCCTTCTCTCCAGGGCTGAGGTGAGCCGAGTTCCCTTTGGAGCCTGGGTTGGCTGAATAAGGCCGGGGTGGCTACCCCCTCTGGCTTCCTCTGCGATCCCCCTCCCAACTGGAGAGGAGTGACCTCTCCTTAGGCTCTCCAGCCTCCTTATGAGGCTGGCTTTGTTCTGGTCCCACCCCACCCCTTCTGCCCATGTGGCTGCTGACTGCTCCCAGGAGGCACTAGGGCCTACTCCCAGGGAAGTGACTTGCCTGGGATCCCA
The DNA here is from genome assembly GCF_035046505.1 of Tiliqua scincoides. Taxonomy (NCBI): domain Eukaryota; kingdom Metazoa; phylum Chordata; class Lepidosauria; order Squamata; family Scincidae; genus Tiliqua; species Tiliqua scincoides. Next base: position 100,488,282 of record NC_089825.1, on the reverse strand, counting down.
GTCCTGATAGTGCTCAGGTTCTACTCCCAAGGAGGCCCTTACCCCTGAGGAGACCCCTGCTCCGGGGTGATTCCTGGCCTCCTGGGCTGGGCCTAGGTGACAATGGTACACAGTGATTTATTTTTAATGAGCACACTGGAGTAAGAGCTCCATGAGCTTCATCACTGAGCAATGGTGTGATCACTAGATTTCCCAATAGAAGTCCAAGCGTCTATCTCATATACCACACTATTTCCCAAATAGCAGTGATGTACAATCATATTTGCCTATTCCCCTTCATAGGCATCACACTGTTACCATGCACAAACCTGATCTTGTTGGATCTTGGAAGCTAAGCAGTGTCAGGCCTGGTTAGTACTTGGATGGGAGACCGCCTCGGAATACCGGATGCTGTAGGCTTACACCATAATCTTTCGAGACTGAAGGTTGCCAACTATTCCCCTTCATATTATTGACAAGGAGACAAATCTCTCACTTTCTAGTCCTATTTCAGTGCCAACAGAGCACCTGCTGCATGCCTTAGTGATGGGGGAGTGTATTCGGACAGCCTGCAGGAGGTATTTTTATTTACCTCTTGGTGGGTTGCCCAATCATCTTTGAGTCTCCTCAGACCTACACCAGCCATTTTGCAGGCATAGCTCTGAGGCAAGGCAGGAGGCATGTCAGGATGGAAAATTAATACCTTCCATAAAGAGATTAAAATTAGTTCATTATTTATAATTATTGTTTCTGAAAAATATAAGGCCAACAGGTTTAAAGTAAGACAGTAATAATATTACTGTTTTGATGATACTATACAGCTCAGTCAATAATTATATTATTATTAAGAATATATTTATAAACTGCTTTTAAACAAAAAGTAATTCACAAAGTCAAAAATAGTCAAATAAGTAAATCGCACAGAGAAAACAAATAAATAGTAACTCTGAATACTAGGATATATTCCTACCAAACAAGGTGTAACAGTCTTGATGCCTTGTGCAGTATGTTGAACGTACTATGAAGAAAAATGAATGTGTCTCTTTGGCTATTATATTTAAGCAAAAGAAGCTGCCAGCAGGTCAATTGGTGTCCCTAATTACCAGAAGAGCAAAAAAAAATTTAATTGCATACTGTTTCTGGAACTACTGTTCTCATGGGAATGGAGACTATAAATCTTAAAATGTGAGTCTCGTGGGATTTTGATTTAGTTCAGAGGGTGAAACAAAGCTCACTGTTCAGCTATCTGAGAAATAAACACCTAGCATGGCCTTTTTATTTATTTAGATTTCATGTTTTTCCTTTTTTCTACTAAGTTGAAGGAAGCCACAGAATCAGAATCCTTTATTGCCATATATTACAAAACAGAACAGAATCATAACATACATTAAGTCAGCCAGGAGATAGGTTAACTTTCAAATTATGCATCTCTATCAACTGTAGCAGAAAGGTTGCCACTGTCCCAGATTTTCCTGAAGAGGAATAATTTAAGATATGATTTGCTTTGGTTGAGTTTCTGTCTTGGACTCAGCATAGGATCTGAATAGAGCCTTGTCTATTAGGGTTGTGACTTTGGAAGGGCAATCTTTCAGTGGTACTTCAAAGGAGGTGGTAGAGCAGGCTGATAAAGAGCAAGAGGTACAGGATAAGGTGACAGGTGGGGCTGCTCAAGGGGAATATTCCTCTGTGGCTGGAGTTTGGGATGCTTGAGAGGGAATTTGTATGCCTGCTGAAGGGGGTGTTTTACCTTCTCCTTACCACTATTGGGAGTTTTGCTTTACAAGGCCCTTTGCCGCAGACCCCTTGGTACCTTGGGCCCCTCCACAGGGCCAGTCATAGGTGTCGATGGATGCTGGTCAGGTGACTTGGCCATCGCCAGTGCTCCTGCCTGGAGGCCTTTATGCTTCAGCTCCTCAAGCAGGGGTGCAGCCTTTTGGGGATGGTTTGTTGGGTGCATCTAGTTTGGACTTATTCAGTGATCACCCTCAGCAGTCATATGAGGATGTGGCTTTCCCAATGGGGGGTCACCTTGCATTATTTGTCAAAGAAAAAATTTGGCGGGGTGAATAAGTGGATTTGTTCACACAGAGCCTGAACCAGTGGCAAAAACTGGGGACCCCATGCATGATCAGGAAACGGTTAAAAAGAGAAAGATTGACATTGGTTGGTTGGCAACCTTCAGTCTTGAAAGACTATGGTATAAGCCTACAGCACCCGGCATTCCCAAGCAGTCTCCCATCCAAGTGCTAACCAGGCCTGACCCTGCTTAGCTTCCAAGATCAGACGAGATTGGGCATGTGCAGGGGAACACAAGAATAGGACAAATTGTCTATATGGTTATACAATCTATATGGCAGTTATCTTACAGATGCAGCCAAATAAGGCATTGGCTCTAGTCAAATATCTTGATATCATCCTTAGAACCTTGTGGGATTACATGGGACAAGCCTGCTTAATTTATGCTGAGCATTTCAGGCTCAGAGCTGCCCATGACCCTGCCCTGGACTGGAGGGTCCCACAGTGGGAACTCTGGGTACAGCTGGTAGTTCCTTCTAAACCCACAGACGGGGACAGGTCAGGCATGTGATTTCGAGAAACACCGCTGGGATAGCTATGGTGTCGGCAAGCACCCAGTGGGTTCAATCCCAGAGGGTGTTTTCAAGTACAACTCCACAGGGAAATGCGGAAAGAGTAATTGCTCTTTCATTCACCTCTGTGGCTTGTGTCGTGGAAAGCTTTCCATCCAAACCTGCTTCAGAATGGGTTGGCACAAGCGGGGGGGGGGGGGAAGCAGGGAGGTCAGAAACCTGGCAGCGGAGCAGCCCATCCAGCAGCCGGTAAAGGGGCCCTCCCCAAATAAGCTGCCTGTTTTAGTTACAATATTAGAGTGGTACCCCAATAGAGAGGCTGCACAGTACTTACTTAGGGGTTTTTCTGAGGGATTCAGAATCCAGGCCTCTCCTCCATTCTCTGCCACATGGGCAGATAAGGGAATGGAGGAGGTGGTCAGGAGGAAAGTGGGTAGAGAGGTAGCAGCTGGGTGAGTGGTGGGTACTTTTAAGGACACCCATTGCCCAACCTGCAGGCACCTGGTGAATACAGACTGATTCAGCATTTGTTTTTCCCTCAGGGTTCATCTGTCAATGATGGGACCCCTGCCCATTTATGCTCCATCAAGTATAATTCCTTGGATGATGCAATTGGTATCCTGCGTTCTTGTGGGGATGACCAAGGCAGACACTGAATCGGTGTTCAGGCAGCTCCCAGTGCATCCTGATGATTTCTGCCTGGTGGGTTTTACTTTGATGGGGGGGGGGATTATGTGGATTGGGCGCTGCCCATGGGTTGCTCTATTTCTTGCTCCGCCTTTGAGAAATTTAGCACCATGTTGGAATCGGCTGTGCCCTTCAGGTCAAGGGTGGGGACCACTGCCCAATATCTTGATGATTTCTCATTTATGGACAGTTAAGTTTCAGGACATTGTCAAGTGCTGTTGAAAGTCTTTTTTCCCTCCACATTTTGCAAAGAGCTGGATGTTGCTTTGCTAATGCAAAAACAGAAGGCCCAGTGAGTAGGTTTTCTGGGCATTGAGTTTGACTCTGGATGAGTGTTCATGGTTGTCAATGGACTAGATGCAGAGGCTTAGAGGGCTCCTTCAAGTTGGCTTGCCTTCCAAGAGGATGTCTCCTGAGGGGCTGCAAATTTTGGTGGCGCATCTTAATTTTTCATTATAGCCCCTGGGTGTGCATTCCTTAGGCATCTCTGTGACGCTATGTCAGGTCTGCAGCACCCTTTTCATCGCATTAGGGTTTCTTCGGAAATGCGTGAGGACATGCACATGTGGCATTAATGGTGTGTCATTTTGGAAGGAGATCCGCCTCGTGCAGATGGATCTTCAGATCCACTCGGATTCTGCTGCGGGATAGGAGCAGTTTTAATTCAATTTTAAGCAAATAAGGAGGTTAATGGAGCTTATGCAATTTTAAGCAAATATGGAGCAAATATGGAGGCTTTCTGGGGAGGGTGGTTTGTGGATTCAGGGTTTCATTAAGGACCCCCCTTTTTGCATCCCAAATACTAATACTTGGACCTTCTTAGTTGATGGTATGGGAAGGTTTGATATTGAGGACCTCCCACCTAGCCAGATGTACTCTTTTCTTTCTCAAGCAAAGAGCATATAGAAGAGGTTTCATTTTCAACTATGAAAACCTGAGATCTAATCAATGGATCCTCAAAAGGCACTATCCAATTAACTTTTTATATGTGTGTATGTGCATGCATGCATGCGGACATGCGTGCATATTTCTTTTGCTTGTATTTTATTCATCTATTTATTTCATTCTCAAATACTTCTTGGCTGTATTTCAGTCCCAGTGAAGGCACCACTACAGCAGCTTAATAACCACAATTCAGTGATTTAAAATGACCAATAATCAGACATGCCACAGGTGTATAAAAGGATCGACATAAAGAGGCACTACTTTTATTGACTATCTCTGTACATGTTCTTAAAGGGTAAAGATAGACGTAGGCCTAAATTCACAAACACAGCCATGCTTATGAATGAAATACAAACATAGCAAAACAAGAAAGAGATAGATGTGATCAAAAATCCAGAGGATCAAGTCCAAACATGGTCCTGTTCACAGCAAAGCATGAAAAATATCTCCAAGGGAACACCTATACTTATAAACCAGCAACATGACTTAGCCGTATGACACTTGCTTTACATAGCACAAGCCTACGCATATTATTTCTTAAGGCTTGTTTCACATCCTTGTTTCTTAGGCTATATATGAATGGGTTGGCAAGAGGAGGCAAAGCTATATACAAGAGAGAGTAAAATTTTTCCATGTTGACTTTTCTATCTGTTTTTGGTAATAAATACGCAATCATTAGAGACCCGTAGAAAATGGAAACCACCACCAAGTGAGAGGAGCAGGTGGAGAAGGCCTTTTGTCTCCCAGTGGTGGAGGGGATTCTCAAGATGGCAGTTATGATATAAACATAGGATATCAGGGTTAGGAGGAAAGGGGGAAATGTAAAGATGGGAGTCAAGATGAAACTCAGCATTTCCAACGTTGTGGTGTCACTGCAAGAGAGGTCGAGGAGTGCAAAGTATTCACAGAAATAATGATCCATTTCATTAAGTCCACAAATATTTAATCGCTGCAGCATCGAAGTGAGCACTATCAGAAACACTGCAAATCCATTGATCCAAGATGCAGCAGCTAACAGGATAGACGTCTGAGTTTTCATAATTGTAGCATAATGCAGTGGTTTGCAGATTGCCAGATACCGGTCATAAGACATCACACAAAGCAGATAACATTCCGTGGCTAAGAAGGAAGTGTAGAGATACCACTGGGTGATGCAGCTGCTGATACAAATGCTTCTGTCCCCAGTTCGGAGAGCTGACAGTAGCCTTGGCAGTATGCAGGAACTATGGCATGCCTCTAAGAAAGAGAGGTTCCCCAGGAAGAAGTACATGGGAGTATGGAGGCGCCGATCAGAGACAACTAAGACAACAACAAGAAGGTTCCCAGTTACAGTCACAAAGTAGATCACTAGAAATGCCAGGAAGAGTGGTGTCCGCAAGTTGTGGTTCTCTCCGAAACCCAACAGGATTAATTCGGTAACTCCGGTCTGAATCCCAAACATCATGCAAATAAACATTACTTAGTCCATTGGTGGGGGGAGGGCAGGGGGGGGATAAGGCTTCAGATCCTGTGCTGACTTTCTTGAGGGTGAGCCACATTAAACACAATAGAACGTACTCCTGAGTAGATATGAATAGGATTGAACTACAAGTGCAAAATATTATAACCAAGTTATTGTACTTGGTCTGCTAAGTATTTATGAACGTGATGATTTCACCAAGGGAACCATTTGTGGTGAAGCAAATCTTCCATGTCTGTTCAATAGTCCCCTCCAACTGTTGCCATTTCACTACCCAGTCCCTTTTTCAAAAGTTCTATTATGCAGGCCTGGAATCCATCAGTGTGTGTGGGCACTGAAGGAGGAGGGTCAGCCAGAATCAATGCTCCTTGCTTCAGTGGTTCACTTTCTCAAGTGGTTACACTGTGGGGTCTTTTGGTTTCTCTGCAGTATTGAAATTTGGAATGTTACTTCAGATATGGTGGAGAGCACTAGACAGGCTGGGTCTTAGGGCTGTATTGATACCAGGTCCATGGATGAACATGATGGACCAATGAACAATCTTCCTGTATTGGACAAAGGACTTTATATAAGAAAATTGACCTCTCTTATTGAACTGGATACATCAACAGCAGATATTCTTAGAACAGATTTTTCTTATTTTAGTTGTCTATGCTCAAACCACCAGCCATCTGGCTTTATCCTACCCATATAATGCTTGTGGATTATAAAAGTAATAGTCACCTGCGTAGTTTATTGATGCACTGTATTCGTTTTAACTCAACCCCTCAAAATATAGAATTCTTTCTTTTTTCTATACAACTCAGGTTTCTACTGTTTAAGAAATCTCTCCCTTAAAGTACTGCTGCTAACAAATGCAACTTTTCATCCACCAGGAAAAAAGGGGGGAGGGATGCTCAGATATTAGGAGGAAAAAGGAAAAGGAGAGGAAAGCACCCAGAGTATACTTGTTTAAAAGTTTTGAAAAATAAATAAATAAATAAATAAATAAATAAATAAATAAATAAATACTTCTCATAAATCTATTCCATTCCTGTTGGACATGAATGAGGGTCACTTTTGACAAGAGTATATTTTCTGATGATAGTGATATAGTATTGTACACCTCTTCTTGAAAACTCAATGTATTAAAAGGGAACTAGTAAAATGGAGAATATGTATCTATTATGTAGAATATGATAGATACTTGAACTAATGTTCTGTGAATCTTTTTTGTGAGGCTCTTTATAAATCTGGGAAATTTCAGCCTTCCTCCAAAGAGTTTGGGGTGCATCAAGTATAGTTGCTACAGACACCCGTTTCTCCTTATGTTGCTCCACACACATCACTTGATTATTAATTTCTTAAAAATTCCGACTGTAGTGGATGAAATATTGGCTTTATACTGGAACTGCCTGTATCAATGGGCTACGATCATATGCTTTCTCTCCCTCCTTCATGCTATTCTATACAGGCTCCACTCCTTTCACTTCCTGAAGCCCATCTACTTGATCTCATTCCTCTTTCACCTCATCTCCTTTAAACACATTTCACCAAAGTTCAACAAACAACCCAACTTTCCAAAGCAGGATTCATTAGTACTTTGAATGGAGAGGTCAAACACTTCTTTTCTCTACATGGAGACAGCAACAGAAGAACTTCATTGGCACAACGTCACAGAACAATGTTCACATATCTTTATTATAAGTTGCATCCTTACCTTATAGGCTAGTCCCTTCTTTGGAATTTTTGCCCCTAAGACAGCAGATAAATAAGAAAGATGAACATTTTTTTTCTAGAGTGATAACATTTCCTATTTGGAGACACTATTCAGTGTTAAGTTCATTCAATTTTCTTTTTGTTCTCTGCTGGATTGGAAAAGGAACACGAAAAAGCCCTAAATCTGCAATCCTATACAAGCTGACTTGAGAGTAAGCCCCAATGAACATAATGGGACTTTCTTCTGAGTAAATATGTATAAGACTATACTGTAAAATGCATTTCTCAACCTCATCTGGTCGCTCAGTAGTTGGAGTTACATTGGTCTATCAATGGTTCCTGCAAATGGTGCCATGTATAGAGTACTGAACCTATCATTAAGATGAAAATGCTTCTCATAGCACTGTTTTTAAATTGCAGAAACAATTGATAGCTCTACTTAATTACCAGAAAAGCAAAGTTATATATTTATTTTTAGGCATACACTGTTAATGAATCTAAAGCCCTCAAGGGAACAGGTTAGAAATATCAACAAGCCTATCAGGGAGTTGGTTTTATTTAGAGGTATACCCAAAGGTGACTTTCATTCTTCTGAGAAATGAGTGTTTTCAGAATGCATATTTATTTATATTTTAACTAGCTGGATACCCGCCCCAATGGCCTCCAGTTTCCATAGATGAAGTTATTTCATTAATCAATCAATTCATTCATTCATGCTGCACTCCATTGGAACTAGAACCACTCATCACGAATCTGTGGCTGCAGCTGGCTAGAAGTCTTTAAGTGCAATAACCAAGTTATTTCGTGTCAAAGGTGGCCATTATATTCCAGCAGCAATTAGATTATATCTTGCAAAGGTCTTGCCCCAACGTTTGTATGGAACAATTCTTGGTCCCTCCTCTTCTTCCTTTGTCTCACTTGAACATGTCCAATCCAAATTTTTAAGATCTATATTTCAGCTATGTGTCTAATGCAAGCTTATGTCTTGATTCTGGCCTGTTAAAGGTAGAGGCCAGGATTGCCTTAGCATCCATTTATTTGTGGCTCAATCTAAATTTTAACACCCAAGGCCTAACATCTTTGGTTTTAATTGATAATTTTCAATCTACCTGGCTCAAGGTGGTACACACGAAGCTGAGACACTTGGGATTTTCACCAGAGATTGTTCTGGCAATGGACTTGATTCGGGCAAGAGTGACTATAAAACAAAGCCTGAGGGATGTCGGATGAAAAGAGATGTCAGCAGATCTACAGATTTTCTTGCCTCTGATGACACAAGGTATATAGCTGCCCTGGTCACTTATCTTTTATTATTAGAGCTTCCTGGACAGAGGAGAGCTTTCTTCCTAGCCAGGTGGAAAGCTCTTCCTTCGGCATTTGTCGAAGGCTGTTTCAGAAAGATCCCCATCTCCAAAAGACTGTGTCCCTGTGGTTCAGGGGAGGTTGAGACACTTGAACATGTCATGTTCTGTTGCCCATTTTATCAGGGGTTCCAAGATAAGTTTATTATTCCCCTGAGCAGAAAATTCTTGGGCGTGTCACAAACAGAAATGGCCAAGAAACTTCTTCCAGGGGCTAATTCTCAGCTTTTAAGACCAACTGCAAGTTTTTTGGCTGCTGCTCACAAAACCCGGGAGGGCATTATTAATAATGAAAGTAAATTTTAATTGCTACTCCCTCTTATTTGATGGCTATTTTATTGTATTTTAATGTTGAAATCTTAAATTCTGCCTGTTGGAGAGTGGTATGTTTGTTTGTTTTTGCTGGTCTTTGACAGTAACATACATACATACATACATACATACATACATACATACATACATACATACATCTATCTATCTATCTATCTATCTATCTATCTATCTATCTATCTATCTATCTATCTATCTATCTATCTATCTATCTATCTATCTGGATACCCATGCTTCACAATGGTATTTAACTACTTAAAATCCATTTTGACTCCCATAAACTTTCCTTTGACTGCAACTAACAACTTAAATGTCGCATAACTACCCCATGTCAGGGAACACCCTGTAATTATTCAAAGTCATGGTTCCATTGAATGACATGACCAACGTGATGATTGTGGGACTTTTGCCCAGACAGCAGTGCATCTGTGATATCTTTCCACCTGGGGTTACAGGTGAAAGTGATAAACAGATCAGGATGGCCATGGTGGTGAATGTATGTCATGGCATCTTGAGTCTGCTCGTGCATGTAGCGAAGTCCCCCTGTGAAGGATGACAGGAGCACTACCATTTCACCCAACTGAGCAGGGTCAGCATCCTGCTTTCCCATGGTGCCCGCCCCTTAGGCGAATGTAGCTGTCTGCCCTCAGCTGCACCTGGATGTCCTTAATGTTGTTCCATCTCTCAGTCTCTGTTTTGGCATACATGTCAACCAGAAATTGACTGAAGAGGGGGCAGAAATACACAGTGTGGTTGACCTCCCCCTGCCTGACCATGATGCAGTAGGAGTATAAGTTTGCTGCGGAGACCGTCTTTGTGAGGGTCAGCTTGGTCCTGGGGTCACACTAATGCAGGGCAATGGAATACCCACCCTCGCTATGGCAGAACAGCGTACTGCAAGGCATACAGAACAGGGTACTGCAAGGCATTGTATGATTGGTGGATCTCGCTGATGAACTGCAGTGTGTTGTTGTGGCTCTGTCTTGCTGCTTGAATTGTTGACCCACAATCACCAGAGCTACCTCATTTGATATTGGTGCATTGAAGCTACCTCCATGAGCATCAGTGGGCTTTCTATCTGCATGAATGATGACTTCAAGCTTCTTGCAGGTTGGGGGCACCTTCTCCAGGGTGGTCTTCAGGTCCTTTATGTAGCTGTTGACATCATGTAGCATCCTCTGCAGTTGTTTGACCAATCCCTTTTTGGTGTCAGGAAAGTTGCTGCACTCAAGCACATTTCCCTTTCGTTCTCCCCCACGAAACAGATTTGCAAGAATTGGGCTTCCTGTTGAGGTACTGGCAACAGACTTCCTACCAAGTAATGCACCTGCCTCTGAACTTTTAATGTCGGTACGAAGCCGTCTTGTAGAACCTGCTTGGCCCCAAACGATCTCATCTTGAAGTAGTCATTGTGCTTCCGAGCACGGCCCATGAAGTGGACCTGCTTGGGGTGGCTGCCCATTATCAGGCTGTAGAGGGGCTCAGGCAGAGGTTTGAAGGCAGGAGCAGCAACTTGCCAGTGCTGCAGCACATGCTGGGAACTTCCGCCTTCCACTTGAGAGCACTGCAGTACTGGCACTTGTTGTTCATGGTATCCGGAGTGACCATGCTGTCTGTCTCAAAAGCCACATCAGGATCATATGCCATGCCAGAGTGAGCCTTGACCTTCCATGAATGTGCTTGCTTTTCTACTCATCTTCCTGAATTGCTTTGGTCATATAGAGACTGTGCCACTCTGTGGACCTCGGGGTGATGTCGCTGGTAACGGGTCACCGCTGCTCTCTGCACCTCAGGGTTATTTTGTTTGTACTTGGCCACCAAAGCACTACTCTATGCATATTTCATTGCCACATCCTTAATTTGTTTCCTCCTTTTAGTGTTGGTACAGCAATGCCCAGTGGCCACCAGCTCACATAAACCACCATAAGTACAGGGTTGGGATATGTGAGTGAGGTACTCATCAGAGGTTTTGTAGCTGTCCCTCTTGCTGTTTTGGGACATGATGGAGATCTCCTCCCAGTTGTCATGCCTCACGGCAAGCTCACACAACTCCCTAGCCATTAGCTGAGTGTCATACATAAGACAGGAGAGGGAATGGAACAGGCAGGCTCTGTCTCCTCTGTAATAGAGTGTTTTGGGTGACATCAGTGTGAGGCGGCATCTCCCCATTAATATTTCAATACTCAAATGCCATACTGAGTTAAACTGAGGGAACTTCAGGTGTTATTTGCAGCAAACGACAGTCAAGAGAAAATGCTTCCTGTGAGGGACACTAAACTGTGCCACAGAACTCTTGAGGCCAGGGCCCCTCTCTAATTGTCTTCTCACCAAAACACAGGGAAAAGTAGAGTTCTGCCTCCTGTGAGGGAAGCTAGATTGCACAGACAGTTGCCATGTAGCTCACACACCTCTCTCAGGCAGGGGAAAAAGTCAGCCAGGCCTAAGTGTTAGGAAGGGTTCTATAATTCACCCTCAGCTGTTATTCACAGCAACTACAGTCAAGAGAAAATGCCTCCTGTGAGGGAAGCTAGAATGCCCTCCCTAACTCTCACTGGGAGAAGCAAATGAATGCCTCCTGTGGGGTTGAATTTCTAAAAATCCCTTCTTAGTGGTGCTTATGCCGTGGAAGGTATATACTCTGCAAATTTCATGTGCCTAGGTCCAGGGGTTTAGTCTGGGTGTCGATGAGTGACTAACAACTGAATCCTAACCTGCCCTGAGCAGGCAGGGTGGCAGGCCTGCCCCACATCCAGAGCAACGTTGGGGAGAGTTGCGACTCAGCCCGGGGCAAGGGGAATTCCTTCCCCTTACCCTGGGTAATGCCTCAGCAGCCCCATGTGGCTAGTCAGATCTCCGTCACCTAAAGAAGTGGTGCAGATACGAGTAGCCCAGAGCTGCTCCAGGCTGCCTGGGACCGGGGATTGGTTCCAGCATAGGTGCCAGATCCTGGCCTCACCCCCCACTCTCCCACTACTTGCCCATGGGCCCACTGGCTTAGTAAAAGGGGGCAGATGGGGCCATTGGCCCCGGGTGCCACTCTTGGGGGGGCAACACCACTAGTGAGCAAAATCGCTAAAATCGTGATGGTTAGGAATAACCCCATCATGATATATACCATTGGATGTGTAATTTAGAGCAGAATGCAATTAAAAAACAGAGTCAAATATACCCATTTTATCAAAAGTTATGGACAAAAAACCAAAAACACAACTGTAACAAAAGGCAAATGCATGGAGCCCTATGGAAAGTGAAACTGAGCCATATCGTGTGTTTACTCGTGAGTAGATGAGCTTGCCATAGTCCATTGGAAAGGGCAGGCTGAGAGGAATCCAATGACACCAGAATGGTCCTGATCTAATAAACACAACCCCCCAAAATCATCCAAGAAGGAAATCCCTGCCTCCAAGCTGACAAATGTATTGAGTCCTATGGAAAGCTAAACTAAGCTACATGTTGGCATTGGCTTGTGGTCAGGTCAGGCAAAGAGGAATTATCTGGTGAAAGTAGAGCTCGACAAAAGCTCCAGAATGCAGACCCCCCCCCCCCCAAAAAGGAATAAAACAGAGGCTTCAGCCGGTAAGGTTAATTTTTTTTTCTTTTTTAGACTTATAATGGGGTGTCCTGTTGGTGATATGGGTTAAATAGAACAACTTAAATTGAACTGGGCACTGGGTAGAGCTGAAAATCTGTTTTTTTGTTTGTTTGTTTGTTTGTTTGTTTGTTTTGTGGGGAGGGGGTTGTGATTGCAAGCAGGCTACAGAAAAAATTCACTTGATGGAACAGGACTGACTTCCCCTTATTTTATTATTTTTGTTTTACTTTAATTTTTTTGATGATGTCATGTCCGTCCATCCAAGACATCACTTCTGGTGGGTCCCAGATAGACTAGCATTCTAAAAAGTCGGTCCTAGTGCGAACAGTTTGAGAACCACTGCAATAAGGTGTTAGTAAGGTGACATCCAGGGGATGGTGGTGACAACACTAGTAACCAAAATTGCAGAAATTGTGGAATAATATCATCATACTATATACAATTTGATGTGTAATTTACAGTAGAATGCAATGGAAATAAACTGGAGTGAAATATCTTCATTCCACCAAAAGCTATGGCCAAAAAACCCAGAAAACAAAAATGCAACTGTCTTTTGTAACCAAAAGTACATTTCCTTAACTCAGAAAATGAATCAATGAGACTGAAGAGCTAATTAGATGCTATTATGACACTGCATGGAACCAATAAGGTGTTAGTGAGGTGACACCCTCGGGGGGAGGGGTGACACCCCTAGTGACCAAAATTGTGGAAATCCTGATTTTTAGGAATAATACTTTCATATTATATGCCATTTGATGCGTGATTTACAGTACAATGCAGTGAAACAAACTGCATTGAAATATCTGTGTTCTATCAAAAGCTATAGCCAAATAACCGGAAAAGAAAAACACAACTCCCTTATGCCACAAAAAGTGGATTTCCACTCTAAACTGACCAATGAGCCTGAGAGCACAATCCTAAGCAGGTTTACACAGAAGTAAGTCCTATTGTGTTCAATGGAACTTACTCCCAGAAAACCGAGGTTAGGATTGCAGCCTGAATGTTTTGACAGCTAATGAGGTCTTATGATGACACAGCATGGAACCAAGAAGATGTTATTATGAGTCAGCTCCCTTTTCCATGTATCAGAACTCATACTAGAACTCCTATTTCGTTGTGTGGGTGTCATCAAGTTGGTCACTTTTTTTATTGGTTACTGATTGGTTGGGTAACCTGTACTGCTCTATAGTGAAATAGTTAATGGGAGTGACACCATGAGTTATCAGACCAGGTGACACCAACCCTAGTGATGCCACTGGTGGGAAGGTTGGGTGTTAGATGTCATCTAAGTGGAGTTAGATGACTTTTAATGTGGATTCTAAACATTCTTGGAGGACTATAGTCTATCAGTGGTTGTTAACCATGATAGCTACATTAAACCTCCATATGCAGGGGCAGTATGTCACAGGGTTGGGCTCTTTGTTGAACTTCAGCCTCTGTGGCTGAGGTTTGCTGGGTGGGTAGATAAGGGACTTCTGCTGGCCAAGGGCGTCCCTCTGGACTGTGCTCTAAATCAGGACATCTCTCTTTATATATATAGATCAGGGGTCTCCAAACCCTGGCCCGGGGGCCAGATGTGGCATATGGTGAGCCTCTATCTGGCCCGCAGCCAGCCTCTGATCCCCCAAGAGCCTCGGGCCCAGCTGACCAAACACAATTGGAGTTGTGCTTATAGGGTGAGGGAATGGAGGTCCATTTAAGTGTATGATTTATTTCTTGAGCTGTGTTGGTGTTTGGAGTAATCCGGAACATTTGAGCCCATTCATTCATTCATTCATTCATTCATTCATTCATTCATTCAAGTTCCATCTCTAATGTATTTATTTAATGTATTTATTTATATTTAATTTTTTCAGACCTCAACCTGGGCCAGATATTTGATGTGGCCCTTCGGCCGAAAAGTTTAGAGAACCCTGATATAGATAATGTTGTGTGCTGTTACTTCCATGAATGTTAAAGGAAGTAAACAATACTTTCTAAAACCATGATTGAGGTGACTCCATGGATGCTGCCAGGAGGGGCACAAGCCATGCAAGGGATCCCATTCATGCCCAGCTAGACACTTACACTGTCCCCACCAGGGACAGTTTTAGAAACTATGGGGCCAAATTGGAAACATTTTTTTGTGGGATCCCAGGTTCATAGCCAGTCTGTAGAATCTAAGAGAGATCAATAAAATTTATTATTTTAATTTATTATTTTAATTTATTATTTTAATTTAATTTATTTCTTTAATTTATTAAAGTCTCTATTACTGTAGAGACTTTACATCTCTACAGTAGAATGGAAAGCAATCAAAATGTGCACTTAAAAAGTGCATGTGAGTTAATGGATGAAATGGATCTAATCACATTTTAATATAAATTACCCTAGCGTGGGGGGGCTTATTAGTGGGCTTTTGTATGCAAAATTGATTAACTAATGCAGTGGTTCTTAAACTTCTAGCACCGAAACCCACTTTTTCGAATGAGACTTTGTCAGGACCTACTGGAAGTGATGTCATGACCAGACATGACATCATCAAGCAGGAATATTTTTAACAATCCTAGGCTGCAATCCTACCCACACTTACCCAGGAGTAAGTCCCATTTACTAGCATTGTTAAAAGCATATACATAGTAGCCTGTTAAAAGTTTCCATTTAAAAATTTCCCCAAATACAGTCACATACCATGGCAGCATCTACTGTTTGTTTTTGTTTTTAATCCACTGGGGGTTCCGAAAAAGATGGATGAGCCAATTTAAGGGTGACAGGTAGGCATGGAGAAGGTGGGGAGGGGGAGGGAGGGAGGCATTCCTGGGAGGGGGGAGAGAGGGCAATGGGTGGCCCCAAGGGCAGATGCACGGGGAGCCGGAGGTGGGGCTGGGATCCAGCAGTTATGCTGGATCCCAACTCCCATCCCCAGGGAGAACAGAGCAACTTCAAGTGGCTCCGCTCTCCATGGACTTGTGCCAAACCAAGAGGTGGCGCAAGTCCGAGGAGCCCCATTGGGGCCAGCAGCCCTTACCCAGGGGTAAGGGGAAGAGTTTCCCCTTGCCTCTGGCTAAGCCGCTGCTGGCCACAATCCTATGCTGGATACAGTGCAAGCCTCCTGGCTTGCCTGTTCCAGCACAAGTTAGGTTTGTGTTCAAGGTCTGTGAAATCTTAGATACACAAATAATTTTATTATAGACTTTATATTCTATGGTAGAATGGAAAGAAATCAAAATGTGTTCTTAAAAAGTACATGTGAGTTAATGGACCATGTGGATCTAAGCACATTTTAATATAAGATTGCATACAAGACTAAATTACCCTGGCACAGGGCCCCATTAGGTCTGGGACACAATTGGGAGCACTTGGTCCAGTGGCTTAAAATCAGCCCTGCTAAGAGGTTGCTAAGTCACAGCAAAACTGCAAAAACCTATTTTTATATGCTAACTATATGACTTACGTGGAAACAGACCACACATATTATTTCTTAAGGCTCCTTTCACTTCCTTGTTCCTCAGGCTATATATGAAAGGATTGGCAAGAGGAGGCAAAGCTATGTACAGCAGGGAGTAAAATTTGCCCATGTTGCTCTTCCCTTCAGTTTGTGGTAACATATAGGCAATCATTAGAGACCCATAGAAAATGGAAACCACCACCAAGTGAGAGGAGCAGGTGGAAAAAGCCCTTTGCCTGCCAGTGGTGGAGGTGATTCTCAGGATGGCAACTATGATATATATGTAGGATGTAAGGGTTAGGAGGAAAGGAGGGAGTGTGATAATGGCAGCAGCAATGAAACGAATCATTTCCAACAAGCTGGTGTCATTGCACGAAAGTTCAAGGAGTGCAAAGTATTCACAAAAATAATGATCTACTTCATTAAGTCCACAAATATTTAACCACTGTAGCATTGAAGTGAGCATTATCAGAGATACTGCAAATCCACTGATCCAAGATGTTGCAGCTAACATGATAGACATCTGGGTGTTCATGACTGTAGCATAATGCAGTGGTTTGCAGATTGCCAGATACCGGTCATAAGACATCACACAGAGTAGGCAGCATTCTGTGACTAACAGTGAAGAACATAGATACCACTGTGTGAAGCAGCTGCTAAAAGTAATGCTTCTATCCCCAGTTCGGAGAGCTGAGAGCAGTCTAGGCAGAATGAAGGAACTATAACTTGCCTCCAAGAAGGAGAGGTTCCCCAGGAAGAAGTACATGGGAGTATGGAGATGACGATCAGACACAACTAACAAGACAATGAGAGTGTTTCCAGTTATGGTTACAAAGTAAATCATAAGGAATGCGAGGAAGAGAGGTGTCTGCAACTTGTAGGACTCGCCAAACCCCAGCAGGATCAATTCTGTAACTCTTGTCTGATTCCTGAACGTCATATATATATAAAAATAATTGTCCTGTGGGGGGAAAAATTAAATCAATCAAAATACTGTCATTGGGTTGCTGTCCAAACCCATTTGCTGACTTTAGTAGGCAGAATGGTCTTTCCACTCATTTCTCACGTTACCTCACAAACATCACCTGAAGTTTGTTTTAAAAATGACCTTCCTGCTGCAATGGCTAGACTTGAAACTGCCTGTATCAAAGGGGTACAGTCATGTGCTTTCTCTCCCTCCTTTATGCTCTTCTGCTCAGCTCCTTCAGCTTCCTGAACCCCATTGACCTGTTCTCATTCCTCTTTCACCTCATCTCCTTTAAACGTATTTCACCAAATTTCAACACGCAACACAACATAACCTTCCAAAGCAGAATTTATTAATACTTTGCAGTAATACTTCGGTTTCTCTGCATGGAAACAACAACGAAAGAACTTCATTGGCACATTTGATAGACACATTTTGTTTCACAGAATGTACATTTAGGCCCAAAACCTAACCAACTTTCCAGCATGGACAAAGCTGTGCCAATGGGGCATATGCTGCATCCTGCAGTTGGGGGGCAGTCACAGAGTCCTCCCCAAAGTAAGGGAATGTTAGTTCTCTTCCTCTGGAACTGCATTGCCCTTCCCTCAGTACTGGAAAGTTGGTTAGGATTGCACCCTTAGTGTAAGTGGCATCCTTACCTTATAGGCTAGTCCCTTGGCTGCAGTTCTTTTTCCAAAGGAACTCACAAAGCCGACAAGTATGAAAGAAGAATGTTTTTCTAGAGTGATAATAATTACATTTCAGTTGACCTCATTTCGTGTTAAATTCTTCCAAGCTTTTTTTTGTTCCCTGTTGGTTGGGAAAGTATATAAATAAAAAAAGGCCTAATTTTGCAATCCTAAACATGCTTATCTGGAAGCAATCACCATTGAACATTCTGGGACTTACTTCAGAGGAGATCTGCATAAGCCTGTGGTGTAAGACATTTCTCAGCCCCATCTGGTTTCATATTATGGTCTCCCAGTAGTAGGAGTTATACAAGCGCAGCGAAGTTTCTACAAATCGTACCATGGATAGAGCAGTGAAGTTGTCATGAATGTGAAATTGCCCTTCCTGGAATTACTTTTAAATAGAAGAAACAACCAACAGTTCTACTTAATTACCAGAGGAGCAAAGTTATGTGTTTATTCAGTTTTACGCATACACTATTAATGGAGCTGAAAGCCTCAAGGGAACAGGCTAGAAGTAAGAACAAGTGAGCCTACGAGGGAGTTGGATGTATTAAGAGGTGTACACAAAGGTGACTGTTCATTCATCTGGGAAATGAGTGTCTTTCAAAACAAATATTCATTTATATTTAGAAGTATCTTTCCTTCTATGAATGTTGAAGGAAGTAAATAATACATTCTAAAATGTGAAGGAAGTGACTTTATAAGTGTGACTTGGTCTGGCACAGGACAGGAGTCCATGGCCATGAAGTGGACCACACCCATGCCAGATAAACACCACATGCATTGAGGTAGCTACCCCTTTTTCCTTTGCCCAGGACCCAGGCAGATGCTTAGAAGACAGTTGTGTGGAAGGAATGGCAGCAGTGGACCAACTTCTCCCCTCAGTGCCATTCTACAATAGATGGGTATCCGTGCAGCAGCTCAGCATAGCAGTATGATTAAGCCGCATTGGGGAAATCTCATTTTAAAATTATAAAGCTGAGTGAAGAAAGAGGATGTGTTGCTAGTACAGCTGCTCCCTATTGTCACCCAGGTGATAGTCCCCATTGACTGTCTTCATGAGGGGGAATTTGGTCTCGGGGTCACGCTAAGGCAGGGCAATGGAATATCCATCCTCGCTATGGCAGAATAGGAGCGGGTACTGCTGGGTGTTGTATGACAGGGTACTGCAGGGTGCTATTTACAGCAACTACAGTGAAGAGAAAATGCGTCCTGTGAGGGACGCTAGACTGTGTCACACAACTCTTGAGGCCCGGGGCCTCTCCCTAACTGTCCTCTCACTGAAACATAGGGAGAAGTAAAGCTGTGCCTCCTCTTAGGGACTATAGACTGCACAGACAGTTGCCATGTAGGTCACATGCCTCTCTCAGGCAGGGGAAAAAGTCAGCCAGGCTTAAGTGTTAGGAAGGGTTCTATAATTCATCCTCAGCTGTTATTTACAGCAACTACAGTGAAGAGAAAATGCCTCCTGTGAGGCATAGACAGTTGCCATGCAGCGTAGCCACTGATTTTGTATTCAGGGATTTGACTCAGCACTGATATCAGGGTCCACATTTAAATGCCTTGTAAGAAGGAAGGCTGTGCACAGCTTCCATGGGCCTCAGAAGAGCCTCCAGAGGCTTCGGGTTGGACCAAATCTGGCTCAACGCAGGTTCAGAGGACTCTTGTTGTGCCAAATTCGCTGATCAAAATCCGCGGATAAGTAGACTCAGCCTGTATTCCAATGTTTAATGTTGTCTTAAAGTGTATAGTTTCCCTGAAATGCACTAATTAGCAGCTAATTAGCACTAGTTAGCACTGTTAATTATTTTCAAGGTAGGAAAGAATAAAATTTAGATGATCAACCAAGCAAACATTTCAATAGATTGTGCACCAGCTCAAAATGCTTTGGAAAGGTGTGCCCTGTCCTGTCCCCACCATATTTGCAAGTATTTATCAATTTTTGAAATTGTTCATCATTCTAGAATTTTTTAGGTTAGGTTCTTGTTTTGTTTTTTAAAGTAGCTTTTTGGCCTTGTCTTAGGGAGCCAAAGTGGAATCCAGCCCAATTCTTCATGCAAGAATCTGATGACATATGCTTTGAATGACATACTGCAGCTTTCTACTCCTGTACAATATGATTGTAAATTCTTTTTTACTTCAAAGAAGCCAATGTAAATAGCCACAATATTTGACAAGGTTGGAAATTAGGATGACATGGAGATCGCTGTCTTTTCCCACAATTACTGAATTTTACCAGTAGTAATACTGGTAAGTAATACTTGGTAGCTTTTAGTATTTTTAGTATTTTTATTGTGTCAGCATCATCAGGCAGTTGGCACACTGTACTTTCCAGATCTATTAGGTGCACGGTCAGGTGTTGGTTGAACCTTTTCTCCCCTGCCCAGAACTGCTGTTTTGTGATTATTGCCAGGGTAGGCTATCTAAGGACTGTAGGTTTCTCCATTATCCCCACCAGATTCTTCTTTGATGCTACCTGAACTCATAAGCATTAATAAAATTACCACCCGTTCCTTGGATTGGCCCCATGGGATGCTGTCATCCATGTTCAGGCAGGCATGTAGGTGAGCAATGGGAGAAAATAGTATGTTATATGGTGGGAATGTTTCATATATCCGTTCTGTACCTGAAATTACACTGGCTAAGGTCAATAGTTTTATTGGTCATTGGCTCTTTATGATTTTCTAATCTGGTAGGGCAATGTATCAGCAACTGTTACCCTGCACATGCCTGATCTCATCTGATCTTGGAAGCTAAGCAGGGTCAGGCCTGGTTAGTACCTGGATGGGAGACCGCCTGGGAATACCAGGTGCTGTAGGCTTATACCCTAGTCTGTCGAGACTGAAGGTTGCCAAACAACTTCCCCTGGGGGCTGGGGATAAGAATAGGCCCTCAGTTTGGCTGTACTTGTCGTAAGAGGCGACTAAACAGCCACCGGGTAGATGGGACTCGTCAGCCTGGGAAGGCAACTCATCTGAGAGAAGAAAAACTCTGATCCCAAACCTCCACTGCCTTGTGGCTACATCCAGTTATGGAAAAGGTTTCAGGAGTCAACCAGAGCCGGAGTCCCTGAGGCAGTTCCTGGCTGAACACAGTCACATTCTGGCAACTCCTGGAACCAACCGTACTGGCTTCTGCCTTTCCATTGGACCATTTCAGCGATGTGGAGAGGGGGGATTTGCTGCATGGGTAACAGCCTATCCTCCATACCTACTTTACCCAGGCCTCACGCACTGGAGAGGACACTCTGTTCGAGAACCACCATTCAGAGCGTGACACCATAGTCTTCCGAGACTGAAGGATGCCAACAAGAACAAGAACAAGGGCAATGTTTATTATCATTTGCTGTACCACTTCAGATGGTCCACCTATTCAATAACATCATTGCCACTTACTTCTGGGTTGGGAAGCCAGATGCAATAAAGCATTTTGATACTCTAACCAGCAATATTTATTCTGCCATTTACTTAACAAATCATGCAATTTCCCTTTTACTCCACATTGATGTATAAACATCATTAAAGCTGAAGATCAGCCAGAGGGGAGACTATATAAAGAGAATTCCAACTTATAGCGAAATATGACTTCCATAAGAAGCCTTGACTTCTTCTTATTTCATATTCCAGAGTTCCACAGTACCTTGGGGAGTTATTTTTCTATTCTTTTGCTCATAACTTTGCTCAGGCGCTTTTGGATGCATGTTCATTCAAAGGTCTGATGTTTCAACTGCTTGGATTTGATTGATCTTGAACATCCTGCTGGGAGGGCAACCTGAAAAATTGTACTGACATTTTGTGTTTGAGAAATAAAGCAATCTTCAAGTCTGGTTGTAAGATGGGAGCAAGTAATCTAAGAAGTCATTGTAGGGAATAAGAATTCCATAGGTACCTTCATTTTTACCATCTAGCCCAATGTCCCTGCACTAACACAGCCACGTCTTCTCTGAAGCAAGTATCATCCATTCCTTGAAATGACTTCATGTTCCACAAATACAAATGCTCATTCCAAGAGGAACAATGAGGGGAAAAGTTTCTAATGTGTTGATGGAATCTTCCCTATAAAAATGTTCTACATGCTCTGAACAAGACAATAGCTTTATTGGCCATTGGTTCTTTATAGTTCTCCAATATAATAGACTAGTTTCCTACATATAAACTATATATATCTAGCAATGCTCTATTAAATAGGAAGTGTTGCCTTGTAAATCATTTAAGTAGAAAAGAAAGATCTGAAGAAAAATGCTGGTTAAAAAGGTGCCCCAGGTGGCATTCTTGGTTTTGCGACAAGATAAATCACAACGGGTAGCTTTAGGACATTTGTTTTACATAGCACAAGCCTGCCAATAATATTTTCAAGGCATTTTTCACATCCTTATTTCTCAGGCTGTAAATGAAGGGGTTAATCAGAGGGGGCAAAACAGTGTACAAAAGAGAGGACATTTTCCCCATTCCTTGCATGTCTTCAGTCTTTGGAAACATATACACAACAATTAGAGACCCGTAGAAAATGGAAACCACCACCAAGTGAGAGGAGCATGTAGAAAAGGCCTTTTGCCTCCCTGTGGTGGAGGGGATTTTCAAGATGGCAGCTATAATGTATATATAGGATGTCAGGATTACAAGAAAAGGAAGAAAGACAAATGCGGCAGCCACAATGAAGCTCAAAATTTCCAACATGCTCGTATTACTGCAAGACAGTTTGATGAGTGGTAGAAAGTCACAAAAGTAATGATCTATCACATTGGGGCCACAAAAAGTTAATTGTTGTAACATCAAAGTGAGTAATATAAAAAATACAGTAAATCCACTGATCCAAGATGCAGTTGCTAACTGAATGCAAATCTGTGTGTTCATTGTTGTTGCGTAATGCAATGGCGTGCAAATGGCTAGATATCTGTCATAGGACATTGCACAGAGCAAACAGCACTCTGTTACTAAGAATGAAGCACAGAGATACCACTGTGCAAAACAGCTGCTAAATGAAATTGTTCTGTCCCTGGTCCAGAGAGCTGACAGCATCCTTGGCCATATACTTGAACTATAGCAAGCTTCCAAAGTGGAGAGGTTCCCCAGGAAGAAGTACATGGGAGTATGAAGGTGCTGATCCAAGACAATCAGAGCCATAATGAGAATGTTTCCAGTTATTGTCACAATATAAATCAGTAGGAAACTCAGGAGGAGCAGTATCTTCAAATTGTAGACATCTCCAAATCCTAGGAGGACAAATTCTGTGATGGTTGTCTGGTTTCCTAGCATCATGTATGTCGAAAGAATAATTCGCTGCTGGGAAAAAATAAATGTAAGTTTACGAAGATACAGGCATTGAGTTACTGAATTTTGATAAGGTGATCACCTAATCCTCACCTAGCAATATGAAGGTATGTACTTTTTGGTTACCCAGTCTCTTACAGCTGCTTATCCAGGTACTGTAAATTATTTGCAATTGAGGGAACGTGGGATGTATATTCATAAGAGCAAAAGGATTGCTGCATTCTAACTCCCCCATCTCAGTTTTCCTAATGCAGATATAGAATCCACAATGGAGAAACAGAGGCAGAAAAGGAGAGGTACCTACAAGCTGTTCGGTTTTACTGCTTTATGTGCTTCAGTGGTACAGTGATTTCTTTTTAAAGAGCACACTGGAGTAAGAGCTCCATGAGCTTCAACATTGAGCAATGGTGTGATCACTAGATTTCCCAATAGAAGTCCAAGAGTCTGTCTCATATACCACACTGTTTCCCAAATAGCAGTGATGTACAATCACATTTGCCTATTCCCCTTCATAGGCATCACACTGTTACCCTGCACAAACCTGATCTTGTTGGATCTTGGAAGCTAAGCAGTGTCAGGCCTGGTTAGTACTTGGATGGGAGACCGCCTCGGAATACTGGGTGCTGTAAGCTTACACCATAATCTTTTGAGACTGAAGGTTGCCAACTATTCCCCTTCATATTATTGACAAGGAGACAAATCTCTCTCACTTTCTAGTCCTATTTCCTGCCACGTTACAACATGTAGCAGTGCCAACAGAGTACCTGCTGCATGCTGTAGTGATGGGGGAGGGTGTTCAGACAGCCTCCAAGAGGTATTTTTATTTACCTCTTGGTGGGTTGCCCAATCATCTCTGAGTCTCCTCAGACCTACACCAACCATTTTGCTGGCATAGCTCTGACGCAAGGCAGGGGGCATGTCAGGATGGAAAATTAATACCTTGCATAAAGAGATAAAATACTTGTTTCCTTAGACATGAACAATGGCTAACCACCGATAAAGAACTTCAAATGGTGACAAATCCATCACATAATTTCACATTTGGACCATTTCAAAATGCCATTACTTAAGAGGCATCCTTATTTTACAAGTTAGTTCATTATTTATAATTATTGTTTCTGAAAAAAATAAGGCCAACAGGTTTAAAGTAAGACAGTAAGAATATTACTGTTTTGATGATACTATACAGCTCAGTCAGTAATTATATTATTATTAAGAATATATTTATAAACTGCTTTTCAACAAAAAGTAATAGTCAAATAAGTAAAAAATAGTCAAATAAGTAAATCGCACAGAGAAAATAAATAAATAGTATTTCTGAATACTAGGATATATTCCTACCAAACAAGGTGTAACGGTCTTGATGCCTCGTGCAGTATATTGAACACACTATGAAGAAAAATGAATATGTCTCTTTAGCTATTATATTTAAGCAAAAGAAGCCACCAGCAGGTCAACTGGTGTCCCTAATTACCAGAAGAGCAAAAAAATTTTTAATTGCACACTGTTTATGGAACTACTGTTCTCATGGGAATGGAGACTATAAATCTTAAAATGTGAGTCTCGTGGGATTTTGATTTAGTTCAGAGGGTGAAACAAAGCTCACTGTTCAGCTATCTGAGGAATAAACACCTAGCATGGCCTTTTTCTTTATTTCGATTTCATGTTTTTCCATTTTTCTACTAAGTTGAAGGAAGGCACAGAATCAGAATCCTTTATTGCCATATATTACAAAACAGAACAGAATCATAACATACATTAAGTCAGCCAGGAGGTAGGTTAACTTTCAAATTATGCATCTCTATCAACCTATCTAGCAGAAAGGTTGCCACTGTCCCAGATTTTCCAGAAGAGGAATAATTTAAGATATGATTTGCTTTGGCTGAGTTCCTGTCTTGGACTCAACATAGGATCTGATTAGAGCCTTGTCTATTAGGGTTGTGACTTTAGAAGGGCAAACTTCCAGTGGTACTTCAAAGGAGGTGGTAGAGCAGGCTGATAAAGAGCAAGAGGTACAGGATAAGGTGACAGAGGTGTCTCAACAGCCCCCTTTGTTAGCAGGTAGCCCCACAAGTGGGGCTGCTCAAGGGGAATATTCCTTTGTGGCTGGAGTTTGGGATGCTTGAGAGGGAGTTTGTATGCCTGCTGAAGGGGGTGTTTTACCTTCTCCTTACCACTATTGGGAGTTTCGTTTTACAAGGCCCTTTGCCGCAGACCCCTTGGTACCTTGGGCCCCTCCACAGGGCCAGTCATAGCTGCCGACGGATGCTGGTCAGGTGACTTGGCCATCGCCAGTGCTCCTGCCTGGAGGCCTTTATGCTTCAGCTCCTCAAGCGGGGGTGCAGCCTTTTGAGGATGGTTTGTTGGGTGCATCTAGTTTGGACTTATTCAGTGATCACCCTCAGCAGTTATATGGGGATGTGGCTTTCCCAATGGAAATGGGGGACGTGGCTTTCCCTTTTTTGTTTTAAGGTTAAACAGAGACAAGGGCACAACAGAGAGGCTCTGAATTAAAGGAAGAGAACTAAAATAGCAACCAAGGAACAACAAGCAAGACAGGGCAAGGAAAAGAACAGAGATGAGGAGGAGGGAATTGAGTCAGTAAGCCACAAAAAGCAAAAGTACAACACAAAATGGGTGACACTTCAAGAAATGGTTACCACATTAGACAAATGGGCTACTCATACATAGAATGAATAGGGAGTAACACCAATGGCTTGCAGGACACAACAAGCTTCAGAAACATTGAAAGAGAATAAAGAACTTTAAAGTGATGGATACTTTAAGGCAGGGGTCTCCAAACCCAGGCCCGGAGGCCAGATGCAGCCCACAGCAAGCCTCTATCCAGCCCAAGGCCAGCTTCTTGTCCCCTGAAAGCCTCTGGCCCACTCAACTGAACACGACCAGAACTGTGCTCTGGTTGCATCTGGAGGGTGTTCTGAGGGCCAGAGAGGTTGAATGAATGAGCCCATTCATTCATTTATTCACTCTTCTAAGTTCATCTCTAATTTATTTAGTAAAACTTCATATTTAAATTTTTTTTCCAGCCCTCAACACCAAACCAGATATTTGATGTGGCTCTCTATCCAAAAAGTTTAGAGACCCCTGCTATAAGGAGACAATGCACAAGAAAATGAAATTGTTAATAGAGATTGCCAATTTGTAGGGGATAAAACATCCGCCACCCACCCAAATCCCAAGGAGGGAAAAACACCAACTACAGCCAACACAGTCTTAAAGAGAAAGTTATAGCAAAGTTTCCCAAACTATGGGTTGGGACCCACCAGTGGGTTGCAAGTCAGTTTTGGTGGGTCATGAAAAGTTTCTGATGTATATATTTTTTGCAAGCACACTTGCCCAAGTAGCCTTGCAAGCATCTCATGCCTGGAATGCTAATCTGTGGCATGAGGTAATCTTCATACTCCCAAATTAAAATGTCACATTTTCCTATTTTCTCTAGTCATTGGCATGTTGTACATCAAGTATGAAAACAGTTTCAGTCTTTTATTTGGCCTGGAAGTCCCTAACTGTACATTTTGCCCTCAAGTTCAGCCTTCTGATTACCTGGGAATGACTGTAAAGGTTTGGGGGAACAGTCCTTGAACTCCATTTTTAGGGAGAGTAAAGCAAATGTCTACAGGGCCGCATAAAATATCTGGCATGGCTTTGAGGACCGGGAAAAAATTTAAATATAAAATTTAAATAAATAAATTAGAGATGGAACTTAGATGAGTAAATAAATGAATGAATGGGCTCATTCATTCAACCACTCTGGCCCTCAGAACACCCTCCAGACACAATCAGAGAACAATTCTGGTCATGTTCAGTTGAGTGGGCCAGAGATTTTCAGGGGACAAGAGGATGGCTGTGGGCTGGATAGAGGCTTGCCGTGGGCTACATCTGGCTCCCAGGGTGGGGTTTGGAGACCCCTGGTCTACACATAGAAATACGTAAGGTCTGTAGCAGCCTTGGAGAGCACAGCATCCTGATTATTAATAGTTTATTAACTATTAGTAAATAAATATCACCTTTTTGGTCTAGTAAAACTATTTGGGTTCCGACAGATTGTCATTTTAAAATGGGTCCCGGTGCTAAAAAGTTTGGGAAGCAGAGTTGCAGCATAACAAATAGGGGTGAGCAAACAATTCAGGAAACTGGCTGAAAACTGGGAGGAATTTGATTTTTGCTTTACACAGATATTGTTTGTTTGACCAGAGTTTTTTTTTCAGCTTCCACCTTAGTTTTTAGTCTCCCTCTTGGCTTTATGCTCTAGCATGGAACTACTGTGAAGGAATCTGACTTGTTCCTGCTGCTCTATTGAGAGTCTGTGTTGAAGGCAAAAAACGGTGGCTGAAGCACTGTACCACAAAACAACTGCTTGTAGCTGATGTAGTGGAATTTTCACCCCTTGCTTGGGTCCAATCAGTGGAGTTGCACAAAATAGAAGGAGGTTTACTGGATGCACCAGGAAATGTGCATCTGACACCCTAGCCAGAAACAGTCAAGTCTTTATATAACTTAACCAGGAATTTTAAACCTGCCTAATCAGGTTCATGCAAAACCTGACCACCCAATCAACACCTTCCACCACATTGCAACAGTTGTCAGCAAAGGGAAACCAGTACAAACTAGTTCAGACTAGCTAAGCTAGTTCTGAATGCATCAAGGTATCTGGGTTCACAGTCAGGTCACCCTGTTGCAATGGCTTCCCTCCTTCCCCCCCCCCCCACTAGTGCATGAGAAACAATAAAGCAAGTGGCTTGCACATGAGAAGCAAGTAGCTTGCATGCATGAACATGAGAAGGAAGCAGCTTATGGCAAGCTTCTTAAGAAATGCAGAAGTTTTAGCCAAGCCAACAGTTCCCATGCAAAAGCAACCAGTTCTTACTACACAGAAAAGCTGTCCTGAGACAGCTGGTCCTGCAGAGGGTCCTTAATATACAGGCTGGAGGCTTCCATTTTGACTTCTTGGCTGGCTCCCCAGCAACCTGTGCCCAGGAATCAGGCATAGTCACCTAGCACTGAACACCACAGGAGCACTGCTCCTGTTGCGAGGTAACTTCAGGGTTCAAGAACAAACTCAGCAGACTCGAGTTGTGGTGATCTGCAAGCTTATTCATTGCCAGCAGTGGGCTTCTCTTGTTCAAAATGGGAGCACAGAGAGCTGTGTCAACTCTCAGTGCCTCCAGAGAATAACCTGGTTTCAATGGGTGTTCTTTGCTTAAATAGTTCTAGTTCTTTGTCTGAAAAATCTTTCTGCTATTGGCCAAAAGTTGGTGATGTCAGAAATGGGGCTTCTCTTTTGATTGGTTTGTGCCAAATATGGAAAGTATATTCCCCTATAATGCTATTACATTTTCAGAAAACAGTTTCTATCAACCTGTAGGTGGCACTGTTGACCTATTTATTCAGAGCTTAATTCTTGAACTTTATTATTTTATTTGGACCTCCTAGGAACATAATTTTTGGATCTCCTTGATCCCCAGTTTATTGTCTTCTTTAATCTGATACCAATCATTTTAAATTTTGCCTTTAAACAAGGTTTTTGAAGTGATTTCTAAATCTCTGTTTCTCTATTAACTTTTTAGAATGCAGGCAGCATCCTTGGAATGTTTGTGTTAGCCTGGGCCTCTGTTGACATTGTACAGATGCCCCTGCTAATGGGTTCCTGTCAAGTAAGATGTGTAGTTTACTAAGTTTCATATCTTGTTCTGTCATACAAAATTAACTATTTTCATCATTAAAATACTCTGTCGCCAGGGAAAGTCATAAATAGTCTGTACATTCTCTTATGGTGTTGCCCCCTTATCTAATTGACAGGCTTGATATAATACTTTTGCTAGATAAGGGTACTACATTCCAAAGCTTTGTTTGTATTACTTAACTGTGCTGCATCTGTTTTCCTAAGACTGAGACTTTAAGCCTTTTTGATTTTACTTTCCTCATTCGATGCTTTTTATGCTCAGATTCAACCTCAATTGAATTTGAGCATAAATTCAACCTCAATTGAACCTCAAATTCAACCTCAATTGAACCTCAACCATGCTCAATTGAATTTGAGCATAAAAGGCATAGAATGAGGAAAGCTGGAATCTACTCTTTTATTTATATTTGTTACTATTAAAGCAGTGAAGAATTCAATATACTTGCTGGCTTTCATGATCTTTAAGTGTTTTTTTTTTAGTCTACAGAGCTTTATCTGTGAGATGCAATACATTCTGAAAAACTTGGAGAGTTCAGGAATGCAGGCTGAGGCAGCCTCAATGGTCAAATTTAATTGTTTTTTTGTTTAGAGCTGTAATTTTGAACTAAACATCTTTTAATAATTATTTCTGTGTATTTCTATAATCTAACTAATTTTAACAACCAGAATTCACTTCTGGTGCTACTAATATTGCCACTAACATCTAAAGCAATAACCATTAAAATATTAAAGAATGCATGCTGACTCTATAACTTATTTGGTATTCCTATAAACTTTTAATGTGTGGCTTTTACAAAAAAAAGCCTGAAAACAGCTCCCTATTCAGTAGCAGGAATTCAAGTTTATTTTGTCCTACCTTGGTCTGCCTACTTATCAAATTGCATTTGGTTCACAGGCAAACTTGAATGAAAAATCTCCTTTGACTCTCTGTGTACTTTAGGTGTAAGACTAGCAGCTTCTGTTTTTACAACCCTATTACAACCCTGTTTTTACAACCCTGCTTCCCGTGAGGACCTTCCTGCAGGTCCTCCGAACTGCTCGCAGCAAAGTCCAACAGACTGCCAGGAGATGTGCTAACGACTACTGGCTCCAGCTCTGTTCCGAGATACAGATAGCAGCTGACACGGGCAACATCAAGGGGATGTATGATGGTATCAAGCAGGCCCTAGGTCCAACACAGAAGAAAATTGCCCCTCTGAAGTCTGCCACAGGCGAGGTCATCCAGGATCGGGCGCAGCAGATGGAACGCTGGGTGCAGCACTACTCTGAGCTATATTCCAGAGAAAATGTAGTCACCGAAGAAGCACTGAACAACATTGAGTGCCTGCCTGTGCTGGAAGAGCTTGACAGTGAACCAACCCTAGAAGAATTTCACGTGGCCCTGGACTCCCTTGCCTTTGGCAAGGCACCTGGAAAAGACAGCATCCCTGCTGAAGTCCTAAAATGCTGCAAAGAGATCATCGTCACTGAGCTGCATGAAATCCTCTGTCTCTGCTGGAGAGAAGGTGGAGTACCTCAAGACATGAGGGATGCAAACATCATCACGCTGTACAAGAACAAAGGTGACAGGGGTGACTGCAACAACTACCGCGGCATCTCTCTCCTTAGCGTTGTAGGAAAGCTGTTTGCCCGAGTTGTACTAAAGAGGCTCCAGGTACTTGCAGAGAGCGTCTATCCAGAATCGCAGTGTGGATTCCGAGCCAACAGGTCCACCACTGATATGGTATTCTCCCTTAGACAACTGCAGGAGAAATGCAGGGAACAACGACAGCCACTCTTTATAGCGTTCATAGATCTCACAAAGGCTTTCGACCTGGTCAGCAGAGACGGCCTCTTCAAGATTCTCCCCAAGATTGGATGTCCACCCAGGCTCCTCAGCATCATCAGATCTTTCCACAAGGACATGAAGGGCACTGTTGTCTTCGATGGCTCCACATCAGACCCTTTTGACATCCGAAGCGGAGTGAAGCAGGGCTGTGTTCTTGCACCAACCTTGTTTGGGATTTTCTTCGCTGTCCTGCTGAAGCAGGCCTTTGGAACTGCAACAGAAGGCGTCTATCTCCGGACCAGATCAGACGGAAAGCTCTTCAACCTCTCCAGACTGAGAGCAAAATCCAAAGTCCAGCTGAAATGTCTGCGTGACTTCCTCTTTGCCGACGATGCAGCTGTCACTACCCACTCTGCCAAAGATCTCCAGCAGCTCATGGATCGTTTTAGCAAGGCCTGCCAAGATTTTGGACTGACAATCAGCCTGAAGAAAACACAGGTCATGGTTCAGGATGTGGACTCACCTCCCTGCATTACAATCTCTGAGCATGAACTGGAGGTTGTCCATGACTTTGTGTACCTTGGCTCAACGATCTCCGACACACATTCTCTCGATACCGAGCTAAACAAGCGCATCGGTAAAGCAGCTACCACGTTTTCCAGACTCACAAAGAGAGTCTGGTCCAACAAGAAGCTGACGGAACATACCAAGATCCAGGTCTACAGAGCTTGCGTCCTGAGTACACTTCTGTACTGCAGCGAGTCATGGACTCTTCGCTCACAACAGGAGAGGAAACTGAGCGCTTTCCACATGCGCTGCCTCCGACGCATCCTCAACATCACCTGGCAGGACAAAGTTCCAAACAACACAGTCCTGGAACGTGCTGGAATCCCTAGCATGTATTCACTGCTGAAACAGAGACGCCTGCGTTGGCTTGGTCATGTCGCGAGAATGGATGATGGCCGGATCCCAAAGGATCTCCTCTATGGAGAACTCGTGCAAGGAAAGCGCCCTACAGGTAGACCACAGCTGCGATACAAGGACATCTGCAAGAGGGATCTGAAGGCCTTAGGGATGGACCTCAACAAGTGGGAAACCCTGGCCTCTGAGCGGCCCGCTTGGAGGCAGGCTGTGCAGCATGGCCTTTCCCAGTTTGAAGAGACACTTTGCCAACAGTCTGAGGCTAAGAGGCAAAGAAGGAAGGCCCATAGCCAGGGAGACAGACCAGGGACAGACTGCACTTGCTCCCGGTGTGGAAGGGATTGTCACTCCCGGATTGGCCTTTTCAGCCACACTAGACGCTGTGCCAGAACCACCTTTCAGAGCGCGATACCATAGTCTTTCGAGACTGAAGGTTGCCAATACAATACAAAATTAGGCAACCCTCATTAGTGCCCAGTAGCTGTTGGTAGTAGAAAATTTATTTGTTACACTTTAAAATACTGGATGTTCTTTGTTTAAATCCTTTTCCAAAAATCTTTGCTTTTTCTGTGTGTTTTGCTCTGCAAGCATTCAAGCTCTGGGGCTGCATTCCCAACTTCCTTTGAAGCTGCCTCAGTCTCATCCATCACCTAATTAGCCTGACAGTTACTAACTCTTATCTTGATGCTGTAACAGCTAGGTACTAAAATTTAGGACCATCTTAATTTGTACCATCCCAGCCCAGTACTTTGGAGGGGTTCAATTAAAGTTCATTTGATTTTCCCTTATTTCTTAATTCATCTAACTAATTCACCCATTGCATTTACATTATTAAACTTATTGCTTTGAACTAAAAATGCCTTAAGTGTTCCCTGCAATTTTGTCTCTATAAAGAACAGGAGGGGATGTATTTTCCTCAAAACTCCCCTGTGTCATCTGCTTAGAAAACAGGGGGGGACATTCCTTTGCTTTAATTTTATTGTCTGCCATGCAACCTGCAGACAAAAGGTGGCTTCTGAGCAAACATGGATCTAACTAGCTTTTGGGCTTGCTAAACAGAACATATATGCTTTCTAATAGCCCAAAATGCCCTCTTATATGTCTTGTTTGTGAAATGCTTTTGAAATGTAAGCACAAACGTATTGCTCTGTTTAACATGAATGGTTGGCTTCTGCTAGCCTGCATCACTCCTGCACATCCACCCTCCCTTGCTTGCTTTAACTCAGCTGCAGGGTGCTCTGCTTTGCTCTCCTCTATTCATGAGCAATGGTGCTGCTTTTCAGGTGAAGGTCACAGCAGGGACTAGTTTGTTTTGTTCCCTTGCAAGCTGGTAGATGCTCTTTCTTCTTTCACCCCCTTTTCCACTTCTTCATCTATATCAGGGGTGGGCAAACTTTCCATTTTAGGGATCCTGGGCTTTTAACCATGGTACAGAAGCAGGAATTTCAGCAGGTGCAGCTTGTCATGTCACAGATGACAAGCTGCACCTGCTGAAATTTTCTCTCCTACACAATTGTTAAAGGTCCAGGATCTCTAAAGTGGAAAGTTTGCCCACCCCTGATCTGTATGCATCTCCTCTACTTTCAGTTCTGCTTGCCTTTTATCTCTGCTGCTGCTGCTGCTTGAGGGTTTGGTATCCTCACTTTTTCCTTTTGTCAGCAGTCATTTTACCATCTTTGTTCTTGCTCTCTTCTATCTTCACTGACCATTTTGTTTCCTCACAGCCCAATCCTATGTTTGTCTGCTCAGAAGTAAGTCCCATTAGAGTCAATGGGGCTTACTCTCAGGAAAGTGTGGGTAGAGTGGGCTGTCAGTGGGTTTACTCCTGCTGCTGACTGCTATTTCAAGGGGATTTTTTTTTTGTATCTTCTGTGGATCCAGTGTCTTGCTTGCAAGCTTGTGTTTTTCTTCATTATTTCCTTCATTCCTGCCAGCTCACTTGAATTTCAGGGTTTAAAGTTGGCAGCTATTTTTCTTTCCCCCCTCCCACCACACAAATATAACATGCACACACATGCTTAAAAATACATAAATTTAAATTAAATTACAAATATAAGATTATCTGATATGGGAGCTCCCTGTACTTATGCCAAGGGTGAAGGTTTAGTAAGAATGCATCTTGCTTTTAAGTAGCAACTGTTTGCTTTCAGACCATGAGACAAAATATGGCACTAAGCGTAGGTGTTACAATAGAATATTTGGGAGGGAGAAGACCTTGCAGGTCATCTAGTCCAGCCCTTCTCCTCTCTCCTCTGTGGCTGTTCTAGGGAAGAAGAGAGGTAAAATTGCACAAAGAGCAGCAGTGCATTGTCTAGCTGTTGCTGCCCCTCACCAAACTACTAAGCAGCCAAATAAGAGAAAATGGGATGGGTGTGCATATTAAGGAAAACAGGGGCTGCCACTGGTGCCAATATGTCTATGCCTATTCCTGGCTGCTAAGAGTATGACTTCTGCAACTAATGTTAGTGATCAATGAGAGAAACCTGCGTCTAGCGTTTTAGAGATAGCACAGAGTCCAAGTATCAGCCTGTTTCCTCACTTTCCAGGGTTGTCAGGGAGAAGATTAAGAGCAATGTTTGCAAACGTGTAAAGTGCAGACAATACAACATGTGACCTTGAAGACAAAACCGGCAGAGGCTGTTGTAGTGAGTGAGAGGAGTTTGAATACCACTGCTCTAGACCTATGAAGTAGTTACTCCAACATTCAGCGTTGTCTTTGATCTCCTCCATGATAATTAGTTCCCCATAGATACATCTTTAACTAATATTTGCCTTCTGAACTGTTTAGGAATTATTATTATTAATGAATAATTGTGACTCAGTCATCAAACCTTGTCTTGCATCGCATGTATTTTAATTATGCCAATAAAGGTATCTTACATCTTGAATGATTGCAAAAAACTGAGAGCCAGGACGGTATAGTGGTTCTGATGCTGGACTTAATCCTGGAAGATCTAGGTTCAAATTCTCACTCAGCCACAAAGCTTCCTGGGTGACCTTGAGCCAGTCACAACAGACTCACTAGGGTTGTTGTAAGGATGAAAAGGAGGGAATGAGCCTTGTCCACCAGCCTGGGTTCCTTGGAGGAAGGGCAGAAGCAAAATAAAATATTAATGTTTCAAAATGCTGTAAAAATGACACCCAAATGACATTCCTATTTTTGTGACAACATAATCCCAATGACTTGTTTTCTAGGACATAATCTCACCAAGAGTATTTTTAAGGCATTTTTGACAGCCACATTTCTCAGAGTATATATGAAGGGATTAAGGAGAGGGGGCAAAACTGTGTACAGAAGAGAGGAAAATTTCTCCATTTCTCGCATTTCCTCCGTCTTTGGGAACATATACACAATGATCAGTGAACCGTAGAAAACGGAAACTACCACCAGGTGAGAGGAACAGGTGGAAAACGCCTTTTGCCTCCCATTTCTGGAGGGGATTCTCAAGATGGCTCCTATAATATAAATGTAGGATGTCAGGATTAGAAGGAAAGGAAGAAAGATGTCTGTGGCAGCCACGATGTAACTCATAACTTTCAACAAACTTGTGTCACTGCAAGAAAGTTTGAGGAGTGGAAAATAGTCACAAAAATAATGGTCTATTTGATTGGCTCCACAAAAATTTAATTGCTGTAATATCAAGGCGAGTAATATCAAAAACACTGTGAATCCGTTGATCCAAGATGCGGCTACAAACTGGATGCATGTCTGGATGTTCATGCTTGTGGCATAATGCAATGGTTTGCAGATGGCGAGATACCTGTCATAAGACATTGCACAGAGTAGGCAGCATTCTGTCACTACAAAAGAGCCACAGAGATACCATTGCGTGAAGCAGCTGCTGAATGAAATTCGTCTGTCCCCAGTGCAGAGAGCAAATAGCATTCGTGGCAACATATTGGAGCTAGAGCAAACTTCCAAGAAGGAGAGGTTCCCCAGAAAGAAGTACATGGGAGTTTGAAATTGCCGATCAGAGATGACAAGCACAAGAATGAACATATTTCCAATTAGGGTCACAATGTAAATCACTAAAAACATCAGAAAAAGTGATGTCTGTGAATTAGAGAAGTTTCCAAAACCCAAGAGTATGAATTCAGTTATCTTGGTCTGATTTCCCAACATCATTGACTTGAATATAAGAAACTCCTGTTGAAAAAACAAATGCAAATATGTCATTGCAATAGGCTTACTGACTACTTTCCAAGACTGCAATCTTATCCACACTTACCTGGGAGTAAACCCCATTGACGATAATGGGACTTACTTCTGAGTAGACATACCTAGGATTAGGCTGCAAGGTATTGATTTAGGGCCCAATCGTATCCAAATTTCCAGCACCGGTGTAGCCACAATGCAGCCCCAAGGTAAGGGAACAACTGTTCCCATACCTTGAGGAGGCCTATGTGCGTCTCCACTGCAGGATGGAGCACATGCCCCATTGGTACGGCTGCACTGGCACTGGAAAATTGGATAGAATCTGGCCCTTAGTCAATGTTAGGGTTTGAAAAGGAGAGGCTTTGGCATATATGTCAGAACTACTGAGGCTGCAATCCTAACCACACTTTCCTGAGAGTAAGCCCCATTGAACAAAATAGGACTTACTTCTGAGTAGACCTGGTTAGGATTGTGCCCTGAATCTGTTACAAATGATTACCTGCATGATATAAGTTGCTTATGATGGAGATAACATGACCTGTATACTTACAAATGCAGAACAGCTAATGCAATCTGCTTTCCATTCTCATTTCCAGGGTCTGAAGTTGAAAAAATCTGGACCACACACTGGCAAATTCTGAACGGAGAGCAGCCAACTGTAG
Source organism: Tiliqua scincoides (assembly GCF_035046505.1). NCBI lineage: Eukaryota > Metazoa > Chordata > Lepidosauria > Squamata > Scincidae > Tiliqua > Tiliqua scincoides. The sequence continues at coordinate 100,452,076 of NC_089825.1, read as the reverse complement.
AAGACTCTGATTTAATGTTTCTGACATATAGTGGTCTTTTAATTATTTTCCTGACACGATAGCACTCTGGGTGAGTTATGTGATCAAAGGAGTGGTGGCAGGGGCAGGGCGCAGGTGAATCAAGCCCAGGAGGGGGACAAGATTGGCGTCAGCCATGCAGCTGTGCCCAGCTTATCTGCCAACACAGAGCTACTTAACTCATGCAGGTTTGAGTAGACTCATTGCACAGGCTGGGGCTTACTCATACTTCAAAGAGACCTCCAGCCTTCCCCCATAGGATGCAGAGCAGCCCATTAAACTCAATGAGCTAACTTCAGAGTAGACATGCATAAGTTTGCAGCATGAGAGGCATAAGAGACATTGGAAGGTCAACGTATAGATCTGTCTAGTTCAGTATAATCAATGTCTGCACCAACTTGCCATGATTTTGCAGTCTTTCAGACAGAGGTCTTTCCCAGCCCTATGTGGAAATGTCCCGGATTCAACTTATTTATTATCTCTTTGTTTAAAAAAAAATACATTCATAGGCTGCCTTTTCTCTTTAGAGGCCCAAGGGGTTCACAATCAATAAAATGTATTACAATGCATAACACACAATTAAAACCAGGAACACAAAAGCATGAAAATGCTGCACAAATAAAAGAGAACAGAAGAAAGCTTTGGACCACCTGCAAAGCATGCATTCTGCCACTGAATTATGACTCTTCCCCCTTGTAACACTGGATCAAATATGCATAGATCCACAAACAAGTTTAACTTCACAGAACAATTTTCAGATGTCTTTTATTTATTGAACATCCTTATGTGACAGGCTAGTCCCTCCCTTGTAATGTTTGCACCTGAAGGAGTGACAAAACTCTTAAGTAAGAAAACATGCAGAATAATAAAAGTACCTTTCTGATGATACTGTTCAATTCTTCTCAATCAGTGTTATTGTATTTGATGCAAACCTAGCAGAATCTACCACTAATGTAGACTTATGTTGCGTAATGTATCATCGAGTTGGAGATGTCTCTTCTGGCATTATAAACAAAAGGAGATAGTAGTGTTTATCTATTCCTGTTTCTAATGAACAGAACAGCAATGTTATATTTTTTATTTCATCATGCACAGTTTGGAGATATGATGTCCTCAAGGGATTGATCTATTGACTCTGTGTTTGAAAATGTGAGTCTTCTGGGATGTTTGAATTAAAATGAAGACACAACAGTGACTGTTCAGTCATCTGGGAAATAAACACCATGTTTCATAAAGAAATCATAACACACTGCTTTTTAATTTTTTATATTTTATATTTTATCCTCAAAGATATACTGTACATCCTTCATTTCCATGAACATTGAAACGCCATTTGAGTTTTTTGTCTCTAGAGGGCGCCAAATGCAGTTAGTCTCCACTAGAAAGCATGGCATTAGTCCTACTTCCCAACACTTCTGATATGTGCATGATAGCCTTGCCCTGAAACCACCCCATAATCAGCTTCGTTACTGCAAACAAATCCTGATCACGGCAGGCGGGCAGGTGGCAGTGTCTTAAGTGTTCACTTATTAGACAAAGCAGGGCTAGCACAGTGGAGTAAAATGGATCACTTTTATTGATCTATAGCAGCAGTCTCTAAACTCAGGGCTGCTGCATGCCAAAAAAAAAAAAAAAAAAAAAAACCCTCCGTGGCACGACTGGGGCTTACAGTTCTGTAGGGGAGCTTGCTATCTTCATCTCTAATCTCCCCCAAATGTTGCACAGGCCAGCAACATCTGCCCAGAAATCTGGGCACAGAGCCTGCTGGGGCAACAAAAAGTGAAAGCTGCTGGCTGGTGCAAGGTTTCAAGAAGATGGGACATGAAGATAGCAGGCTCCCCTGTGGAATGATAAACTTTGTTCATGTGGGGAATGGGTTTTCATGGTAACCAGATCTGCCCATTGATCTATAGCAATTTATCAATTTACAACTGCATCAGTTCTGTATCTGCACAAGCTCTTTCCTCCTTAAGTGCAGGCAGACAACTGTCATGTCATGAAATCCTTGGGCAACACCACTGTGCCTCCAGTCCAAGGTTGCCTCTTGGCTTTTCAAGGGGGTCAAGGTAGCAGAATTGTTTCAACTATCCCAAGCCAGACAGCCTTTGAGATAGACATCACAATTCAACCTGAAGAGGTCACCAGCCTTGATCCCTGAGCTAGCCAGACTCTTGTGTCCCATTCGAATTCTCCTTCTGGTTCTCCTTCTGTCCCCAGCCTCTGCTGGGCTCAGAAGTTTCTCGAGGTGCAAGGGTGGCCTCTGGACTGCAGGACTGCAAAATCCATGGTTTTGGCTGTCTGCAGGGTGGGTGGGTGGGTGGGCATCCCAGAACAGAACCCTAGAGAATAAGGGGGCATACCTGTCGTTTGTTTTGTCATGGCCTGGGCCTCCTGGAAGCCTGGGCTCTGGGGATTTTGCCCCCCACCCCCTTCCTCAGACCTTGCAGCAAAATACATGTTGGCTTCTCAAGGCCATACTGCACTAAATGTGTCTGCCTATTTTCAACCATGTCTGCCTAGCATTTAAGAATTCCTGAAATTCCTGTCCCATGTCCTCTACATTTCTGCATAGTGGATGGTTCAACATCCACTATGTTAGTAACCCTATACAAGCACAGAGGTGCCTCTGCAGGCAGATTATTGTGGATAATAAGAGGACAATAGGACAATGTCCATCTGGCCTCCCTCCCTGTGACATAAAAGCTACTTCTGTTCAAAAACATAACTGACTTCATGTTCCATTCCTTCCATTGGCTTATGCGTTGCTGGCACATGTGCTAATGCAGTGATGTAGCTGCTCAGTTGGGGAAACAGTGTGACAACATTCATTGCTGACTTTGATTTCCTAAGTTTTATCTCCTTTGCTTCGTTATCAATATATCCTCTGTTATTAATTTCCTCTCCAATTATTTGACAAGAGGGAAAAAAAACTTTCAACAAAGTTTCACAATAAGGAACAAATGGTTCCCATCAAACATTTCTGCAAGTTTATTTTTTCACATTTTTATATCACCCTTCCTCCAAGGAGCTTAGGGTGGTGTACATAGTTCATCCCCTCCTTTTGTCCTCACAGCAACCCTGTGAGGTAGGTAAGGCTGAGAGACAGTGACTGGTTTCATGGCTGTGTGAGAATGCTTTGTGTGAACTTGGCTTTTCCATGACTAAGGGCGCAATCCTAACCCCTTAGGTCAGTGCTTTCCAACACTGACATAAGGACAATGCAGCTCCAAGGTAAGGGAACAAACATTTTCTTACTTTCAGGAGGCCTCCATGAGTGCCACCCAACTGCAGGATGCAGCACACGTCCCATTGGCACCGCTATGCCAGTGCTGGAAAGCACTGACATAAGGGGTTAGGATTGTGCCCTAAGTCCCATTCCCAAACCACCTACAGCATCCTGACTCTCAGTGATTCCTGGCTCTCAGTGTCATAAAGTTAATGGCAATGTTAATGACAATTATGATGACTGTTGGTTTACATGGTGTAATCTTACTGATAAAACCTTTATGATATCCTTATTTCTCAGACTGTATATGAAGGGGTTGGCCAGAGGGGGCAAAACTGTATACAAAAGAGAGGAAAATTTTTCTGTTCCTCACCTTTCTTCATTCTTGGGTAACATATACACAATGATTAGAGACCCATAGAAAAAAGAAACCATCACCAAGTGAGATGAGCAAGTGGAAAAAGCCTTTTGCCTCCCAGTGGAAGAAGCAATTTTCAAGACTGCAGCTATAATGAACATGTAGGATGTCAGGATTAGAAGAAAAGGAAGAAAGATATTTGTGGCTGATACAGCATAACTCATCATTTTTAACAAGCTGGTGTCATTGCATGAGAGTTTGAGGAGTGGAAAATAGTCACAAAAGTAATGATCTATTTCATTGTCCCCACAAAAATTTAACTGCTGCAACATCAATGTGAGTAATATCAAAAATACTGTAAATCCATTGATCCAAGATGCAGCTGCAAACTGGATGCAAGTCTGAGTGTTCATGATGGTCGAATAATGCAAGGGTTTGCAAATGGCTACATACCTGTCGTAAGACATTGCACATAGTAAGCAGCATTCAACCACTAAGAAGGAAGCACAGAGATACCATTGTGTGAAACAGCCACTGAATGATATTCTTCGGTCCCCAGTCCAGAGAGCAGACAACATCCTTGGTAGCAAGTTGGAACTAGAACAAGCTTCTAAGAAGGAGAGGTTCCCCAGGAAGAAGTACATGGGAGTCTGAAGGTGCTCATCACAGACGACAAGTGCAAGAATGAGAAGGTTTCCAGATATGGTCATGATGTAAGTCACCATAAAAACTAGGAACAGTGGCAGCCGTGCATTGTGGATGTCTCCAAAACCCAGGAGTATGAATTCTGTGATCGTGGTCTGGTTTCCTGACATCATGAAATGTGAAAATAAGACAATTCAATTGAAAAATAAATTCAAAATACTATTGTGACAGGGTTGCTGGTTGTTTTCTAAGGCAGTGAGCATTTACCAATACTTAAAATGCAGAGGAGGACTTGAATATTCAAAAGCACAAAAACAGTTGCTGTAGTCTGACTTCACGTGTACTTTTAAAAAGCAATAGGCATCAAATCTGACAGCTGGGGGGGCACTGATTCTTTTATTAAAAAGGATCAGTGTATAAGTCCTCTTCAAACCTTACCTTCAAATGAAGGTGTTGGGGCTAGAGCTAGAGCTAGAATATGTTAGAATAGAATAGGCAAGCTCTCCATCTTTGCTCCACCTTTGTACCCCACAGTAATACTTGATCCCTATGATCTGCAACACAGATTGTTCAGCTAAGATAAGTGATCTTGGTTTGGATCCAAACCAAACTTTCCTGAAAGTCTGAAATGCAGTTTGTGGGGAAGGGAATCAGCCATTTAAATGGGGAAGCCAGAGATCCTTTTGAGTTGACCCAAGCAGATATTTGGACCCTATTCTCATGCATAATCCCCCCCCCCCCGCCAAAGAAACATTCCTAGTAGAACTGCTGTAGCTGACCCAGAGGTGATCAAACTCGAGCCCCGCTCAACAACCCAACAACCCAAGGATCTTTTCTGAAAGGGATTTAGCTGCTGCTCCATTTAAAGTCTCAACACAGAAGTACTGATATTATAAAACTTTATTTTGCTTACAAGAGTTACAGAATTATGTTAGATTCCCCGTTTTTATACTGCCAACTGAACTCTAATACAACTCAATCTACAATCATACAACTTGGGGTGGCCACACCTAGTGTAGCTCAGGCCTTGAGTTGGGGGTTCTGACATGCTGATATTGCCTCATTCTTCTGCTCAGGATTGTCATCTTCTCTGATGCTCATCATCTTCTCTGATGAATTGCAGTCTTGGTTTCCCTTTTAAGTGGAGAGCTGCATGCTTCTGTCCTGCTTCGGGGTGGCTGTGGAGGCATTGCTTATGGCAGCAGGATCTACAGTGATTGCCATTGCTGGCAGGTAAGCAGTGGGAGGAGGGGGAGGGCAGGGAGCAGGCAAATCAGGGCAGGGAGGGGAAGGAGTGGGGAACAGGCGGGCTCAACCCTGGTTGTAAGTCCCCCTCTGCTTGGTCAAATGGTCAAAGATACATCACAGATGTTTAATATCGCAGAACAATTTTCAAATGTCTTTCATTTCACTTCACAGTAGATTGCTTTGGTTCTTACTTTGCAAACTAGTCCCTTCCATTGCTCCCGAATGACTGACAAGGCAAACTAGGATTACGGAAGAAAGCATGCAGAGTTATTATATTACCTTTCTGGTATGATTCATTCATCTTGGTCAGTATCATTGCATTTCTCCCTGTATGCTGCAAACTGAACAAGGCAGTAATGGTGCCTTGTGTCAAGCACTGTACATGTCATTGAGATGGAGATGAATCTTCTGGCCTTGTATCGGAACAAAAGAAGACAGTAGTGCTTCTATTCTTGATTCTAATTAGAATAGCAAACTGAAGATTTTTCTTTCATCTTACAGTATTTGTAGATTTACTGTCCTCAAGGAACTTATGGACCAAGATTAGAGTCTCCCAAGATGTTGGGTTTAATTAAGATGGAGAAACAAAGCTGGCTGCTCTACCAGCTGGGGAATAAACACCATCTTTAAAAAACAACCAATAGCACATTGCTAGTGTTAAAATGTGTATCCTGCTTTCAAGTGAATACTGAAGGGCTAAATGGAGAATGAATGGACTGTGGAGACTGAATTTTCTCCCGAGGGAGAAAAACATGTGTGGATTGCACAAGAAAGCACTGAACTAACCCTGCCTTCCCTCAGAACATGCACCCAATATCTCCACCAGCAACCTCCCTACAATCAGTCTTGGTCACTGCACATAAACTTTTTTCATCATGTATTGGCAACCTTCAGTCTCGAAAGACTATGGTATCGCGCTCTGAAAGGTGGTTCTGGCACAGCGTCTAGTGTGGCTGAAAAGGCCAATCTGGGAGTGACAATCCCTTCCACACCGGGAGCAAGTGCAGTCTGTCCCTGGTCTGTCTCCCTGGCTATGGGCCTTCCTTCTTTGCCTCTTAGCCTCAGACTGTTGGCAAAGTGTCTCTTCAAACTGGGAAAGGCCATGCTGCACAGCCTGCCTCCAAGCGGGCCGCTCAGAGGCCAGGGTTTCCCACTTGTTGAGGTCCATCCCTGAGGCCTTCAGATCCCTCTTGCAGATGTCCTTGTATCGCAGCTGTGGTCTACCTTTAGGGCGCTTTCCTTGCACGAGTTCTCCATAGAGGAGATCCTTTGGGATCCGGCCATCATCCATTCTCACGACATGACCAAGCCAACGCAGGCGTCTCTGTTTCAGCAGTGAATACATGCTAGGGATTCCAGCACGTTCCAGGACTGTGTTGTTTGGAACTTTGTCCTGCCAGGTGATGCCGAGGATGCGTCGGAGGCAGCGCATGTGGAAAGCGCTCAGTTTCCTCTCCTGTTGTGAGCGGAGAGTCCATGACTCGCTGCAGTACAGAAGTGTACTCAGGACGCAAGCTCTGTAGACCTGGATCTTGGTATGTTCCGACAGCTTCTTGTTGGACCAGACTCTCTTTGTGAGTCTGGAAAACATGGTAGCTGCTTTACCGATGCGCTTGTTTAGCTCGGTATCGAGAGAATGAGTGTCGGAGATCGTTGAGCCAAGGTACACAAAGTCATGGACAACCTCCAGTTCATGCTCAGAGATTGTAATGCAGGGAGGTGAGTCCACATCCTGAACCATGACCTGTGTTTTCTTCAGGCTGATTGTCAGTCCAAAATCTTGGCAGGCTTTGCTAAAACGATCCATGAGCTGCTGGAGATCTTTGGCAGAGTGGGTAGTGACAGCTGCATCGTCGGCAAAGAGGAAGTCACGCAGACATTTCAGCTGGACTTTGGATTTTGCTCTCAGTCTGGAGAGGTTGAAGAGCTTTCCGTCTGATCTGGTCCGGAGATAGATGCCTTCTGTTGCAGTTCCAAAGGCCTGCTTCAGCAGGACAGCGAAGAAAATCCCAAACAAGGTTGGTGCAAGAACACAGCCCTGCTTCACTCCGCTTCGGATGTCAAAAGGGTCTGATGTGGAGCCATCGAAGACAACAGTGCCCTTCATGTCCTTGTGGAAAGATCTGATGATGCTGAGGAGCCTGGGTGGACATCCAATCTTGGGGAGAATCTTGAAGAGGCCGTCTCTGCTGACCAGGTCGAAAGCCTTTGTGAGATCTATGAAGGCTATAAAGAGTGGCTGTCGTTGTTCCCTGCATTTCTCCTGCAGTTGTCTAAGGGAGAATACCATATCAGTGGTGGACCTGTTGGCTCGGAATCCACACTGCGATTCTGGATAGACGCTCTCTGCAAGTACCTGGAGCCTCTTTAGTACAACTCATCATGCACTGCAGATCATGCAGTACAACTCATCATGCACTGCAGATAAGCAGCTATTTCATCTCCTGGCACATTGACCAGGTGCTAAAATTGTCAAGGAACACCATCTGTTTTTTGACAATTGACAAGATGCACCACTCAGCTAGCCAGGGGCTCACATCCCCCAATGGCCATACAAATGCATGTCCCTCCCCCAAACTCCTACGGCACCCCTGCAAACCATCCTCAGCACATCAATGTGCTGCAGCACAGTGATTCAACATTCCTGCTGTAGATCATCTGTCTACAAACTACAAATTGTTTGTACAGTCTGGACTAGAACTGGACTACTGAACAAGTAGTGGAGAACTGGACTACTGGACAAGTTGAACTACAACTGTAGTTTGGACTACAAACTGTAAGAATGAAAAATATTAACCCAGGGGAGTAATAATGTGAAACATCTTTGTCTGTATTAGGGGGACATAACCAATGGCAGCTACGCCTCCATAGAAATTTTGAGTGCCACCATAGGGGGTGGGTACCCATGGTTCACTGGCACAGCTCTAGCCCATATATCAGGGTCTCCAAAACTCAGCCTACTGGCTACCTCCGGTTCTCTGGAAGATTTTATCTAGCTTGTGCAGTTCCTTAGCCTCTCAGGGCAAAAAAATAGCTCAAAAGATGCACTTCCGGGTATCCCAGCATGGGTAGATACCACATTCAGCCACTGGAGGTTCTGAATGTAATGCAATGGAATGGAATGAAATTATTCCATTACAATGAATTACATTCAGCACCATTCAGGCTGAATGAGGTGTCTACATGGTATATTCCAGGTCTCCCAGCATCGGTATATACCTCATTCAGCCACTAGAGGTGCTGAATGTAAGGCAATGGACTAATTCCATTCCATTCATCACCTTCAGTGGTTGAATGCAGTATATACCCATGCTTTTTCAATCCTCTTTCAAAATCCATTTCTCACTTACCCAGTGCAAGTCAGTTTTGCCCTCTGCTCCCCCATTCCCTCTTCAAAATTCATTCTTCCTTCTTCCTGTGCAAGTCAATTTTGTCCTCTGCTCCCCTCCTCCTTCCACCCCCACTCACTTTTGTATTAAATCAAATTCTCAGCACAACGGTTGTCCATGTATTTATTATTTATTTATTTTCTGGCCCTCGACACCATATCAGATATACAATGCGGCCCTATTTCTGAAAAGTTTGGAGATCCCTGCCATATATCATTAAAAGAAAAGCTTTAGATTATAAGTGCAAAAAAAGGTTTCTTTAAAAAGGTTTCTAAAAAAGGTTTTTTAGTATACAGTTATTTTGAAAAGAACACAGAACAAGCTTGAACAGATGAAAACACAACACAGATCTACATTAAGAAAACTTTGCCTTCACCCCAATAAACAAGACCCCAAAATGAACCCAATGCCAATCTGAGGTAGGCAAAAAAACTGCAAGCTTAAAGCCGATATGTTTTACTGGAAAAAAAAAATTTCTCCAAATGGGCAACTAGCTAATCTTAGACTGCAGAAAGGGACTGACGGCACATACAACAGAGGTTCTTATCTAATGATAGTGTTGTGAATGAAACTCCTCAAAGCACTTGGTATGCAGGGATACTTGACATCTTTTGCATCTGAACAGAGTTTGTGATTTATATTGGCTTCTCTCTAGGTGGCAAACTGAAATGAAGGGATAGGGATGTTGGGGGTGAGGGGTGTTGAGACAGGAGCTTCATCTCTCAGCTAAAAGGCAAATCTGTAAGAGTATTGTGGGATGGAGGCCTTAAAAAACTGGCAGCTCTTGGTGACCAAGCAGTTGCTGGTGGAGGGGAGAAGAGGCTCACTGGTTTCCCCAGAATGACTTTGCCATGGCATAAATTGCACCATCAGCAGAGACTAAACTTGACCAGTTTGTCAGGGACTAAACTTGACAGCTCTCTAGCATCTGGATCAATTTCACCATAAGCGAGGCACAGTCAGGCACGGGATAACAGTACCTCAGTACCTCAGCACATCTCAGCTTGAAACAATTGTAGCATAACCCCCTCTCAATCTTTCCAACCCCCATCAGCACCCATACCTGCCTGAGTTCCTTTCAGCACTAATTTCTCCCCCTCTCCCCTGAGAGTAATTGACCTGCTCTCTGACATGTGGGTCAGTTTCATCATAACCCTAAGCTTGGCCCAGCCAGGAATGAAATAATCACAGTACTTCAACATCTCTCAGCACGGAGCTGCCATGGCACTGCCTTCCGAAACAACCCCCAGCCCACCAATGGGCCATTAGCTTTGACACAGTAGACCCCCATGCAATTGTTTCCCCCTTTGTGTATCTATGTTACTCATATTTTCTTTATAAAGCACTGCTGGTAACAATTATTCCAATATTCCACTTGGTCTTTTCTTAAATGGTATCTAAGTTGCTATAGATATTACTAGTATCTTAGCCATTGTTAAGCCATTGTCTTATACCAGTGATTTTCAACCTTTTTCATCTCATGGCACACTGACAAGGCATTAAAATGGTCCAGGCACACCACCAGGTTTTTGACAACTGACAAGGCACACCATGCTACCAGTGGGGGCTCACATCTCCCATTGGCCCTATTAATAAATGACCTTCCCCCAAATTCCTGTGGCATGCCTGAAGACCACTTGTGGCACACCAGTGTGCCACAGCACAGTGGTTGAAAATGGCTGTCTAATACATTAGTAGAACAGAATGACCTGATGAAAAACTAAAAGGTAAACCAAGTATTAAACCATTTTTAAAAAGGTTCTACACAAAGACAAAATATTAGGGAAAAATGCCCCCTACAACATCCTTATTTCTGTTACAAGATCATCATTTTGATTGACTTTATGATATTTGCTTTGTATGAGACAAGAACGCCAGTATTATATTTAAGGCATTTTTCACATCCTTGTTTCTCAGGCTGTATATGAAAGGGTTAACCAGAGGGGGCAAAACTGTATACAAAAGAGAGAAAAATTTTTCCATTCCTCGCATTTCTTCAGTCTTTGGTAACATATACACAATTATGATAGACCCATAGAAGAGGGACACCACCACCAAGTGAGAGGAACAGGTGGAAAAGGCCTTTTGTCTCCCAGTGGCAGAGGGAATTCTCAAGATGGTAGCAATAATATAAATATACGATGTCAGGGTCAGGAGAAAAGGAAGAAAGACAAATATGGCACCGAGAACCACACTCAGAATTTCTGACAAACTGGAGTCACTGCAAGAGAGTTTGCGCAGTGGATAAAGGTCACAAAAGTAGTGATTAATCACATTGGGTCCACAAAAACTTAATGTCTTCAACAACAAAGTAAGCAATGTCATAACTCCTGCAAATCCATTGATCCAAGAGGCAGCTGCTAACTGGATGCAAGTCTGGGTGTTCATGATTGCTGTGTAATGCAGTGGTTTGCAGACAGCAAGGTACCTATCATAAGACATTGCACAGAGCAAACAGCATTCTATCAGTAAGAAGGAACCACAGATATACCACTGGGCAAAACAGCTGCTGAATGAAATTCTTCTGTCCCCAGTTTGGAGAGCCGATAGCATTCTTGGCAATATATTTGTACTTGAACAGGCTTCCAAGATGGCAAGGTTCCCCAGGAAGAAGTACATGGGAGTATGAAGGTGTCGAACCAAGACAACTAGTGCAACAATCAACATGTTTCCAGTTATAGTCACAATGTAAACCAGTAGAAAACTCAGGAAGAGGGGTATCTGGAAATGGTGGGAATTTCCAAATCCCAAGAGTATGAATTCTGTTACCTTGGTCCAGTTTCCTGACATTAGGAATGTGGCAATAAGAAAATCCTAGTGAAAAATAAATTTGAAAAAGTTATTGCCATTGGATTACTGACTGTTCCTATTAACGTACGTGACCAGCTCCTGTTAAGGTACCTGACCTTGACTTGGATGCAAATATATGTGTCAAACTTTCTTCAAAGTCTGAAACGCAGTTTGTGAGTGATCATGGGGATCTGTCACCCAAAAGGAGGAAGTCAAAGATTCCTTGGGGTCTACCCAATTTCGCATTTGGAGCCAAACTAAAGTCTGAATCCAACTTCCTGTACATAGTATCAAAGACAGCAAAAACAAAGCATAAAGTCTAAATGTTGATATATTGATAGCATCTTTCTTGTTTGCACTTGATGGAGCTAATTCAGCCTGCTATAAGAACATAATAGCAGACCTTGTGTTGGAAAGTAGGTTCAACACCATCTATAGGACACTAGGAGACAGTTGACTCATAGCCCAATCCTGAAACCAGTGGCTTTGTTGGGTGCAGTGGTGCCAGAACGGCTACCGCTGTATCCGACAGCATGGCCGAGATTATTGGAGGTCTCCTGGACTTTCATCCACTTCCCCCGAATAAGATCCCAGGGGCCGCAATAGGTCTCCTCCAGTCTGTGATGGCTATTTTGCTGGCACAGTCTGGTGAAGCTCTGAGTTGGGTTTTTCAGCCTCACATGGAGCATAGGATCTGGTCCATAAACCAGATCATAGGATGCATAAAGACAGAGCATAGAATCCATTTGCCATAAACACATTAATGGCAGAATCTTGTACAAAGAAGTAATACAATAGGGCTAACTCCCAGGTAAGGGAATAAGGCTGCAATCCTGCCCACACTTTCCCGGGAATAAGTCCCATTAACTATAATTGGATTTAATTGGATTTTCTGAGTAGATATGCACAGGAGTGTGCTGTTTGGGCACAATCCTATCTAACTTTCCAATACTAATGCAGCTGTGCCAGTGGGGTGTGCACCTCATTATCTGGTACAGGGACAATCACAGTGGCCTCCTCAAAGTGAGGCAACGTTTGTGCCCTTTCTTTGAGGCTGCATTGCAGCTGCATCGGAGCTGAAAGGTTGGATAGGACTGAGCCCTAAGACTGTAGCTTTAAGTTCAGTATTCATCATCAGTGAATCTTTGAATAAGGATTCTTTCCTACTCTGTACTGAGGGGTTAAAGCATGCATTCTGTTACAGATCTACAGCTCTTCCCCCTTGTAACACTGGATCAAATGGTCAAAGATCCACCAGACCAAACAAATACCATCCTTATATTACAGTCCAATCCCCCTTTTTCTAATTATGTGAAGGAATGGCAAGGCAACTGGGATAAAGGAAGAAAACATGCAGATTTTTAATATTACCTTTATGATGATCTGATTCCATTCATTTTGGTCAGGATCATTGTATATCTCTGTATGACACAGATCCAGCCATGAGTACCACGAATGATGCCTTGTGTTCAGTACTGCACATGTTGTTGAGATGAAGATGTCTCTTCTGGCATTGTACTTAGGAGAAGACAGTGGTGTGTACGTGTGTGTGTGTGTGTGTGTGTGTGTGTGTAAATATCAGAACAGCAAAGTTAGATTTGTTTTTCATCATATGCATTTTGTAGTCCTGCTATCCTCAGGGGACCTACAGAGTGTAAATTTGAAAATGGGAGCCTTCCTGGATGTTGGTTTAATTAAGATATTGGCAGAAGGTTGACTGTTCAGCCATCTGGTAAATAAACATTAACTTTCAAAAGTAATGACACATTGCTATAGTTTCAAGGTGCACTTATTTATTTCTTTATTTAATACATTTTTACCCTGCCTTTCTCCCACTACCATGGGCACTAAAAATGGCCTGCATAAAATCAAAATAGAAACCATCAACCATGGCTAGCGAGCCCACTTGGGTTTGCCTTTACATACCCTACCCTTGCCTTTTCCCCATCTTTGCAAACTGGTAGTCACTGTGTCTTCTTATCCCCTGTCTCTGCAACACCTCAAACCGCCTCAGCTGATATATTGATAGATAACCTTGGTGTTTGGCAATATGACCATTAGCCCAACTTGCTGCCCCCCGTCTTCTGTGTCTTGTGTGCAGTCACATTTATGATATGCTTAGTGTCTTTATTTTTCTTCCTGTGTGCAAATGTTGCGTATTTGTGGGTCTAGCAGCTCAGAACTACCCCCCCCCCATGATGCAGCCACAACAACTGACGGCAAACTACACTCTGAGAGAAGACAGTCATGGAGGCCACTTCAAGGTAAGGGAACATTTGTTCCCTTACCTCAGGGCTGCATTATGGCTGCATCAGCACTGGAATGTTGGATAAGGTTGGACCCTAGGTCTATTTTAAAATCAGTTTTAGAGTATGCCCAAAGATGATCTCCAGGCCTTCAATGTATTATAATTCCTCCTCACCAAACTCTGAGAACGAGAAAGATCTCAACCTCAAATTAATCTAGTTTTGGGGGACTTAGGACATTGTTTGAGAACCAGGCAGTGTGAGAAAATAGCGTTCCCGCTGCAAGTAAGTAAAGTGATTTCACAGTTATAGGCTTCCACCCATATTCGTGGGGAATATGTTCCCAGGACAGGAAGGCTGCAATCATAAGCAGGTAACTCGTTTGCGCGATGGAGGGGGCCATGATGGGGGGATTTTTGAACCGTGGATAATTGAAATGGCAGATACTGGATTCATGGATTTAGGGGATACCTGTATTTATGCAGTACTTCTAACAGTTCAGGCTGCAGAGGAATGGCAGCACAATCCTGAGCTGCCCAGAGGAGCACCAGTCCCAAAATGGCTGCTGCTGCATCCTATGCATGTCAGGCAGCCACTGGCGTCTCCTTGGGGGAAGGGCTCAAGCCCCGCAATGGGGCTACTAAAGTTATTTTGCCAGTGCAGTTGAGAGGCCCCGTGTCATTTAATAATCTCACTTCCCTCATCTTTTCATGCCATTATGCTGAGTTGTGCTATTGGCCACTACTTTCAGTTCCTGCACACACAATAGATTTCTCCCGTATGCACATGTAGTGTGTTTTAATGCTGTATCTGGCAACACCCTGTCTTAGGGAATTCTGCAAAGAAGTGAAAACAAAGTTGTTCCACTGTACCTTGGGGAGTTATTTCCATACGGTTTGTCTTTTTCTCCAGATCTTTTGTAGTTTTTATTGTTTTATGCCTGTTTTATACTGATTTTTGCTGCTAAAGGAAATCAATTTATTGGCCATTTCAGTTGAGAAGCAGAATAGAGAAACATGATTGTGTAAATACATAAATACAAATAAATGATCAGCTGTGGTTCAAAGACAGATGAATTAGATTTTGGGAATGAACGTGGCCTGGCGTATTTATTAGAAATAGAGGGTGTAAAAGAGTCCAGTTGAGAGTTTAGTGACAAAGCGCAGAGTGGATACCTCTAGAGAACCAAGGAAACCAGTACCACCTCCTCACAAAAGCCACACCTGTACGATCACACGAGTGCCACTGATAGAGAGATTTCTGGGACTTGATCTCTGGGCCAAAATGCTAAGCAGACACAGACTTCTTTAAAAGCATATAGAAAAATTTATTTACATGCTATTTACAGATTAAGAATAGATTAGGATGGATACAGGTTCTAAGTTACCCCATGGTGGATCTTTGATTTCTTCCCCGAACCACACCCAAAACTCCTGTACTTGTACTCCATGAAAAACAAGTGACTCATGTGATATTCATGTCACTTCCTTCTCCTTATTTGGCATACTGGTGCATGGTTCTAGCCTTAACTGGGAAGTCCGTTATCCATGTATGGAGAAGTTCTGGCTTGCACTTTGATTTCACAAGACCCTGGAATGTTCCTTTTGGGAAAGCTATGACACACATGTTTTTCTCTCTCTGCAGGTCATCTTGACATTTTCTACCTTGTTTTTAACAAAAAAACACTAGTCATGCTTTTCCTAATGTTCCTCCTTTGAGAGAAGTTAGGTTAACCCCTAAAATCTCTATCACTCTGAATGTCATCTGTGAGGCTGTGGCAGGTGATATGGGGAGGGCCATAGGCAGTCCATCATGTCCTTTTGGGTTTCTTACCAGGTACCGTTCTAGCTTTTTGTGTCTGACACAATCTGACACTCCATTTACTGCAAAGATTTTTACCTTTTAAGTCACCGATTTGCAACCTTTCTCATCTCACTGACAAGGTGCTAAAATTGTCAAGGCGTACTATCAGTTTCTTTTTTAAAAAAAACCATTGACAAGGCACACAGTGCTGCTGGTGGGGAGCTCACATCCCTCAATGGCCATACTAATAAATGGCCCTCCTCAAACTCCTGCTGCATACCTGCAGACCATTTGAGGCACACCAATGTGCTACAGCACACTGGTTGAAAATTGCTCTTTAAAATGCTATCTATTTTGTTATAGACTCTCTAGTTATTAATTAGTATTTTATTTCCCTTACCATTGATTTAACCAGTGGAATAGGATAATTTGAAGAAAAAAGCAAAACATCAACCAAGTGAGTTTCTTAAATACAGGAAAAAATGACCTGAATGCAACATTATTGTTGTCCTTACAAGATAATCCCAAGGACTAACATTGAGTCCAATCCTATCTCCCAACATTAGAGATGATGCAGCTGTGCCAAGAACTGGGCCATTTATGTCTCTTGGTTTGCATGACACAATCTTACCAAAATTATTTTCAAGGTATTTTTCATAGCCGTATTTCTCAAACTGTATATGAAAGGGTTGGCCAGAGGAGGGAAAACGATATACAAAAGAGAGGAAAATTTATCCATTCTTTGCATTTCTTCAGTCTTTGGTAGCATATATACACTTACTACACACCCATAGAAAATGGAAACCACCACCAAGTGAGAGGAGCAGGTGGAAAAGGCCTTTTGCCTCCCAGCAGTGGAGGGGATTCTCAAAATGGCAGCTATAATATAAATGTAGGATGTCAGGATGAGAAGAAAAGGAAGGAAGAATTCTGTAGCAGCCACAATGTAACACATAATTTTCAGCAAACTTGTGTCACTACAAGACAGTTTGAGGAATGGGAAATAGTCACAAAAGTAATGATCTATTTGATTGGGGCCACAGAAATTTAATTGTTGTATCATCAATGAAAGCAATATGGAAAATACTATAAAGCCCTTAATCCAAGCTGCAGCTGCCAACAGGATACAAGTCTGGGTATTCATGGCTGTTGCATAATGAAGTGGCTTACAGATGGCGAGATATCTATCATAAGACATGGCACACAGTAAACTGCACTCTGTCACTCCAAGAGAACCGCAGAGAAACCACTGTGTGAAGCAGCTGCTGAATGAAATTCTTCTGTCCCCAGTCCGGAGAGCCGACAACATTCTTGGCAATATGTTGGAACTAGAGCAAACTTCCAGTACTGAGAGGTTCCCCAAGAAGAAGTACATGGGAGTTTGAAGTTGGCGATCAGAGGCAACCAGCAACAGAATGAGAATGTTTCCAATTATGGTTGTGATATAAGTCACTAGAAATGTCAGGAAAAGTGGTAACTGCAAGTTGTGGAAGGCCCCAAAACCCAAGAGTATAAATTCTGTTACCTTGGTCTGGTTTCCTGGCATCATGCATGCGGAGTTAAGAAAAGCCTATTGAAATAGAAATGCAAAAATGTTATTGCAATTGCTTTCCTGATGGAATAATCCTATTGTGCCTCTACACTTCATATATATCTTCAAATAAAGATTCATTAAATCTTTCCAGAGAGGTTAAATACATCAGTGAACCTAGAAGTGATCAGTGATTCCTTTAAACAAAAGAAAACTTAAAATGGCCACAACTTCCAGTTGGGAAAAACAACAACAAAGAGCCTTACAGCCCAGTCCTAACTAAATCACCACATGGTGATGAAGTGGTGCTGGTTTGGGCTACGCCACATCCCATGGGGAAGTTTCAGCTGTTGGAGGACTCCTTGAGGCAAGGAGACAATTGTCTCCTTGTTCCAGGGAAAGCCCCAGCAGCCACAGTGGGTCAACTCGGATTTGCACCACCAATATTGTTGGCATAGGTCTATGTTGATCTGTGAAGGTGGATAAGGACTGGGAAGGGGGTCAGGACTTGGTGTGGCTGCCACCACTGAACCTGCCCCCCACTGGGTCCAATCCACCTATCCCCTGTGCCACGTCCTCTGCATTCTGCCCTCCATCTCCCCTGTTTAGCCACTGTTCTGACAGGCCTCCACCGCTCTGCCAGCACAAGTGGGAAGTCTCCAGCCTTCCAGCTGGCAAGCAAGCTGGCTCCCTGCACTGCCAAAAAAGCACTTTACAGTGCTTTTGTGGCAGTTTGAATCCACACACGTTCCACTGGCACAGGTCTTGAATAGGAATGGGTCGTTAGGCTGAAATTCTAGACACACTTACCTGGAAGTAAGCCTCATTGAATACAGTGGAACTTGTTTCTGAGCGAACATGCATAGGATTGTGCTGTTAGAAACATAAGAAGCTGTATTTAACTGTATTATACTCTACTATTTAAAACTGTAAATGTCTGTGTTGCTGGCCGGTACCTCTGCAGCATCTCAGAAAGGGTCTTTCCTAGCCGTACCTGGAAGCATCAAGGACTGACCCTGGGACTTCCTGCATGCAAAGCCACATGTTAAACCAGTGAGCTGAGACCTGGGCCTGTGTGGTCCAAGATCCATCACAGAAGGTAAATTTGCTGATAAATTTTCCAATGACTTTTATAAAGAGCATCTTTCTCCCTCTGCCTCATTTGTAATGACTGCTTCTGTGGGAATGGAAAGGCAAACTAAGCTGGGGGGGGGGGGAAGCATGCAGAGTTAGAATGTTACCTTTCTGGTGATATGATTCAATGGACCTTGTTCTGTATCATCACATTTCTCTGTGTGTAGAAGACCCAGCAATGTGCACCACAAATGGTGCTTGGTGTCCAGTGCGATACTTATCATTGAGATAGAGATGCATCTCTTGGCATTGTATTTAAACAAAGACAGTAGTAGTTCTTCTGTGCTTGTAATTATCAGAAAAGCAAAAGTGGATCTGTCTCGAATCATACATGGTTTGTAGTTCTGCCATCCTCAAGGGACCTATTGAGTGAAAACGGGAGCCTGCCTAGTTGTTGGTTTTATGGAGGCATATTCACAAGGGTCACTGCTCCGCCATCTGGGGATTAACCACTGACTTTCAAAAACAAAGAACAGCAGCTTGTGGGCCTAATCCTGACCCACTTTCCAGCACTGAGGTTAGGGCAATGCAGCTCCAAGGTAAGGGAACAAACTTTCCCTTACTTTGAGGAGGCCTCCGTGACTGCCATCCAACTACAGGATACAGTACATGCCCCACTGGCATAGCTGGAAAGTGGGTTAGGATTAGGCCCTGCTACTGTTAAAAATGTGCATCCTGTGATAACAGTAGCCTCCCCCCCGCCACCACCAATAGGTGCACAGGGCTTGGAATGGATCAGGATGCCTTTAAAATAGTGTCATCAGGATTATGCAGTCCTTCAGCCCAGTCCAAACTCACTTCCCACCCCACCAATGCTGCCACACCAACTGTGCCAGTCCCAGACGGACAGGTTTGAATCCAGTCATTTTGATGGTGCCCGTCAAAGTGGACCAGGGGAGGTGGATCGAGGCTGGGATGGGGGATAGGATATCAGCACAGCTGTTCCCACTGATAACCACTCCCATCCTCTGCACTACCTCTCCATCCCTCTTCCCACACAAAAACTCTCTTCAATTGCTTAAGGGATTAGGATTGCGCCCTTATTTACTCAAAGCTACCTAAAAAAGTTTTTTATAAACAAATATTAAACATACTGTGTTTTTTCCTGCAATCCTACAGTGAAACAGGTTGAGGGTATGGGGCAGGGGTGAGTGGATAGGGCCTGGCAGGGGGCAGGATCAGCAGCATGGGCACACCACATTCTATCCCCCTTCCTCGGCCCAGTCTGTCAACACATGGCTTTGTGGACTTGTGCCAACAATTGACTTTTAAACTTGACTTTTAGATTGACTTTTAAACTGATCCCTGAGGGAAGGCCGTCAGGAGCTGAGAGGCATCCGGTTCGGGACTCCTCATCCCTATGGGACGAGGATGGCGAGGTTAGAGAACAACAAGGCAAAGGCAGAGTAGGAGAAGAAATTGGGAATGGAAGCATGATGGGATGCCATAGACTGCTTGGCACAATGAGAGGATGCGGAGACAAAGGAGCGAATAAGCAGCCCACCCTGGGGCATTCCGTGTACAAATGCTTTTATGCAAATGCCCAAAGTCTCTGAGCAAAGATGGAAGAACTGGAATGTCTGGTGACAAGGGAAAACATTGACATAGTGGGCGTACCTGGTGGAATGCGGAAAATCAGTGGGATAGCGCAATCCCAGGCTATAAACTCTACAGGAGGGACAGGGAACGGTGTGTTGGAGGTGGGGCGGCCATTTCTGTTAAAGAAGGGATAGAATCCAGCAGAGATTGAAGGTGGGTCCAACTCCATAGAATCTCTATGGGTTAAATTACCAGGCCTGAGTAGTGATGTAATACTGGGGGCGTGCTATCGTTCTCCAGACCAGAAACTGGAAGGAGACCTTGAAGTGAGGAAACAGATCAGGGAGGCAACAAGGAGGGACAGGGTTGTAATCATGGGGGACTTCAATTATCCTCATATTGACTGGGTCAATTTGTGTTCTGGTCACGATAAGGAAACCGGATTTCTTGACGTGCTAAATGACTGTGGCTTAGAGCAGCTAGTCACGGAGCCCACCAGAGGACATATTGTGTGGAACTCAGGACCTGGTTAGAGATGTCAATGTTACAGAGCCATTGGGGAACAATGATCATGTTGCGATCCATTTCGACTTGCACGTCGGGGGAAGAATACCGGGCAAATCTCTCTCAAAAACCCTTGACTTCCAACGAGCAGACTTCCCTCAAATGAGGAGGCTGGTTGGAAGGAGGTTGAAAGGGAAGGTAAAAAGAGTCCAGTCTCTACAGACAGCATGGAGGTTGCTCAAATCAACAGTAATAGAGGCTCAGCGGAAGTGTATACCGCAAAGGAAGAAGGGCTCGACTAAGTCCAGGAGGGTTCCCGCATGGCTAACTAGCCAAGTTAGAAGGCAAGGAAGCTTCCTTCCATAAATGGAAGTCTTGCCTTAATGAGGAAAATAAACTGTGGCAAAAGAAATGTAAGAAGGTGATACGGGAGGCCAAGAGAGACTGGCCAGCAGCATTAAGGGGAATAATAAAAGCTTCTTCAAATATGTTAGAAGCAGGAAACCCGCCAGAGAAGCGGTTGGCCCTCTGGATGGTGAGGGAGGGAAAGGGGAAATAAAAGGAGACTTAGAGATGGCAGAGAAATTGAATGAGTTATTTGCATCTGTCTTCACAGCAGAAGACCTTGGGCAGATACCGCTACCCGAACGGCCCCTCCTGACAAAGGAATTAAGTCAGATAGAGGATAAAAGAGAAGATGTTTCAGACCTCATTGATAAATTAAAGATCAATAAGTCACCGGGCCCTGATGGCATCCACCCAAGTTTTATTAAGGAATTGAAGAATGAAGTTGCTGATCTCTTGACTAAGATATGCAACTTGTCCCTCAAAACGGCCATGGTGCCAGAAGATTGGAGGATAGCAAATGCCACGTCTATCTTTAAAAAGGGAAAGAGTGGGGACCCGGGAAACTATAGGCAGGTCAGCCTAACATCTATACTGGGTAAGATGGTGGAATGCCTCATCAAAGACAGAATCACAAAACACATAGGTGAACAAGCCTTGCTGAGGGAGAATCAGCATGGCTTCTGTAAGGGTAAGTCTTGCCTTACGAACCTTATAGAATTCTTTGAAAAGGTCAACAGGCATGTAGATGCGGGAGAACCCGTGGACATTATATATCCGGACTTTCAGAAGGCGTTCAACACAGTCCCTCACCAAAGGTTACTGAAAAAACTCCACAATCAGGGAATTAGAGGGCAGGTCCTCCCCTGGACTGATACCTGGTTGAAGACCAAGAAACAGAGAGTGGGTGTCAATGGGCAATTTTCACAATAGAGAGAGGTGAAAAGCGATGTGCCCCAAGGATCTGTCCTGGGACCTGTGCTTTTCAACCTCTTCATAAATGACCCGGAGACAGAGTTGAGCAGTGAGGTGGCTAAGTTTGCAGATGACACCAAACTTTTCCAAGTGGTGAAGACCAGAAATGATTGTGAGGAGCTCCAGAAGGATCTCTCCAAACTGGCAGAATGGGCAGCAGATGTGTTTCAATGTAAGTAAGTATAAAGTCATGCACATTGGGGCAAAAAATCAAAACTTCACATATAGGCTTATGGGTTCTGAGCTGTCTGTGACAGATCAGGAGAGAGATCTTGAGGTGGTGGTGGATAGGTCGATGAAATTGTCGACCCAATGTGCAGCAGCAGTAAAGAAGGCCAATTCTATGCTTGGGATCATTAGAAAAGGTATTGAGTACAAAACAGCTAATATTATAATGCCATTGTACAAATCTATGGTAAAGACACACCTGGAGTATTGTGTCCAGTTCTGGTTGCCACATCTCAAAAAAGACATAGCGGAAATGGAAAAGGTGCAAAAGAGGGCAACTAAGATGATTGCTGGGTTGGGGCACCTTCCTTATGAGGAAAGGGTATGGCGTTTGAGCCTCTTCAGCCTAGAAAAGAGATGGCTGAGGGGGGACATGATTGAGACATACAAAATTATGCATGGGAAGGATAAAGTGGATAGAGAGATGCTCTTTACACTCTCACATAACACCAGAACCAGGGGACATCCACTAAAATTGAGAAAATATTTCTCAAAAATAAGAAAATATTTCTAAAAAAGAAAATATTTTTTTACTCAGCGTGTGGTTGGTCTGTGGAACTCCTTGCCACAGGATGTGGTGACAGCATCAGCCTGGATGCCTTTAAAAGGGGATTGGACTAGTTTCTGGTGGAAAAATCCATTACGGGTTACAAGCTATTATGGGCTACACCATGGCTTCCTCACGAGGAAACTGCTTGAACCATTCACTAATGAGGTTATACTATTTCTCCAAAAGTAGGCATGATAGGGGAAAACGGATGCCATTTTTGGAAATGGCACCCCAAATTCATATCAAACCACCATAAATTTTGGGAGAAACTTTTCTGACCGTCAATTTTGTAGGCCTGCGTAAGTGATCTTTTTTTGGATCCAAACTAAACTTTCCTGAAAGTCTGAAATGCTTGGATCTAATGCTTCAAGCTTTCCTGAAAGTCTGAAATGCAGTTTGAGGGGAGAGGAATCTGCCATTTAAATGGAGAAGCCAGAGATTCTATTGAGTTGACCCAAGCAGATATTTGGACCCTATTCTTATGCATAATCCCCCCCCCCACCAGAATCATTCCTAGTAGAACTGCTGTAGGGGACCCAGAGGTGATCAAACTCCAGCCCTGCTCAACAACCCAACAACCCAAGGATCTTTTCTGAAAGGGATTTAGCTGCTGCTCCATTTAAAGTCTCAACACAGAAATACTGATATTATAAAACTTTATTTTGCTTACAAGAGTTACAGAATTATGTTAGATTCCCCCTGTTTTTATACTGCCAACTGAACTCTAATACAACTCTATCTACAATCATACAACTTGGGGTGGCCAGACCTAGTGTAGCTCTGGCTTTGCGGTGGGAATTCTGACATGCTGATATTGCCTCATTCTTCTGCTCAGGATTGTCATCTTCTCTGATGCTCATCATCTTCTCTGATGAACTGCAGTCTTGGTTTCCCTTTGAAGTGGAGACCAGTGGTTTTCCTAGGGTTTGCATTACCTGGTGCGAGAGACCAGCGCCTCACCCCCATGATGGACCTCCTCCCATACAGTGGGTGGCGCAACACTGTGGTTGGTGGGCATGGTGATGTACCTTGTCACTCGTGGTGTCACCCCCTCCCCTGAGGGTGTCAACTAACACCTAAAGTTTTAGCACTGGGACCCACTTTTTAGAATGACAATCTGTCCAGTAACCACCAGAAGTGATGTCATGGCCAGAAGTTACATCATCAAGCAAATTAAAATAAATAATTATAAATAATTAAATTTAAACAAATAAATAAGGGGAAGCCAGTCCTGCTCCACCAGTTCTCTGTAACCTGCCCGCAACACCCCCTCCCCCCCAAATCAGGAAAATTTTCAGTTCTACTCAGTGCCCACTTCAGTTTAAGTTCTTATGTTTAAACCAGATCACTGTCAGGATCCATCTGGCTTTGCAAGTCTAAAAAATAAAATAAAAAATTCACCTTACCAGCTGAAAGGAACATTTGTTGAGCTCCACTTTCATCAGATTGGGACCATTCTGGTGGCCTCACCTTCCCCTTTGCCTGGCCTCACAGAGCCAAGGCACATTTGCCTTACTTGCGAGTAAACACCCACTTGTGAGTAAACGCTTAGTTTCACTTTTCATGGGGCTCAATATATTTGTCAGCTTGGCGGGAGGGACTTACTTCTTGGGTATTTTTTGCATTCATTGGATCAGGACCATTCTGGTGTTGTTGGATTCCTCTCAGCCTACCCTTTCCAATGGACCAAGGCATGTTCTCCTATTTGTGAGCAAACACGCAATAGGACTCAGTTTCACTTTACATAGGGCTCCATGCATTTTTTGTTTTCCATTTTTTGGGCCATAACTTTTGATGGAAAAGAGATATTTCACTCTGGTATTTTTCATTGCATTCTGCTCTAGATTCCGCATCCAATGGTATATGACGTGATGGCATTACAGGTGCAGCCTATTTATCCACGGATTTTTTATCTGCGGATTTGTCTCAATGCCAATGGGGTGGGGGAACCGAAAGTCACACACACCTTTGCCTCCTTTGCCCTGTGCTGGCATCTTGCTCCATTTCCAGGCAGCCCAAAACACTGCAAAAAGACTCTGCCTCGCCCAGGCAGGGAAATAGCCCTGGAGCCCTGGAAGAGGTTCCCCTTGCAAGGAACAGTAACATAACTGGAGCCCCTGAGCCAGCAAAGAGGCTGAAGAGGGGAAGGAGGGCAGAAAAACTCTAGCCAGCACATGTGCAGCAAGGTGGAGCTCTCTCTCTCTCTCTCTCTCTCTCTCTCTCTCTCTCTCTCTCTCTCTCTCTCTCTCTCTCTCACTCACTCACTCACTCCCACAGGAGCAGTTGTGGTAGCAGCAGAGGGGATTGCTTTAAAAAACCCAGAGAGTGTTTGCCAAATTCCCCCCCCCCATTGAGATGGTACAGGCAATCACCAACACAAGCAACACCCCCCCCCCCCATGGTGCAGGCTTGCAGGCTATCACCAGCACAAGCAAGCTTTCCCACCAAGCAAAGCATGAGATATAGCCTACAATCCTCTCCACACTTTCCTGGGAGTAAGCCCCATTGACTGGAATGGGGCTTACTTCTGAGTAGAAACGCATAGGGCTGGACTCTTAAAAGCTCAGCAGGACAGCTGGCATCGGGGAGGGCTGAGTACGGAGCGGAGGGGAGGGGATTGATATCAGCTGCCTTAGTTTCCTTCCATCCGGAAGTGTCAGGCTGCAGTGTATTTGCATAACTCTATGGAATTTAGCACAACACGTTTTTTGTTAATCGCGCAGAGTTCATTGAATGGAACTAACCCAGATAAATAGGCTCCACCTAAAAACTGCAATTTTACTGTGTCATCCCCCCTGTGCATGTCACCCTATGCGGCCTGCATCCCCCACACCCCCTAGCAACTCCACTGAATACTAGTAAACAAACAAAGAACAGAAATGGCCTGCTCTTAACACAGGGGTTCCCACAAACAAATATATTAACAGCAGGAGCAGCAGATTTAACTTTGCGTCTTTGTATAATAGCAAAGAGATAAACTGCAAATTGGGTAATAACTGACTTATCAGAAGTAGAAAAAAGGAAACACAAAGATGCATCATTGCAGGTCCCCAAGTAGCAAGTCAGTAATGATTGAAAAAAACAACAATATGTATCTATAAGTGACAAAGATTCAGTATCCCCTAGATCAGTGTTTCTCAAACTGTGGGTTGGGACCCACTAGGTGGGTCACGGAGCCAATTTCAGGTGGGTCCCCATTCATTTCAATATTTTATTTTTAATATATTGGACTTAGATGCTACCATGGTATGTGACTGCATTTGGGGAAATATTACAGATCTGTACTTTTAACAGGCTACAATGTATATACTTTTGATAATGATAGTCAGTGGGACTTACTCCTGGGAAAGTGTGTGTAGGATTGTGAAAAATTTCCCTGGATGATGTCACTTCTGGTCATGACATCACTTTCGGTGGGTCCTGATAGATTCTCATCTAAAAAAGTGGGTCCCGGTATGTGAGAACCACTGCCCTAGATTACAGTCACAGCATCTATCAACCACCAGATTCCGATTAAATCTAGAGCCTGTAGCATCTTTGATGGAAAGATATGCCATTACACTAAGCACGATGGACTTGGGGGATCTTCAATCAAATATAGGTATCTAGGGATATGTCCAAAAGTAATTGGTAACTGAAGGTAAGAAGGAGAGCAAACCTTGACTACAGCTGTATAGATTTCCTGTCTCTCAATGTCCTGTAGTCTAAGCAAAAAACTCTTCAGAGAACTGCTCAGGGCTCCTGCTGCCAGCTGGTCAGCCAAAAGCTTGATAGAGCTGATTTTGGAGATGAAAAGAGAATAGCTCATAGGTCGCACGGAGTCAGATAACATAGCTTTAAGGAGTGGGGTCTACTCAGCTTTAAAACAAACACCGAGTCAGAATTTAAGAAATTTGACCCATGCTAAATACCCTAACCCAGGGGTGTCAAACATAAGGCCCAGGGGCCGGATGCAGCCCCCGGAAACTTTTTAACCGGCTCTCAGCTGCTGAGGTGTTACAGCTGAAATGGCAGCCCACATGAAAATTGCGCTTTGCCAAATCTTGAACTATGATCAAGATTTGTGATTTTCTCTTCTGTCATTTGCAGTTAGTGACGGTGAGTCGGCACACACTGAATAGGATTGGGCCCCTAGTCATTAATTAGTATTTTCCTTGCCACTAGTTTAACAAGTGGAAAAGGATAATTTGAGGAAAGAAAGCAAAACATCAACCAAGGACATTTCAAAATGCAAGAAAAATGGCCCAAAGATTGTTTCAAAACAATCCTAATGACTAACTTTGAGTCCATTCCAATCCCCTAACATTGTAGCTGTGCCAAGATGATGGGGAGTTAATTTCTTTTGTTTAGCATCACATAATCTTACCAACAGTATTTTCAAGGTATTTCTCATAGCTGTATTCCTCAAACTGTATATGAAAGGGTTGGCCAGAGGAGGGAAAACAATATACAGAAGTGAGGATACTTTATCCATTCCTTGCATTTCTTCAGTCTTTGGTAACATGTATACAATTATTAAAGACCCATAGAAAATGGAAACCACCATCAAGTGAGAGGAGCAGGTGGAAAAGGCCTTTTGCCTCCCAGTAGTGGAGGGGATTCTCAAAATGGCAGCTATAATATAAATGTAGGATGTCAGGATGAGAAGAAAAGGAAGGAAGAATTCTGTAGCAGCCACAATGTAACGCATAATTTTCAGCAAACTTGTGTCACTACAAGACAGTTTGAGGAATGGGGAGTAGTCACAAAAGTAATGATCTATTTGATTGGGGCCACAGAAATTTAGTTTTTGTAACATTAACGTGAGCAATATGGAAAATACTATAAAGCTCTTAATCCAAGCTG
Organism: Tiliqua scincoides; assembly: GCF_035046505.1. Lineage (NCBI taxonomy): Eukaryota > Metazoa > Chordata > Lepidosauria > Squamata > Scincidae > Tiliqua > Tiliqua scincoides. The sequence goes on along the minus strand of NC_089825.1, from coordinate 100,424,702 downwards.
CAGCTGCCAACAGGATACAAGTCTGGGTATTCATGGCTGTTGCATAATGCAGTGGCTTACAGATGGCGAGATATCTATCATAAGACATGGCACACAGTAAACTGCACTCTGTTACTCCAAGAGAACCGCAGAGAAACCACTGAGTAAAGCAGCTGCTGAATGAAATTCTTCTGTCCCCAGTCCAGAGAGCCGACAACATTCTTGGCAATATGCTGGAACTAGAGCAAACTTCCAGTACTGAGAGGTTCCCCAAGAAGAAGTACATGGGAGTTTGAAGTTGGCGATCAGAAGCAACCAGCAACAGAATGAGAATGTTTCCAATTATGGTTGTGATATAAGTCACTAGAAATGTCAGGAAAAGTGGTAACTGCAAGTTGTGGAAGGTCCCAAAACCCAAGAGTATAAATTCTGTTATCTTGGTCTGGTTTCCTGGCATCATGTATGCGGAGTTAAGAAAAGCCTATTGAAAAAGAAATGCAAAAATGTTATTGCAATTGCTTTCCTGATGGAACAATCCTATTGTGCCTCTGCACTTCAAATATATCTTCAAATAAAGATTCATTAAATCTTTCCAGAGAGGTTAAATATGTCTGTGAACCTAGATCAGTGATTCCTTTAAACAAAAGAAAACTTAAAATGGCCACAACTTCTAGTTGGGAAAAACAACAAAGAGCCTTACAGCCCAATTCGAAGGGCACAGTCCTGCTCTGTGCTGGAACAGGCAAGCCAGGAGGCTTGTGCTGTATTCAGCGCAGGATAGGGGCCAAAAACAGCTCAGCCAGAGACAAGGGGAAACTTTTCCCTAACCTCTGAGAAAGTCATCCTTCTCCCTATGGGTCTCCTCAGACTTGCACCACCTCTTGAGGTGGCACAAGTCCGAGGAGAGTGGAGCAGCTTGAAGTCACTCCATTCTCCCCAGGAACGGGGGTTGGGATCAGGCATTACCGGATCCAGCCCTGCCTCCCACTCCCCACTTGCCCCCAGGGCCACACACTGCCCGCCATCCCCCCACCCCGGAACACCACCCTCCCTGCTCCTCCCCGCCTACCTCAGAGCCTTGCATCGGTCCAGCCTGGTCAACGTAAGACATGCAGAGGAAACCGACATGAAGGCTTGCATCACCTTCATCAGGGAGCGCCAGCCTGGCGTCCTCCCAAGGAGGCGCAAACATGCTTTATGGCACGTTTGCAACTCTTTTGGGCCAGCGCAAGACAAGTCAAGGACTGGATTGCGCGCTAAATCACCAAATGGTGATTAAGTGGTGCCAGTTTGGGCTATGACACATCCCATGGGGAAGTTTCAGCAGCTGGAGGGACAGTTGTCTTCTTGTCCCAGGGTAAGCCCCAGCAGCCACAAATCAACTTGGACTTGCACCAGCGATATCACTGGCACAGGTCTATGTTGATCTGAGAAGGTGGATCAGGATCGAGAAGGGGGTCAGAATTTAGTGTGTGCTGCCACTGCTGAACCTGCCCCCTATTGGGTCCAATCTACTCATCCCCTGTGCCATCTCTTCCACATTCTGCCCTCCCTCTGCCCTGTTTAGCCACTGCTCTGGCAAGCCTGCCATCAGTCTGCCGGCACATGTGGGAAGTCTCCACCTTCCTGCTGGCAAGCAAGTTGGTTCCCTGCACTGCTGCGAAGCACTTTACGGTGCTTTTGTGGCAGTATGAATTGTCAGAACATACGTTTCACTGGCACAGACCTTGAAACAATCCTGAATTATACTCTACTGTTTAAAACTGTAAATGTCTGTGCTGTCTGCGAGTACCTCTGCAGCATCTCAGACAGGGAAAAACAAGCTGTACCTGGAAGTGCCAAGGATTGAACCTGGGACTTCCTGAATGCACATCAAGCCACATGTTAAACCAGTGAGTTAAGACCTGGTCTTCCATGGTCCGAGATCCCTCCCAGAAGATAAATTTTCCATTGACTTTTATAAGGAGCAACTTTCTCCCTCTGCCTCATTGTAGTCCCTCATTTGTCATGATTGCTTCTGTGGGAATGGAAAGGCAAACTAAGCTGGGGGGGGGGAAGCATGCAGAGTTAGAATGTTACCTTTCTGGTGATATGATTCAATGGACCTTGTTCTGTATCATCACATTTCTCTGTGTGTAGAAGACCCAGCAATGTGCACCACAAATGGTGCTTGGTGTCCAGTGCGATACTTATCATTGAGATAGAGATGCATCTCTTGGCATTGTATTTAAACAAAGACAGTAGTAGTTCTTCTGTGCTTGTAATTATCAGAAAAGCAAAAGTAGATCTGTCTCGAATCATACATGGTTTGTAGTTCTGCCATCCTCAAGGGACCTATTGAGTGAAAACGGGAGCCTGCCTAGTTGTTGGTTTTATGGAGGCATATTCACAAGGGTCACTGCTCCGCCATCTGGGGATTAACCACTGACTTTCAAAAACAAAGAACAGCAGCTTGTGGGCCTAATCCTGACCCACTTTCCAGCACTGAGGTTAGGGCAATGCAGCTCCAAGGTAAGGGAACAAACATTCCCTTACCTTGAGGAGGTCTCCGTGACTGCCATCCAACTACAGGATACAGTACGTGCCCCACTGGCATAGCTGGAAAGTGGGTTAGGATTAGGCCCTGCTACTGTTAAAAATGTGCATCCTGTGATAACAGTAGCCTCTCCTTCCCCCCCCCCCCCGGCCACCACCAATAGGTGCACTGGGCTTGGAATGGATCAGGATGCCCTTAAAATAGTGTCATTAGGATTATGCAGTCCTTCAGCCCAGTCCAAACTACCTACAGGGCCAGTCCCAGAGGGCTGGTGTTTGAATCCAGTCATTTTGATGGTGCCCGTCAAAGTGGACCAGGGGAGGTGGATCAAGGCTGGGATGGGGGATAGGATATCAGCAGAGCTGTTCCCACTGATAGCCCCATCCTCTCTATCCCTCTCCCCACCCAAAAACTCTCTTAATGTTACATAGTGTTAGTGTGTGTGATTTTTTTTAACCTTTTCCATTTTTTTAATGTAAATTAATAGCAGGTTAGCTTCCTTGATTTATTTGTCAGCTTTCCTTCTCATGTTTAATGTGTAATTTTCTCAATAAACTGATTACTAACTTGATGCAGAATTGTTGTGGCTTGAATCTGTAGCCATGTAAGTACAGGCTATTTTAGCACAGATATTGAGGCATCCAAGGAATTGTCTCCTTCCGTATGAACCAGCCCTTCAGGTCATTTGAGGGGTCCCTCCTTTGGCCAAAGCCAGATTAGCAGCCCCTAGGGGTATGATTAGGGGTTCCCAAAGTGAGTGTTGTGATGCTTTGGGGCAGTGTTTCTCAACCAGTGGTACTCATACCTCCGCTGGTACTTGATGCAGTGTCTGGTGGTACTTGTGGGACCCCAGATCCTTGCCACCTGGCTGCAAAACCAGAAACTCAATGCAACAAGCAGCAGTAAGAGGCTTGCCTCAGCAGGCAGAGCCTGCAATTTTCATGTGCTGGAAAAACTCTCCCATCTGCCCTGAGCCTCTTATGGGTGATTGTTGCATGGCATCTGGCCTCACAATATGGAAGTAACTGGTGATGACATCATCACCAGTTACTTCTGGTGGTACTTCAAATAGATGGACAATCTGAAGCAGTACAGGAGGGGATAAACCTTGGGAAACGCTGCCTTAGGACATTGCAGAACACTCAGAGGGGTGCTGTGGGATATCCCTGGTGGCCCCTCCTACCTATTCTCCCGGGCACTGCAATCTTGTGAGATTTGGAAGGCACTGTCTTGGAGGTCACAAGATTTTGCGAGATCCAACATGACAGTGCCCAGATGAGCTAGAAAGAAGAGGCTGCGGGGACAATGTGAACCCTGTAATTTTGGGAACCACTTGGTAAGACCTTCTCTGCGGCAGCACCTTTATTATGGAACTCCCAGTTGAACAGAGAACTATGGCTCCTTCTTAATCTTCCAAGGGGAGGGGGGCTAAAAAAATTCCTTTTTCATTAAGCATCTTCTTTCTAGCTTGTTGGGTTACTTAATGTTTTAAGTTTATCCTTATTGGGTTGCACTGTTGATAGTTGTTTTTAGAAGATATTTCAGTGTTCATTGTGAATGCTTATACCACTTTTTTATTATTCTGTTTGCTGTTTTTAGTGTATGATTCTTTAATTGCCATTTTATGCATTGTTTGTAAGCTCCCTTATGAAATAAAATGTGATGTGCAATAAAGTAATCTTTCTGCTGATGTTGTTCAGTATCTCTCACTCTACTGATATTATTCAGTAGCTCTCATTCAGTACTATGATATGTCTCTCAGGGTGCAATTCTAATCCCTGGGTTAGGCCAGTGCAAGTCACTTGTACCAACTCGGGGGTGTCACTAACATGCCATAAGGCACTTTTGCATCAACTTAAGAGTTGGGGAGGCCAACGCAAGGAGTTGCACTGGCCTCCCCACACCAGATCCAGGCCCAGCACGGTAAGATTACGTTGGCCGACTCGGAGTGGGGCAGGGGTGGGCAGGTGGTGGGCGTTCCCAAGGGTGGGTGGGCGGGGAGTGGGAGATGGGGCCAGAACCAAGCATTTATGCAGGATCCTAGCTCCAGCCACTCCTGAGGAGGCACAGATCTGACTAGATCCATTGGAGCTGATTTGGCTCTCCCTGGGGAAAGGGGAAATGTTTCCCCTTTCACCTGGCTGAGCCACAGTTGGCCCCAAACTTGCACTGGATACAGTGCAGGCCCACTGGCCTGTCTGTTCCAGTGCAAGTTAAGATTGCACTGTCTGTATGATGAAGACATATGAATGTATACTATTAATGCTGCCTTCAAAAAAAAAGTGCTGTACAATTCATTGATCCAATTAAAGTTACAATAGTTTTTTGTTTGAGTCAAGAGAAATAAATTCATCCTGTTATGCCAACTATTGATTGCGATGTCACTTTAGCTAGTTACTTTCGTATATCAGATGCACGTGGTAGCTTTCATTTAACATAGAAATGATGGCCAGAAGTTCATTATAGCATGTAAATCCTGTTCCAACCCAACATACATTCACAAAGATAAAAGAGAACAACAAATACTTGCTGCACTTTAATGATTAACAATTTTTTTCAGCATAAATTCATATGGACCACTGTCCATTTCATCAGATACATACTTGAGTCTACTACAGTTATAATGTCTTAGGCTGCAATCCTAATCACACTTTCCTGAGAGTAAGCCCTATTGAACAAAATAGGACTTCTGAGAAGACCTGGTTAGGATTGTGCCCTAAAACAATTAAGGTTGTTCCCAACCAGTGGTGTCACTAGGATTCGCGTCACCCAGTGCGGGAGGCCTGTGCATCACCCCCTGCAGTGGGCAGGGCAATGCCCCACTTTGTGGGCATAGTGATGTACCATTGCCCCACCCCCCACTGGTTTTTTTGGCTGTACCTTTTGTTAGAACACAGATATTTTAATGTGGTTTGTTTCATTGCATTCTGCATGAAATTACACATTGATTGATATATAACATGATGCTATTATTCCTCCAAATTCAGATTTTAGTGATTTTGAAAACTTGTAGAGTCTCACACACACACACCCCATGTCAACTTACTAACACCTTATGGTAGCAGTTCTCAAACTTTTAGCACTGGGACCCACTTTTTAGAATGGCAATCTGTCTGGGACCCATTGGAAGTGATGTCATGGCCAGAAGTGACACCATCAAGCAAATTAAAATAAATTATTATAAATAATTAAATTAAAATAAAAGAAATAATTAAATAAGGGCGAGGCAGTCCTGTTCCACCAAGTGAATCTACTCTGAAGTAAGTCCTATTGTGGTCAATGGGGCTTACTCTCAGGAAAGTGTGGGTAGGATTGCAGCCTGTGAGCCCAATCATATGCATGTCTACTCTGAAGTAAGTCCCATAGTGGTCAATGGAGCTTACTCTGTAGTCTGCCTGCAATAACACCCCCCTCCAAAAGGAATAAGTGAGATTTCCAGCCCTCCCCATGTATTGGAATTGCGGAAGATATTACCGAGGAGATAGGGTGTGGTGTCCACAGTGCCCCTTGCTCTGAGTAAATGCAGGATTAAAGCCCAGGTGGTAGCTGGAGGTGTGCTGCACAGCTGCAGCCACTAGAGCATAAGGAGATCCCTCAGGTATATAGGGACACCTAAGGCAGAAAGGTTTTGGTGGGTGATAGGAGTGCAGGTTGGAGAGACGAGAGGAGACTGACTGGGTTTATGGAATTGGGAATCGGATTGTGACTGGACTTTGGCTTTGAACTTTGATTTGGATACCCTGATTGATTGGACCGATCTACCTGGAACCTGACTTTGGATAGTAACTTGGCTTATTGGCAACTCTGATTGATTGGACTGGTTTACAAGGCCCAGTGGCTTGGGATTTGGTAAAAACAATTGGTACCAGGAGTGGGGTACAAGCCCAAGGCAAGTAGTATCCCCTTGTCTAACAAGAGAGCAAGCAAATGGATCTCTGGCAGATCTGGGAGGCCCTGGACCTTGCTATATGGAAAGCAAATGCTCCTGTCCTATTATGGAATGTCTGGGCTACTTTGAGCATTCTTTGGACCATTTTCCAGATGGTGCAGTATATGGGAGGACTCATTAAATATGGCATCCTTTCCCTGAAAAGGCTCAGGGGGTCAGGTGGGGAGGATGTGGAGAAGAGAATTCTGAGAGAGGAAGTTGCCAAGTTAAAAGGGCTAATTTACATTGAAAGAGAGAAAAATCTCACAAATGTGAAGGCCTTTGCAAATGCCCACAAAGATATAAAGGCTGCAGAGAGCCTGTATAAGGCACAGGCAGGACGCCTGGTTGAACTGAAGTGCTGGTCTGGACTAGAGATAAAGGGGTGGGGCTGCAGGAGCAGCAAAGAGGGCCTCTTTGACTCTTTTCAGGCTGGCAGATTGGGAAGCACTGTGTTTGTTGCCAATTTGAAGTACAAAGTTGGCTGGAAGAAACTGAAGGATGTGTTCAGCATGGCCGGTGTGGTTGTCCGTGCAGACATTTTTAAAGACAAAGATGGCAGAAGTCGAGGGATTGGCACTGTGACTTTTGAGCAAGTAATTGAAGCTGTCCAGGCCATCTCCATGTTCAATGGACAGTTGCTGTTTGGTAGACAGATGCACCTGAAGATGGATGAACGAGCCTTACCAAACAGAGACTGCTCTCCTCCAGAGCAACCCCAGCAGCTTCCTCATGGACTTAGGGGCATTGGTATGGGGCTGGGACCAGGAGGGAGACCTATTAATGCAAACCACTTGACCAAGGGCCTAGGGATAGGCAACTTGGGACCCAGAACAACGGGTATGGAAGGCTTGGATTTTAGGATGAACAAAATGGGAGGAATGGAAGGCCCTTTCCATGGCATGGAGAGTTTGGGCCATTATCCTCCTAGAATGGGGCTTGGCAGGATGAATAAAATGGGCTTTGCTGCTGGAAGGGGGTTTGAAAGAGACTCCCCAAGAAATAGAATGGGAATGCCTTGTAGTTTTGGGGATGCCCTAGAGAGGGGAACAGATGGAAGTGGAGGAGCCAGCATGCCTGCAATTAATAGGATGGCCTCTGGACTTAATTGCAGGACCACTGGGATTGATAGGCTGCCCTCTGGGATGAGGCATGATATAGACCAAATGGGCACCAGAATGGATTGGACTGTATGGGAGCTTCAGCAACCGGTATGGAAAAGATGAAACAGACCAAGGGGTGGATGGTCCAAGAAAAAAGAGCAATTGATCAAGGGAACCACTGTGACACCAAGGGGTGGATTGTATTGGAATTGTGGAAGATATTACCGAGGAGATAGGGTGTGGTGTCCACAGTGCCCCTTGCTCTGAGTAAATGCAGGATTAAAGCCCAGGTGGTAGCTGGAGGTGTGCTGCACAGCTGCAGCCACTAGAGCATAAGGAGATCCCTCAGGTATATAGGGACACCTAAGGCAGAAAGGTTTTGGTGGGTAATAGGAGTGCAGGTTGGAGAGACGAGACGAGAGGAGACTGACTGGGTTTATGGAATTGGGAATCGGATTGTGACTGGACTTTGGCTTTGAACTTTGATTTGGATACCCTGATTGATTGGACCGATCTACCTGGAACCTGACTTTGGATAGTAACTTGGCTTATTGGCAACTCTGATTGATTGGACTGGTTTACAAGGCCCAGTGGCTTGGGATTTGGCAAAACACCCCACTGCCCAGTTTAAAGTTCCTCTATTTCAGGCATATCAAGATAAAGACCCACCTGGCTTTACAAAATAGAAAACAGTCCCCTTACCATTTCAAGCCTCTTTGTTGGCCTTCTTAGTGGGGGGGGGGGGCTGCCTTCTGGAGCATTTGTTGCACTCCTGCTTTATTGGGACCATTCTGGTGTACTCACATTCCCCTTTGCCTGGCCTGACCACCAGCCAAGGCACGTCTGCCTACTCATGAGTAAAAGTGACCATGAGGCCACTTCACTTTCCATAGTGCTCAATAGACTGCAGCTGGGATAGAGGGAGGGACCTCCTTCTCCCTTTTGTGTTTTTGGGGGCTGCATTCATTGGATCAGGACCATTCTGTCCTTGCTGGAGTCCTCTCAGCCTGCCCTTTCCAATGGACTATGGCAAGCATGCCTTACTTAGTAAATGCGCGATACAGCTCACTTTCACTTTCCATAGGGCTCCATGCATTTTTTCTTTCCAGTTTTTTGGCCATAAATTTTGAAGGAAAGGAGCTATTTCAATTCTGTTTTTGCATTGCACTCCACTGGGAATTCCGCATCCAACAATGTATGGCATGATGTGGTAACTCCTAAAGCCACAATTTTAGCGCGTCACCCCCAGGGCACGTCACCCCCCGGCATGTCACCCGGAATGGCCTGCACCCGCCGCAGCCCCCTAGCGATGCCACTGTTCCCAGCACAACAGTAGCGAAACATTTTCCAGCCTTGGTGAAATCTCCAAGCTTAGTATCATAGTAAAAATCACTTAATGGTTATGTGAGGTTCAAAGACTACTGTGAGTTAGATACTCTGATTATTAACTAGCATTACTAGCTTGTTACTCTGCTAGATATTCTGATTATTAACTAGCATAACTAACAGATATGTATTGGTGGCCCTGGTTTATAAAGCTAAGGTTGTAACACAAGTCCTATATGGTGTTCTGGTCTGGTTCAAGGCATTAGATCAAGCTATGGAGCATATTCAATGTACTTTTCTTTGGAAAATTTTAAGCATGCCTGCTGCATCCCTGCCTGCTGCGTCCCAAGCCTGCAGGGCTTTTCAAACTGGGGCATCGCGATGCCCCAGCCTGTGGGTCCTGGCCACTTTCACCTTAAGCGGCAAGGGCAGGGAGGAGGCAGAGAGAAGGCTAAAGCGGAAGTGGAACATGATCACTCCACTTTCACTTCTGAAGCTGCGGGGAGCCCTGCAGAAGGTTGCGCAGGGCTCCCCGCACTCCCAGGAGGCTGCAGGAGGCTCAGGTAAGTGCACCCAAGCCCCTGCAGCCCCCCTGAGCAGCGTGATCCTGGGGATCATGCCACTGCCATCCCCCCACCCCTGCTGCCTCCCCCCCATGCCTGCAAGAACTTCAGAGTGGCTCAAACTCTCGGAGAGAGTTTGAAAACCACTGCTATACTGTTTCATGCCTTGAATCCAGTCTTATTAGGTTGAACACACTGGCATGGCTAAGATTTGTGAAATTCTGTCTTGGTATTCTCTTTAAAGTGGCTAATGATAGTCTGATGTACCAGTTGGTATCAGACATAGTCCCACCCTATAGGATCGCTGTTCAGTTTTTCAAGTTGAAACCAATAGATCTTGACATCGAGAGGTTGGGTATGATGGGTCAAACCACAATCAGGGAGAGAACTCTTGGCATTGAATGCAAAGAGCTAAATAATATAGCTAAAACTTCTTGTTCGCCATTGTACTTCCATATACCTGTTTAGTTTGGCAGGGTGCCATCTTACCTGTTTAACCTGCATAACACACAGCTAAGTAGAACCTTTATGCTGGCAAAATGCAACACCCTTCCCTCAGCCCTTTTATGGGGACAGTATAAGGGAATACCTTTGTCAGCAAGGCTATGTCCCTGTGGCTTGAATCATATGGAGACACTTGAATATTTATTTATTTATTTATTTATTTTATTTATTTTTCACATTTTTATACCACCCTTCCTCCAAAGAGCTCAGGGCGGTTTACACAGCTGCTCCTCCCCTCTTTCTTGTCCTCACAACAACCCTGTGAGGTAGGTGAGGCTGAGAGAAAGTGACTGGCCCAAGGTCACCCAGGAAGCTTTGTGGCTGAGGGGGGATTTGAACCTGGATCATCCAGGTCTAAGTTCACCTCCCAAACCACTACACCACCCTGGCTCTCATATATCTTCTTGTTCTGCCCCTTGCACAAGCATCATTACCAGAAATATCTAAGACCTATTCTGGCACATCTCCAGGGATGGGTGGAGGAAGTTGTGCCCTTCTGTCAACAGAGGAAGGAGAAATTCTTGATAGTGTTGCCCTTTTTGTCCATACAGTTATGAGTTCTCGGGAAATGGGATTGAAAGCTTAGTCCTGTAACAGGCTAGCTTATAGGGCATCCTGGGTGTGTGCGATGTGATTATGAATCCATTGTGTAATTTTATTTATGTACTGTCATGATGTTTGTGCCAATAAAGGTCTCATTAGCAGCAGCAGCTAGCATTTCCATTGCTAATTATTTAACAAGTGAAAGAAGTGATGTGGGGGGGGAAGCAAAATGTCAACCAAGTAAAATTTCAGAATGCTTGAAAAATGACATCAGTACAACAATCTGCTTTTGCTAACATTTTTTGTTTTGTGTTGTTTTTGTTAATGAAATCATTACTTTGTTAATAATGATTAACTGTACGAAAGCTACTTGATATAACATAATTTTGCCAGTATTGTTTTTAAAGCCTTTATGACATCCTTATTTCTCAAACTGTATATGAAAGGGTTGGCCAAAGGGGGCAAAACTGTATACAAAAGAGAGGAAAATTTCTCTGTTCCTCGCATTTGTTCAGTCTTGGGTAGCATGTATACAATTAACAAAGACCCATAGAAAAGGGAGGCCACCACTACGTGAGAGGAGCAGGTGGAAAAGGCTTTTTGTCTCCCGGTGGAAGAAGCGATTTTCAAGACTGCAGCTATAATGAACACGTAGGATGTCAGGATTAGAAGAAAAGGAAGAAAGATATTTGTGGCTGATACAGCATAACTCATCATTTTTAACAAGCTGGTGTCATTGCATGAGAGTTTGAGGAATGGAAAATAGTCACAAAAGTAATGATCTATTTGATTAGCTCCACAAAAGTTTAACTGCTGCAACATCAATGTGAGTAATATCAAAGATACTGTGAATCCATTGATCCAAGATGCAGCTGCTAACTGGATACAAGTCTGAGTGTTCATGACTGTTGTATAATGCAGTGGTCTGCAAATGGCTAGATATCTATCATAAGACATTGCACAGAGTAAGCAACATTCAATCACTAAGAAGGAAGCACAGAGATACCATTGTGTGAAACAGCCACTGAATGATATTCTTCGGTCCCTGGTCCAGAGAGCAGACAACATTCTTGGTAGCAAGTTGGAACTAGAACAAGCTTCTAAGAAGGAGAGGTTCCCCAGGAAGAAGTACATGGGAGTTTGAAGTTGCTGATCAGAGACAACAAGCGCAAGAATAAGAATGTTTCCAATTATGGTTACAATGTAAGTCACCAGAAATGCTAGAAACAGTGGCAGCCACACATTGTGAATGTCTCCAAAACCCAGGAGTATGAATTCAGTTATTTTGGTTCGGTTTCCTGCCAACATGTCCGAGAAAATAAAGCTAGTTGAAAATTATATTCAAAAATGTTATTGTCTTCAGGTTACTGTCTTCTGAGGGAATAATGTGTTAAGGTTCACAATGGGGAGATATTGTGTACATCACAGGTACCAAATATTTTACAAATATATCTAGCCCAAGAAATTGCTCCCAAGCTAATTATTTGCTACCCAAGAAATAATATTCTATATAAACAAATATTATACACATTGCATTTTCTTTCTGCTATCTCTACAGAGAATAGGTTCAGAGGAGAACCCCTATTCAGGCCTTACTTTCATGTGAATCCAGATCATGTGGGTAGCGAAGTACGTAGATAAGCTTTGTCTATATGCTGATGTACTCCTCTTATTCTTTCCGCCTTCCACATATACACTGAGACTTGATCCCTGCGATCTTGAACACTCAATGTCCAGCTAAAGTAAGAGACCTTGGCTTGGATCCAGAGATGTATTTCAAACGTGCCTAAAAAGGTTGAAAAGCAGTTTGTGATATGGCAAGGGAATCTGTCATTCTAAAGGAAGAACTCAAAGATTCTATAGGACCTACCCAAGAACATCTCGGATCCATCCTTTGAGCACAGAGGATAAGCTCACGCAATGATAGCACCCTTTTGTTTGAGCTTATTGGAATTAATTCTTGCTGTACATCCTGAACATAAGAATAGCCCTGTTGGATCCGGACACAGTTTCACCTAGTCCAGCTTTCTGTTTGCTGTACAGTTTTATACCTGTAGCTGGCATAGGTCAAAGGAGAACCAAAGGCAGCCTGTAGGCTTATAGAGGAGGTAAGTGAAAATGTTTTCATTACAGGTTGCACAATCCCCACTGTTGCGTGCAGTGTGTACCTTCACTACAGTGTGGTGGAAGATAAGATTGGGCTGTCAAACTTATTCACAGCAGACTGATCCAAACTTAGTTCAGAAGCAAACACTACTACTCAGAAAGCATTGGAACTGTTTCACAGGTCGGTAGGGATAATATGATGGTCCTACATTCAACTTCAAAAAAGATTTAATTAATACTCTATACAGATAGATGAAATATCCCATGTTATTTAGAGATATGCACATATCAATATATTGATACCAATATCAACATCTATCTATATCCACACACACACACACACACACACACACACACACACACACACACACACACTTAGAGATGAATTTAAAATGGTCGTAAGTTCTAGAGTTAAGCTTTCATGGAGCAAAAATGTGTTTCTGGAAACACAGGGATTTACCTTTTATTGAATTTGGTTGCAATCCTAGTCATATTTACCTGTGAGTAAGCCCCATGGACTGTAATGGAGCTTATGTCTGAGTATACATTTATAGTATTTTGTATAAGTTGGTCTTAGACCAGTATAAGTTGGTCTCTCTGTATTTTGATCAGTCTACTTTAGAATTGGGAATTTTTCACAGTGATTGGTGGTGGTTCTGAAGAGATTTGGACAGGGAACTTTCCCAGCCCAACCCTAAGAAGCCAGAGAATAAACCTGGGACTTTTTGCATGCGCACCCACTTGTTGAACCACTAAGATCCTCATCTCCCTTGTATCATCAGATCAAATAGTAAAACATCTATCACAGAAGTTTAAATGCAGAGAACAATTTTGAACTGCCTTTGATTTCCAGGACTCTGGCTAAACCCTTCCTTACTCCTCCTGGAAGAATGGCAGGGCAAACTAGGATGAAGGAAGGCAACATGCAGATGTATAATATTACCTTTATCACCATATGATTCACTTCAACTTGGTCAGGATCACTGAGCATCTTTGTCTGACACAAATCCAGTAAGGTATTCCATAAATGATGTCTTGTGTCCCGCACTGTATGTGTCATTGAGATGGAGATTTCTCTCCTGGCTTTGTATTTAAACAGAAGGTATGGTGTTGGAAATTATAACAGGCAGTATGGTGTTCATAATTATTCTTTGTAATTATAACATCAAAAGTAGATCTGTCTTTCATCATATGCAGTTTGTACTTCTGCTGTCCTCGAGGGAATGACTAAGCATAAGCATGAAAATATGAGCCTGCCCAGATATTGGTTTTACCAAGACATAGAAAGTTGGTGTTTTAGCCACCTGGGAAATAAATGCTAACTTTCAAGAACAAACAATAGAACATTGGTATTGTTAAAATGTGAATATTGGCTTTTGGGGACTACTGAAGCATTTGGGATTCAAGCTTTTGGAAGGAGACACATACATGGGGGCTTTCAAAGAACAAGCTGCATTAGCCATGCTCCCATCACACTACAGCAGCAATCCTGCCTGCTGCTTTCCCCTTGATCAGTGTCCATCTTCAGTAGCAAATTCTGATCATGGGGTGAGGTTCCCCTCCTGATCGCAAGCCTGGAACTTTTCTGAAACTCCCCATGATTGGCATTGGCCAAGGAAGACCAATGTTGATCATGGGGAGAGCAGCTGTTGGGGTATTGGGTGCATATTGAGAAAAGGGAACAGATGTACAACTGTGACATTTTGAAGTTTTCCATCATTCAATAGCACAAGGGGTGGGAGCTTCCCTTCCTCATCCCTGCCCTGTACCAGGCAAGGAAAACTGCTGCAAGTTCATTGGCTGGTTGTGCACTCCTGGAGTTGAACTGTAGAAGCCATTGTTGCTCTTCCCCATGAGTGAGGTGTTCAGGGGTTAGCAAAGCTTGATCCTCCCACCAACCCAACCCAAAATAACAATCTGAGGTTAATGGTTACCATTGGGGGGCCAAATAGAGATTATTGACATTGGGTTGGGGTGCACTCAACTGGGGTGCACTCATGTTGAAGGCTCTCAACTGGGATTGCAAAATCAACCTCAAACAAGGCTCTGTTTTGTTGTGCAATTCACTTGCTTTGACCACCTTTCCAGATACAGACACTGAGAAGGTGGTGGTCCATATACAATCTGTGGCTTGGAGTCAGGGAGGACCTTCTCAAAACGGAATAGATGGTGACTGTTTATCTACTCCCAGGTTGGAGGTCACATTGAAGGGGAGTGGTGTCTCAAGAGTCAGGACCTTCTACAGGCTATTTGAATTTGCTTGTACATTGTTTTAAATACATTGTGATCCTATTGATCTTCCAAAGTTCTTTCTTTTGTGCTGTTATTGCAGTAGGGAGGTGGGCAGTGGAGCTGTTTGGAGGGGACGGTCTTTGCCTTATGTTAGGACATGAAATCACACCCAGTTCTATATGAAAGAAAAGGATGTGGCGTTACATCTCTAAGGCCTTCCGGCCTCATCAAGAACTTTCAATGTGTCTTCACAGTTCAACTAACTGGGGATAAGCATGTGGACATAAACATGACCACTGGCAATTATATATATTATATATTATATAATATATAATATATTATATTCAGTATAACAAGGAGGTCTATGCCCTCTCCCACAGTTATAGCATTTATACTAGAATAAGCGGGGACAATGTCTATGGTGCTATCATTGTGTCAGTGTCATCAGGCGTTAGGCAAACTGGGATTCCCAAATCTATGGTATGCATTTACAAAAGGTTACTAAACTTGTTGTTTATTTTAACCAAGACCTGGTGTTTGTGGTTATTAATAGGGAATCCAGTTCAATAGGCCATGGCATGGAATAAGAGAAAAGGCACCTCCGTTATTTCCATCCAGCTCTCCTGCCTCAGACCATGATAGCCACCATTGCTCATAAGCGTAAGACAACTTTCCATCCCTTCTATTGGCCCGTGTGTGGCAGAACATGAGTTAATGCAGTGATACAGGAAGGTGATGGGGAAATCAGTATGCTATGGATTCTGGCCAAAACAGCAGTCAGACTAGCCAGGCCAATAGATTTACTTTCCATTGGCTCCGTATTATCTGATCAGAGAGGGTAACATTTCATAGGTGGTGTCTAGATTTATATGGATAAAATATTTTATAATTCTGTCGTTATTAACATAGCAGCCATGATATAAATATATGATGTCAGGGTTAGCCGAAGTGCAAGAAATACAAATGAGGCAGGCACAAAGAAACTCAGAAAGATTGCAAAGGGTCTCCTTGGACCTGGACCAGGGAGAACTCTGGCACAAGTTCAAGGACAGAAAGGAGACAGGGATGCTGTTCCTGAAGGGGATGCTACTTGATTCACCCCCTACCGCACTCTCCCTGTTTTCTTCCTCCTCTCTCAGCCTAGCCCAGTCCAGCCCAGCTTCATCCCTCCCTATCCTCCCTGCCTTTCCTTCCACCTTACCTGCCTCAGGGGGTCCTTTTGGTTCTGATGATGCTTTGGCCATCTCACCATGGCTCGGACAGTGTGTTACTTGGTGAGTTCTTTACGGCCATTGTTCAGCAGTTGCCACCAGTGAAACATTGTTCCCCTTATGGCGATGCCCAAGTGAATTGGGCCACATATATTATCTACTATGCAATCCTAGGCATATCTACTCAGAAGAAAGTCCCATTGTATTGACTAGAACTTACTCTAAAGAACATATATGTAGGATTGCAACCCTAGTTTCCTATAGAGCCTCTGGTTATTAACTAGTATATCCTTTTCCACTTATTTAACAAGTGGAAAAAAGTGATCTGGGAGGGGAAAAAAAAACAGTAAATGTCAACCAACTAAGGTTTCAAAATGCAGGAGTATATTACCCTCACATAACAGTCCTTATAAGATAATAACTATGACAAGCTGTATAGATGTTACTTGGCATGACATAATTTGGCTAATATTATTTTTAAAGCCTTTATGACACCCTTATTTCTCAGACTGTATATGAAAGGGTTGGCCAGAGGGGGCAAAACTGTGTACAAAAGAGACGAAAATTTATCTGTTCCTTGCATTTGTTCAGTCTTGGGTAACATGTATGCAATTGACAAAGACCCATAGAAAAGGGAAACCATCACCAAGTGAGAGGAGCAGGTGGAAAAGGCTTTTTGCCTCTCAGTGGAAGAAGGGATTTTCAAGATGGTGGCTATAATGAATACATAGGATGTGAGAATCAGAAGAAAAGGAACAAAAAAATCTGTGGCAGCCACTGCATAACTCACAATTTTTACCAAGCTGGGGTCATTGCAAGAGAGTTTGGCAAATGGGAAAAAGTCACAGAAGTAATGATCTATTTGATTGGCTCCACAAAAATTTAATCGCTGTAGTATTAATATCAGGCCCATCAACATGACTGAAAATCCATTGATCCAAGATGCAGCTGCCAGCTGGATGCAAGTATGAATGTTCATCATGGTCGAATAATGCAATGGTTTGCAAATGGCTAGATACCTGTCGTAAGACATTGCACAGAGTAAGCAGCATTCAATAACTAAGAAGGAAGCACAAAGATACCACTGTGTGAAACAGCCACTGAATGATATCCTTCGGTCCCCAGTCCAGAGAGCAGTCAACATTCTTGGTAATAAATTGGAACTAGAACAAGCTTCTAAGAAGGAGAGGTTCCCCAAGAAGAAGTACATGGGAGTCTGAAGGTGCTCATCACTGATGACAAGCGCAAGAATGAGAAGGTTTCCAGTCATGGTCACGATGTAAGTCACCATAAACGCTAGGAAGAGTGGCAGTCGTGCATTAGGAATGTCTCCAAAACCCAGGAGTATGAATTCTGTGATCGTGGTCTGGTTTCCTGCCCACATGTCTGAGAAAAAGAAGAAAAGCTGGATGAAAGTTGTATTCAAAAATGTGCAGACATCAAATCTCACAGTGAGGAATGGTGGAAGGACAAAGTGCAGTTCCA
This sequence comes from Tiliqua scincoides, assembly GCF_035046505.1. NCBI lineage: Eukaryota > Metazoa > Chordata > Lepidosauria > Squamata > Scincidae > Tiliqua > Tiliqua scincoides. The sequence continues at coordinate 100,407,186 of NC_089825.1, read as the reverse complement.
AGCCATACTTCAGTTGCTTATCTGACACAGAGTGATTCTTTTACCAGTACCTTAAGGCCAAGGAACTCATTTTTAGGTACTGTTTGCTAAGCTGTGTGTGCTTTAGGGCGTAATCGTAACTTCTTAGTGCTTTCAACACTGGCATAGTGGTGCCAATGGGACATGTGCTGCATCCTGCAGCTGGATGTCACGGAGGCCTCCTCAAAGTAAGGTTATGTTTGTTTCCTTACCTCAGAACTACATTGCCCTTATGTCAGTGCTGGAAAGCACTGACATAAGGGGTTAGGATTGCGCCCTCCGTTTATCATGCTATATATGGGAGCAACCACCCTGAGAAGTAAAATAGGTTGAGTTATTTATTTGCTCAAAGCTACTTAAGAAAAAAATATTTTTATAAATAAACATTAAACATGCTGTGTTTTTGGGGGTTTTTTCTGCTATCTCTACAATGTAACAGGGTGGAGATATGGTGCAGGGGTGGGTGGGTGAATCAGGCCTGGAAGAGGGCAGGAGTTGGGCGGGTTAGGACAGACAAAAGAAAATATTTCTTTACTCAGCGTGTGGTCGGTCTGTGGAACTCCTTGCCACAGGATGTGGTGATGGCGTCTAGCCTGGACGCCTTTAAAAGGGGATTGGACAAGTTTCTGGAGGAAAAATCCATTACGGGGTACAAGCCATGATGTGTATGCGCAACCTCCTGATTTTAGAAATGGGTTATGTCAGAATGCCAGATGCAAGGGAGGCACCAGGACGAGGTCTCTTGTTATCTGGTGTGCTCCCTGGGGCATTTGGTGGGCTGCTGTGAGATACAGGAAGCTGGACTAGATGGGCCTATGGCCTGATCCAGTGGGGCTGTTCTTATGTTCTTATCCATTCCTGGGTCCAATCTGTCAACACGTGGCTTTGTGGACTTGCTCCAATGATTCAGCATGTGTAGCTCCAAGTTGCCCTGTTGAGACCACTGGGGCTTGCCCCGGGGTAAAGGAATAAATGACTTCCCACCTGCTAAATTGATTGGTGGTGGTTCTGCAGGGGTTCAGTTAGGGGGCATTCCTTGACGGACCATAAGAAGCCAAGGTTTAAACCTCTAAGTTTCTGCATGCACATGCTCATGTTGAACCACTAAGACCCTTCTTTCCCTTGTACCATCAGATCTAACAGTCAAACATCCTTCACAGAGGTTTAAGTGCACAGAACAATTTTCAAGTGCCTTCAATTTATGGGGTGTGGCTAATCATTCCCTTGTAATTAGTGCTCTTGGACGAATGACAGGGCAAACTCAAATGAAGGAAGAAAACATGCAGGTTTATAATATTACCTTTATGATGATATGATTCCATTCATCTTGGTCAGGGTCACTGTATTTCTCCGTATGACTCGGACCCAGCCACATGTACCACAAATGCTGCCTTGTGTCCAGCACTATATATATCACTGGGAGTTCAGAAGCAAACACTACTACTCAGAAAGCATTGGAGCTGTTTCACAGGTCGGTAGGGATAATATGATAGTCCTACGTTCAACTTCAAAAAAGATTTAATTAATACTCTATACAGATAGATGAAATATCCTATGTTATCTAGAGATATGCACATATCAATATATTGATACCAATATCAACATCTATCTATATCTACACACACTTAGAGATGAATTTAAAATGGTCACAAGTTCTAGAGTTAAGCTCTCATGGAGCAAAAACTTGTTTCTGGAAACACAAGAATTTACCTTTAATTAGGCTACAATCCTAACCACATTTACCTGGGAGTAAGTCCCATGGACTGTAATGGGGATTATGTCTGAGTATATATTTATTGTATTGGTATCTCAGTATTCTGATCCATCTACTTTCAAACTGGTAATTTTTACAATGATTGGTGATGATTTTGAAGAGGTTCGGATAGGGGACTTTCCCCGCCTGACCTTAAGAAATCAGAGATTAAACATGGAACCATCTGCATGCACATCTGTGTGTTGAACCACTGAGACCCTCATCTCACTTGTACCACCAGATCATTTGTACCACCAGATCAAATGGTCAAACTTTCATCACAGGAGGTTAACTGCACAGAACATTTTTTTTTTTTTTTTGAATGACTTTGATATCTGGGACTCTGGCTAAACCCTACCTTATGATTATTGTTCCTGGGAGACAGGGCAAACTAGGATGAAGGACAACATGCAGATTTTGAACATTACCTTTATGATGATATGATTCCATTTATCTTGGTCAGGATTACTGAGCTTCTTGGATGATACAGACCCAGTAATGTATCCCATAATTGATGTCTTGTATCCAGCATTGTATGTGTCATTGAGATGGAGATGTCTTTCCTGGCATTGTAGTGGTAGTTCAGTGGTAGTTCTTTGGTATTTGTAATTATTAGAATACCAAAGGTAGATCACTTAAACATAAGCAGCATAATTATTAGTCCCTGAAATGAATCAAAGGTTAAAGACTCTTTTAGTACTTGCTACTAAAACTTTCAGCTAACATGAACTTTGGAATATCTCCTTTGTGTTTTCTTTAGCTCTTTAGCATGGATGACATTGGCATGGATACACTGCTGATTTCACCTTTTTAAAATAAACAAACATTGATTTATGACAGACAACAATAAGCAGCAACAGCAATACACTTTTGGGGTATGGGGCTGTCCCTATCTTGGTCTAACCTCTTCGAATTGTTCTTGCGGAGTTCTGGATCCATTGGATCTTCCCTCCCCTAACCTCGACAGTGCTTTTCCCTTTAACTGCTCTGAAAGTCCTAACTATCTAAGCGCACAATCCTAACCCCTTATGTCAGTGCTTTCCAGTACTGACATAAGGGCAATGCAGTTCTGAGGTAAGGGAACAAACATTCCCTTACTTTGAGGAGGCCTCTGTGAGTGACACCCAACTGCAGGATGCAGCATGTGTCCCATTGGCACCGCTGTGCAAGTGCTGGAAAGCACTGACATCGGGGGTTAGGATTGTGCCCTAAAGGTGTTATGATGAAATTAAATTAACTTGCTTCTTACGTGTTACTTTTGCCAAAATATTATGAAGGAATTCTGTGCATGTATCGTTCTTCTTAAGATGGTAGCAAGCCAACATGTTGTTTCACAATATATTACTGTAGGAATTAATATAGAAAGTTTTTCTTTGGATTCAACACAATCTTATTGTTTTGAGAAAGAAGCCACTGGTTAGCCAGTTTCTCTCTGCTCATGCACAGTATAATTTCCTTGTTAGATTTTTCTCTTTTTTATTTTTCTGAATTGTTCAACCTTAAAGGGCTGGTGCTTTTTAGAACTCTATACATGACTTGCTTGTCAATTGGCTGAAACAAATAGAGAAGAGGCAATAATATGTAATATAGTAATAAAAGATACTGTGCTGGCTTTGCTTTCATTGTTATCTAGTCCAAAAGATTAGGTGTTCTAAAACTTTCTCACAGGAAAGGTAAACATGTAGCACAATTTTTATTGCAACAAAGAAGAGGAAATTTTGACCAAATTTTGAACTTTACATACTACATTAAGATAAACTTGATTTTGCTTAAACTCAGCTTCTGCTTATACTTTGCTTTGTCTCTTTTTTATGTAACAAACACAACTCATTAGTAAAGCACAAACTTTAAATTTTGTTTTATATTGTGCTTTCTTTTATAGCAAAACAGCAAAAGGTTGCAATAGCAAAGGATTGGTTAGACTGCATCTAGCAGACACACTGAACGTTTTGATTCAAACATGATTGTTAAAAGAGCTGAGGTTAAAGGTTTTTAGCTGATGAACTGTCTTTTAACATCCCAATTCAGAACTTCTGAATTGAAAGGTAGCTATGTTTCTTTTCAGAGGGGGAAAAAAAACACGCTTACAAAGCTCACACTGAGAGTTGGCCCCATTGAACAAAATAGAACTTACTTCAGAGTAGACCTGGTTAGGATTGTGCCCTCAATCTCTCAGCCTTTTTGTCCAGCCTGGGCCTTATAGTTATAAGTGACTAGTAGCTAGAATGCAAAACTTGGATTTTTGTTACAAGGAGGGCAAATATAAAATACAATTAAACAATTTAAACAACATAGAACACATATTAGTCACAGAAGCTCTTAAAACACACTAAACTTATATAGGCTGCAATCCTAACCACACTTTCCTGAGAGTAAGCCCCATTGAACAAAATAGGACTTACTTCTGAGTAGACCTGGTTAGGATTGTACCCAGATTCTCCTTCAGACACACAGACTTACCAACCATAAAGAAAATTACTATTATTTTTCAGACAATTGGTTCTTTTGTGGTTTCATAATTCCCTTTGTTCTTCATAATTCCCTTTGTTCTTGAAAGAAATGTCCTGGCTCATGCAAAACTCACAAAAAGGAACTTTCCTAGTTACTTCTGTTTGATTTTGAACTATCTTTGTGACTGGAAGGGAAAAATTGGGTCTTCTGTGGCAACTTGTTTTGTTCTTCCCTCCTTTCTTAATTTTTTTTTTTTTAAGCATTTTTAAGTTCTTGGGAGGTCTGGAATATTGCAGCATTGTATCCTTGATAAGGGTTTATTTTCAGCTGTTTTTATGTGGCACACTTTGCTTTCCTTGTACGCTTTAGAGTTTCACTTCGAATTATTGGTTGATTTTACCATCATTATAGGCTTTGCTTACTTTTACTAATTTGCAAGTATTTGCAAGTATTGAAAATACAGCAGAGAGTAAGAGAGACAGAGGGAGGACTTCTAAACCTTGCATACGGCTTCTCTTATACACCTATATTCACACAAGACACACTGCTCTCAGATGTTTTCATACAACACACTCTGTTTGCGTTCACACACACTGCTTGCACTTAAAGAACATAAAAACCAGTTTCCTGACCTGATAATTACTGAGACTTGCTGTCAAGTTTACTTAAGAAATCCTTCCCCCTTATCCTAGATCAGTTAACGTATACTGACAAGTTTGGGAAAGAGGTAAGAGAATGCTGCTGCAGCACCAAACACATTAACAAACAAGTAGGGAGGAAAAAGACAGACTAAGACAAATGGTTACTGCTACGTTCTTAAATGAATTCGGGCTGGAAATCACCTGAAGTCTTGTAACCTCTTGAGCCAAAAGGCTCCCAAGGGGACTTTTCCTCTCAGGCCAAAAGTCTCCTGAGAGGTCTGTCTGGCCAGGACGGTTATAAAACCAAATTCTAAACTCCAACAAATACACACTGCTAAAAGAAACAATCTAAAAGTGCAGTATCTACCCAGTGTCTACTTAGTACACAGTAACCAAAAGTAAGCAAGGAAATTCCTTGTTCTCTACCATGCTTTCCTAAGACTTGTACTGCCGGAATCCTTGAGACAGAGAAACAGAGATAGGCAGAGATAGGCAAGACAAATACACAGAGCTTACATAGCCTGCATAAAAAGCAGGGTAGCTGCCAAATTTGGTCGGGCTTGAGCAGGTCTCTGAGACTCACCTTATCTCCAAGTAGTGGCTCTAATGTCCAGGCAAGGCTACCTTCAATAGGAAGGTGCGCAGAGCCAGAAGTTGAAGAAGTTGCTTCAGAGCCAGAGCAGCAGCCTGGAGAGGTCAGACGAGTCCCGGCGGAGTCGCCATTTGTTACGGACAAAACAATATCTGATAGTCTGACCACAAGAAAGACAGGTGTAGGCAGCTAAGCAAATCCTCTTTTATCACCCTCATGTTCAAGACAATAACAGAGGAGCCTGAATCTCAAGGGAGAGACCAGCTCCCTTCTGTTTCAAATTAGCTCTTCTTATACATTCTTACTGTTTTTCACTAGTTTACTGATTAACAACTCTCTGAACTAACGTTATGATCATGTTTTTAGCTATTGACATCATACTCTTTGCTTAATATTGCTGACAATCCCGATCGCCCAATTGAAGGGTGATCGGAGTTTGTTCGGCCTGGCCTGGGACAGGAGAGTCCCCTCCCAATGGGGAGTGGATGGGGGCTGGGTCTGGCAGCTACGGTGGGCCTTTTAAAAGGCGCAGGACCCAGCCTTCTTCCTCCTTTGCACATGGGCACTGTGGGAATACCCGCCCACCTGCCCTAGAGGCAGTCTGAGTTTAACTGGTGGCCATTTGGGGCCGGGTAGGAATTTTTTGCTGCCTGCCCAGATTGGCCAAGGGGCGGGCAGTTTTTTCACCTACCCCAGACTGTCATGGGCCAGGGGGTTGCCCCCCCTTCTCAAGCTGCCATTGGTCACTTTAAGAGGGCAGGTGGTGTGGGCTAGGAGACATGAAGGGGACTTTGGGCATGCACCTTCAGGCGGCTTAGGCAGGGTGGAACCCTATTTCAGTCCTCAGGGGCTCAGTGGCACGAGGACGTAGACGGGGCCCTGGCCGGGACCGCGGGGCACACCTCAGAGGCTCAGCGGCTCGAGGTGGCACAGCCCACAGTCTGGCTGCCCTCCCCTTAAGGGACAGATATGAATGAGACGCGCCGCCCAACAACGGGACGCAACTTGGAGTCTGGTGCATGCCCACCTGGGGGGCAGAGGTGTTCTGGTATCGCCCAGAGGTCCCACCTCCGCACCACAGGGGGCTTTCACTGCCTCGGATTCTGCAGGTCTCAGCCTCCTCTTCTGCTGTAACTGCTAAATAAAGTGGCCGTTTCTCCCATATCTGTTGTCTCGAGTGTTCATTGGACAGTGCAGAATAAAAGTTATCAGATATGTCACATAATAATTATGCTGAGCGAGCAGTTGACTCCACAATTCAATGATTGAACACCAATTATAGACCTTAGTTCATGTCCACATCAGCCTCGCGTGTTCACTTTGTGTGGTCACTTTCCTTGACCGGTTCATATTTTCTCTCTATTCAGCTTTTATAGTCTTAAATCAACATGTTTATTACTTGAACCAACAGATTTCTTACAGATTAGGTGACTAGATGGTTTTTATTAGGCTTCACTAGTTCAGCACTCGGCTGGTTAATCAATGCATCTCAGAGTAGACTTTATACCTTTGAGTGTCTTCAGGGCAGCACTTATTTCATTCTACTTTTAAAAGTTTTAATCATTATGATAGGATCATTATTTCAATTTTCTCCAACAGTATTGCTAAAATACGAATATTGGCTTTTGGAGACTACTGAAGCATTTGGAATTCAAGCATTTGGAAGGAGACATATACATGGGGGCTTTCAAAGAACAAGCTGCATTAGCCATGCTCCCACTGCACTACAGCAGCAATCCTGCCTACTGCTTTCTTCTTGACTAGTGTTCATCTTCAGCAGCAAATTCTGATCATGGGGTGAGGTTCCCCTCCTGGTCGCTACACTGGAATTTTGCTGAAACACCCCATGACGAACATTGACCAAGGAAAACTAATGTTGACCATGGGGAGAGCAGCTGTTGGGGTACTGGGTGCATACTGAGAAAAGGGAACAGATCTACAGCTGTGACATTTTGAAGTTTTCCATCATTGAATAGCACTGGGGGTGGGAGCTTCCCTTCCTCCTGTACCAGGCAAGGAAAAATGCTGCAAGCTCATTGGCTGGTTGTGTGTTCCTGGAGTTGAACTGTAGAAGCCATTGTTGCTCTTCCCCATGAGTGAGATGTTCAGTGGTTAACAAAGCTTGATCCTCCCATCAACCCAACACAAAATAACAATCTGAGCTTAATGGTTGCCATTGGGGACCAAATAGAGATTATTGATATTGGGATTGGAGTGCACTGAGGTAAGCAAATGGTCAGAGAGAAGTCCAGAACTGATCTGCAGAGGCTGGCTGGCTCAGGAATGCAGGTTGCGGACTTTCAGCTGGGATTGTAAAGTCAACCTCAAACATGACTCTGTTTGGTGGAGCAATTCACTTGCTTTGACCACCTTTCCAGAGATAGACAGAAGGTGGGTGGTCCATATACAATCTGTAGCTAGGAGTCAGGGAGAAGCCTCCCAAAACAGGGACTAGACTGTTACTGGTTATCTCCTCCCAGGTTGGAGCTCACACTGAAAGGGAGTGGTGTCTCAAGAGTCAGGACTTTGTACAGGGTATTTGAATTGGCTTGTAGATTTTTTTTAAAATACAATGTGATCCCAAAGTTCTTTGTCTTGTATTGTTATTGCGGGGGGAGGGGGGCAGCCATGATATAAACATGTGATGTCAGGGTTAGCAGAAATGGAAGAAATACAATTGAGGCAGGCAGAAAGAAACTCACAAAGACTGCAATGGGTCTCCTTGGACCTGGGCCAGGGAGAACTCTGGCACAAGTCCAAGGAGAGAAAGGAGGCAGGGAGGCTGTTACTGAAGGGGAAACTGCTGGATTCAACACCTACTGCACTGTCCCCACCCAGTTCCCCCTCTCCCAGCCTATTCCTTCCTTCCTTCCTTTCCTACCACCTTACCTGCCTCAGGGGGTCCTTTTGGGTCTGATGATGCCCCAGCCTTCTCACCATGGCTCAAACAGTGCACTACTTGGCTTGTTCTTTACTGCCATTGCTCAGCAGTGAAACATTGTTCCCCTTATGGGTGATGCTCAAGCGAATTGGGCCACATATGTTATCTACCATGCAATCCTAGGCATATCTACTCAGAAGTAAGTCCCATTGTATTGACCAGAGCTTACTCTCAAGCTTACTCTCAAGCTTACTTACAGAGCTTACTCTCAAGAATGTATGTGTAGGATTGCAACCCTAGTTTCCTATAGATCCTCTGATTATTAACTAGTATATCCTTTCCCACTTACTGAACAAGTGGAAAAAAGTGACCTGGGAGGAAAAAAATAAAGGAAAATGTCAACAAAATAGTTTCAAAATGCAGGACTGTATTACTCCCACACAACAGTCTGTTTTCTTAAAAGATAATAACTATGACGAGCTGTATAGATGTTACTTCACATGAGATAATTTGGCTAATATTATTTTTAAAGCCTTTATGACATCCTTATTTCTCAGACTGTATATGAAAGGGTTGGCCAACGGGGGCAAAACTGTATACAGGAGAGAGGAAAATTTCTCTGTTCCTTGCATTTGTTCAGTCTTGGGTAGCATGTATACAATTAACAAAGACCCATAGAAAAGCGAAACCATCACCAAGTGAGAGGAGCAGGTGGAAAAGGCCTTTTGCCTTCCGGTGGAAGAAGGGATTTTAAAGATGGCACTTATAATGAACACATAGGATATGAGGATCAGAAGAAAAGGAAGAAAGATGTTTGTGGCCAATACAGCATAACTCACGAATTGTAACAATCTGGTGTCATTGCAAGAGAGTTTGAGGAATGGAAAATAGTCACAAAAGTAATGATCTATTTGATTGGCTCCACAAAAATTTAATCGCTGTAGCATTAATATCAGGCCCATCAACATGACTGAATATCCATTGATCCAAGATGCAGCTGCCAGCTGGATGCAATTATGAATGTTCATCATGGTCGAATAATGCAAAGGTTTGCAAATGGCTAGATACCTGTCATAAGACATTGCACAGAGTAAGCAGCATTCAACCACTAAGAAGGAAGCACAAAGATACCACTGTGTGAAACAGCCACTGAAGGATATACTTCGGTCCCCAGTCCAGAGATCAGACAGTATTCTTGGTAGTAAGTTGGAACTAGAACAAGCTTCTAAGAAGGAGAGGTTCCCCAAGAAGAAGTACATGGGAGTCTGAAGGTGCTCATCACTGATGACAAGCGCAAGAATGAGAAGGTTTCCAGTCATGGTCACAATGTAAGTCAACATAAATGCTAGGAACAGTGGTAGCCGTGCACTGGGAATGTCTCCAAAACCCAGGAGTATGAATTCTGTCATTGTGGTCTGGTTTCCTGCCCACATGTCTGAGAAAAGAAGAAAAGGTGGGTGAAAGTTATACTCAAAAATGTGCAGTCATCAAATCTCACAGTGAGGAATGGTGGACGGACAAAGTGCAGTTCCAAGCCATACTTCAGTTGCTTATCTGACACAGAGTGATTCTTTTACCAGTACCTTAAAGCCAGGGAACTCATTTTTAGGTACTGTTTGCTAAGCTGTGTGTGCTTTAGGGCGCAATCGTAACCCCTTATGTCAGTGCTTTCCAACACTGGCTTAGCGGTGCCAATGGGACATGTGCTGCATCCTGCAGTTGGGTTTCCAATCATGGTCACAATGTAAGTCACCATAAACACTAGGAACAGTGGCAGCCGTGCACTGGGAATGTCTCCAAATCCCAGGAGTATGAATTCTGTTAGTTTGGTCTGGTTTCCTGAGAACATGTCTGAGAAAATCAGAAAGGCTGGTTGAAAGGTAAAGTCAAAAATGCTATCAACTTCTGGTTACTGACAGTCTTCTGAGTTGTGATGTAGGAACCATTAAGGTTCCATATAAGGTTAATGGCATGGTTTTGTTATGTACATCATAGTTTCCAAATCTTTGGCAATTACATCTGGCCACTGTAAATTCAAGATTACTTAACGTGACTCATAATCGATGCAGTAGCCTATTTTATTTTTCAGTCTGGCAAGGCAGACATCAAATCTCACAGTGGGGAATCATGAAAGGACAAAGTGAAACTCTAAGTCAATATTTCAGCTGCTTATGTGACACATAGTGATTTTTTTACCTGTATCTTAAGGCCAGGGAACTCTCCTTTGGGTACTGTTTGCTAAACTCTGTGTGCTTTAGATTATCATGCTATATACTGTATATATATATATATATATATATATATATATATATGAGACCCTGAGAAGGAAAATAAGTTGAGCTCTTTATTTCCTCAAAGATACCTAAGAAAAAAAATATTTTTATAAAAAAATATCAAACACGCTGCTTTTTCTTTTCTGCTATCTCTACAGTGAAACAGGGCGGGGGATGGGGCAGTGGTGTGTGGATAGAGCCTGGAAATGATCAGGATCAGCAGCATGGGCACCCCTCATTCTGTCCCCCTTTCTTGGCCCAATCTGTCAACACATGGCTTAGTGGACTTTTGCCAGCGACTGAGCTCGCGCAATTCCAAGTTGCTCCATTGCAGCTGCTGGGGCTTGCCTTGGGGAAAGGGAACAAATGTCCCCTTGCTTTGGGGAGATGTCCGACCTGCTAAATTGATTGGTGGTGGTTCTGTAGGGGTTTGGTTAGGGGACATTCCCATTCCATTAAGAAGCCAGGGATTAAATCTGGAACTTTCTGCATGCGAATCCTCATGTTGAACCACTAAGACCCTTCTCCCCCTTGAAACTAGATCAAATGGTCAAATATCCATCACAGAAATTTAAGTACACAGAACAATTTTTAAATGCCTTTGATTTATGGGGTGCTGGCTAATCCTTCCCTTGTAATTATTGCTCTTGGAAGAATGACAGGGCAAACTAGAATGAAGAAAGAAAACATGTAGGTTTATAATATTACCTTTATGATGATATGATTTCATTCATCTTGGTCAGGGTCACTTGGTCAGTATTTCTCTGTATAACACAGACCCAGCCATGTGTACCCCAAATTCTGCCTTGTGTCCAGCACTATAAGTTTCATTGAGATGGAAATGTCTCTCCTGCTTATATATAAAGCATTATATTTAAACAGAAACAGACAGTAGTAGTTCTCTGGTGTTTGTAATAATCAGAACACCAAAGGTGGATCTTTTATCATAGCAGATTGTCGTTCTGTTGTCCCCAAGGGAACCTATGAGTGTAAATGTGAAAATGTGAGGTTGTTGTTTTTACCAAGACATAGCGAGTTGATTGCTTAGCCAAATGGGAAATAAACACTAAATGTCAAGAACAAACCATGACACGTTGGGATTGTTAATATGTGTAACCTGGCTTTTGTTGACTACTGAAGCCCTGTTCATGCATTTGGAAGGAGACCCATGCATGTAGGCTTTCAAAGAACAAGCTGTGTTAACCATTTTCTGATCAGACTACAGCAGTGATCCTGCCTGCTTCTTTTCCCTGGATCAGTTTTCGTCTTCAGCAGCAAATGCTGACCATGGGGAGATATTCCCCTCCTGATCACTACCCTGGAACTTTGCTGAAGCTCCCCATGATCAGCACGGGCCAATGAAGACTAATGTTGAGCATGGGAAGGGTAGTTTGGGGAGAGGGGGGTATTGGGTGAATATTGGGAGAACAGACCTGTAACTGCACCCTTTTCAATCATCTTTCACTCTCCTGTCAACAGTCCTGTGGGTGGAAACATCTTTGCCTCACCTCTACCCTGTACCAGTAGCAGACCTGCCATCATCAGAAAGGGGCATATGCAATAAGTCTGCACAGTTCATGTAACTGGGGATAAGCATGTGGACATAAACATGATCACTGGCAATGGTGATCAGTCTAACGAGGAGGTCTATGCCCTCTTCCACAGTTATAGCATTTATACCAGCATAAGCAGGGACTATACCTATGGCACTATCATTGTGTAACTGTCAACAGGCTTTAGGCACACAGCAATCCCCAAATCTGTGAGATGTGCTTGATCCTCCCGCCAACCCATGATAAAGATCTGAGATTACTGGCTGCCTTTGGATGCCAAATAAAGTTAATTTTCACTTGATGGCCCTTTTTCAAGGTGGGGGGGGGTGTTTCAACAGTTCCAAACTTTTGAAAGGGATGGGTAGAGTTAGCCATGTCAGGCGAAATGGCAGGAGGAGTGGAGACAGGGTTAACAGTAGGGACTGGTGAGCACTCTGAGGTAAGTAAATGGTCAGGGAGAGGTCCAGAATTGATCTACAGAGGCTGCCTGGCTCAATAATGCAGGATGGGGCTCTCAGCTGGGATTGCAACGCCAACCTCAAAAACTGCTCTGTTTGGGGAAGGTGGTGCAATTCCCTTGCTTTGACCATCTTTCCAGAGATAGACATTGAGAAGCCGGGATGGTCCATAATCTACAGCTTGGAGTCAGAGAGGAATTTCTCAGAAGAGGGAATAGACAGTTACTGGTTAAGCATGAAGAAGTCAACTTTCCATCCCTTTTATTGGCCCATGTGCTGCCAGTACATGGTGAAGGCAGTAATACAGGAAATGATGGGAAAATCAGTTTGCTATGGAGTCCAGCCAAAAATGTCTCATACTTCAGTGCTGTACCAGCAGTCAGACTGGCATGGCCAATAGTTTTGGCATGGCCATTGGTTCCTTATTCTCTGATCAGATAGGGAAGTGGTTTTCAAACTTTTTAGCACTGTGACCCACTTTTTAGAATGACTGTTGGTTGGGACCCACTGGAAGTGATGCCATTACCCTGGAAGTGATGACATGGCCAGAAGTGATGTCCTCAAGCAGGAAAATATTAAACACCCCCATTCAACAAAATCAAATCAGTTAAGTACGTAAATTAAAAGTATACAATAAATAAGCTGCTCAAAACAATAAAGGGAACACTTAAACAACACATCCGAGATCTGAATGAACGAAATATTCCTACTAAATGCTTTGTTCCTGACATAGTTGAATGTGCTGACAACAAAATCACACAACAATCATCAATGGAAATCACATTTATTAACCCCTGGAGGTCTGGGTTTGGTGTCATACTCAAAATTGAAGTGGAAAAACACACTACAGGCTGATCCAACTTCGATGTAATGTCCATACAGCAAGTCAAAATGAGGCTCAGTAGTGTGTGTGGCCTCCACGTGCCTGTATGACCTCCCTACAACGCCTGGGCATGCTCCTGATGAGGTGGCGGATAGTCTCCTGAGGGATCGCCTCCCAGACCTGGACTAAATACTGTTAATAATAATAATAATAATAATAATAATAATAATAATAATAATAATAATAATAATAAAGCATCCACCAACTCCTGGACAGTCTGTGGTGCAACGTGGCGCTGGTGGATGGAGCGAGACATGATGTCCCAGATGTGCTCAATTGGATTCAGGTCTGGGGAACGGGCGGGCCAGTCCATAGCATCAATGCCTTCATCTTGCAGGAACTGCTGACACACTCCAGCCACATGAGGTCTAGCATTGTCTTGCATTAGGAGGAATCCAGGGCCAACCGTGCCAGCATATGGTCTCACAAGGGGTCTGAGGATGTCATCTCGGTACCTAATGGCAGTCAGGCTACCTCTGGCGAGCACATGGAGGGCTGTGCGGCCCCCCAAATAAATGCCACCCCACACCATTACTGACCCACTGCCAAACCGGTCATGCTGGAGGATGTTGCAGGCAGCAGAACGTTCTCCCTGCCGTCTCCAGACTCTGTCATGTCTGTCACATGTGCTCAGTGTGAACCTGCTTTCATCTGTGAAGAGCACAGGGCGCCAGTGGCGAGGTTGCCAATCTTGGTGCTCTCTGGCAAATGCCAAACGTCCTGCACGGTGTCGGGCTGTCAGCACAACCCCCACCTGTGGACATCAGGCCCTCATACCACCCTCATGGAGTCTTTCTGACCGTTTGAGCAGACACATGCACATTTGTGGCCTGCTGGAGGTCATTTTGCAGGGCTCTGGCAGTGCTCCTCCTGTTCCTCCTGGCACGAAGGCGGAGGTAGCAGTCCTGATGCTGGGTTGTTGCCCTCCTACGGCCTCCTCCACGTCTCCTGGTGTACTGGCCTGTCTCCTGGTAGTGCCTCCATGCTCTGGACACTACACTGACAGACACAGCAAACCTTCTTGCCACAGCTCGCATTGATGTGCCATCCTGGATGAGCTGCACTACCTGAGCCACTTGTGTGGGTTGCAGACTCTGCCTCATGCTGCCACTAGAGTGACAGCACCGCCAGCATTCAAAGGTCACCCAAACATCAGCCAGAAAGCATAGGGACTGCGAAGTGGTCTGTGGTCACCACCTGCAGAACCACTCTTTTATTGGGGGGGGGGGGGTCTTGTTACTTGCCTATGATTTCCACCTGTTGTCTACTCCATTTGTGCAACAGCATGTGAACTTGATTGTCAATCGGTGTGGCTTCCTAGGTGGACAGTTTGATTTCACAGAAGTGTGATTGACTTGGAGTGACATTGTGTTGTTTAAGTGTTCCCTTTATTGTTTTGAGCAGTGTATATTTAAAAATGGATTTAAAAGAAAGAAGAACCCTCCTAATCCTCCCAAGCAGATCTGTTAAGAAAAATTTCCTAAACATGCAAAAGGCTGCAGTCCTATTACTTACTTACCTGAGAGTAATGTCCATTGAATATCATTTTTAAAAGCATATACATAGTAGCCTGGTAAAAGTACAGATCTGTAACTTTTCCCAAAATGCAGTCACCATGTAGCATCATGTCTAATATATTTTAAAAAATATATATTGAAATGGAAGGGGACCCACCAAAAATTGGCTCATGACCCACCTACTGGGTCCCAACGCACAGTTTGAGAAACACTGACTGATAGGGTATTATATCAGAATAATGCGTGGTGTCTAGTTTGATATAGATTCAGTATTATATAAAAGTATAGTTATTAACAAATGGTTTGCCTTGTATAAAAGTAGACAGGAAAGATCTGAAGGGACACCAAAAGATAAACCAAATATATTTTAAAATGTTAAAGATCCTGTATAAAGATAATATGCTAGGAAAAAAAATTGCCAGAACAAATGTTACGAATTTTGTTACAAAATAATGGCAACGATTAATTTGAGGACATTTGTTTTGTAAGTCAAGATCATTTTCAAGGCATTTTTCACATCTTTGTTTCTAAGGCTGTATATGAAAGGGTTGATCAGAGGGGACAAAACTGTATACAGAAGGGAGGAAAATTTCTCTATTCGTCGCATTTCATCAGCCTTTGGTAACATATATACAAGGATCAGAGATCCATAGAAAATGGAAACCACCACTAAGTGAGAGGAACAGGTGGAAAAGGCCTTTTTCCTTCCAGTGGTGGAGGGGATTCTCAAGACGGCACCTATAATATATACATAGGATGTCAGAGTTAGCAGAAAGGGAAGAAAGACAAATGAGGCAGCCAGAAAGAAACTCATAAATTCCAAAAAAGTGGCATCAGTGCAAGAGAGTTTGAGGAGAGGAACAAGGTCACAAAAGTAATGATCTATAATGTTGGGACCACAATAATTTAATTTTGTTAACATCAGAATGAGATATATTAGAAAAATTGTAAATCCATTTAGCCAAGATACAGTGGCTAGCTGGACACAAGTTCCGGCACTCATGATTGTTGCATAATGCAGTGGCTCACAGATGGCTAGATATCTATCATAAGACATGGCACAGAGTAAGCAACACTCTGTCACTAGAAAGACAGCACAGAAATACCACTGAGTGAAGCAACTGTTGAATGAAATGCTTGTGTTTCCAGTCCAGAGAGATGACAGCATTTGTGGCAATATACTGGAATTAGAGCAAGCTTCCAAGATGGAGAGGTTCAAGAGGAAGAAGTACATGGGAGTGTGAAGGTTTCGATCAGAGACAACTAACACAACAATGAGAATGTTTCCAGTCATGGTCACGGTGTAGGTCACAAGAAACACCAGAAAGAGCAGTAGCTGCACACCGTAGAACTCTCCAAATCCCAGAAGGATGAATTCTGTAGTCATTGTCTGGTTTCTGAGCATCTTGGATGTGAACGTAGGAAAATCCTATTGAAAAAGAAATAGAACAGTGTTACTGATATACTGTCATGGCCTCTTTTCTGACAATCTAGGAATTACTGGGAATTGCAATGTGCTTTCCATTGGCTGAATGTTGTACAAATGATCTGGCCAGGATAAGCGAATTATGATTGAGAGCACTGAGATTTATGCAATTGCAAATTAATGTTCTAATGTGACTTCCCACTTACTCTTGCAGAGCCTGGGAATACATCCATTGTATCACACAGCAGGGATGCACAGTGTTTTAAAGCACTCTGCTTCAATGCTTCATTTGCTTATTTAATGTTTTACAGTGCTAAGCATATTTACTAAGTGTGTTCCACTGTTTTCAATGGGGCTTGCTCCCACAGTTGTGTTTAGAGTTGCAGACATTGTGTGTGTTTGTGTTTTGTTTAGTTGTTTATCGCTGTCTTGGGTGAAAGATTTCCCCATTGGATCATCTTATCAACAGTTTGTTCTCCATCTCACTTTATCCTATTAACAATCTTGATATAGGCTTACAGCCCAGTTCTAAGCTTCCCTAGAGCCCAGGGCTATAGCGGTGCCAAAATAGCAACTGCTGTATTGTATGGGCCAGGAAAGCAGTGTCAGTTCTCCTCAAGTTAAGGGAACAAATGCTCCCTTACCCCATGTAACACCTGGGCAATCGCAATGGGTCTCCTCAAATCTGCACCTGATATTGAGCTGGCACAGAACCGAGGAGACCTGTGATGGGTTTCCTGGCCCAGGAGGGGGGGTTAGAATATGGCAGCAGAGCCTGTTACTGTCTCTGCCCCCCTCCCAGGACTGCTTCTCCCCCCCAACCTCCCCCCACCCAATTCTGGCCCCTTCCTGCCTTCCCCCGCACCCCCTAAAGCCCTGCCAGCAGCTGGGGACAGTACTTACCACTGGGAACTCTTGGCATCCATCTTTGGATACTGAGGCCCAGCACCAATTGGCAATGGGCTCAGTGCCAGTGGCACATTCACAGCACTGGCACAAAAGTGCCTTATGGTACTTCTTGCAACAGCCCAGTCTGTGGTGCCGGTGGAGCACTGACATTGCAGTCCATAGGGTTGGGCCCTTAGAGAGTTATGACTCAGTGTTACAATGTTAATGTCAAGAGCTGTGCATAGGCTCCAAATTCCAATATTAGCTGATTATTATATCCCCGATAATATACTATCACATGCCAAACAAGAGCAGTGTAAGCCTCGTCCACACCTTACCTTCTGATGGATCTAGAACATGGTGAGGAGGAGTATAGTGGTCAGCCACATCTCTGTATAGTGGCATCCCCGGGGGAGGGGAGGGGAATGGTATGTTTTCACCTCAGTGAACCATGTAAGTGGCCCCTTCCCTCCAAAGCCATTCTGTGCAGCAAGAGCAACACAGAGGCATCTCCTCCTTGTTGCTCTCATCACCTAGTATGGCTTCGGAGGTGAAGGAGAGGGAATGCTTACATGGAGCCCTATGGAAAGTAAAAGTGAGCCATATCGCACATTTACTCACGAGTAGGCGGACTTGCCATAGTCCTTCAGAAAAGGGCAGGCTGAGAGGAATCCAACGACACCAGAATGGTCCCGATCCAATGAATGCAGCCCTCAAAATCACGAGAAGGAGGTCCCTGCCTCCCTTCCAGCTGCGTCTATTAAGCACGAAACGAAGCCACGTGGCCACGTTTACTCACGAGTAGGCAGACTTGCCATTGTCTGTCGGAAAGCGCAGGCAGAGAGGACTCCGAGGACGTCAGAATGGTCCTGATTTTGGTCAGAATTTGTCCTACCACGTCTAGTTTTGAAGACACGGCATAGCCTCTTTAGTGAATGGTTCAAGCAGCTTCCTCATGAGGAAGCTGCTTGAACCATTCACTAATGAGGCTATACTATATCTCCAAAACCAGACGTGATAGGGCAAAACGGATGCCATTTTTGGAATCAGCACCCCAAATTCATATCAAACCACCATAAAGTTTGGGAAAAACTTTTCTGACCCTCAGTTTTGTAGGCCTGTGTAATAACAGTTATAGAAGCATAAAACAACACAATTTTTGGAAGGGGCGTCTCTATATTTCCCTTATTTTAAAAGCAATCATCTCAATTGCAATGACAAATACTTATAGAGCGATCTGAGAAGACAAATAGGGAACTGAAGTAATAAAAATTACCTTTCTATGGAGATGATTATCTGGATGAAAACTGGTTCTCGTTCTCTGCTTTGGTTGATAGACCTAAAAGTACATAACACCTCATGTCCCTCTCTTTTACGTCACTGTTCCAAAGGATGACATTTTTTATGCCTTAGAGGGTGTGCCCCTTCTCATCTCTAGTTTCTCTAAAAACAGCCCGGTGGCACTATCTCCTTGAAATTGATATTTATTCAGGGGGAAAAAAGAATCACCAATTTTGTTGATTATTTTTTTCTCTAATTAGCAGAACAATTAAGTAACAGAGAAGTTATTCAAACAACCATGTAGTACTTCCATTCTCGAAGGAAAATGGTTTCTGAGGGTGAAAATATAGGTCTCCTTGGTCTTATTAAGAGACAAATATCCAGGCATGCAGCATCATCTGAGAAAGATACAGTAAGACAGAGGTTCCCAGACTTTTTAGTGGCCCTAGATGCTGCTGCCTGATTTAAAAATGCCAACAGATATGGCATTTTGGTGATTGGGCAGCAGTGTTCCCCACCCCCAAGTAGCAGCTTGTTTAACCCTTAATGCACATAGCCTAATCAGCCCTGTCAGTTTTGATACCCAAAATGAGGCTATACTATATCTCCAAAACTAGATGTGGTAGGGCAAAATGGATGCCATTTTTGGAATCAGCACCCCAAATTCATATCAAATCACCATAAAGTTTGGGAAAAACTTTTCTGACCCTCAATTTTGTAGGCCTGTGTAATCAGTAATAACAGGAATCCCATTGGAAATGGAGACTATCTCCAAGTGAGAGGAAATGTGGAAAAGGCTTATTTATTTTATTTTATTTTTTTGCTCCCCCAGTGACAGAGGGAATTCTTAAAAAGACAGCTATAATACATATATCGGATGTCACGATCAGAAGAAAAGGAGAAAGAAGATGTTAGCGAAAGATGTTTATTACGGGGAAAAGTTCTTCCTCTGATCACTACTCAGGAACATTCCCAGAATTCCTTGTGACGTGCCTTGGATGTTGAAAAGAAACGCTGATCACTCAGAGCGCAGGAGTTGAGATATGGGGTCACATTGGGAGCAATATCAACAAATGATGATGGTGCAGTGACATCATCATAATGAAGTTATTTTGGAAAAGTTATATTGCATTGTGATGGGATGCTGAAGTGAAATCACACCCAGTACTGCATGCAAAAAGGCAATGTTGCAATGCAAATCTTCAGGACCGGCACGCACTGTTTTATTGCTGTTCAGTTTCTCTGTATAGGTCTTCTTACTAGATATAAGCATGTGGACATAAACATAATCATAGGCAATCATCAGTATGACATGGAGGTCTGTGTCCTTCCTCAGGACTACTACATTTCTACAAGACATATTAAAAACTATAACTTCTAGTACAACCATTATGTCCATATCATCAGAGGCTTGGTGCACTGTCAGTCCCAAATCAATGAGACACACAAACAGAGGTTGTTTACCTGATCTTGTCTAAGTCGTGATGTTTTGTGATTATTGATAGGATGTGGTCTAGGATAGGTCGAAGATGTCGTTGTAGGGAATAAGAGGTGTGTCAGTCTAGCTCGTCCACGCTGTGTCATGCTATTTCTGCACGTGAGCATGACAGCCCAATCCTTCCTAGACTCCCCCTTCCATGGGGGCAGTAACTAAGGCCTCTTCAAGGCAAGGGAACTTACCCTTACCCTGGGTAAACCTCTGCTGTCCCAATGAGTCTCCTCAGATCTGCACCGGCTCTTTCGGTAGTGCAACCCCAAGTGAACCCAGGAAGGTGGATTGAAGCTAGGAAGGGGGGATAGGGTATCAGCGGAGCTGCTGCCACCATTAACTATCCCACATCACCCTTGAAAATCCTCCTTCCTCACCCACTATCCAGAAACTCTCTTGTTCCTTCCCCTCCTTGCCACTACCTGCACCAATAGAAAGTAGCTGCTCTGCCATCCCACACATGGGGCCACCAGGCATTGCACTGGCAGAACATCACTCCTAGCAGCATAAACCTCTGCTAAGATTGGGCTGACATTAACTCTACTTTCCTTGCCAAGTGCTATAGTCAAGCACCTTGAGGTCCTGGTAGAGACAGGTGATTGTGGAAGATAGTATGCTATGAAGTCCTGGGAGAATGGTTCATATGTCAGTGAGGTACCTGCACTCAGACTGAGCAGGCCAGTAGTTCTATTACCCATTCACTCCTAGTGATATCAAAATGAATAGATTCTTATTTCAGCTTTCCAAAGGGTCTTTGCTTTCATAAGTAGTACCTAGATAGATATAGATACTACAGTTATTAGTAAATGTTTCCCTTATAAAAAGTGGACCAGAATGATTCAAAGAAGCACCAAAAGATCAACGAAGTGTATTTTTAAAAAGATATTACAATAAGACAAAAATGACACAACAGACCAGTCCTAATTTTGTTACTTAGTAATGACAATTATTAATTTTATGACATTTCCTTTGTGGGATACAAGTGTGATAGTATAATTCTTAAGGCCTTTTTGACTTCCTTATTTCTCAAGCTGTATATAAAAGGGTTGACCAGAGGGGACAAGGTGGTGTATAAAAGGGAAGGAAATTTCTCTGTTCTGCGCATTTCTTCAGCCTTTGGTAACATATAGACAATGACTAGAGAGCCATAGAAAAGGGACACCACCACCAAGTGAGAGGAGCAGGTGGAAAAGGCCTTTTTCCTCCCAGTGCTGGAGGGGATTCTCAAAATGGCAGCTACAATATATATATAGGATGTCAGGGTGAGGAGAAAGGGGAGAAAGACAAACGACGCAGTCACAAAGTAAGTCATAATTTTCAAAAATGTGGCATCAGTGCAAGAGAGTTTGAGGAGAGGGAAATGGTCACAGAAGTAATGATCTATGATGTTGGGACCACAATAATTTAATTTTGTTAACATCAGAATGAGAAATATTAGAAAAACTGTAAATCCATTAAGCCAAGACACAGTGGCTAGCTGGACACAGGTCCCTATGCTCATGGTTGTGGCATAGTGCAGTGGCTTACAGATGGCTAAATATCTATCATAAGACATTGCACAGAGTAAGCAACACTCTGTCACTCCAAGAGTACCACAGATAAACCACTGAGTGAAGCAGCTGTTGAATGAAATTCTTCTGTCTCCAGTCCAGAGAGCCAACAGCATTTTTGGCAATATATTGGAACTAGAGGAAGCTTCCAAGATGGAGAGATTCCCCAGGAAGAAGTACATGGGGGTGTGAAGATTCCGATCAGAGACAACTAATGCCACAATGAGAAGGTTTCCACTCATGGTCATGGCGTAGGTCACGAGAAACACCACAAAGAGCAGCAACTGCACATCGTAGAACTCTCCAAATCCCAGAAGGATGAACTCTGTAACCATTGTCTGGTTTCTGAGCATCATGGAATTGAAAATCGAAAAAACTCTGTTGAAAAAGACCTATAAGAAGTGATGATCTAGGATTTACTGGCAATTGTAATTGAGAGGGTTTGCCATGTGCATTCCATTGGCTGAATGTGTACAAATGATCTGGCCAGGATAAGTGATTTATGACAGAGAGAACTTAGGTTTATGCAATTGCAAAAGAGATGTTCTAATGGTACTTCCCACTTACTCTTGCAAGGAGTCCTCCAGCAGCCAATAATCGCATGAGGGATACCATGGAAACCGTACCAGCACTGCTGCATTACCACTTGGAAATTTAGGTAGAACTGGGCTGTGATTGTCCACAAAGCCACAAAAGCCCTTCATGTTTCTTTCAACGTTATGACCAGTCCTTAGGTTCCAGGTCTCTCAATAAAAAACTTTTCCAGGTTTGCTAATGAAGGCACCTTCTGAGGCACAGTGTACAAATCGTTACAACCAGGCCCTCCCAGCGGTTTCACTAGGGTTTTTGTCACTTGGTCTTTGAAGCCAGTGTGTCACCCCCATGATAGGCCTCCTTCTATGCAGTGGGTGATTCACCCCCCTTCCCCCAGCAGTATGTGTAGTGATGCATCAATGCCTCACCCCTGCATCATTGCCCGGCCCCCACATCATCACCCCGGCCCCTCATCGTTAAAATTGCTCCATTAAATTACAGTATCATACACACACGCTAAATGTATGTACTTGTGCATTTATTTCTGTAAAAATTGACAGGAACAAATACACAAACAGTGTAACACTTACTGAAATATGCTATTTCTTTAAAAATGAGGAGGAACACATAAAATACAGAAGCAGCACAACACTTGGTGAACAGCCCCAGAAGCATCACTAGGGTCTGGTCACCCAGTGTGACTGCTCATTGCATCAACCCTATAATGGACCTCCTCCCATACCAGATCATACAGAATAAATTACAATATCATATGCGCAGCCTAAATGCAGTGGCATCTCTAGGGTTGGGGTAACCCCCATTAAGTTTAGTTATGAATTTATTTTAGTGTATAATAGTATAGGCCACCCAACACATCAGTAACGAACAAAACAATAGTGGCCAACTTCATGACACTCACATAATTGAATAGGGGCCCAATTTTCCAGCCCCGCTGCAGCCACAGTGCAGCCCCGAGGTAAGGCAACAAATATTCCCCTATCTTGAGGAGGCCACTGTGAACGCCTCCCTACCACAGGATGCACTGCATGCCCCATTGGCATGTGGGCACCAGCACTGGAAAATTGGATAGGTTTGGGAACTAAGGCTGCAATCCTATCTACATTTTCCTGAGAGTAAGCCCCATTGTATATCATGGGACTTAGTTCTGAGTAGATATACCTAAGATAGGGCTTGTAGAGTTCTAGTATTAGCTCTGATACATTAAAATGAGAACTGACTCATACTAACACCTTAGTGATTCTCTGCTGTGTCATAATAACACCTCATTGGCTCTTATAACTATCAGTCTCATTGGTCAGTATTGAGTTAAGAAAATCCACTTTTTGTTACATAAGGCAGTTGTCTTTTCCATTTCTGTTGTTTTACACTGTATTGTAGTAATGCAACTGCTGTCCTCAAGAAAATGTGAAGTGTAAGAACAACAATTTGAGACTTCTGGAATGTTTGATTTTTTTTCTTTAGGAGTAGACATAAAGCTGACTGCTCAGTTATCAAGGAAACAATTTCTTTGATGAAACTTTAAACGCATTGTCTTGTGTTTCCCACTGTCTATCTAACAGCAGTGTAAGCCTTGTCCACACCATACCATCTCATGGATCTAGAACATGTTGAGGAGGAGACTGAATATAGTGACAGGTCCCAAATCTGCACCAGTACATTCCTGATACTCCACTCCACATGCATACTGGAAGACATTCTTCCCTTGAATTGGAACAGTGGATGTCTAGGTTCAATTGCTGACTTTTTCTTGGATCCACTGGGATATGGCCTGGGATCTGTCTCTCCAGAGGAATATGTCTACATGCCTATCACATACATATCTAAATCCAAACTAAGGGGTGGATTCAACCCCTTGTGCTCCCCTGCCCCAAACAAACTAGCTAACTAACTAAAGCCAAGGGGGACAGGCCAAACACTGACAAATTGATACCAACTTCTTTTTTTTTTTAAGCATTTAAGTTCATTCATCCTGTTTGAGAAGATCAAAATAGCCCTTCTGGAACAGGCCAGAAGCCCATATAGTCCAGCCTCTTCTTTCCCAAATTAGCCAACCAGATGCCTCTTGAAAGTTCACAAGCAGAAGAAGAGAGCATACATACCTCTCTTAATGGCAGGATTGAGTTTTGAAGTCATCGAGAATCTCCTGAAGTCTCAACACAACTGTCAGGGTGACTGATTTCATGCATTAATTTGCTGATGGTGTGACTGAAGGAATTAGTTTGTTAGTTTCTTACCATTCATATTTCAACTATTATTTTTCAGAGTAACCCTGTAACCAATGATTATCAAGATAATAAGCAACAATCATAATCCTCTAAATTTAGTCATATTTTCACTATCACAGCTACAATCACCATTAATTGGAGAGGGACTATTGCACGTCCTTTGGCTGGACAAGGCCCTAGTTTCAATTCCACGCACCTCTGGGGTAGGCTGAGAAAGACCCCCATCTGAAACAGTAGAGACTACATCCATTCAACAGCTCTAGAAACCATGCTGATCTACATGGTTCTGTTTTGGGCCTCTGCAGAAGGCAGGTGTCAATATGCCCATTGCAAGGTTCTTCTACATTCTAAGGAACTGTTCAAGGGTGGTTCAATGACTAGGCTGGATTAAGGGTTTTGGGAAAAGATGTGGGATGGATGGTTGACATTCTGAAACAACAAACTGCAAGCAACATTTTACAGGAAAAACAGAAAAAAAGAGGATGCCATGAAATTAAAGAGATAGTTAATCAGATGTGGAAAGACATGGAACCCACTAGCTCTAACCAAGGAACAAGAGAGGCTATGGCTCGGCTTACCTTTGGATGTAACCATTTCCACTTGTGATTACTGGTAGAACTCTGCACACATCTGGACACCAGTGCTATAGACTTAAGAGCAAAAAAAAAAAGTCTGCAGAAGACCCTGATAGGATTGGGCCATCAGAGTTGTTTGCCTATGGCCATATTGTGAGTTAATGACTGGAGCAAGACTTCTGCATTGTTAATTCCTCTGCAATGCATACAATCATATACATCTGTGCCTTCTTTTACAATAGACCGACAAGACTCATCTCGTTTAGTTTCATATCTTGAGGTCACTGTATTAAGGCCTGCAATCTTATTTTAAAAGCTATCATCTCAGCTGCAACGGCAAATTATTTATAGAGGGATCTGAGAGGGGAAATGGGGAAAATTACCCTTCTATGGAGACGATTCACAGGTTAACACTGGTCCTCCATCTCTTTGACTGATAGACAAAAAAGTTCTCAACAGCTTATGTTTTATGTCAAAGAATGACATGTTCTTATGCCTAAGAGGATGTGCTCCTTCTCATCTCCTGTTTGTCTAAAAACAGCCCTGATGGCACTATCTCCTTGGAATTGATATTTATTTTGGGGGGAAAAAAAAAGTATCACCAATTTTGTTGATTATTTTTTTTCTCAAATTAGCAGAACAATTAAGTAACAGGTAAATTATTTAAAAACTATGTAATACTTCCATTCTCAAGGGAAAATTATTTCTAGTGTAAAAATATAGGTCTCCTTGGTCCTATTAAGAGAAGAAAAAATACAGGCATGCAGCATCATCTGAGAAACATACAGTATGGCAGTGGTTCTCAGAGTTTTCAATGTCCCTTGAGGCTTCTACCTGATTTATAAATGCCAAGGGACATGGCTATACTGGTGACTGGGCAGTGGTACTTCCCTTCCCCCACCCCCAAGTAGCAACTTGTTATACCGTTGATGCCTAATCTGCCCTTTACTTAAGAACATAAGAACAGCCCCACTGGATCAGGCCATAGGCCCATCTAGTCCAGCTTCCTGTATCTCACAGCAGCCCACCAAATGCCCCTGGGAGCACACCAGATAACAAGAGACCTCATCCTGGTGCCCTCCCTTGCATCTGGCATTCTGACATAGCCCAGTCCTAAAATCAGGAGGTTGCACATGCACATCATGGCTTGAAACCCATAATGGATTTTTCCTCCAGAAACTTGTCCAATCCCCTTTTAAAGGTGTCAAGTCCAGACCACATCAACACATCCTGTGGCAAGGAGTTCCACAGACCAACCACACGCTGAGTAAAGAAATATTTTCTTTTGTCTGTTCTAACTCTCCCAACACTCAATTTTAGTGGCTGTCCTCTGGTTCTGGTGTTATGTGAGAGTGTAAAGAGCATCCCGCTATCCACTCTGTCCATCCCCTGCATAATTTTGTATGTCTTAATCATGTGCCCCCTCAGGCGCCTCTTTTCTAGGCTGAAGAGGCCCAAACACCATAGCCTTTTCTCATAAGGAAGGTGCCCCAGCCCAGTAATCATAGTCACCCTCTTTTGCACCTTTTCCATTTCCACTATGTCTTTTTTGAGATGCGGCGACCAGAACTGTACACAATACTCCAGGTGTGACCTTAACATTGATTTGTACAATGGCATTATAATATTAGCCATTTTGCTCTGAATACCTTTCAGTTTCACAACCCAACAAAAATTGGGTCATGACCCACTGGTGGATCCAAGACCCACAGTTTGGGAACCGCTGAAGTAAGAAATTGTAGGGTCACTAGAGGTTTCCGTGCATCAGCTCTTGTTCGCATCAAGGGCCAAATCTCCCATTGCACTAACGTGTTAAGATGGATGCAACAGTGGACTAGAAACACAGATGATTGTAGATACATAATCAGTAGTATCGAGAATCCCATTGGAAACGGAGACAATCACCAAGTGAGAGGAAATGTGGAAAAGGCTTTTTTTTTTGTTTCCCCAGAGGCTGACAGGATTCTCAAGAACACAGCTATAATACATACATCAGATGTCAGGGTCAGAAGAAGGTATCTATGAAAAATGGTTATTAATGGGAAGCCTTCTTCTGATTACTATTCTGGATCATTCCCAGAATTCCTTGTGATGTGCCTTGGAAGTTGAAAAGAAATGCTGATCACTCAGAGGGCAGGGGTTGAGATATGGGGTCACATTGGGAGCAATATCACCAAATAATGATGGTGCAGTGACATCATCATAAGGAAGTTATTTTGGAAAAGTTATTTTGACTTGTGATGAGGTGCTGAAGTGAAATCACAACCAGCACTGCATGCAAGAAGTCAATGTTGCAGCCCAGAGCTTCAGGACCCTCATTAAATACTGTTAATAATAACAATAATGTAGTGTTCTACTGCTGTACAGTCTGTATGTACAGGTCTTCTTACTAGATATAAGCGGGTGGACATAAACATAATCATAGGCAATCATCGGTATGACATGGAGGTCTGTGTCTTTCCTCAAGACTACTGCATTTCTACAAGACATATTAAAAACTAGCTTCTGGTGCAAACATTATGTCCATATCATCAGAAGCTTGGTGCACTGTCAATCCCAAATCAATGATATGCACAAACAGAGGTTGTTTATCTGATCTTGCCTCAATCGTGATGCTTTGTGATTATTGATAGGACGTGGTCTAGGATAGGTCGAAGATGTCATTGTAGGGAATAAGAGGTGTGTATTATGTCAGTCTAGCTCGTCCACGCTGTGTCATGCTATTTCTGCACATGAGCATGCCAGCCCAATCCTACCCAGACTCCCCTTCCCATGGGGGCAGTCCCAAAGGCCTCTTCAACGTAAGGGAACTTACCCTTACCCTGGGTAAACCTCTGCTGTCCCAATGAGTCTCTTGAGATCTGCACCAGCTCTTTTGGTAGTGCAAGCCCAAGTGAACCCAGGAAGGTGGATTGAAGCTAGGAAGGGGGGATAGGGTATCAGCGGAGCTGCTGCCACCATTAACTATCCCACATCACCCTTGAAAATCTTCCTTCCACACCCCCTATCCAGAAACTCTCTTGTTCCTTCCCCTCCTTGCCACCACCTGCACCAGTAGAAAGTAGCCGCTCTGCTATCCCGCACATGGGGCCACCAGGCATTGCACTGGCAGAACATCACTCCTAGCAGCATAAACCTCTGCTAAGATTGGGCTGACGTTAACTCTACTTACTTTGCCATATGCTGTAGGCAAATACGTTGACGTCCTGGTAGAGATAGGTGATTGTGGAAAATAGTATGTTATGAAGTCCTAGGAGAATGGTCCATGTGTCAGTGAGGCACCTGCACTCAAACTGAGCAGGCTGGTAGTTCTATTACCCATTCACTTCTAGTGATTCTCAAACTGAATAAATTCTTATGTCAGTTTTCCAAATGGTCTTTGCTTTCATAAGTAGTACCTAGATATATATAGATACTACAGTTATTAATTATTACGCCTGCGTTCGCTCGGTCATGTCATGAGAATGGATGATGGCCGGATCCCAAAGCATCTCCTCTATGGAGAACTCGTGCAAGGAAAGCGCCCTACAGGTAGACCACAGCTGTGATACAAGGACATCTGCAAGAGGGATCTGAATGCCTTAGACCTCAACACTTGGGAAACCCTGGCCTCTGAGCGGCCCACTTGGAGGCAGGCTGTACAACGTGGTCTTTCCCAGTTTGAAGAGACACTTGGCCAACAGACTGAGGCAAAGAGGCAAAGAAGGAAGGCCCATAGCCAGGGAGACAGACCAGGGACAGACTGCACTTGCTCCCAGTGTGGAAGGGATTGTCACTCCCGAATTGGCCTTTTCAGCCACACTACACGCTGTTCCAGAACCACCATTCAGAGCGCGATACCAGAGTCTTTCGTGTCTGAAGGTTGCCAAGTACTACTTACAGTTATTAGCAAATGTTTCCCTTATAAAAATTGGATCAGAACGATTCAAAGAAGAACCAAAAGATCAACAAAATATATTTTTAAAAAGATATTACAATAAGACAAAAATGACACAACAGACCAGTCCTAATTTTGTTACTCAGTCATGGCAATTATTAACTTTATGACATTTCCTTTGTGGGATACAAGTGTGATAGTATAATTCTTAACGACTTTTTGACTTCCTTATTTCTCAGACTGTATATGAAAGGGTTGACCAGAGGGGACAACGTAGTGTATAAAAGGGAGGGAAATTTATCTGTTTTCCGCATTTCTTCAGCCTTTGGTAACATATAGACAATGACTAGAGAGCCATAGAAAAGGGACACCACCACCAAGTGAGAGGAACAGGTGGAAAAGGCTTTTTTCCTCCCAGTGCTGGAGGGGATTCTCAAAATGGCAGCTACAATATATATATAGGATGTCAGGGTGAGGAGAAAGGGGAGAAATAAAAACGGCGCAGTCACACAGGAAGTCATAATTTTCAAAAATGTGGCATCAGTGCAAGAGAGTTTGAGGAGTGGGAAATGGTCACAGAAGTAATGATCTATGATGTTGGGACCACAATAATTTAATTTTGTTCTCATCAGAATGAGAAATATTAGAAAAACTGTAAATCCATTAAGCCAAGACACAGTGGCTAGCTGGACACAGGTCCTTATGCTCATGGTTTTGGCATAGTGCAGTGGCTTACAGATGGCTAAATATCTATCATAAGACATTGCACAGAGTAAGCAGCACTCTGTCGTGCCAAGAGTACCACAGATAAACCACTGAGTGAAGCAGCTGTTGAATGAAATTCTTCTGTCTCCAGTCCAGAGAGCCAACAGCATTTGTGGCAATATATTAGAACTAGAGGCAGCTTCCAAGATGGAGAGATTCCCCAGGAAGAAGTACATGGGCGTGTGAAGATTCCGATCAGAGACAACTAACGCCACAATGAGAAGGTTTCCACTCATGGTCACGGCGTAGGTCACGAGAAACACCACAAAGAGCAGCAACTGCACATCGTAGAACTCTCCAAATCCCAGAAGGATGAATTCTGTAACCATTGTCTGGTTTCTGAGCATCATGGAATCGAAAATTGAAAAAATCCTATTGAAAAGAAATATGGAAATGTTGCTGCTATACAGTTGAAGACTTTTTATCTAAAACGATGATCTAGGATTTACTGGCAATTGTAATTGAGAGGGTTTGCCACGTGCATTCCATTGGCTGAATGTGTACAAATGATCTTGCCAGGATAAGCGAAGTATGATAGAGAGAACTTAGGTTTGTGCAATTGCAAAAGAGATGTTCTAACGCTGCTTCCCACTTACGCTTGCAAGGAGACATCCAGCAGCCAATAACCCTCTGAGGGATGCTGCGGAAGCCGTACCAGCACCACTGCATCGCCACTTGGGAATTTAGGTAGAACTGGGCTGTGATTGTCCACAAAGCCACAAAAGCCCTTCATGTTTCTTTCAACCTTATGACCAGTCCTTAGGTTCCAGGTCTCTCAATACAAATCTTTTCCAGCTTTGCTAATGAAGGCACCTTCTGAGGCACAGTGTACAAATCATTATGACAAGGCCCTCCCAGTGGTTTCACTAGGGTTTTTGTCACTTGGTGCTTGAAGCCAGTGCGTCACCCCCATGATAGGCCTCCTTCTATGCAGTGGGTGATTCACCGCCCTCCCCCCAGCAGTAGGTGTAGTGATGCATCAGTGCCTCACCCCTGCATCATTGCCCGGCCCCCACATCATCACCCCGGCCCCACATCGTTAAAATCGCTCCTTTAAATTACAATATATACACCCATGCTAAATGTATGTACTTGTGCATTTATTTCTGTAAAAATTAGCAGGAACAAATACACAAACAGTGTAACACTTACTGAAATATGCTATTTCTTTAAAAATGAGGAGGAACTCATAAAATACGGAAACAGCACAACACTTGGTGAACAGCCCCAGAAGTGTCACTAGAGTCTGGTCACCCAGTGTGACTGCTCATTGCATCACCCCCATAATTGCATCTCCTCCCATACCAGATCATACAGAATAAATTACAACATCATGTGCACAGCCTAAATGCAGTGGCATCTGTAGGGTTGGGGTAACCCCCATTAAGTTTATTTATGTATTTATTTTAATATATAATAGTATAGGCCACCCAACAAATCAGTAACAAACAAAACATTAGTGTCCACCTTCATGACACTCACATAATTGAATAAGGGCCCAATCCTATCCAACTTTCCAGTCCCATGCAGCCACAGTGCAGCCCTGAGATAAGGCAACAAATGTTCCCCTACCTTGAGGAGGCCGCTGTGACTGCTCCCTACCACAGGATGCACTGCATACCCCATTGGCATGTGTGCACTGGCACTGGAAAATTGGATAGGTTTGGAATCTAAGGCTGCAATCCTATCCACATTTTCCTGAGAGTAACCCCCATTGTATATCATGGGACTTACTTCTGAGTAGATATACCTAGGATAGATTACCTAGGAGTAGATACCTAGGATAGGGCTTGTAGAGTTCTAGTATTAGCTTTGATACATGGAAATGAGAGCTGACTCATACTAACACCTTAGTGGTTCTCTGCTGTGTCATAATAACACCTCATTGGCTCTTATAACTATCAGTCTCATTGGTCAGTTATGAGTTATAGAAATCCACTTTTTGTTACATAAGGCAGTTGTGTTTTCCATTTCTGTTGTGTTGTGTTTTTTTTTGCTCTGACCTTTGATACAATAGAGATATTCAATACAGTTTGTTTCATTGCATTCTGTATGAAATTCCTCATCGAATGGTATATAACGTGATGGTATTATTCAAAAATACCAAGATTTTAACAATTTTGACCAGTAATGGTACCCCCCACGCATCCCACAGTGAAGCCTGCAGACCCTGAACCATCCAGCAATGCCATTGGAGCCCTCTTCTGAAATTGTCTGTAAATGGAAGAAACCATCAATAATTGTTTTTATTCCTATTTTCCAAAAACGCAATATTAAAAAAAAATTTTTTTACACTGTATTGTAGTAATGCAACTGCTGTCCTCAATCAAATGTGGAGTGTAAAAACAACAATTTGAGACTTCTGGAATTTTTTTTTTTTTTCCTTTACGAGTAGACATAAAGCTGACTGCTCAGTTATCAAGGAAACAATTTCTGGGATGAAACTTTAAACACATTGTCTTGTGTTTCCCACTGTCTATATAAGAGCAGTGCAAGCCTTGTCCACACCTTACCATCTCATGGATCTAGAACATGGTGAGGAGGACGAGGAGGCTGACTATAGTGATACGTCCCAAATCTGCCCCTGTACATTCCTGATACTCCACTCCACAAGTGTACAGGAAGACATTCTTCCCTTGCACTGGAACAGTGGATGTCAATTTTCTCTGTAAACCGCTTTGTGAACTTTTAGTTGAAAAGTGGTATATAAATACTGTTAATAATAATAATAATAATAATAATAATAATAATAATAATAATAATGTCTAGGTTCAATAACTGACTTTTGCTTGGATCCACTGGGATATGGCCTGGGGTCTATCTCTCCAAAGGAATATGTCTACATGCCTATCACATACATATCTAAATCCAAACTAAGGGGTGGATTCAACCTCTTGTGCTCCCCTGCCCCGAACAAACTAGCTAACTAACTAAAGCCAAGGGGGACAGGCCAAACGCTGACAAATTGATACCAACTTCTTCTTTTTTTAAAAGCATTTAAGTTCATTCATCCTGTTTGAGAAGATCAAAATAGCCCTTCTGGAACAGGCCAGAAGCCCATATAGTCCAGCCTCTTCTTTCCCAAATTAGCCAACCAGATGCCTCTTGAAAGTTCACAAGCAGAAGAAGAGAGCATACATACCTCTCTTAATGGCAGGATTGAGTTTTGAAGTCATCGAAAATCTCCCAAAGTTTCAACACAACTGTCAGGGTGACTGATTTCATGCATTAATTTGCTGATGGTGTGGCTGAAGGAATTAGTTTGTTAGTTTCTTACCATTCATATTTCAACTATTATTTTTTCAGAGTAACCCTGTAACCAATGATTATCAAGATAATAAGCAACAATCATAATCCCCTAAATTTAGTCATATTTTCACTATCACAGCTACAATCACCATTAATTGGAGAGGGACTATTGCACGTCCTTTGGCTGGACAAGGCCCTAGTTTCAATTCCACGCACCTCTGGGGTAGGCTGAGAAAGACCCCCATCTGAAACAGTAGAGACTACATCCATTCAACAGCTCTAGAAACCATGCTGATCTACATGGTTCTGTTTTGGGCCTCTGCAGAAGGCAGGTGTCAATATGCCCATTGCAAGGTTCTTCTACATTCTAAGGAACTGTTCAAGGGTGGTTCAATGACTAGGCTGGATTAAGGGTTTTGGGAAAAGATGTGGGATGGATGGTTGACATTCTGAAACAACAAACTGCAAGCAACATTTTACAGGAAAAACAGAAAAAAAGAGGATGCCATGAAATTAAAGAGATAGTTAATCAGATGTGGAAAGACATGGTACCCACTAGCTCTAACCAAGGAACAAGAGAGGTTATGGCTCGGCTTACCTTTGGATGTAACCATTTCCACTTGTGATTACTGGTAGAACTCTGCACACATCTGGACACCAGTGCTATGGACTTAAGAGCAAAAAAAAAGTCTGCAGAAGACCCTGATAGGATTGGGCCATCAGAGTTGTTTGCCTATGGCCATATTGTGAGTTAATGACTGGAGCAAGACTTCTGCATTGTTAATTCCTCTGCAATGCATACAATCATATACATCTGTGCCTTCTTTTACAATAGACCGACAAGACTCATCTCGTTTAGTTTCATATCTTGAGGTCACTGTATTAAGGCCTGCAATCTTATTTTAAAAGCTATCATCTCAGCTGCAACGGCAAATTATTTATAGAGGGATCTGAGAGGGGAAATGGGGAAAATTACCCTTCTATGGAGACGATTCACAGGTTAACACTGGTCCTCCATCTCTTTGGTTGATAGACAAAAAAGTTCTCAACAGCTTATGTTTTATGTCAAAGAATGACATGTTCTTATGCCTAAGCGGGTGTGCTCCTTCTCATCTCCTGTTTCTCTAAAAACAGCCCTGATGGAACTATCTCCTCAGAATTCATATTTATTTTGGGGAAAAAAAAGTATCACCAATTTTGTTGATTATTTTTTTTCTCTAATTAGCAGAACAGTTAAGTAACAGAGAAATTATTCAAAAACTATGTAGTACTTCCATTCTCAAGGGAAAATTATTTCTAGTGTAAAAATATAGGTCTCCTTGGTCCTATTAAGAGAAGAAAAAATACAGGCATGCAGCATCATCTGAGAAACATACAGTATGGCAGTGGTTCTCAGAGTTTTCAATGTCCCTTGAGGCTTCTACCTGATTTATAAATGCCAAGGGACATGGCTATACTGGTGACTGGGCAGTGGTACTTCCCTTCCCCCACCCCCAAGTAGCAACTTGTTATACCGTTGATGCCTAATCTGCCCTTTACTTAAGAACATAAGAACAGCCCCACTGGATCAGGCCATAGGCCCATCTAGTCCAGCTTCCTGTATCTCACAGCAGCCCACCAAATGCCCCTGGGAGCACACCAGATAACAAGAGACCTCATCCTGGTGCCCTCCCTTGCATCTGGCATTCTGACATAGCCCATTTCTAAAGTCAGGAGGTTGCACATGCACATCATGTCTTGTAACCCATAATGGATTTTTCCTCCAGAAACTTGTCCAATCCCCTTTTAAAGGCGTCCAGGCCAGACACCATCACCACATCCTGTGGCAAAGAGTTCCACAGACCAACCACACACTGAATAAAGAAATATTTTCTTTTGTCTGTTCTAACTCTCCCAACAGTCAATTTTAGTGGATGTCCTCTGGTTCTGGTGTTATGTGAGAGTGTAAAGAGCATCCCACTATCCACTCTGTCCATCCCCTGCATAATTTTGTATGTCTTAATCATGTGCCTCCTCAGGCACCTCTTTTCTAGGCTGAAGAGGCCCAAACGCCATAGCCTTTCCTCATAAGGAAGGTGCCCCAGCCCAGTAATCATCTTAGTCGCTCTCTTTTGCACCTTTTCCATTTCCATCTTTTTTGAGATGCGGCGACCAGAACTGTACACAATACTCCAGGTGTGACCTTAACATTGATTTGTACAATGGCATTATAATATTAGCCATTTTGTTCTGAATACCTTTCAGTTTCACAACTCAACAAAAATTGGGTCATTACCCACTGGTGGATCCCAGACCCACAGTTTGGGAACCGCTGAAGTAAGAAATTGTAGGATCACTAGAGATTTCTGTGCTTCAGCTTTTGTTTGCATCAAGGGCCTGATCTCCCATTGCACTAAACGTGTTAAGATGGATATAGCAGTGGACTAGAAACACAGATTATTGTAGATACATAATCAGTAGTATCGAGAATTCCATTGGAAAAGGAGACAATCACCAAGTGAGAGGAAATGTGGAAAAGGCTTTTTTTTTGCTTCCCCAGTGGCCGACGGGATTCTCAAGAACACAGCTATAATACATACCGTATTTGCCAGCGTATAAGACGACTGGGCGTATAAGACGATCCCCCAACATTTCCACTCAAAATATAGAGTTTGTTATATACTCGCCGTATAAGACTACCCCCTCTTCCGCACACCTTCCACACACCAAATAAAAGGTAAAAGAACATCAGATTTGATTTCAACATGTTAAATTTATCTTGATTTCAGTAAAGCGTTCAACAAGGTTCTCCATTACAACTTGATTAGCAAGCTAGTAAATTTTGGGCTAGAGATGATACAAACATTAGCTGGATATAAAATTGGTTGGACAACCATAGATTATCAATGGTTCCTCATCAACCTGGAGGACAGTTTTGACTAGAATACCTCAAGACTGTCTTGGGCCCAGTTTTCTTCAGAGTTTTTTATCAATGACTTGGACAAAGAGATAAAAGAAAGGCTTATCAAATATGCAGATGGCACTAAGCTGTGAGGAACATCGAACACTGCAGAAGACAGTAGTAGCATTCAGAAGAGAGAAGAGACTTTTAACTGCCTCTGTGCTTACCTATTGCAGTGGGATCTGCTTTCTTTTCCTAAGAGATAATTTAGAGACAATAGTATGTGGCAATACTTCCCAATCTTTTTAGTACTGTGATGTACTTTGTCAGCTGCATTGGCCATGTAGTACCCCAGAATGCCTTGCAGCACCACAACAGGTGCTAGCCCGCAACTTTTTTGCAACCCACTGCTGGCTCGTGAACCACAGTTTGGGAACTTTTGCTATTTGATATATTATGATTAAGGGTTTGAGAGGATGAACATATTCATCCCCCAATGGCCAGCCTGTTGGTACAATGCTATACTTCTGAAACATCAGTCTGAGCAGCATAGAATATGCAAATACCTTAGAATGCCAGCACAATGCCAGCTATATCAGCCCAACTACAGTTCTGCCATTGTAGCTTCAATTTCAATGATGGACCATGGCAGGGAGAAACACCATGTTGATCATAAGCCTCCTGTTCTCTGCTGTCATGTTGTATATGGCAGATAGTGGGGGGGGGAGACACAGCAGCATCTATGAAAGAACCAATGGGTGATGTGGCTGCAGCATCTCTTGCTTAATCACCAGCTTTAAAGGAATTAGAGCAAATCTCCAGGTTGCAACCTGGCAACCCTGACCCTACCATGTCATTAACCTAATTGGAACGGGAGTCTGTGAGAGTATCCTGCTTACATACAAAGGAGAATGTACTGTATAGCACTCATTGTTTGATCATGCGGAAAGGCCCTGTCAAGTACTCAGCTTGCCAGCCCACACAGGTCGTTTAGTGATAGCTGTATGGAATATTTGTTCCTTTTTCCGACTAAGCTAGGACTTTGAGGCTTACAATGTAATAGCACAGCTCTCATCCAGTGCTAATTAAGAGGCATTTTGCATACACAGTGTGCTAGTAGTGATTGTCTGTGTCCCAGCAATGGATTTGTTGCTAAGATTTAGCAAAGGGGAACGCATGGAACTGCACTGTACCTGGAAAAGAAAGTATCACCTGTCAGGGCAGGAAGAATTATTTGTGCTTCACAGTTCTTTCCAAAACAGAACGAAAAAGCTCAGTTCATCTCTGTGCCTGCCCCAGGCTGATGCAGTCCTTCCAACTGCAGCAGGATAAGCAGACACAGCAGCAGGTTACTACCACAGTGCAGTAACCATGGGAAGACTCTGCTCAGTGCAAAAACATTACTCTGGATAGGTAGAATTTTCCCTGGGTGGGTGTTTCATTCAGCAAGAGAGAAGGGTGACCACAGCTGCTGTGAGTCATCCTGCAGAGATGAGGGGGAAAGCACTGAAGACAAAACAAAATCCCAGACCTTTATGGATAACAGAGGAACAGGCAGAGTCTGGAATGGCAACCAGGGAAGGGACAGCAGATGGGCATCAGTGGGGGGGGGGAGCTACTCCATCCCCAAAAGCCTAAGAGGCTGCAACAAAACCCAAGCCCCAAATCAAAACCCCACAAAAAGAGAGAATAAACTTTCCCCCAACCAACCACCACACTGAACTGTTGCTGAGCCCTTGCTCAGGAGTAGCCTGTTTGCTGGGGCTGCAACCCCAGGCACACTTTCCTGAGGGTAAGCTCCATGGCAGACAAAGGGGCTTACTTCTGAGTAGACAAGCACAGGCTGCTGCTCCGGAATGGCTTCTGCTCTATCCACCCACCCACCGTGTGAATGCACACATCGTCATTGGTTGCTTGGGGGGGGGGGGTTCCCCCTGTAAATGCCCCCGCACCCTGGAATATCAGATCGCTGGTATTCCAGCTGCCGGCTTCCAGTGGCGCCAGCAGGGCTCCAGGCGTGCGGGGAAGGGGAGGGGCAGAGGGGGTCTCGGCCACAGCAGCCAGAGGCAGGGCGGGGGTGTCGTGAGGCAGCCCCCAGCCGGCCTCTCCACCGCCAGCGCTACTCTGTTGCTTCCCAGAGACAAACAAGGGGCTCCCTCCTCCTCCTCGCTGCTCCCCCTGCAGACCGCCCGGCGCTGGGGCGGGCGCAAGCCGGGCTCGCGGCCGCGATGCTGGCAGCTGAGATCTCCCAGCCCCCTCGCACGCAGGCGGCGGTCTGTGGGGGGGGGGGGGCCTGCGGACTCTTTCCCCGGCCAGGCAGCCTCCCGCGCCCCTCCCGCCCAGCGCGCCTGGTCTGGCGGAGGGAGACGGCGCGTTGTGCCGGTCTCCATAGCAGTGGGCTCGCGTGGGCGGAGTGGTCGGGGCTGCGGCGCGGCTAGCTCTGAGGGAGCGCGAGCGCCTCCCCCGCCCCTCGCTCCCTCCCCTCCCCCTCCCTCCCGTGTGTTTGTGTCAGGCTGGTCGCGGCGCGGCTCGGAGCGCGGGCGAGGGGAGGACCAGGCGCAGGCAGCCTCGCGCCCACCGCCTCTGAAGTGCACCCGGCGTATAAGACGACCCCCCACTTGGAGGCATGTTTTTCAGGGCAAAAAAGTCGTCTTATACGCCGGCAAATACGGTACGTCAGATGTCAGGGTCAGAAAGGAAAAGAAGGTGTCTATGAAAAATGGTTATTAATGGGAAGCCTTCTTCTGATTACTATTCTGGAACATTCCCAGAATTCCTTGTGATGTGCCTTGGACGTTGAAAAGAACCTCTGATCACTCAGAGGGCAGGGGTTGAGATATGGGGTCACATTGGGAGCAATATCACCAAATAATGATGGTGCAGTGACATCATCATAAGGAAGTTATTTGGGAAAAGTTTTTTTGCCTTGTGATCGGGTGCTGAAGTGAAATCACAACCAGCACTGCATGCAAGAAGGCAATATTGCAGCCCAAAGCTTCAGGACACTCATGTAGTGTTCTACTGCTGTACAGCCTGTATGTACAGGTCTTCTTACTAGATATAAGCAGGTGGACATAAACATAATCATAGGCAATCATCAGTATGACATTGAGGTCTTTGCCTTTCCTCAGGACTATTGCATTTCTACAAGTCATATTAAAAACTTGCTTCCGGTGCAAACATTATGTCCAAATTGTCAGAAGATTGATACACTGTCAGTCCCAAATCAATGAGATGCAAAAACAGAGGTTGTTTATCTGATCTTGTCTCAATCGTGATGCTTTGTGATTATTGATAGGTCGTGGTCAAGGATAGGTCGAAGATGTCATCGTAGGGAATAAAGGGAATAACAGGTGTGTATTACGTCAGTCTAATTCGTCCACCATGCATCATGCATGACAGCCCAATCCTACCTAGACTCCCCCTCCCATGGGGGCAGTCCCAAAGGCCTCTACAAGGTTAGGGAACTTACCCTTACCCTGGGTAAACCTCTGCTGTCCCAATGAGTCTCCTCAGATCTGCACCAGCTGTTTTGGTAGTGCAAGCCCAAGTGAACCCAGGAAGGTGGATTGAAGCTAGGAAGGGGGATAGGGTATCAGCGGAGCTGCTGCCACCATTAACTATCCCACATCACCCTTGAAAATCCTCCTTCGTCACCCCCTATCCAGAAACTCTCTTGTTCCTTCCC
This sequence comes from Tiliqua scincoides, assembly GCF_035046505.1. Lineage (NCBI taxonomy): Eukaryota > Metazoa > Chordata > Lepidosauria > Squamata > Scincidae > Tiliqua > Tiliqua scincoides. The sequence goes on along the minus strand of NC_089825.1, from coordinate 100,367,717 downwards.
CTCCTTGCCACCACCTACGCCAATAGAAAGTAGCCGCTCTGCCATCCCACACATGGGGCCACCAGGCATTGCACTGGCAGAACATCACTCCTAGCAGCATAAACCTCTGCTAAGATTGGGCTGACATTAACTCTACTTTCCTTGCCATGTGCTATAGTCAAGCACCTTGAGGTCCTGGTAGAGACAGGTGATTGTGGAAGATAGTATGCTATGAAGTCCTGGGAGAATGGTTCATATGTCAGTGAGGTACCTGCACTCAGACTGAGCAGGCCAGTAGTTCTATTACCCATTCACTCCTAGTGATATCAAAATGAATAGATTCTTATTTCAGCTTTCCAAAGGGTCTTTGCTTTCATAAGTAGTACCTAGATAGATATAGATACTACAGTTATTAGTAAATGTTTCCCTTATAAAAAGTGGACCAGAACGATTCAAAGAAGCACCAAAAGATCAACGAAGTGTATTTTTAAAAAGATATTACAATAAGACAAAAATGACACAACAGACCAGTCCTAATTTTGTTACTCAGTAATGACAATTATTAACTTTATGACATTTCCTTTGTGGGATACAAATGTGATAGTATAGTTCTTAAGGCCTTTTTGACTTCCTTATTTCTCAAGCTGTATATGAAAGGGTTGACCAGAGGGGAAAAGGTAGTGTACAAAAGGGAGGGAAATTTCTCTGTTCTCCGCATTTCTTCAGCCTTTGGTAACATATAGACAATGACTAGAGAGCCATAGAAAAGGGACACCACCACCAAGTGAGAGGAGCAGGTGGAAAAGGCCTTTTTCCTACCAGTGCTGGAGGGGATTCTCAAAATGGCAGCCACAATATATATATAGGATGTCAGGGTGAGGAGAAAGGGGAGAAAGACAAATGACGCCGCCACACAGGAAGTCATAATTCCCAAAAATGTGGCATCAGTGCAAGAGAGTTTGAGGAGAGGGAAATCGTCACAGAAGTAATGATCAATTATGTTGGGGCCACAATAATTTAATTTTGTTAACATCAGAATAATTAATATTAGAAAAACTGTAAAACCATTAAGCCAAGACAGAGTGGCTAGCTGGACACAGGTCCCGAAGCTCATGGTTGTGGCATAATGCAGTGGCTGACAGATGGCTAGATATCTATCATAAGACATGGCACAAAGCAAGCAGCACTCTGTGATTCCAAGAGTACCACAGAAAAACAACTGAGTGAAGCAGCCACTGAATGAAATTCTTCTGTCCCCGGTCCAGAGAGCTGACAGCATTCGTGGCAATATATTAGAACTAGAGGCAGCTTCCAAGATGGAGAGATTCCCCAGGAAGAAGTACATGGGCGTGTGAAGATTCCGATCAGAGACAACTAACGCCACAATGAGAAGGTTTCCACTCATGGTCACGGCGTAGGTCACGAGAAACACCACAAAGAGCAGCAACTGCACATCGTAGAACTCTCCAAATCCCAGAAGGATGAATTCTGTAACCATTGTCTGGTTTCTGAGCATCATGGAATTGAAAATAGAAAAAATCCTATTGAAAAGAAATATGGAAATGTGACTGTTATACAGTTGAAGACTTTTTATCTAAAATGATGATCTAGGATTTACTGGCAATTGTAATTGAGACAGTTTGCCATGTGCATTCCATTGGTTGAATGTGTACAAATGATCTTGCCTGGATAAGTGATTTATGGTAGAGAGAACTTGGGTTTAAGAAATTGCAAAAGAGATGTTCTAATGCTGCTTCCCACTTACGCTTGCAAGGAGACATCCAGCAGCCAATAACCCTCTGAGGGATGCCGCGGAAGACGTAGCAGCACCGCTGCATCACCACTTAGGAATTTAGGTAGAACTGGGCTGTCATTGTCCACAAAGCCACACAAAGCCCTTCATGTTTCTTTCAACGTTATGACCAGTCCTTAGGTTCCAGGTCTCTCAATACAAATCTTTTCCAGCTTTGCTAATGAAGGCACCTTCTGAGGCACAGTGTACAAATCATTATGACAAGGCCCTCCCAGTGGTTTCACTAGGGTTTTTGTCACTTGGTGCTTGAAGCCAGTGTGTCACCCCCATGATAGGCCTCCTTCTATGCAGTGGGTGATTCACTGCCCTCCCCCCAGCAGTATGTGTAGTGATGCATCAATGCCTCACCCCTCATCATTGCCTGGCCCTCACATCATCACACTGGCCCCTCATCATTAAAATTTCTCCATTAAATTACAATATCATACACACACACTAAATGTATGTACTTGTGCATTTATTTCTGTAAAAATTAACAAGAACAAATACACAAACAGTGTAACACTTACTGAACATGCTATTTCTTTAAAAATGTGGAGGAACACATAAAATATGGAAACAGCACAACACTTGGTGAACAACCCCAGAAGCATCACTAGGGTCTGGTCACCCAGTGCGACAGCTCATTGCATCAACCCTATAATGGACCTCCTCCCATACCAGATCATACAGAATAAATTACAATATCATATGCGCAGCCTAAATGCAGTGGCATCTCTAGGGTTGGGGTAACCCCCATTAAGTTTATTTATGTATTTATTTTAATATATATTTGTATAGGTCACCCAACAAATCCGTAACGAACAAAACATTAGTGTCCAACTTGATGAAACCCACATAATTGAATAAGGCTGCAATCCTATCCAGATTTTCCTCAGAGTAAGCCCCATTGTCTGAGTAGTTATGCCTAGGATTGGGCTTGTAGAGTTCTAGTATTAGCTCTGATGCATGGAAAGGAGAGCTGACTCATACTAACTCCTTAATAGTTCCCTACTGTATCATAATAACACCTCATTGGCTTTTGTAACAATCAGTCTCACTGCTCAATTTTGGGTTAAGCAAATCCACTTTTTGTTACATAAGGCAGATGTGTTTTCCATTTCTGGCTAGGACTTTTGATACAATAGAGATATTCAATACAGTTTGTTTCATTGCATTCTGTATGAAATTCCTCATCGAATGATGGTATTATTCAATCGAATGATGGTATTATTCAAAAATACCAAGATTTTAACAATCTTGGCTAGAAATGGTACCCCCCTCCCCCCGCACATCACTCAGTAAAGCTTGCACACCCTGAACCCTCCAACAATGCCATTGGAGCCCTCTTCTGAAATTGTCTGTAAATTGAAGAAACCATGAGTAATTGTTTTTATTCCTTTTTTCCAAAAACGCAATATTAAAAAAAAAAATTGTCCTCAAGAAAATGTGGAGTGTAAAAACAACAATTTAAGACTTGTTTAATTTAAGACTCACAGCAGTGTGAGTCTTGTCCACACCGTACCATCTCATGGATCTAGAACATGTTGAGGAGGAGACTGAATATAGTGACATGTCCCAAATCTGCACCAGTACATTCCTGATACTCCACCCCACAAGTGTACTGGAAGACATTCTTCCCTTGAACTGGAACAGTGGCTGTCTAGGTTTAATATCTGACTTTTGCTTGGATCCACTGGGATATGGCCTGGGGTCTGTCTTTCCAAAGGATTATGCCTACATAACTATCACATACATATCTAAATCCAAACTAAGGGGTGGATTCAACCCCTTGTGCTCCCCTGCCCCAAACAAACTAGCTAACTAACTAAAGCCAAGGGGGACAGGCCAAATGCTGACAAATTGATACCAACTTCTTTTTTTTTTTTAAGCATTTAAGTTCATTCATCCTGTCTGAGAAGATCAAAATAGCCCTTCTAGAAGAGGCCAGAAGCCCGTATAGTCCAGCCTGTTTCCCAAATTAGCCAACCCGATGCCTCTTGAAAGCTCACAAGCAGAAGAAGAGAGCATACATACCTCTCTTAATGGCAGGATTGAGTTTTGAAGTCATTGAGAATCTCCCGAAGTTTCAACACAACAGTCAGGGTGACTGATTTCATGCATTAATTTGCTGATGGTGTGGCTGAAGGAATTAGTTTGTTAGTTTCTTACAATTCATATTTCAACTATTATTTTTCAGAGTAATCCTGTAACCAATGATTATCAAGATAATAAGCAAGAATCATAATCCCCTAAACTTAGTCATATTTTCACTATCACAGCTACAATCACCAATAATTGGAGAGGGGCTATTGCACGTCCTTTGCCTGCACAAAGCCCAAGTTTCAATTCCACGCACCTTAAGGTCACCGTATTAAGGCCTGCAATCTTATTTTAAGAGCTATCATCTCAGTTGCAACGACAAATTATTTATAGAGGGATCTGAGAGGGGAAATGGGGAAAATTACCCTTCTATGGAGATGATTCACAGGTTAACACTGGTCCTCCATCTCTTTGGTTGATAGACAAAAAAGTTCTCAACAGCTTATGTTTTATGTCAAAGAATGACATGTTCTTATGCCTAAGAGGATGTGCTCCTTCTCATCTCCTGTTTCTCTAAAAACAGCCCTGATGGCACTATCTCCTTGGAATTGATATTTATTTTGGAAAAAAAAAAAAGTATCACCAATTTTGTTGATTGTTTTTTCTCTAATTAGCAGAACAATTAAGTAACAGAGAATTTATTCAAAAACCCATGTAGTACTTCCATTCTCAAGGGAAAATTATTTCTGAGTGTAAAAATATAGGTCTCCTTGGTCCTATTAAGAGAAGAAAAAATACAGGCATGCAGCAGCATGTGAGAAACATACAGTATGGCAGTGGTTCTCAGAGTTTTTAATGTCCCTTGTGGCTTCTACCTGATTTATAAATGCCAAGGGACATGGCTATACTGGTGACTGGGCAGTGGTACATCCCCTCCCCCACCCCAAGTAGCAGCTTGTTATACCGTTGATGCCTAATCTACCCTTTCAGTTTCACAACCCAACAAAAATTGGGTCATGACCCACTGGTGGATCCAAGACCCACAGTTTGGGAACCGCTGAAGTAAGAAATTGTAGGGTCACTAGAGGTTTCCGTGCATCAGCTTTTGTTCGCATCAAGGGCCAAATCTCCCATTGAACTAAACATGTTAAGATGGATGCAACGATGGACTAGAAACACAGATGATTGTAGATACATAATTAGTAGTATCGAGAATCCCATTGGAAACGGAGACTACCACCAAGTGAGAGGAAATGTGGAAAAGGCTTTTTTTTGCTTCCCCAGTGGCCGACGGGATTCTCAAGAACACAGCTATAATACATATGTCAGATGTCAGGATCTGAAGGGAAAAGAAGGTGTCTATGAAAAATTGTTTTTAATGGGAAGCATTCTTCTGATTACTATTCTGGATCATTCCCAGAATTCCTTGTCATGTGCCTTGGAAGTTGAAAAGAAATGCTGATCACTCAGAGGGCAGGAGTTGAGATTTGGGGTCACATTGGGAGCAATATCACCAAATAATGATGGTGCAGTAACATCATCATAAGGAAGTTATTTTGGAAAAGTTATTTTGATTTGTGATGAGGTGCTGAAGTGAAATCACAACCAGCACTGCATGCAAGAAGGCAATGTTGCAGCCCAAAGCTTCAGGACCCTCATGTATTAAATACTGTTAATAATAACAATAATGTAGTGTTCTACTGCTGTACAGTCTGTATGTACAGATCTTCTTACTAGATATAAGCGGGTGGACATAAACATAATCATAGGCAATCATCAGTATGACATGGAGGTCTGTGTCCTTCCTCAGTACTATTGCATTTCTACAAGACATATTAAAAACTAGCTTCTGGTGCAAACATTATGTCCATATCATCAGAAGCTTGGTGCACTGTCAGTCCCAAATCAATGAGATGTACAAACAGAGGTTGTTTATCTGATCTTGTCTAAGTCGTGATGTTTTGTGATTATTGATAGGACGTGGTCTAGGATAGGTCAAAGATGTCATTGTAGGGAATAAGAGGTGTGTATTATGTCAGTCTAGCTCAGGGGTCGGCAACCTTAAACACTCAAAGAGTCATTTGGACACATGTTCCGGAGGAAAAAAAAACCTCAGGAGCCACAAAACCGTTTTGACGTCTAAAATGAAGATAATACTGCATATATAGTTTTTTTTTTTTTTCACCTTTATGCTCTTATAGGTCCCATTTTTATAATGTAGCCACCTCTTGTAGCTTTTAGTTAGTTTTGTCATACATTCTTGTCCTGTGTTTTAAGATGCCTGGTCCTCTATGGTGTTTTGCCTGATTCCAAGGCCATTCTCTGCCTGGAGAATTAGGCCCACTTTAAGCAAATTATCTACCCTTCTTTCCCCCAACAAATGACCCTGGTCCTGCCCTGCAGTACTGCTGGACCCCACCTCCAGGGTAGCTCGCCTGTTCAACCTGCAGAGGTCCTCTCTCTTGCCAGCAGCTTCCCACCACTACAGCAGACCCTGGGTCCTCAGCAGGTCTTGGGCACAGCAGCCACACACCAAACTCCAGTGTCTCCGGCAGTCCATTAGTCACAAAGTCAGTCAGAGCATCCAGGGCAGAGTCCAAAGTCAATAAGCCAAGTCATAGTCCAAGATCAGATTCCAAAGTAAGTCAGTCAAATCAGTCAGAGTATCCAAGTCAAAGTCAGTCAGTCAGTCAGTCAGTCAGTCAGTCAGTCAGTCAGTCAGTCAGTCAGTCAGTCTCGTCTCCTCTCCTCTCCTCTCCTCTCCTCTCCTCTCCTCTCCTACCTCCAACCTGCACTCCTTCTACAACCCACACCCCCTTCCTCAGGTGCTCCTTATATCCCTGAGGGCCCTATTGCCTTCAAGTGGCTGCAGCTGTGCAGCACACTCTGCTGGATGCCCAGGCCTTACCCTTAAAGGGGCCACTGCTGACACCACATCTAGCTCCTCACCAGATCTTCCAGGATTCCAATACATATGGCGGTTATGACATCTGCTTATCTTACATGGATACTAAAGAACTCCCCCCACCTTCCAGAGGCACCCTGCTGGAAGGAAAAAAGGACACAGACTCCAGAGGTGGAGAAGAGAAGAAGGGGGGGGCAGCCACAGGCCAGCTTCTGCCCTGCCTGCCTGCCTGCCCTACCTCACTCAGGTTGCAACCCTCTCCACACTATCCTGGGAGTAAGCCTCATTGGCTTAAAGGTCAAACAGACCTGCAGGGGGGGAGAAGGGGGGAACCACAGGCCAGCTTCTGCCCTGCCTGCCCTCCCTCACTCAGGCTGCAACCTTCTCCACACTATCCTGGGAGTAAGCCCCATTGACTACAATGGGACTTCTGAGCAGACACGTTGGTTTGAGCTCTCAGGCTGCAGTCCTCTCCACACTTTCCTGGGAAGAAGCCTAACTGACTACTTGTGAATAGACCTGCATAGGAGGGGGCTGAGGCTGCAGCCCTCCACACTTTCCTGGGAGTAGCCCAGGGACTACATCAGGGCTTACTCTGGAACAGACCTGCGCGGGCTCCCACTCACCTGTCCTTTCACTTGGCCTTGAGCAGGCTTCAAGGCTGCCATCCCAGGCGCCCTTTCCTGGGAGTAAGCTTCATCCTCTGTAATGGGGCTTACAACTGAGTAGACATGCATAGGAGCAGGCTCCACGGCTGCAATCCCAGGCACCCTTTCCTGGGAGCAAGCTTCATCCACTGTAATGGGGCTTACTACTGAGTAGACACACAGGATGTCTCCTCTGCTGTAGAGGAAAAGCCTCTCCTTGCACTGAGTTGGGACCTGCTCAGGGAAAGTCCGGCTGCAAGGGCTTGCAATGGCTGAGGAGGAAGGCGGCTCAGGATTGGCTGGTGGTCAGCCAGTGAAGGGCCCTGAGCCATTCCAACTGAAAAAGCCAGGAGCCTGCTGGATGCTGATTGGCTGAGCCTGCTGGAGAGTTGGAGAAGGGAAAAACAGGGACTTTAAGCCTGCAGATTGGCAAAATTGAAAAGGGAAACCAATGTGGGGCAGGTGAAGGGAGAGGAGGGCAGTGAGCTCAGGGGGTGGAGGGAAGCAGCCTGCCCTCCCAACACAGGTGCCTCCTGTCACACTTTGCCACTTTCACCTGGAGGAGCCGCAGCAGACAGCTGAAAGAGCCGCATGCAGCTCTAGAAACACAGGTTGCCAACCCCTGGTCTAGCTTGTCCACCATGCGTCACGCTATTTCTGCTCATGAGCATGCCAGCCCAATCCTACCTAGATTCCCCCTCTCCCCCTCCCATGGGGCAGTTCCAAAGGCCTCTTCAAGGTAAGGGAACTTACCCTTACCCTGGGTAAACCTCTGCTGTCCCAATGAGTCTCCTCAGATCTGCACCAGCTGTTTTGGTAGTGCAAGCCCAAGTGAACCCAGGAAGGTGGATTGAAGCTAGGAAGGGGGATAGGGTATCAGCGGAGTTGCTGCCACCATTAACTATCCCACATCACCCTTGAAAATCCTCCTTCCGCACCCATTATCCAGAAACTCTCTTGTTCCTTCCCCTCCTTGCCACCACCTGCACCAATAGAAAGTAGCCGCTCTGCCATCCTGCACGTGGGGCCACCAGGCATTGAGCTGGCCAATCCTCCTGGTAGGAGAAGAACATCACTCCTTCCAGCATGAACCTCTGCTAAGATTGGGCTGACATTAACTCTACTTTCCTTGCCATATGCTGTAGGCAAACACGTTGAGGTCATGGTAGGTGATTGTGGAAAATAGTATGCTATGAAGTCCTGGGAGAATGGTCCATATGTCAGTGAGATACCTGCACTCAGACTGAGCCAGCCAGTAGTTCTATTACCCATTCACTTCTAGTGATTCTCAAAATGAATAGATTCTTATGTCAGCTTTCTAAATGGTCTTTGCTTTCATAAGTAGTACCTAGATAGATATAGGCAGTGCTTTTCTTGTAAAAAAAAAAAAAAAAAAAAAGTGCAGGAACTCACAACTTGTTAATCTTTTTTATTTATTTATCTTTAAGCCATTTTTTATTGGCGAAATAAGTAATAAGATGCAACTAGACAACACGTGAATAACATGTACAGAGTTACTTTTAGGGTGCTAGGGTGTTTGGCGCCTCCAGGCAAACTTTAAAATGCACCGTTCAGTTTAACAATTTAACTTTAACACCAAAGACCATCCTAGATTGTAGCAGGTGTCCTAAAACACAACCTTGTAACCACAATAAAAGAAAGCAAATCCTAGTCTTTTATAGACTTTATAACCACTATTCATATATGATATGTCACTCTGTATTTTTACACACACACCCCACACCACCACCACTACATGGTTTTATAAGAAGTATTCACATTTACTTCTTAATAACCCTTTTTAATAACTTTTTATTTATTTAATAATATAATACTAATAATATCAGCTAGAAAACACCACTTATAAAATCTGTTTACATATTTTTTATGTGCTTCCCCCCTAAAGATGAACATGATTTTTGCAAGGTACTTCTTTACTCTTTTCAAATGTATTATGTATTCATTTCATTTCCCTTTCTTTAAATCCCCATTCCCCAACTACTTAAGAACTAGAAAATGAGGGGAGATCTTCAAGAGAGAACAAAAAGAGACGGACCACCTTGGGAGAATGCACACCAAGGATTGTATCAAGGCTTATTGCATGTATTTGCAAATATGTAACAACCAAAAAATTTAATTAAAACTTTTAAAACATTTAATAAATATTGGTTAAAACAATTGATGAAGGCAAAATATAAAAAATGATTACATTACATCACTCTACAGATTTGTTTGAACCCAAATCAAATAGCATACAGGGGAGAGGGGGCACAAAAGATGGGTTAATGAATTGATTAATAAACAAGTTATGGATCAAAAATCATGTGGTCACACACCCTCTATTGGCTCAAGACATTGAAACATGATTGGTGCAAAAAAAAAAAAAAAAGAGAAATTTCTGATCAGATAACAATGAATGCGCAATATAAGCACACAAGGGGAGGGGAGCAGAAGAATAAACACAAAAGATGAGTTGTAAAATAGATAAATTATATAATACCGGAATATAATCTATTTTACAACTCATCTTGAACCAATAGAGGTAGTGTGACCACATGATTTTTGATTTATAACTTCATAACTTAATCAATTCATTAACCCATTTTTGTGGTTCCCCCCTCCCCTGTGTACTATGTCCCCATTCCCCATTATTATAATAATAATAGTGATTAAATATAGTCTAAAAAAACCAAAAATTAATAGACAACAGTGATCTGACCTACTGCACAGAGGAATACATATATTCTAAGTGTTATTATAATGCAGCAAAGACACTTAAGCTTCCCCATTTATAGTTAAAACCTAAATCTCCTGTTGATGACATTACAAAGCTACTAAATTATTAACAAACTATCTTATTTATTTAGCACACTATAATTTTTGCTTAATTAATTTAGATCAGCCGAGCCTTATATTAATAACTATAAAAATGATTGAATTAGCCTAGAGAAAACTTTATTTCATTAGCCTTCATAATAGCATGTTTTACTCCTTTAAGACAGTGGATAACATGACTGTTTACAATAGTGACTGTGTCTGAGAAACAAAAACTGGGCAGCCATATTATCTGAATGAGCCCTGATATACTGCATGCACAACTGACAATCTATTGTCCCCCCTTTCCTCTGTGTACTTTTTTCCCATTCCCCAATGAGTTTTGAATGAACCATTACTTAACTGTTAATCAATTAATTGACCTTTTATGGTCCCCCCTACCCCTAACTTACCTTTGATGTTTTCCTTCCATCTCTATTGTGCACTCCCTCTGCGGTGCCCACCTAGCAGAATGACGCTAGCGTGACCTAAGGTCACACTAAGGTCTTGTGATCAGAGCTGCGGCTGCCAGCACTGACCAGGTAAACTAAGTGCAGACTCTGTCCCAGTTCAAAAAGGGATGGAGTCTGCACTTAAAATCCCAGATGCCAGTCAGTTTAAGTGCGGTGCTGTGGGGGACTGCATAAAAAAGCTGCTGGAACGCCGTTCCGGTGCGTTCTATTAGAAAAATATCCCTGGATAAAGATACTACAGTTGTTAGCAAATGTTTCCCTTATAAAAATTGGACCAGAACAATTCAAAGAACCAAAAGATCAACAAAATATATTTTTAAAAAATATTACAATAAGACAAAAAATGACACAACAGACCAGTCCTAATTTTGTTACTCAGTCATGACAATTATTAACTTTATGACATTTCCTTTGTGGGATACAAATGTGATAGTATAATTCTTAAGGCCTTTTTGACTTCCTTATTTCTCAGACTGTATATGAAAGGGTTGACCAGAGGGGAAAAGGTAGTGTACAAAAGGGAGGGAAATTTCTCTGTTCTCCGCATTTCTTCAGCCTTTGGTAGCATATAGACAATGACTAGAGAGCCATAGAAAAGGGACACCACCACCAAGTGAGAGGAGCAGGTGGAAAAGGCCTTTTTCCTGCCAGTGCTGGAGGGGATTCTCAAAATGGCAGCCACAATATATATATAGGATGTCAGGGTGAGGAGAAAGGGGAGAAAGACAAATGACGCAGTCACACAGGAAGTCATAATTTCCAAAAAAGTGGCATCTGTGCAAGAGAGTTTGAGGAGAGGGAAATCATCACAGAAGTAATGATCAATTATGTTGGGGCCACAATAATTTAATTTTGTTAACATCAGAATAATTAATATTAGAAAAACTGTAAGTCCAATAAGCCAAGACACAATGGCTAGCTGAACACAGGTCCCGAAGCTCATGGTTGTGGCATAATGCAATGGCTGACAGATTGCTAGATATCTATCATAAGACATTGCACAAAGCAAGCAGGACTCTGTCATTCCAAGAGTACCACAGAAAAACAGCTGAGTGAAGCAGCTACTGAATGAAATTCTTCTGTTCCCAGTCCAGAGAGCTGACAGCATTCGAGGCAATATATTAGAACTAGAGGCAGCTTCCAAGATGGAGAGATTCCCCAGGAAGAAATACATGGGCGTGTGAAGATTCCGATCAGAGACAACTAACGCCACAATGAGAAGGTTTCCACTCATGGTCACGGCATAGGACCCGAGAAACACCACAAAGAGCAGCAACTGCACATCGTAGAACTCTCCAAATCCCAGAAGGATGAATTCTGTAACCATTGTCTGGTTTTGGAGCATCATGGAATTCAAAATAGAAAAAATCCTATTGAAAAGAAATATAGAAATGTGACTGCTATACAGTTGAAGACTTTTTATCTAAAATGATGATCTAGGATTTACTGGCAATTGTAATTGAGAGGGTTTGCATGTGCATGCAATTGGCTGAATGTGTACAAATGATCTGTGATTGTCCACAAAGCCACACAAAGCCCTTCATGTTTCTTTCAACATTATGACCAACGTTTCAGGTTTGCTAATGAAGGCACCTTCTGAGGCACAGTGTACAAATCATTATGACAAGGCCCTCCCAGTGGTTTCACTAGGGTTTTTGTCACTTGGTGCTTGAAGCCAGTGCGTCACCCCCATGATAGGCCTCCTTCTATGCAGTGGGTGGATTACTGCCCTCCCCCCGGCAGTATGTGTAGTGATGCATCAGTGCCTCACCCCTCATCATTGCCTGGCCCCCACATCATCACCCCGGCCCCTCATCATTGCTCTTTTAAATTGCAATATCATACACACACCCTAAATGTATGTACTTATGTATTTCTGTAAAAATTAACAAGAACAAATACACAAACAGTGTAACACTTACTGAACATGCTATTTCTTTAAAAATGTGGAGGAATACATAAAATACGGAAACAGCACAACACTTGGTGAACAGCCCCAGGAGCATCACTAGGGTCTGGTCACCCAGTGCGACAGCTCATTGCATCAACCCCATAATGGACCTCCTCCCATACCAGATCATACAGAATAAATTACAATATCATATGCACAGCCTAAATGCAGTGGCATCTCTAGGGTTGGGGTAACCCCCATTAAGTTTATTTATGTATTTATTTTAATATATATTTGTGTAGGTCACCCAACAAATCCGTAACGAACAAAACATTAGTGTCCAACTTGATGACACCCACATAATTGAATAAGGCTGCAATCCTATCCAGATTTTCCTAAGCCCCATTGTCTGAGTAGTTATGCCTAGGATTGGGCTTGTAGAGTTCTGGTACATACATACATAAGACCTTTATTGGCATAGAGAGTTCTAGTATTAGCTATGATGCATGGAAATGAGAGCTGACTCATGCTAACACCTTAATAGTTCCCTACTGTATCATAATAACACCTCATTGGCTTTTGTAACAATCAGTCTCACTGGTCAATTTTGAGTTAAGAAAATCCACTTTTTGTTACATAAGGCAGTTGTGTTTTCCATTTCTGTTTTACACTGTATTGTAGTAATGCAACTGCTGTCCTCAAGAAAATGCAGAAGAACAACAATTTGAGACTTCTGGAATGTTTGATTTTTTTTTTCTTTAGGAGTAGACATAAAGCTGACTGCTCAGTTATCAAGGAAACAATAATTTCCATGATGAAACTATAAACACATTGTCTTGTGATGCCACTGTCTAAGAGCCATGTAAGCCTTGTCCACACCTTACCTTCTCATAGATCTGGACCATGGTGAGCAGGAGGAGGTTGAATATAGTGATAAGCCCCATCCCTGCACCAGTACATTCCTGATACTTCATCCCGAAGTGTACCGGAAGATTTTTTTTCCTCTGAACTGGAACAATGGATGTCTAACTACAATAACTGACCTTTGCTTGGAAATGATGATGCACTTCAAACTTTCCTCCAGGTCTGAAAAGCGGTTTGTGATATGGCCTGGGGTCAATCTCGCCAAAGAAATATGTCTACAGGCCCTACCAAATGCATATCTAAATCCAAACTAAGGTGTGGATCCAACCCCTTGTGCATACTCCCCTGCCCCGAACAAACTAGCTAACTAACTAAAGCCAAGGGAGACAAATCCAAATGCTGACAAGTTGATACCAACTTTTTTTTTCTTTAGCATTTACGTTCATTCATCCTGTTTGAGAAGATCAAAATAGCCCTTTTGGAACAGGCCAGAGGCCTGTATAATCCAGCCTCTTCTTTCCCAAATTAGCCAACCAGATGCCTCTTGAAAGCTCACAAGCAGAAGAAAACGGCATACATACCTCTCTTAATGGCAGGATTGAGTTCTGAAGTCATCGAGAATCTCCCAAAGTTTTAACAGAACAGTCACGGTGACTGATCTTGTATATTTATTTGCTGGTGCGGTGCTATGGCTGATGGAATTTGTTTGTTAGTTTCTCACAATTCATATTTCAACTATTATTTTTCAGAGTAACCCTGTAAACAACAATCAACAAGATGATAAGCAACACTTATCACCCAATACCATAATCTTCCAAACTTAATTGTACTTTTGCTATCTCCTTTTGCTGCAATCACAATTAATTGGGGAGGGATGATTGCACATCCTTTCTCTGGACAAGCCCTTAGCTTCAATTCCAGGCATCTCTGGAGTAAGGGAAAGACCCCAGTCTGGAACCATAGAGACCTACATCCATTCAACAGCACTAGAAACTATTTTGGAAAAGTTGTTTTGCCTTGTGATCGGGTTTTGCAGTGAAATCACACCCAGTACTGCAAGAAGACAATGTTGCAGTGCAAATCTTCAGGACCCTCATGCAGTATTCTATTGCTGTTCAGTCTGTTTGCACAGGGCTTCTTAGAAGATATAAGCTTGTGGACATAAACATAATCATAGGCAAGGGCTGTCAGTGTGACAAGGAGGTCTGTGTCAACTGGATTGAAAAATCATTTGCAGAAGGAACTGAGCAGGCAAACAAGTATTACAAAACCAGGGTTGTAAAGAAATAAAAGCTACCTGGAGGAGATGTTCAATAACAAGATGAACAACTGTTCCCTTTCTTGTTTGCTTTGCTGGATAGAAGAAAAAATGGGGACATCATGTCCCTTCATTTGATGTTACTGTTCCAAATCAGGTCTTATTTATGCTGATAGGGTGTGCCCCTTCTCATCTCCTGTTTCTCTAAAAACAGACTTGGTGGCACTATCTCCTTGATATTTATTCTGGGGGAAAAAAAAACACACCAATTTTGTTGATTCTTTTTTTTCTTTCTTTCTCTAATTAGCAGAACCATGAAGTAACACAGAAGTTATTCAAAAACCATAAAGTACTTCCATTCTTGAGGGAAAATGATTGCTGAGTGTTAAAATATAGGTCTCCTTGGACTTATTAAGAGGCAAATATAGTGGCATGCAAAATCATCTGAGATGATTCTCAGTATATACAGTAAGGCAGTGTTTCCTAGACTTTTTAGAGGCCCTAGAGGCTGCTGCCTGATTTTAAAATGCTGAGGGACATGGCTACAATGGTGATTGGGCAGCAGTGCTCCCCACAAGTAGCAACTTGTTTAACCCTTGATGCACATAGCCTAATCTGCCCTGTCAGTTTTGCAACCAAACAAATGTTGGGTCACAAACCTACTGGTGGGTCCCAGACCCAAAGTTTGGGAACTGCTGAAGTTCTTGTAGGGGCGTTAGAGATTTCCATGCATCCGCTTTTGCCTCCATCAAGGGTCAAATCAACCATTGCACTAAATATGTTATGACAGATGCAACAAAGGACTAGAACAAACCCCAGCTCAAACTCCAAGCCCACAGGTCACATCCAACCCTCAACACCATGTTAAGATATATGATGCAGCCTGGGGCCAAATAGATTGGAGATTGGATTTCTACAAAACATTAAAAACTATAGCTTCTAGTGCAACCATTATATGCATATTATCAGAAGCTTGGCACACTGTCAATTCCAAATCAATGAGATGCACAAACAGAGGTTGTTTATCTGATCTGTTGTTTATCTTGTTTAAGATTTGATGTTTTGTGATTATTGATAGGACGTGGTTTAGGATAGGTCGTCGTAGGGAAAAAATAAGTTTGTATTATGTCAATCTAGCGCTTCCAACATGTGTCATGCTATTAGTGCACATAAGCATGATAGTACAATCCAACCGAGCCCACCCCCTCCCCCGCAGATGCAGCCATGCCATTGGAGTGTTCATTGCATCCTGTGGGGGGCTGTCCCACAGGCTTCTTCATGGCACTACCTCAGGACTTGCCTCTGCTGCTCCAATGAGTCTCCTCAGATTAGCACCAGCTCTTTTGCTTGAGCAAATCAAAGTAAACCCAGGGAGCTAGGAAGAGGGTTAGGGTTAGGCAGGGGAGCTGCTGCAGCAAATAACCATCCCTTTCCCACCTTTGAAAATTCCCCTTCCCCACTCCCTGCACATACAGAAACTCCCCCGTTTCTTGCCCTCCTCGCCCCCACTGTCAACTCACCAGTGCCAATGGACAGTGGTCTCTCTGCCAGCCAGCACATATGGACATAAGCCATTGCTGTTGGCAGGACCTCACTTTTGCCAGCCAAAGCCTACCATAAGATTGTGCTGTCCCTAACTGAACTTTCCATTCCTTGTCATGCCTTGCAGGCAAACATCTTAAGGTCATAATAGAGGTGGCCTATTGTGAAAAATAGTATGTCGTGAAGTCTTTTAATGGTCTGTATGTTAATGAGGTACCTCCACTTACCCTGTGCTGGACTGTAGTTCTATCAGCCATTCACTCCTTGTGATTCTTGAATGTAATAGATTATTACAGGTCATGCCTCATTATCCACTGATTTGGCATCCACTGATTTGACTCACCATTAATACTGGGGTCTGCCTTTAAATGCCTTGTAACAAGGAAGAAAGTTACATTTCCTACCTTCCAAAATCGCAATTTACTAAAATTGCATTTCCAACCATTGCGCTTTTAAACTACTCAGGGTTTAAGGTAACTTTAAAGACCCTCTTCCGTGTTTCTTGCTATTCCATCGTCACCCCAGAATGCATCAGTTTAGATGCTGTACCAAATTCAGCCATAATTTGATTCCATTAGATTCCATTATTTACCACATCTAGTGGCTGAATGAGGTATAGCATCTATACCAGTGCATTCTGAGGCAACAAAGGTGGAGCAAGAAACCTGGAAGTGGGACTTTAAAGTCATTTATCCACTGATCTGTTATCCACTGATTTTTTTTTTTTCCAAAAACATGGCAAGCTCCGTAAATCAACTTTCTAAATGGTCTTTGCTTTCACAGGTGGTATCTAGGTTGATAAAAATGCTACAGTAATTAGCAAGTGTTTCCCTTGCAAAAAGTAGACAAGAAGATCCAAGAAGCAACCAAAGATCAACAAAGTAATTTTTTAAAAAACTATTACAACACAACGAAAATGCTTGCACTAAAGAGTCAAAATAGGTTCCAATGTTGTTATTAAATAATGAAAATTACTAACTTTATAACATTTCCTTTGTGGGATGCAAATGTGAAAGCATCGTTTTTAAGGCCTTTATGACCTCCTTATTTCTCAGACTGTATATGAAAGGGTTGGTCAGAGGGCACAAGACTGTGTACAAAAGTGAGGGAAATTTCTCCGTCCTTCTGATTTCTTCAGTCTTTGGTAACATATAGACAATGACTAGAGAGCCATAGAAAATGGAAACCACCATCAAGTGAGAGGAGCAGGTGGAAAAGGCCTTTTGTCTTCCAGTGGTGGAGGGGATTCTCAAAATGGTAGCTACAATGTATATATAGGATGTCAGGGTTAGCAGAAAGGGGAGAAAGACAAACAAAGCAGTCACAATGAAACTTAGAATTTCCAAAAAAGTGACATCAGTGCAAGAGAGTTTGAGGAGTGGAAAGTGGTCACAAAAGTAATGATCTATGACATTGGGACCACAATAATTTAATCTTGTTAACATTTGAATGAGAAATATTAGAAAAACTGAAAATCCAATAAGCCAAGACACAGTGGCTAGCTGGACACAAGTCCCAGTGTTCATGGTTGTGGCATAATGCAGTGGCTTACAGATGGCTAGATATCTATCATAAGACATTGCACACAATAAACAGCATTCAGTCATTAAGAGGACAGCACAGAAATACCACTGAGTAAAGCAGCTGCTGAATGAAATTCTTCTGTCCCCAGTCCAGAGAGCCAACAGCATTCGTGGCAATATGTTGGAACTAGAGGAAGCTTCCAAGATGGAGAGATTCCCCAGGAAGAAGTACATGGGCGTGTGGAGGTTCCGATCAGAGACAACTAACGCCACAATGAGAAGGTTTCCGCTCATGGTCATGATGTAGGTCACGAGCAACACCACAAAGAGCAGCAACAGCACATCTTTGAACTCTCCAAATCCCAGAAGGATGAATTCTGTAATCATTGTCTGGTTTCTGAGCATAATGGATGTGAACATAGAAAAATCCTATTGAAAAAGAAATATAAAAATGTTACTGCTATTGGATTATGGACTCTTTACCTATGTGTAGGCCAAAGACAGCAGTTTTCAACCTTTTTCATCTCATGGCACACTGCGAAGGTGCTAAAAGTTTAAGACACACACCATCCATTTCTTTGATAAATGACAAGGCACACTGCCATGCTGGTGGGGGCTCACAACAATGACCCTAGTAATAAATGACCCTTCCTCAAACTCCCGCAGCACACTCATTGTGGATCATTTGCAGGACACCAATATGCCGTGGCACACTGGTTGAAGATCACTGGCCTAGGAAATATTGAGGATTGTAACTGAGAAGGTTTGGCAGGTACATTACATTGATTGATTGCCCAGTCCTATTGATTGTTTGCCCAGTCCTATTGGGCACTTACGACAGCACAACTCCCAGCCCACTACACTGTGGTGGCAGTACATGCAGAGATGCCATCCATCTATCTATCTATGCCATCTCCATTTTACCTACACAATGCACTTCCTAGTTCTCTAAGGAGAGCATTTTACATCCAGGTCTCACAGCCCCTGTAAAGAAGAAAGTTCACAGCAAGTCTAATTAGCCTCACTTTGGCCTCTTT
The DNA here is from genome assembly GCF_035046505.1 of Tiliqua scincoides. Lineage (NCBI taxonomy): Eukaryota > Metazoa > Chordata > Lepidosauria > Squamata > Scincidae > Tiliqua > Tiliqua scincoides. The sequence goes on along the minus strand of NC_089825.1, from coordinate 100,348,949 downwards.
TAGTAAAGCTGTTTCTGGCTTGTCAGCTATTGCTGCCTTTCAGTGCCCAGCAGGAGTATATTTGGGGAAAATTCTGCAATAAAATCTTGCAGCGAAAGCACTTTGTTGAGGCCAAAATAAATTTACAGGCCAAATAAGTCTATGCTTTGACGTTCATCCATTTTTTTTCTTTACTTTCATCCATGCTCCATAACCAGGCAATAGTGCAAGGCATTCCTGTACTTATCTCTCCAAGGCAATCTGTTTCCCTCCCCCCGGCATTCAGCACATGCTCTGCCCTCAAACGTTTATCCCCCTATATCTACACATGCTTGAAAACTGCAGGAGCCAAGCTCTTTGCAGCGTAATTAGGATCTACAGCAGTGCTTTTTAACCTTATTCGTCTCCCAGCACAGTGACAAGGTAACAAGATTGTCAAGGCACCCCATCAGTTTTTTGAAAATTGACAAGGCACACCATGCTGTTGGTGGGGGGCTCACATCCCCCAACATTCCTACTTAGAAACAATTCTCCAAACATTATCTGATTTTTGAATGCCCTCAGGGCTTGAAGCAATTAGTTATCTGAACTTTTCATCACTCTTTGATGACCCACCAAAAATCAGGTCGTGACCCACCAATGGGTCCCGACACACAGTTTGGGAAACTCTGCTCTAAAGTGACTTCCTACTTATTCTTGCAAAACCAGGAAAGTCGGCCATTGTATTCTGTAGCATGGAGGCATGGAGGGAGAGAGGCCAGCTAGAAGACACTCTGGGTCACTGGTTCCCTTGCTTGTCTAACAAATAATGAGGCTTTTATCACTGTCTGGAGTGAAGGATTTCTTCTCTGGGTCATCATATCAACAGTTTATGCTCCATCTCACTTTATCCTCTGAAAAGCCTTGAGACATAGAGCAGACTTCGAGAGTTTTATGCTCAGAACTACCCAAAAAGCTTCATGGCCAGGCTGTGCAAAGATTTCAGATTTCTCAATAAAGCTGATCACTATATCTCTCATAACATGCTGTCACTCTAATATCAATCACATGCAATCACATGCTCGATTATCCTTCTTTGCATCCTACCCAGGTGATACACACACACTTTTTATTTTTTCCCCCTTAAACTTAATACTCCATTCCAGTAAATGATATACTCCCTGTATGGCCTTTGGGTTGTTTGCTCATTGCCTCCCCCCCCCCCCAGCACCTTGTAAGATAAAATGAGGGTGCTGAAATTCAGACACAGCCCTTCATGTCTATTTCAACTATTAGTCCTCAGATGCTAGTTTTCCCTGTACAGGTTTTATCAATGTGTACCAGTTAAGACCCTTCGGAAGTGCACTGTACAAGTCATTAAGACAAAGACATTTCTTCTGAAATGGTATTTAAATGGGAGAAACCACCAGTAATTTTGTTCTTCTTCCCATTTTCTTCCAAAAAAGCAAGGTTACCAATAATTTTAAGTCATACACTACTAATGCAAATACTGTCCTCAAAACAATGTGTAAGCTCAAAAAAAAAAAAATGAGTCTTCTGGAATGTTGAATATTTTAAGGGGTAGACATAAAACATAAGACTGTCAATCATCTAGGAAACAATTTCAATGTAGAAACCTTTCACACATTTTTTTTTTTTTTTTTTTGCTTCTGACTATCTATCCCAGGGGTTGTCAACCTTTCAGTTTTAGGGTTCCTGGAGCTTTAACAATTGAGTAGAGGGGGGAATCTCAGTATGTGTTAAACAGCAACAATATTTGCTGTTTGCTGTTGCCGTGACAGTAATATGGATACATCCTCCTGTCCTGGTGCAAAGTGCAAAGTGCAGAGCATAGGAGTGCAGGGGACCCCCATATCCGCAGATCCAGAGTTTCAGTTATTTGTGGATTGGGTCCGCAAGGCCCCCTGCATGGAGAGAATGTTTTTCAACTCTACTTCTCAGTCCACAGCCTATGCTGGGCTCAGAGGATCTTCCGGAGGGGTCAGGAGTGAGTCAATGACTTGGACTGATTTATAATTTTGGGAAACATTTTGAGGAGAATGGTTGGCATTCTGAGACAACAAACTGCAAGCAACGTTACATCAGTAGACTAGGAAAAAGAGAATACCATAGTGGAAAAGAGATACCTTAAGTTATTCAGGTGTGGAAAGAAGTGTAATCCCATTCACTCTACCCAGCTAAAAAGAATGCTTATGGCTCCCCCTACTGTTTTAGGGAACCATCTAAACACTCATTGGGCCTATAAATGGCTATAACATGGCTCACCAGCAGTCACCAGTCCACTGGACTGAAGAGGGAAAAGAATGTAACTAGAGCTCAAGTGAGAATTTTGTTAACACCTCCAAAGTTCCAATGACACTTTTTATGGGTAGAGACGGGGACAACGTCTTGAGAGCAGTACAAGTGCTCTGAGTTCAAACACAGAGAGGATTCATCAAGGCATTTCTTAGGAATTTTTGGTTGTTTGTGCTCCAGTCACTCTCTCTAACCTCACCTACCTCACAGATGTTGTGAAGAGAAAAAAGTGGGAAGGTACCACATTCACTGCCCTGAGCACCTTTGAGGAAAGGCAGTATGTATGTATGTATGTATGTATGTATGTATGTATGTATGTATGTATGTATAAATAAATAAATAAATAAATAACGTGTAAAATGTCTGCAGGTACTCACCATACATGTTCAGCTGTCGTCGAGTTTAAAAGAGCTACTTTACACAAACATACCAATTTTTTGTTGTTGTTGCTGGCATCCTTCAGTCTCGGAAGACTCTGGTATCGCACTCTGAATGGTGGTTCTGGAACAGAGTGTGCTTTCCAATGTGCAAAGCCTGGGTAAAGTAGATATGGAGGATAGACTGTTTCCCATGCAGCAAATCCCCCCTCTCCACGTCGCTGAAATGGTCCAATGGAAAGGCAGAGGCCAATACGGTTGGTTCCAGCGGCATTGCAGGAGTTTGCAGAATGTGACTGTGTTCAACCATGAACTGCCTCCGGGACTCCGGCTCCGGATTTTGCCTCGAGGTTGACTCCTGAAGCCTTTCCCATAAATGGATGTAGCCACAAGGCAGTGGAGGTTTGGGATCAGAGTTTTCCTTCTCTCAGATGAGCTGCCTTCCCAGGCTATCGAGTCCCATCTACCTGGTGGCTGTTTAGTCACCTCTCACGACAAGTACAGCCAAACCAAGGGCCTATTCTTATCCCCAGCCCCCAGGGGATAATGGCAGTAATAATGACACAGTAATAATAACCAATAATGGCAGTAATAATGACACAGAACAATGTTATCATTCGAAGAGATATCTCTTTATTTCTCCTATTTTAAAAGCTATTCTCTCAGTTGCAATGGAAAATCATCTGCAGAAGGAACTGAGCAGGCAAACAAGTATTGCAAAACTAGGGTTGTAAAGAAATAAAAGTTACCTTTCTAAGGAGGTGATGTTCAATAACAAGACGAACAACTGTTCCTTTTTGTCTTTGCTTGATAGAAGAAAAAATACTTGGGACATCATGTCCCTTCATTTGATGTTACTGTTCCAAATCATGTCTTATTTATGCTTATAGGGCGTTCCCCTTCTCATCTCCTGTTTCTGTAAAAGCAGACCTGGTGGCACTATCTCCTTGGAATTGATTATTATTGAGGGGAAAAAAAATTTCCAATTTTGTTGATTCTTTTTTTCTAATTAGCAGAACAATGAAGTAACACAGAAGTTATTCAAAAACCATATAGTACTTCCATTGTCAAGGGAAAATGATGTCTGAATCTGAATATTGGTCTCCCTGGCCTTATTAAGAGACATACTGGCATGGAGAATCATCTGAGAAACAAACATGAAAGGCACAATCCTATCCAACTTTCAAGCACCAGTGCAGTCGCAATGCAATCCCGAGTTAAAGGAACAAATACCTTGAGGAGGCCTTGATGCTTGTTTAACCCTTGATGCATATAGCCTAATCTGCCCTGGCAGTTTCATAACCCAAAAAATATTGGGTCATGACCCACTAGGTCCCAGATCCATAGTTTGGGAACTGCTAAAGGTACTGTAGGGCACTAGAGGTTTCCATGCATCAGTTTTTGTTCACATCAAGGGCCAAACCAAACATTGCACTAAATATGTTAAGATGGATGCAACGATGAACTAGAAACACAGATAATGATAGATACATAATTAATCATTATAAGAATCACATTGCTGAGACTATCACCAAGCAACAAGAAATGTGGAAAAGGCTTTTTTTGCCCACCAGTGGCAGGGGGAATGTTCAAAAAGACAGTTATAATACATACATCAGATGTCAGGTTAAGAAGAAAAGGGGAAGGAAGATATGTCTCTGAATAATGGTTATTAAGGGGAAAGGTTCTTCCTCTGATCATTACTCAGGAACATTCCCAGAATTCCTTGAGATGTACCTTGAATGTTGAAACAACACTGAGCACTCGGAGGGCAGGGGCTGGGATATTGGAGTCACATAGGGAACAATATCTCCAAATGTTGATGATGCTGTGACATCATCCAGATGAAATCATTTTGGAAAATTGATTTTCTACCTTGAGATGGACTGCTGAAGTGAAATCACACCCAGTACTGCATGTAAGAAGACAATGTTTCAGCGCAAAGCTTCAGGACCCTCATGCAGTGTTCAATTGCTGTACAGTCTGTCTGTACAGGACTTCTTACTAGATATAAGCTTGTAGACATGAACATATTCATAGGCTAGGGCCATCCGTTTGACAAGGATGTCTGTGTCTTACTTCAGAATTACTACACTTCTACAAACTTGTAGTGCAAACTACAGCTTTTAGTGCAACTATTATGTCCATATTGCCAGAAGCTTGGCACACTGTCATTTCCAAATCAATGACACAAACAGAGGTTGTTTATCTGATCTGTTGTTTATCTTGCTTAAGATTTGTTGTTTTGTGATTATTGATAGGTCGTGGTCTAAGATACGTCGAAGAAGTCGTTGTAGGAAAAAAAATAGGTTTGTATTATGTCAATCTAGCTCTTCCAACATGTGTCATGCTATCTGTGCACATGAGCATGACAGCCCAATACTACATATCTTCCTCCCACCTGCAGATGCAGTTGTACCATTGGAGTGTGCACAACATCCTGTGGGGGGCAGTCCCATGGTCCTATTTGATGTTAAGGAACTTTACTCCAGGATGTGCCTCTGGTGTCCCAATGAGTCTCCTCAGGTCTGTGCCAGGTCTTTTGCTTGTGCAAATCCAAGTACACCCAGAGAGGTGGCTCCAAGCCAGGAAGGGGGATAGAATATCAGCGGAGCTGCTACTGCCTGTAACTGCTCCCTTCCCACCCATGAAAATTCCCCTTCCCCATACAGAAACTCCACTGTTATCTCCCTCCTTGCTCCCACTGTCAACCCACCAGTGCCAATGGACAGTGGTCTCTCTGCCAGCCAGCACATATGGCCATCAACCATCATGCTAGCAGAACATCTCTTTTGCCAGCAGAAGCCTATAATAGGATTGTGCTGTTCATAACCAAATTTTCCACTCCTTGAAATTTACTGCAGGCAAACATGTTAATATCGTAATAGAGGTGGGCTGTTGTGGAAAATAGTATGTCATGAAGTCTTTTGATAATGGCTTGTATTTCAGTGAGGTACCTGCACTCATCCAGCTCTGGCCAGTAGTTCTATGAGCCACTCACTCCTTGCGATACTCAAATTGTATAATTATATCAACTTTGATTTCATAGTTTGATATCAGTACTACAGTTATAAGCAAATGTTTCCCTTGCAAAAAGCAGACAAGAAAGACCAAAAGAAGCAGCCAGAGATCATCAAAATGTATTTTTTTTAAAAAAGATATTACAATAAGACAAAAATGCTAGCACAAAATGTCAAAACAGAACCGTCCTTATTTTGTTACTCAATAATGGCAATTAGAGTGAAATTCAAAGGATGCGCTGGGTTGGTGCAAGTTCCTTGTGCTGGTCCAGGAGTGTTGCAAATGTACCATAAGGCACATTTATGTCAATTTGGGAGTCATGGAGGCTGGTGCAAGTATGCACACCAGCCTTCCAAGTCGATACAGGCCCCGGGTCTAGTAAGTTTACGCTGGACTTTCCAGGCTGGTGCAGGTGTCTGGGGGGGCATTGGGGAAGATGGGGAGGAGGTGTTTTGAGGTGTGGAGAGAGTGGGCGGTGGGCGATCCAGTGGGTGGGCAGTGGGGTCAGGATCCAGAACTTGTGCCAGATCCTAACCCCGTTTTTGGGAAGCCCAGGACAGCTCTAGTCCACTTGGATCTGCGCCACCTCTTTAGTTGGCGCAGATCTGAGTAGACCCATTGGAGCTGCAGCGGCTCTCCCCAGGGTAAGGGGAAGCGATTCCCCTTACCCCCGGCTGAGCCACTTTCAACCCCAAACACGTGCTGGATGTGGGGTAGGCCTGCTCGCCTACCCATACCATCGACAGTTAGGATTGCCCTGTCACTAAATTTATGATATTTCCTTTGCGTGATACAAGTGCGATAGCATTATTTTTAAGGCCTTTATGACATCCTTATTTCTCAGACTGTATATGAAAGGGTTGACCAGAGGGCACAAGACTGTATACAAAAGAGAGGAAAATTTCTCTGTTCTCCGCATTTCTTCAGCCTTTGGTAACATATATACAATGACTAGTGAGCCATAGAAAATGGAAACCACCACCAAGTGAGAGGAGCATGTGGAAAAGGCTTTTTTCCTCCCAGTGCTGGAGGGGATTCTCAAAATGGCAGCTATAATATATACATAGGATGTCAGGGTGAGAAGAAAGGGAAGAAAGACAAACAAGGCAGGTGCAAAGAAACTCAGAATTTCCAGAAAACTGGTATCAGTGCAAGAGAGTTTGAGGAGTGGGAAGTGGTCACAAAAGTAATGATCAATGACGTTGGGACCACAATAATTTAATTTTGTTAACATCAGAATGAGATATATTAGGAAAACTGTAAAACCAGTAAGCCAAGACACAGTGGCTAGCTGGACACAAGTTAGAGTGTTCATTCTGCTTCCGTAATGAAGTGGCTTACAGATCGCTAGATATCTGTCATAAGACATTGCACATAGTAAACAGCACTCTGCCACTAAGAGGACAGCACAGAAATACCACTGAGTGAAGCAACTACTGAATGAAATTCTTCTGTCCCCAGTCCAGAGAGCCCTCAGCATTCGTGGCAATATATTAGAACTAGAGGATGCTTCCAAGGTGGAGAGATTGCCCAGGAAGAAATACATGGGCGTGTGGAGGTTCTGATCAGAAACAACTAACGCAATAATGAGAAGGTTTCCACTGATGGTCACAGCGTAGGTCACGAGAAACACCACAAAGAGCAGCAATTGTACATCTTTGAACTCTCCAAATCCCAGAAGGATGAATTCTGTAATCATTGTCTGGTTTCTGAGCATCATGGATGTGAACATAGAAAAATCCTATTGAAAAAGAAATATAAAAATGTTACTGCTATTGGATTATGGACTCTTTACCTATGTGTAGGCCAAAGACAGCAGTTTTCAACCTTTTTCATCTCATGGCACACTGAGAAGGTGCTAAAAGTTTAAGACACACACCATCCATTTCTTTGATAATTGACAAGGTGCACTGCCATGCTGGTGGGGGCTCACAACAATGACCCTAGTAATAAATGACCCTCCCTCAAACCCCCGCAGCACACTTGTGGATCATTTGCAGGACACCAATATGCCATGGCACACTGGTTGAAGATCACTGGCCTAGGAAATACTGAGCATCATGGATGTGAACGTAGAAAAATCCTATTGAAAAAGAAATATAAAAATGTTAATACTATCGGATTACAGACTCCTTACCTATGTGTAGGCCAAAGACAGTAGTTTTCAACCTTTTTCATCTCACAGCATACTGACAAGGCTGATGGTTAGCATTCTAAAATGATGAACTGCAAGCAAAGTTATATTGGCCGAACAGAAAAAGAGAATGCCAGGGTGGTAAAGAGATACCTGTAAACAGGTTTGAAAAGAGGTGTAACTCAGAGGTCAATCCTGAGCTGCTCGGGGCGCACAGCACACAGGGTGCACTGAAAACAGCTGCCGCCCCATCCTGCACACCTGGGGCAGCTGCGGGTGGTACCTCAGGAGAAGGGGTTTTTGTCACATTCTCCCAGGTAAGGGAAGCAGTCCCACAATGGGGCTACTCAGGGAAGAGCATTTGTGTGGGATGCCAAGCCCCAGCACACCTCCCACCTGCCCTCTCTCCGCTCCTGCCTCCCCATCACGCCTTCTCCCTGCCCTCTCTGCCCCCCGCCTGTCTCCCTCCTCCCTGGAACACCTCCTCTTCGCTCTACCAAGCTGGATTAAAGAGCGGAAAAAATGTATCTAGTGCTCAAATGAACTTCATAAACAGCTCCGAAGTTACAATGACTTTGTATGAGTGGAGACGGGGAAAACGTTTCGAGAGCAGTACAAGTGGTTTGTGTTCAAATACAGGATTCATCAAGGCAATCCTTACGAATTTCTGGTTGCTTGTGCTCCAGTCACTCTCTCTCCGCTTCACTTTCCTCATAGGGTTGTTGTGAAGACAAAAAGAAGGAAAGGTACCAATTTCACTGCCCTGAGCACCTACAAGGAAGGGTGGTATTAAAATATAAATAAATAAATAAATGTGTGAAATGTGTGAAATATCTGCCTGTATTCCAGGGCCTAGGGGAGGGGGGTGAAGGGGGTAATTTGTACCCAGACCTAGGGCCAAAAGGGGGCCCAGGAGCCAAAACAGGGGCCCCGGAAATTTCCTGGGATCTTACATTTTCCTATCTACTCAGACATTGCCTGCATGGGGTGCTGGGGATACTACCACCAGCGTGCTGTGCAGCTACTAGCAAGCCAGGCTGAGGAATGCATACATGACACTCCTTAACACAGCGTCAAATCTGGGAGGAAACTGGACTGCTATAGTAGCTCTTCAGCTTGTGGATTTACTTGTCAAGAAGGCGTGTGTTGGAGCTCAGGGACACAGCTGCAAGACTACAGTTGCTGCAGAAGCAGGTTTTGGTCCGCACAGGACACTTTGCATTCTAGTGAGAGCCTAAATAGGATGATGCTAATTTTCTGCATGATTTTCAATATTTAAAAGATTTTAGAGAGACTTCGGAGTGTGTTTGGTTTTCCGTATTACTGTATCTAACTGCTAATGCCATGTGAGTTGGTAGACCTGGGCTCCTAAGACTTTTCCAGCTGTCTCTACCCTCCTTCCACTCTGTTTTGCCCCTCCCTGACCCCATTCTGCTTGCCTGTCACCACCCTCCCCCACTGTGTTTCACTCCCCTCCTTTGCAAAGGGGCCCAAAAGAAATTTTGCACCCCGTGATAAAATTTCTCTCAGGGACCCTGCTGTAGTTCCCATATGACTTCAACTATAGCCAAGCTCAAAAAATCTACTTTACACCAACATGCCAATAACGGCAGTAATAATGGCACAGAATAATGCTATCATTTGGAGGGACATCTCCTTATTTCCCTTATTTTAAAAGTTGGTCTCTCAATTGCAATGGAACATCATTTGCAGAAGGAACTAAGCAGGCAAACAAGTATTTCCAAACTAGGTTTGTAAAGAGGTAAAAGTTAGTTACCTTTCGAAGGAAGTGATGTTGAATAACAAGACGAACACTGTTCCCTTTCTTCTTTGATTTGCTTGATACAAGAAAAAATACTTGGGACGTCATGTGCCTTCATTTTATGTTAATATTCCAAATTATGTCTTATTTATGCTTATAGGGCATTTCCCTTCTGTTTCTCTAAAAACCAACCTGGTGGCACTATCTCCTTGGGATTGATATTTATTCCAGGAAAACGTAATGCCAATTTTGTTGATTTTTATTTCTTTCTCTAATTAGCAGACGAATGAAGTAACGCAGAAGTTATTCAAAAACCATATAGTACTTCCATTCTCAAGGGAAAATGATGTCTGAGTCTGAATATTGGTCTCCCTGGTCTTATTAAGAGACAAATATATAGGTATGCAGCAAACATACAGTAAAGCAAAGGTTCCCAGACTTCTTAGGGTCCCTAGAGGCTACTGCCTGTTTTATAATACCAAGGGATATGGCTAAAAGGTTGACTGACTAGTGTTACTTCCAAAACCCCCTCCCCAAGTAGCAGTTTGATTAACCCTTGATGCACATAGCTTAATCTGCCCTGTCAGTTTTGCTACCCAACACAGATTGTGTCATGACCCACTGGTGGGTCCCAGATCCACAGTTTAGGAATCACTGAAGCAAGGTATCATAGGGTCAATAGAGGTTTCCGTGCATCGGTTTTTGTTCCCATCAAGGGTCAAATCACCCATTGCACTATACATGTTAAGATGGATGCAAAGATGGACTAGAAACACAGATAATAGTAGATACGTAATCAATAATTACAAGAATCCCATTGGAAACTGAGATGATCACCAAACAAGAGGAAATGTGGAAAGGCTTTTTTGCCCCCCAGTGGTAGAGGGAACTCTAAAAAACACAGCTATAATACATACTTCAGATGTCAGGGTCAGAAGAAAAGAGCAAAGATGTCTCTGAAAAATTGTTATTAAGGGGAAATTTTTTTCACCTGATCACTACCCAGGAACATTCCCAGAATTCCTTGTGATGTGCCTTGGATGATGAAAACAAATGTTGATCTCTCCAAGGGCAGGGGATGAGATATAGGGATTACATTGGGTCCAGTATCACCAAAGGATGACAATGTAGTGACATCATCCAAATGAAGTCATTTTGGAAACTTAACTTTCTGCCTTGTGAAAGGTGCTCAAGAGAAATCATACCCAGTCCTGAATGCAAGAAATCGATGTTGCAGCGCAAATCTTCAGGTCCTCATGCATTGTTTTATTGCTGTCAGTCTACTTACACAGGTTACTTATTAGATATAAGCTTGTGGACATAAACATATTCATAGGCTAGGGCCATCCATATGACAAGAATATCTGTGTCTTACTTCAGAATTACTACACTTCTACAAGAAATATTCAAAAAACTACAGCTTATAGTGCAACTATCATGTCCATATTGCCAGAAGCTTGGCACACTGTCATTCCCAAATCAATGACACAAACAGAGGTTGTTTATCTGATCTGTTGTTTATCTTGTTTAAGATTTGATGTTTTGTGATTATTGATAGGACGTGGTCTAGGATAGGTCGAAGATGTCGTCGCAGGGAAAAAATAAGTCTGTATTATGTCAATCTAGCTCTTCCAGTATGTGTCATGCTATCGGTGCGCATGAGCATGACAGTCCAAGCCTACATAGCTCCCCCCCCCCACAGATGCAGTCGTGTCATTAAAGTGTGCACTACATCCTATGGGGGGCAATCCCACAGGCCTCTTTGAGTTGAAGGAACTTTACCCCAGGATGTGCCTCTGCTAACCCAAGGAGTCTTGTCAGGTCTACTCGTCAGGTCTATGCCAGGTTTTTGCTTGTGCAAATTCAAGTACACCCATAGAGGTGGCTCCAAGCTAGGAAGGGGGATAGTATATAAATGAAATTGCTGCTGCTTGTAACTGCTCCATTCCCACACTTGAAAATTCCTTTTCCCCACCCTCTCCCCATACGGAAACTCCCCTGTTTATCTCCCTCTTCGCTCCCACTGTCAACCCCCCAGTGCCAATGGACCGTGGTCTCTCTGCCAGCCAGCACATATGGCCATAAGCCATAAGCTCTGGTATGACATCACTTTTGCCAGCAGAAGCCTTCAATAAGATTGTGCTGCCCATAAATGAAGTTTCCATTCCTTGCCATGCACTGCAGGCAAACAGGTTAAGGGCATAATAGAGGTGGACTTTTGTGGAAAATAGTATATCATGAAGTCTTTTGATCATGGTCCGTATGTCAGTGAAGTACCTGCACTCACCCAGGGCTGGCCAGTAATTCTATGAGCCATTCACTCTTTATGATTCTTGATTTGTACAGAATAGATTATTATATCCACTTTCTAAATGGTCTTTGATTTCATAGTCTGATATTGACACTACAGTTATAAGCAAATATTTCCCTTGCAAAAAGCTGACAAGAAAGACCCGACGAAGCAGCCAAAGATCATCAAAATGTATTTTTTTAAAAATATTACAATCAGACAAGAATACTAGCACAAAAGAGCCGAAACAGAACATTCCTAATTTTTTTACTCAATAATGACAATTAGAGCGAAATTCAAAGGATGCTCTGGGTTGGCGATAGTTCCTAATGTTGGCCCAGGAGTGTCGCAAACATGCCGTTTAAGGCACACTTGTGTCGACTTGGGAGTTGTGGGGGCTGGTTCAAGTATGCTCACCGGCCTCCCAGCCTGACTCAGGCCCTAGGCCCAAAAAGTTTGCACTGGCTTTTTCATGCCGGCGCAGGTGTCTGGGGGGGGTGGGGAAGTTGGGAGGAGTGTTTCAGGGCATGGAGAGGGCAGGTGGCAGGCAATTCTGTGGGTGGGTGGCAGGGCCAGTTTCCAGCACTTATGCCAGATCCTATCCCCGTTCTTGGGCAGCCCAGGATAGCTCTGGGCTACTTGGATCTGCACCACCTCTTTAGTTGGCTCAGATCCGAGTGGACGCATTGGGGCTGCTGCAGCTCTCCCCAGTGTAAAGGGAACCGATTCCACTCGTCCCAGGCTGAGCTGCTGTCAGTCACAAACTTGGGCAGGATGCCTGGCAGGCCTGTCCACATTCAAGTAAAAGGATTGCCCAATCACTAAATTCATGACATTTCCTTTGAGCGATACAAGTGTGATAATATGGTCTTTAGGGCCTTTATGACATCCTTATTTCTCAGACTGTATATGAAAGGGTTGACCAGAGGGCACAAGACTGTGTACAAAAGAGAGGAAAATTTCTCTATCCTTCTAATTTCTTCAGTCTTTGGTAACATGTAGACAATGACTAGAGAGCCAGAGAAAATGGAAACTACCACCAAGTGAGAGGAGCAGGTGGAAAAGGCCTTTTTCCTCCCAGTGGAGGAGGGGATTCTCAAAATGGCAGCTATAATATATATATAGGATGTCAGGGTTAGCAGAAAGGGGAGAAAGGCAAACAAAGCAGTCACAATGAAACTTAGAATTTCCAAAAAAGTGGTATCAGTGCAAGAGAGTTTGAGAAGTGGGAAATGGTCACAAAAGTAATGATCTATGACGTTGGGACCACAATAATTTAATTTTGTTATCATTGGAATGAGAAATATTAGAAAAACTGTAAATCCAATAAGCCAAGACATGGTGGCTAGCTGAACACAAGTCCCGATGCTCATGGTTGTGGCATAGTGCAGTGGCTTACAGATGGCTAGTTATCTATCATAAGACACTGAACAAAGCAAGCAACACTCTGTCACTATGAGGACAGCACAGAAATACCACTGAGTGAGGCAGCTGCTGAATGAAATTGTTCTGTTTCCAGTCCAGAGAGCCCTCAGCATTCGTGGCATTATGTTGGAACTAGAGGACGCTTCCAAGATGGAGAGATTCCCCAGGAAGAAGTACATGGGCATGTGAAGATTCCGATCAGAGACAACTAACACCACAATGAGAAGGTTTCCACTCATGGTCACAGCGTAGGTCACGAGAAACCCCAGAAAGAGCAATATCTGCACGTTGTGGAACTCTCCAAATCCCAGAAGGATGAATTATGTAATCACTGTCTGGTTTCTGAGCATCATGGATGTGAGCATAGGAAAATCCTAATAAAAAGAATTATAGAAATATTACTACTATAGAATTCTATATACTATAGAATTATATTACTACTATAGAATTATGGACTCTTTACCAATGTGAAGGCCTAGACTAAAAACGTCTTCAGGCCCCGCCGGATCGTTAATAACGAGGAAGCTGCTGTCAATTCAAAGGGGAGGGAATTCCATAGTGCAGGTGCCACCACCAAAAAGGCACTGTTTCTGGCCTCCATCCCCTTCACCACTCTCAGTGACGGCACAACCAACAGGGCCCCTTCTGATTACCTTAGAGAATGGACCAGATTATACGGAAGAAGGCGGTCTTTCAAATACACTGGTCCCAAGCCATTTAGGGATTTAAAGATCATAACCAGCACCTTGAATTCAGCCCGGAAACGAATGGTCAGCCAGTGCAGCTGCTGGAGTAGCAGCGTGACAGAGTCAAACCACCAACCCGCAGCAACTACCCGAGCCTCCACATTCTGCACTAGTTATAGCTTCCGGACCGTCTTTGGGGCAGCCCCACGTAGAGTGCGTTACAATAATCTAATCTTGATGTCACTATGGCATGGACCACCATGGCCAGATCCGCCCGAGACAAGTATGGCCGCAGCTGGCGCACCAGCCAAAGATGGGCAAAGGCACCCCTAGCCACAGTCGACACCTGGACATCCAGGAGGAGCTGTGAGTCCGGGAGAACCCCCAAGCTGCGAACCTGCTCTTTCAGGGGGAGTGCAACCCCATTCAGAGCAGGGCGATAGTCCAGCACCTGCATCATGGATTTCTGCACCAGGAGGACCTCTGTCTTGTCCGGATTTAATCTCAGCTGACACATCACATGACATCTCAGCTGACACATCACATCAATGACACTACTAATAAACGACCCCCCCCCCCCTTCGAACTCCAGCAGCATATTTGTGGATCATTTGTGGCACACCAATATGCCTTGGCACACTGGTTGAAGATCACTGGCCTAGGAAATACTGAGGTTTGCAACTGAGAGGGTTTGGTAGGTACATTCCATTGATTGATGGTCCAATCCTATTGGTCACTTGTGGTAGCACAAGTCCCAGTCCACTGCACTGTGGTGGCAGCACATGCAGAGTTGATATCCCTATATTCCTGCCCAACACACCTCCTAATTATCTGAGAGAACACCTAATGATGCTTTTATCATTGTCTGGTGTGAAAGATTTGTCGTTTGGGTCATCGTATCATCAGTTTGTGCTCCGTCTCACTTTATCCTCTGAAAAACCTTGAGAAGTGGAGTAGGCTTTGAGAGTTTTGTGCTCAGAGAGACACAAGAGGTTCATGGTCAGGCTGTGCAAAGACTCCAGATTCCCCAATACAAGCTGATCACTTTATCCTCCATAATATACTGTTGGTTCTATATTAATCACATGCAATCACATGCTTGAGTATCCTGTTCTGCACTCTAGTCAGATGATACACACATCCTTCTTTTTTATTTTTTCCCCATAAGCTTAATAATCCATGCCATTAAATGATGCACTCCCTAAATGGCCTGCAGGTTGTTTGAACTTTGACTTTATACCCCACCCAGCACCTTGTAAAGAAAATGGAGGTGCTGAAAGACACATAAAGCTCTTCATGTCTCTTTCAGCGTCATGAGTAGTCCTTAGATTCTAGGTTTACTAGTACAGTTCTTATTCATGTGTACCAATTAAGATCCCTTCTGGTGTGCATTGTACAAGTCATTTAGACAAAGACCTCTCTTCTGCAATTGTATTTAAATGGGTGAAACTACCAGCAATTCTGTTTTTCTTCCTATTTTTTTTCCAGAGAAGCAAAGTTAGCAATTATTTTAAGCCATATTCTAGTAATGCAACTACTGTCATCCAAACAACATAGAGAGGGGGAGTCAAACTTATTTCATGCAGGGGACCGAATAGCATTCATGATGCCTGCTGAGGGCTAGAAGTGATGTCATTAAACAAGTCATAACCAGAAATAAGCACTTTTTCCTCACTTAGAAACTCAATAGCTTCAGGGTCCAATCCTATCCATCTTTCTAGCACCAATGCAGCCGCAATGCAGCCCCAAGGTAAGGGAACAAAAGTTGCCTTATCTTGAAAAGGCCTCCATGAGTGCTACCCCACCACAGGATGTAGTGCATGCCCCATTGGCACGACTGCATCAGTACTGGAAAGTTGGATAGGATTGGGCTGTCAAATGGCAGAAGATAAAATATACAAATATTTTGAAGACATGAGAGAGCCCAATTATTGTAAAGATTGCTCTTTCAGCCATGACACTTCAGCACTGCTCAGCAGTTCAGACCTCAAGGGCCTCTGCAGTCCTCATCTGGCCACGGGCCTTGTGTTTGACACCCCTTCCAAAGTCAGATGCCTCTATGCCCAATTCAATGTTATTCAACATTCAGGAGTGGTTCAATGACTTGGCTGTATTTATAATTTTAGAAAAAGTTGTGGGGAGGATGGTTGACATTCTGAAAAAAATGAACTGCAGGCAACGTTACATTGGCAGAACTAAAAAAGACAGTGGTAAAGAGATACCCATAATTAATCAGGTGAGGAAAGAGGTGTAACTCACTCTAGCCAGCTAACAAGAAGCTTATCGGCCTCCTACTGTTTTAAGCAACCATCTACTTACTCACTGTGGCTATAAACTGGTAGAACTTGGCTTACCAGAAGTCACCAGTTCGGTGGACTGAAGAGGGGGGAAAAATGTACCTAGAGCTCAAGTGAGACTGAGCACCTCCAAAGTTACAGTGACTCTTACAGGTAAAGACAGAGATAACGTCTTGAGAGCAGTGTAAGTGGTTTGAGTTCAAACACAGAGAGAATTCATCAAAGCAATTCTTAGGGATTTTGGATGCTTGTGTTCCAGGAACGATCTCTCAGCCTCACCTACCTCACAGGGCTGTTGTGAGGAGAAAAAGGAGGGAAGGAACCATGTTGACTGTCCAGAGCACCTTCAAGGAAGGGCGATATAAAAATGTGAATAAATAAATAACAGCCCAATCCTGAACTGCCTGGGGTGACCAGCCTCGACCTCACCGAGAACGGCTGCCGCCAGATCCTGCGAGGCTCAGGCTACCGCAGGCGGCACCTTGGGAGAAGGGGACTTTTGTTCCCGTCTCGTCCAGGTAAGGGAATGATATAGATTTTTAGGGTTAACCTAACTTCTCTTCAGATGAGAAAAACACTCGAAAATTAGGAGCCAAAATTGTGACTGGTTTTCTGTTAAAAGCAGGATAGGAAAGTCATTATGCCAAGATGACCTGCAGAGAGGGAAAAACATGTGCGTCATAGCTTTCCCAAAAGGAACATTCCAGGGTCTTGTGAAATCAAAGTTGCAAGCCAGAACTTCTCCATACATGGATAACAGACTTCCCAGTTAGGGCTGGAATCATGCACCAGTATGCCAAATAAGGAGAGGGAAGTGACATGAATATCACGTGGGTCACTTGTTTTTCATAGAGTACAAGTACAGGAGTTTTGGGTGTGGTTCGGGGAGAAATCAAAGATCCACCATGGGGTAACTTAGAACCTGTATCCATCCTAATCTATTCTTAATCTGTAAATAGCATGTAAATAAATTTTTCTATATGCTTTTAAAGGAGTCTGTGTCTGCTTAGCATTTTGACCCAGAGACCAAGTCCCAGAAATCTCCCAGCAGCCCCACAATGGGGCTACTCACTTTACCACCGACAAGGTGTTTATGTAAGGCGCTGAGCCCTGCATGAAGGCCTTGGATCCAGAGGAGCTGAGCTCCACAGGACCTGCCTCACTCCCTCCCCCCAGCATGCCTCCCGCCCACCCTATCTTCCCCTCCCGCTCCCATCACGCCACTCACCAGGCCCCTCTCCACGCTCCCCATGCCTACCCCCTCCCTGAAACGTTTCCCCCCTCCCCACCCCCGCTTACCGTGCCGCGGCTTGGCGGTCCATGAGACTGCCAAACGGCGGAGGCTGGGCACCCACCCTGCACTAGCCCAGTGCTGGCCAGTGCTGGGCTAGCACGGGCAGGGCAGCAGCCTGGTGGTAAGTGTCGCAGACGTGCCTTACAACACGTTTGCGACAGTGTGCGGTGGCACGAAACCGGTGGATTGGGCTCTAAAATGTGTAAAATGTCTGCCTACAGTCACCATATGACTTCGACTATAGCCAAGCTCAAAAGAGCTACTTTACACAAACATACCAATAATGGCAGTAATAATGACACAGAACAATGCTATCATTTGGAGGGACATCTCTTTATTTCTCTTATTTTAAAAGCTATTCTCTCAGTTGCAATGGAAAATTGTTTGCAGTAGGAACTAAGCAGGCAAACAAGTATTACAAAACAAGGGTTGTAAAGAAATGAAAGTTACCTTTCTTTCTAAGGAAGTGATGTTGAATAACAAGACAAACAACTGTTCCCTTTCTTCTTTGTCTTGCTTGATAGAAGAAAAAATTGGGACATCATGTCCCTTCATTTGATGTTACTGTTCCAAATCATGTCTTATTTATGCTGATAGGGCATTCTCCTTCTCATCTCCTGTTTCTCTAAAACAAACCTGGTGGCACTATCTCCTTGGGATTGATATTTATTCAGGAAAATAAAAACACCAATTTTGTTGACTTTTTTTTCTTTCTTTAATTAGCAGAACAATTAAGTAACACAGAAGTTATTCCAAAAATATATAGTACTCTCATTCTCAAGGGAAAATGATTTCTGAGTCTGAAAACATAGGTTTCCTTGGTCTTATTAAGAGACAAATATCCAGGCAAGCAGCAGCATCTGAGAAACATACAGTAAGGCAGTGGTTCCCAGAAGTCTTAGGGTCCAGTCCTATCCAACATTCTAGCACTGGTACAACTGCAATGCAGCCCTGAGGCAAGGGAACAAATATTCCCATACCTTCAGGAGACCTCTGTGACTGCCTCCCCAACACTTGAAGCAGTGCATATGCCATAGGCACAGCAGCACCAACACTGGAAAATTGGATAGGATTGGGCCCTTAGAGTCCCTGGAAGCAGTTACCTGATTTATAAATACCAAGGGATATGGCTATAATGGTGATTGGCAGTGATACTTCCCTGCCTCCAAGTAGCAGCTTGTTTAACCCTTGATGCACATAGCCTAATCTACCCTGTCGGTTTTGCTATCCAACACAAATTGAGTCATGACCCACTGGTGGGTCCCAGATACACAGTTTGGGAATCGCTGAAGTAAGGTATTGTAGGGTCACTAGAGGTTTCCGTGCATCAGCTTTTGTTCCCATCAACGGCCAAATCACGCATTGCACTATACATGTTAAGATGAATGCAAAGATGGACTAGAAACACAGATAATAGTAGATACAAAATCAATAATTACAAGAATTCCATTGGAAACTGAGATGATCACCAAGCAAGAGGAAATGTGGAAAAGGCTTTTTTTGCTCCCAAGTGGCAGAGGAAATTCTCAAGAACACAGCTATAATACATACTTCAGATGTCAGGGTCAGAAGAAAAGAGCAAAGGTGTCTCTGAAAAATGGTTATTAAGGGTAGTTCTTCACCTGATCACTACCCAGGAACATTCCCAGAATTCCTTGTGATGGGCCTTGGATGATGAAAACAAACGTTGATCACTCTGAGGGCAGGGGATGAGATATAGGGATCACATTGGGTCCAGTATCACCAAAGGATGACAATGTAGTGACATCATCCAAATGAAATTATTTTGGAAACTTAACTTTCTGCCTTGTGAAAGCTGCTGAAGAGAAGGGGTTGCTAGCGCGCCTGTATTGCGCACTAGCAATGATTGCCATGCCAGAACCCCTATCAGCTGGCAGCAGGACTTTGCTGCCAGCTGATTAGCTGGCTGGCCTGAGGGGGTGGGACAACTGGGCTAGTCTAGTGCATAGGCGCTAGACGGAGCTCAGTTCCATTCCTGGAAGCGACCCCCGCCTGCCTGCCCTGTAGCTAGTCTGGGATTAGCTGGTCGCTCTCCGGAGGACTGGGTAGGAGTTTTTTGAACATCATCCGATTGGCACCACGATGGTGTTTGTTTTCGCCTACCTCAGACTGGCTATGGAGCGCATTGGGGTTTGCAATATATGTCTTTAACGCCCTGGTCACTGGAGGTAGAAATGCGGGGTGGGTAGGCAGAAGACCTTCTCGGTGTCCAATCTAAGTCAGCAAGGACAGGGGTGAACCAGAACTGCTCCCAAGATGCTTGACTGGCTCGGGGAGGCAGGCTGGCTAGCCCCTGGTCTGAACTTGGGGGCCTTGCAGGGGTGACCTGAAGGCATAGCAGTTTGGCTGACTTACCCTCTTCGGGCAACGGTGAAAGGTGGGCTTAATAACAATTGAGCTATGCCTGGAGTCGGGTGGACGCCCTATGAGATTGGGGGACGTAGACGGCTAGGGCCATTTCCCCCAATTAGAACCCCGCACTTGGGATGGATATTGTTTACCCTGTTGTTGTCTTGTTGCTTTTGTTGTAATTCAATAAAGTGGCCCATTTTAATCCCATACCTGTTGTCGGCTGTATTTATCTGGGGAATGCATGGTAAATCACACCTAGTACTGCCTGCAAGAAGACAATGTTGCAACACAAATCTTCAGAATCCTCATGCAGTGTTCTGTTGCTGTACAGTCTGTATGTACAGGGCTTCTTAGTAGATGTAATCTTGTGGACATAAACATATTCATAGGCAAGGGCCAGCAGTTGACAAGGAGGTCAGCGTCCTACCTCAGAATTACTACATTTCTTCAAGACATATTTTAAAAAACTATAACTTAAAGTGCAACCATTATGTACTTATTATCAGATGCTTGGCATACCGTCATTCCCAAATCAATGAGATGCACAAACAGAAGTTGTGCATCTGATCTGTTGTTTATCTTGTCTAAAATTTGGTGTTTTGTGATGATTGATACGACATGATCTAGGATAGGAATAAGAGGTTTGTATTATGTCACTCTAGCAGTTTCAACATGTGTCATGCTATCTGTGCACATGAGCAATGTAGCCCAATCCTACATAGCCTCCTCCCCCCACAGATGCAGCCATGCCATTGGAGTGTACGCTACATCCTATGAGGGGCAATGCCACAGGCCTCTTTGAGGTATAGGAACTTTACTCCAGGAAAGTCTGAGGAGAAATCTGACGACCAAGAAAGGCGGTATATAAAAACCTGTATTATTATTATTATTATTATTATTATTATTATTATTATTATTATTATTATTATTATTAGAAGTAGTAGTAGTAGTAGTAGTAGTAGTAGTAGTAGTAGTAGTATTTATATACCGCTTTTCAACAAAAAGTTCATAAAGTGGTTTACAGAGAAAAATCAAACAAATAATGGTTCCCTGTCCCCAAAGGGCATCTGAAAAGATGCAAAAGAACATCAGCAGACAGCCACTAGAAAAGACACTGCTGGGGTGAGGAGGGCCAGTTACTCTGCCCCTGCTAAATAAAAGAAGAGCACCCACTTAAAAAAATGCTTCTTACCCAGTTAGCATGGGTTGAACTACTATCAATAGAATTGCTATTGCTTTTAACTGCTCCCTTCCTACCCTTGCAAATTTCTCTTCCCCACCCTCTCCCCATACAGAAACTCCCTTGTTTACCTCCCTCCTCGCTCCCACTGTCAACCCCCCAGTGCCAATGGTCAGTGATCTCTCTGCCTGCCAGCACATATGGCCATCAGCCATTACTCTGGTAGGACATCACTTTTGCCTGCAGAAGCCTATAAGGATAAGGATAGTGCTGTCCATAACTGAACTTTCTATTCCTTGCCATGCTCTGCAGGCAAACATGTTAAGGTTGTAATAGAGGTGGGCTATTGTGAAAATAGTAAATTAGCATGTCATAAAGTCTTTTGGGAATGGTCTGTATGTCAGTGAGGTACCTGCACTAAACCCGGGTCGGCAGGTTGTTCTATCAGACATGAAATGAATAGATTATTATATCAACTTTCCAAATAGTCTTTGCTTTTGTAGGTGGTATCTAGGTTGATGTAGTTACTACAGTTATTAGGAAGTTTCCCTTGCAAAATGTAAACAAGAAGAGTCCGAAAAACAACCAAAGATCAACAAGTATATTTTTCAAAGATTTTTTTTTAAAGATATTACAATATGACAAAAATGCTAGCAGAAAAGAGCCAAAACTCACAAAAGAGCCAAAACATCTCCAAAAGATGGAGATGGAAAAGGTGCAAAAGAGAGCAACCAAAACCATTACTCGGCTGGGGCACCTTCCCTACAAGGAAAGGCTACAGATTTTGGGCCTGTTCAATCAAGAAAAGAGGCACCTGAGGGGGGACATGATTGTGACATACAGAATTATGCAGGGGATGGACAGAGATGCTCTTTTCCCTCTCACATAATACCAGAACCAGGGGACATCCACGAAAGCTGTGTGTTGGGAGAGTTAGAACAGACAGAAGAAAATATTTCTTTACCCAGCACGTAATTAGTTTGTGGAACTCTTTGCCACAGGAAGTAGTGATGGCATCTTGCCTCGATTCCTTTAAAAGGGCACGGGACAAATTTCTGGAGGAATAGTTCATTAGGGGTTACAAGTCATAGTAGGTATGTGCAAGCTCTTGGTTTTTGAGGCAGGGGAGGGCACCGGGATGCAGATTGTGTCTGTTGTCTTGTGTGCTCCCTGGGGCATTTGGTGGGCCACTGTAAGATACAGGAAGCTGGACAAAATGGGCCTTTGGCTTGATCCAGCAGGGCTCTTCTTATGTTCTTAAAACGGACAAGTCCTAATTTTGTTACTCAATAATGACAATTATTAACTATATGAAATTTCCTTTGCATGATATAAGTGTGATAGTACTGTTTTTAAGGCCTTTATAACATCCTTATTTCTCAGACTGTATATGAAAGGGTTGGCCAGAGGGGACAAGACTGTGTACAAAAGAGAGGGAAATTTCTCTGTCCTTCTAATTTCTTCAGTCTTTGGTAACATGTATACAATGACTAGAGAGCCAAAGAAAATGGAAACTACCACCAAGTGAGAGGAGCAGGTGGAAAAGGCCTTTTTCCTCCCAGTGGAGGAGGGGATTCTCAAAATGGCAGCTATAATATATACATAGGATGTCAGGGTGAGAAGAAAAGGGACAAAGACAAATGAGGCAGCCACAAAGAAACTCATAATTTCCAAAAAAGTGGCATCAGTGCAAGAGAGTTTGAGGAGTGGAAAATGGTCACAAAAATAATGATCTATGATGTTGGGACCACAGTAATTTAATTTTGTTAACATGAGAGTGAGAAATATTAAAAAAACCGTAAATCCAATAAACCAAGACACAGTGGCTAGCTGGACACAAGTCCCGAAGCTCATAGTTGTGGCATAATGCAGTGGCTTACAGATGGCTAGATATCTATCATAAGACATTGAACAAAGCAAGCAACACTCTGTCACTAAGAGGAAAGCACAGAAATACCATTGAGTGAAGCAGCTGCTGAAAGAAATTCTTCTGTCCCCAGTCCAGAGAGCTGATAACATTCGTGGCAATATATTGGAACTAGAGGAAGCTTCCAAGATGGAGAGATTCCCCAGGAAGAAGTACATGGGTGTATGGAGGTTCCGATCAGAGACAACTAATACCACAATGAGAAGGTTTCCACTGATGGTCACAACGTAGGTCACAAGAAATACCAAAAAGAGCAGCAACTGCACATTGTAGAACTCTCCAAATCCCAGAAGGATGAATTCTGTAATCATTGTCTGGTTTCTGAGCATCATGGATGTGAATGTAGAAATATCCTATTGAAAAAGAAAAATGTTACTACTATAGAATTATGAACTCTTTACCAATGTGAAGGCCTAGGGCTGAAGTTTTCAGCCTTTTTCAGCTCATGGCACACTGACAAGGCATGGAAATTTTAAGGTACACCATCCGCTTTTTTGACAATTGACAGGCACACTGCAGTGCTGGTGGGGACTCACATCAATGTCCCTACTAATAAATTCAAACTCAAACTCTCGCAGCACCTCTGTGGATCATTTGTGGCACATCAATGTTCTTCAGCACACTGGTTGAAAATCACTGGCCTAGAAAATATTGAGGATTTTGAGATGGTTTGGCACATTCCATCGATTAATGACCCAATGCTATTGGTTACTTATGGCAGCACAGCTCCCAGTCCACTGCACTATGGTGGCAGTGCATGCAGGGATGCTATCTTCATTTTATCTGCCCAACGACATCCTAGTTCTCTGAGGAGACCCTTTGACATTCAGGTCTCACAGCTCCTATGAAGAAGAAAGTTCACAGGCGAGTCTAATCAGCCTTAACTTTGAACTCTTTGAGCAAATTAGGGAATTTCAGCATGTGTCAACCAGCAAAAATGTTTGCTGTTGCCAAGACAGTAATATGGCCACATCCTCCTGTCCTGTTGCAAAGTGCAAAGCATGCAGATACTGTATAAGAACATGCAAAAGCCCTACTGGATCAGGTCAAAGGCCCACCTATTCTGGCAGCATGTTTTTTCTGCTATGGCCCACCAGTTGCCCCTAGAAAGCCCTCAAGCAGAAGAGAAAGGTATACATACTTCTCTTGATGTCAGGTTTGAGCACTGATTTCATCAGAGGATCTCCTGAAGTTGTGATGCAGCAACCATTGTGACTGAACTCAGACATTTATTTGCTGGCACTGTGAATGATAGAATCAGGGCATTAAACATTTCCTCAATATTTTTACTTATCACTGCTTTTCAGAAGAGCATTGCAAACAAAATAATCATGATAATAGTTCTGGAAAGACATCTAAGCTAAATTGTCTTCTAACCCTGCCAAAGTCAGATGCCTCTATGCCCAATTCAATGTTATTCAACATTCTAGGAACGGTTCAGGAGCAGTTCAATGTCTTGGCTGGATTTATGATTTTGGGAAAAGTTGTGGGCAGGATGGTTGGCATTCTGAAACAATGAACTGCAAGCCAAGTTACATTAGCAGAACAGGAAAAGAGGATACCAGGGTGGTAAAGAAATACCTGTAGTTAATCTGGTGTGGAAATAGGTGTAAATCACTCTACCCAACTAACAAGAAAGTTTATGGCTCTCCCCACTATTTTAGGCAGCCATCTACTCACTCATTGTGGCTATAAACTGCTAGAACTTGACTCACCAGCAATCACCTGTCCAGTGCACTGAAGAGCAATGACCCCCCTAGCCCCATGCCCCAGGGCAAAGGACTGCAATGGCGCCCTCTGCGAGATGCTGCTGTCACCGTCCGTTCACAAATTCACCCCCTCCACTTACCAGGAGTGCACCTCCTGAAGGTTCCCTGATGCTTTAAACTGTGCTTCTGGAAATCCCATCAGGAGACAAAGAGAAGCTTCTGCGGGGTCCTAAAGGCGTGTGAGGCTCCACACCTGGGGCATTTCCTAATCAATTGCATGGGAGGTCCACCACTTCTGAAGAGGGAAAAAATGTAACTGGAGCTCAAGTGAGACTTCATAAGCACCTCCAAAGTTACCATGACACTTTTTATGGGTAAAGACAAGGAAAATGTCTTGAGAGCAGTTCAAGTGGTTTGACTTCAGACACAGAGAGGATTCATCAGGGCAATTCTTGGGAATTTTGGGTTGTTTGTGCTCCAGTCATTATCTCGCAACCTTACTTACCTCACTGGGTTGTTGTGAGGACAAAAAGGAGGTAAGTATCATATTCACGGCCCTGAGCACCTTGGAGAAAGGGTGGTAAATAAATAAATCAAATGTGTAATATGTCTGCCTTGTAGTCACCATACGTCCTCAGCTACAGTCACACTTAAAAGAGCTACTTTACGCAAACATACCAATAACGGCAGTAATAATGGCAAATAATGCTATCGTTTGAAAGGACATCTCTTAATTTCCCCCATTTTAAAAGCAATCCTGTCAATTGCAATGGGAAATCATTTGCAGAAGGAACTGAGCAAGCAAACAAGTATTCCAAACCAGAGTTGTAAAGAAATAAAAGTTAGTTACCTTTCTAAGCAGGTGATGTCGAATGACAAGACAAACAGCTGTCCCCTTTCTTCTTTGCTTTGGTTGACAGAAGAAAAAGTACTTGAGACTTCATGTCTCTTTATTTTATGTTACTGCTACGAAACTTGACTTATATGCTTAGAGGATGTGCTCATCTCCTGCTTCTCTAAAAATGGCCCTGGTGGCACTATCTCTTTGGAATTGATATTTATTCAGGGGAAAAAAATCACCAATATTGTTTGTTTCTTTTTCCCCCCTCTCTTATTAGCAAAGCAATGAAGTTACAGAGAGATGGTTTTAAAAAAAATCTACTTAGAACTTCCATTCTCAAGGGAAAATGAATTCTGATTGCGAAGATATTGTCTCCTTGGACTTATTAAGTGAGAAATATGCTGGCATGTTCTTCTAGGAAGCATAATGTAAGACACTGAACGGGTATGAGAGGCATTGGATTCACATCAAGGGCCAAATGACACATTGCACTCAATTATGTTAACATGGACTGTTTTTTTTTGTTTGTTTGTTTTTGTGTTTAAAAAGAAGACAGGGGCTTCAAAATGAATTTTGGAGCAGTGGCATAGCTAAAGGGGTGCAAGGTGTAGCAACTGCATCTAACAACAGCTTTACAGGGGCAACAAGCTGAGTTTGACTCTAGTGGCCAAAATTGTGAAAACCTTGGTATGTATGAATAATACTGTCCCGTTATATGTCATTGGAAATGTAATTTAATGTAGAATGCAATGAAATAAACCGCATTGGAATATCTGTATTCTATCAAAAGATATGGCCAATTAACCAGAAAATGAAAAAAAGAAACAATTGCAACAAAAATTTGATTTTGTCATGGGGGAACTACAAAATCCTTTTTTACCCCAGGTAGCAGATAGATGCCTTCGCTATGCCACTGGCAGGAGTAGACAGCAAAGAAAGTGGGTAGCGAGCTGCTGGGGGGAGGAGGCGGGTTTTCCTCCAATTTTCACTTTTTTAAAAACCAGGGCATGATGTCACTTCCAGTTGTGACATCACTTTCAGGGCACCATTTTGAGCTTGGCACTCGAGTACACAATCATTAGCTACACCACTGCCTTGGAGAAACACTTAGGAGGGGCAGTTTCAGGAATTTGCTCCCATAGTGACTGCGATCCTGATTGCACACTTGCGGGAGCCAGTTGCAGCTCTTTTTGTGTTGGAGATTGTGTGGGGGGAGGGAGGCCAAGATCAGTTGTGGAGCTGCACCCCAGTTCCCCTAACCTCTGTTCTGCTCCATTTTAAGATCTCCTGTATCAAAGAACTATAACAGCCCACTCCAATCCAAATTTCCACCACTGACGCACCTGCAATGTAGCCCCAAGTTAAGGGAATAAACATTGGCACAGCTGCATCAGCACTGGAAAACTGGCTAGGATTGGCAAATATCTACTTTTGGAGCATTTTTACCTGACTTTTTCACATACTTTTACAGATAAAATAACACTCTGTAAATGCTCCAAAAGCCGATATTTGCTTTTGCACTGCTAACTGAGCAAAGTGGCACCTTTAAAAGTGGTTTCCCTTTTAACTAGGTTCCCTCTTCACCCCAGCATGATGTTTTTCCAGTGGCTGCCAGTAGTCTCTCTCTCTCTCTCTCTCTCTCTCTCTGCCTGTCCATGTGTGTCTGTTAGAGTGGGAGCCCTTTGGGAACAGGAAACCATTTTATTTTACTATGTATTCTGCTTTGTGAGCTACTCTTGTTGAGAAATGTTGTATAAGTATTTTTAATACAGTCATAATAAAATTCTTAGAATAGCCTTCTCTGCTCTTAGACAGCAGTCTTCAAAAAAAAAACTAGCTCTGTGTGTGATTGATATTTCTTTATTGTGTCTCTATAATGTTTCTGAATTATAATAACAAACTCTTTCCTAATTCATTAACCAATTGTGTTATTTTCACTGTTAGGTCATAGATCTCAGATGTCACCATGAAGTTCCTCACAGCCCAATCCTATGGTTTCCCCTGGCATATCATGCAGTTGCACCAAAAAGGCATGCTATGGGAGGCGGGATGGGAGGCTTGGGAAGGAAAAAGGACATTTCTCTTAGCCCTTTGTAAGCCCCACAACCACCAATGGGTCTCCTAAGACCTGCACCATCTCTTTAGGAGACAAAAGAGTTGTGTCTACTCGCCCCAGTACAAGTAATGCATGAAGGGTGCCACCTCTTCCTACCTCTGACACACCCTGACACTCCCCCATTCTGTCTCTGTTCCCAGCCCACCCTGCCGACTTATTGAAGCTGGCAGGGATCCTCTGCCACTGCACTTTTGTTGACTCCTCCTTACAGAAACTTGGAATCTGTTCCTTGGCTTAGCCTCATTGGGCTTAGCTACACCAATCTAATGCTGACCATGCACTGTTTATAAATAATTTGAGCACCAGTGCTCAGTGGTGTAGCTAGAGGGGGTGCAAAACACTGCTTCGGCCACTACAGTATTTTTCTCTAGCAGCCAGAATGGCTCCGAAGGAGGAATTGCTTGCACGCCGCATTGAGGCAAAGTGCAAAACATAGTGTTTTGCACCCCCTCTAGCTATGCCACTGCTGGTGGAAATAGATGTGCAGATGCTGCCATAGAACTTTCCTGTATCTGCCTATGATCGGTTTTGGCTGCTGAAGACAAATTCCAATCATAGACTTGTCAGAGACTGAGGCATTGGGTGCACATCAGAAACAGGAGGCAGACATAATGCAGGACATTTGTGGAAGTTTTCATCATTCTGGAGGTTTCCTTTATATTCTTTTATTTCTTGGAAGCTTGGGTTTTCACCTAGCATTAGGGTACCAAAGAGAAATCACAGCCAATGCAAGCAGGGAATATGGTGGTACAGGCTTTCCTGGTGACACATGTTTCCCCATTATGGCGCAGCATTCTACTGCTATGCAGTTGATATGTACAGTTTTTCCTGCCTGACAAAAGGATGTTGATATATAAGTGATCTTTGGCAATGCTGGTCAGTGTGACAAGGAGGTCTATGTCCTCTCCCACAATTTCTGCATTTGCAGCAGCATTAAGCAAGGCCAAGAACTTAAGGCCCAATGCTATTGGGCTTCTGTGCCTCCGGAACATGAATTCCAGTGGCACAGTTTGCTTTGGTGGTCACAATGCGGTGAGCAGCCATGGTTTGATTGCTTACTTACCCCCTCAATAAAACACAAGACAAAGTATAGATGAAAACTGGGCAACATTTATTGAAATCAATGCCAAACAAGAATCAGTAGAAATGTACCAGGTCCTGTCAGAAAACACTCCTCTTAATATGGGCACCTACCCTGGAGAAAGAAGGTAGATAGCAAAGCACTGGAGACTGCAAAGCACTGTCTATTCCCACTTCAGATCATCTGGTGACAATTCTAGTTTCAAGTTTCTCCATGTCACACATCCACTCTGAGAGGATGCTGCTTCCCCAAGCCAGGCAGCCTTTAAGGTCCACAGACAGCCTCAAAGAAATTCATGCCTGAAGGCTCACCGGTCAGCACTCCAAAGTTGGATAGCTTCTTGGTTCTGGTTCCCCCTACAATGCTTGATAACCTCAGGGTGTACCCAACTCCCAAAGCCTATTCCCTGTCACACACCATAATTGTCAGTTGTGATTGACTTAACTAACACCATATCCTTAGGACAGTTGGGGGTAGGTGAGAAAATTCCCCCTCAAAGGTCAATCTGGTAAGGAGCAAAAGGTTTTTACCTGGCACTTGAGTGACAACCAGATAGCATCTGAGTATTATGTCAGAAGGTTGGGAAGGAATCAACAAATATGTCAGCCAAATGGAGCCTGGGAAACCGAATAGCCTACACAACAGTGGTGGGATTCAAATAAATTAACAACAGGTTCTATGTCCTAATGACCATTTCAAGACATGGGAAAGGCAGCAGGACTTCAAAGATAAGTTAGTGAAAGCAGGTAAGGCTGCAAAGGGGGTACAGGGGGCCATGGGTGTCTGGATAATTGATGGGAATACTGGGGGGCCCCCGCCAGTATGGACCATGTGGTCAGTCACCCCCTCACTGGCCAACAGAAGAGAAGGTGGGCATCACTTCTGATCATCCCCAGATTGAGGGCCCAGTTCTATCCAGTTTTCCAGCACTGATGCAGCTGTGCCAAAGGGGTGGGTCCTGCATTCTGTGTTGGGGAGGGCAGTCACAGAGGCGTCCAGAAGGTAAGGGAATGTTTGGTCTCTTACTTCAGGGTTGCATCAGTGCTGGAAAGCTGACAGGATTGGGCCCTAAAACTCTTCTGATGTAAGGGTAGCATTAACTATTGCAGCTCCTCTTCTGCCACAGAGCATCTTCGACCTGCAGCTGAATCTCAAAACTTTTTTTAGAAAAAAAATCAGAAGCAGTTTAATTAAGCCATTTCTGCCCAATGTTGCATCTACACAACAGGGACCAAAAGTGTACACCTGCGGGCCAGGCAGAAACCGGTTTTAAATCTTGCTCTCTTGTCACTGTGCTGTGAAACAAGGCTGCAATCCTATCCACACTTTCCTGGGAGTAAGCTCCACTGGCTATAATGGGACTTAATTCTGAGTAGACAAGCATAGGATTATTCTCCAAGATGGCATTCCTCTCCACACCTACCTACGAGTAAGCCCTATTGACTATAAGGGGACTTACTCCCAAGTAGACATACCTCGGATTGGGCTCAGCCCTCAATGCATCATCCCTTTTTGGGCCCATTGCTTGCTACCATAACAGGTAAACCTTCAGGCATTCTAAGCCTCCGGTCAGGCGCCAGCTCCACTCCAGCGCTCCGTCTTGGAGCTGGTTTTCCTCCTTGAAAGATCTGGCACCCCTTGACATGCCTTTTTGCACAGAATGCCTCCCCAAGAAGTTGCTGGTAAACCGAATAAGTGCCCTGGACGTGTGTGTTTGCACAAAGTGTGCCCAAGCGGGCAAGTCTGCTTGAGTGAGAGGTAGCAGCAAAGCCCTGGAGAGCCAAGAGGTGCACAGGGCGGGTGTGCAGTCATTGTTTCCTTCATGGGAACACCATGCAGGGCAAACATCACATGTGAATGGTACCATCCTCACCACAGGAGGGAAAGAGAAAAACCGGAAGTGATGTTTTAAGGCCCTCTGGATGCCTTAGAAGGCCTCCTAAGGGTCAGGGAGGCAGTGCACAGCTTCTTTGGCCCTCAGAAAGCCTGAGGACAGGGAGGCAGTGGGCATTCATCTAGTGTAATTAAGGTAATTAAGGTGAGAATGCGACCTGTGATTTCTTACCAGATGGTAAGCACCAAGTGGAAGTGCATTGCAATATATTAGTGGTTGTTTCTGGGTGGCGGTGCAAGAAATGTAAGTTGAAATGCACAGTGGCAGTTCCTTCCCAACTTAGTCTTAAGCTGAGGAAGTGTCTCTAAATAGTCCTGAGAACATGGGAGGAAATGATGGAAAAGTGGGGGTACACACACACACCCCACACTCACACTTACCCAACCCCACACACTCACATTTACCCACACCCACCCTATCACACACACACCCCACACTCACTCACACACACTCAGACTTACCCACCCCCACTCCACACACTCACACTTACCCACACCCAACCTTTCACACACAAACCCCACACTCACACTCTCACATACCCCACACCCACTGCTCACTCACACACACACACTCCCCCACACTCACTCACACACAGTCACACTTACCCACCCCAACACCCACTCTCTCTCATTCACACACCCCACACTCACTCACTCACACCTGCACACACATTCACACACCCCACACCAACTCAACAACAACAGTATTTATATACCGCTTTTCAACAAAAAGTTCACAAAGCGGTTTACAGAGAAAATCAAATATCTAATGGCTCCCTGTCCCAAAAGGGCTCACAATCTAAAAAGATGCAAAAGAATACCAGCAGACAGCCACTAGAACAGACAGTGCTGGGGTGAGGTGGGCCAGTTACTCTCCCCCTGCTAAATAAAAGAGGAGCACCCACTTGAAAAAGTGCCTCTTAACCAGTTAGCAGGGGTTAATGAATTCCCAGAGGGAATGAATGAGGTGCTACCTTGATGCTGCTGCTCCTCCGAGGGGTGGCCTAGGTGGTTTCGAGGAGTCCAGCTTCGGGGTCCGCGGCGGTTGGAACCACCAGGCTGCTGCCACCGGGAAAGCGCTTGGGAGTCTTGCTGGCCAGAGCTGCCACCACCGCCGAGCACTTTCCCAGTGGAAGCAGCCTGGCGGTAGAGTTCGGGCGGGAGCAAAGGCAGCAGCATGACTCCCCTGATCCGGAGCGGGAAGCGAGGAACGCCTCAGAGAGTTGCAGTGCCCAAGCTTTGTTGGGCGAGGGCACGAGGGCAGACACCCAACAAAGCCTGGGGGCTGCAACTCTCCGAGGCATTCCTCGCTTCCCACTCTGGATCAGGGGAGTCATGCAGCTGCCTCTGCTCCCGCCCAAACTTGGCCGCCTGGGTGTCGTGCAAGCTGGCTCTGAGCGTGGGCGGGCAGGGAGGTGCTCAGCTTGGACAATGAGCGAGTTCTCCGCTGGCGCTCATTAGCAAGCGGTTCTGCAAACTGATACCTGCAGTAGGAATCGGTTCTGCAGAATCCCACCACTTCTACAGAACCATACCAGCTCCACCCCATTGCTCTAAGTACCTAGTGGGATGCAAGATATTGCTTTTTCACAAGTGCCAATGGCAAAAAGTTCCCAAAACTTCATTAGGGAGTGCAGGGATGGAATTCTAAAGATATTTGCCATCTTTGCTCTCGCAAGTGGTATCAAGAGTCAGGAATCTTTCTATAGATGCTGTAAGTTTTAATAATGTTTGTCTTGTTAATTATCCAAGACCTTAGATAAGAAAAAGCAGAAAAAAAGACCAAAGGATCCACCAAATATATTTTTAAAATACCCTACACAAAGACAAAATGCTAGGAACAATGACCCAAACACATCATCTCTAAATCTCTGCAGACACGTGTGGCCTCTGGGAACCAAGTGCCTCGGGAACTAAGTGCCAGGTAAGGCACGAGAGTTTAGCATCTGGGCGAGGAGAAGGGCAAGTAGACCTCTGAGTTTTGGAGAAGGGGAGGAGGAAGACGACGAGAAGGTAAGTGTACTCATTCTAACGCTTTGTCTTTCTAACTCCCTGTCTTCTAACCTTAACCTTATCTTTAAATCAACCTTAAATCAAAATTGAAAGTTAGAACCTAAGGGAGGTACATAGGTCTACTCATGAGTAAGAGCAGAGTCCTACTCGTGAGTAAGAGCCCAAGGGTCAGGCATTTAAATCAAAGTTGAAAGTTAGCTGCACCTAAGGTAGCACCTAATCGAAGGAAGGGAGGAGGATAAAGTGGAAAGCAGGTTTTTCTACTTGTTTAAATTAAACTTAACCCAGGTTAAACTTAATCTAAGTTAGAACATAATCTAAACAGTTCAGTAAATTGGGACACAGGATCTAGAGAGCAATATATAATTAAACAAACCCAAATAAAAACTAGCTTGAGGTAACAAAAACAGTCCAGCCTAAAAGAACAGAACTAGGAGGGAAAGAACCTAGGAAGGGCCAATTCCCAACCACCCAGGCACAGTCCATTTTAGAAATTCAGCAATCACCACCTTTAGGAGGTGATAAGAGCCCCATTAGGCTAATCCAAGCAGTCCATTCAGGAGCCTGCAGATTAGGTTAAGCACATCAGCAGCCTTTTGTCTTCCTGAGCTTTTGTAAACTCACCTGGGAAGACCAGCCCCCCTTTCAATCAGGAAGGAAGGAGGGAGGAGGAGCCAGCGAGGAGTATAAAGCCTGCCATCGCGTGAGGCTCTCTCCAGACGCGTGTGGCCTCTGGGACCCCAAGTGCCAGGTAAACTGAGAGTTTAGCATCTGGGCGAGTTCAGCAGCAGGGCGAGGAGGCCAGGGCCCCATACACTGCCCTTCCTCCTCGCTTGAGAAGAGGGCTGCTATCCAGTGTAGGGTTTTTAAAAGGACCCCTAAATAAAACAACAACAACAAAAAAAAAAGCTATGCAGTCAGACAGCCAGCAGCAGGGTGGGGGCTATCCAGTGTTCTGCATCGAGTGCCACATGTATGATTATATGCCTCTGGGGCATAAGTCATGGCTGTGTCCTCGGTGCAAGGAGCTCCAGGGTCTCAGGGAACACGTCCGCTCCCTTGAAGCCTTGGTGGCCGACCTGGAGAAGTGCAGGCAGGCAGAGGAGGACTGTGGGGAGACTTCTGGGGATGATCAGGCTTCGTCCCAACCTCAGGCGTGCAGCTCCTCAGCTGCCCAGGTGGGAAGTCTCGGGACTGGAGGACGTCATCCTGGAGAGGAGGGAAACAATCCCCCAGGGGGGACCCCTTCTCCAGGGGATGGGCCCGTATCCGAACGCACTTGGGATACTCCTCGGCGGGAGGGGGGTAGGGGGCTTCTTGTAGTGGGGGATTTGATTATTAGAAACATAGAGAGGGGGGTTTGCGATGGATGTGAGGAACGCATGGTGACTTGCCTGCCTGGTGCGAAGATTGCGGACATCACTTCTCGTCTAGACAGGCTGGTAGACAGTGCTGGGGGAGAGGTAGCGGCTGTGGTGCATGTCGGCACCAACGACGTGGGCAAGTGTAGCTGGGAGGTCCTGGAGGCCAAATTTAGGCTTTTAGGCAGGAAGCTGAAAGCCAGGACCTCAAAGGTAGCATTCTCTGAAGTGCTACCTGTTCCACACACAGGGCCAGCTAGGCAGGCGGAGATCAGGGGTCTCAATGCGTGGATGAGACGGTGGTGTAGGGAGGAGGGGTTTAGATTCGTTAGGCACTGGGGAACTTTTTGGGACAAGCGGGGCCTGTACAAGAGGGATGGGCTCCACTTGAACCAGAATGGAACCAGACTGCTGGCGCATAACATTAAAAAGGTGGCAGAGCAGCTTTTAAACTGATCCCTGGGGGAAGGCCGACAGGAGCCGAGGGGCATCCAGTTCGGGACTCCTCATCCCTATGGGATGAGGATGGGGAGGTTAGAGAACAACAAGACAAAGGCAGAGTAGGAGAAGAAATTGGGAAAGGTAGCGTGATGGGATGTGATAGATGGTTTGGCACAATGAGAGGATGCGGGGACAAAGGAGCGAATAAGCAGCCCATCCTGGGGCATTCTGTGTACAAATGCTTTTATGTGAATGCCCGAAGTCTATGAGCAAAGGTGGGAGAACTGGAATGTCTGGTGACAAGGGAAAATATTGACATAGTGGGCATAACGGAAACCTGGTGGAATGCGGAGGATCAGTGGGATACCGCAATCCTGGGCTATAAACTCTACAGGAGGGACAGGCAGGGGCGTGTTGGAGGTGGGGTGGCCATTTATGTTAAGGAAGGGATAGAATCCAGCAAAGTAGAGATTGAAGGTGGGTCCGACTCCACCGTAGAATCTCTGTGGGTTAAATTACCAGGCTTGTGCAGCGATGTAATACTGGGGGCGTGCTATCGTCCCCCAGACCAGAAATCGGATGGGGACCTTGAAATGAGGAAACAGATCAGGGAGGTGACAAGGAGGGACAGGGTTGTAATCATGGGGGACTTCAATTATCCTCATATTGACTGGGTCAATTTGTGTTCTGGTCACGATAAGGAAACCGGATTTCTTGATGTGCTAAATGACTGTGGCTTAGAGCAGCTAGTCACGGAGCCCACCAGAGGACAAGTGACTCTGGATTTAATATTGTGCGGTACGCAGGACCTGGTTAGAGATGTAAACGTTACTGAGCCATTGGGGAACAGTGATCATGCTGTGATCCGTTTTGACGTGCACGTTGGGGGAAGAATACCAGGCAAATCTCTCACAAAAACCCTTGACTTCCAACGGGAGGACTTCCCTCAAATGAGGAGGCTGATTAGAAGGAGGTTGAAAGGGAGGGTAAAAAGAGTCCAATCTCTCCAGAGTGCATGGAGGCTGCTTAAAACAACAGTAATAGAGGCCCAGCAGAGGTGTATACCGCAAAGAAAGAAGGGTTCCACTAAATCCAGGAGGGTGCCCACATGGCTAACAAGCCAAGTTAGAGAAGCTGTGAAAGGCAAGGAAGCTTCCTTTCGTAAATGGAAGTCTTGCCCTAATGAGGAGAATAAAAGGGAACATAAACTGTGGCAAAAGAAATGTAAGAAGGTGATATGGGAGGCCAAGCGAGACTATGAGGAACGAATGGCCAGCAACATTAAGGGGAATAATAAAAGCTTCTTCAAATATGTTAGAAGCAGGAAACCCGCCAGAGAAGCGGTTGGCCCTCTGGATGGTGAGGGAGGGAAAGGGGAGATAAAGAGAGACTTAGAGATGGCAGAGAAATTAAATGAGTTCTTTGCATCTGTCTTCACGGCAGAAGACCTCGGGCAGATACCGCTGCCCGAACGGCCCCTCCTGACCGAGGAGTTAAGTCAGATAGAGGTTAGAAGAGAAGATGTTTCAGACCTCATTGATAAATTAAAGATCAATAAGTCACCGGGCCCTGATGGCATCCACCCAAGAGTTATCAAGGAATTGAAGAATGAAGTTGCAGATCTCTTGACTAAGGTATGCAACTTGTCCCTCAAAACGGCCATGGTGCCAGAAGATTGGAGGATAGCAAATGTCACGCCTATTTTTAAAAAGGGAAAGAGGGGGGACCCGGGAAACTATAGGCCGGTCAGCCTAACATCCATACCGGGTAAGAGGGTGGAATGCCTCATCAAAGATAGGATCTCAAAACACATAGACGAACAGGCCTTGCTGAGGGAGAGTCAGCATGGCTTCTGTAAGGGTAAGTCTTGCCTCACGAACCTTTTAGAATTCTTTGAAAAGGTCAACAGGCATGTGGATGCGGGAGAACCCGTGGACATTATATATCTGGACTTTCAGAAGGCGTTTGACACGGTCCCTCACCAAAGGCTACTGAAAAAACTCCACAGTCAGGGAATTAGAGGACAGGTCCTCTCGTGGATTGAGAACTGGTTGAAGGCCAGGAAGCAGAGAGTGGGTGTCAATGGGCAATTTTCACAATGGAGAGAGGTGAAAAGCGGTGTGCCCCAAGGATTTGTCCTGGGACCGGAGCTTTTCAACCTCTTCATAAATGACCTGGAGACAGGGTTGAGCAGTGAAGTGGCTAAGTTTGCAGATGACACCAAATTTTTCCGAGTGGTAAAGACCAGAAGTGATTGTGAGGAGCTCCAGAAGGATCTCTCCAGACTGGCAGAATGGGCAGCAAAATGGCAGATGCGCTTCAATGTCAGTAAGTGTAAAGTCATGCACATTGGGGCAAAAAATCAAAACTTTAGATATAGGCTGATGGGTTCTGAGCTGTCTGTGACAGATCAGGAGAGAGATCTTGGGGTGGTGGTGGACAGGTCGATGAAAGTATCGACTCAATGTGCGGCGGCAGTGAAGAAGGCCAATTCTATGCTTGGGATCATTAGGAAGGGTATTGAGAACAAAACGGCTAGTATTATAATGCCGTTGTACAAATCGATGGTAAGGCCACACCTGGAGTATTGTGTCCAGTTCTGGTTGCCGCATCTCAAAAAAGACATAGTGGAAATGGAAAAGGTGCAAATGAGAGCGACTAAGATGATTATGGGGCTGGGACACCTTCCTTATGAGGAAAGGCTACGGCGTTTGGGCCTCTTCAGCCTAGAAAAGAGACGCCTGAGGGGGGACATGATTGAGACATACAAAATTATGCAGGGGATGGACAGAGTGGATAGGGAGATGCTCTTTACACTCTCACATAATACCAGAACCAGGGGACATCCACTAAAATTGAGTGTTGAGCGGGTTAGGACAGACAAAAGAAAATATTTCTTTACTCAGCGTGTGGTCACTCTGTGGAACTCCTTGCCACAGGATGTGGTACTGGCGTCTAGCCTAGACACCTTTAAAAGTGGATTGAACAAGTTTCTGGAGGAAAAATCCATTATGGGGTACAAGCCATGATGTGTATGCGCAACCTCCTGATTTTGGAAATGGGTTATGTCAGAGTGCCAGATGCAAGGGAGGGCACCAGGATGAGGTCTCTTGTTGTCTGGTGTGCTCCCTGGGGCATTTGGTGGGCCGCTGTGAGATACAGGAAGCTGGACTAGATGGGCCTATGGCCTGATCCAGTGGGGCTGTTCTTATGTTCTTATGTTCTTATCATTCCTGAACTTGTTATGAGAAAAATCACAATTCCTAATTTTCTGAGGTGTGCTTTTTATGACACAAGTGTGCTGACTTCATTTTCAAGGCACATATCATATCTTTGTTTCTCAGACTATATACGAAAGGATTAGCCAGAGGTGGCAACACTGTATACAAAAGAGAGGAAAATTTGTCCGTTCTTCTCATCTCTTCTTTTTTAGGTAACATATGCTCAATGAGCAGAGACCCATAGTAAACACAAACCACCACCAAGTGAGAGGAGCAAGTGGAGAAGGCCTTTTGCCTCCCACTGGTGGAGGGGATTCTCAAGATGGCAACTATGATATGAATATAGGATGTCAAGATGAGAAGAAAAGGAAGAAAGACATAACCGGCAGCTATAATGAAACTCAAATTTTTAAAGAAACTGGTGTCGCTGCAAGAGAGTTTGAGAATGGAGAAATAAGCACAGAAGTAATCATCCATTACATTGGGGCCACAAAAAGTTACTTTCCTTAACATCAGTGTAAGTAGTATCGCAAATCCTGTAAATCCAAGGATCCAAGATGCAGTTGCTAACTGGATACATGTCCGGGTGTTCATGCTTGTTGCATAATGGAGTGGTTTACAAATGGCTAAATACCTATCATAAGACATTGCACACAGTAAACTGCATTCAATCACTAAGAAGGAAGCAGAGAAATACCACTGAGTGAAGCAGCCGCTGATTGAGATTCTTCTGTCCCCAGTCAGGAGAGCTGCCAACATTCTTGGCAATATAAAGGAACTAGAGCAAGCTTCCAAGATGGAGAGATTCCCCAGGAAGAAGTACATGGGAGTGTGAAGGTGCCGGCCAGAGACAACTAGTGCAGTAATCAGAATGTTTCCAGTCATTGTCACAATGTAAATCAGTAAAAACACCAAGAAGAGGGGGATCTGGAAATCATGGAATTCTCTAAATCCCAACAGTATGAATTCTGTTACTTTTGTCTGGTTTCTTAGCATGGTACAGACATGTGGAAATAAGAAAACCCTATAAAAAAGGAAAGGCAAACTCATTATTATTAATCTTTTAGAAGTGATTATCTGTGTCTATTACTTTTGATGGGGAGAATTCAACATTTGTACAATTTCTGCAAAACTTACTTCTCATATACTTCTCCAAAGTCTAGTAGAAGGCAGCCATCAAACCCCACAGTGATTAATGGATCCACAGACGTGCTTCAAACCTTCCTTTGAAGGTTTGAAAAAGTTTCTGATTGATGATGCCCACATGTCACTCAATACAAAATAGTCAAGGAGTCCATTGTGCCTACCCAAGCACATACAGGAACCAGTCAATATCTGGATCCAACCTCTCCATCATAGCCTGAAATCAAAGGAATCCAAAGCAAATAGCTGACATGGTAACATATTGATAGCATGGTTTTCTTGAGCTTGACCAGAAGGCCCCAGTGATTGGTCACCCAGTTCATTTCATAGAATACCCAGGTCCCAATAGACAGCTCCATCCCTTCTTGTGTAGCGAATGTCTAGAACACATGGTCTCGGATCAAGTCTGCATGTGCTTTGGCATTGTTTGAAGGTTAAATTAACAGTACGGAATACAAATATAAATGTGGAGCACAGAAAAGAGTGGAAAAACTGAAAGATTAAAAACCAACGAGGCAAATTTCTTTTACCTGGGCTTTACCTGGGCAGTTGGATTAGAATGACTTTGGCAAAGAAAGGTGAAAATTGTGCCAATCATAGGGAGTGCTTTGGGCACCACACTGAAAAACTTGGCAAAACATCTGCACACTGTAAAAGAAAGTACCACATATGAGCTGCATAAAGCAGCTGTACTGGGAACTACACATATTTCACGCTAGATATCCTAGGTCCTTGGGAAAGCCTTGATATTGAGAAAATGCCAGCCACCATAAGGTGGGCTGCGACTAACCATAATAATAATAATAATAATAATAATAATAGAAACACAGTTAAGTTGGTAAACTTGCTGATATTTGAAGGGATATATATTTTCTCATATTTACTTCTGAATTAAAATGATGAATCATTAAACCAAAAAGAAAAAAAGCTTTGAGATTTAAAACATGCATTACAAGGAGGAGAAATGAAGTACGTACACTAATACCTTTCCAATTAGGAGCTTCAATAAAAAGATGACCTGGTTCCCTTTCTTTGCTTTGGGAGAACCAGGCAAATCTCAAGACTTTCTTCTTGCCCTGATCTCCCCTTGTTTTATGTGACCGTTCAATAATGTAACTTATTGATGCCACAGTGAGTGTGCCCATTTTCACCTTCTGTGAAAAGTAGCACTTCATTAAAGTGGCACGGTCTCAGAGGAATTTGCAAAAGTTGCCAATGTTTTTCTTTCTTTTGTTCTAATTGCCACAACAATGAAAAAACAGGTGTGATTAAAAAAAAAAAACTTATATTATCAAGGGAAAATGAATTCTGATTGTAAACATAAACATGTCGTGGATTTTATTATGACTGAAATCCTACAAAAATTTACCTGGGAGCAAGTCCCATTGAATTTAGTGTGCTTACTTCTGAGTAGACATGCCAAGGATTGTGCTGTGAGAGAAAATTGTACAGGCACATTTTATATGTGAAACACACTGATGTACTAAAGGGACATAACAGGCATGCCTTGTCTATTGTTCACACCAAGGTCTTAATGACACATTGAACTAAATATATCACCAGCATCTGCTTGTGTGTTTGTGATTCTATAGTAGCCAGGGACTAAAAATCAAATGGAAGTGTGGAAAAATTCTTCATTTTTGGACTTAACTCCTACCTTGGTTCTGCTCTTGCTCACATCTAATGTTCAGCCTTAAAAGAATTTATTTAAATATTCATATTTCACCTTACCACCCACTACAATCTGCCTTCTCTTTGCTTTCTGCAGGTCTCAAGCTTCAGTCTGTATTTAACTATGAATGAATGGTCTCACGTGGTTATTGGGGAGTATATGGGCAAAAAGAATAGCCTTGTTGGATGAGGCCCATGGCTCATATAGTTCAGCATTTCGTTTCCCATAATGATCAACAAGGTGCCTCTGAGAAACCCATATTAAGACATACTCTTAATGTCTAAAGAGGACAGGAGGGCTGGTCTAAAGGGTAGAGCCTGCGTCAGCCCAAAGATAACATCAGAAGGTCGCCAGTTCGAGGACACCGGCAGCTCCCTGAACAGCTGAGAATGGCGAGATCTTGAAGCAACTGACAAGCCCAGCTGAGTGATTCCACCTGCTCTTGGTGTGAGCAAGAAGCATCTTGGCTGCCCTCCATGTGAGAGATGGAGCTGCTTGTCAGCCTGTGTGGGAGAACTGAAGGCCAGAAGTGAGACCAAACCAGGAAGATCCATCTGAAATGTTGTTGGTTCTTGAAAGAGAGAACCCCTATGTTTGTAAAAAAAAAAAACCCTTGAGGGATTTAGAAAAGCCTGCCTATGTAAACCACCTTGAATAAAGTCAGAGGAATAATCCAATGACCAGAAAGGCAGTATACAAAAACCTAGTTGTTGTTGTTGTTGTTGTTCCCTCCATTTCTCCTTTGTTTCTGGCATCCAGAGGCTTCGAGCATTTTGACTGCAGTTGAAACTGACAGAGGATAACGGATACGATAACTGTTAACAGTCACCATAAAATTGTGATTCACCAACATAACAATAACACAGTTAAGTTTCTAGATTTGCTGATATTTGAGGAATGAAGTAATACAAAATTACCTTTCCAATTGGGTGCTTCAAGGATACAATGACGTGGTTCCCTTTCTTTGCTTTGGGGGAACAAGGATGACTTCAGGAACTTCTCCTTGCCTGACATCCTTTGTTTTATGTGTTCAATAACTTGAGTTATTTATGCCCATGTGAGTGTGCCAATTTTAATCTTCTGTCCCTCTGAAACTTAACAGTTCATTAAAGTGCCACTGTCTCTATGGAACTTGCAGAAGCAATCAATATTTTTTTCTTTCTTTTGTTGTAATTCCCAGAACAATGAAGTGATTGCAAAAGCAGAATTTCTGTTCTCGAGGGGAAATGAATCCCGAGTGTGAAAATTTACTTAAGAACATAAGAACAGCCCCACTGGATCAGGCCATAGGCCCATCTAGTCCAGCTTCCTGTATCTCACAGCGGCCCACCAAATGCCCCAGGGAGCACACCAGATAACAAGAGACCTGTATCCTGGTGCACTGACATTCTGACATAGCCCATTTCTAAAATCAGGAGGTTGCGCATACACATTATGGCTTGTAACCCGTAATAGATTTTTCCTCCAGAAGCTTGTCCAATCCCCTTGTAAAGACATCCAGGCCAGATGCCATCACCACATCCTGTGGTAAGGAGTTCCACAGACCGACCACACACTGAGTAAATAAATATTTCCTTTTGTCTGTTCTTCCTCTCCCAACACTCAATTTTAGTGGATGTCCCCTGGTTCTGGTGTTATGTGAGAGTGTAAAGATCATCTCTCTATCCACTCTGTCCATCCCCTGCATAATTTTGTATGTCTCCGTCATGTCCCCCCTCAGGCGCCTCTTTTCTAGGCTGAAGAGGCCCAAATGCCGTAACCTTTCATCATAAGGAAGGTTCCCCAGTCCAGTAATCATCTTAGTCGCTCTCTTTTGCACCTTTTCCATTTCCACTATGCCTTTTTTGAGATGTGGCGACCAGAACTGGACACAATACTCCAGGTGTGACCTTACCATCGATTTGTACAATGGCCGCATCTTGCACATCTGGGGCAGCTGCAGGCGGCACCTCGGGTGAAGGGGTTTTTGTCACCTTCTCCCAGGTAAGGGAAGCAGTTCCACAATGGGGCTACTCAGGGAAGAGCGTTTGTGCAGGACTTCGAGCCCCAGCACACCTCCCGCCTGCCCTCTCTCTGCTCCCGCCTCCCCGTCACACGTCCTCTCTGCCCTCTCTGCCCTCCGCCTGCCTCCGTTCTCCCCGGAACACCTCCGCCTCGCTCTACCAAGCTGGAGTAAAGAGCGGAAAAAATGTGTCTAGTGCTCA
Source organism: Tiliqua scincoides (assembly GCF_035046505.1). NCBI lineage: Eukaryota > Metazoa > Chordata > Lepidosauria > Squamata > Scincidae > Tiliqua > Tiliqua scincoides. Next base: position 100,306,214 of record NC_089825.1, on the reverse strand, counting down.
AATGAACTTCATAAACACCTCCGAAGTTACAATGACTTTGTATGAGTGGAGACGGGGACAATGTTTCGAGAGCAGTACAAGTGGTTTGAGTTCAAATACAGAGAGGATTCATCAAGGCAATCCTTAGGAATTTCTGGTTGTTTGTGCTCCAGTCACTCTCTCTCCGACTCACTTTTCTCACAGGGTGGTTGTGAGGACAAAAAGAAGGGAAGGTACCATGTTCACTGCCCTGAGCACCTTCGAGGAAGGGTGGTAGTGGTATTAATTTATATACAAAAATAAATAAATAAATAAATAAATAAATAAATAAATAAATAAATAAATAAATGTGTGACATGTCTGCCTGTAGTCCAGGGCCTAGGAGAGGGATGTGAAGGGGATAATTTGTGCCCAGACCTAGGGCCAAAAGGGGGCCCAGGAGCCAAAGGAGGGGGCACAGAAATTTCCTGGGATCTTACATTTTCCTATCTACTCAGACTTGTTGCCTGCATGGGGTGCTGGGGATACTACCACCAGCGTGCTGTGCAGCTACTAGCAAGCCAGGCTGAGGAATGCATACATGACACTCCTTAACACAGTGTCAAATCTGGGAGGAAACTGGACTGCTATAGTAGCTCTTCGGTTTGTGGATCTACTTGTCAAGAAGGCGTGTATTGGAGCTCAGGGACACAGCCGCAAGACTACAGTTGCTGCAGAAGCAAGTTTTGGTCTGCATAGGACGCTTTCCATTCTAGTGTGAGCCTTAATAGGATGATGCTAATTTTCTGAATCACTGAAGCAAGGTATCGTGGGGTCACTAGAGGTTTCCGTGCCTCAGTTTTTGTTCCCATCAAGGGTCAAATCACCCATTGCACTATACATGTTAAGATGGATGCAAAGATGGACTAGAAACACAGATAATAGTAGATACATAATCAATAATTACGAGAATTCCATTGGAAACTGAGATGATCACCAAGCAAGAGGAAATGTGGAAAACTTGTAGACATAAACGTATTCATAGGCAAGGACCAGCAGCTGACAAGGAGGTCAGTGTCCTACTTCAGGATTACTACATTTCTTCAAGACATACGTATTTTAAAAAACTATAACTTACAGTGCAACCATTATGTACTTATTATCAGATGCTTGGCATACCGTCATTCCCAAATCAATGAGATGCAAAAACAGAAGTTGTGCATCTGATCTGTTGTTTATCTTGTCTAAAATTTCATGTTTTGTGATGATTGATACGACATGATCTAGGATAGGAATAAGAGGTTTGTATTATGTCACTCTAGCTGTTTCAACATGTGTCATGCTATCTGTGCACATGAGCAATGTAACCCAATCCTACATAGCCTCCTCCCCCCACAAATGCAGCTGTGCCATTGGAGTGTACACTACATCCTATGAGGGGCAATGCCACAGGCCTCTTTGAGGTATAGGAACTTTACTCCAGGACATGCCTCTACTGCCCCAATGAGTCTTGCTGGGTCTGTGCCAGATCTTTTGCTCGTGCAAATCCAAGTACACACAGAGAGGTGACTCCAAGGAAGGGGGATATTATTATTATTATTATTATTATTATTATTATTATTATTATTATTATTATTATTATTATTATTATTATTTAGTAGTAGTAGTAGTAGTAGTAGTAGTAGTAGTATGTATATACCGCTTTTCAACAGAAAGTTCACAAAGCGTTTTACAGAGAAATCAAACAAACAACTAATGGTTCCCTGTCCCCAAAGGGCTCACAATCTGAAAAGATGCAAAAGAACATCAGCAGGCAGCCACTAGAAAAGGCACTGCTGGGGTGAGGAGGGCCAGTTACTCTGCCCCTGCTAAATAAAAGAAGAGCACCCACTTAAAAAAATGCCTCTTACCCAGTTAGCATGGGTTGAACTACTATCAATAGAATTGCTAATGCTTTTAACTGCTCCCTTCCTACCCTTGCAAATTTCTCTTCCCCACCCTCTCCCCATAGAGAAACTCCCCTGTTTACCTCCCTCCTCGCTCCCACTGTCAACCCCCCAGGGCCAATGGTCAGTGATCTCTCTGCCTGCCAGCACATATGGCCATCAGCCCTTACTCTGGTAGGACATCACTTTTGCCTGCAGAAGCCTATAAGGATAGTGCTGTCCATAACTGAACTTTCTATTCCTTGCCATGCTCTGCAGGCAAACATATTAAGATTGTAATACATGTGATCTTAATGTAATATTAAGATTGTAATAGAGGTGGACTATTGTGAAAATAGTAAATTAGTATGTCATAAAGTCATTTGGGAATGATCCGTATGTCAGTGAGGTACCTGCATTAAACCCGGGCTGGCCAATTGTTCTATCAGCCATGAATTGAATAGATTATTATATCAACATTCCAAATAGTCTTTGCTTTTGTAGGTGGTATCTAGGTTGATGTAGATATTACAGTTATTAGGAAGTTTCCCTTGCAAAAGGTAAACAAGAAGAATCCGAAAAACAACCAAAAATCAACAAGTATATTTTTCAAAGATTTTTTTAAAAGATATTACAATATGACAAAAATGCTAGCACAAAAGAGCCAAAACTCACAAAAGTGCCAAAACATCTCCAAAAGATGGAGATGGAAAAGGTGCAAAAGAGAGCAACCAAAATCATTACTGGGCTGGGGCACCTTCCCTATGAGGTAAGGCTACAGAATTTGGGCCTGTTCAGTCTAGAAAAGAGGCGCCTGAGGGGGGACATGATTGAGACATACAGAATTATGCAGGGGATGGACAGAGTGGATAGGGAGATGCTCTTTTCCCTCTCACATAATACCAGAACCAGGGGGCATCCACAGAAGTGGATTGGGAGAGTTAGGAGAGTGAGTGTTGGGAGAGTTAGAACATACGGAAGAAAATATTTCTTTACCCAGCACGTTATTAGTTTGTGGAACTCTTTGCCAAAGGAAGTAGTGATGGCATCTTGCCTCGATTCCTTTAAGAGGGGACGGGACAAATTTCTGGAGGAATAGATCATTAGGGGTTGCAAGTCATAGTAGGTATGTGCAAGCTCTTGGTTTTTGAGGCAGGCTGCCTTGGATTGCCAGATGCAGGGGAGGGCACCGGGACGCAGATTGTGTCTGTTGACTTGTGTGCGCCCTGGGGCATTTGGTGGGCCACTACAGGAAGCTGGAAAAAATGGGCCTCTGGCTTGATCCAGCAGGGCTCTTCTTATGTTCTTAAAACGGACAAGTCCTAATTTTGTTACTCAATAAAGACAATTAACTATATGAGATTTCCCTTGCATGGTATAAGTGTGATAGTACTGTTTTTAAGGCCTTTATAACATCCTTATTTCTCAGACTGTATATGAAAGGGTTGACCAGAGGGGACAAAACTGTATACAAAAGAGCGGGAAATTTCTCTGTCCTCCTAATTTCTTCAGTCTTTGGTAACATGTATACAATGAGAAGTGAGCCAAAGAAAATGGAAACCACCACCAAGTGAGAGGAGCAGGTGGAAAAGGCCTTTTGCCTCCCAGCGGTTGAGGGGATTCTCATGATGGCAGCTATAATATATACATAGGATGTCAGGGTGAGAAGAAAGGGGACAAAGACAAATGAGGCAGCCGCAAAGAAACTCATAATTTCCAAAAAAGTGGCATCAGTGCAAGAGAGTTTGAGGAGTGGGAAATGGTCACAAACATAATGATCTATGATGTTGGGACCACAGTAATTTAATTTTGTTAACATGAGAGTGAGAAATATTAAAAAAACCGTAAATCCAATAAGCCAAGACACAGTGGCTAGCTGGACACAAGTCCCGATGTTCATAGTTGTGGCATAATGCAGTGGCTTACAGATGGCTAGATATCTATCATAAGACATTGAACAAAGCAAGCAACACTCTGTCACTAAGAGGAAAGCAAGGAAATACCATTGAGTGAAGCAGCTGCTGAATGAGATTCTTCTGTCCCCGGTCCAGAGAGCTGATAACATTCGTGGCAATATATTGGAACTAGAGGAAGCTTCCAAGATGGAGAGATTCCCCAGGAAGAAGTACATGGGTGTATGGAGGTTCCGATCAGAGACAACTAACACCACAATGAGAAGGTTTCCGCTGATGGTCACAATGTAGGTCACGAGAAACACCACAAAGAGCAGCAACTGCATATCGTAGAACTCTCCAAATCCCAGAAGGATGAATTCTGTAATCATTGTCTGGTTTCTGAGCATCATGGATGTGAATATAGAAATATCCTACTGAAAAAGAAAAAAATGTTACTACTATAGAATTATGGACTCTTTACCAATGTGAAGGCCTAAGACTGAAGTTTTCAGCCTTTTTCAGCTCATGGCACACTGACAAGGCATGGAAATTTTAAGGTACACCATCCGCTTTTTTGACAATTGACAGGCACACTGCAGTGCTGGTGGGGACTCACATCAATGTCCCTACTAATAAATTCAAACTCAAACTCCCACAGCACCTCTGTGGATCATTTGTGGCACATCAATGTTCTTCAGCACACTGGTTGAAAATCACTGGCCTAGAAAATATTGAGGATTTTGAGATGGTTTGGCACATACATTCCATTGATTAATGACCCAATCCTATTGGTTACTTATGGCAGCACAACTCCCAGTCCACTGCACTATGGTGGCAGTGCATGCAGGGATGCTATCTCCATTTTATCTGCCCAACGACATCCTAGTTCTCTGAGGAGACCCTTTGACATTCAGGTCTCGCAGCTCCTATGAAGAAGAAAGTTCACAGGCGAGTCTAATCAGCCTTAACTTTGAACTCTTTGAGCAAATTAGGGAATTTCAGCATGTGTCAACCAGCAAAAATATTTGCTGTTGCCAAGACGGTAATATGGCCACATCCTCCTGTCCTGTTGCAAAGTGCAGAGCATGCAGATACTGTATAAGAACATGCAAAAGCCCTACTGGATCAGGTCAAAGGCCCACCTATTCTGGCAGCATGTTTTTTCTGCTATGGCCCTTAGAAAGCCCTCAAGCAGAAGAGGAAGGTATACATACCGATGCTTTAAACTGTGCTTCTGGAAAACCAGAAGCACAAAGAGAGACAAAGCCCATCGAGAGACAAAGAGACGCTTCTGCGGGGTCCTAAAGGTGTGTGAGGCTCCACACCTGGGACATTCCCAATCAATTGCATGGGTGGTCCACCACTGCTGAAGAGGGAAAAAATGTAACTAGAGCTCGTGAGACTTCTTAAGCACCTCCAAAGTTACCATCACACTTTTTATAGGTAAAGAAAAGGAAAAGGTCTTGAGAGCAATTCAAGTGGTCTGATTTCAGACACAGAGAGGATTCATCAGGGCAATTCATAGAAATTTTGGGTTGTTTGTGCTCCAGTCATTATCTCGCAACCTTACTTACCTCTCAGGGTTGTTGTGAGGACAAAAAGGAGGGAAGTACCATATTCACGGCACTGAGCACCTTGGAGAAAGGGTGGTAAATAAATAAATCAAATGTATAAAATGTCTAACTTGTAGTCACCATACGTCTTCAGCTACAGTCACGCTTAAAAGAGCTACTTTACGCAAACATACCAATAATGGCAGTAATAATGGCACAGAACAATGCTATCATTTGGAGGGACATCTCTTTTTTCCCTTATTTTAAAAGTTATTATCTCAATTGCAATGGAACATCATTTGCAGAAGGAACAGAGCAAGCAAACAAGTATTCCAAACCAGAGTTGTAAAGAAATAAAAGTTAGTTACCTTTCTAAGCAGGTGATGCCGAATGACAAGACAAACAGCTGTCCCCTTTCTTCTTAGCTTTGGTTGACAGAAGAAAAAGTACTTGAGACTTCATGTCCCTTCATTTTATGTTGCTGCTACGAAACTTGACTTATATGCTTAGAGAATATGCTCATCTCCTGCTTCTCTAAAAATGGCCCTGGTGGCACTATCTCTTTGGAACTGATATTTATTCAGGAAAAAAAGAAAATCACCAATATTGTTTGTTTCTTTCCCCCCTCTTTCTTATTAGCAAAGCAATGAAGTAACATAGAGATGGTTGAAAAAAAAATCTACTTAGAACTTCCATTCTCAAGGGAAAATGAATTCTGATTGCGAAGATATCGTCTCCTTGGACTTATTAAGTGAGAAATATGCTGGCATGTTCTTCTAGGAAGCATAATGTAAGACACTGAACAGGTATGAGAGGCATTGGATTCACATCAAGGGCCAAATGACACATTGCACTCAGTTACGTTAACATGGTCTGTTTTTGTTTGTTTGTTTTTGTGTTTAAAAAGAAGACAGGGGCTTCAAAATGAATTTTGGAGCAGTGGCATAGCTAAAGGGGTGCAAGGTGTAGCAACTGTACCTAACAACAGCTTTACAGGGGCAACAAGCTGAGTTTGACTCTAGTGGCCAAAATTGTGAAAGCCTTGGTACGTACGAATAATACCGTCACATAATATATCATTGGAAAGGTAATTTAATGCAGAATGCAATGAAACAAACCACATTGGAATATCTGTATTCTATCAAAAGTTATGGCCAGTCAACCAGAAAATGAAAAAAGAACTGCCTTATGCAACAAAAATTTGATTTTGTCATGGGGGATCTACAAAATCCTTTTTTACCCCAGGTAGCAGATAGATGCCTTCGCTATGCCACTGGCAGGAGGAGGCAACAAATAAAGTGGATAGCAAGCTGCTGGGGGGGAAGAGACAGGTTTTCCCCCAATTTTCATTTTTTTTAAAAACCAGGGCATGATGTCACTTCCAGTTGTGACATCACTTCCGGGGCATCATTTTGAACTTGGCACTAGGCTAGACAATCATTAGCTACACCACTGCCTTGGAGAAACACTTAGGAGGAGCAGTTTCAGGAATTTGCTCCCATAGTGACTGCGATCCTGATTGCACACTTGCGGGAGCCAGTTGCAGCTCTTTTTGTGTTGGAGATTGTGTGGGGGGAGGGAGGCCAAGATCAGTTGTGGAGCTGCACCCCAGTTCCCCTAACCTCTATTCTGCTCCATTTTAAGATCTCCTGTATCAAAGAACTATAACAGCCCACTCCAATCCAAATTTCCACCACTGATGCACCTGCAATGTAGCCCCAAGTTAAGGGAATAAACATTGGCACAGCTGCATCAGCACTGGAAAACCGGATAAGATTGGCAAATATCTACTTTTGGAGCATTTTTACCTGACTTTTTCACATACTTTTACAGATAAAATAACACTCTGTAAATGCTCCAAAAGCTGATATTTGCTTTTGCACTGCTAACTGAGCAAAGTGGCACCTTTAATAATAATAAAGGCTGTTGGCGCCAGGTAGGCGCCAGCAGCAGATTGCCCCCTGCCTCGCCTCATGCTCCAGGGCTGAGGCTTTGCCGCGATTGGTCCGTGGCTGGGGGGAGGCAGGGCCAGAGCGTCTGTCTGGAGCGCGCGCTCCGGCGGAGCTCATTGCACTCCCGGCCAGCAACAAGGACAGGTGCGTCCTTGGCAGGGAGAGCAGGAGCAGGCTCGAGGCCCCGCCAGCGGCATTGGAGCGCTCTGGGGCGCGGCAAGGGCGAGCCCAATCCTACATAGCCTCCTCCCCCCACAGATGCAGCCATGCCATTGGAGTGTACGCTACATCCTATGAGGGGCAATGCCACAGGCCTCTTTGAGGTATAGGAACTTTACTCCAGGACGTGCCTCTACTGCCCCAATCCCGATCACCCAATTGTTTTGCCTGGCCGGGACACGAGAGTCCAGCCCCTCCCCAAGGGGAAGGTGAAGGGGGCTGGGTCTGCAGCCACGGCGGACCTTTTAAAAGGGGACGAGACCCAGCCCTCTTCCTCCTTGTGCACGTGGGCACCGTGGGAATACCCGCCCGCCCACCCTAGAGGCAGTCTGAGTTTAACTGGTCGCCGTTTGGGGCCGGGTAGGAATTTTTTGCTGCCTGCCAAGATTGGCCATGGGGCAGGCGGTTTTTTTGCCTACCCCAGACTGTTATGGGCCAAGGGGTTACAGCCCCCTGTTTGCAAGCTGCCATTGGTCACTTTAAGTGGACAGGTGGTGCGGGTTAGGAGGCGTGAATGGGACTCTGGCATGCACCTTCAGGCGGCATAGGCGGGGCAGAACCCTATTTCAGTCCTCAGGGGCTTGGCGGCACGAGGAAGTGGACGGGGCCCTGGCCGGAACCGCAGGGCGCACCTCAGAGGCTCAGCGGCTCGAGGTGGCGCAGTCTGCGGTCCGGCTGCCTTCCCCTTAAGGGATAGACATGGATGAGACGCGCCGTCCCAGCAGCGGGGCGCGACTCGGAGTCGGGTGCATGCCCGCCTGGGGGCAGAGGTTTCTGGTACTGCCCAGAGGTCCCTCCCCGCACCACAGGGGCTTTCGCTGCCTTGGATGCTGCAGGTCTCAGCCTCTGCTTCTCTTGGTAACATGAAATAAAGTTGCCCTTTCTCCCATATCTGTTGTCTCGAGTGTTCATTGGACAGTGCGGAAACAATGAGTCTTGTTGGGTCTGTGCCAGATCCTTGGCTCGCGCAAATTCAAGTACACACAGAGAGGTGTGATATTATTATTATTATTATTATTATTATTATTATTATTATTATTATTATTATTATTATTATTAATAATAATAATAATAATAACAGTATTTATATACCGCTTTTCAACAGAAAGTTCACAAAGCGTTTTACAGAGAAATCAAACAAACAAGTAATGGTTCCCTGTCCCCAAAGGGCTCACAATCTGAAAAGATGCAAAAGAACATCAGCAGGCAGCCACTAGAAAAGACACTGCTGGGGTGAGGAGGGCCAGTTACTCTGCCCTGCTAAATAAAAGAAGAGCACCCACTTAAAAAAAAATGCCTCTTACCCAGTTAGAATGGGTTGAATTACTATCAATAGAATTGCTATTGCTTTTAACTGCTCCCTTCCTACCCTTGCAAATTTCTCTTCCCCACCCTCTCCCCATACAGAAACTCCCTTGTTTACCTCCCTCCTCGCTCCCACTGTCAACCCCCCAGGGCCAATGGTCAGTGATCTCTCTGCCAGCCAGCACATATGGCCATCAGCCCTTACTCTGGTAGAACATCACTTTTGCCTGCAGAAGCCTATAAGGATAAGGATAGTGCTGTCCATAACTGAACTTTCTATTCCTTGCCATGCTCTGCAGGCAAACATGTTAAGATTGTAATAGAGGTGGACTATTGTGAAAATAGTAAATTAGCATGTCATAAAGTCTTTTGGGAATGGTCTGTACATCAGTGAGGTACCTGCATTAAACCGGGACAGCCAGTTGTTCTATCAGCCATGAATTGAATAGATTATTATATCAACTTTTCAAATAGTCTTTGTTTTTGTAGGTGGTATCTAGGTTGATGTAGATACTACAGTTATTAGGAAGTTTCCCTTGCAAAATGTAAACAAGAAGAGTCCGAAAAAACAACCAAAGATCAACAAGTATATTTTTCAAAGATTTTTTTAAAAGATATTACAATATGACAAAAATGCTAGCACAAAAGAGCCAAAACTCACAAAAGGGCCAAAACATCTCCAAAAGATGGAGATGGAAAAGGTGCAAAAGAGAGCAACCAAAATCATTACTGGGCTGGGGCACCTTCCCTATGAGGAAAGGTTACAGAATATGGGCCTGTTCAGTCTAGAAAAGAGGCGCTTGAGGGTGGACATGATCGAGACATACAAAATCATTCAGGGGATGTACAGAGTAGATAGAGAGATGCTCTTTTCCCTCTCACATAATACCAGAACCAGGGGACATCAATGAAAGCTGAGTGTTGGGAGAGTTAGAACAGACAGAAGAAAATATTTCTTTACCCTGCATGTAATTAGTTTGTGGAACTCTTTGCCACAGGAAGTAGTGATGGCATCTTGCCTGGATGCCTTTAAGAGGGGACTGGACAAATTTCTGGAGGAATAGTTCATTAGGGGTTACAAGTCATAGTAGGTATGTGCAAGCTCTTGGTTTTTGAGGCAGGCTGCCTCGGATTGCCAGATGCAGGGGAGGGCACTGGGACGCAGATTGTGTCTGTTGTCTTGTGTGCTCCCTGGGGCATTTGGTGGGCCACTGTAAGATACAGGAAGCTGGACAAAATGGGCCTCTGGTTTGATCCAGCAGGGCTCTTTTATGTTCTTAAAATGGACAAGTCCTAATTTTGTTACTCAATAATGACAATTATTAACTATATGAGATTTCTTTTGCATGCTACAAGTGTGATAGTACTGTTTTTAAGGCCTTTATAACATCCTTATTTCTCAGACTGTATATGAAAGGGTTGACCAGAGGGGACAAGACTGTATACAAAAGAGCAGGAAATTTCTCTGTCCTCCTAATTTCTTCAGTCTTTGGTAACATGTATACAATGAGTAGTGAGCCAAAGAAAATGGAAACTACCACCAAGTGAGAGGAGCAGGTGGAAAAGGCCTTTTTCCTCCCAGTGGAGGAGGGGATTCTCAAAATGGCAGCTATAATATATACATAGGATGTCAGGGTGAGAAGAAAGGGGACAAAGACAAATGAGGCAGCCGCAAAGAAACTCATAATTTCCAAAAAAGTAGCATCAGTGCAAGAGAGTTTGAGGAGTGGGAAATGGTCACAAACATAATGATCTATGATGTTGGGACCACAATAATTTAATTTTGTTAACATCAGAATGAGAAATATTAGAAAAACTGTAAAACCAGTAAGCCAAGACACAGTGGCTAGCTCGACACAAGTCCCGAAGCTCATAGTTGTGGCATAATGCAGTGGCTTACAGATGGCTAAATATCTATCATAAGACATTGCACAGAGTAAGCAACATTCTGTCTCTAAGAGGAAAGCAAGGAAATACCATTGAGTGAAGCAGCTGCTGAATGAGATTCTTCTGTCCCCGGTCCAGAGAGCTGATAACATTCGTGGCAATATATTGGAACTAGAGGAAGCTTCCAAGATGGAGAGATTCCCCAGGAAGAAGTACATGGGTGTATGGAGGTTCCGATCAGAGACAACTAACACCACAATGAGAAGGTTTCCGCTGATGGTCACAACGTAGGTCACAAGAAACACTACAAAGAGCAGCAACTGCATATCGTAGAACTCTCCAAATCCCAGAAGGATGAATTCTGTAATCATTGTCTGGTTTCTGAGCATCATGGATGTGAATATAGAAATATCCTACTGAAAAAGAAAAAAATGTTACTACTATAGAATTATGGACTCTTTACCAATGTGAAGGCCTAAGACTGAAGTTTTCAGCCTTTTTCAGCTCATGGCACACTGACAAGGCATGGAAATTTTAAGGTACACCATCCGCTTTTTTGACAATTGACAGGCACACTGCAGTGCTGGTGGGGACTCACATCAATGTCCCTACTAATAAATTCAAACTCAAACTCCCACAGCACCTCTGTGGATCATTTGTGGCACATCAATGTTCTTCAGCACACTGGTTGAAAATCACTGGCCTAGAAAATATTGAGGATTTTGAGAGGGTTTGGCACATACATTCCATTGATTAATGACCCAATCCTATTGGTTACTTATGGCAGCACAGCTCCCAGTCCACTGCACTATGGTGGCAGTGCATGCAGGGATGCTATCTTCATTTTATCTGCCCAATGACATCCTAGTTCTCTGAGGAGACCCTTTGACATTCAGGTCTCACAGCTCCTATGAAGAAGAAAGTTCACAGGCGAGTCTAATCAGCCTTAACTTTGAACTCTTTGAGCAAATTAGGGAATTTCAGCACGTGTCAACCAGCAAAAATGTTTGCTGTTGCCAAGACGGTAATATGGCCACATCCTCCTGTCCTGTTGCAAAGTGCAGAGCATGCAAATACTGTATAAGAACATGCAAAAGCCCTACTGGATCAGGTCAAAGGCCCACCTATTCTGGCAGCATGTTTTTTCTGCTATGGCCCAACAGTTGCCCCTAGAAAGCCCTCAAGCAGAAGAGAAAGGTATACATACTTCTCTTGATGTCAGGTTTGAGCACTGATTTCATCAGAGGATCTCCTGAAGTTGTGATGCAGCAACCATTGTGACTGAACTCAGACATTTATTTGCTGGCACTGTGAATGATAGAATCAGGGCATTAGACATTTCCTCAATATTTTTACTTATCACTGCTTTTCAGAAGAGCATTGCAAACAAAATAATCATGATAATAGTTCTGGAAAGACATCTAAGCTAAATTGTCTTCTAACCCTGCCAAAGTCAGATGCCTCTATGCCCAATTCAATGTTATTCAACATTCTAGGAACGGTTCAGGAGCAGTTCAATGTCTTGGCTGGATTTATGATTTTGGGAAAAGTTGTGGGCAGGATGGTTGGCATTCTGAAACAATGAACTGCAAGCCAAGTTACATTAGCAGAACAGGAAAAGAGGATACCAGGGTGGTAAAGAAATACCTGTAGTTAATCTGGTGTGGAAATAGGTGTAAATCACTCTACCCAACTAACAAGAAAGTTTATGGCTCTCCCCACTATTTTAAGTAGCCATCTACTCACTCAATGTGGCTATAAACTGCTAGAACTTGACTCACCAGCAATCACCTGTCCAGTGCACTGAGGAGCAATGACCTCCCTAGCCCCATGCCCCAGGGCAAAGGACTGCAATGGCGCCCTCTGCGGGATGCTGCTGTCACCCTCCACCTCCAAATCCACCCCCTCCACTTACCTGGAGCGCACCTCCTGAAGGTTCCCCGATGATTTAAACCAGTGGTGTCCAAAGTTTTTGGCAGGAGGGCCACATCATCTGTCTGACACTGTGTCGGTTGGTCGGGGAAGAAAAGAATTAATTTACATTTAAAATTTGAATAAATTTACATAAGTTTACATAAATGAATATATTAAAGATGAACTTATATGAATGAATGAAGGTCTTGCAATAACTCAAGGCCTATAAAAGGCCTTGCACAAAGCAAGGCTGGCCTTTCCTTTGCTGCCGCTACTGCATCACAGATGTGAAACAACAAGCAGTGGATGGAGCCTTCATCCCACAACTCATGCGAGAGGTCAAACAGTTGCCCTCACACTGAGAGCAGTTACGTGAGGCCAGCGCAGGCTCCAACAAATCTCTGGAGGGCCAGAGGCTCATTGGAGACTGGGGGTTCCCTGAGGGCTGCATTGAGGGGCCTCGAGGGCCACATGTGGCCCCAGGGCCAGGTTTTGGGCACCCGTGCTTTAAACTGTGCTTCTGGAAAACAAGAAACACAGTTTCTGACCCTGTCGGGAGACAAAGAGAAGCTTCTGTGGGGTCCTAAAGGCACACGAGGCTCCACACCTGGGACATTTCCCAATCAATTGCATGGGAGGTCCACCACTGCTGAAGAGGGAAAAAATGTAACTGGAGCTCAGGTGAGACTTCATAAGCACCTCCAAAGTTACCATGACACTTTTTATGGGTAAAGACAAGGAAAATGTCTTGAGAGCAGTTCAAGTGGTTTGACTTCAGACACAGAGAGGATTCATCAAGGCAATTCTTAGGAATTTTGGGTTGTTTGTGCTCCAGTCATTATCTCTCAACATTACTTACCTCACAGGGTTGTTGTGAGGACAAAAAGGAGGGAAGTACCATATTCACGGTGCTGAGTGCCTTGGAGAAAGGATGGTAAATAAATAAATCAAATGTGTAATATGTCTGCCTTGTCACCATACGTCCTCAGCTACAGTCACACTCAGCTACAGTCACACACAGCTACAGTCACAGAGCTATTTTACACAAACATACCAATAACGGCAGTAATAATGGGAAAGAACAATGCTATCGTTTGGAAAGACATCTCTTAATTTCCCCCATTTTAAAAGCAATCCTGTCAATTGCAATGGGAAACCATTTGCAGAAGGAACTGAGCAAGCAAACAAGTATTCCAAACCAGAGTTGTAAAGAAATAAAAGTTAGTTACCTCTCTAAGCAGGTGATGTCGAATGAACAGCTGTCCCCTTTCTTCTTTGCTTTGGTTGACAGAAGAAAAATTACATGAGACTTCATGTCCCTTCATTTTATGTTGCTGCTACGAAACTTGACTTATATGCTTAGAGGATGTGCTCATCTCCTGCTTCTCTAAAAATGGCCCTGGTGGCACTATCTCTTTGGAATTGATATTTATTCAGGAAAAAAAGAAAATCACCAATATTGTTTGTTTCTTTCCCCCCTCTTTCTTATTAGCAAAGCAATGAAGTAACATAGAGATGGTTTTAAAAAAAAAATCTACTTAGAACTTCCATTCTCAAGGGAAAATGAATTCTGATTGCGAAGATATCGTCTCCTTGGACTTATAAAGTGAGAAATATGCTGGCATGTTCTTCCAGGAAGCATAATGTAAGACACTGAACAGGTATGAGAGGCGTTGGATTCCCATCAAGGGCCAAATGACACTTTGCACTCAATTATGTTAATATGGACCGTTTTTATTTGTTTGTTTTTGTGTTTAAAAAGAAGACAGGGACTTCAAAATGAATTTTGGAGCAGTGGCATAGCTAAAGGGGTGCAAGGTGTAGCAACTTCACCTAACAACAGCTTTACAGGGGCAACAAGCTGAGTTTGACTCTAGTGGCCAAAATTGTGAAAACCTTGGTATGTACGAATAATACCATCACGTTGTATATCATTGGAAAGGTAATTTAATGCAGAATGCAATGAAACAAACCACATTGGAATATCTGTATTCTATCAAAATTTATGGCCAATTAACCAGAAAATGAAAAAAAGAAACAATTGCAACAAAAATTTGATTTTGTCATGGGGGAACTACAAAATCCTTTTTTACCCCAGGTAGCAGATAGATGCCTTCGCTATGCCACTGGCAGGAGGAGGCAGCAAAGAAAGTGGGTAGCAAGCTGCTGGGGGGAGGAGGTGGGTTTCCCCCAATTTTCACTTTTTCAAAAACCAGGGCATGATGTCACTTCCAGTTGTGACATCACTTCCGGGGCATCATTTTGAGCTTGGCACTAGGCTATGCAATCATTAGCTACACCACTGCCTTGGAGAAACACTTAGGAGGAGCAGTTTCAGGAATTTGCTCCCATAGTGACTGCGATCCTGATTGCACACTTGCGGGAGCCAGTTGCAGCTCTTTTTGTGTTGGAGATTGTGTGGGGGGAGGGAGGCCAAGATCAGTTGTGGAGCTGCACCCCAGTTCCCCTAACCTCTGTTCTGCTCCATTTTAAGATCTCCTGTATCAAAGAACTATAACAGCCCACTCCAATCCAAATTTCCACCACTGACGCACCTGCAATGTAGCCCCAAGTTAAGGGAATAAACATTGGCACAGCTGCATCAGCACTGGAAAACTGGCTAGGATTGGCAAATATCTACTTTTGGAGCATTTTTACCTGACTTTTTTTACATACTTTTACAGATAAAATAACACTCTGTAAATGCTCCAAAAGCTGATATTTGCTTTTGCACTGCTAACTGAGCAAAGTGGCACCTTTAAAAGTGGTTTTCCTTATAACTAGGTTCCCTCTTCACCCCAGTATGGTGTCTTTTCCAGTGGCTGCCAGTAGTCTCTCTCTCTCTCTCTCTCTCTCTCTCTCTCTCTCTCTCTCTCTCTCTCTGCGCATGTGTGTGTGTTAGAGTGGGAGCCCTTTGGGAACAGTAAACCATTTTATTTTACTATGTATTCTGCTTTGTGAGCTACTCTTGTTAAAAAGTGGTGTATAAGTATTCTTAATACAGTCATAATAATATTCTTAGAATAGCCTTCTCTGCTCTTAACCAGCACTCTTCAAAAAAAAAACTAGCTCTTTGTGTGATTGATATTTCTTTATTGTGACTCTATAATGTTTCTGAATTATAATAACAAACTCTTTCCTAATTAATTGACCAATTGTGTTATTTTCACTGTTAGGTCATCCAAATATAGATCTCAGATATCACCATGAATTTCTTCACAGCCCAATCCTATGGTTTCCCCTGGCATAGCATGCAGTTGCACCAAAAAGGCATGCTATGGTAGACAGGATGGCAGGCTTGGGAAGGAAAAAGGAAATTTCTCTTAGCCCTTTGTAAGCCCCACAACCACCAATGGGTCTCCTAAGACCTGCACCATCTCTTTAGGAGACAAAAGAAGTGTGTCTACTCACCCCTGGTACAAGTAATGCATGAAGGGTGTCACCTCCTCCTGCCTCTGACACACCCTGACTCTCCCCTATTCTGTCTCTGTTCCCAGCCCAACCCGCCAACTTATTGAAGTTGGCAGGGATCCTCTGCCACCGCACTTTTGTTGACTCCTCTTTCTAGAAACTTGGAATCTGTTCCTTGGCTTAGCCTCAATGGGCTTAGCTACACCAATCTAATGCTGACCATGCACTGTTTATAAATAATTTGAGCACCAGTGGTCAGTGGTATAGCTAAAGGGGGTGCAAAACACTGCTTCGGCCACTTCAGTATTTTTCTCTAGCAGCCGGAATGGCTCCGAAGGAGAGAAGGAGGGACTGCTTGCACGCCGCAATCAGGCACAGTGCAAAACATAGTGTTTTGCACCCACTCTAGCTATGCCACTGCCAGTGGTAATAGAGGCATTTGTGCAGATGCTGCTATAGAACTTTCCTGTATCTGCCTATGATCAGCTTTGGCTGCTGAAGACAAATTCCAGTCATAGACTTGTCAGAGGCTGGGGCATTGGGTGCACATCAGAAGCAGGAGGCAGACATAATGCAGGACATTTGTGGAAGTTTTCATCATTCTGGAGGTTTCCTTTATATTCTTTTATTTCTTGGAAGCTTGGGTTTTCACCTAGCATTAGGGCACCAAAGAGAACACACAGCCAATCCTGCTTGCAAGCAGGGAATATGGTGGTACAGGCTTTCCTGGTGACACATGTTTCCCCATTATGGCGCAGCATTCTACTGCTATGCAGTTGATATGTACAGTTTTTCCTGCCTGACAAAAGGATGTTGATATATAAGTGATCTTTGGCAATGCTGGTCAGTGTGACAAGGAGGTCTATGTCCTCTCCCACAATTTCTGCATTTGCAGCAGCATTAAGCAAGGCCAAGAACTTAAGGCCCAATCCTATTGGGCTTCTGTGCCTCCGGAACATGAATTCCAGTGGCACAGTGTGCTTTGGTGGTCACAATGCGGTGAGCAGCCATGGTTTTATTGCTTATATACCCCCTCAATAAAACACAAGACAAAGTATAGATGAAAACTGGGCAACATTTATTGAAATCAATGCCAAACAAGAATCAGTAGAAATGTACCAGATCCTGTCAGAAAACACTCCTCTTAATATGGGCACCTACCCTGGAGAAAGAAGGTAGCTAGCAAAGCACTGCAAAACACTGTCTATTCCCACTTCAGATCATCTGGTGACAATTCTAGTTTCAAGTTTCTCCATGTCACACATCCACTCAGAGAGAATGCTGCTTCCCCAAGCACTCCAAAGCTGGATAGCTTCTTGATTCTGGTTCCCCCTACAATGCTTGATTACCTCAGGGTGTACACAACTCCCAATGCCTACTCCCTGTCAGACAAGATAATTGTCAGTTGTGATTGACTTAACTAACACCATATCCTTAGGACAGTTGGGGGTAGGTGAGAAAATTCCCCCTCAAAGTCCAATCAGGTAAGGAGCAATAGGTTTTTACCTGGCTCTTGAATGGCATCCAGATAGCATCTGACCATTCTATCAGAAGGTTGGGAAGGAATCAACAAAGATGTCAGCCAAATGGAAACCGAATAGCCTACACAAAAATGCCAGCTCCACTCCATTGCTCTAAGTAATTAGTGCGATGCAAGATATTTCCTTTTCACAAGTGCCAATGGCAAAAAGTTCCCACAACTTCATTAGGGAGTGCAGGGATGGAATTCTAAAGATACTTGACATCTTTGCTCTCGCAAGTGGTATCAAGAGTCAGGGATCTTTCTATAGATGCTGTAAGTTTTAATAATGTTTGTCTTGTTAATTATCCAAGATGTTAGACAAAAAAAGCAGAAAAAAAGACCAAAGGATCCACCAAATATATTTTTAAAATACCCTACCTAAAGACAAAATGCTAGGAACAATGACCCAAACACATCATTCCTGAACTTGTTATGAGAAAAATCACAATTCCTAATTTTCTGAGGTGTGCTTTATATGACACAAGTGTGCAAACTTCATTTTCAAGGCACATTTCATATCTATGTTTCTCAGACTATATATGAAAGGGTTAGCCAGAGGTGGCAACACTGTATACAAAAGAGAGGAAAATTTGTCCGTTCTTCTCATCTCTTCTTTTTTAGGTAACATATACTCAATGAGCAGAGACCCATAGTAAACAGAAACCACCACCAAGTGAGAGGAGCAAGTGGAGAAGGCCTTTTGCCTCCCACTGGTGGAGGGGATTCTCAAGATGGCAACTATGATATAAATATAGGATGTCAAAATGAGAAGAAAAGGAAGAAAGACATAACTGGCAGCTGTAATGAAACTCATAATTTCCAAGAAACTGGTGTCACTGCAAGAGAGTTTGAGAATGGAGAAATAGTCACAGAAGTAATCATCCATTACATTGGGGCCACAAAAAGTTAATTTCCTTAGCATCAGTGTAAGTAGTATCGCAAATCCTGTAAATCCATGGATCCAAGATGTAGCTGCTAATTTAACAGAAGTCTGGGTGTTCATGCTTGTTGCATAATGGAGTGGTTTACAAATGGCTAGATACCTATCATAAGACATTGCACACAGTAAACTGCATTCAATCGCTAAGAAGGAACCAGAGAAATACCACTGTGTGAAGCAGCTGCTGATTGAAATTCTTCTGTCCCCAGTCAGGAGAGCTGCCAACATTCTTGGCAATATAAAGGAACTAGAGCAAGCTTCCAAGACGGAGAGATTCCCCAGGAAGAAGTACATGGGCGTGTGAAGGTGCCGGTCAGAGACAACTAGTGCAGTAATCAGAATGTTTCCAGTCATTGTCACAATGTAAATCAGTAAAAACACCAAGAAGAGGGGGATCTGGAAATCATGGAATTCTCTAAATCCCAACAGTATGAATTCTGTTACTTTTGTCTGGTTTCTTAACATGGTACATACATACGGAAATAAGAAAACCCTATAAAAAAGGAAAGGCAAACTCATTATTATTAATCTTTTAGAAGTGATAATTATCTGTGTCTATTACTTTTGATGGGGAGAATTCAACATTTGTACACTTTCTGCAAAACTTACTTTTCATGTACTTCTCCAAAATCTAGTAGAAGGCAGCCATCAAATTCCAGTGATTAATGGATCCACAGACATGCTTCAAACCTTCCTTTGAAGGTTCTTTGAAGCATCACATAGTAATGAGGGAGGCAGTGAAAGTCAGTCCTTGGATGCCCAAGGAAAGCAAATGAGGAGAACTTTGCTGAGGTAGAAGAAAAGAGATGCAGTAGCACTATTCAAAGTAAGGGAATTGTTTCATCCTGATAAATGTTTTCATTTAGTTTCAGTCTTGCTCATGCTAAATTAAAATTGTCAATTTAAAACTTGTTTTGAGAAATGTAGTAATATTTGGTTTGTTGAAAAATTTAGGAGGGGGGCAATCAGGGATATAACTCAGGACCAATGCCAGCTATCAGTGGCCCTGCCAAAGGAAGAGAGGACCACAGAAGAAGAGGAAATGTGACCAGGAGGGGTGTGTTGAACTTGAACATTGGAGAGGAGGAACAAAAAAGGCTGGCAAATCATCCAGTAAGGGGGGGAAGAATTTGGTATGCTGGCTAAGGCATTAGGAGGGCTTGAGCTGGCCTTGAGTAATGTTTCTATGAGGCAGGACAAATATAACATCTTAATGGCAGTATAAATAGTTTGAATTCTCTCTCTCTCTCTCTCTCTCTCTCTCTCTCTCTCTCTCTCTCTCTCTCTCTCTCTCTCGCACACGCACATACACAGGTGAAGAGAACCGAATAAAATTTTTGAATGTGTGTTTGAATCATTTCCATTACATATAAATCTTCTGCCTGAACAAAACCTTAGATATACTCAAACCTGAAAGAGCTACTTACTAGAAATAGACCAACACAACCACCACCACCAACAGATTATTGATTTCATTATCAATAATAGGGTTTCAGCATCCAAGCAGACAAATACCTGGTGCATAATACACCGAACTTAACCATACTGGGAAAGAAACTGGTCTGGATCATAAATGTGGCAACACCTTTGGATGTGTGAATTGAAGACAAACAACACAAAGTGATCAAACATAAAGATCTTCAGTTGGATTAGAATGACTTTGGCAAAGGAAGGTGAAAATTGTGCCAATCATAGGGAGTGCTTTGGGCACCACACTGAAAAACTTGGAAAAACACCTGCACACTGTAAAAGAAAGTAGCACATATGAGCTGCAGAAAGCAGCTGTACTGGGAACTATACATATTTCATGCTAAATATCCTAGGTCCTTGGGAAAGCCTTGATATTGAGAAAATGCCAGCCACAATAAGGTGGGCTGCGACTAAACAAAATAATAATAATAATAATAATAATAATAATAATAATAATAATAATAATAATAATAATAATAATAATAATAGACACAGTTAAGTTGGTAAACTTGCTGATATTTGAAGGGATACATATTTACTTCTGAATTAAAATGATGAATCATTAAACCAAAAAAAAAAGAAAAGCTTTGAGATTGAAAACATGCATTAAAAGGAGGAGAATTGAAGTACAATAATACCTTTCCAATTAGGAGCTTCAATAAGAAGATGACCTGGTTTCCTTTCTTTGCTTTGGGAGAACAAGGCAAACCTTTCTTCTTGCCCTGATCTCCCCTTGTTTTATGTGACCGTTCAATAATGTGATTTATTGATGCCACAGTGAGTGTGCCCATTTTCATCTTCTGTGAAAAGTAGCACTTCATTAAATTGGCACGGTCTCAGAGGAATTTGCAAAAGTTGCCAAGATTTTTCTTTCTTTTGTTCTAATTGCCACAACAATGAAGACACAGATCTGATTAAAAAAAAAAAAAAAACTTAAATTATCAAGGGAAAATGAATTCTGATTGTAAACATAAACATCTCGTGGATCTTATTATGACTGAAATCCTACAAAAATTTACCTGGGAGCAAGTCCCATTGAATTTAGTGTGCTTACTTCTGAGTAGACATGCCTAGGATTGTGCTGTGAGAGAAAATTATACAGGCACATTTTATATGTGAAACATACTGATGTACTAAAGGGACATAACAGGTATGCCTTGTCTATTGTTCACAGGAAGGTCTTAGTCACACATTGAACTAAATATATCACCAGCATCTGTTTGTGTGTTTGTGATTCTATAGTAGCAAGGGACTAAAAATCAAATGGAAGTATGGAAAAATTCTTCATTTTTGGACTTAACTCCTACCTTGGTTCTGCTCTTGCTCACACCTAATGTTCAGCCTTAAAAGAGTTTATTTAAATATTCATATTTAAATGCGGGGTTCTACATGGGGGAAACGGTCCTAGCCATCTTCGTCGCCCAATCTCATAGGGCGTCCATCCAACTCCAGGAGTAACTCAATTGTTATTAAGCCCGCCTTTCAACATCATCCGAAGAGGGTAAGTCAGCTGAACTGCTATGCCTTCAGGTCACCCTTGCAAGGCCCCCAAGTTCGGACAAGGGGCTAGTAAGCCTGCCTCCTCGAGCAGGTCAGGTATCATGGGAGTGGTTCTGGTTCACCCCCTGTCCTTGCTGACTTAGATTGGACACCAAGAAGGTCTTCTGCCTACCCACCCCGCACTTCTACCGCCACAAGGGGAGGTCAACCTAGCGCTTGGCCTTCCCTGTACCCAAAAAGGTTCTCAGAAAAAGGTTCTGTTGCAAGTCTGTTAAAAATAATAATAGAGGTCTGGTCTAGAGGTTAGAGCCTTCATTTGCCTGAAGATAACATCCACAAGGTCGCCGGTTCGAGGCCACCGGCACCGTGCGACCTTGAAGCAGCTGACAAGCTGAGCCGAGTTATTCCATCTGCTTTGAGCATGGGAGGATGGAGGCCAGAATGAAGACCAGATCAGAAAGAAACATCTGAATGTTGTGGTTCTTGAAAGAAAGAACCTTTAAATTGTAAAAATCCCTAAGGGGATTTAAATAGCCTGCCTATGTAAACCGCCTTGATAAAGTCTTGAATAAAGACCAAGAAAGGTGGTATATAAATACCTGTATTGTTATTATTATTATTAAAAAGAGGCCATAACTCATAGGGGAAAGATGCACTCCATCGCCACAGTAAAGAGCAGGCTGCCCAAAACAAATTCCAGGATGATGGATAGCTGCTCGCCTGAGCTCCATGACGACCCTGCCCAGGTAAGCATTGACTCTTTTGCGGGCAATGTCTATTCTTCTAATGCTGTGCACCCACCTCCAAACCCTCCTAGGCAGCATATCAGACCACAGATAGGGATCCTGGGGAACTGACTAGCTAACATTGTAAAGTCCCTGCGGGCCTGGAGCCTCAAGGACATAAACGTCCTCTGGCCCAAGTCATTCTCACCTAAGTGGACTACGATTATGTGGGGCAGGGGGTTGAGTGCAATAAACTCCAGGAAGGCTGGGAAAAAACTGACCGCAACACATACCCATCTTGGCCAGCCAATCAATGCGTGCAATAGCACCCAGCTCCAGCTGAGAGCCAAAACTGGATGTCATGGCATGCTTCCGGGCCCAAAAAACTATGGAATGTCCACAGATCAGGACCCTGGCTGGGCACCTCCCTCGAGGACCTGTTGACAGAAAAGCACATTGTGAGGCGAACTCACTTAACACCCCCTTAGAACAGCTCACGGTTAAAAAGGTGTAACAAATTCCCTCAATCTTGTGAGGAATACACACTGCCCCACCCAAATGGGTCTGGGCAAACACTTGCGTGGCCAGTAACCTGGTCATCACAAACACATCGCCCCATCCAAAACAGGACTGGGGGCAAACACGATCCAGGCCTGAGCCTGATCAACAGGGGTCCTTGTAGACCAAAGATGGCACCTACACATCACGCCAACGTGGCGCAGCACCTTGGGGTAAATGCAACTGCAGAATAACTACCCCCCAGGCTAACGCAGGGAGTCATGGCCTATACTAACAGGCCTAGCATTAACGAACGTAGTATTTAAACACACCAGAGCGACATCTGCCAATGCGCTTGATGCCCTGGGGGAAACAAAAAAACAATGCGACACGCTGCTGATGCAATCCCAATTCTAAATGAATGAAGCCCGTATAATTCTGGCCTCAAACCCAAGTGAGCCAAAGCCCTTTAAAAATGGCTCGAAGCTGATAAATCGTGAGGGGGGAACGATCCAAATGACGAAATAGCAGGCCCGCTCCTGGAGGAGCCAACAAGGAATAGTTCCCTGGCAGATACAGGGCAGAGGTACCACATAGGAGCCCTTTTTAGCTGAATCTGCTGCCCACGCCCCGTCTGGTCCGTCTTGTACACCCTCCAATGAAGGGACAAAATCCCCCCTACCCTCAAGGAATAGAGGCAGGGCACCCTTTAAGTGGGTTAATAATTGCACAGACACCAGCCGTGGCAAAGGTCATTATATCCATGCCGATCTGCACAGGGCTACTGCACCTGGTAAATGTGCATGCCTGTTAAGCAGGACCCCACACTCTCCAGGAATAGAGGCAGGTCACCCATTAGGTGGGTTAATAATTGCAAAGACACTAGCCTGTCAAAGAGTGGGAACAGCATGCCTGTTAGGCGGGATTTGGTAACAGAACATCCCCCCCCCATTCTCAAGGAGTAGAGGCGGGGCACCTATTAGGTGGGTTAGTAATTGCAAAGCCCCTAGCCTTGCATGCGTGCCTCACTGCAGAAGGCTACTGCAGCTGGTATCAAAAGTGCTGCAGCACCCCATGCCTGTCACTAAAAGCATCACCCGCCCTTTCGAAGAGTGGGGACAGCCCGTTAGGTGGGATTGATAACAGGAAATCCCCCCACACTCTCAAAGAATAGAGGAAGCGCACCCATTAAGTGGGTTAATATTTGCACAGACCCAAGCCATGGCCAAGGCCCTTGCATCCGTGCCAATCTGCCCAGAGCTACCGCACCTAGTATTAGACTCAGTGCGTCTAATGCACCACCATTCCATTCTCTTAATACACTGGGTGCTGAAGCCCAGCCCCTTTGCTTCTGCATTGTCTCTGATACAGACGGGGTGTGGGCCATAGCTGACTGAGGTGGCCCAGGGGGTTCCCAATAGCTCCTTGAATATCTTCTGACTACTTTACCTTAATAATGGGGGTATAAGGTGCCTACATAAAGAGAGGGGGCCTTCCCCAGTAGGGGATAACCGAAGGTAAGTGGACATGCCCTGAGCTGGTCAGATGCGTCAGGGGAGCCACAACTGTACCCTGTTATGAACAGTGGAGTATTATTAATAACATTTCGTGGACCCACGAAATCCAAAGGATACACTAGCCCAAATCTCATGGTAATCCCCTATGCAAGATGCTGGACAACTAGCCTGCGGCAAGCAGCCCCCCCCCTTTGGGGCCATTTAATAATTCCCCTTACCACTAATTAAATTGAAAATGCCTGGTGAGAATGCTGCCATCCTGATGCTCCCTACTGGCAGGAACCAATGGCCTGCGTTGGAAACTGATGACAGTGGGTAGAAATCAAAGTGCCAATGAGCAGCTATTAGAGAAAGCTGACCTGGCATGGACTAGCCAACTAAACTGATTGGGAACACCTTGCCCTCGACGGCCACCTGTGCCCCCTTCGGGCAGACTGACCCTAGTGGTGTCAGTGTGGAATATTAGTGCCCACATGGAATCGATATAGCACAGTGGTGACCAAACTCTAGCCTTGGGACTCATTAAATTAAGGCTATACTAACCACTCACACAGCAGTGTCTATAATGGTTATATACTCTTCCCCAAATAGTGGGCCGTTTCAATGTTAATGCATATAGCTTAGCCACTTGTCGGTTTCATGACCCATCAAAATTGGGTTGAGCCATACTGTGGGTCATAAAGTCAGTTTGTAGACCATAAAGAGTATCAGTGACTAACTTGAAATCCTTATAGAGTATAATGTCCCACCTGTAACCATCGTTGCAATGCCAGTCAGGCAGAAGCTAGGCCACAGGAACATCACTCCTAAATCCTTCAAGCATCTTTCAAATCCAAACCTCCTTGGCGTAGCCTCTTTCCCCTAAGGTTGCTAGCAAAAAAGATGAGGCAGCCAGGTAGGTACTATTTAACTTAGTTGCCAATCCCTTTCCCCCTTGCTCAGGTAGGAATAACAATGGTTTGAGGGGTTAAAGCCCCCATTGTCAGGGAGGGGAGCGGACTATCAAAATGTGCCGAAACCACAGATTTACTCAGGTACCTGACTCCGGATGGCCAGGTATGGAGAAACAAAAGCTCTGACCACATTCTTAACCTGGGGTGACCTAGAAGTCTGGTGACTAATAACATGCACCATTGCCATAGTTGTTGCACTAGCAGCAGGCTGTCAAATTTGGCAAGTTCATCAGTGCTAAGGCAATCACCATAGGAAAAAATTCCGAGGTCATGTTTGTGAAACTCTCTTTCTCTTGGTTGGGTGACCAAAGAGCTACCCATCAGTCATAAATATATAGCTGAGTCAGGTGCTCTCCCAAAACGTTATGCCCTTGAGACAATCCCCCCAGCAGTGTCTTTTCTAGTGGCTGTCTGCTGGTGTTGCATATTTTTAGATTGTGAGCCCTTTTGGGACGGAGCCATTAGTTATTTGATTTTTTTTCTGTAAACCGCTTTGGGAACTTTTTGTTGAAAAGCAGTATATAAATACTGTTGTTGTTGTTGTTGTTGTTGTTGTTGTTGTTGTTGTTGTTGTTGTTGTTTGAGCAAGTCAAAAAACACCTATGCCTATCCTCCCACATAACAACCTGTCACTTACCCCATGAGAGGGGCACTGCAGGAGCACTGTCAACCTGCAGATGGGGAAAATTATGGGAAACAAGGTTCCCAGTAATTCCTGGAGGGAAGAAATTACTCTAGAGTGCTCACTGACCCTTTGGATCCAGATCTGTGTGGGGAAGGGGGGGATACAGGCGATGCTCAGACACCTGCTTCCTTCAACCTGACCTGCTCCCAGTGATTTCTCCTGCTGTTAGGCTTCAAAGACGAGTATGAAATGCTCTCAAAACCCTGAGGATGCAAATATCTCCACCCCTTATTGGGAGCAAGCCTCATCAACTAAAATGTAGCTTACTTCTGAGTAAGCTACTTCTGAGCCTTATCAACACAAAATGGATCTTACTTCTGAGCCTCATCAACCCAGAATGGATCTTACTTCTGAGTAAGCTACTTCTCAGCCTCACCAACCCAGAACAGATCTTACTTCTGAGTAAGCTACTTCTGAGCCTCACCAACCCAGAACAGATCTTACTTCTGAGTAAGCTACTTCTGAGCCTCACCAACCCAGAACGGATCTTACTTCTGAGTAAGCTACTTCTGAGCCTCACCAACCCAGAACGGATCTTACTTCTGAGTAAGCTACTTCTGAGCCTCACCAACCCAGAACGGATCTTACTTCTGAGTAAGCTACTTCTCAGCTTCACCAACCCAGAACGGATCTTACTTCTGAGTAAGCTACTTCTCAGCCTCACCAACCCAGAACGGATCTTACTTCTGCGTAAGCTACTTTTGAGCCTCACCAACCCAGAATGGATCTTACTTCTGAGTAAGCTACTTCTGAGCCTCACCAACCCAGAAAGGATCTTACTTCTGCGTAAGCTACTTCTGAGCCTCACCAACCCAGAACGGATCTTACTTCTGCGTAAGCTACTTCTGAGCCTCACCAACCCAGAACGGGTCTTACTTCTGAGTAAGCTACTTCTGAGCCTTATCAACACAAAATGGATCTTACTTCTGAGCCTCATCAACCCAGAATGGAACTTACTTCTGAGTAAGCTACTTCTGAGCCTCACCAACCCAGAAAGGATCTTACTTCTGAGTAAGCTACTTCTGAGCCTCACCAACCCAGAACGGGTCTTACTTCTGAGTAAGCTACTTCTGAGCGTTATCAACACAAAATGGATCTTACTTCTGAGCCTCATCAACCCAGAATGGAACTTACTTCTGAGTAAGCTACTTCTGAGCCTCACCAACCCAGAACGGATCTTACTTCTGAGTAAGCTACTTCTGAGCCTCACCAACCCAGAACAGATCTTACTTCTGAGTAAGCTACTTCTGAGCCTCACCAACCCAGAACAGATCTTATTTCTGAGTAAGCTACTTCTGAGCCTTATCAACACAAAATGGATCTTACTTCTGAGCCTCACCAACCCAGAACGGATCTTACTTCTGAGTAAGCTACTTCTGAGCGTTATCAACACAAAATGGATCTTACTTCTGAGCCTCATCAACCCAGAATGGAACTTACTTCTGAGTAAGCTACTTCTGAGCCTCACCAACCCAGAACGGATCTTACTTCTGAGTAAGCTACTTCTGAGCCTCACCAACCCAGAACGGACCTTACTTCTGAGTAAGCTACTTCTGAGCCTCACCAACCCAGAACGGATCTTACTTCTGCGTAAGCTACTTCTGAGCCTCACCAACCCAGAACGGATCTTACTTCTGAGTAAGCTACTTCTGAGCCTCACCAACCCAGAACGGATCTTACTTCTGAGTAAGCTACTTCAGAGCCTCACCAACCCAGAACGGATCTTACTTCTGAGTAAGCTACTTCTGAGCCTCACCAACCCAGAACGGATCTTACTTCTGAGTAAGCTACTTCTAAGCCTCACCAACCCAGAACGGATCTTACTTCTGAGTAAGCTACTTCTGAGCCTCACCAACCCAGAACGGATCTTAAGAACATAAGAACATAAGAACAGCCCCACTGGATCAGACCATAGGCCCATCTAGTCCAGCTTCCTGTATCTCACAGCGGCCCACCAAATGCCCCAGGGAGCACACCAGATAACAGGAGACCTCATCCTGGTGCTCTCCCCTACATCTGGCATTCTGACTTAACCCATTCCTAAAATCAGGAGGTTGCGCATACACATCATGGCTTGTACCCCATAATGGATTTTTCCTCCAGAAACTCGTCCAATCCCCTTTTAAAGGCGTCTAGGCTAGACGCCAGCACCACATCCTGTGGCAAGGAGTTCCACAGACCGACCACGCGCTGAGTAAAGAAATATTTTCTTTTGTCTGTCCTAACCCGCCCAACACTCAATTTTAGTGGATGTCCCCTGGTTCTGGTATTATGTGAGAGTGTAAAGAGCATCTCCCTATCCACTCTGTCCATCCCCTGCATAATTTTGTATGTCTCAATCATGTCCCCCCTCAAGCGTCTCTTTTCTAGGCTGAAGAGGCCCAAACGCCGTAGCCTTTCCTCATAAGGAAGGTGCCCCAGCCCCATAATCATCTTAGTCGCTCTCTTTTGCACCTTTTCCATTTCCACTATGTCTTTTTTGAGATGCGGCGACCAGAACTGGACACAATACTCCAGGTGTGGCCTTACCATCGATTTGTACAACGGCATTATAATACTAGCCGTTTTGTTCTCAATACCCTTCCTAATGATCCCAAGCATAGAATTGGCCTTCTTCACTGCCACCGCACATTGGGTCGACACTTTCATCGACCTGTCCACCACCACCCCAAGATCTCTCTCCTGATCTGTCACAGACAGCTCAGAACCCATCAGCCTATATCTAAAGTTTTGATTTTTTGCCCCAATGTGCATGACTTTACACTTACTGACATTGAAGCGCATCTGCCATTTTGCTGCCCATTCTGCCAGTCTGGAGAGATCCTTCTGGAGCTCCTCACAATCACTTCTGGTCTTCATCACTCGGAAAAGTTTGGTGTCGTCTGCAAACTTAGCCACTTCACTGCTCAACCCTGTCTCCAGGTCATTTATGAAGAGGTTGAAAAGCACCGGTCCCAGGACAGATCCTTGGGGCACACCGCTTTTCACCTCTCTCCATTGTGAAAATTGCCCATTGACACCCACTCTCTGCTTCCTGGCCTCCAACCAGTTCTCAATCCACGAGAGGACCTGTCCTCTAATTCCCTGACTGTGGAGTTTTTTCAGTAGCCTTTGGTGAGGGACCGTGTCAAACGCCTTCTGAAAGTCCAGATATATAATGTCCACGGGTTCTCCCGCATCCACATGCCTGTTGACCTTTTCAAAGAATTCTATAAGGTTCGTGAGGCAAGACTTACCCTTACAGAAGCCATGCTGACTCTCCCTCAGCAAGGCCTGTTCATCTATGTGTTTTGAGATCCTATCTTTGATGAGGCATTCCACCATCTTACCCGGTATGGATGTTAGGCTGACCGGCCTATAGTTTCCCGGGTCCCCCCTCTTTCCCTTTTTAAAAATAGGCATGACATTTGCTATCCTCCAATCTTCTGGCACCGTGGCCGTTTTGAGGGACAAGTTGCATACCTTAGTCAAGAGATCTGCAACTTCATTCTTCAATTCCTTAATAACCCTTGGGTGGATGCCATCAGGGCCCGGTGACTTATTGATCTTTAATTTATCAATGAGGTCTGAAACATCTTCTCTTTTAACCTCTATCTGACTTAACTCCTCGGTTAGGAGGGGCCGTTCGGGTAGCGGTATCTGCCCGAGGTCTTCTGCCATGAAGACAGATGCAAAGAACTCATTTAATTTCTCTGCCATCTCTAAGTCTCCTTTTATCTCCCCTTTCCCTCTCTCACCATCCAGAGGGCCAACCGCTTCTCTGGCGGGTTTCCTGCTTCTAACATATTTGAAGAAGCTTTTATTATTCCCCTTAATGTTGCTGGCCATGCGTTCCTCATAGTCTCGCTTGGCCTCCCCTATCACCTTCTTACATTTCTTTTGCCACAGTTTATGTTCCTTTTTATTCTCTTCATTAGGGCAAGACTTCCATTTACGGAAGGAAGCTTCCTTGCCCTTCACAGCCTCTCTGACTTGGCTGGTTAGCCATGCGGGCACTCTCCTGGATTTAGTGGAACCCTTCTTTCTTTGCGGTATACACCTCTGCTGGGCCTCTATTACTGTTGTTTTAAGCAGCCTCCATGCATTCTGGAGAGACTGGACTCTTTTTACCCTCCCTTTCAACCTCCTTCTAACCAGCCTCCTCATTTGAGGGAAGTCCGCCCGTCGGAAGTCAAGGGTTTTTGTTAGAGATTTGCCTGGTATTCTTCCCCCAACGTGCACGTCAAAACGGATCGCAGCATGATCACTGTTCCCCAATGGCTCAGTAACGTTTACATCTCTAACCAGGTCTTGCGTACCACACAAAATTAAATCCAGAGTCACCTGTCCTCTGGTGGGCTCCGTGACTAGCTGATCTAAGCCACAGTCATTCAGCACGTCAAGAAATCCGGTTTCCTTATCGTGACCAGAACACAAATTGACCCAGTCAATATGAGGATAATTGAAGTCTCCCATGATTACAACCCTGTCCTTCCTTGTCACCTCCCTGATCTGTTTCCTCATTTCAAGGTCCCCATCAGATTTCTGGTCTGGAGGACGATAGCACGCCCCCAGTATTACATCGCTGCACAAGCCTGGTAATTTAACCCATCTTATTTCTGAGTAAGCTACTTCTGAGCCTCACCAACCCAGAACGGATCTTACTTCTGCGTAAGCTACTTCTGAGCCTCACCAACCCAGAACGGATCTTACTTCTGAGTAAGCTACTTCTGAGCCTCACCAACCCAGAACGGATCTTACTTCTGAGTAAGCTACTTCTGAGCCTCACCAACCCAGAACGGATCTTACTTCTGAGTAAGCTACTTCTGAGCTTCATTAATAATAATAATAATAATAATAATAATAATAATAATAATAATAATAATAATAATAATAATAATAATAATAATAATAATAATAATAATAATAATAATACAGGTATTTATATACCACCTTTCTTGGTCATCAGATTTCTCCTCAGACTTTATTCAAGGCGGTTTACAAAGGCAGGCTGTTCTAAATTCCCGTAGGGATTTTTACAATTTAAAGGTTCTATCTTTCAAGAACCACAACATTTCAGATGGATCTTTCTGATCTGGTATCACATTCTGGCCTCCGGTTTCCTCACATACAAGCTGACAAGCAGCTCCTTCTTCTCTCACATGGAGGGCAGGCAAGACTCTTCTTCGCTCACACCAAAGAGCAGATGGGAAAACTCAGCTTGGCTTGTCAGCTGCTTCAAGGTCTCACCATTCACAGTGCCAGTGGCCTCAAACTGGTGACCTGCAGATGTTATCTTCAGGCAAACGGAGGCTCTACCCTCTAGACCAGACCTCCTACCCTCAGGAGGCTCATCTTCTTCTGACTTCTGAGCCTCATCAACCCAAAATGGATCTTACTTCTGTGTAAGCTGCTTCTGAACCTCATCAACCAAAACGGAGCTTACTTCTGAGTATACCTGCATAGGATTGGGCTCTAAGCTCATTTTTTCTCATCAGCTGAAGAAATGGGGGATGAAGGGGCTGGTGAAAGGGGGGGCCACCTGCCCCTCATCCATTGCGCTACTGTCCCTTGAGAAGAGCCTGCCTCCCCCATACAGTGTTCGTTTTAACAGGTAGGATACAGAGCCCCCAATGGGCAGCCTGGGCATTAAAGTTTCTGCCAGACTGCAGGGGATGTCAATGTGAGCAGTGGGTTATCTGCTGGTCAGAGGCAGGAGCTTGCGCCCAGGCTCCAGCACAAATGTGAGGTGGACTGGATCCTGCAAAACTGCAACTGACAAAAACTGCCACAGGCTGGGCACTGCTCAATGAGCAATGTCAGGGTCTCCTTACCCATGGCTTAACCCAGGAATGAAAACGTGTAATGAGGGCTCACCACCCCGTGTTCTTGCTTTAACTTGTAGGATACACCTGCCCCTTAAGGTGCAGGATGGCCTCTGGCAGCTTGGATCTCTTCTCAGCCAGCTGTTCCTTGCCTCCTTGTCTTGTACCAGCTCCAGTGCCTCCTCACGAGCAGGGCAGCCTGCACCTCTGGAAGGATGCACCTCACCAAAGGCTACTGAAAAAACTCCACAATCAGGGAATTAGAGGACAGGTCCTCTCGTGGATTGAGAACTGGTTGGAGGCCAGGAAGCAGAGAGTGGGTGTCAATGGGCAATTTTCACAATGGAGAGAGGTGAAAAGCGGTGTGCCCCAAGGATCTGTCCTGGGACCGGTGCTTTTCAACCTCTTCATAAATGACCTGGAGACAGGGTTGAGCAGTGAAGTGGCTAAGTTTGCAGACGACACCAAACTTTTCCGAGTGATGAAGACCAGAAGTGATTGTGAGGAGCTCCAGAAGGATCTCTCCAGACTGGCAGAATGGGCAGCAAAATGGCAGATGCGCTTCAATGTCAGTAAGTGTAAAGTCATGCACATTGGGGCAAAAAATCAAAACTTTAGATATAGGCTGATGGGTTCTGAGCTGTCTGCGACAGATCAGGAGAGAGATCTTGGGGTGGTGGTGGGCAGGTCGATGAAAGTATCTACCCAATGTGCAGCGGCAGTGAAGAAGGCCAATTCTATGCTTGGGATCATTAGGAAGAGTATTGAGAACAAAACGGCTAGTATTATAATGCCGTTGTACAAATCGATGGTAAGGCCACACCTGGAGTATTGTGTCCAGTTCTGGTCGCCGCATCTCAAAAAAGACATAGTGGAAATGGAAAAGGTGCAAAAGAGAGCGACTAAGATGATTACTGGGCTGGGGCACCTTCCTTATGAGGAAAGGCTACGGCGTTTGGGCCTCTTCAGCCTAGAAAAGAGATGCTTGAGGGGGGACATGATTGAGACATACAAAATTATGCAGGGAATGGACAGAGTGGATAGGGAGATGCTCTTTACACTCTCACATAATACCAGAACCAGGGGACATCCACTTAAATTGAGTGTTGGGCGGGTTAGGACAGACAAAAGAAAATATTTCTTTACTCAGCGTGTGGTCGGTCTGTGGAACTCCTTGCCACAGGATGTGGTGCTGGCGTCTAGCCTAGACGCCTTTAAAAGGGGATTGGACAAGTTTCTGGAGGAAAAATCCATTATGGGGTACAAGCCATGATGTGTATGCGCAACCTCCTGATTTTAGAAATGGGTTAAGTCAGAATGCCAGATGTAGGGGAGGGCACCAGGATGAGGTCTCTTGTTATCTGGTGTGCTCCCTGGGGCATTTGGTGGGCCGCTGTGAGATACAGGAAGCTGGACTAGATGGGCCTATGGCCTGATCCAGTGGGGCTGTTCTTATGTTCTTATGTTCTTATGATGGCAGGTGGCGGTGGAGGAGTCACCCCCTAAGCCCCCCGCTGGTGGCTGTCCAATCATGCCCCCCTGAAAGGCACAACTGTAGCAATGGCTTGGGAAGCAAACAAGACTCAAGAGTCAGTATAAGGAGTGACACTGATGTGGTGTAAGGAGAGGATGCAGTGAGGAGTCAGAAAGGCAAAATGAAGAGACAGCAGGCAGGTTTCAAAGGGAGAGTGCAGGGAGCAAAAGCTAGGCTTTTTGAGCTGGCCTCCTGCCTTTTATTCACTTTCTCTCTCATGAAGCAATACAGTACAATACTGAGGGTTACTGAAGGTTACTGTTAAGCTTCTAGCTGGCAACACATTCCCAAGGACTGAGCGCTTCTCCACTCTAAACCACTATCTCATCCATCCTGTTTACAGGCATCAGGAACCAGCTCACTCAAGGTTTGCCTTGAGTGGGGGGGCAGATGTGCCTGCAGATTGCCACGTCCACTAAAGCCAAAGTGTGCTTCTGCATAATTACTACAACAGCCACCCCTTGAGCCTCAGCGGGGGGGGGGGGGAATGGCGCTGGGCATGAATGCTGCAAGACGCCACGAGGCCAAAATGGCCGCTTGCTAATGCGTGCTCACCCTGCTCAGTCGCCCGCCAATGCAAGTGGCTGCTGCACCCCTCACAGACGGGGTTTGCCCCCAGACACCTGGCCGCCTAGCATGGCTGAAGGAGGCTCCCACAAGGGCGCAAGGCAGGGGAAATGGCCAACGCAACGCTGAGTGCTCGTCCCCACTCGCCCCGCAACCTGCGGCAACCTGAGGCTGTGGAGGCTTGCACCGCTGCCCGCACCAGCCATGCACCCAGCTGTCTGCTGCGGCTGTGGGCAGCTCCTGCCACCTGGGTCCGCCTTACAGGTCACCCCGGCAATGCCTGCAAGGCTTCAGGCAATGATGGGACTGGATAGCGTGCCTCGCTCCGATCAAGCCCCAAGCCCCGTCAAGGG
Source organism: Tiliqua scincoides (assembly GCF_035046505.1). Lineage (NCBI taxonomy): Eukaryota > Metazoa > Chordata > Lepidosauria > Squamata > Scincidae > Tiliqua > Tiliqua scincoides. Next base: position 100,272,127 of record NC_089825.1, on the reverse strand, counting down.
CAGCCACCTCCCTCCAGCTCCCAGGTAAGCAACTGATGTGGTCACTTGCCATGAACGGACTGAGCTCTTATCATTGCATGCGCACTAGAGATGCTCTCCCATCCCACCCCCCTAACAGCCAGCCAGCCAATCAGCTGGCAGCAACTTCCCTGTTGCCGGCTGTCAGGGGGAAAGCCCGGCAATCTCTGCTAGCGCATCAGGGAGGCGTGCCAGCAGTCTTATTATTGGAAAGGTAATTTAATGCAGAATGCAATGAAACAAACCACATTGGAATATCTGTATTCTATCAAAAGTTATGGCCAATCAACCAGAAAATGAAAAAAGAAACAATTGCATTATGCAACAAAAATTTGATTTTGTCATGGGGGAACTACAAAATCCTTTCTTACCCCAGGTAGCAGATAGATGCCTTAGCTATGCCACTGACAGGAGCAGGCAGCAAAGAAAGTGGGTAGTGAGCTGCTGGGGGGGAGGAGGCGGGTTTTCTCCCAATTTTCACTTTTTTAAAAACCAGGGCATGATGTCACTTCCAGTTGTGACATCACTTCCGGGGCATCACTTTTGTTGACTCCTCTTTCCAGAAACTTGGAATCTGTTCTTTGGCTTAGCCTCACTGGGCTTAGCTATACCAATATAATGCTGACCATGCACTGTTTATAAATAATTTGAGAACCAGTGGTCAGTGGTGTAGCTAGAGGGGGTGCAAAACACTGCTTCGTCCACTACAGCATTTCACTCTAGCAGCTGGAATGACTCCGAAGGCGAGAAGGAGGGACTGCTTGCACGCTGCAATCAGGCACAGTGCAAAACATCGTGTTTTGCACCCCCTCTAGCTATGCCACTACCAGTAGTAATAGAGGCTTTTGTGCAGATGCTGCTATAGAACTTTCCTGTATCTGCCTATGATCAGCTTTGGCTGCTGAAGACAAATTCCAGTCATAGACTTGTCAGAGACTGGGGCATTGGGTGCACATCAGAAGCAGGAAGTAGCCATAATGCAGGATATTTGTGGACGTTTTCATCATTCTGGAGGCTTCCTTTCTTTTCTTTTCTTTCTTGAAAGCTTGGGTTTTCACCTAGCATTAGGGCACCAAAGAGAAATCACAGCCCATCCTGCCTCCAAGCAGGGAATATGGTGGTACAGGCTTTCCTAGTGACACATGTTTCCCCATTATGGCGCAGCATTCTACTGCTATGCAGTTGATATGTACAGTTTTTCCTACCTGAAAAAGCATGTTGTTATATAAGTGATCTTTGGCAATGCTGGTCAGTGTGACAAGGAGGTCTATGTCCTCTCCCACAATTTCTGCATTTGCAGCAGCATTAAGCAAGGCCAAGAACTTAAGGCCCAATCCTATTGGGCTTCTGTGCCTCCGGAACATGAATTCCAGTGGCACAGTGTGCTTTGGTGGTCACAGTGCGGTGAGCAGTCATGGTTTTATTGCTTACATACCCCCTCAATAAAACACAAGACAAAGTATAGATGAAAACTGGGCAGCATTTATTGAAATCAATGCCAAACAAGAATCAGTAGAAATGTACCAGGTCCTGTCAGAAAACACTCCTCTTAATATGGGCACCTACCCTGGAGAAAGAAGGTAGCTAGCAAAGCACTGGAGACTGCAAAGCACTGTCTATTCCCACTTCAGATCATCTGGTGACAATTCAAGTTTCAATTTCTCCATGTCACACATCCACTCTAAGAGGATGCTGCTTCCCCAAGCCAGGCAGCCTCTAAGGTCAACAGACAGCCTCAAAGAAATTCATGCCTGAAGGCTCACCGGTCAGCACTCCAAAGCTGGATAGCTTCTTGCTTCTGGCTCCCCCTACAATGCTTGATTACCTCAGGGTGTACCCAATTCCCAATGCCTACTCCCTGTCACACATGATAATTGTCAGTTGTGATCGACTTAACTAAAACCAGATCCTTTGGCAGTTGGGGGTAGGTGAGAAAATTCCCCCTCAAAGTCCAATCAGGTAAGGAGCAAAAGTTTTTTACCTGGCTCTTGAGTGGCAACCAGATAGCATCTGACCATTCTATCAGAAGGTTGGGAAGGAATCATCAAAGATGTCAGCCAAATGGAGCCTGGGAAACCAAATAGCCTACACAACCATGCTAGCTCCTCTCCATGGATCTAAGTACCTAGTGGGATGCAAGATAGTGCATCCCATCCTAGTGCATCCCATCTTAGTGGGATGCAAAATAGTGCCTTTTCACAAGTGTCAATGGCAAAAAGTTCCCACAACTTCATTAGGGAGTGCAGGGACGGAATTCTAAAGGTACTTGCCATCTTTGCTCTCACAAATGATATCAAGAGACAGGGATCTTTCTATAGATGCTGTAAGTTTTAATAATGTTTCTCTTGTTAATCAATCCAAGAGGTTAGACGAGAAAGAGCAGAAAAAAATGACCAAAGGATCCACCAAATATATTTTTAAATACCCTACACAAAGACAAAATGCTAGGATCAATGACCCAAACACATCATTCCTGAACTTGTTATGAGAAAAATCACAATTCCTAATTTTCTGAGGTGTGCTTTATATGACATAAGTGCGCTGACTTCATTTTCAAGGCACATATCATATCTTTGTTTCTCAGACTATATACGAAAGGGTTAGCCAGAGGTGGCAACACTGTATACAAAAGAGAGGAAAATTCGTCGGTTCTTCCCATTTCTTCTTTTTTAGGCAACATATACTCAATGAGCAGACACCCATAGTAAACACAAACCACCACCAAGTGAGAGGAGCAAGTGGAGAAGGCCTTTTGCCTCCCACTGGTGGAGGGGATTCTCCAGATGGCAACTATGATATGAATATAGGATGTCAAGATGAGAAGAAAAGGAAGAAAGACATAACTGGCAGCTACAATGAAACTCACAATTTTAAAGAAACTGGTGTCACTGCAAGAGAGTTTGAGAATGGACAAATAGTCACAGAAGTAATCATCCATTACATTGGGGCCACAAAAAGTTACTTTCCTTAACATCAGTGTAAGTACTATTGCAAATCCTGTAAATCCAAGGATCCAAGATGTAGCTGCTAATTTAATAGAAGTCTGGGTGTTCATGCTTGTTGCATAATGGAGTGGTTTACAAATGGCTAAATACCTATCATAAGACATAGCACACAGTAAACTGCATTCAGTCGCTAAGAAGGAAGCAGAGAAATACCACTGTGCGAAGCAGCCGATGATTGAAATTCTTCTGTCCCCAGTCAGGAGAGCTGCCAACATTCTTGGCAATATAAAGGAACTAGAGCAAGCTTCCATGATGGAGAGATTCCCCAGGAAGAAGTACATGGGCGTGTGAAGGTGCCGGTCAGAGACAACGAGTGCAGTAATCAGAATGTTTCCAGTCATTGTCACAATGTAAATCAGTAAAAACACCAAGAAGAGGGGGATCTGGAAATCATAGAATTCTCTAAATCCCAAGAGTATGAATTCTGTTACTTTTGTCTGGTTTCTTAGCATGGTACAGACATGTGGAAATAAGAAAACCCTATAAAAAAGGAAAGGCAAACTCATTACAGTATTATTAATCTTTTGGAAGTGATTATCTGTGTCTATTACTTTCGATGGGAGAATTCAACATTTGTACAATTTCTGCAAAACTTACTTTCCATGTACTTCTCCAAAGTCCAGTAGAAGGCAGCCATCAAATTCCATAGTAATTAATGGATCCACAGACGTGCTTCAAACCATCCTTTGAAGATTTGAAAAAGTTTCTGATTGGTGATGCCCACAAGTCACTCAATACAAAATAGTCAAGGAGTCCATTGTGCCTACCCAAGCACATACAGGAACCAGTCAATATCTGGATCCAACCTCTCCATCATAGCCTGAAATCAAAGGAATCTAAAGCAAATAGCTGACATGGTAACATATTGATAGTATGGTTTTCTTGAGCTTGACCAGAAGGCCCCAGTGATTGGTCACCCAGTTCATTTCATAGAATACCCAGGCCCCAAAAGACAGCTCCATCCCTTCTTGTGTAGCATGTGTCTAGAACACATAGTCTTGGATCAAGTCTACATGTGCTTTGGCATTGTTTGAAGGTGAAATTAACAGTACGGAATACAAATATAAATGTTTTCATTTAGTTTCAGTCTTGCTCATGCTAAATTAAAATTGTCAATTTAAAACTTGTTTTGAGAAATGTAGTAATATTTGGTTTGTAGAAAAATTTAGGAGGGGGGCAATCAGGGATATAACTCAGGACCAATGCCAGCTATCAGTGGCCCTGCCAAAGGAAGAGAGGACCACAGAAGAAGAGGAAATGTGACCAGGAGGGGTGTGTTGAACTTGAACATTGGAGAGGAGGAACAAAAAAGGCTGGCAAATCATCCAGTAAGGGGGGGAAGAATTTGGTATGCTGGCTAAGGCATTAGGAGGGCTTGAGCTGGCCCTGAGTAATGTTTCTATGAGGCAGGACAAATATAACATCTTAATGGCAGTATAAATAGTTTGAATTCTCTCTCTCTCTCTCTCTCTCTCTCTCTCTCTCTCTCTCTCTCTCGCACACGCACAAGTGAAGAGAACCGAATAAAATTTTTGAATGTGTGTTTGAATCATTTCCATTACATGTAAATCTTCTGCCTGAACAAAACGTTAGATATACTCAAACCTGAAAGAGCTACTTACTAGAAATAGACCAACACAACCACCACCAACAACAGATTATTGATTTCATTATCAATAATAGGAATTCAGCATCTAAGCAGACAAATACCTGGTGCATAATACACTGAACTTAACCGTACTGGGAAAGAAACTGGTCTGGATCATAAATGTGGCAACACATTTGGATGTATGAATTGAAGACAAACACCACATAGTGATCAAACATAAAGATCTTCAGTTGGATTAGAATGACTTTGGCAAAGGAAGGTGAAAATTGTGCCAATCATAGGGAGTGCTTTGGGCACCACACTGAAAAACTTGGAAAAACACCTGCACACTGTAAAAGAAAGTACCACATATGAGCTGCAGAAAGCAGCTGTACTGGGAACTGTACATATTTCACGCTAGATATCCTAGGTCCTTGGGAAAGCCTTGATATTGAGAAAATGCCAGCCAACACAGTTAAGTTGGTAAACTTGCTGATATTTGAAGGGATATATATTTTCTCATATTTACTTCTGAATTAAAATGATGAATCATTAAACCAAAAAGAAAAAAAGCTTTGAGATTGAAAACAAGCATTACAAGGATTAGAAATGAAGTACGTACACTAATACCTTTCCAATTAGGAGCTTCAATAAAAAGATGACCTGGTTCCCTTTCTTTGCGTTGGGAGAACCAGGCAAATCTCAAGACTTTCTTCTTGCCCTGATCTCCCCTTGTTTTATGTGACTGTTCAATGATGTAACTTATTGATGCCACAGTGAGTGTGCCCATTTTCATCTTCTGTGAAAAGTAGCACTTCATTAAAGTGGCACGGTCTCAGAGGAATTTGCAAAAGTTGCCAATGTTTTTCTTTCTTTTGTTTTAATTGCCAGAACAAAGAAGAAACAAATGTGATTTTTTTTTAATTGTCTATTATCAAGGGAAAATGAATTGTGATTGTAAATATAAACATGTCGTGGATTTTATTATGACTGAAATCCTACAAAAATTTACCTGGGAGTAAGTCCCATTGAACTTAGTGTGCTTACTTCTGAGTAGACATGCCTAGGATTGTACTGTGAGAGAAAATTTTCTCTGGGTCCCTTTTTGGGAGAAGGGCGGGATAAAAATAAAGTTTTATTATTATTTATTATTATTAAAATTGTACAGGCACATTTTATATGTGAAACACACTGATGTACTAAAGGGACATAACAGGCATGCCTTGTCTATTGTTCACACCAAGGTCTTAGTCACACATTGAACTAAATATATCACCAGCATCTGTTTGTGTGTTTGTGATTCTATAGTAGCTAGGGACTAAAAATCAAATGGAAGTGTGGAAAAATGCTTCATTTTTGGACTTAAGTCCTACCTTGGTTCTGCTCTTGCTCACACCTAATGTTCACCCTTAAAACAATATATTTAAATATTCATATATTGCCTTTCTCTGTTTTTTTACTCAGGTTCATGGTGTTTTACATAGGCAGGCTAGTCATTTATTTAATTTATTTAAGAGATTTATATCCCGACTTGCTATCGAATAAAGGACACTCAAGTCATAAACCACCATTTTTTTCATATGTGTTTTATATGAAACAAGCGTGAGAACATTATTTTTAAGGCACATTTCATGCCTGTGTTTCTCAGACTGTATATAAATGGGTTGGCCAAAGGGGGCAACACAGTATACAAAAGAGAGGAAAATTTGTCCATTCTTCTCTGCTCTTCCCTTTTTGGTAACATATACACTATTAGCAGAGACCCATAGTAAACAGAAACCACTACCAGATGAGAGGAGCAGGTGGAAAAGGCCTTTTGCCTCCCAGTGGTGGAGGGAATTCTCAAGATGGCAGCAATAATATAGACATAGGATGTCAAGATGAGAAGAAAAGGAAGAAAGATATAAATGGAAGTCACAATGAAGCACATTGTTTTTGAGAAACTGGTGTCGCTGCAAGAGAGTTTGAGAAGTGGAAAATAGTCACAGTAGTAATCATCCATTACATTGGGGCCACAAAAAATTAATGTCCTTAACATCTGTATAAGTAGCAGCAACATTCCTGTAAATCCATTGATCCAAGATGCAGCTGCTAACAGGATACAAGTCTTGGTGTTCATGCTTGTTGTGTAATGGAGTGGCTTACAGATGGCTAGAAATCTATCATAAGACATTGCACACAGTAAGCTGCATTCTGTCACTCCAAGAGAACTGCAGAGAAACCACTGAGCAAAGCAGCCACTGACTGAAATTCTTCTGTCCCCAGTATGCAGAGCTGCCAGCATTCTGGCAGTATAAAGGAACTAGAGCAGGCTTCCAAGACGGAGAGATTCCCCAGGAAGAAGTACATGGGGGTGTGAAGGTGCCGATCACAGATAATTAGTGTAGTAATCAGAATATTTCCAGTCATGGTCACAAAGTAAATCAGTAGAAACATCAAGAAGAGGGGTATCTGGAAATCGTGGAATTCTTCAAATCCCAAGAGAATGAATTCTGTTACCTTTGTCTCATTTCCTAACATGATGCATATGAAAATAAGAAAACCCTATAGGAAAAGAAATGCAAACACTTCGTAACTTACTTTTGTAAGTGTCTGTGAGTCCAATCCTATGCATTTCTACTCAGAAGTAAATTCCATTAGAGTCAATGGGGCTTACTCCCAGGAAAGTTAGGATTGGACTGTGTGTCAATTGTTTTTGATGGGGAGAACTTGACATTTGTACTCAGAAGGGCAGAACGGTTTTGGCAAACTGACTTCCCACGTACTCCTCCAAAGTCTAGTAAAAGGGAGCCATCAAATCTCCTAGTAATTTATGGATTCACAGATCTGCTTGAAACCATCCTTGCAATTTCAGAAAGTTTCTGATTGGTGATTCAGTCAATGCAAACTAGTCAGAGTCCATTGTGTCTGTCCAAGCGCATACTGGGAGTCAGTAAATATGCGGATCCGGCCTCTGGATCATAACCTGAAATCAAACGAATCCAAAAAGTTTCCAAAGCAAGAGTAAAAATAGGAAAAGGAAATGCAAACATATCATTACTTAATCTTTTATAAGTGATTATCTGTGTCTATTGCTTTGGATGGGGAGAAATCAACAGTAGTACTCATAAGGGCAAGCTGGCTTCTGTAAACAGACTTCCCACTAAATTATTCTAGGTCTAGTGGAGGTAGTCATCAAATCTCACAGTAATCAATATTGTTGGATCCACAGATGTGCTTCAAAATTTCCTCAATGTTTGCAAATGTTTCTGAATGGTGATGCCCACTTGTCATTCAATACAAAATAGTTCAAGAGCCCATTGTGTCTCCCCAAGCACGTACTGAAAGATCATCAATATCTGGACCCAGCTCTTGGTAATAGCCTTAGATCGACTGAATCCAAGGCAAATACTTGACATGGTGACATATTATCAGCATTCTTTTTTGTTGAGTTTGTTGGATTATGTGCATCTTGTTATGCAGACAATCCTGATCCCTGCCTCCTTGAACATGGGGACCGAATTTTGCCTGTCTCCCTGTCCACCTGAGTGTTATTCCTGTAGGACATTGATGGTCAAGCAAGTTGGGGACAAAGCATGCGCCTACCTATTTGGCTTTTCCTCCCTTGCCTGGCATTCTTCATGCGCATGAACTACTGCTGATCCACTCCCAGGCTTCCTTTCCTATTGCTGAAGTCCTGGCTTGGCTGGTCACCATTTGGCTGGAAATTTTTCTGTCTTGCCCCATTGGCTATAGGTGAGCATTTTTTTTAACCTACCTCAGACTGGGTTATGGATGGGAATTTTTCTCCCCTCTGTACTAACACAGTCACTTTTGTTGTGGGTTAGTGAGGGAGAGAAGTCTCTTGATGTGCACCCGAAGGTCAGCGAAGGCCAGGCAGGACCCACTTCCACTCCGCAGTTGCTTCCCAGCCCAAGGTGCTGGCAGTGTAGCCCTGAACTGAATTGCCTGGGCTTCCTGAACTGGTCTCCCGCCTGGGGTGGGCTTATGCATCTCTGCTGTCTTTGTCCCCTTGTGGGGTTGACAAGCTTGTATGTTTCTTGTAAAGGGGCTAGGCTTTGAATCAGGGTGGGAACACCTGCTTGAAAGGGTTGGGCTACTGTCTGATGCCTCTCCAGCATTTACCACCCACTACAATCTGTCTTCTCTTTGCTTTCTTCAGGTCTCAAGCTTCAGTCTGTATTTAGCTATGAATGAAGTGTCTCACGTGGTTATTGGGGTGTGTACAGGCAAACAAGAATAGCCTTGTTGGATGAGGCCCAGGACTCATATAGTTCAGCATTTCATTTCCCATAATGATCAACAAGGTGCCTCTGAGAAACCCATATGAAGACATACTCTTCTCCCACCATTTCTCCTTTGCTTCTGGCATCCAGAGGATTCAAGCATTTAGACTGCTGTTGAAACCGACAGTTACGATAACTGTTACAGTCACCATAAAATTGTGATTCATCAAAAATAACAATAACACAGTTAAGTTTGTAGATTTGCTGATATTTGAGGAATGAAGTAATAAAAAATTACCTTTCCAATTGGGTGCTTCAATGATACAATGACATGGTTCCCTTTCTTTGCTTTGGGGGAACAAGGTTGACCTCAGGAACTTCTCCTCATCTGACTTGCTTTGTTTTATGTGTTCAATAACTTGAGTTGTTTATGCCCATGTTAATGTGCCCATTTTAAACCTTCTGTCCCTCTGAAACATAACAGTTCATTAAAGTGGCACTGTCTCTATGGAACTTGCAGAAGCAGCCAATATTTTTTTCTTTCTTTTGTTGTAATTCCCAGAACAATGAAGTGATTACAAAAGCAGAATTTCTGTTCTTGAGGAGAAATGAATCCCAAGTGTGAAAATTTACTTCTCCTTAACCTTTCATCTTACTCAGGGCCCAGTCCTATCAACTTTCCAGCACTGATGCATCTGCAATGCAGCCCCAGAGTAAGGCAACAAATGTTCCCTTACCTTGAGGAGGCCTCTGTGACTGCCTCCCCACCACAAGATGCAGCGCACACCCCATTGGCACAGCTGCACCAGCACCGGAAATTGGATAGCTTTGAGTCTTAAGGGCACAATCCTAACCATGTCTACTCAGAAGTAAGTCCTATTTTGTTCAATGGGGCTTACTCTCAGGAAAGTGTGGTTAGGATTGCAGCCTCAAACTGAAATCCTACAAACATTTACCTGGGAATAAGTCCCATTGAACTCAGTGGGGCGTATTTTGAGTAGACATACTCGGCTTGTGCTGTAAGAGAAAAACAAACAGGCACATTTTATATGTGAAATCTACACTGACAGCCTAATATGCAACTCGCTGCCTCATGGCAGTGAGGCTCCAACGGCAGTGCCCGCCGACTTAAAATAGTCATCACCTTTTGCGAACAGTGCTCTGGCAGTGTGCGAGTCAGCACACTGCAGGGAGTGCGGGTGGGAAGGGCTGCAAATTTCAGCCCTCGCCATTGAGGGAATCCCTGCTTCCCAGAAGAGGTCGGCTAATGGGTGAGGTGGAAAGGGCTGGCAGGAGAACAGAATGGAGTCGGGGAAGGGCTGAAGTCAGGCAGGTACCCCTGGCACAACTGGGAGGGGAGGCCATGGGAAGGGGAAGGTCTGCCTTGGAATGCCTGAACTGGATCTTCTCCCCTCCGGCAGTGGTCTCTCCATTCCCTTTCTCTCGTCGGACGTGTGCTTGCACAATTGCCAGTGCAGGTCCTAGGAGGTACATTGCAGGGCTTGTGTGGGGGTAAAGGGATTTAAAATTCACTTTAGCCCTGAAGCCTCCTGGCCTCTCCTGCTCCACCATGGGTCCAGCCTTCGCCAGTTTGGCATAAGACTGGGCTCTGAGGTATTCAAGGGGCTTTATATCCATTCATTGACTATTATTCCTGTTGAATAGTGGGTCCATGCGAATAAAAGAAGGCATAGAGATAACAGCTCAACACATTTATTTCATCTTCAGAACAGAACCTGGCATAAGGTAGGTGAAACATAAGGTAAAATATCAGGTAAACACCCTTGGCTTTTGACCCCTTAGCTCCATCCAGATTCCCCACAGATTCCCCAGTGCTGTTGAAACACTAAACTAGAGGGCCAATTTTGATCCACCATCCGATAGGTCTGGGCCAATGGGTTATGCAGGATTTTGATCCTGCATAACTTGCATACCTAACAGTTCCCACCAGGACAAATCACACATTGCACTAAATGTATAACTATGTCCTGTTTCTGTGTGTATGTATGTGGAGGAGGGGGTGTTAATTCTAAGTGTGCAAATATACGTCTCCTGGATCCTTGATTGTATTAATGACAAATCCTATAAACACTTACCTAGGAGTCCCATTGAACCCAGTGGGGCTTACTTCTGAGTAGACATGCATAGAATTCTGCTATGAGAGAAAATTATACAGGCACATTTTTTATGTAAACCATACATGGGCAGCCCAGTCTTAAGCTGTGGAGCCTTCTGGAACAGCCTTCTGTTTGTGGAGCTGCAGGTTCATCGGACCGGGAGTATTCTGGTGGCCTTGCGTTCCCCTGCACCTGGCCTTCCATAAGAGCCAAGGCACAGTCACCTACTCATGAGTAAATGCACACTTATGGTTCTGTTTTGTTTTTCATAGAGTTCAAATGATCAGATCTCTTTTAATCTCCAAAGAACACAGAGGTGGTTAATGAGTTCACAGGTACGCATGGAAGTACACATGTGGTGTTTAAAGTCATGTGATTAGCAATCGTTTCACTATCAGCCTTTATAGTCTGGTTTTCTTCAGACAGTTTTGGGTGCTTTTGTACTTACGAACCTTTGACAATGGCCACCAAAGATGTGGGTGAAACATTAGGAGTTGATGCTTTTATTAGACCATGGCTTTTAATCCCAGATATTTTAATTGCAACAATACCTATCCTGGCCACAAAAGCCTTAGTTTCTACTTTTCCTTTCTGTAAGGACACCTACCCTGGAGAATATAGAAAACCACCATCTATTCCCATTTCAGTGTTCATACCCATACTCAAAGATATAGTTTGTCTGTGATAATCCTACTTTCTCCTAGAGGTTGGGTCAATAATTTTGAATTTTACCTCCTCCTCTAAGCCAGATAGCCTCTGCGGTTGACTTAAAAATCTATACTGAGGGGTCAACAAGTCAACATCCCCCAGATGAACAGCTTCTTGAGATTGGCTCTTGTCCCCCTTACAACTCTTGCTTTTCCTTGTTCCATACTGTAGCTGCCAGTTGTAAACAACTTGGATCACAACACCATTTCTTCAGGGCAGTCTGGAGTAGATAAAAACAGGTAAGGAACCCAAAAGTTCCTACCTAGCTCCTCAATGGTAACCAGCTGACCTCAGAGTATTCTAAGATGAGGGTAGAAATGTATCAACCACAGCCAAATGAAGCCTGAAAATTGAACAGTTAAAGCCATGCTAGCTCTGACAAGATTGTTGTTTTCTGTTGTCTTGTGTGCTCCCCTGTTGTCCCTGGGGCATGTGGTAGGCCACTGTGAGATACAGGAAGCTGGACTAGATGTGGCATAAATGACCATGACTTCAAGTGGGGGGGAGGAGAATTGCAAAATTCCCCTCTGTCTTTGCTCTCATAAGTGGTATCTAGGGTTAGGGAACTAGCTCTAGAAACAATTAGCATTAACACATTTTGTTAATTATTCAAAAAGTAGACAATAAAAACCCCCAAATCACCAAAGGATCATTCAATGATATTTTTACAATGCCCCATACACAGAAAAAATGCTAGAAACAATGGCCCAAACATATCATTCCTGAACTTGTTACAAGAAAGCCTGGCACTGTTATGAGAAAATCACAATTCCAAAGTTTATGGTCTGTGCTTGATATGAAACAAGTGTGCTAACAATATTTTCAAGGCACATTTCATATCTTTGTTTCTCAGGCTGTATATAAAGGGGTTGGCCAAAGGGGGCAACACTGTATACAAAAGAGAGGCAAATTTGTCCATTCTTCTCAGCTCTTCTGTTTTTGGTAACATATACACTATGAGCAGAGACCCATAGTAAACAGAAACCACCACCAAATGAGAGGAGCAGGTAGAAAAGGCTTTTTGCCTTCCTGTGCTAGAGGAGATTCTCAAGATGGCAACTATGATATATGCATACGATGTCAAGATGAGAAGAAAAGGAAGAAAGCCATAAAGGGAAGTCAAAATGAAGCACATTGTTTTTGAGAAACTGGTGTCGCTGCAAGAGAGTTTGAGTATGGAAAAATATGCACAAAAGTAATCATCCATTACATTGGGCCCACAAAAAATTAATGTCTTTAACATCAGTATAAGTAGCACTAACATTCCTACAAATCCATTGATCCAAGATGCAGCTGCTAACTGGATACAAGTCCTGGTGTTCATGCTTGTTGTGTAATGGAGTGGTTTACAGACGGCTAGATATCTATCATAGGACATTGCACAGAGCAAACTGCATTCTGTTGTTACGAAGGAACTCAAGAGACACCACTGTGCAATACAGCTGCCGAATGAAATTCTTCTGTCCCCAGTCCAAAGAGCTGCCAGCATTCTGGGCAGTATAAAGGAACTAGAGCAGGCTTCCAAGACGGAGAGATTCCCCAGGAAGAAGTACATGGGAGTGTGAAGGTGCCAGTCAGAGACAACTAGTGCAGCAATCAGAATGTTCCCAGTGAGGGTCACAATATAAATCAGTAGAAACATCACAAAGAGCAGTATCTGGAAATCGTGGAATTCTCCAAATCCCAGGAGTATGAATTCGGTGACCTTTGTCTCGTTTCCTAACATGGTACATGTGAAAATAAGAAAACTCTATAGAAAAAGACATGCAAACACATTATTGCTTAATCTTTTATAAGTGATTATCTGTGTCAATTTCTTTTGATGGGGAGAATTCAACATTTATACTCATAAAGGCCGAACGGTTTTGGCAAACCGACTTCCCACGAACTCCTCCAAAGTCTAGTAAAAGGCAGCCATCAAATCTCCCAGCAATTAATGGATCCCCAGATGTGCTTCAAAACTTTCCTTGCAGTTTGAAAAAGTTTCTGATTGGTGATGCCCACATGTCATTCAATGCAATGAGTCCGTTGTGTCTTTCCAAGCGCATACTGGGAGCCAGTCAATATCTGGATCCAACCTCAATATCATAATCTTAAATCAGAAGAATCCAGAAAATTTCCAAATCCAAAGCAAAGGTGCAAATCCAAATGCAAAAAAGGAAATTGTGACTCACCAAACTAACAGTAACACTGTTAATTTTGTAGATTTGCTGATATTTGAGAAATGAAGTAGTACAAAATTATCTTTCCAATTGGGTGTTTCAATGATAGGATGGCATGGTTCCCTTTCTTTGTTTTGGGAGAAAAAGGTTGACCTCAGGAACTTCTCCTTGTCTGACTTCCTTTGTTTTCTGTGTTCAATAACTGGAGTTATTTATGCCCATGTGAATGTGCCCATTTTAATCTTCTGTCCCTCTGAAACATAACAGTTCATTAAAGTGGCACTGTCTCTATGGAACTTGCAGAAGTTGCCAATATATTTTATTTCTTTGGTTGTAATTACCAGAATAACAAAGTAACAAAAAAGTGATTACAAAAATAGAATTTCTATTCTTCAGGGAAAATGAATTCTGAGTGTGAAAATATACATCTCCTTAATCTTTGATTTTACTCAGAGCTCAATCCTATCCAACTTTCTAGCACTGATGCTGCCGCAATGCAGCCCCAAAGTAAGGCAACAAATGTCCCACCACAGGACGCAGCACACACCCCATTGGCACAGCTGCACTGGCACGGGAAAATTGGATAGGATTGGGCCCTAAGACTAAAATCCTACAGACACTTACCTGGGAGTAAGTCCCTTTGAAATCAGCGGGGCTTACTTTTGAGTAGACATGCATAGGCTTCTGCCATGAGAGAAAAACACACAGGCCCATTTTATATGTGAAACACGCTGATGTACTAAAGGGACATACATGCATGCATGACCTATTGTTCACAAGAAGGTCTGAGTCACACATGGCACTAAATATATCACTAGGATCTGTTTGTGTTTTTGTGTTTCTATAGCAGCCAGGGACTAGGGTTCAAATGGAAGTATGGAAAAATTCTTCATTTTTGGACTTAACTCCTACCGTGGTTCTGCTCTTGCTCACACCTAATGTTCAGCCTTAATAGAATTTATTTAAATATTCATATACAGGTTGAGACTCATTATTCGCTTGGGTTCTGTTCCAAGCACTCATGTGGATGGCAAAAATCGCACTATAGCAAATCAATTTAAAAAACAAAGTTCCTTTGCTCCAGTGATTTAAAAACAGCCTTGATGACATTTGTGATGTAAGATGAGAGTCATTAAGAAGACAATCCATCAAACAGTCGTCCTCCAAGCACTTCATTCAGTCCCTCCCTTCACCAATGCAAAGCAATCACCTTTCTTTCATGTGCTCAGGGGGAAAGGAGGGGTTGCCTGGACAGAAAGGATTGGTGGATTGTCAGCCAACTGCCCTCTCTTTCTCTCTCATTAAGGAGGCTATTGTTAAAGGACTGTTCAGTTTTTTAAACTGCTTTAAAAGGGCTCCATTTTTTCCCCTTCTCCAGGGATCAGCACATTCCTTCTCATTTGCAGTGGCCATCCGTGTTGAATCAAATCTGTGTATAAAAAATCTGTGTATTAATAGGCTGGGCCTGTACAGCCTTTCTCTGTTGTTGTTTTTTTCCTCAGGTTCAAGGTGGTTTACATAGGCAGGCTACAGTGCAATCCAGTGCTGCACGTCTGCACTTCCTGAGGAGGAAGCCAGGCTGGCACACAGAAAAGCGCTGGCCTGCAGAGGCTGATGCCAGCCTCCATGCCAGCCTCCTCAGTGTGCCTTGCATTGGTCCGGCTGGGCTGATGCAAGGCTCTGAGGTAGGTGGAGGAGTGGTGAGGAGGCAGGAGGGAAGCGTTCCTGGGCGGGGAGAGGGCGGGCGGTAGGTAGCCCTGGGGGTGGGTGGGCAGGCAAGCGGGGAACGGTAGGCAGGGCTGAGATCCAGCAGTTATGCCGGATCCCAACCCCCATTCCTGGGGAGAACGAAGCGACTTCAAGTAGCTCCGCTCTCCTAAGACTCCTAAGACTCTACTCCTCAAGAAGTGTCACAAGTCTGATGAGACCCATAGGGGAAAGGGTGCCTTTACCAAAGGTAAGTGGAAAAGTTTCCCCTTACAAGAGGTAAGGAGAAAAAGCTTTTGGCCCCTATCCTGCGCTGCATACAGGGCAAGGCTTCTGGCTTGCCTGTTCCAGCGCAGGGTAGGATTGCGCCCTTAGTCATAAACCACCATTTTTTTTCAGATGTGTTTTATATGACACAAGTGTGAGAACATTATTTTCATGGCACTTTTCATGTCTTTATTTCTCAGACTGTATATGAAAGGGTTGGCCAAAGGGGGCAACACAGTATACAAAAGAGAGGCAAATTTGTCCATTCTTCTCTGCTCTTCCGTTTTTGGTAACATATACACAATGAGCAGAGAGCCATAGTAAACAGAAACCACCACCAAATGAGAGGAGCAGGTGGAAAAGGCCTTTTGCCTCCCAGTGGTGGAGGGGATTCTCAAGATGGCAACTATGATATGAATATAGGATGTCAAGATGAGAAGAAAAGGAAGAAAGACATAACTGGCAGCTATAATGAAACTCATAATTTCCAAGAAACTGGTGTCGCTGCAAGAGAGTTTGAGAATGTAGAAATAGTCACAGAAGTAATCATCCATTACATTGGGCCCACAAAAAATTAATGTCCTTAACATCTGTGTAAGTAGCAGCAACATTCCTGTAAATCCATTGATCCAAGATGCAGCTGCTAACAGGATACAAGTCCGGGTGTTCATGCTTGTTGCATAATGGAGTGGCTTACAGATGGCTAGATATCTATCATAAGACATTGCACACAGCAAGCTGCATTCTGTCACTCCAAGAGAACCGCAGAGAAACCACTGAGCAATGCAACCACTGACTGAAATTCTTCTGTCCCCTGTCTGGAGAGCTGAGAGCATTCTGGGCAGTATAAAGGAACTAGAACATGCTTCCAAGATGGACAGATTCCCCAGGAAGAAGTACATGGGGGTATGAAGGTGCCGATCAGAGACAACTAGTGTAGCAATCAGAATATTTCCAGTCATGGTCACAAAGTAAATCAGTAGAAACATCAAGAAGAGGGGGATCTGGAATTCGTAGAATTCTCCAAGTCCCAAGAGAATGAATTCTGTTACCCTTGTCTTGTTTCCTAACATGGTGCATGTGAAAATAGGAAAACCCTATAGGAAAAGAAATATAAACATCATTAGTTAATCTTTTGTCAGTAATTGTTGGTGTCTATTGCTTTTGATGGGGAGAAATCAATGGTGGTACTCATACGGACAGATGAGCTTCCGTAAACTGACTTCCCCGAGCCTGATTTACTTGGCCATTTGTCACAAGATGAGGCATTTAGGCTCATTAAAGAGAGACTCCTGGACATTCATTCTTCCAATATCTTATCTGCTGCTAACAAAATTTGTTCACCAATACACTTTCACTTACTGGTTAAAGTAGGGGTAACCCCCAACTATTTATACATTTTGGAATGTCCAAAAATCAGAAGGGCCTTCTCTATGGCCCGTTGTAATTCCATTCCATCTGCTGTTCTTTGGGGCAATGGTACCCTTCTTCATGAAAGAATTTGTCCCTGTTCTCAGCGTGTTGTAGAAACGTTAGACCATCTTCTTTTTCATTGTCCGCTTTATAATGAGGCTAGGAGGAAATGTCCAGCTCTCCAACCTCATCTTAATTCTCTTTTTGAGGATTTTGTTATATTGCAATCCTTATTAGCTTCCACTGACCCTAACACTATTCTTCAGATAGCTACATTCATCTTACAAATTGTGGCGTCCAACTTGAAGCGTGCCCCTATTCCTTGAAGTCTCTGATTTATGGGAGTTAACTGTAGGTTGGTATGTTATTAGCAAATGAATTTCTAGATGTATGAAAGTGTTCAATGATTTCTTAAATGTATGCCAATAAAGGTATTGAAATTGAAATTGAACTGACTTCCCACTAAATTATTATAGGTCTAGTGAAGGCAGTCATCAAATCTCACAGTAATCAATGCTGTTGGATCCAAAGATGTGCTCGTAACATTCCTTGACATTTGAAAATGTTTCTGATTGGTGATGCACACTTGTCATTCAATGCAAAATAATTAAAGGGTCCATTGTGTCTACCCAAACACATACTGAGAGACCATCAATATCTGGACCCAACCTCTTGGTCATAGCCTTAGATCAACTGAATCCATGGCAAATACCTCACATGGTGACATACTGACAGCATTATTTTTTGTTGAGCTTGTCGGGCTTCTGCATTTCTGCTGCCTCTGCCCCCTTGTGGGGCTGACAAGCTTGCATGTTCCTTGGAATGGAGCAGGGCTTTGAGTCAGGATTTGAATTGCCACCTGGAGGGCTGGGCTACTGTCTGATGCCTCTCCAGCATTTACCACACTCTACAGTCTGTCTTCTCTTCGCCTTCTTCAGGTCTCAAGCTTCCCTCTATATTCAGCTATCAATGAATTGGATCCTTTTCATCCACATCATTGTCTCACATGGTTATTGGGGAGTGTATAGGCAAACAAGAATAGCCTTGATGGATGAGACCCAAAGCTCACATAGTTCAGCATTTCACTTCCTATAATGACCAACAGGATACCTCTGGGAAACCTGTATTAAGACATACTCTTCTCCCTCCATTTCTCCTTTACTCCTGGAATCCAAAGGCAAACTGCTGTCGAACCTGGCAGTTACCGTAACTGTTACAGTCACCATAAGGTGAACTGTGGCTCACCAGAATTATTAATTATTATTATTATAGTAATAATTTGGTAATAATAAACCACAGCTTACTGAAATAACACCATCCGATCCGTAAAAAATGTGCTTTTAGGAACATCATACGCACTGCGCCGATACCGAGTTGATACTGAGGTCTCAGGCTGAGACATGCATCATTTGCTCAACATCAGTTTAGAACTGTGTTTCATGAAATTTGGATGATGATGATGATGATGATGATGATGATGATGATGATGATGATGATGACGACACAAGCTTGTAAATTTGCTGGTATCTGAAGGGATATATATTTTTCCTTTATTTACTTCCCAAGTAAAATAATGAATCCTTTAAAGAAATAAAAAATCTGACATGTTAAACATGTATTACAAAGAGGAGAAATGAAGTAATACAAAATTACCTTTCCAATTAGGTTCTTCAATGATATGATGACATCATTCCCTTTCTTTGCTTTGGGGGAACAAGGCTGCGATCAAGACCTTCTTCCCTGATGTCCTTTGTTTTATGTGTTCAATGACATGAGTTATCTATGCCCAAGTGAATGCCCATTTTAATCTTCTGTCCCTCTGAAATGTAACACTTCATTAAAGTGGCACTGTCTCTATGGGATTTGCAATATTTTTCTTTCCTTTGTTCTAATTACCAGAGGTCACAAAGACGTGAATTTGTTTTTTAAACAGAACTTATATTATCAAGGGAGAATAAATTCTAATTGTGAAAATATACATCACTTGGATCTGGGATCTTATTGAAACCGTTAACCTACAAACACCTGGGAGTGACAGCCCAATCCTGAGCTGCCTGTTGCAGAGCTGCCATGGCATAAAAAAAATGGCTGCTGCAGTATCCTGTGTGCAATGGGGAGCCACTGGCATCTTCTGGAGGGAAGGAGACCTTTGTCCCATTCTCCAGGGTAAGGGAAGTAGCCCTACAATTTCTGTGGCGGCTCTTCAGCTGCTTCAGAATCAGCTGAATGTAGTCCCTTGTCCCCAGGGGACTTACACAGCTACAATGCAGCCCCAAAGTAAGGCAACAAATGTTTCCTTACCTTTAGGAGGCATCTGTGACTGCCTCCCCATCACAGGATGCAGCATATGCCCCATTGGCACTGCTGCACTGGTACCTGAAAATTGGATAGGATTAGGCCCCAAGACTGAAATCCTACAAACACCGACCTGGGCGTAAGACCCGTTGAACTCAGTGGGGCTTACTTTTGAGTAGACATGCATAGGCTTCTGCCATGAGAGAAAAACACATGTGCACATGAGAGAAAACTATAAAGGCACATTTTTTACGTAAACCATACATGGGCAGCCCAACCTTAAGCTGTGCAGCCTTCTGGAACAGCCTTCTGTTTGGGGACCTGCATGTTCATTGAACCAGGACTATTCTGGTGGCCTTGCGTTCCCCTGCACCATAAGAGCCAAAGCACGTTCACCTACTCATGAGTAAATGCACACATATGGTTCTGTTTTGCTTTTCATAGAGCTCAAATGATCAGATCTCTTTGAATCTCCAAAGCACACAGAGGTGGTTAGTGAGTTCACAGGTACACATGGAAGTACATATGTGGTGTTTAAAGTCATGTGATTAGCAATCACTACCAGCATTTATAGTCTAGTTTTCTTCTGACAAAGGACAGTTTTGAGTGTTTTTGTGCTTACGAACCTTTGACAATGGCCACCAAAGATGTGGGTGAAACATTAGGAGCCGATGCTTTAATTAGACCGTGGTCTTTAATCCCAGATATTTTAATTGTGACAAATACCTATCCTGGCCACAAAAGCCTTAGTTTGTACTTTCCCTTTCCATATGAACACCTACCACAGAGACGATAGAAAACCACCATCTATTCCCATTTCAGTGTTCATACCCAGACTCAGATATAACTTGTCTTTGATAATCTTACTTTCTCCATGTGGTTGGGTCAATAATGCTGAATTTTACCTTCTCCTCCAAGCCAGATTGTCTCTGAGATTGACTTCAAAATCTATGCCAAGGGCTCAACAAGTCAACATCCCCCAGTGGGACAGATTCTTGTGATTAGTTCTAGTCACCAGGGCCTAGGAGAGGGGGGTAAAGGGGGTAATTTGTACCTGGGCCCAAGTCAAAAAGGGGACCCAGGAGCCAAAGGAGGGAGCCCAGAAATTTCCTGGGATCTGATATTTTCCTATCTACTCAAACTTATTGTCCGCATGGGGTGCTGGGGACACTACCCCGAATGTGTGGCTGCAGCTACTGTCAAGCCATATATGTTGGACTGAGGAATGCATACATGACACTCCTTAATACAGTGGCAAATCTGGGAGGAAACGGGCCTGTTACAGTAGATCTCTGGCTTGTGGCTCTGCTTACCCTGAAGGAGTGCATCGGAGCTCAGGGACACAGCTGCAAGTCTACAGCTGCTGCAGAAGCAGGTTTTGGTACACACAGGACACTTTCCATTCTAGTGTGAGCCTAAATACGATGATGCTCATTTTATGCATGATTTCCTAAATTTAAAAGATTTTAGAGAGACTTAGGAGTGTGTTTGTTTCCACTTTTTATTGTATCTAGCTGCCAACCCCACAAGGGTGGGTAGACCTGGGTTCCAAAGGCTTTTCCAGCTGTCTCCACCCTTCCCCCAGTTTTGCCCCTCCCTGCCCCCATTATGCTCACCCATCACCACCGTTCCCTGCTCTGTTTCATAAGAACATAAGAACATATAAGAACATAAGAACAGCCCCACTGGATCAGGCCATAGGCCCATCTAGTCCAGCTTCCTGTATCTCACAGTGGCCCACCAAATGCCCCAGGGAGCACACCAGATAACAAGAGACCTCATCCTGGTGCCCTCCCTTGCATCTGGCATTCTGACATAGCCCATTTCTAAAATCAGGAGGTTGCACATACACATCATGGCTTATAACCCGTGATGGATTTTTCCTCCAGAAACTTGTCCAATCCCCTTTTAAAGGCGTCTAGGCTAGACGCCATCACCACATCCTGTGGCAAGGAGTTCCACAGACCAACCACATGCTGAGTAAAGAAATATTTTATTTTGTCTGTTCTAACTCTCCCAACACTCAATTTGAGTGGATGTCCCCTGGTTCTGGTGTTATGTGAGAGTGTAAAGAGCATCTCCCTATCCACTCTGTCCATCCCCTGCATAATTTTGTATGTCTCAATCATGTCCCCCCTCAGGCATCTCTTTTCTAGGCTGAAGAGGCCCAAACGCCATAGCCTTTCCTCATAAGGAAGGTGCCCCAGCCCCGTAATCATCTTAGTCGCTCTCTTTTGCACCTTTTCCATTTCCATTATGTCTTTTTTGAGATGCGGCGACCAGAACTGGACACAATATTCCAGGTGTGGCCTTACCATAGATTTGTACAACGGCATTATAATATTAGCCGTTTTGTTCTCAATACCCTTCCTAATGATCCCAAGCATAGAATTGGCCTTCTTCACTGCCTGGGTCGACACTTTCATCGACCTGTCCACCACCACTCCGAGATCTCTCTCCTGATCTGTCACAGACAGCTCAGAACCCATCAGCCTATATCTAAAGTTTTGATTTTTTGCCCCAATGTGCATGACTTTACACTTACTGACATTGAAGCGCATCTTCCATTTTGCTGCCCATTCTGCCAGTCTGGAGAGATCCTTCTGGAGCTCCTCACAATCACTTCTGGTCTTCACCACTTGGAAAAGTTTGGTGTCATCTGCAAACTTTGCAACCTCACTGCTCAACCCTGTCTCCAGGTCATTTATGAAGAGGTTGAAAAGCACCGGTCCCAGGACAGATCCATGGGGCACATCGCTTTTCACCTCTCTCCATTGTGAAAATTGCCCATTGACACCCACTCTCTGTTTCCTGGCCTCCAAACAGTTCTCAATCCATGAGAGGACCTGTCCTCTAATTCCCTGACTGTGGAGTTTTTTCAGTAGCCTTTGGTGAAGGACCGTGTCAAACGTCTTCTGAAAGTCCAGATATATAATGTCCACGGGTTCTCCCACATCCACATTCCTGTTGACCTTTTCAAAGACTTCTATAAGGTTCGTGAGGCAAGACTTACCCTTACAGAAGCCATTCTGACTCTCCCTCAGCAAGGCCTGTTCGTCTATGTGTTTTGAGATCCTATCTTTGATGAGGCATTCCGCCATCTTACCCGGTATAGATGTTAGGCTGACCGGCCTATAGTTTCCCGGGTCCCCCCTCTTTCCCTTTTTAAAAATAGGCGTGATATTTGCTATCCTCCAATCTTCTGGCACCGTGGCCATTTTGAGGGACAAGTTGCATATCTTAGTCAAGAGATCAGCAACTTCATTCTTCAATTCCTTAATAATTCTTGGGTGGATGCCATCAGGGCCCGGTGACTTATTGATCTTTAATTTATCAATGAGGTCTGAAACATCTTCTCTTTTAACCTCTATCTGACTTAACTCCTCGGTCAGGAGGGGCCGTTCGGGCAGAGGTATTTAAACAGCCAACAAAGTCATGCTAGCTGTGATTCATTCTTCTAACCACCTAATGTGGTTCTAGGAATTAGTCTTCTGAAAGATGGGGCATAGATGACTATGACTTCAAGTGGCGGGGGGGGAGAATTCCAACATTCCCTTTTCTTTGCTCTCATATGTGGTATCTAGGGTTAGGGAACTAGTTCTAGAAACAATTAGCATTAACACATTTTGACCTTGTTAATTGTTCAAAAAGTAGACAAAAAAAAACAAAACCCAAATCACCAAAGAATCATTCAAATATATTTTTACAATGCCCCATACACAGGAAAAATGCTAGAAACAATGGCCCAAACATATCATTTCTGAACTTGTTACAAGAGTGCATGGAACAGTTAGGAGAAAATCAGAATTCCAAAGTTTATGGTATGTGCTTTATATGAAACAAGTGTGCTAACAATAGTTTCAAGGCACATTTCATATCTTTGTTTCTCAGACTGTATATGAAGGGGTTGGCCAAAGGGGGCAACACAGTATACAAAAGAGAGGAAAATTTGTCCATTCTTCTCAGCTCTTCTGTTTTTGGTAACATATACACTATGAGCAGAGACCCATAGTAAACAGAACACCACCACCAAATGAGAGGAACAGATGGAAAAGGCCTTTTGCCTCCCTGTGCTAGAGGAGATTCTCAAGATGGCAACTATGACATATACGTACAATGTCAAGATGAGAAGAAAAGGAAGAAAGCTGTAAGTGGCACTCATAATAAAAGACATAATTTCCAGCAAACTGGTGTTGCTGCAAGAGAGTTTGAGAAGGGAAAAATAGTCACAGTAGCAATCATCCATTACATTGGGCCCACAAAAAAGTAATGTCTTTAACATCAGTGTAAGTAGCACTAACATTCCTACAAATTCATTGATCCAATATGCAGCTGCTAACTGGATACAAGTCCTGGTATTCATGCTTGTTGTGTAATGGAGTGGTTTACAGATGGCTAGATATCTATCATAGGACACTGCACACAGTAAACTGCATTCTGTCATTACGAAGGAACCACTGTGCAATACAGCTGCTGAATGAAATTCTTCTGTCCCCAGTCCAAAGAGCTGCCAGCATTCTGGGCAGTATAAAGGAACTAGAGCAGGCTTCCATGACGGAAAGATTCTTCAGGAAAAAGTACATGGGAGTGTGAAGGTGCTGGTCAGAGACAACTAGTGCAGCAATCAGAATGTTCCCAGTCATGGTCACAATATAAATCAGTAGAAACATCACAAAGAGCAGTATCTGGAAATCGTGGAATTCTCCGAATCCCAGGAATATGAATTTAGTTACGTTTGTCTCATTTCCTAACATGGTACATATGAAAATAAGAAAGTTCTATAGAAAAAGACATGCAAACACATTACTGCTTAATCTTTTATAAGTGATTATCTGTGTCAAATTCTTTTGATGAGGAGAACACAACATTTATACTCGTAAAGGCCGAACAGTTTTGGCAAACCGACTTCCCACGAACTCCTCCAAAGTCTAGTAAAAGGCAGCCATCAAATCTCCCAGCAATTAATGGATCCCCAGATGTGCTTCAAAACTTTCCTTGCAGTTTGAAAAAGTTTCTGATTGGTGATGCCCACATGTCATTTAAAGCAATGAGTCCATTGTGTCTGTCCAAGCGCATACTGGGAGCCAGTCAATATCTGGATCCAACCTCAATATCATAACTTTAAATCAGAAGAATCCAAAAAATTTCCAAATCCAAAGCAAAGGTAAAAATAGGAAAAGGAAATGCAAAAAGGAAATTGTGACTCACCAAACTAACAGTAACACACTTAAGTTTGTAGATTTGCTAATAGTTGAGAAATGAAGTAGTACAAAATTATCTTTCCAATTGGGTGCTTCAATGATAGGATGGCATGGCTCCCTGTCTTTGCTTTGGGGAAACAAGGTTGACCTCAGGAACTTCTCCTTGTCTGACTTCCTTTGTTTTCTGTGTTCAATAAGTGGAGTTATTTCTGCCCATGTGAATGTGCCCATTTTAATCTTCTGACCCTCTGAAACATAACAGTTCATTTAAGTGGCACTGTCTCTATGGAACTTGCAGAAGTTGCCAGTATATTTTATTTCTTTGGTTGTAATTACCAGAATAACAAAGTAACAAAAAAGTGATTACAAAAATAGAATTTCTATTCTTCAGGGAAAATGAATTCTGAGTGTGAAAATATACATCTCCTTAATCTTTGATTTTACTCAGAGCTCAATCCTATCCAACTTTCCAGCACTGATGAAGCCACAATGCAGCCCCAAAGTAAGGCAACAAATGTGCCCTTACCTTGAGGAGGCTTCTGCGACTGCCTCCCCACCACAGGACACAGCACACACCCCATTGGCACAGCTGCACTGGCACGGGAAAATTGGATAGGATTGTGCCCTAAGACTAAAATCCTACAGACACTTACCTGGGAGTAAGTCCCTTTGAAATCAGCGGGGCTTACTTTTGAGTAGACATGCATAGGCTTCTGCCATGAGAGAAAAACACACAGGCACATTTTATATGTGAAACAAGCTGATGTACTAAAGGGACATACATGCATGCATGACCTATTGTTCACACTAAGGTCTGAGTCACACATGGCACTAAATATATCACCAGGATCTGTTTGTGTGTTTGTGTTTCTATAGCAGCCAGGGACTAGGAATCAAATGGAAGAGTGGAAAAATCTTCATTTTTGGACTTAACTCCTACCTTGGTTCTCCTCTTGCTAATGTTCAGCCTAAATGAATTTATTTAAATATTCATATATCGCCTTTCTCTGTTTTTTTTACTCAGGCTGACGGTGGTTTACATAGGCAGGCTAGTCATTTCTTTAATTTATAGAGATTTATATCCCGACTTGCTATCCAATGAAGGACACTCAAATCATAAACCACCATTTTTTTTTTCAGATGTGTTTTATATGAAACAAGCGTGAGAACATTATTTTCAAGGCATATTTCATGTCTTTGTTTCTCAGACTGTATAAAAAAGGGTTGGCCAAAGGGGACAACACAGTATACAAAAGAGAGGAAAATTTGTCCATTCTTCTCTGCTCTTCCGTTTTTGGTAACATATACACAATGAGAAGTGACCCATAGTAAACAGAAACCACCACCAAATGAGAGGAGCAGGTAGAAAAGGCCTTTTGCCTCCCAGTGGTGGAGGGAATTCTCAAGATGGCAGCAATAATATAAACATAGGATGTCAAGATGAGAAGAAAAGGAAGAAAGACATAAATGGAAGACAAAATGAAGCACATTGTTTTTGAGAAACTGGTGTCGCTGCAAGAGAGTTTGAGAAGGGGAAAATAGTCACAGAAGTAATCATCCATTACATTGGGGCCACAAAAAATTAATGTCCTTAACGTCAGTGTAAATAGCAGCAACATTCCTGTAAATCCATGGATCCAAGATGCAGCTGCTAACAAGATACAAGTTCGGGTGTTCATGCTTGTCGCATAATGGAGTGGCTTACAGATGGCTAGAAATCTATCATAAGACATTGCACACAGTAAGCTGCACTCTGTCACTTCAAGAGAACTGCAGAAAAACCACTGAGCAAAGCAGCCACTGATTGAAATTCTTCTGTCCCCAGTATGCAGAGCTGCCAGCATTCTGGGCAGTAGAGTGGAACCAGAGCAAGCTTCTAATATGGACAGATTTCCCAGGAAGAAGTACATGGGGGTATGAAGGTGCCGATCACAGATAATTAGTGTAGTAATCAGAATATTTCCAGTCATGGTCACAAAGTAAATCAGTAGAAACATCAAGAAGAGGGGTATCTGGAAATCGTGGAATTCTTCAAATCCCAAGAGAATGAATTCTGTTACCTTCGTCTCATTTCCTAACATGGTGCATATGAAAATAAGAAAACCCTATAGGAAAAGAAATGCAAACACTTTGTAACTTACTTTTGTAAGTGTCTGTGAGTCCAATCCTATGCATTTCTACTCAGAAGTAAGTTCCATTAGAGTCAATGGGGCTTACTCCCAAGAAAGTTAGGATTGGGCTGTGTGTCAATTGTTTTTGATGGGGAGAACTTGACATTTGTACTCATAAGGGCAGAACGGTTTTGGCAAACTGACTTCCCATGTACTCCTCCAAAGTCTAGTAAAAGGCAGCCATCAAATCTCCCAGTAATTAAGGGATTCACAGATGTGCTTGAAACCATCCTTGAAATTTCAGAAAGTTTCTGATTGGTGATGCCCACTTGTGTTTCAATACAAAATAGTTAAAGAGCCCATTGTGTCTCCCCAAGCACATACTGAAAGATCATCAATATCTGGACCCATCCTCTTGGTCATAGCCTTAGATCAACTGAATCCAAGGCAAATATGTGACATGGTGACATATTGTCAGCATTCTTTTTTTGTTGAGCTTTTTGGATTTTGTGCATCTTGTTATGCAGACAATCCTGATCCCTGCCTCCTTGAACATGGGGACCGAATTTTGCTTGTCTCCCTGTCCACCTGAGTGTTATTCCTGTAGGACATTGATGGTCAAGCAAGTTGGGGACAGAGCATGCCCCTACCTATTTGGCTTTTCCTCCCTTGCCTGGCATTCTTCATGCACATGAACAACTGCTGATCCACTCCCAGGCTTGCTTTCCTATTGCTGAAGTCCTGGCTTGGCTGGTCACCATTTGGGTAGAAATTTTTCTGTCTTGCCCAATTGGCTATAGGTGAGCATTTTTTTTTAACCTACCTCAGACTGGGTTATGGATGGGAATTTTTCTCCCCTCTGTACTAACACAGTCACTTTTGTTGTGGGTTAGTGAGGGAGAAAAGTCTCTTGATGTGCACCTGAAGGTCAGCGAAGGCCAAGCAGGACCCACTTCCACTCCGCAGTTGCTTCCCAGCCCAAGGTGCTGGCAGTGTAGCCCTGAACTGAATTGCCTGGGCTTCCTGAACTGGTCTCCAGCCTGGGGTGGGCTTATGCATCTCTGCTGTCTTTGTCCCCTTGTGGGGTTGACAAGCTTGTATGTTTCTTGTAAAGGGGCTAGGCTTTGAATCAGGGTGGGAACACCTGCTTGAGGGGTTGGGCTATTGTCTGATGCCTCTCCAGCATTTACCACCCACTACAATCTGTCTTCTCTTTGCTTTCTTCAGGTCTCAAGCTTCAGCCTGTATTTAGCTATGAATGAAGTGTCTCACATGGTTATTGGGAATTGTACAGGCAAACAAGAATAGCCTTGTTGGATGAGGCCCAGGGCTCATATAGTTCAGCATTTCATTTCCCATAATGGTCAACAAAGTGCCTCAGAGAAACCCACATGCTCTTCTCCCTCCATTTCTCCTTTGCTTCAGGCATCCAGAGGCTTCAAGCATTTAGACTGCTGTTGAAACTGACAGTTACGATAACTGTTAACAGTCACCATAAAATTGTGATTCACCAAAATAACAATAACACAGTTAAGTTTGCAGATTTGCTGATATTTGAGGAATGAAGTAATAAAAAATTACCTTTCCAATTGGGTGCTTCAATGATACAATGACATGGTTCCCTTTCTTTGCTTTGGGGGAACAAGGTTGACCTCAGGAACTTCTCCTTGTCTGACTTGCTTTGTTTTAAGTGTTCAATAACTTGAGTTGTTTATGCCCATGTGAATGTGCCCATTTTAACCTTCTGTCCCTCTGAAACATAACAGTTCATTAAAGTGGCACTGTCTCTATGGAACTTGCAGAAGCAGCCAATATTTTTTTTCTTTCTTTTGTTGTATTTACCAGAACAATGAAGTGATTACAAAAGCAGAATTTCTGTTCTTGAGGGGAAATGAATCCCAAGTGTGAAAATAGGTACTTCTCCTTAACCTTTAGTCTTACTCAGGGCCCACTCCTATCCAACTTTCCAGCACTGATGCAGCCGCGATACAGCCCCAGACTAAGGAAACAAATGCTACCTTACCTTGAGGAGGCCTCTGTGACTGCCTCCCCACCACAGGATGCAGCACACACCCCATTGGCACAACTGCACCAGCTCCGGAAAATTGGATAGGTTTGGCCCCTAAGGGCACCATCCTAACCATGTCTACTAAGAAGTAAGTCCTATTTTGTTCAATGGGGCTTACTCTCAGGAAAGTGTGGTTAGGATTGCAGCCTCAGACTGAAATCCTACAAACATTTACCTGGGAATAATTTGCATTGAACTCAGTGGGGCATATTTTGAGTAGACATACATCGGCTTGTGCTGTAAGAGGCGCAAATAGGCGCATTTTAAATGTGAAATCTACGAGGGTCGCCCAGAAAGTAATGCACCACATTTTTTTCTTCAACAATTATTTATTGAACACAATGAAACTTACACACAGGAAAGAATGATGTTTCTTCTACACTCCCTATTTTTCCACGTAATCTCCGTCCAGTTCTATGGCCTTCCTCCAGCGAGACACAAGGGCATGTATGCCCTGTCGGTACCACTCCTTGTTCTGGTCACGAAGCCATTTCTGCACTGTGTGAATCACCTCTTCTTCATCCTCAAAATGTCTTCCGCGAATGGCATCCTTTAATGGCCCAAACAAGTGGAAGTCTGAGGGAGGGCTGTAGGGTGGATGGGGTAACACAGTCTAACCCTGTTTAGTGATGTGTTCCGAAGTCCTTGTAATGGAAGATCAGAAGATCATCAGGTGGATGATGTGGTGTTGACAGCGATTCCCTGTTTTGACAGCTGTTTGACAGCTCTGGGAAGGGCAGGGCTGGCTCCACAGCTGTAATCAATCAAGGCCAATGGAGACCTGGATGGACGCCTGAGCTTCATTTGACCTTGATGGGACTTTGAATGGACATGGACTGAAGGGATGGCTCACCTGAGCCTAATTTGGAGCTAATGAGGTAGCTCACAGCTGAGCTGCATTTGGATGATGAGACATGCAAGGATAAAAGGCAGCTTTGGAAGGAGACAGAGCTACCGTGACCCAGGACCAAGAGCGGGACGCTGACCCAGCCGGAAGCTGGACCCTGACCCAGGACCAAGAGCGGGACGCTGACCCAGCCGGAAGCTGGACCCTGACCCAGAGCAAGGAGCAGGACGCTGACCAGAGGGAGGACCCTGACCCAGAGACAGAAGCGGGACGCTGACCCAGAGGAAGCCGGACGCTGACCCAGAGGGAAACCCGGATGGACCCACACTGGGAGAAGGGGACTGCCAGAACTCTGCTGGAGGACACAGAAGAGAGGACTGCCAGGACCCTGCTGGAGGAGACACTCTGCCGGAGAGAACACTGCTGGAGAGGAGGAACTCTACTGCAGAAGATTGGACTGGGAATACTGGACTGGGAAGACTGGACTGTGCTTTGGAGACTGGATTGGACTTCGACTGGAGGCTTCAGACCTCTACCCACTAAGTTAAGTGGAGTTTTGGGGAGGGAAAACCTCTGGACAAGAGGACTTGCAGGGAGTGTATGTGTTTGTAGCAATAAATTCTTGTTAATTGCTATAGATAAGAAGTCCTGTGTTTATTCCTTTGCACACCACAGCTGTTGTTCTTGGGAAAGGGGGTTGTTAATTAGCCAAAAAGCAGGCATTAGAAGGGAGTTGAGATATTTGGCAGAACAGTCCTCAAACTTGTGTGAGGCCGAGCGTTATCATGTTGAATCAAACATTCACCTGGGTTGTTTTGGCGCCGAAGTCGCTGGAAGCGCTTCTTGAGTTTGGTTAATGTCTTCACATAAGCTTCAGAATTAATGGTGCTGCCTCTTGGCATCACATCAATGAGTATGACGTCCTCACAGTCCCAAAACACAGTGATCATGACCTTACCGGCAGAAGCAGTTGCTTTGAATTTTTTCTTCTGTGGAAATTGAGGATGATGCCATTCCATCGACTGTCATTTTGTTTCGGGCTCAAAATTGTGAACCCAGGTTTCATCACCTGTCACAACCCTGGACAAGAACGCTTCCCCCTCATCTTCAAAACATTTCAGCAACTGAGAAGAAATGTTTTTTTTTGAGAGATTTGTGGTCCACCATAAGATAGCGCGGAACCCATCGTGCACACACTTTTGAGTAATCAAGAGCATGGATGATTGCATCCACACTTCCTTCGCTGATTGACAGCTTCAGCGCCAACTGCCTAGTCGTTATGCGTCGGTCCTCGCGAATGAGCACATCGGCAAGCTGCGTCTTGTCAGGTGTGACAGCCGTGGATGGCCGCCCCAAACGCTGCAAATCTTGGAGCTCTGCTGAACCGCCTTCTAATGGCCTCACCCTCTGTGCCCAGCGACTAACCGTACTTCTGTCAACTGCAGATTCTCCATAAACTGTACACAAATGTTTGTGAATGTTACCAACAGTTTCTTTCTCCGCAGTGAGAAATTCAATGACGACACGCTGCTTGTAACGTACATCACTTATAGACGCCATTTCAAAACACTGCTGCAGCTACGCTATCTGTCTGAAGAAACCAAAAATTTGTGTGCACACTCCTGAAAATTCAAATAATGTGTATCTAAAGTTTCGCATTCGTACCATTACTGTAGGCTGAGAAAAAAATTGTGGTGCATTACTTTCTGGGCGACCCACTGACAGCCTAATAGGCATCTCGCTGCCTCATGGCAGTGAGGCTCCAACGGCTGACTTAAAATAATCAGCGCCTGTTGCGAACGGTGCTCTGGCAGTGTGCGAGTCAGCGCACTGCAGGGAGCGCGGGTGGGAAGGTCTGCACCTTTCAGCCCTCACCATTGAGGCAATCCTTGCTTCCCAGAAGAGGTGAGCTAATGGGTGAGGTGGAAAGGGGTGGCAGGAGAACAGAATGGAGTCAGGGAAGGGCTGAAATCAGGCAGGGAGGGGGCACAACTGGGAGTAAACATTGCATACATTGCACTAAACATATAACCATGTCCTGTTTGTGTGTGTGTATGTGGAGGAGGGGGTGTTAATTCTAAATGTGCAAATATACCTCTTCTGGAACTTCGATTGTATTAATGACAAATCCTATAAACACTTACCTAGGAGTCCCCTTGAACCCAGTGGGACTTACTTCTGAGTAGACATGCCTAGGACTGTGCTGTGAGAGAAAACTATACAGGCACATTTTTTATGTAAACCATACATGGGCAGCCCAGTCTTAAGCTGTGGAGCCTTCTGGAACAGCCTTCTGTTTGTGGATGTTCATCAGACCGGGAGTATTTCGGTGGTCTTGTGTTCCCCTGCACCTGGCCTTCCATAAGAGCCAAGGCACAGTCACCTACTCATGAGTAAATGCACACTTATGGTTCTGTTTTGCTTTTCATAGAGCTCAAATGATCAGATCTCTTTAAATCTCCAAAGAACACAGAGGTGGTTAGTGAGTTCACAGGTACGCATGGAAGTACACATGTGGTGTTTAAAGTCATGTGATTAGCAATCATTTCACTATCAGTATTTCTAGTCTGGTTTTCTTCTGATAGTTTGGAGTGCTTTTGTATTTATGAACCTTTGACAATGGCCACCAAAGATGTGGGTGAAACATTAGGAGCTGATGCTTAATTGGACCGTGGTCTTTAATCCCAGATATTTTAATTGTGACAAATACCTATCCTGGCCACAAAAGCCTTAGTTTGTACTTTCCCTTTCCATATGAACACCTACCCCAGAGACGATAGAAAACCACCATCTATTCCCATTTCAGTGTTCATACCCAGACTCAGATATAACTTGTCTTTGATAATCCTACTTTCTCCATGTGGTTGGGTCAATAATGCTGAATTTTACCTCCTCCTCCAAGCCAGATTGTCTCTGAGATTGACTTCAAAATCTATGCCAAGGGCTCAACAAGTCAACATCTCCCAGTGGGACAGATTCTTGTGATTGGTTCTAGTCCCCCTTACCAGGGCCTAGGAGAGGGGGGTAAAGGGGGTAATTTGTACCCAGGCCCAAGTCAAAAAGGGGACCCAGAAGCCAAAGGAGGGAGCCCAGAAATTTCCTGGGATCTGATATTTTCCTATCTACTCAAACTTATTGTCAGCATGGGGTGCTGGGGACACCACATCGAATGTGCTGCTGCAGCTACTGTCAAGCCGTATATGTTGGACTGAGGAATGCATACATGACACTCCTTAATACGGTGGCAAATCTGGGAGGAAACGGGCCTGTTACAGTAGATCTCTGGCTTGTGGCTCTGCTTACCCTGAAGGAGTGCATCGGAGCTCAGGGACACAGCTGCAAGTCTACAGCTGCTGCAGAAGCAGGTTTTGGTACACACAGGACACTTTCCATTCTAGTGTGAGCCTAAATACGATGATGCTCATTTTCTGTGTGATTTTCTATATTTATGAGAGGATAGTGTTTGTTTTCACTTTCTATTGTATCCAGCTGCCGACCCCACAAGGGTGGGTAGACCTGGGTTCCAAAGGCTTTTCCAGCTGTCTCCACCCTTCCCCCGGTTTTGCCCCTCCCTGCCCCCATTATGCTCACCCGTCACCACCGTTTCCTGCTCTGTTTCACCTCTCCCCTCTGCAAAGGGGCCCAAAAGAAACTTTGTACCCCCTGAGAAAATTCCTCTCTGAGGCCCTGCCCCTTACAATTCTTGCTTTTCCTTGTCCCACACTGTAGCTGCCAGTTGTAAGGAACCCAAAAATCCCTACCTGGCTCCTCAGTGGTAACCAGCTGATCTCAGAGTATTCTAAGATTAGAGTAGAAGAGGATCAACCACAGTCAAATGGAGCCTGAAATTTAAATAGCCAACAAAGTCATGCTAGGTCTGATTCATTCTTCTAACCACCTAATGTGGTTCTAGGGATTAGTCTTCTGAAAGATGGGGCATAGATGACCATGACTTCAAGTGGGGGGGGAGAATTCCAAAATTCCCCTCTGTCTTTGCTCTCATAAGTGGTATCTAGGGATAGGGAACTATATCTAGAAACAATGAGCATTAATACATTTTGACCTTGTTAATTTTTCAAAAAGTAGACAAAAAAACAACAACACCCCAAATCACCAAAGGATCATTCAAATATATATTTACAATACCCCATACACAGGAAAAATGCTAGAAACAATAGCCCAAACATATCATTTCTGAACTTGTTACAAGAATGCCTGGAACAGTTAGGAGAAAATCACAATTCCAAAGTTTATGGTCTGTGCTTTATAGGAAACAAGTGTGCTAACAATAGTTTCAAGGCACATTTCATATCTTTGTTTCTCAGACTGTATATGAAGGGGTTGGCCAAAGGGGGCAACACTGTATACAAAAGAGAGGAAAATTTGTCCATTCTTCTTGTCTCTTCTTTTTTTGGTAACATGTACTCAATGAGAAGAGACCCATAGTAGATGCAAACCACGGCCAAGTGAGAGGAGCAGGTGGAAAAGGCCTTTTGCCTTCCAGTGGTGGAGGGAATTCTCAAGATGGCAGCAATAATATAAACATAGGATGTCA
Organism: Tiliqua scincoides; assembly: GCF_035046505.1. Lineage (NCBI taxonomy): Eukaryota > Metazoa > Chordata > Lepidosauria > Squamata > Scincidae > Tiliqua > Tiliqua scincoides. Next base: position 100,237,839 of record NC_089825.1, on the reverse strand, counting down.
AGATGAGAAGAAAAGGAAGAAAGACATAAAGGGAAGTCAAAATGAAGCACATTGTTTGTGAGAAACTGGTGTCGCTGCAAGAGAGTTTGAGTATGGAAAAATATTCACAAAAGTAATCATCCATTACATTGGGGCCACAAAGAATTAATGTCTTTAACAACGGTGTAAGTAGGAACAACATTCCTACAAATGCACTGATCCAAGATGCAGCTGCTAACTGGATACAAGTCCTGGTGTTCATGCTTGTTGTGTAATGGAGTGGTTTACAGATGGCTAGATATCTATCATAGGACATTGCACACAGTAAACTGCATTCTATTGCTAACAAGGAACCAGAGAAATACCACTGTGCGAAGCAGCCACTGACTGAAATTCTTCTGTCCCCAGTCTGGAGAGCTGCCAACATTCTGGGCAGTATAATGGAACTAGAGCAAGCTTCCAAGATGGAGAGATTCCCCAGGAAGAAGTACATGGGAGTGTGAAGGTGCCGGTCAGAGACAACGAGTGCAGTAATCAGAATGTTCCCAGTCATGGTCACAATATAAATCAGTAGAAACATCACGAAGAGCAGTATCTGGAAATCGTGGAATTCTCCAAATCCCAGGAGTATGAATTCGGTTACCTTTGTCTCGTTTCCTAACATGGTACATGTGAAAATAAGAAAACTCTATAGAAAAAAGACATGCAAACACATCAATACTTAATCTTTTATAAGTGATTATCTGTGTCAATTTCTTTTGATGGGGAGAACTCAACATTTGTACTCATAAAGGCCGAACAGTTTTGGCAAACTGTCTTCCCACGTACTCCTCCAATGTCTAGTAAAAGGCAGCCATCAAATCTCCCAGTAATAAATGGATCCCCAGATGTGCTTCAAACCTTGCAGTTTGAAAACGTTTCTGATTGGTGATGCCCACATGTCACTCAATGCAAAGCAGTCAAAGAGTCCATTGTGTCTTTTGAAGTGCATACTGGGAGCCTGTCAATATCTGGATCCAACCTTCTGATCATAACCTGAAATCAAAAGAATCCAGACTAAATGCCTGACATAGTAACATTGACAGCATCCTTTTCTTTGAGATTGTTTGACTTTATACATCTTGTTATGCATACAAACAAGATTAGCCTTGCTGAATGAAACTGAAAGCTCGTACTGTTCAGCATTTCATTTCCCAAAATGACCTACAAGGCGCCTCTGGGAAATTCTTTTAAATGCTTACACTTCTCCCTCCAATTCTCCTCTGAAACTGGCATTCACAGGCAGATTACTGTCAAACCTGGCATCACAGTAAATGTTACAGTCACAGATTAATTTATTTGATTATCAGTTGGTGTACCAATCTTCAAGTTAAAAAATATCCTCAGGGCTGCTTATAGGATAAATGCTAAGGTTGCAACAAACACAATGACAGTAATAAAACAAGTATGTAGTTGTATCAAAAAAGCAGTAATGTTTATTGATTGTATAACGTCAAGCAGGTGAATGAAGATTCTTACTAATAATCACAATAACAGCCCAATTCTAACCCACACTGTAGGGTGGGGTATCCAGCACGGGGTTGGGGCTGCCAGCAGCTCAGCCCAGGGCAAGGGGAATGCATTCCCATTACCCCAGGTAATGCGGCTGCAGGCCCAATGGGTCTACTCAGATCTGTACCACCTAGGTTGGCAACCTTCAGTCTTGAAAGACTATGGTATAAGCCCACAGCATCCAGTATTCCCAGGCAGTCTCCCATCCAAGTACGAACCAGGCCTGATCCTGCTTAGCTTCCAAGATCAGACGAGATCGGGCATGTGAAGGGTAAAGTGGCTTAGATCCAAGGTTCTGCTAAAGAGGTGGCACAGATCCGAGCAGCCCAATGCTGTGCCGAGTCACCCAGAAGTGGGTTTAGGATTCGGCCCGAGGGCCAGATGCTGGCTCCACTCCTTGCTTGGTCCTAGGCCACCAATGGACCCTCTCGCCACCTTCACTCCCCGCACCCTGGAATAGCCCACTTCTCCCCACCCTCCACAAACCCACCTGCCAGCCTGACTCAGCCAGCAAACATCTGATACGTAATACACCAGACTTAGCAGTAGTGGAAAAGAAAATGGTCTGGGTTATAGGTGTAGCAACACCTTCAGATGTGTGAGTTGAAGTCAAAGAACGTTAAAAAAGTTATCAGATGCAAAGACCTTCAGATTGAGATGGAGTGATTTTGGCAAAGAAAGGTTAAAATTGTACCAGTAGTAGTGGGTGCTTTAAGTGTCATACTGAAAAACCTGGAAGAGCACCTGCACCTCTTAGGTGTAAATGAAAGTACCTCATATCAGCTACAAAATGCAGCTCTATTGAGAACTGCACATATTTTACGTAAATACTTCCAGATATCCTAGGTTCTTGGGAAGGACTTGATATTTAGAAAACCTGATGGTTGGTTATGACTAACCAAAATCATCATCATCATCATCATCATCATCATCCCAAATTATAGAATATAACCAACCTAGCATAGGCTGTGATGAAATAGTATAATAATAGCACAGTTCAATTTGTAAATTTGCTGATATTTGAAAGGGCATCTCTTTTTCCCCATCAGCTTCTTAATTGCAATGAATCCTTTTTAAAAATTGAGATGGTAAACACGTATTGCCAAAGATGGGAAATGAAGTAAATACCAAATTACCTTTCCAATTGGGTTGGATAAATAATATGATGGCGTGGTTCTGCTTCTTTGCTATGGAGGAAAAGGGAGATCACATGATGTCCTCCTCGTCTTGAGGGCCCCTTGTTTTAAGTTACTGTTCAATAACGTCACTTATTTATGCCTGAGTGAGTGTGCCCATTTTCATCCTCTGTTCCTCTGAAAAGTAGCACTGTCTCTATGGATTTGGCAGAAGTTGCCAATATTTTTCTTTGTTTTAATTACCCGAACAATGCAGTAACAAAGAAGCAATTAGACAAAGAAAAGATAGTTTGATTCTCAAAGGAAAATGAAGTCTGAGTTTGAAAATATTACACTCCTGGAGCTGTGATCTTATTAAAACGAAAATCCCACAAACACTTATCTGGGAGTTCAAATTCCCATTGAACTCAGTGGGGCTTACTTCTGAATAGACATGTGTCAGCTTGTGTAGTGAGAAAAAAATATACCGGCATATTTTATACATGGGCAGCTGAATCTTAACCTGTGCTGGTGCAGCCAGTCCACAAGGTCTCTGCTGTATCCGGCTCAGGTTCAGAGGCGGCTGGAGATCTTGGGCTAAGGAGTTATTTTTTCCTAGCCTGTCCTAGGGGGCTACTCAGATCTGTGCCAGCTATTTAGCTGGCAGAAGTCCAAGAAGCCAAGTGTAACACTGGCTGGGCTGGGAGGGGAGTTAGGATATAGCAGAGGAGGCCTCCACCAATTCCACCCTCTCCCAAGCCAGATCTGCCCCATTCCACCTTCCCCTGCCCAGAAATACCCGTCTCCGAAACCCCCTCCTTCCTGGCGCAGGCTGAACCAACTCAAAAACCAGCATTTATGTTTGTTTTTTTACATCTTGTGATGGCGCAGCTACAGTTTCATAGAGATAGGATTGCACTCTGCTGCTAGATACTGGAAAGATATTAAAATTCCAACAAAAGATGAATTAATAGAAAAAATAATGAATGTGTTGGAAATGGATAGATTTACAGAGATTTTGGATCAGCAGCGCAAACCGACACAGATAGAGCAATGGAGACCATTCTATGCTTGGTTGAAAATGAAGTTGCAGATGTATAAGATAGGGCATTTAGATGAATATATTGTATACATGATATATTATATATGATATGATATGATAGACAAATGATATTAAGAGGCTAAACTAGAAGAGGAACAAGATTAGAAGATATGTATTGATTGATTAGATAAATTGATGTGATTGCCTGCACCCTCCAACGGTGTGTTTTTGTGTTGTATATTGAGTTTGTGTTTGTTATATGTTTGTTCATATTTGTTGTTTTGTTTTTATTTTGGATTTTTTTTTTAAAGGATTGCACTCTGCTGTACTGACGGGGCATAATATGAATTTGCCTATTGTTCCCACCAAGAACTTAATCACACATTGTGTTAAACATTGTCATGACCTCGGTCTGTGTGTGTGTGTGTGATGCAGGCAGCAAGCATGGATCCAATGACAGTGTGGAAAAGGATTAGGTGTTTTTCCTCCTGCTATGGCTCTGCTCCGTCTTACACCCAATACTCTGCCTTAAAAGAATTCAACTGCTCCACCACCTAAAATGAAGACTGGGTTGTTTTTGACCCTTCCCTTCTTGCATAAGGCAAGAAACTCTCTTCTATTCCAGTGAGTGTTTGGAAGGGGGGCAGTTCTAGTGCAAGAGCAGTGACCTGTAGAAACAGCAGAGGGCGACATGTGGTGTTCCATGCAGTCTCTGCTCCTGATATCCCTTTCTTTTTATGTCCTAGAAAGAAAGAAAGAAAGAAAGAAAGAAAGAAAGAAAGAAAGAAAGAAAGAAAGAAAGAAAGAAAGAAAGAAAGAAAGCCCTATCCGAGAATATTAGTGCAATAATCAGAATGTTCCCAGTTATAGTTGCCAAGTACATAGCTAAAAAGATCCGAGTGGTATCTGAAAATGGTGGAATTCTCCAAATCCCAAGAGTATTACCTTTGTTATCTTTGTCTGGTTTCCAAACACTGTGTTTGTAAGAATAAGAAAAAAGAATAAGAAATAAAAGCCCAATTGACACATAAAACACAAACACATAAAAATTATTGATGAACCTTTCACACAATAGCTTTCCCAGAAGGGGGCACAGCACTAAGTTTCGCAGGGCACATCAATGCGCCATGTAAGCTGCCCCTCCCTTGCAGTCAGAGCCATTCCAGGGGCAAGAACAGTGCGGAGGCAACTCTTCTGCATTGCTTTTGCTGCCCAGAATGGCTCTGATGGTGAGGGGGAGGGGCAGCTTACACGGCGCAGCGTTGTGCCCTCCCTCTGGGAACACTCTACTTGCTTTTATAAGCGCATATCAGTATCCACAGCTTGTAATGGCAAGCACTTGGTTGCTACACTCCTACAGAGCAAACAATGTTGTAATCTGACTTTGTGATTCCTTTTTCAAAGTCTGGTAATGCATCAATGAAATCCCACAATAACTAACCTTGTTGGATAGCCTCAATTGTGGTCACATAATTTTTTTTTTTATTTTTTAAAAAGCAGTAACTGCAAATTGTAGAAATCTTCAGATCTCAGGAGCATGGGATTGGTAACCCTTTCTGGTTTCCTAGTATTGTGTATGTTAAATAAGAAAACTTTTTCTCTTGGGCAGGAGGTCTGGTCTAGAGGGTTGAGCCTCCATTTGCCTGAAGTTAATATCGGAAGGTCGCCAGTTCGAGGCCACCGGCACCGTGCGACCTTGAAGCAGCTGACAAGCTGAGCCGAGCTATTCCATCTGCTCTGAGCGTGGGAGGATGGAGGCCAGAATGTGCGGCCAGAATGTGCGGCCAGATCAAGACAGAAACATCTGATTGTTGTGGTTTCTTGAAAGATAGAAACCTTCTTTCAAATTGTAAAAATCCCTATGGGGATTTAAATTGCCTGCCTATGTAAACCGCCTTGAATAAAGTCTAAGATTTTTCTCTGTAAACTGCTTTGTGAACTTTTAGTTGAAAAGCGGTATATAAATACTGTTAATAATAATAATAATAATAATAATAATAATAATAATAATAATAATAATAATAATAATAATAATAATAATAATAATAATAATAATAAGGAGAAATCTGAGAACCAAGAAAGGCGGTATAGAAATACCTGTATTATTATTATTATTATTATTATTATTATTATTATTATTATTATTATTATTATTATTATTATTATATACTCCTAAGTGAAAAACAGTTGCTGTGATCTGACTTCTCCAAAGTTTGGTAATGCTAATCGCACAGTGAGGGGACATGAAGGGAGAGATCCCAGATAGTTAACATTCTGATTCAATGTTTCCCTTTTTTTGTTTCCCAGGGCACAATCCTAACCAGGTCTACTCAAAAGTACATACTATTTTGTTCAATGGAGCTTACTCTCAGAAAAGTGCGGTTAGGATTGCAGCCACAGTGACTTTTCATGACTATTCTGTGATGAGGCAATTCATTTTTGGATGCAGTTAGGAAGCACTCCTGTTCCAGGTTATTTCACAAAAGAACTGCTGTTTTGCAGTTATTTCCAGGACAAACAGTCTCAGGACCCAGTCCTAGCCAACTTTCCAGCACTGATACAGCCACAATGCAACCCTGAGGCAAGGGAACAAGCTTGAGGAGACCTCTGTGACTGCCCCTCCAAGATGCAGCATGTGCTCCATTGGCATGGCTGCATTGGCACCAAAAAGTTAGGTGGGATTGAGCTTTTGTGTCCTGAATTCATGGGAGTAATTTCTAGGAAACAAGAGAACTGTAGACACCATGATTGTCTTCCAATAGCCCATTCTAATTACATATGCCTTTAAGTATGAGTAACTTGACTTGCTTTTGTTGCACTGGATCCATTTCCAGATGGCACACATCTCCATGTAGTATGTTCACAATGAAATAAGTCTATCTGTCATTGATTATTTGGAGAAAGTGCTAAACCTGCACACAAACTGGCTCAGGTCAATAGTTTTATGAATCACTGGTTCCATATGATTCTGTAATCTGATAGTGTTTTATTGCCAACATATCCCTCTCAATAAAACACAAGCAATATTTGAATTAAAACTGGACCACATTTATTGCAATCAATGTCGACCAGTTCGTGTAAACTCTTGTAGCAGGTTCTGTCTCCTCTCCTTTTTAGTATGGGTATCTAACCTGGAGAAGACAGCAACCACCATTTAATCCCACTTCAGTCTTCTATTGAGACGAAAAGATATAGCTCATCTTTGACAATTCTAGTTTCTCCATGTCAATTCCTTTGGGGAAGGGTTAAGAATGCTGAAGTGTACCTCCTCCTCCAAACCAGGTTGCCTCTGAGGTTGATTTTGCAATCTATGTCTTAAAGGTCATCAGTCAGAATGTCCCAGTCCAACAGTTTATTGAGATTGACTTTGTTTCCCCTACAAGTCTTGCTTGCCTTAGGGTGCGCATGAATCACAGTTCCTATTCTTTGTACCATCCCATAACTTTGTTCCATCAGCCAGTTGTGACTGATTTGGATCACAACACCCTTTCTTTAGGGCAGTCTGAGGTAGATGAAAAAGTTCCTTTCTGAAGACCAACCAGGTAAGGAGCCAAAAGTTCCTGCCTGGTTCCTCAGGTGTCTGATAGGCAACCTCAGGGTACTCTAAGATGAGGATGGAAGGGGATCGACAACAGTGTCAACCAACTGAACAGCCAACAAGCCATACTAGCTCTGCCCAATTCTTCCAATCAGCTAACAGGGTTCTAAAATTGGCCTTCTGAAAGTAAAGATGGGGCATGAATGACCATAACTTCAAGTTAGGCAGTAGAGGGGCAGAATTCAAAAATATCTCTCTCTCTCTCTCTCTCTCTCTCTCTCTCTCTCTCTCTCTCTCTCTCTCTCTCTCTCTCTCTAGCTGCATCTATGGCTAGGGATCTTGTACTAGATACAATAAAAATTAACACACGTTGGCCTTGTGAATTATTTAAAAATGCAGACATGAAAGATAAAACTCAAAGGATCTGCCAAATATATTTTTACAGTCCCCCACATGAAGATAAAATGCTAGAAACAATGGACAAAATATTGCATTCTTGATTTTTTAAAATCATACAATCAAAATTACTAACTTATTGAGATTTATGTTGTATGACACAAGTGTGCTAACTTTACTCTCAAGGCATGTTTCATATCTTTGTTTCTGAGGCTATATACGAAAGGATTGGCCAGAGGTGGCAACACTGTATACAAAAGAGAGGAAAATTTGTCCATTCTTCTCAGCTCCTCTGTTTTTGGTAACATATACTCAATGAGCAGAGACCCATAGTAGAAGGAAACCATAACCAAATGAGAGGAGCAGGTGGAAAAGGCCTTTTGCCTCCCAGTGGTGGAGGGGATTCTCAAGATGGCAGCAATAATATAAATATACGATGTCAAAATTAGCAGAAAAGGAAGAAAGACGTAAGTGGCAGTTGTAATGAAACACAATATTTCTAAGAAACTGGTGTCACTGCAAGAGAGTTTGAGAAGGGAGAAATATTCACAGAAGTAATCATCCATTACATTGGGGCCACAAAAAATTAATGTCTTTAACATCAATATAAGTAGTGTCACCATTCCTGTAAACCCATGGATCCAAGATGCAGCTGCTAACAGGATACAAGTTCGAGTGTTCATGCTTGTCGCATAATGCAGTGGTTTACAAATGGCTACATACCTGTCATAAGACATTGCGCAGAGTAAACTGCACTCTATAGCTAAAAAGGAGGTGGAGAAATACCACTGTGTGAAGCAGCCGCTGATTGAAATTCTTCTGTCCCCAGTCAGGAGAGCTACCAGCGTTCTTGGCAGTATAATGGAACTAGTACAAACTTCCACAATGGAGAGATTCCCCAAGAAATAGTACATGGGGGTATCAAGGCGCCGATCAGAGACAACTAGAGCAGCAGTCAGAAGGTTTCCAGTTATGGTCACAATGTAAATCACTAGAAACATCAGGAAGAAGGTGATCTGGAAATCATGGAATTCTCCAAATCCCAAGAGTATGAATTCTGTTACATTTGTCGGGCTTCGTAACATGGTACATGTGAAAAGAAGAAAACCCTATTGAAAAAATAATGCATACACATTACTTAATATCAATTACAAGTGATTTTTATGTCTGTCAGTTGCTCTTCTTGGGTAGAATTTGACACTGTTCCATCAAAACCTCTCTTCAGAGAGCTTATTTCTACTTTAGACTAATTAGCCTCCTTTCTTCCCCCAAAAGGTTCTATTGAAAGCACTGCTGGACCCCACCACCAGGGCAGCTTGCCTGTTCACACTGCAGAGGTCCTCCTTCCTACCCTCTCCCATCAGCAGCTTCTCTAGCAGTAGTAGCAACACCTGGTCTCCAGCCGTCTCCAGCAGTCTCTGTCCATCAATCTGTTCATTCAGTCAGTTGTTCCTCCAACCTCCTTCCTTCTGCTCTCTCCTTTGCTCTCTCACCTTTCTCCTTATACAGCCAAACCCTCTGGTGGTGGTTCTCTCACCTTTATCCCCAAGGTCCTCATTATCCCTACTAAGTTGCAGCTGTGAGCTACAACCATTGCAAGCCAAAGGCCCTGGGGTTAACTCCGTACAACCCAGACCTGTCAACACAAGGGGCCATTGCAGACACCACACCCTATCTCTTTGTGGGCCATCTTCCTCATTTCCACTACAGACATTTGAAGACATTTGCAGAACAGTTTCTGTAAACTCACTTCCCACTCATTTTTTCAAAGTCTAGTAAATTTTTGTTTTATCCACAGATGTGCCTCAAACATTCCTCAGAGTTTGAAAAATTTCCTGATCGGTCATGCCCATCCCTGTCGTTCAGTACAAGGTAGTCAAATAGCCCAATCCTACGGGGGTTGACCAGCAGCAGAACATGCTTTCTGCTGCCAGAGACTGTCAAAATACAACCATAAAGTGCACACTCCAGCAACATGCTCAGTACAGCACTGTCTGAGGGCCGTAGACCTTCCCACGCTTGCCGCACCACTAGCCACCTGCTGGAGCAGGTAAGCAGGTAAAATGGGGAGCAAGGAGGCTGAGGGTGGATCTGGTGGTGATTGCACATGCTGGATTCTGTCCGCTTTAGCAGCACCATCCCTTTCTCTCCTTGGACTTTACATAGCAAAATTCATATATATTAATTTCAATCCACACAAACATACCAGTCCTCATCCTCATCATGCACTTTAATTTGTATCACTGCTGTTTTGGAAGGGGTACCTCCTATTTCCCTTAGGCCCAAATCCTAACCAACTTTCCAGCACTGACATAGCTGTATCAATGGGGTATGTGCTGCATCTTGGTTGGGGGGGGGCAGTCTAGGAGGCCTTCTCATGGTAAGGGAATGTTTATTCCCTTTCCTCAGACCTGCATTTCCCTTACCTCGGTGCTGAAAAGTTGGTGAGGATTGCACCCTTAGTGGCTTTTCATTAAAATGATAAATCATGTAAAGAAATAACTGAGAAGGTCAACATGCATTACACAGTAGGGCATGAGGAATCAATAATTACCTTCCTAATATGGTGATTCAATAATAAGAGAACATATGGTCCCCTTCCTTCTTTGCTTTGGAATAAAGAAGATTTCAAGACCTTCTTCTTGCCCTGATATTCCTTTGCTTTATGCTCATGTTCAACAGTGTGACTTTTTTATGCCTGAGGGCATCCATTTTTATCTTCTGTTCCTCTGAAAAGCAGCAGTTCATTAAAATGCCACTGTCCCAATGGAATTTGTGTTTATTAAGAAGAAATACCCAAGATTTTCTTTTCTTTCTTTTTTCTTATTAATTACCAGAGCAATGAAGTCGCACAGAAGGGATTAAAACACCAAGAGTACTTCCATCCTCCAGGGAAAATGAGTTCTGAGTGTGAAAGTATACGTCTCCTGGGCCTCTGGTCTTCTTAAGACTGCAATCTGAAACAAACTTACCTGGGAGGATCTCCCACTGAAGTCAATGGGGGTTTACTTCTGAGTAGGCATCCATAGGGTTGTGCTGTAAGAGAGGGGTCTCTAAACTACAGCCCAGGGACCACATCTGGCCCGCGACAAGATTTGCAGGGGTAGGAGGAGGCAGCAATGCGACCTCCAGGATCACATTGCTAAGGGGGCTGCAGGGACTGGCATGCACTTACCAGTCCCTGCTGCAGCCTCCCAGGGCTGCAGGAAGCCCTGCACAACTGTCTGTAGGGCTCCCTGAGGCTTAAAAAGTGATAGTGATCACACACTGGTTGGCAACCTTCAGTCTCGAAAGACTATGGTATAAGCCTACAGCACCTGGTATTCCCAGGCGGTCTCCCATCCAAGTACTAACCAGGCCTGACCCTGCTTAGCTTCCAAGATCAGACAAGATCAGGCATGTGCAGGGTAACAGTTGCTGCCAGAGTGATCACACTCTGCCTCCACAAAATCAGAAGTGGGCACGATCGCTCGGCTTTCACTTTTTAAGCTCAGGGAGCCCTGCAGAAGGTCACGCAGGGCTCCCTGCACCCCTGGGAGGCTACAGCAGGGACAGATAAGTCCCCTGCAGCCCCCTTAGCGACACGATCCTGGGGATCATGCTGCTGCCTCCCCCCTGCCCCCATCCCTTAAGGGGAAAGTGGCCAGGGCCCTCAGGCAGGGGCATCATGACGTTCCAGTTTGAAAAGTGCTGGATCAGCTGATTGTTCGTTAGAAGACTGGGAAGGACTTTTCTGCTGCCAACTTAATTGACTGATTGTTGGTCATGTTTTCACCTGTTCAGACTGTAGTTGTGTGGCACAGTTAGGTTGTCCCCTTTTTAGGTAACTTTGACAGGTGGTGTGCGGGGGGGGAGATGCAGGACGAGTCATCAGGTGTCCATTCTGAGATCAGCAAGGCCGGTGGGTGAATCAGAACTGCTCCAATGATGCTTGACCAGCTCAATACTCCTGGTTTGAAGCAGGAATTATCCACATGGTTTGGACATTGGTGAACAAGTACCATTTCAGCTGCCTCAACCCTCAGGGGTTGGCTATGACAGGCCTACTCAGTCTCTGATTGAGTGTGATTATGAATCAGGTGGTTCACATAAGAACATAAGACCAGTCCCACTGGATCAGGCCATAAGCCCATCTAGTCCACCTTCTTGTATCTCACAGAGGTCCACCAAATGCCCCAAGGAGCACACCAGATAACAAGAGACCTCATCCTGGCGCCCTCCCTTGCATCTGGCGTTCTGACATAGCCCATTTCTAAAATCAGGAGGTTGCACATACACATCATGGCTTATAACCTGTAATGGATTTTTCCTCCAGAAACTTGTCCAATCCCCTTTTAAAGGCGTCCAGGCCAGACGCCATCACCACATCCTGTGGCAAGGAGTTCCACAGACCAACCACACGCTGAGTAAAGAAATATTTTCTTTTGACTGTTATTATTATTATTATTATTATTATTATTATTATTATTATTATTATTATTATTATTATTATTATTATTATTATTAATAATAATAATAATAATAATAATAATAATAATAATAATAATAATAATAATAATAACAGCATTTATATACACAAAGCGGTTTACAGAGAAAAATCAAATAACTAAATGGCTCCCTGTCCCAAAAGGGCTCACAATCTAAAAAGATGCAAATGAATACCAGCAGACAGCCACTAGAACAGACAGTGCTGGGGTGAGGTGGGCCAGTTACTCTCCCCCTGCTAAAAAAAAGGAGCACCCACTTGAAAAAGTGCCTCTTACCCAATTAGCAGGGGTCAACTGTTCTAACTCTCCCAACACTCAATTTTAGTGGATGTCCCCTGGTTCTGGTATTATGTGAGAGTGTAAAGAGCATCTCCCTATCCACTCTGTCCATCCCCCGCATAATTTTGTATGTCTCAATCATGTCCCCCCTCAAGCGTCTCTTTTCTAGGCTGAAGAGGCCCAAATGCCATAGCCTTTCCTCATAAGGAGGGTGCCCCAGCCCAGTAATCATCTTAGTCACTCTCTTTTGCACCTTTTCCATTTCCACTATGTCTTTTTTGTGATGTGGTGACCAGAACTGGACACAATACTCCAGGTGTGGCCTTACCATCAATTTGTACAATGGCATTATAATATTAGCCATTTTGTTCTCAATACCTTTCCTAATGATCCCAAGCATAGAATTGGCCTTCTTCACTGCCGCCGCACATTGGGTCGACACTTTCATCGACCTGTCCACCACCACCCCAAGATCTCTCTCCTGATCTGTCACAGACAGCTCAGAACCCATCAGCCTATATGTAAAGTTTTGATTTTTTTGCCCCACATAACCCTATAGGGGGAAGTAGACAACCAGGAATGTTTCCCCAGAATTTAGATTCCCACATCTTCTGTTTTGCTCTGCTGCATGCTGCAAATTAATAAAGTGGCCCAGTTTAAATCCACAACTCTGTCTTGTGTGCTCATTTGGGGGGGGGGGTGAGGGTAATGAGTAAAATATATGATGTGGCCCTTGCACTGAAAAATTTGGAGACCCCTGCTGTAAGAGAACAACATCATGACATACTTTGTTTTCTGTAAAACACACAATGAGGAATTGAAGGGACATTGCTTATTGCTCCCAATAAGGACATAATCACAACATTGTGCTAAACATATGACCATGGGGGTAGAAGAAAAATTTCCCCACTGACGACCAAACAGGAAAGAAGCAAAAAATTCCTGCCAGTCTCCTCAGTATCAATAAGGTAGCCCCACATAATTTTATGTGGGTGAAAGGGTGAGTATTAACAACAAGTCAACCAAATGGAGTCTGGGAAACTGAACAGCCAAAAAAGCCATATTGGCACTATGCCATTCTTCTAACCACCCAATGGGGTCCTATGGATTGACATTCTGAATGTAATGATGGGGCACACATGACCAAATTAGACAGCAGAGGGGAAGTGTTTCAAAATTCCTAAGAAAATAAGAAGAGTCCTACTGGATCAGGCCAAGCCCATGTAGTCCAGCTTCCTACATCTCATAGTGGCCCACCAGATGCCTCAGGGAGCACACAAGATATCAAGAGACCTACATACAGGTGCCCTACCTTTCATCTGGCATTCTGACATATCCTACTTCTATAATCAAGAGGTTGCACATACTCATAACAGCTTGTAACCTTTGAAGGACTTTTCCTCCAGAAATTTGTCCAATCCCCTTTTAAAGGCATCTTGGCCAGATGCCATCACCACAGGAGTTCCACAGACTAATTACTCACTAGGTAAAGAAATATTTTCTTTTCTCTACCATAACTCTCCCAACACACAATTTTAGGATGTCCTCTGGTTCTGGTGTTGTGTGAGAGGGAAAGAACATCCCTCTATCCATCCCCAGCATAATTGTGTATAATCAAGTCCCCCCCCCCCCCCCAGGTGCCTGTTTTCTAAACTGAAGAGTCCCAAACGCTTTAGTCTTTCCTTGTACCTTGTAGGGAAGGTGCCCCAGCCCAGTAATCATTACGGTCATTCTCTTCTGCACCTTTTCCATTTTCACGACATCCTTTTTGAGATGTGGCAACCAGAATTTGGATGCAATATTTCAGGTGTGGCATTACCATCCATTCTAACTTTGCTCTCATAAATTAATACAATGAGTATTAAGAAATGTTGGCCTAGTTAATTATTCAAAAAGGTAGACAAGAAAGACCAAAAAATCAACAAAGGATCAACCAACTATATTTTGACAATAACCCACAGAAAAAAGAATGTTAGAAACATTGGTCAACATATGGCATTTTTTGTTTATTTATCATAAAAACACAATAACTAACCTGAAATTAGTGAAAATGAATTTTGTGTTTGATGACACAAGTGCGCTAACTGTGTTTTCAAGGCATGTTTCATATCTTTGTTTCTCAGGCTATATACAAAAGGATTGGCCAAAGGCGGCAACACTGTATACAAAAAAGAGGAAAATTTGTCCATTCTTCTCATTTCGTCCGTTTTAGGTAACATATATTCAATGAGAAGAGACCCATAGTAAATGGAAACCACCAACAAATGAGAGGAGCAGGTGGAAAAGGCCTTTCGCCTCCCAGAGCTGGAGGGGATTCTCAGGATGGCAGCTATGATATATATGTACGAAATCAAGATGAGAAGAAAAGGAAGAAAGCCATAAGTGGCTGCTGCAATGAAACATACCATTTCCAAAAAACTGGTGTCGTTGCAAGAGAGTTTGAGAAGAGAGAAATATTCACAGAAATAACCATCCATTACATTGGGGCCACAAAGAATTAATGTCTTTAACATCAATATGAGTAGAACTAACATTCCTGTAAATCCAGTGATCCAAGATGTAGCTGCTAACAGGATACAAGTCTGGGTGTCCATGCTTCTTGCATAATGCAGTGGTTTACAAATGGCTACATATCTGTCGTAAGACATTGCACAGAGTAAATTGCATTCCATAGCTAAGAAGGAAGCTGAGAAATACCACTGTGTGTAGCAGCTGTGGATTGAAATTCTTCTGTCCCCAGTCTGGAGAGCAGCCAGCATTCTGGGCAGTATAATGGAACTAGTACAAAATTCCACGATGGAGAGATTCCCCAGGAAGAAGTACATGGGAGTGTGAAGGTGCCGATCAGAGACAACTAACGCCACAATGAGAAGGTTTCCACTCATGGTCACAACGTAAATCACTAGAAACATCAAGAAGAGCAGGACCTGGAAATGGCTGAAATCTCCAAATCCCAAGAGTAAGAATTCGGTTACCTTTGTTTGGTTTCTAAACATGGTACACGTGAAAATAAGAAAGCCCTATTGAAAAAGAAATGCAGGCACATTATTTACAGCGTAATCATGACTGGCACTGGAGCAGGCAGGCCAGAGAGCTGCGCTGCATCCAGTGCAAGTTTCGGGCCAGAATTTGTGCAACCCGAGGCAAAGGGAAAGCTCTCCCCTTACCCCGTGATGTGCAACACTTGCCCCAATAGGTCTACTCAGATCTGCGCCACATCAGGAGCAGCCAGAGGCGGATAACCGCTGGATCCTGGCCCTGCCTCCCACTCCCTGCCTGCCCCCACCCCGAAACTCCTCCCTCCTGTCTCTTTCCCGTGCGCCAGCCCGTATCCCATTTGTGGCACAAAAGTGCTTTACGGCACTTCTGCAACACTCCTGGGCAAGGGACTTGCGCGAGCTTAAGAGAGGGCTTTGATTGTGCCCTAAGGGCGAAACCTAAACTACTTTCCAGCTCTGACATAATGGCAAAGCAATGTAACATTTCCTTACTTTGAGGAAGCCTCTGCGAGTGCCCTCGCAGGATGCAGGATGCAGCACACGTCCCATTGGCACCGCTATGCCAGTGCTGGAAAGTGGGTTAGGATTTGGACCTTAGTTTTGTATAAATGACTCTCAGCCCCCTGTGCCCCCTATTCGTACACCACTGATCCAGAGGCCGACTGAATCTTCAGAAATGCTTTGCATGGCAACACTAACACTTCTTTGGAGAAGGACAAACATAACATTGTAAGAGCGACACAAGTGTAGGTGTTCCCCTGTATCCACAGTGGATATACGTTCCCAATTCCACCCACCATGGATATCAAAACCACATATAAAAGTGAACCCTATACTTACTCTGGCGCTCTGTTTCTCATGCCTTTCTTTGCAGCATTCTTCGTTTCCTGTTACAGGATGTTAGAGGAGGGACGTGGGAAGCAGTCATCCAGAATGCTAGAGGAAGGAGGCTGCAATCCTTCGCACAGTTACCTGGAAGCAAATTCCATTGAACTCAATGGGACTTACTTCTGAGTAGACCTGCATAGGCTTGTGCTGTCAGAGAATGCTACCAGTTACCGTGCTAAATGTTTGCTAACATTCTGGCTGACTGCTTCTTGCGTTCCTCCTCTCGCCTTCTGTAACAGGAAGGAAAGACGGACAGATAAGTAATGAGCACAGGAGAGTGAACCACAGATAAGTGAAACTGCAAATATTGGATTGGCAGATATGGGGGGGAACTCCTCTGGTTTGAATTCACTTATGCACATATCAAGACAGCATTGTAGAAGTTTTGAGTTTGCATGTTTGAATTGTTTCAGCTACATGTAAAATGTGTGCCTGAATTCACCATAAAACTTTAGATAAGGACAAAGGTGAAAGAACAGCCCAATCCGATGCATGTCTATTCAGAAGTAAGTCCCATCAGAGTCAATAGGGCTTACTCCCATGAAAGTGTGGATAGGACTGGGCTGTAATTCATATAGACATTCTAATAATTGTCACCATCATTGTTATTGTCTTCAGCAGCAGAAGCCTCATCACCATCATCATGCAATTAAATATATATCATTGCTGTTTTTGAAAAGGCCTCTCTTATTTCCCTTAATGGTTTTTCGTTAAAATGATAGACCTTTTCAAGAAATAACTGAGAAGATAAACATGTAGTCCACAGAACGGCAATGAAATAATCCATAATTACCTTCCTAATGTGGTGGGTCAACAATAAAACAATGTATGGTTCTTTTCCTTCTTTGCTTTGTAACAAAGAAGAGCTCAAGACAAAGATCTCTTGACCTGATGTCCCTTTGCTTTATGCTAATGTTCAATAATATGACTTATTTATGCCTGCATAAACCCATTTCCATCATCTGTTCCTCCGAAAAGCAGTGCTTCATTGAAATGGCACTGTCTCAATGGAATTTGTGTTTCAGAAGAAATTCCCAATATTTTCTTGTTTGTTTGTTAATTAGCAGAACAATGAAGTAACACTGAAGGGATTAAGCACCAAGGGTACATCTCCTGGGCCTCTGGTCTGCTTAAGAGTGCACACAAATGTACCTGGGAGTCAGTGAAGCCAGTGGGGTTTACTTCCGAGTAGGCATTCATACGGTTGTGCTGTAAGACGGCGGTCTCCAAAGTGGAGACCACTGTGTGCCTGCAAAGGCTTCCCCAATGCAGACGGCACTTATTGTTCCACTGGGCAGCTTCAGCAAAGCCCCTCCATGCACCCCCATTCTTCTTCACATTCAGCTGCTTCTGCCCAGAAACCAGAAAAATTGTGAATCACTGAATCATGTTTTTGCCCCATTATTCTTGGCAGAAGGGAAGGCACACAACTCAATTGCACTCCTTTGGGCATGGGGAATATTCTAGTACAGTAATGCAGGCTGCTCTCCCTCACTGGCTCACTGTTTGATTGTGAGCTGCTCTTGCTCACTGTTTGACTGTACAACTTCAGATGAGTTGCACTATCAAACAGATGCAAAAGCACAAGCCTCAATAGACTATCCAGCTGGCTCTGGTAGGCTTCGTGCCTTCACAATGACTGGTGTCTCTTTGACTTCTGCCTATATTTGTATTTCCACTGTAAGTTCATTATACGTTAGGAAAACTCCTATTAGTGTTAGTATGAACTGCCCAATAATACTGCCACAATGTAGCATTCAGTGTGAGGGATATGATTGGACAGCTACAGGAGATAAGTAAAAAAAAATTAATTAAATATTTTACGTAAAAATAAGTTTTAAAACGTTTAAAAAATAAGTTAAAAAATAAGTAAATATATTTGTGTCTGAGGAGTGAAAAGGGGTGCGGAAGTTTTGAAGAGGGGATAAGATATGGTGAGAGCAATTGCTGCAAAATCCACCCCTCCCTCCTCTTCCTTGCTCTTGGGTCCTGTCCCAAAACAGCCCACTTTTACCATTTCCACCCATGGCCCACCCTCACTGCTTAGCGGCACTTGCATAGCCTCCTGGGGCTGCTGCAATAAGTATGGTACTCTTGACATTTATGGCAGCAGTCTGGACGCATGTGAGGGTGGCCTAGTTTTTGCACCATCATAAAGGCGCTTGTGCTACTAGAACACTAGCATGGTCCCAATAAGACTGGGGTCCTAGTCACGCATTAAGTGCTCTTCTGCTGCAACCCACCTCGTTCTCCTGAGCCGGGTCTGGGACACACTCCATAGGCCTCTACAAACCTCAGAAAGCCTCTCATAAGGTGCAAACCCTTAAAAGGTAAACAATATCCACTTCTTGTTGCTTCCGAAAGGCTTTCTAAGGCCTGTGTGCCAGGCCTGGCATGACCTTGGAACTGCCTTCAATTTCAGCCAGAGGGTGCCAATTTGGATCCAACCAGACACAAGGCTGGTGGGAAGGCCCAATCTCATGACCCACAGCACACTGACCCACAACCCACAGTTTGGGAAATGCTCATTACCAATTTGATCAGTTAGTGGTGCACTCAGCCTGATTAAATAACCCCTTTGTGGGTTGCTGTGTGAAGTCAGAATCCTCCCTCCCCCCAGCATGCTTCAAGGAACATAGTATGCCAAAGCCTACCTGTCTTCTGGAAGATAACTACAGTTGTATTTTATTTATGAATTTACAAGTAATATTTTTTTTATTTTAAGTAAGATTTTATCTATTTATCTATTTTATTTATTTTCAGCTCACCAATTGGAGCAATTTCAAGCATCGAGGAGGTCTGCAGAGGGGGCTGCAGTGCTCCTGGACACCCTCCCCAAGGACAGTGGTTAGGGGAAAATACCCTGGGTCCCCACAGCACCGTGATCACTGCGGCGCCGTTGCACTACTGGGTCACTCTCCTTAAGGGGGAATGGCCCACTTCCTGTTCCCTTGCTGGGTTGTGACCCACCACTTTGAGAACCACTACTCTAGAGACCTCCATCAGTGTCGGTAAGCTGGCGGCAGATTGGGGAGGGCAGTTGGAATTTACCAATGGATCAGGGGGCAGGGATGGTGTGTATGTCAAGTAGGGGGAGTTGAAACAGTGCTTATAATCCTGTATTGCCCATTGTATGAAGATTTACGTTTATTATATTTGGATCTAATTTTGGCAAAGATAAATGGGCGGTCTGATCAGGATAAAATTCAGTGCATCCTTATGGTGGAGGACGCTAAAACTTTTTGGAGTGTTGCAAGTTTCCTGAAATTGATGGCTAGGCATAGAGGAATGAATATGGTTGACTCCTTGGTTTGATTTTTTTTTAATGTTTATGTGTTTATTGTATGGTTGTTTAACTATGGCAGTAAAGGTTTACTGAACTGTATCAGGGAGCAGGGAGGTGGTGGATCTCAGTGGCACTGGTTTGTGGCAACTCTTATCCCATTTCCCGCACTACTTCACCTCTTTTCTGTCCTCAAACATATGTGCCAACAAAAAGGCTAGCACATGTCCAAGGAGATCCATAGGTCATCAGACAGCCTACCAGGAAGGGGGTAAGTAAAATATTTATTTACTTCCTGCCTCCCACTCATTCGCTCATTCCTCCCACTTTAAGCAGCATACACTCTGCCAGCATGGCTATATCTGTGCCAATGGTACAGGATAGGATTGGGCAGTTGGCCATCCATCACTTGCATTAGCTCCTGGGCTGCTGGCATGCATGTTCACATTACCAGTGGGTGATGGAGACAGAACAGCATGCTATGAAGTTCTGGGAGAATGTTCCATATGCCAGTGTTGCACTTAGACTGGCTTCGGTCAGTACTTGTATTGGTTACTGGTTCACTTTGATTCCCTAATTTATTTATTTAAAAAAGATCTAAATCCTTTCCCATGCCAAGGCAAATGCCCAAGGTAGCTTACAAAATGTCAATAAAACCATAACATATATAAACCTGCCATACAAAAAAAACATATGAGAGATTAAATACCTTACAATAAAGAATAAAGCATCAAAATTCAATTTCTTACCTCTGGGCTGTTATAATTTTATTTCACTAGATTCCATCTAGTGGCTGAATGTAGTATAGTGTCTATATCAGTGGATTCTGGGGCTACAATGGAGGAACAAGAAACCTGGAAATGGGTCTTTAAAGTTATTTTTCCACTGATTTGGTCTTCACTGATTTTTTTTTAATCCACTAGGGGTTCCAGAACAGAATCCCAGTGGATAACGAGGCACGACCTCTGTGTGTGTGTGTGTGTGTGTGTGTGTGTGTGTGTGTGTGTGTGTGTGTGTGCGCGCGCGCGCGCACACACAACAATACTGCACAAGATGTGCCAAAAAAGGGCCAACCCACAACATTCCCTATTTATCACAAGATAATCATATCTAGTAACATTATGAACCTTGCTACTCATAGTGTAGTCTTGCCAATATTAATTTTAAGGCATTTTTCACTTCTTTATTTCTCAGACTGTATATGAAAGGATTGGCCAGAGGTGGCAAAATTGTGTACAAAAGAGAGCAAAATTTCTCCATTCCTCTCATTTCTTCAGTGTTTGGTATTATATATACCATTATGAGGGTCCCATATAAAAAGGTAAGCACTATCAAGTGGGAAGAGCATGTAGAGAAAGCCTTTTGCCTCCCAGTCGCAGAGGGAATTTTCAAGATGGTGGCTAAGATATAGACATAAGATGTCAGGATTAGAAGAAAGGGTAGAAATACAAATAGGATCGCTGTAATGAAACACATCATTTCCACAAAACTGGTGTCACTGCAAGAGAGTTTGAGGAGAGGAAAAGTGTCACAAAAATAATCATCGATTACATTGAGACAGCAAAAAGTTAATTTCTTTAACATCAATGTCACTAATATAGCACATGTCGTAAATCCGTTGATCCAAGATACACCTGCTAACTGGATACACATTTGAGTGTTCATGCTTCTTGCATAATGCAAAGGTTTACAGATGGCTAGAAACCTGTCATAAGACATTGCGCAGAGCAGATAACATTCTGTGGCCATCAAGGAAGCAGAAAGATACCACTGTGCAAAACAACCACTGAAAGAAATTCTTCTGTCTCCAGTCCAAAGGGCTGACAGCATCCTTGGCAATAAATTAGAACTAAAGCAAGCTTCCACGATGGAGAGGTTCCCCAGGAAGAAGTACATGGGCGTGTGAAGGTGCCGATCAGAGACAACTAGTGCAGCAATCAGAATGTTTCCAGTCAGGGTCACAAAGTAAATCAGGAGAAATATCAGGAAGAGGGGTATCTGGAAACTGTGGAATTCTCCAAATCCCAAGAGAATGAATTCTGTCATCTTTGTCTGATTTCCAAACATCGTGTTTGGAAAAACCTATTGAAAAAAATAAATGAAATACGTTATTGCTGGATCTTTCATAAATAGCTATCCATAAGAGCTTCTAGCGCTGCCCTTTGCTGGCGCTGAATGTCACAAACGTTCTGTAGAACTCCTGTGACACTCGGTGGTGGGTCAGCGCTGGTGCTGGCTCAGTGCCAGTTTGTGCAGAACTGAGTGTGAGCTGGAGGCCTGACGCCCACAGTACAAAGCAAGGGAAGAGCTCCAGGCACAGGTTTGCCTTTGCTCCAGTTTCTCCAGAAAAGAGCCAAGGTTAAAAAAAAAATGAAATCAAAACTGCTAAACAGGCTTAGCTTATCAGAGCAGAAATCAATACCAAATGTTTCACAATTTGGTTTACAAAAGTTTGCTTTTCCAAACATACTAAAAAGCTTCTTTCCTAAAGAGCAGCAAATCTACAGGATGCAAGATTTTTTACAGTGACTCCCTCCTGTGTTGCTTGGTTTCTGAGCTCTTTCAAAAGCAAACCCCCATACTGTACACATTGCCATACCACGAAAGAGGAGCCACGTTCCAACATAAATATTGCCCCGTTTGTATTTTCAGCATTCATCACCAATAAACAGAGTTGTCAGGTGGAAAGCAGGGGGAGAAAGTTTTTTTGTTCCCTTTTCTAGGGCAGGAGGGAGTAGAAATGCCTGGGCTTCATTTTAAGCTTGCTTTTTGTGGTGGTGGGAATCTGAATGAGGCGGACGCTGCCGAGGGAAAGAAGAAAAGCCAAACATACATTCCATGGCCAGTGCAAACACAATCTAGAAAGCCTCTCCGGGCAGGAAAACAACTCGAAATAAAATATTAGTTCAATATACAGCAGATCTGGGGTAGGAAGCTGGGGTGCAACAGACAGAAAGACAGACAAACAGGATGCTACCCTCACTCATTCCCCCCCCCCCATGAAAAAGCCCCGTTGGATCCTCCACCACCTACCCTTCCTACCACCTCTCCCTGTGCCATGCCTGTAACTTACAACATTTAAATCAATGCGCCAATCCAAGATCCAGGAGACAGAAAGAGGCAAAGAGACACAAGTTGAGGAGGAGGTTCTGAATTGCTCTCTAGAAATCACAAACCCGGCTGGGGATGGAGAAAGCTGATCCAATAAGTAATCAATAATTCCCTTCCTAATGGGTGGTTCAAAAATCAAATGATGTATGGTCCCTTTCGTTCTTTGCTTTGCAATGGAAGATCTCAGGGCCTTCTTCATGCCCTGATGCTCCTTGGCTTTATGCTAATGTTCTATACTATGACTTATTTATGCCTGAGTAAACCCATTGCCATTATCTGCTCCTTGGAAAAGCAGTGCTTCATTAAAATGGCAATGGAATCTGTGTTTATTTAGAAGAAATTCCCAATATTTTCTTGTTTGTTAATTACCAGAACAATGAAGTAGCATAGAAGGGATTAAAACACCAAGAGTACTTCCATCCTCTAGGGAAAATGAGTTATATGAATGTGAAAATATACATCTCATGGGCCTCTGGTCTTCTTAAGAGTGCAATTTTACACAAACCTACCTGGGAGTCAGTGAAGTCAATGGGGTTTATGTCTGAGTAGGCATCCATATGGTTGTGCTGCAAGACAGCAGTCTCCAAAGTGGGGACCACTGCATGCCCACAAAGGCTTTCCCCACGTGGACGCCCCTTATTGTTCCACTGGGCAGCCTCTGCAAAGCCCCTCCATGCAACCCGATTCTTCTCCATTGGTTGCTGCTTCTGCGCAGAAATCTGGGCACAAAGCCTGCTGGGGCATCAGAGGCCTGAAGTGGCTAGATACTACAAAGAATGGGGCACATGGAGGGGCTTTGCAGAGGCTCCTCATGAAACGGTAAGTGCCATTCATGTGGGGAGGGCTTAGGAAGGGCCGGCAGGCCAGAGTCTGGAGAGGCCTGTTGTAAGAAAACCATATTCTGACATGCTTTATCTGCAAAACATACAATGAAGAATTGAATGGGGATAACTGTGGCTCATGCATTGCTTATTGCCCGCAATAAGAACTTAATCACACATTGCACTAAACATATGACCGTGGCCTGTTTCCGCATTTCAGTACCAATCAGCAAAAAAGTAGAAGTGTGGAAAAGAGTTGGGCGTCTTAGGAATTACCGCTGCCAATGCTGTTTTAAACAGAATTCCACCCCTTTCACCACCTAAAATGGGGATGTTCTTGCCTCATTGCTCTTGACAGGCGGCAAGGCAAGCAACTCAATTGCACTCCTTTGGGCATGGGGGATATTCTAGTACAGAAATGTAGGCTGCTCTCCCTCACTGTTTGTTTGGCAGATTGTGGAGGGTAGGAGGAGTTTGGCAAAGCATCAGGGACAGGGAGGGGGTGGATCTCAGTGGCACTAGTTTGTGGCAAATCTTATCCCCTTTGATTTGATTATCTAACTTATTTATTTTAAAAAGGCCTAAACCCTTTCTCATGCCAAGGCAAATGCCCAAGGTGGCTTACAAAATGTCTGTAATGGCTTGCAGTGGCTTACAAAAACCTGCAATATATATAAAAAAGATTAAAAAATTATATATATATATATATATATATATATATATATATATATATATATATATATATATATATATATATATATATATATATATATATATATTTTTAAAAAACAAAACAAAAACACTCACACACAACAGGAGGTCTGCAGAATCGGTTTAGTGATACAACCAACCAATAGTATAACAGCATCTGTAGGAATGTAACCAAAAAAATCCACCAATGATATACAGTTGGCACCTTGGCATCCACTGATTTGGTATCCACTGATGTGACTCACCACTGATACTGAAGTTCACCTTTAAATACCTTACAACAAAGGAAAAAGCACCAAAATTCAATTTCTTACCTCTGGGCTGTTAATAATTATAACTTCATTCCACTAGATTCCATGTAATGGAATGAAATTCCATCTAGTGGCTGAATGCAGTATAGTGTCTATATCAATGCATTCTGTGGCTACAATGGAGGAGCAAGAAACGTGGAAGTGGGTCTTCAAAGTTATTTTTCCACTGATTTGGTATCCACTGATTTTTTTAAAACCACTAGAAGTTCCAGAACAGAACCCCAGTGGATAACGAGGCATGACCTATATATATTTTTGTAATGATCTGCACAAGATGTGCCAAAAACGGGCAATCCCACAACATTCCTGTTTTTGTCAAAAGATAACCATAAGTACTAATATTATGAGACCTGTATCTCATAGCAGAGTCTTACCAATGTTAATTTCAAAGCATTTTTCACTTCTTTATTTCTCAGACTATATATGAAAGGATTGGCCAGAGGTGGCAAAACTGTATACAAGAGAGAGCAAAATTTCTCAGTTCCTCTCATTTCTTCAGTGTTTGGTATTATATATACAGTAATGAGGGTCCCATAGAAAAATGAAACCACTATCAGGTGAGAAGAACACGTAGAAAAAGCCTTTTGCCTCCCAGTGGTGGAGGGGATTTTCAAGATGGTGGCTAAGATATAGACATAGGATGTCAGGATTAGAAGGAAAGGTAGAAATACGAATAGGATCGCTGTAATGAAACACACCATTTCCACAAAGCTGGTGTCACTGCAAGAGAGTTTGAGGAGAGGGAAAGTGTCACAAAAATAATCATTGATTACATTGAGACCGCAAAAAGTTAATTTCTTTAACATCAACATAATTAATATAACACATGCGGTAAATCCATTGATCCAAGATACACCTGCTAACTGGATACATGTTTGAGTGTTCATGCTTCTTGCATAATGCAAAGGTTTACAGACGGCTAGAAATCTATCATAAGACATTGCGCAGAGCAAACAATACTCTGTGGCTAACAAGGAACCACAAAGATACCACTGTGCAAAACAGCCGCTGAACGAAATTCTTCTGTCTCCAGTCTGAAGAGCTGATAGCATCCTTGGTAATATATTAGAACTAGAGCAGGCTTCCAAGATGGAGAGATTCCCCAGGAAGAAGTACATGGGAGTGTGAAGGTGCCGGTCAGAGACAACTAGTACAGCAATCAGAATGTTCCCAGTTATGGTCACAGTATAAATCACTAGAAACATCAAGAAGAGGGGTTTCTGGAAACTGTGGAATTCTCCAAATCCCAAGAGTATGAATTCTGTTATCTTTGTCTGATTTCCAAACATTGTATTTGCGAAACGAAGGGGAAAAAAACCTGTTGAAAAAATAAATGAAACGTTACTGCTGAATCTTTCATGAATAGCTCTATCTCTGTCAACTGTTGCATTGGGAGGAGCTTAACCTTTAGACTCATAAGTGCCAAAAAGTTGCTGTAATCTGACTTCCCATTTGCTTTTTCAAAGTCCGAAAATGTACCCATGCAGTCCCGCAATATTTAAACTTGTTGGGGATTTTCAATTACAGTCACAGTTCAAATCCCTAGTAACACCACATGAAACAGTAACTTCCATTTGTAGACATTCTTGGATCTCAAAATCATATTGTGAAAATATAATGTGAATTCAAAAACACATTGTTTTTGGTGGCTCATTCTAACTCTGCCAAAGTTGAAATTTCTGCCTTGAACTAAGCTATATACCTATTTAAACTGTGATTTAAAAGATAGATACTGTAGTTTTTAGGGGCCATGGTTATCAGTTTACACAATGTTGTCAATATAGCACACAAATTTTTACAGAACTGTACCCTTCATGCACTTAGCCACAGTATTAAAAACACTATTAAGCACTTGCAATCACATTGCCGATTACGAGTAGTTTATCATTCACAAGATTCTGTTGGTAGCAGTCACGAGCCCACTGTAAAGTCAATAGGTTATGATATGGTGAAAGTTATTTTCCAACACAGAGTCCTTTGTAAAGTGATGTGATTCTAAAGTTAACCCATTGTAAGGCCAACACCCATTGCAGTTTGAACACAGTGACTTTTTAAAAAAAATTCCAATGATATGAGGTGTGGCAATATATGTTTGGGTATAATTAGTTCCATACACTGCTCCATACACTGCTCCAAATTATGTCACTTTTACATCCTTTGAGGAGAAAAGGGTGCTGAGAAAGTTACAAGGGCTATGCTTAATGTTACCCAAAGAGCTAAACCGTGAGTAGATCCCAAGTCTCTCCATTCAAGTCTCTAACCTCTCCAGCCTCTACTACTCTAACCTCTCTCTGTTATTCTCTCTCCAATATCAGTTGGTTACAATCTCATCCTTGCCTACCCTCCCTTGTACTATCACAAGAAGACAGCTTTTTCCAGCTTTGTTCTTATAATAAATCATCCATGCCTGTGATTTTAGTACTCCCACTCAGTTTTGATCTCCATTTTCGTACACACACTTCGATTCAGTACTCAACAGAATTACAGCCCAATTGCCTGCATGGCTACCCAGAAGTACCAGTGCATTGAACTGCTTATTTCTAGTGTATAGGATTCAAACCAATGTATGTGTATAGCATTCAAACCAATCTCCCAAAAAATATTCAATAATGACTAGCACAGAGAGGGCCAGTGCTCCTGTTTCTCCAGAAAAGAGCAAAGGTTAAAAAAAATGAACTTCAAACAGTTAAACAAGCACCACAGGTTTATCGTTTGTAGTTTTCTTTTGCACATGAACGAATGTCAAGGTAAAAAACTATTACTTTGCAGGATAATTACATTACCTTTCTGGTGATGTTGTGCAATTGATCTCATTCACTCCCGGTTTGATTTCAATATTCTGCTTATGCATGCCAAACTCTATGTACCATGTACAGTACCATATAATGAGCTGTACATGTCCTTAAGACAATAACATCTTTTCTGGCACTGTATTTATTAGACGACTCAAGCAGCTGTTCTGCTTTTCTTCCCAATTAACCTTCTAATTAATTCATAATTAAGCAACTAGAAAGTTGGAAATAATTTTTAAACTATATGCTTATAATGAAACTGCTGTACTCAAGGGGCTAAAGAATGCAAGGAGGAAAAGATTAGCTTTGTGGGACATTAGATTTCCCATATGTTAGGAATAAAATCAACCATTGGGGAATAATACCTTCCATGAGCAAATAAGAAATATACAGTGGAGCCCCCATATCAGCGGATCCCATATTTGCAAATTCAGTTATCTGCGAATCGAGTCCACACACACCTCTCCCCACGTGCCCCCACTATGCTCCCCTTGCCTCTGGAGAGTCCTCTGAGCCCAGCAGAGGCTGCAGACATTCATCAAAGCTTCCCTGGGCCTCTCAATGCTTTATAAAGCATTTAAAACCTCACGTCCGGTTTAACGGAGAAACCGGAAGTGACCTTTTTCAGCTCTAGGGCTCAGTTTGAGCTTGGCAGAGACCTCAGATGGATGTCAGCAGCCTCTGCTGGGCTCAGAAGACCCTCTGGAAGTGAGGGGAGCAGAGCTCCCCTCACCTCTGGAGAGTGTGGGGGGGGGCATTCACCCAAATCTGCGGTTTCAGGCAACAGCAGGGTGTTCTGGGACAGAACTTCCACAAATATGGGGGCACGCCTTTGTTGCCTTTTGCTTCCCATTGACAGCATGCACAATAAACCTGGCAAACCTGTTGAGATGATACCTTCATGTCAATCCAGAAAGTGTTGAGGGCAGAAACTGAATACAATGAGTATATTCCTCCCCATATTGAAATGGTCCTGTTGCTCCATCCCCCATCCTCCATGCTTATAGGAAGACTTTATGCTTGTGATCTGTAACACTGGATTCCCAGCTAAGTAACTGAGCTTGACATGGATTCTGAAATGTAGTTCAGACTTTCCCCAAACTTTGAAAAGTTGTTTCCTGTTTTTGTTGATCAAAATAATTACACTGGTTAGCTTTATAATACTTGATTTAGATAGCACAAGTCTGCTGATATTTTTCCCAAGATATTGTTGCCACATCAGGGGCAGATACAGTGTTTGGGGGGGGGGCAGAAACACTACCTTAACTCCAGAGCCCAAGTCAACCAGGAGGGTAGACCCAGGCTCCCACTTGATGTTTGGACTCCATGGTCAAGGTTTCCTGGGTGGGTAAACCTGGGCTCCTGCCCAGGCTTGGAGCCCAGATCTACCTGCTGTGTTGAGCTAGGGTCCCATTCTGACTCTGCCCTCTGGTCTACCACTTCCAGGCAGGTAGACCTGGGCTCCCATCCATGCTTGGGCTGCTCCCCATCCCAGTAGATGCCCTTTCCAGCTGGGCATGACAGTTCGGGGGAGCCATGCACCCAGATCTGTCCCTGGCCACATTGCCTGTCAGGGTCAAGAAAGGGGCTGTCAGTGACTGCACTGCAGTAGTGCCTAGAGGTTAGCACAGTTACTCCCTTCCTACTCCCTTCTCTCCCCTCTTTGGGCACACAGCTGAATGAGGAAATGACTTGGTAGACTGAATTCACTGCCACCAGCCTAGGAGATCAGCCTTGCCAGAGGGGCCTCTGGGCAAAATTGCCCTCCTAGAACAATACGGAATCTCAGGGGTCCCTATCAAAAATCATTCTCGCAAGTAGTACGTCTGCAGAGTGAGCAGACGTGACAATCCACTGTGTACCCCATACCAGAAACCAGGCAGACTTGAGGTTAAACAGTAAAGATTTTATTAAAAGTCTAATCAAAGAAAAAGAGAATAACAAAACCAAATGAGCAAGGAAAAAAGTATATGAGAATTGGTAGAAAAGTGGTTAAGTATGAGTAACTTTACTTCTCATTGCAGGCCTTGTGCCCATTTATTGCTGGCACACATGTCCATGCAGTCCAGTTTGTTGGTGGAGGGAGGGGCAGAATGCTATTAATTCCTTGGGGAAAATTCCATATGTCAGTGCTGGGCCTGCACTCGAACTGGCTCAGGTCAATAGTTTTTTGAATTGTTGGCTCTTTATGGTTCTGTAATCTGACAGGGTTGTTGTTGCTGTTTTGTCTTCATTTTCCCCTCAATAAAACACAAGCAAGATTTGGACTAAAACTGGGCCATGTTTACTGATATCCATGCCAATTGAGTATCTGTGTAAACCTTTGTCGCAGGTCCTATCTCCAAACATTCCCTTTTCGTATGTGCACCTAACTAACAGAAAACACATTTATTCCCACATCAGTGTTCATAACCAGATTCAAAGACATAGCTAGTCTTTGACAGTTCAAGTTTCTCAATGTCAAACCCCCTGGGGGAGGGTCAAGAATGCTGAGTTGTACCTCGTCCTCCATGCCAGACAGACTCTGAGGCTGACTTCACAACCTATGCCTGAGGGGTAAAGCAGTCAACATACCCCACTAGGATAGCTTCTTGAGATTTTTTTTTGGTTCCCCCTAAAACTCTTGCTTACCTCAGGGTGCACACTAACTGCGATTCCTATTCCTTGTCCTACACTATAACTGCCTATTGTGACTAACTTGGCAAAACAACACAGTTTCTTTAGAGCAGTCTGGGATACGAAAAAGTGTCCTTTGAAAGACCAATCAAGTAAGAGCAAAAAGTTCCCATCTGAATCCTCATTGTCCTATCTGGTGGTCTTTGAGAATTCTAAGATGAGGGTGGAAGGAGATCAACAACAGTGTCAGCCAAATGGAGCTTGGGAAATTCAACAACAAGCAAACCCATACTAGTTTTGCTCCATTCATATAACCACCTAATGGGGTGCTAGGGATTGGAAGGAAAGATGGGGCATGTACAACCATAACTTCAAGAAAGACCATGGACGGGTGGAGTTTCAAAATTACTTGCTGTCTTCGCAATCATACGTGATATCTAGGGAAAGGGATCTAGCTCTGAATAAATTATTCAGTATTAATTCAGTATAATACAAGCATTAACAAGTTGGCCTTTTTAATTATTAAAAAAAGTAGATATGAAAGACAGAAAAAAATCCACCAAAGAATCTACCATCTGTATTTTTACTATACGCCCTACAAAAGCAAGAAGCTAAAAACAGTGGCCAAAACATGGTATTCTTCATTTTCTTATCATAAAATAACAATTACTAACTTTATGAGATTTGTGTTCTATGACACAAGTGTGGTAACTGAATTTTCAAGGCATATTTCATATCTTTGTTTCTCAGGCTGTATACGAAAGGATTGGCCAGAGGCGGCAACACTGTATACAAAAGAGAGGAAAATTTGTCAGTTCTTCTCATCTCTTCTGTTTTTGGTAACATGTACACAATGAGCAGAGATGCATAGTAAACACAGACCATGACTAAATGAGAGGAGCAGGTGGAAAAGGCCTTTTGTTTCCCAGTGGTAGAGGGGATTCTCAAGATGGCAGAAATAATATAAATATAGGATGTCAGGATTAGAAGAAAAGGGAGAAAGCTGTAAGTGGTTGCCGTAATGAAACACATTATTTCCAAGAAACTGGTATCTGTGCAAGAGAGTTTAAGAAGGGAAAAATAGTCACAGAAGTAATCATCCATTACATTGGGGCCACAGAAAATTAATTTCTTTAGCATGAACATAAGTAATATCAAAAATCCTGTAAAGCCATTGATCCAAGATGCAGTTGCTAACTGGATACATGTCCGGGTGTTCATGCTTGTTGCATAATGGAGTGGTTTACAAATGGCTAGATACCTATCATAAGACATTGCACAGAGCAAACAGCTCTCAGTTACTAAGAAGGAACCACAGAGATACCACTGTGCAAAACAGCCACTGAATGAAATTCTTCTGTCCCCAGTCCAAAGAGCTGACATCATCCTTGGCAATATATTAGAACTAGAGCAAGCTTCCAGGATGGAGAGATTCCACAAGAAGAAGTACATGGGCGTGTGAAGGTGCCGATCAGAGGCAACTAGTGCAGCAATCAGAATGTTCCCAGTGAGGGTCACAATATAAAGCAGCAGAAATATCAGGAAGAGGGGTATCTGGAAATTGTGGAATTCGCCAAATCCCAAGAGTATGAATTCTGTTATCTTTGTCTGATTTCCGAACAGCATGTTTGCAAAACTAAGGGGAAAACCCTATTGAAAAATAAATGCAAACATGATAGCAAAGACTGGTTCATAAAAAGCTGTCTGTGTCAACCTTTGTCATGGCAGGAGCTTGACCTTCATGCTTATAAGCGCAAAACAGTTACTGCCATCTGACCTCCAGCTTACTTTTTCAATGTTGGGAGATGTAGCCATGTAATCCTGCAATATTGAAACTTGTTGGATGTTATCTTTTATGGTCACAGTTTAATCATAAAAAATGCCACCTAAAAATAACTTCCAATTCTAGACATTTTTGCATCTGAAGAGATGAATTCTGTAAGCTTTTTCTGGCTTCTTAACATTGGGTATATGAAATAAGAACGCCCCTATCAAAAAATAGATGTAAATATGTTATTGTTGAATAGATTTTAGGCACATATCAAGCCACATTCACTTCCTTATAGTGGACACCATTCCTTTACTATGATGATCCATTCCAGAGACACTATTGCATTGTGAAAATATCATAATATGAATCCAGTAAAACATTTTGGAAGGGGGGGGGTATTCATTCCAAGACCACAGAAGTTGAAGCTCCTGCCACAGGATGGGCAGCCCAATCTTGAGCTCCCAGCGCCCAAGGCTGCATCTGCGCTGAAAATGGCTGCCGTTGCATCCTGCATGCTCTGCGGGCAGTGCCAGTGCCTTCTCAGGAGAAGGGGTCTTTCGTCCCCTTCCTCTGAGTAAAGCAAGTAGCCCTGCAATGGGGCTACTCAATTCTATTGCAACCCAAAGGTTGGCGTAGAATTCAGAGCCTCCATGTCAGGCCAGCAGCCCAAAATGGAAGCTCAGGATCTGGTGGAGCAAAGGTCCACCGGTCCCACCTCCCTGCCACCCCACTCCCTCCCCCCTGGCACACCTGTTCCTTGCCCTCTCCCCACCCTCCTTCGCCTCCCCCCACCCTGGAACGCCTCCTCCCTGCCTCCTCCCACACGCCTACTTATCCCTACACTGCCCGGCGATCTGCGCAACCACTGAGCAGCAGAGCCCTGGTGCTCCGCCGGTGCTAGTCCAGCACCAGCTAGCACTGAGCTAGCACCAGCGCTCCACAGGTGCTTGGGCCCACAGACGTGAGTTGTGGGATGTTTGCAACAGCACGTGCTAGTGGTAAGCTGGCATGCACCCTTTAGGATTGGGCCCTAAGCTATTTACCCCTCTAAAAGTGATATAAAAGACGTATACTGTGCTTTTTAGGGGCCGTGGTTATCAATTTACATGTGTTGTAACAGAATCACAACAGAATTTCAGCCCAAATATCTGCATGACTCCCCAGAAGTACCAGTGCATTGAATTGGTTAGATCCAAGTAAAGGTGTACAGGATTCAACCCAACTTCCCAAAAAGTATTCAATAATGCCTCGTATAGAGAAATCTGGTGCTTCCGTTTCTCCAGACATAAACAAAGGTTACAAAAAAATGAACTTCAAACATCTAAACAAACATTACAGAGGTTTTATTTTGTTTTTTTTTTTTTAAGTCTCATTTTTAGTTCTTTGCACCTGAACAAGGCAAACAACTGTTACTTTGCAGAGTGATAACCTTACCTTTCTGGTGATGGCATGTAACTGATCTTGTTCACTACTGTTTTGTCACTCAATATTCTGCTTATGCATATCTTAACCCTATGTACCGTTTACACTGCCTTCTGCAGTGAGCCATACATGTCATTGAAAAGAACTGCTTTTCTGGCACAGTATTTGAATGGAAGACTCAATCAGCAATTCAGTTTTTTTTTTCCCAATTAACCTTCTAATTAATTGATAAATAAAGAACTAGAACACTGGAAAATTGCAAGCTGTACACTTACAATAGAACTGCTGTACTTGAGGGACTATAGAATGCAAGCAGGAAAAGGTGAGCTTTGTGGGATGTGAGTTTTCTCATAGGAAAAAAATCAAACATCAGGGAAATAACACCTTCCATGAACAAATATTAAGCATAATTTTTTTGCTTACCAATGACTGCATGCTCAAGAATATCAGAGGCAAGCCTTCACATGGATCTAGGATATGTTGGGGGCAGAAGCTGAATACACTGTCCACTGCCATCCTGACATGGTCCCATAACTTCATTCGCCATCCTCCATGGCTCAGGGAGCCTACATGCCAGTGACCAGGAAGACTGGATGCCCAGCTAAATAATTGACTTTGTTGTGTATCCAAAGATGTGCTTCAGACCAAAGGGTTTGCATCACCCAGTATGAGAACACATTATGTCTCCACCATGATGGTCCTTTTCACCACTACTCACCAAAATTGTGAAAATCTTGATATTGCTTGAATAATACCATAATGTTACATATCATTCAATGGGCAATTTAATGCAGAATTCAATGAAACAATGTTGAAATATCTGTATTCAATCAAATGTTACGGCCAAATATCTAGAAAAGAAAAACACAACTGCCTTATGTAATAAAAAGCAGACTCCTTTAACTCAAAACGGACCAATGATACTGATTGTTCTGAAAGCCAATGAGGGATTGTTATTAGGAACAGGGAACCAATAAGGTGTTAGTATTCGGCTGTCATTTTCATATATCAGAGCTAATATTATAACTCTTGATGGTTCTATAATCTGATAGGTTTTATTGTCTGCATTCCCCCCTCAGTAAAACGCAAGACAAGTTTTGATTAAATCTGGGCCATCTTTATTAAAATTAATGCTCATCTAGAATATCTGTCAATGCTGTAGCTGGTCCTATTTCCAAACACTCCTTCTTTTTTCAGTATGGGCACCTAACCTGGAGAGGATAACAAAGCACCAACTGTTTCCATTGATGTGTTTCTACCTTTGCTCACAGCAATAGATTATCTGGTGCCAATTCTAGCTTCTCCATGTCATACCCCAAGGTGGGAATCAAGGAAGATGAAGTTTACCTCCTCACTCAAACCGGAGAGCCTCTGAGGTAAATTCTGCAACCCAAATCCTGGTCCCAGGTCAACCCAAGACCCAAGTGCTGGTCACTGACCAGCACCCCCAAACTATTTCACTTTTTGAGACTGGTTCTGGTTCCCCCTACAACTCTTCCTTACCTCAGAATGCAAACTAAAATCCTGATCTCTACCCCCACACTATACCTTCCAATTGTGACTCACCTGGCTAACCACACTATGTCATTAGGATGGTTTGGAGTAGGTGAAAAAGATCCCCACCAAGAGCAGGTGATAAGGAGCTACAGTAAATATCTCTGCCTGACTCCTCAATAGCAAATAGCCTCAGACTATCCTGTTGATCTGATGGGATAAGCAACAGTGTCAGCAAAACTGAACATGGGAAATTGACCAGGGGACATAGCTATACTAGTCGCATCCCCATTACCCTAACAACCCAATAGGTTGCTAGGCATCTGGTTCATGCAGAGGTTTGGGCAAAATGCCCAAACATCAGTTTAGACAGTGGATGGGCAGAATCCCAACATTTCATTTTGTGTAGTGGTTATCTACACAGGCGCTGGGCTTAGCCTTGGTAATATGGCAACCGGTAGGCCGGCAAGCAAACTTGCTGGCTCCCCCCCCCCCCCACTCAGGCACGCCAGAGTGGGCCAGTTGCTGAGTCTTCGCCCAGAGTCTGTAAACAAAGGATGTTATGAAAAAATGCATATCTAGGAATGTGTATTGCGGTCAAGCCAGAGCCAGCAGGTTTTTTAGCAGTGCAGATTTCAGCAACCTTCAATAAATTTCTCTAGTGTTATCATGGGCTTTGAGAATGCATAAAGGTCTGTGGAAGCTAGCCGGGGGAGCGAACTTCTCTCTCAATCTCATCCCGTCCTACTTCCGGCTTAGCTCTCCCTGCTCTCAACCCTCTGAATGTCTGTTGTGTCTCTCATTGCTCTGACTTCTTACTGCTCTAATTCTAACTTCCAAATCCTCAGAGTGCTTCTGCTTTTAGCACTCTCACTCAGGCACCAAGGTTCTAAACCCTGGGTGCTTCCCAAGTAGCGTTGCAACAATTTTGTCCTCATATTTAGTTATAGGGATCTTGCCCTACATACAATTAGTATTATAAACTGTTGGCCTTGTAAACTATTCAAAAAGTAGAGAAGAAAGGCCAACAAAATGACCAAAAGCACCACAAAGTACATTTTTTTAAATACCCTTCCCAAAGCAAAATGCTTGAAACAATGACCAAAACATGACAATCCTGATTTTGTTAAAAGATAATCACAATTCCTAAGAGTCCAGTCCTAAACCAGCTACTCTTCCTAAGCTGTTCCTATTCCTAAGAGTCCAGTCCTAAGCCAGCTAATGCATGCACTGTTAGCAAGCATGCCATAAGGTATATTGCAGCAGCCCAAAGAATCTTTGTGCCAGCAGTTAGGCTGGTGCTGGCCTAGCGCCACCAGTTTGGAGGCCTGCACCCACAAGAACAGGTAGGTGCACCGCAGATAATGGTGGGGGGAGGGGAGTTGTTATGGGGTGGGAAGAGGGCAGAGAGGAGGCAGTTTAGGCTAGGGAAGGGGGGGCAGGAATAGCAGCCATGGCTACTAGCTGTATTCTGTCTCCCTTCCTGGGCGTTGAAAGGCCGACACAGGGCAGCTTGAATCCGCATCAGTGATATTTTTTGGGCACATCTGAGAAGCCCCATCGCAGCTATTGGGCCTTTACCTGGGGTAAGGAAACAAATGTCCCCTTACCCTGAGGAGACCTCCAACAGTGGCAATTCCTGGACTCAATTCTGCAGAGACTGCACTGGTGCTGCTGCATCACAGCACAGGGTCTTTGATAGGACTGGGCTGCCAGTTTATGAGATGTGCTTTGCATGACACAAATGTGCTAACAGTATTTTCAAGGCACATTTCATCTCTTTGTTTCTCAGGCTGTATATGAAAGGGTTAGCCAGAGCGGGCAAAACTGTATGTAAAAGGGAGGTGAATTTGTCAGTCCTTCTCATCTCTTCAGTTTTTGGTACCATATATCCAATGATCAGAGATCCGTAGAAAACAGACACCACCACCAAGTGAGAGGAACAAGTGGAAAAGGCCTTTTGCCTCCCAGTGGTGGAGGGGATTCTCAAGATGGCAGCAATAATATAAACATAGGTTGTCAAGATTAGAAGGAAAGGAAGAAAGACATGCGTGATGGATGTAAGGAAACTCATAATTTCCAACAAACTGGTGTCACTGCAAGAGAGTTTGAGAAGGGAGAAATAGTCACAAAAGTAATCATCAATTACATTGGGACCACAAAAAATTAATTTCTTTAACATCAGTGTAACAAATACAAAAAATACTATAAATCCATTGAGCCAAGTTGCAGTTGCTAACTGGATGCAAGTCCGGATGTTCATGCTAGTTGCATAATGCAGTGGTTTACAGATGGCGAGATATCTATCATAAGACATTGCACAAAGTAAACTGCCTTCCGTCAGTAAGAAGGAACCCGAGAGAAACCACTGTGCAATACAGCTGCCGAATGAAATTCTTCTGTTCCCAGTCCAAAGAGCTGCCAGCATTCTGGGCAGTATAGAGGAACTAGAGCAGGCTTCCAAGACGGAGAGATTCCCCAGGAAGAAGTACATGGGAGTGTGAAGGTGCTGGTCAGAGACAACTAGTGCAGCAATCAGAATGTTCCCAGTCATGGTCACAATATAAATCAGTAGAAACATCATGAAGAGC
This sequence comes from Tiliqua scincoides, assembly GCF_035046505.1. Taxonomy (NCBI): domain Eukaryota; kingdom Metazoa; phylum Chordata; class Lepidosauria; order Squamata; family Scincidae; genus Tiliqua; species Tiliqua scincoides. The sequence continues at coordinate 100,200,642 of NC_089825.1, read as the reverse complement.
AGTATCTGGAAATCGTAGAATTCTCCAAATCCCAGGAGTATGAATTCTGTTACCTTTGTCTCGTTTCCTAACATGGTGCATCTGAACGTGAGAAAACCCTATCGGAAAAAAAATGCAAACCTGTTAGTAATTAGTCTTGTATAAGTGATTCTATTTATGTTCGCTCCTTTTGATGGAGTGAACTTGACATTTAAGCTCACAAGGGCAGAAAGTTGCTTACTTTTTTCAAAGTCTAGTAATGCAGTTATCAAGTCACCGTAATTAAGAGAGTCAAGGATGTGCTTCAAACTTTATTCAAAATTGGGGAAAAAAGCAGTTTCTGATTGGTCCTGTTCACCTCTTACTCAGTAAGATTATTGTGAAAGTTCATGCCGTCTACCCATGCATATATTGGGATCCAATCAACATCTGTATCCATCCTAAGTCATAGTGTAAAATAGCATTTCTCAATGTTTGTCCCCCATTGTGCCACTTCCATGCTCCACCTATTGGAAGTACCTCTGGAAGAAACTGGTGATGTCACTTCCAGATTTGGAGGTGAGATGAAACGTGGCAGACACCAATAAGAGTCTCAGGGTGGACAGGAGGGTTTTTTCAAGTGTATGAAAAATGCACATGAGCTATGCCTGCCGAGCCTCCTACTACTATTTGTTGCAATGCCTTACTGGCCTTGCTGCCAGGTGACAGGGGTTGGGGGGGTGTTCTGCAATTACCAACAGACACCATTTCAAGTACCACCAGTGGTACGAGTACCACTGAGAAGCACTGATGTAAAATAAAGTGAATCTAAGGGAAATGGTAATGTGGATAGCATGCTTTTTTTTTTCTTCCCCTTTAAGCATGTTTTTTTTTTTTTAAATCCAAGTTGATAAAACCAAAATAAAGAAAAAAAACAAGAATAGACTTTCTGGATGAGGCCAAAGACTCATATAGTTCAGCATTCCATTTCCCACAGTGGTCTACATTGTGTCTCTGGGAAGCCCATATGAGAAGGAGAGCACTGTGGGGTCTTCTGCAACATGAGCAGTGGCGTCATCAGCAGGAGCTCTCAAGTGATAACTTTACAACTTTTGTGAAAGGATTGAGAGCACAATCCTAAGCAATGCATCCTGATTGTAAGGCCTGTTTGTAAGCCCTTAGCACCGGCCCAGTGCTGGAGCTATCCCAACACCAGACGGGACTGTGCTAGCGCTGGTGGAAAGCTGGTACTCTGTCGCTCTGTGGTCATCTCCTGGATGACGGAGAGGCAGATAATGGTGTGGGGGCAGGTGGGGAGAAGGGTTCTGTGGCAGGGGGATGGTGGGGTGGGAGGTGGGTGGGGAGAAGGCATGCTGGGGAAGAAAGCAGGGCGGGAGGGGGTGGGACCAGTGGAGCTCAGCTCCACCAAATCCAGAGTTCTGTGTCAGGCCTCGCAGCTCCAGAGCTGTTGCAGAATCAAGTAGCCCCATTTTCTTAGGGCGAAATCCTAACCCACTTTCCAGCAGTGACATAAGGGCAATGCAGCTCTGAGGTAAGGGAACAAACATTCCCTTACTCTGAGGCAGCCTCCATGAGTGCCACCCAATGTCAGGATACAGCACACATCCCACCAGCACTGCTATGCCAGTGCTGGAAAATTGGTTAGGATTTGGGTCTTAGTAATATAAATAATGTTCATATACAGCTTTTTAAAAAAAAAATTGTTCAGAGCAGCGTGCATTGCAAAATAAATAAATCTCTTTCAGCGTCATCTCTTAAAATCATTGTCTCTCTGTCGACAATCGTTCAGTGGATCCTTTTATCAACTATTGTTTCACTTTGTCTTTCTTAAACAAAAGAAAAGAAAAAAAAATCACCAGAGGTCAATTGAGCTGACAGCATCTGTAATACTCCTAGGGAGATGAACACTTTAATGGCAGCACAAGTGGTTTGAATTCTCTCTCTCACACACACACACACTCACTCTCTCTCTCTCACACACACACACATAGGCATTGTTTTCACAGCTGTGAATTTCTCTGAAGAAGAGTGAGCCGCTTTAGACATGTGTTCAGGCACCTGAAAAACTTAGCATTTTACTCCCCCTTCCAGGAACACCAGTGCACATGCATTAAGACAACTCTGTGGAAATTCAAGATGTGCGTATTTGAATTGTTTCCACTACATGTAAAATGTCTGCCTGTATTCACCATAAAACTTTAGACTTACTCAAATCTGAATGAGCTACTTCACATAGACATCATCATGACATGATTAAATTTCTAAATTTGCTGTTATTTGAAGGGGCAGTTCTTCTTAATTTATTGACTTCATTAAATTGATAGATCATTTAAAGAAAAAAAAAAACTGAGAAGGTAAACATGCATTATAAAGAGGGGAGATACCTTTCCAAAGAGATTGTTCTGTAATAAGATAACTTAGGATTCCCTTTTTTCTTTGCTTCATAAGAAAGAAGCTCTCAAGATTTGCTCTGAAGTCCCTTTGTCTTATGTTACTGTTCAATAGCATATTTATTCTTAAGTTATTTCACCCATTCCCACCTTCTGCTGCTGTCTCAAGAGAATTTGTGTTTATTCAGAAAAAAATGCCAATATTTTTATTCTTTTTCACTAATTGCCAGAATAATGAAGTAACACAGATGCAATTAATAAGAGGAAAAATCTTCAATTCCCAAGAGAAAATGAATTCTAATTATTAAAATATATGTCTCTTTGGTCTTATTAAGGCTGCAATCCTATACACCAGGGATGTTATATATAAGTGCAATGGACCAGAATTTGCCATGGAAGGTCTTTATCCAGCCCATTTGAAAACTGTGCTCTTCCAGGGCAGATTGGGGCAAGGAAGGGTAGGGATGGGGGGGTTGTGGGACAGGGGAGGGTGACAATAGGGAAGGGGGTGGGTTCATTAGGATGAGAAGGAGGTGGGATCAGCAGCATTGGGGCATTCCTCATGTAATCCTCTTCCTGGGCCTGATCTGCCAATATGAATCAACATGGACTTCGGCTAGTGATAGCTTTGGCACAGTTCTGAGTTGACCCATTCCGGATGTTGGGGCTTACCCTATGATAGTAATTAAAAAAAAAAATCAAAGTAATGTGTATGTGAAATAAGAAAACCTTATTGCAAAATAAATGGGGGAAAATATACTCCTAAGTGAAAAGCAGTTGCTGGGATCTGACTTCCCTCATAGTTTTTTCAAAGTTTGGTAATACAAATCCTGCAGTGGGAAGGCACGGATTGAGGCCAGGCAGAAAACACTCATCTGGGAAGAGGCAGTTCATTTTTGGATACAGTCATGAAGCATCTCTGATCCAGGTTATTTCACAGGAGAACTGCTGTTTGGGGTTATTTCCAGGACACTCTCAGTGGCCACTCTAGGGAACGAGACATCTGGATTCACCACAATTCTCTTCAAATAGTCTATTCTAATATCTTATAAGTATGAGTAATTTGACCTTCTTTAGTTGCATTGGCCCCATTTCTAGATGGTACATTGTGTTCATGCAGTCTTGTAGTCATTCATGCAGTTGGTGACAAAATAAAACAGTGTTACTGTTTTTTGGGGGAAATGTGCTCTGTATCAATGGTGAACGTCCTCAGGTCAATAGTTTTATGAATCATTGGCTCCTTAAAGTTCTGTAATCTGACAGGGTGTTATTTACTGCATACTCTCCTCAACAAAATACAAAGTTTAATTAAACCTAGGCAACATTTTTTTGAAATTAATGCTCATCAAGAATGCCTGTCAGCCCTGTATCAGGTCATACCTCCATAGACTTGTATGGACATCTAACCTGGAGAAGAAAGCAAGGCACCACCAATTCACATTTGGGTGTTCCTACCTTGACTCAAAGCATTGTCTGGTGTCAAATCTAGACTCTCCATGTAATCCTGCAATGTGGGAATCAAGGATGATGAAGTGTATTGCCTCCCCCAAGCCAGACAGCCTGGCTAACAACATGTCTTTAGGATGCTTTGGAGAAAATTTCCCCACCAAGAGCAGCTGATAAGGAGCTAATAACCTAATCCTTAAGCTGGCTACTCTGCTGGGTGCAGTGGCACCAAAACAGCTACCACTGCATTCAATGGCACCCACCACCAGAGGTCACCTTGGTGGAAAACATAAGCCCCACAGTGGAGCTTCTCAAGTCTGCACTGGCCCTTTTGCTGGTGAAGATTTGAGAGAATTTGTGTTGGGCCTTCCAGTCCGAAACAGAGCTCAGGATCCGGTGGAGCTCCCACCCCCAACCTGCCCTAGTTCCCTGCCCTGCTCTCCCCCCACCCCATTCCAGTCACTTCCCCCTGCCCCCAAACTACTTACTGCCAGTGCTGCCTGGGCATTGGCTGGCCCTCGACATGGTGCTGGGGCTCAGTGCTGACTGGTGGTGCCCCAGCACCAGTGGCCTGCCCTGCAGGTGCCACAGACGTGCCCCACGGCTCATTAGCAGCACTCAGCACCAGTCCTTGTACTTAGCGTTAGTGCTGAGAGTGTTTAGGATTGGGTCCTAAATCTTCCTTCCTAGATCTTTCATAGCAACCAGTTAGCCTCAGACCATTTGGTTAATCAGATGCAGTGTTTCTCAAACTGTGGGTCGGGACCCACTAGGTGCCTCGTGAGCCAATTTCTGGTGGACCCCATTCATTTCAATAATTTATTTAATATATTAGACTTGATGATACCATGGTAAATGCCTGCTTTTGGGGAAGTATTACAGACCTGTACTTTTAACAAGTTACTATGTATATTCTTTTAACAATGATAGTAAATGGAACTTACTCCAGGTAAGTGTGGGTAGGACTGCAGCCTAGGATTATTAAAAAAAAAATTCCTGCTTGATGAAGTCACTTCTGGTCATGACATCACTTCCAGTGGGTTCGGACAGATTCTCATTCTAAAAAGTGGGTCCTGGTGCTAAATGTGTAAGAACCACTGATCTGATGGGTTAAAGAATAGTGTCAGCAAAACTGAGCATGGGAAATTAAACAGGTAACATAGCCAGAGTAGACCCACCCCCATTTCCCTAAAAACTCAATAGGTTGTTTCACATCTGGCTAATGAAAGAAAAGGTGGGGCAAAAAGCTCAAACCTTCAATTTAGACATCACCAACAGCAGAAGGGCAGAATTCCAACATTCCATGTAGTCTCTGTTCACCTTGTAAAATATTCAAAAGTAGACAAGCGGAACAACAAAATGAACAAAAGCTCTACAAGGAACATTTTTTTAAAAATACCCCACACAAAACAAAAAGTTGGAAGCAATGACCAAAACAGGGCATTCCTAATTTCGTTATGAGAAAATTCACAATTCCTAAATTTATGAGATGTGCTTTGCTTGACACAAATGTGCTAAGAATATTTTCAAGGCACATTTCATCTCTTTGTTTCTCAGGCTGTATATGAAAGGGTTAGCCAGAGGGGGCAAAACAGTATGTAAAAGGGAGGTGAATTTGTCAGTCCTTCTCATCTCTTCAGTTTTTGGCAACATATATCCAATGATCAGAGACCCGAAGAAAACAGACACCACCACTAAGTGAGAGGAACAAGTGGAAAAGGCTTTTTGCCTCCCAGTGGTGGAGGGAATTCTCAAGATGGCAGCAAGAATATAAACATAGGTTGTCAAGATTAGAAGAAAAGGAAGAAAGACATGTGTGACAGATAAGACAAAACTCATCACTTCTAACGAGCTGGTGCCACTACAGGAGAGTTTGAGAAGGGAGAAATAGTCACAAAAGTAATAATTGATTATATTGGGGCCACAAAAAATTAAGTTCTTTAACATCAGTGTAACTAATATAAAAAATATTGTAAATATATTAATCCAAGATGCAGCTGTTAACTGGATACAAGTTCGGGTGTTCATGCTTGTTGCATAATGGAGTGGCTTACAGATGGCTAGATATCTATCATAAGACATTGCACACAGTAAACAAGATTCTGTCATTACGAAGCAACTCAAGAGATACCACTGCGCAATACAGCTGCCAAATGAAATTCTTCCGTCCCCAGTCCAAAGAGCTGAGAGCATTCTGGGCAATAGAAAGGAACTAGAGCAGGCTTCCAAGACAGAGAGATTCCCCAGGAAGAAGTACATGGGAGTGTGAAGGTGCTGATCAGAGACAACTAGTGTAGCAATCAGAATGTTTCCAGTCATGGTCACAATATATATCAGTAGAAATATCAGGAACAGCAGTATCTGGATATCGTGGAATTCTGCAAATCCCAAGAGTATGAATTCTGTTACTTTCGTCTCATTTCCTAACATGGTGCATCTGAATGTGAGAAAACCCTATTGAAAAAGAAATTCAAACGTGTTATTAATTAGACGTTTATAAGTGATTCTATTTGTGTCAGCTGTTTTGGATGGAGAGAACTTGACATTTATACCCATAAGTGCAGAATGATTGCTGACTTTTTTCAAAGTCTAGTACCACAGTTAGCAAGCCACAGTAATTAACCCATTTCTGACCAGCCCACAGATGTACACATTCAATTCCTGATGCGCATATGCAACATTGGGCAGAAATGGCTTTTAAGATCAGATTCAAGAATGTTCTTCAAACTTTTCTCAATGTTGAAAAAACAGTTTCTGATTGGTCAAGTCCATCTTTCATTCAATAAGTCATAAATGTTTATTGCTTCTACCCATGGGATCAATCAACATCTGTATCCATTCTCAGTCATAGTTCAAAATAGTATTTCTCAATGTTTGTCCCACCTTCATACTTTGCACAGTCCACTTATTGAAAGTACCACTGGAAGTAACTGGTAATGTCAATTCCAGATTGGGAGGCAACAAACAACAGCTCAGGGTGAACTAGAGAGAGTTTTCAAGCATGTGAAAAGTACATGCTGGAGATTTGCGTGGCCAGCCCCCTATTGCTGTTTGCCGTGCTGCATTGCTGGTCTTGCTGCAAGACAGCGGGGTTTTGGGGTTCCTGAGAATACAACTGGACTCCACCTCAAGTACCACCAGTGCTACAAGTACCAATGGTTGAGAAGCACTAAAATAAAGTGAATTCAAGGGAAATGGTAACATGTTGATTGCATCTTTTTTTTCCCTTTTGAGCACGTTTGGATTTTAAACCTCTTCTTATCAAGAACAAAGTAAAGCAAAAAGAAAGAATTGACCTTCTGGATGAAGCCAAAGACTTGTACTGTTCAACATTCCGTTTTCCGCACTAGTCTACAAGGTGTCTCTGAGAGCCCACATGGGAAGGAGAGTACTGTGGCTTCTCCTATAACATGAGCAGTGGCACCATTTGTAAATTTGGTGTTATTTGAAGGGACATCTCTTATTTCTTAATTTATTGATTAATTAAAATGATGTCATTTAAAGACAAAATTGAGAAGGTAAACATGTATTATAAAGAAGGGACATACCTTCGAAGAGGTGGTTCAGTAATAAGATAACTTATGGTTCCCTTTCTTCTTTGCTTCATAACAAAGAAAATCTGAGGACTTGCTCTGACTTTCCTTTATCTGACATTACTGTACTTTATTCCTAAGTGACTTTGTCTCTTCCGTCCTCTGTTGTTCTGAAAAGCAGTGTTTCATGAAAGTGGTGCTGTCTCAAGGGAATCTATGTTTATTCAGAAAAAAACGCTAATATTTTTCATTCTTTTCCCTAATTACCAGAACAATGAAGTAACACAGAGGCAATTAATAGAAGAAGAAGAAAAAAAGAAACTATAATTTTCATGGGAAAATGAATTCTAATTGTTAAAATATACATCTTCTAGGTTTCTGATCTTATTAATGCTGCAATCCTATACACCAGGGGTGCTAAACGTATGTACAATGGGAAAGTTATGGCCCTTGGAAGCTCTTTATCCAGCCTTTATGATAATTGGGCTCTTTCAGGGCAGATTGCCTGAAAGGAGTGTTTGCTTTCTGTAAAGTGAGGTCTAGTACCTCCCACATCTGCCAGGGATCCATTTGCTTTGCTCTCCTATTACATAAGGGGATACTAATTGCCTTGGGCTTGAACCCCACTCCTGGTACCAAGTTGTCATGACAAATTCCTGCTATAAACTTAGCCTAGAGAACCGATGTCCACTTTAAGGCTAATTAGTTCCCCCGGCTTAACTACAGCCAGCTCTAGCAAACACTACCACTGTACCCCAGCACCAGTAAAAAAGGTAGCTTGTCTGTGGGCCTGCAGGGTCCCTCCTCCCAGTTCCTGAGGCAGCAGTCCTTCCAGGTGCAGTAGAGCTCCCTCAGCTCTCCACCACCTAGCAAGCTCAGTCCAGGCAATCAGTTCATTAATCAGCTGGGTAGTCAGTTAGTTAATTAATCCACACGTCAGTCCACCAGTTTGTCTTGCATCCTCCAGTCCATTGGTCAGGTCGTCAGTTAATCAGTGCAAAAGTCCAGCAAGTCATTATCCTGTCTGTTGGTCCATTAGCAGATCTGTGGGTCAGTCCGTGAGTTAATCACCAGTAAGTCAGCAGAAAAGTCAGTTCGTTTAGCCAGCAAGGGTCCAATTCTATACAGTGTGCTCCGGCTCACCACAGGCCTGTACTGTTGCACGTTTGTGGGCCTTAGTGCCGGTTGAGCGCTGGTGCTAGCTCAGCACAGGCTGGTGCTGGGCTAGCACCTGGCAAGCACCGGAGTTCGACTGCTCAGTGGTCACATGGACCGCTGGGCAGCAGAGAGGTAGGTGGGGGCATGAGGGGAGGCAAGGAGGAGACGTTCTGGGGTGGGGGGAGGTGGGCAGAAATCAGGGATAGGGCGTGGAGGAGCAGGGAGCAGGGCAGGAGGGAGGTTTCACTGGATTGTGAGACTCCATGTTGGGCCACTGGCTCAAAATTCTATGCTGACCCTTGAGTTGACATAGAATTAAGTAGCCATATTGCGGGGCTAATCGGCTTACCCGGGGGAAGGGAATGAAAGATGCTTCTCCTGAGGAGCTGCTGGCACTGCCTGCGGAACGCACAGGATGCAGCAGCAGCCATTTTTGGAGCCACTGTAGCCCAGAGCGGCAGGAGTGCAGGATTGTGCTGCAAGTCTCCTCTCCCTCCTCCACTCCCTCTCCAACTACTACCCACAAACTCTCCATGCTTCAGGTACTGCTTATATCCCTGAAGACCTTGTTGCCTCCAGTGGCTGTAGCTGTCCAGCACACTCACTGCTGAAAGCCCAGGCCTTAACCCTGTGTTCCCCAGATTCACCAGAGCAAAGGGTCACTGCTGACACCACATCCTATTTCCTTGCAATATCTTCCGTGACTGCAATACAGGTGTAGGCCCAGCCACAGAAGCCCCTCCTCTCTGGGTGCCACAGACATGCCTTGCAGCATGCTTGTGACACCCACCACCAGCGTTTCAGCTCCTAATTGGTGCTGAGAGTGTTTGGGCCCTAAATATTCGTGCTTGGCTCCTCAATAGCAACATCAGTCTATTTAGTTGATCTGATGGGATAAAGAACAATGTCTGCAAAACTGAGCATGAGAAATTGAACAGACAACATAGCCGTACTAGCTCTACCCCCATTTCCCTAACAACCCAATAGGGTGCCCCAACATTCAATTTAGACAACACCAACAGATGAGTGGCAGAATTCCAACACTACTTATAGTCTCTTTTCTCAAAAGTGATAACAAGTGATAGGGATCTTGCTCTAGATGCAATAAGAATTGGCAACTATTTGTGTTGTAAAATATTCAAAAGTAAACAAGTTAGCCAGCAAAATGAACAAAAGTTCAGCAAAGTACTTTTTAAAAAAAATATCCCACACAAAACAAAGTGCTAGAAACAACGACCAAGACATGACATTCCAGATTTTGTTATAAGAAAATCACAATTCCTAAGTTTAAAAGATGTGCTTTGCATGACACAAATGTGTTAAGAATATTTTCAAGGCACATTTTATATCTTTGTTTCTCAGGCTGTATATGAAAGGGTTAGCCAGAGGGGGCAAAACTGTATGTAAAAGAGAGGTGAATTTGTCAGCCCTTCTCATCTCTTCGGTTTTTGGCAACATATATCCAATGATCAGAGATCCGTAGAAAACAGACACCACCATCAAGTGAGAGGAACAAGTAGAAAAGGCCTTTTGCCTGCCAGTGGTGGAGGGGATTCTCAGGATGGCAGCAATAATATAAACATAGGTCGTCAAGATTAAAAGGAAAGGAAGAAAGACATGTGTGAAAGTTACAATGAAACTCATCACTTCTAACAAGCTGGTGTCACTACAAGAGAGTTTGAGAAACGAAAAATAGTCACAGAAGTAATTATCAATTACATTGGGGCCACAAAAGATCAATTTCTTTAACAACAGTATAACCAACATGAAAAATACTGTAAATCCATTGAGCCAAGATGCAGTTGCTAACTGGGTACAAAGCTGAGTGTTCATGCTAGTTGCATAATGGAGTGGGTTACAGATCGCTAGGTATCTATCATAAGACATTGCACAGAGTAAACTGCATTCTGTCATTATGAAGGAACACAAGAGATACCACTGTGCAATACAGCTGCCAAATGAAATTCTTCTGTCCCCAGTCCAAAGAGCTGCCAGCATTCTGGGCAGTATAAAGGAACTAGAGCAAGCTTCCAAGATGGAGAGATTCCCCAGGAAGAAGTACATGGGAGTGTGAAGGTGCCGATCAGAGACAACTAACGCCACAATGAGAAGGTTTCCACTCATGGTCACAATATAAATCAGGAGAAATATCAGGAAGAGCAATATTTGGTAATTGTGGAATTCAAATCCCAAGAGTATGAATTCCGCTACCTTTGTCTCATTTCCTGACATGGTGCATCTGATGATAAAGAAAATCTGTTGAAAAAGAAATGCAAACATGTTAATTTATGATAAGTGATTATCTGTGTCAGGCTGCAATTCTATACACACTTACTGTGGAGTAACTGAATTCAATGGAAAGTATTTCTGAGAAGTCATACATAGGATTGTGCTTTTGATGGGAAGAACTTGACATTTCTACTTGCAAGTGCACAATCGTTACTTACCTTTTCACAGTCTAGGAACACAGTCATCAAGTCACTGTAATTAGCATTGGATTAAAGGATGTGCATCAAATTTCCTCAGAGTTGGAAAAACAGATTCCGATTGGTCATGTCCATCCCTCACTCAATAAGAAGTTGTGAAAGTTCATTACGTCTACCCATGTATATTCTGGGATCAATCAACATCTGTATCCATTCCCAGTCATAATGCAAAAGAGTGTTTCTCAACATTTGTCCGCATTGTTCCACTTTGCATGGTCCACGTATTGGAAGTACCACTGGAAGTAACTGCTGATGTCACTTCCAGATTGGGAGGCCAGGCACAATATGACAAACACCAGTAAGATGTTCAGGGTGCTGCATTGCTGGTCTCACTGCCAGGTGGTGGGGTTTTGGGGTTCCTGCAAATATCAGTTGACTCTCCCTCAAGTACCACCAGTAGTACAAGTACCACTGGTTGACAAGTACTGATATAAAGTAAAGTGAACCCAAGGGAAATAGTAACAAGTTGATTGTGTCTTTTTTTTCCCCCTTTAAGCATGTTGGATTTTAAACCTCTTGTTATCAAAAACAAAATAAACACAAAAATAATAAACTTTCTGGATGAGGTCAAAGACTTGTATAGTTCAGTATTCAGTTTCCCACAGTGGTGTACAAGGTGCCTCTGAGAAGCCCATATGGGAAGGAGACCATTGTGGCTTCATGAGCAGTGGTACCATCTTTAGGAGCTCTTAATGGATAACTTTACAACTTTTGTGAAAGGATTCGGTCAAGAAGAACCACCAAGCATGGAAGGAGGCAGAGAGCAAGTTGCTTAAGAGCATATGCTGCTTTTCCTACTGAAATGAATAATGTTCCTATACAGTTTTTTCAAAAAGAAGTTGTCAAGAGAGTGGCATACATTGCAACTTAAATCAACCTCTTTCAGCATCTTCTCTTGAAGTCATGGTCTCTCTATCGACAGTCTTTCAGTGGATCTTTTTATCAGCTATGGTTTCACTTCGTCTTTCTTAAATTAAAACAAAAAAAAGGCCCTGGAGTTCAACTGAGCTGAAAATTACAGCATCAGTTATACTCCTATGGAGAAGGACAAGCATGACATCTTAATGGCAGCACAAGTGGTTTGAATTCACACACACACACACACGCATGCACGCACACACACACACACACACACACACAGAGGCTTTCATAGCTGGGAATGACTCTGAAGGCAAGAAGGAGGGAAGCATTTCAGGTGCCTGAAAAACTTAGTGTTTTGCCCTTCCTCCACACAAAGACAACTCTGTAGGAGTTTTTGATATGCTTATTTGAATTGTTTCCTACTACACATAAAATACCTGCCTGTACTGACCGTAAAACTTTAGACTTATTCAAACCTAAAAGAGCTACTTCAAAGAGACATCATCATGATGATATGATTACATTTGTAAATTTGCTGTTATTTGGACATCTTATTTCTTAATTAATATAATTAAAATGACAAATCATTTAAAGAAAAAAACAACTGAGAAGGTAGGTTGTTGGCATCCTTCAGTCTCGGAAGACTATGGTGTCACGCTCTGAATGGTGGTTCTGGAACAGAGTGTCCTCTCCAGTGCGCGAAGCCTGGGTCAAGAAGGTATGGAGGATAGGCTGTTACCCATGCAGCAAATCCCCCCTCTCCACGTCGCTGAAATGGTCCAATGGAAAGGCAGAGGCCAATACAGTTGGTTCCAGCGGCGTTACAGGAGTTGCCAGAACGTGACTGTGTTCAGCCATGAACTGCCTCAGGGACTTCGGCTCTGGATTTTGCCTTGAGGTTGACTCCTGAAGCCTTTTCCATAACTGGATGTAGCCACAAGGCAGTGGAGGTTTGGGATCAGAGTTTTCCTTCTCTGAGATGAGCTGCCTTCCCAGGCTATCGAGTCCCATCTACCCGGTGGCTGTTTAGTCCCCTCTTATGACAAGTACAGCCAAACTGAGGGCCTATTCTTATCCCCAGATAAGGGGATAATGTGAGAAGGTAAACGTACAATCAAGAGGGGACATACCTTTCCAAAGAGGTTCTTCAGTACTATAACTTACTGTTCCCTTTCTTCTTTGCTTCTTAAGAAAGAAGGTCTCAAGACTTGCCCTGATGTTCCTTTGTCTTATGTTGCTTTTTAATAGCATGGCTTATTTATTCCTAAGTGATTTCACCCATTTCCATCTTCTGCTGCTCTGAAAAGCAGTGCTTCATTAAACTGAAGTGCTGTCTCAATGGATTTGTGTTTATTCAGGTAAAAAATTGCCAATATTTTTCTTTCCCCCCTCCTAATTACCAGAACAATGAAGTAACACAGAAACAATTAATAGAAGAAGGAAAAAAAAAACTTCAATTCTCAAGGGAAAATCAATTCAAAATATTAAAATATATATCTCCTAGGTCAGCCATTTTCAACCACTGTGCCGTGGCACACTGGTGTGCCTTGAATGGTCCCCTGGTGCACTGCAGGAATTTGGGAAAGGGTCATTTATTAGTAGGACCAATGGGGGATGTGAGCCCCCATTGACAGCATGGTGTGCCTTGACAATTTTAGTGCCTTGTCAGTGTGCCATGAGATGAAAAACGTTGAAAATCACTGTCCTAGGTCTTTGGTCTTACTAAGAGCCCAGTCGGCACTGGGCCCCAGCACCCAAAGATGGTCGCCAAGAGCTGCCAGCAGTAGGAATGGCCGCTGGCCATCAGTAGGGTGTTTTGGGACAGTGGGGAGGGTGGGAAGGGGCAGAACTGGATAGGAGAGGGGAAAGGGGAGAGTGGGACTAGGAGGGGGGCAGAAATGGCAGTAGGCTCTGCCACCATATCCTGGCCCCTCTCCTAGACTGGGAAATCCAACACCAGTCTCCTCTATTCTGCGCCCGCTCAATAGTGGGCATAGATTCGAGGAGACATATTGGGCTGCCTGGATCCTATACAGGGTAAGGGAATGTTTGTTCCATTACTTTGAGGAGACCCTGCTGCTATTTCCCTCACCCCATAGAATACAGTAGTTGTCATTTTGGACACCTGGACACTAGGGAGGCATAGGATTGGGTTATAAGGCTGCAAACCTATACTTGTTAAACGTAAGTTTAGTGGTCCAGATACAGCCTGTGGAAGCTCTTTATCCAGTGATAACCAGATTCTTCCAGGGCAAATTGGAGATGGGGAGGGCAGAGAGAGGTTTATTGTGGCAAGGGGGTTGCAATGGGGGAGAAGGCAGGTGCATTCCCATACCTGGACTTGATCTGCCAATATGGATCAACGTGAACATACACCAGTGATAGTGCTGGAACAGGTCTGAGTTGACTCATTATGGCTGTTGGGGCTTACCTGATAGTCAAAACAAACATTGTGTATGTGAAATAAGAAAACACTATCTCAAAATAAAAGGGAAAAAAAATATACAGGTCTGCGCCGCTTAAAAATGGGGATTTGTTCTGTGATTCCCATAGTTATGCAGCTAGATTGTCAAGTGAACATTCAGCCCAATCTAGTGCCTTTTTTGTGTAAACAGACACTCCCTGCCAGACACTAGCTGGCTGCACAGGCTACTGCTGGAGATGACGATGATGATGATGATGATGATGATGATGATGATGATAATAATAATAATAATAATAATAATAATAATAATAATAATAATAATAATAAACTTTATTTCTATCCCGCCCTTCTCCCTAAAGGGACCCAGGGCGGCTTACAACATGTTGAAAACAATTTAAAACATAATTTAACAAGGAGATAAAAACATATTAAAAACACATTAACAAAGACCATAAAAAACAGTAGTCAGATAAAAGTCAGAAAAAAAGAGCATAAAACAGCAGATCACAGAGGAATCAAGCCTGTAGGAAACTCAAAGACGTATAAAAAATGTTTAAAAGGACATGAGGTCAGAAGGCTTGTTTAAACAGCAGGGTCTTCAGGCCTCGCCGAAAAGTCTCAAGAGAGGGAGCCATTCTCAAGTCAAGGGGAAGGGAGTTCCATAACATTGGTGCCACTACTGAGAAGGCCCTATTTCTTGCCGCCGCCCCACGAACCTCCTTGGGTGGTTCTTCTTTGCATTCACAGCCACTTTGTTGTGCATACTGACACTCTGCTGAAGGCTATGGGAGTCCTGACTGCCTCATTAAGAGCCTCTTTGTTGTGCTTTGACCACTGTCCTATATGTGATCCATCGTTAAGCGGAAGGTTGTTAAGTGGCGCACACCTGTACTTCTAAGTGAAAAATAGTTGCTGTGATTTGACTTCCCATGTACTATTTTCAAAATTTGGTAAAGTAAATCCCACAGTGGGGAGGCAGGAAGGGAGAGAGTCCAGACAAAAAGCACTCTGCTTCAATGCTTCCCTTGCTTATCTGGCACAGGGTGACTTTTTCACAACTGTGTCACAAATGCGCCATAAGGTACATCTGTGGCACGTGGAAAGGAGGGGCTACTAGTGCTGACCAGCACCAGTTGGTTTGTGAGGCAATTCATTTTTGGATGCAATTATGAAGCATTTCTGCTTCACAAAAGAATGACTGTTTTGTGGTTATTTCCAGGACAGAGAGTCTCAGTGATCTGTGTTCTAGAGAACAACAGATCCTTAAGCACTACAATTGTCCAAAGAATCTATTTAAATTACTTATGCCTTTAAGTATAAATAAAGGCGCAATCCTAAACGGCAGTTATGCCAGCATAGGATGCCCTGAAGGATCGCAAACAAGCCGTAAAGCACGTTTGCGACTCCGTGGCTGGGAGCCACGTCGGCGCATTCAGATGTGCCAATGCACGGAGGCAGGCAGAAGCCTCCATGGCAACTCCTGCACCACTGCTTGTGTCGGCGCTATTGCGCTGACACAAGCGGCAAAGGTAGGCATGGGGGGGCATGGGGAGGGGGCGTTTCTGGGCGGGGAAGGGCAGGCAATGGGTGGCCCCAGAGACGGGCATGCGGGGAGCTGGGGGTGGGGCTGGAACCTGGCGGTTATGCTGGATCCCAATCCCCATCCCTGGAGAGAAAGGAGCGGCTTCTAGCCGCTCCACTCTCCTCGGACCTGCGCCACCTCCAGAGGTGGCACAGGTCCGAGGAGACCCATGGGGCGTGCATCCCTTACCCAGGGGTAAGGGAAAGAGCTTCCCCTTGTCCCTGGCTGAGCCACTGCACCCAACGAACCTGCGTTGCAGTTCTCAAAACCTGCCTCCAGTTCTCAAAACTACTTACTGCTGATGATTCTGGGGAGCCGGCCTGCCCTCTGCACAGCGCTTAGGCTCAGCACTGACTGGTGCTGACCAACATCAGTAGCCCCTCCGCTCCAGGCGCCACAGATGTGCCTTATGGCACATTTGTGACACCCAGTGCAAGCGCTGGAGCTCAGCACCGGTGCTAAGAGTATTTCAGATTGTGCCCTAAATGTTCCTACCTGGCTCCTCAGTAGCAACCAGTTTGCCTCAGACAATTTGGTTGATCTGACAGGATAAATACGAGTGTCAGAAAAAATTAGCATGGGAAATCAAACAGGCAATATAGCCATAGTAGCACCTCCCCCATTTCCCAAACAACCCAATAGGGTGCTTGGCATCTGGCTGATGCAAAGAAAGATTGGGCAAAATGACCCAAACTTCAATTTAGACAACACCAAAAGCAGGGGGGCAGAATTCCAACATTCCATGTAGTCTGTTCTCAAAACTGATAACTAATGATTGGGATCTTGCTTTAGATACAATAAGAATTGGCAACTATTTGCCTTGTAAAATATTCAGAAGTAGAAAACTAGGCCAGCAAAATGAACAAAAGTTCTACAAAGAACATTTTTTAAAAACACCCCACACAAAACAAAATGCTAGAAGCAATGTCCAAAACATGGCATTCCTGATCTTGTTACAAGAAAATCACAATTCCTAAGTTTGTAAGACGTGCTTTGCATGACACAAATGTGTTAAGAATATTTTCAAGGCGCATTTCATATCTTTGTTCCTTAGGCTGTATATGAAAGGGTTAGCCAGAGGGGGCAAAACTGTATGTAAAAGGGAAGTGAATTTGTCGGTTCTCCTCATTTCTTCAGTTTTTGGTAACATATATCCAATGATCAGAGATCCGTAGAAAACAGACACCACCACCAAGTGAGAGGAACAAGTGGAAAAGGCCTTTTGCCTCCCAGTAATGGAGGGAATTCTCAAGATGGCAGCAATAATATAAACATAGGTTGTCAAGATTAGAAGGAAAGGAAGAAAGACATGTGTGATGGATGTAATGAAACTCATAATTTCCAACAAACTGGTGTCACTGCAAGAGAGTTTGAGAAGGGAGAAATAGTCACAAAAGTAATCATCAATTACATTGGGACCACAGAAAGTTAATGTCTTTAACATCAGTGTAACTAATATACAAAATACTGTAAATCCATTGAGCCAAGATGTAGCTGCTAACTGGACACAAAGTTGAGTGTTCATGCTTGTTACATAATGCAGTGGTTTACAGATGGCTAGATATCGATCATAAGACATTGCACAGAGTAAACTGCATTCTGTTGCTAAGAAGGAACCCGAGAGATACCACTGTGCAATACAGCTGCCAAATGAAATTCTTCTGTCCTCAGTCTGGAGAGCTGCCAGCATTCTGGGCAGTATAAAGGAGCTAGAGCAAGCTTCCAGGAATGAGAGATTCCCCAGGAAGAAGTACATGGGAGTGTGAAGATGCTGATCAGAGAAAACAAGTGCAGTAATCAGAATGTTTCCAGTCATGGTCACAATATAAATCAGTAGAAACATCAAGAAGAGGGGTATCTGGAAATCACGGAATTCTCCAAATCCCAGGAGTATGAATTCTGTTACTTTTGTCTCGTTTCCTAACATGGTGCATGTGATGATAAAGAAACTCTTTTGAAAAAGAAATGCAAACATGTTATTAGTTAGTGTATAATAAGTTATTATCTGTGTCAGGTTGTGATCCTATATACACTTGCTTTGAACTCAGTGGAAATTTTTTCTGAGAAGACATGTATAGGATTGTGCTTTATGTGAGAAGAGACGGACATTTATACTTGCAAGTGCACAACGGTTACTTACTTTTTCAAACTACTAATGCAGTCACCAAGTCCCACAGTAATTAATACCAGATTTAAACTTTCCTCAAGGTTGGATAAACCGTTTCTGATTGGTCATGTTCATCTCTTACTCAAAAAGGAGTCATGAGCACTCATTTCGTCTATGTCTGTATCAATCCCCAGTCATAGTGTAAGATCAACTGAATCCAATGGAAGTACCCGAAATTGATAGCTTCTTTTGAGTGTGTTGGATTTTAAACCTCTTGTTACAAAAAAAGAAAACACAAAACAACCTTGCTAGATGAGACCAAAGACTCATCTAGTTCAGCATCCCATTTCCCACAGTGGTCTACAAGGTGCCTCTGAGAAGCCCATATGGGAAGGAGAGCACTGTGGCTTCTCCTACAACACAAGGAGTCGCTTCAATGATAACATTTTCAAAAGGCTGTGGGCCCGATTCTATCCAACTTTCCAGCGCTGATGCTGCTGTGCCAATGGTGTGTGTGCTACATCCTGTGGTGGGGGGAGGGGCAGTCACAGAGGTTTCCTCAAGATAAGGGAACAAACATTCCTTTACCTTGGGACTGAATTGTGGCTGTATTGTCTCTAGCAAGTTGGATAGGATTGGACCCTGAGTAAAGAAGAACCATCAGGCGTGGAAGGAGGCAGATAGCAAATTGCTCATGAGCCTATGTTGCTTTTCTTACTAATATAACCCCTGCTAATTGGGTAAAAGGCACTTTTTCAAGTGGGTGCTCCTTTTTTTAACAAGGGGAGAGTAACTGGCCCACTCACCCCAGCATTGTCTTTTCTAGTGACTGCCTGCTGGTGTTCTTTTGCATCTTTTAGATTGTGAGCCCTTTTGGGACAGGGAGCCATTTAGTTATTTGATTTTTCTCTGTAAACCACTTTGTGAACTTTCAGTTGAAAAGCAGTATATAAATACTGTTAATAATCATAATCATAATCATAATCATAATCATAATCATAATCATAATCATAATAATATTCACTTACAACTTATCAACAAAAAGTTGTTCACAGACTGGCTCACACTGCAAAATAAATAAATAAATAACTCTCAGTGTCATTTCTGAAAGTCATGATCTTTCTGTCGGCAGTCTTTCTGTGGATCCTTTTAACAGCTATGGTTTCATACCTAACAAAAAAAAATGTCATCAGAGGCCAACAGCAACTGAATAAAACACTTCCAGTTATACTTCCATGAGCAAATAAAATGTTATGCACAAGTGGTTTGAAGTTACACATACACACGTTAAGACAACTCTGTATTAGTTTTCAATGTGTGTATTTGAATTTTTTTCCTCTGTATGTACAATGTCTACCTGTACTATTCACCCATAAAAATTTATAGTCAAACCTGGAAGAGCTACTTTACAAGGTTATTCCAACCATCATCATTGTCACTATGACATGATTAAATTTGTAAATCTACTGTTATTTGAAGGGATATCTCTTATTTCCTAATTGATAAATCATTTAAAGAAAAAAAGATTGAGAAGGTCAACATGTGTTACAAAGAGGGGACATACCTTTCCAAAGAGGTTGTTCAGTATTCAGTAAATTAAGGTTTTCTCTCTTCTTTACATTGGGTGAAAAAAGATCTCAAGATTTGCCTTGATGGTCCTTTGTCTTATGTTACTGTTAAATAGCATGTCATATTCATTCCTAAGTGATTTTGCCTATTTCCATCTTCTATGAAAAGCAGTACTTCATTAAAGTGAAGCATTGTCTCAGTGGAATTTGTGTGTATTGAGGAAAAAAAAATTGCCTGTTTTTTTCTTTCATTTTCTTTAATTACCCAAACAATGAAGTAACACAGAAGCAATTAAAAGTAGAAATAAAAACTTCAATTCTCAAGGGAAAATGAATTCTGATTGTTAAAATATACGTCTCTTAGGTCTTTGGCCTTATTGAGGCTGCAATATTATATATTGGGGTGCCAAACATAAGGCCCATGGGTTGGATATGGCCTGCAGAAGCTGTTTATCCATCCCATGTGATAATTCAGCTTTTTCAGCATGCTGAAGCTCTGGGAGGGAAAGATGGAAGAAGGCCTCAGAAGGCTACAGAGGAAGGGGGGGGACCAATAGGGGTGAGCGAGGAAGATGCTGTTGAGGTGCTGGGAGAGCCCAATTATCACGTGGGCTGCCCTTTCAGCAGCACTGCTTCTGCCGAGGCTTCACTTTGCAGAGCACCGTTCAGCTGCTGAGCTGTGAAATGACACTGTGGCAAAAGCAGAACTGCTGAAAGGGTGGCCCGCATGGTTATTGTGCTGTCCTAGATCTTTAAAATATGATCAAGATTTGCACATTTTCTCTTCTGCTATTTGCAGCTAATGAGTTTCTACCTGAGAACAAAGTACTTATTTCTGTCCATTGTCTAATTAATTACATCTCTTCCTGCTTAATAATGTCACTTCTGGCCCTCAGCAGGTGCCAAAAACGTCATTCGGCCCACTATGTGAAATGGGTTTGACACCCCTGGTTTATAGACTGTTGAATCTGTTATCATTTCAAGTACATGTCTCTTTAACAAATCTCTTCTAACTTTGAAGACACTCCCTTGCCTTTCTCTTGAATTGATTCTCACTGATGCTTGTCTTTGCACCTAGCCCCAAAGATCCCTTGTTTCACTGGCTGCTCCACCACAGAAGCTAAATGCAGGCAAAGGCTTAGCTATCCCAAACTTCCTGAAGCTGACGATATGCCCTTTACAAATAATCTGAGCACCAGTGGCAACAGAGGTTCATCCACTGATTACTACTGAGGTTCTTTCCCCAAACTCCCTATGATCAGTTGCTGCTAAAGACACATTCTGATCATAGACACATCAGGGATTGGGGCATTTGGTGCATGCTGGAAGCAGTTGGCAAACATAATGCAACATGTTTCCATAGTTGTTTTTTTTTTTTTTTTTTTTGGAAACCATGGCTTTGCCCCAGAGAAATGGTTCCCAAATTCGATGGACCCCTTTGTAATCACAGGGGCGCTGTGTGGCCTCTTCTTCCTAGCTCACCAGGTCAGAGTTGCATGCAATCACATAAGAATCACATGAGATCTTGCATGAAATCTTGCACGTTTTTCCCTACCTTGCAAGAAGTTGCATGATCCTGGCCTGGTGAGCCAAGTGAACGTGTTGCTGTTGCTGCCTGAATGGCTTCGAAGGTAAGTGGGAGGGGTTGCTTATATACCTGCTATTGGATATTGCAGTATTTCTCAAACTGTGGGTTGGGACCCACTAGGTGGGTCGTGAGCTAATTTCAGGTGGATCCTCATTCATTTCAATATTTTATTTTTAATATATGAGACTGGATGCTACCATGGCATGTGACTGCATTTGGGGAAATGTTACAGACCTGTACTTTTAACAAGCTATCATGTATATTCTTTTAACAATGACAGTCAATGGGACTTACTCCTGGGTAAGTGTGGGTAGGATTGCTAAAAATTTTCCTGCTTGATGACATCACTTCCGGTCATGACATCACTTCTGGTGGGTCCTGATAGATTCTCATTCTAAAAAGTGGGTCCTGGTGCTAAATGTGTGAGAACCACTGGGATATTGCATAAACATCTAGATGGTTTTTGTGTCTGTATCAAGTCAGAAATGACTTCACATCAGCCTGGAGTAGTGATTTTTAACCTCTTTCATCTCACTGCTCACCAAGGTGTTAAAATTGTCAGGGCACACCATCATTTTTTTTTGAAAATTGACAAGGCACACCATGCTGCTGGTGGGGGTTCACATCCCCCAATGGCCCTACTAATAAATGACCCTCCCCCAAACTCCTGTGGCACACCTGTGGACCATTAATGGTGCACCAATTTGCCATGGTACACTGGTTGAAAATTGCTGGTCTATTGAGTGAAGTTCCACCATGCTTTTTCTTGGGCCTTGTGGTTGGCAACCTTCAGTCTCGAAAGACTATGGTATAAGCCTACAGTACCTGGTATTCCCAGGCAGTCTCCCATCCAAGTACTAACCAGGCCTGACCCTGCTTAGCTTCCAAGATCAGATGAGATTGGGCATGTGCAGGGTAACAGTTGCTGTTCCACATTTTTATACATGCCTTGGAAGAGGGGATAGAGGATACTTATTAAATGTGTAGATGATTCATAGCACGTTTGCACCTCCCTCAGAATAAGCTGCGCTAACGCGATGAGGTGTGCCAGCCCATGGAGGCCTCTGCACCAACGAGGACCCATTGGAGCCTCTGCAGCTCTACAAAGGTTAAGGGGAATTTTTTCCCATTGCCCCGGGCCAAGCCTCAGCTAGCCCCAAACTTACATTGGATACAGCACAGGCCGGCCAACCTGCCTGCTCCAGCACAAGTTAGGATTGTGCTGTAAAAGACTGAATCAGAATTCGACATGGCCTTAACAGATTCAGTATGCCATCTGCAAAAGGCAAAATAACAGCTTTTGCTTCACTTCCCTTGCTTTGGACTCTTTGAAGCTTGTGACAACCTACTCTCCCCCCCCCCCCATGTAGCCTAATAGTGCCTGATCTGATGAAAGGAATGGGCAAAAATCACCCTTTGCATATCATTAGAGTGTTTGCATATCATTTGAGTGTGATCTCAGCTGTTCTGTGTTCATTAAGAAATGTACCATGTGGATACATTTCACCTTTGCTGAAATCACATTTTAGAAAACCAATCAAAATTGTAATCTATCAATCCCATCAGATGCTCCCAGAAATAATTCTGACGCCTTTAGTACAGAATTAAAAGGGAGCCAGGGCTATTAGGATTAAGTATTCTGAACCACTTGCAAAGTGGATCAACTCTCACCCTTTCAATAACTGTCATTCTCACACAATTCCCCCCTGCCTTAATCAAGGTTGCTTGCTTATGGACTATGTTAGTAAAGCTGCTTTCTCTTGACAGGCTGAACTCTAAAATTCTAAAGCTTTCCAACCCATAGTTCCATTCTAATTGTGAAAATAAAAAGACATAGCATGTTAACTATAGCGTGTGTTTCAGTCCCAAGTGGGTTACTTGATTATTCTAGTAATGAGAAAAGAAACTAAGCTTTGTTGAATTATCTGAGTGCATACAAGTACCAATGAGACACTGCCACCCTAATGAAGTGCTGTGTATTTTTTTTTTTTAAAGAAACAGGCAGTGAGAAAGGGCACACCTTCTCAGGCATAAATAAGTCAAGTTATTGAGCAGAAGCAAAAAAACTAAAGGACTTGAGTAGAAGAAGAAGGTCTTGAGATCTTTTTCTTCTGGCTTCTAAACAAAAAAAAAATGGAATGATATATCATCTTATTACTGAATCATCTCACTACAAAGGTAACTATTTATTTCTTACCTTCCCTCCTCTGTTTGCAATATTTGCTTATACTCTTGATTTCTCCTGTAAGGAAAAATCATGTATCAGATGCAGGATAGGCGACAGAGTTCAATTAATTCTGAAATACCATTGAAATAGGGACATGATCATGCGCTTTTACTACAATTAGCAACATTTCCATTAGGCCTAGCCCTATGGGTCTCCTTGGTTTTGCAGTAGCTATATTTCTGGTGCAAAATCAAGGAACAGAATGGCACTGGAAAAAGAGAGGGAAAACATTATTGGGCTCACCAGCAGAATATTGTCAGGTGTGATGGCGTTGCACCTCACATGGCAGGAGAAGCAGAAGCCCATCATGTCCAAACACTTCTTGTTCTTGCGTGACCGAATTGAACTAATCCCTCTTGGGGGCTGATCCAATCCTATGTACATTTCCACGCACCAATGCAGCAGGCCAGCTAAAACACTGCATTCTACGGTGGGACTTTGGCTGCTGGAGACCTCCTTCGGATCAGGAAACATTTGTCACCTTGCCCCAGATTAAGTCCAAGTAGCCTCTATGTGGCAGCTCAAGCCTGAGTCAGCGATATAGCTATTGCACATCCCTGATGTCCCATATTGGCGGATCAGGCCAGGAAAGGGGTTAGGATACAGTGTGTGCCGTAGCTGATCCAGCCCCCCTCCATGGCTGGATTTGCCCACCCCCGTCCCTGTTGCCACCCTCCCCTGTCTCATTATACCCCTCACCTCCCTCTGTTCTTCCATCACCCCTGTGGCGCTTGATGCAGAACATAACACTCCAGCAGCATGGCTCCTGGTGCCGGTGGGAAGGCTCTGGCCTTCCTGCTGGCGCTGCTAGATGGTGTACTGTCACAACATGCTTTACATGTTTAAGACATGTTTGAGACAGTTTGCTGCTAAAGGCAACTTGGGATTGGACCATAAACTACAGAAGCACCATCACAGTATGACAGAATCAAAAAGACAAAACGAGGAACTATATGAATAATTTAAAGGGGGAGCACATGGCTTCCTGTCCTATAGACTTTGTCTGCCCACATGTGCAGTGAGTTTGGTGAGACGGCAATCTGTATGTCAGTTCAACAAAGCTTTTCTTCCTCCATGACTCCCCAAAATGAGACACAAACAACCTGATCCTGTTGGACTCCCATGCCAGCAAAACACTCATTATCCTGCTGAAACCAGCAGTGCTGGAAAACTGGAGGCTTCCCGCACCTGCTGGCCAATCTGCTCTCTAGAGTCTAGACAATAAGTGAGGTACTGCTCCTGCATTACAATGACAGCAGTCAGATGACATGTTTATCATACACAAGATATATTATTTCTTGACGATTTGGCTCCACTATCTCAAAGTGACCCATCTACTGAAAGCTAGTTATTCACCTAAAATGCTAACAGACCCTCTGAAATCACAGATTTACAGTACAAGCCTATGAATGTCTACTCCATTGGGTACAATGAGACAGGCTCCCATTAAAGTGTGTTTGGGATTGCAACCTTAGAATCTAAATCCAAGTCTGTTATGCCAAGGATTGAAGCTGGGAATGGGACCTTATCATTAAATTTCCTTAAGATATTTTGTCTTTCTGGGTGGTACTAATAAAGATTTTACTGTACGGTGACTTTGAGTTTCTCTCTTTCTGCTTGCCAGTCCAAACCATGTCTAATTTTGTAAACCTACACCTTCTCCCTGCCCCTCTTTTCCCAAGCTACAAAGCCTCTGATTATTTTGGTAGTCCTTCTTTGCACCCCTGGACGAGCTACAGGATTCTTTGTACCTTTTCCCACAGTATTCTTTTGGAGATGGGGCAAACGGAAGCACACTCCTTTGTGCGTAGCACATAGCATTACTTCTATTGGTGATCTGTACTCATTGCCTGGCTTAAAGAACACTAGAAAGTGAGAAGAGCAAGTAAGACCCACTAATTTCTTTTAGCGTTCCTTTTACAACTTCAGCAACTTCTTTCAGTGTTCTTATTACAACTTCACAGCTCATCAGTTGAGAGCAGATACAGTAATTAGCCAATAATTGAAAGAGCCCAACTGTAACATGGGCTAGATGTCTGACAACCCGGTCCTAGATCATCACCAGTCAGTAACCCTATGGAAAGACTTATCCTTATTTGTTTGTTTGTTTTTAAATAGGCTTCTCTTATTATCATCTGCATGATGTTTGGAAACCAGACAAGGATTACAGAATTCCTTCTCCTGGGATTTGAAGAGTTTCACAATTTACAATCAATACTGTTCCTGATTTTTCTTGTGATTTACATGGTGACCACAAGTGGAAATCTTCTGATACTTGCACTAGTGTTATCTGATGAGCACCTTCATACTCCCATGTACTTCTTCCTGGGGAACCTCTCCATCTTGGAAACATGCTCGAGTTCCAACATATTGCCAAGGATGTTGTCAGCTCTTTGGACTGGGAAAAGAAGAATTTCATTCAGCCACTGCTTCACACAATGGTATCTTTGTGGTTCTTTCTTAGTGACAGAATGCTGTTTGCTTTCTGCGATGTCTTATGATAGATATCTAGCCATCTGTAAACCACTCCATTATGCAACAAGCATGAATACTAAGACTTGTATCAAGTTAGCAACAGTATCTTGGATCAGTGGATTTACGATATTTTTGGTATTACTCACTTTGATGTTGACAAAATTAAATTATTGTCGTCCATATGTCATAGACCATTACTTTTGTGACTATTCTCCACTCCTCAAACTCTCTTGCAGTGATGCTATGTTGCTGGAAATTGTTGGTTTCATTGTGGATTGCATATTTGCCATTCTTCCTTTTCTTTTCATCCTCACATCCTATTTTTATATTATAGGTGCAATTTTGAGAATTCCCTCCACCACTGGGAAGCAAAAGGTCTTTTCCACTTGTTCCTCTCACTTGGCAGTGGTTTCTGTTTTCTATGGGTCTCTAATAATTGTTTATCTGTTACCAAAAACTGATGAAATGAGAAGAGCAGAAAAATTTTCCTCTCTTTTGTATACAGTTTTGCCCCCTCTGGCCAACCCCTTCATATACAGTCTGAGAAACAAAGATGTGAAAAATGCCTTGAAAATAGTACTGGCAAGGTTGTATCATACAAAGCCATTATTATAAAGTAAGTCTTTGTGTTTTTGTCTGGTAAAACAGAAACATTGTGTTTTGATAACACAGCCCAACACACATTTTGCTTCCTTAAACGTTACACCAATTGCTGGGTATATTTGGGGTGCCGATTCCAAAAATGGCATCCATTTTGCCCTATCACATCTAGTTTTGGAGACACGGCATAGCCTCTTTAGTGAATGGTTCAAGCAGCTTCCTCATGAGGAAACCAACACCATGGCTTCCTCATGAGGAAGCTGCTTGAACCATACACTAATGAGGCTATACTATATCTCCAAAACTAGACGTGATAGGGCAAAACAGATGCCATTTTTGGAATCGGCACCCCAAATTCATATCAAACCACCATAAAGTTTGGGAAAAATTTTTCTGACCCTCAGTTTTGTAGGCCTGTGTAATTTATTCTAGCATGTTGTCTTTGTGTGAGAAATCTGTGCTTTGACATGTACAAGGAAGAACAGGCACAGTCATCCCCTCCTCAGCATCTTGGCACATGGACCTTATAGTTATCTTCCGGTCAATGGTGGTTTTGAAATTCTACTGTCAATTCTATGGCAGAAGAAACACTGACCAGCATTTTGCCACCATGATTTCAATCACAACATATGGATGTGTAATTTGAGTGCTCAAGCACCAATGCAATTGAAAAGCTTTCCTCTGCTCAGAATAGTACACATGTATTCAAAACACCTTTCTATATGCACATAGTTCTTTGTTATGTCTGATTCAGGTGTGTGAATTATTGTATGAGGGTATGTTCATTTTTTGTGCAGAGATAAGAGCATAAGAAGAGCCCCACTGGATCAGGCTTCCTGTATCTCACAATGGCCCACCAAGTGCTTCAGGGAGCACACAAAATATATAAGAATATATAAGAATGTAAAATGTTTGTAAACAGAAAAGCCAGAATTTCCAATTCTGGGTCAGGTATGGAATCTTTTCATTTTTCTCCTTCATTTATCTTTGAATTTCATGCCCCAAAGAAATAGAGGAAGGAATGATACCTGACTAGATCAGTGTTTCTCATTGTTTGTCCTCCTTTTCCCTGTGAGCGGCCCCTGCAGGCAGCGCTTAGCCTTCTTGTAATTGATAAATCATATGTAATAAATTATCTGTAATATAATTTTAAATTTAATAATAAGTAATAGAGTGTTTAAATTAACCTCATGAAATCAATAGACAAGTGTTTTTTTTTAGCTTTTATTTTGTCATGTCCTATATTTTACTTGGCTGGCCAACATTTTGGAGTACCTTGTCCTCTTTTGCGGTTATGACATCCGGTCACACTCGCTTGGGAGACACTTCTCCACAGATCACCAGAGAGGGCGGAGTACTGACTGACCACAGCCACAACCAGCAACAAAAGCAACAACTCACAAATCTTCTCTATAAATAATAAATTGTTTCAGATTGTTACAAATTTAATTGCATTTTTTTGTGTGCAGGGGCATGGGGGAGGTTGCATGTGGTCCATGACAATTCCAATTTTTGCTCCACAAGCTCCTAAAGATTAGGAACCACTTATCTGATACACTGCAGTATACCTGTAGGGGATCCTAAGTCCCGTGATGTTTTGAAATATAAGTGCTTTTGGATAAATTGAGATCGCAACAGTCAGCTGCTTGAGTGAGGTTCGGGCAAATTCATTGTGTATTGCACCATTTTTCTCACTGGCTTCATTGAATTAACACTTGGTTGGCAACCTTCAGTCTCGAAAGACTATGGTATAAGCCTACAGCACCTGGTATTCCCAGGTGGTCTCCCATCCAAGTACTAACCAGGCGTGACCCTGCTTAGCTTCCAAGATCAGACGAGATCAGGCATGTAACACTGTGTCATTGTTTCCAGCTGACTATGAATTTCATCCTTCCAGAAGGGCAACCCAATCCTATCCCCTGTGGTGCCGCCGGGTGCAGTGGTACCCAAATGGCTACAACTGTATCTAGCAGCACCACTGAAACTGCTGAAGGTCTCCTTGTGAGAAGACCAAGGCCCCACAATGGGGCTTCTCAAGTCTGCACCGGCTATTTTAGCAGTGCTGACTTGTGAACCACCCTGACATGGAGGATAGGATACAGTAGAGCAGGGCTCTGCCAGTCCCATCCACTCCTGCCCTGGTTCCTCCCCCTTCGCCACCCTCCCCTGGCCCTGGAATGCCTCCCTCCGCCCCCAAGGCCCACCTAGAGCTCTTACCATGCTCTGGGCAGCATCTGTACAGTGCTGGACCCAGCACCAACTGATGGTAGGCCAGCACCTGCACTCCCTCCTCTCTGGGTGTTGCACACATGCCTTATGGCATGTCTGTGACACCCCATGCCAGCGCTGGACTCTGAGTCTCCAAAGACTGTTGGGAGCATTTGGATTTCATAGGCAGTTTGCACATCTGACAGAACTACAGATTTTATAAGCATTCTACCAGTCATGGTTCTCAGAGTCATGTCTGAATATACTCTTTTGAACCATTTGTGTTTTGCTGTAGTGATTATTACCCCAAGGAGTTGTTCATGTTTGTTTGATCACCTTACCTGATTTGTTCAAAATGTCAGTTTACCTTTGTGCAATCCATTACTCATGAGTAATTTGAGGTTCAAATTTGTTGCATTGTATCCATGTACTGCAGGCCCATGTGTTCAAGCAGTGATGCTGTTGAGAAGGGATGCAATACACTATGGAGTTTTCTGATAATGTCTTTCCTGCTACATGCAGGGGGTGGGCTAGATGATCTTTCAGGTAACTTCTAATTCTAGGATTCTAAAATTCATATCTCAGTGTTGTTCCTGCATTCAAATTGGTTCAGGACACACTTGAGTGGCCATTGACACCTTATGATTTTCTAATCTGATACAACAGTGTTTCTCAAACTGTGGGTCAGACGGTCGTAAGCCAATTTTTGGTGGATCCCCATTCATTTCAATATTTCATTTTTATTAGACTTGATGCTACTATGGTATATGACGGCATTTGGGGATTTACTCCTGGGTAAGTGTGTATAGGATTGCAGCCTAGGATTGTTAAAAATTTTCATACTTGATGATGTCACTTATGGTCATGACATCACTTCTGGTGGGTCCTGACAGATTATCATTCTGAAAAGTGGATCCCGATGCTAAAAGTTTGAGAACCACTGTTCTCAGTGTTTTATATTCCACTGTTTTCGATATTCTACCATCAGATAAAATATAGTTCCAATATTTCAGGTAGTTTCAGGTAGTCCTTGCTTTTATAAGAGAGATATACGTTGTTATAAATACTCAACAATTAATGATTGTTTGCTATGTAATCTAGTAGGAAGGAAACAACTGAAAAAAACACACCAAAAATTCTATCTTGTAACAGTTTTAAAGGATCTCATAGAAAGAAACACGCTAGAATAAACATGATATTCCTGTGCTTGTTACAAGACAATGACTAGCTTTAGGACACTTGCTTTGTATAATAAAAACCTGCCAATATCTTTTTCATGGCATTTTTCACCTCTTTGTTTCTCAGACTGTATACAAAGGGGTTGGCCAGAGGGGGCAAAACTATATACAAAAGAGATGAAAATTTTTCTGCTCTTCTCATTTCATCAGTTTTTGGAAATAGATAGACAATGATTATAGACCCATAGAAAATGGAAACTACCACCAAGTGAGAGGAACAAGTGGAAAAGGCCTTTTGCCTCCCAGTAGCGGAGGGGATTCTCAAGATGGCAGCTATAATATACACATAGGATGTCAGGATGAGAAGGAAAGGAAGAACGGCAAGGATGCAATCCACAATGAAACCAATAATTTTTAGCAATGTAGGATCACTGCAAGAGAGTTTGAGGAGTGGAGAATAGTCACAGCAGTAATGATCTATGACATTTGGACCACAATAATTTAATTTCATTAACATCAAAATGAGTAATAGCAAAAATATTGTAAATCCACTGATCCAAGACGCAGCTGCTAACTGGATACAAGTCCGAGTATTCATGATTGTAGCATAATGGAGTGGCTTACAGATGGCGAGATATCTATCATAAGACATCGTAGAGAGCAAACAACTTTCTGAGGCTAACAAGGAGCCACAAATATACCATTGTGCAAAACAGTCACTTAATGAAATTATTTTCTCCCCAGTCCAAAGAGCCAACAGCATCCTTGGCAATATGCCAGAACTAGAGCAAGCTTCCAAGAACGAGAGGTTCCCCAGGAAGTAGTACATGGGAGTATGAAGGTGGTGATCAGAGATTACTAGAACAAGAATCAAAAGATTTCCGTTCAGAGTCACTAGGTAAATCACTAGGAACATCAGAAAAAGCATTAGTTGCCAATTGGGGAAGTCTTCAAATCCCAGGAGAATGAATTCTGTAACCCTTGTCTGATTTCCAAACATCATGGCTGTGATAAGAAAAGCCTTCTGAAAAAAAATAAATATGAAAATGGCATGTGCAGAGGGTTACCGACTGGTGATAATCTAGAACAGCATTTCTCAACATTTGTCCCTCACCACACCACTTCACACGGTCCACCTATTGGAAGTTCCACTGAAAGTAACTGGTGATGATGTCATGACCAGTTACATCTGGATTCGGAGGCCAGTTGCAATGCAAGAAACACTGGGAAGATGCTCAGGGTGGATGGGAGGGATTTTTTGAGTGCACAAAAGTGCACGCTGGAGCTCTGCCCACCCATCCCAGCCTCTTGCTGCTGCTTGTTGCATTGCATTGCAGGTATTACTGCTAGTTGGGGGGAGACCACTAGCCACCACCTCAAGTACTATTGAGTAGGAGGTCTGGTCTAGAGGGTAGAGCCTCCATTTGCCTGAAGATAACATCCACAAGGTCGCCAGTTCGAGGCCACCGGCACCGTGCAACCTTGAAGCAGCTGACAAGTTGAAGCCGAGCTATTCCATCTGGTCTGAGCATGGGAGGATGGAGGCCAGATCAGAACGAAACATCTGAATTGTTGTGACTCTTGAAAGATAGAGCCTTCTTTCAATTGTAAAAATCCCTACGGTGATATAGAGATTTTTGGGACTTGGTCTCTGGGTTAAATTGCTAAGCAGACATAGACTTCTTTATAAGCATATAAAAAATTTATTTACATGCTATTTACAGATTAAGAATAGATTTGGATGGATACAGGTTTTAAGTTACCTCATGGTGGATCTTTGATTTCTTCTTCGAACCACACTTAAAACTCTAGTACTTGTACTCTATGGACAACAAGTGACCCATGTGATATACATGTCACTTCTCTCTCTTTATTTGGCATACTGGTGCATGGTTCTAGCCCTCACTGGGAGCCATGTATGGAAGTTCTGGCCTGCAACTTTGATTTCACAACACCCTGGAATGTTCCTTTTGGGAAAGCTATGACACACATGTTTTTCTCTGCAGGTCATCTTGACATTTTCTACCTTGTTTTTAACAGAAAACACGAGTCATGTTTTTTTCCTAATGTTCCTCCTCTGAGAGAAGTTAGGTTAACCCCTAAAATTTCTAAATTTAAATAAAATTTCTAAAAACAACTTTTTAGAATGGCAATCTGGTGGGACCCACCAGAAATTATGTCATTAACTTGGAAGTGATGTCATGGCCACAAGTGACATCATCAAGCAGGAAAATTTTTTAACAATCCTAGGCTGCAATCCTATGCATGCTTACCCAGGAGAAAGCCCCATAGACTATCACTGTTAAATGCATATAAATTGTACCCTGTTAAAAGCACAGATCTCCCCAAATGCAGTCACATACCATGTTGGCATCAAGTCTAATATACTAAAAAAAATTATTGAAATGAATAGGGACCCACCTGAAATTGTCTCGTGACCCAGCTAGTGGGTTCCACAGTTTGAGAAACAGTGCAATAGAGTGCCATATAAAAAAGTGGGTCCCAGTGCTAAAGCGTGATGAACCACTGTAATAAGGTTCATCACAGAAAAAGACTAAATGTGTCATCTTTCTAGAGTTGCCATAGAATTTCAGTGGAAAGAAATTTTCTGGCTATGTTGGAGACTTCCAACATTTTGAGGAAAGCAATCAAAATTTTGATGGGAGATAGCAAGGTTACTTAGGAGGATTCAGCACCTCCCTGAGGTTCCAAAATATTTTTTTTAAAAATGCAAATTGAGAAAACCATGCTTGCACAAAACAGCAGAGACATGTTGAAAGAAGGACTAGGGCTAATGGAAAGGTTGCTAATATACTGCTAATAATTTGTGATGGGTTAGCAAAACCAAAAAACCAAAATCTGCAAAAAAATAAAACACTTGTCCAATGCCTCTACATGCACGTGGCTGCATCTGCTGGCACTATACCATCTATATCACCTACCTAGTATACTTTTAAAGTATTAATAATTTATAATTATAATTTCTAAGAATGTGGAATAAATACATATAACTCCACTTTCTGCACTTCTCATTTCTGTAAAAAAGAAAATAAAAAAGAAATCAGTGAAAAAATAAAATCAGAAAAGTGCACCTCTATTATTGTTGTTGTTGTTGTTGTTGTTGTTGTTGTTGTTGTTATTATTATTATTATTATTATTATTAACAGTATTTATATACCGCTTTTCAACAAAAAGTTCGCAAAGTGGTTTACAGAAGAAGAAAAAATCAAATAATTAAGTACATGGTTATGTCCCTACTTTAGAGCTAGTTCAGGATTTTTTAATTCTACTTTTGTACCTTTGTCACCTTTTCCTCATCTGATAAATGGTCTTTCTTAAACAAAGAAATTGCAAAAATAAACAAATATTGGAAACAAAGGAAGTGAATAAATTGTTACCTATATAGTGAACAGATGCTCACTCTCATGTCTTTTGGTTCTGTTCTACTGCTCAATAACACAGCTTATTTATGCTTAAGATCTCCTGCTTCTGTTTAAAAAAATCACTTCCTTAATGTGGCATTGTCTCAGTGGTATTCACATGTATTCAGAGAGTTCCCAACATTTCCTTTTTTCTACTTCTAATTACTAGACCAATCAAGTAACATGCACTTGATTTTTTTTAACAACCTACAGTATGAATACCACTTTCATTTCCAAAAGACAGTAAATTATGAGCATGAAAATGTAAGTCTTCCTCTTGTTTGGTCATATTAAGGAGAAATATATTGGCATACTGTATCATCTGGGCAACATATAATAAAGTATACAGACCTACCCCCACCCCCCACCCCCCAAAAAAACCCTCTTTAACAAGTTGCCAAGGATGTTTTGAACAAATTTAGGATATTTTTGGAAAGCTGAATCCAAAATTCATATCGGTTTTGCCCCATTGGCTCTAGTTTTGGGGATACGGCATAGCCACTGGGCAGCCCAATCCTGAGCTGCCTGGACGCCAAGGCTTGGTGGCACCAAGAAGGGCTGCTGCCGAATCCTGCACCTCCTGCGCTACTGTGGGAGGTACCTCGGGAGAAGGGGACATTCATCCCCTTCCCCCAAGTAAGGTAAGCAGCCCCGCAATGGGGCTACTCACTTTACCACCAACCAAAAGGTTTGGGCTCTTATATGCTGGTTCAAGCGGTTTTCTTGTGAGGAAGCCAACACCACGGCTTCCTCACAAGGAGGCTGCTTGAATATACCAAATATACCGTAGGTCTAAATTTTAAATTTTAAGACAAGAACATGTGTGTAGGCCTGTAATTGAATTTGAGAGGCTGTACTGTTGTGTTCCTACTTGAGACCAAAAAACCACACATTATAGTAAACTCGTTAACATTACCTTTGATTTTATTATCACAGTTGGCTGGAAGTATGGAAAAAAGGTGGAAAGTTTTAAGATTTTCTCATTCAGCTTTCGGGAGAAAGGAACTCTACCCACGTACTCCATAAACAAAAAACCCTGATTCAGGGCAGAATTGTGAGAATGACCATTATTAAAACAAGGAGATGTTGATACACTTTGAAAGTGGTTCAAGCTACTGAATTGTGATAGTCCCAGCACCCTTTTAATTCTGTGATTGCTTAAAGGGGCAAGCATTATTCCTGGGAGAGTGTTTGAGATTGATAGATTCCCATTTGGACTGGTGTTTTTAATTGTTATTTCAACAGAGCAGGCAAAATGGTGTCCACATGGTACATTTCTTCAAGGACACAGAACATCTGAGATTGCACTCGAATTCAGTGGCTCTCAAATGTGAGCCATGACTCCCAGGGGAGCCGCAGAAACCAGCTGGAGACCAGCAGAATCCTCATGAGAAACCCTCCATCCTGTATAATGCATAAGATTGTAGTCCTAATGGGGAGCCACAGCCAATGGCCCAGTAAGGGTCAAGGGAGCCACCAGTCGAAAAAGTTTGGGAACCACTACTCTGATAGGCAAACGCTCTTAAATTAAAGGGTGTTTTTTGCCTAGTTCTTTTATGAGATCAGTCACTATCATGCGGGCAGCTCGATCCTAAGCTTCCATAGTGCCCAGGGATGCAGCAGTGCCTAAATGGCAACCATTGCATTCAGTGGGGCCAGGGAAGCCCTGCCGGACACCTCACAGAAAGAGAACTTACATTCCTTTACTCCGTGAAAGACCCAGGCAGCCCCAAAAGGTCTCCTTGTATCTGTGCCTGCTATTCAGACCCATGTCAGATTTCCCAGTCCAGGAGGGGAGTTAGGATATCGCAGCAGAGCCTGCAGCCATCTCCACCCCCTCCTGGGCTGCTGCTCCCCTCCAAAACCCAGTTCTGCTCTCTCCCCTCCTTCCCCCATGTCCCGGAATGCCCTGCCACTGGCCAGTGACAAAACTTACTGCATGTTCTCTGGTGCCATGGCCCTGTGCCGACTGATGCTGGACCTGGTGTCAGAAGTGTGCCTCTTCCTCTGGAGCAAAAGTGCCTTATGGCACTTTTCACAACAGTTGGACCAGCGGCGGAGCACCAGCACTAGACCCGATAGACTCAGGCCCTAAGTGGGTTCTTGCCTTGCATGCTCCCAAGATTCCAAAGCAGAGAAAGCGAGATAAATACTGTTATTTTGCCTTCTGTGCATAACTTCCTGACGGCCAAATCCTAACCAACTTTCCAGCACCGATGCAGCCATGCCAAGAGGGTGCACACTGCATCTTGCAGTTGGGAGGCTGTCATGGAGTTCTCTTCAAAGTAAGTAAGTAGTAGCAGCAGTTTATTTAACAGTCTCAGACCAGCATAGAAGTAACAATACAAATTTACAAACATAGCAATCATGTCCCAATCTCAAAGACAACTTTAAAAAAATTAATTATATAATAATAATAATAATAAAACTTTATTTTTATCCCGCCCTTCTCCGAAAAAGGGACCCAGGGTCCACAGGATAATACTTTAAAATTTACTATTGGTTATTCAATAAATCTATAAATCCCTGTTATGCTAAATTAATTTCTAAAATAAACTAAAATCTATAAACATAATAAAAGCATTCATCAAGTCAGGTAGATAAAACGAGCCACAAGTGCCAAAAGCTTCTGTGTTAAATAAGGGATGCATCATCTTCCTAAGAATAGCTCCAGGTAATGGTGGCAAGGAGAAGGGGCTTTTGTGGACCCTCAGTCAGCCCATTCTTAGGCTGCTGGCCTCAGCAGACTCCTTAGTACCTGCTTGCCTGTCCCTGGCTCCCTCGTTTTCACTCACTCCACCCAGACCTCCTCCAGGCCCAATCAGCACGCAGGGCAAACAATGGATACCCAATCCTAGGTATGTCTACTCAGAGGTAAGCCCCATAATAGTCAACTTACTTACTCCCAGGTAAATGAGAATCCCCAGGTAAATGAGGAGCGGGTTGCAGCCTTCCTCTTGCTCAGCCGCGGCTGCTCCTTTTTTGCCCACTGCCGCATGAGGGTCAAAGCAGCCGCTTCTCCGCCCGCAGCTGCTGCCTGCCTCCTCTGGCCCCGTGTCACACCTGAGGCTGCCTCGCAGCACACTAGTCTGCCACAGCACAGCGGTTGAAAAACACTGATCTAGATTGAAAACTATCCTGGAAAATTAGTCGAGCAAGACAGGAGGAAGCCAAATGAAGCCTTAACCAGTACGAGAAGATTGTTATCCATACTCCTGCCTCTATCTTAATTTGCCCTGTCTCAAGCTGTAACATAGAGATACCCCTAGGCATCCCCAACACTGCCCAAAGAGACTTTGATTGAACACGTTCTAAGATTCTAACATTAGGTACAGGCCCCAATTGCACACCATATAAGAATTGGGACAAAACTTTAGCTTGAAAAAGCTTGGGGGCTTCAGGAAAATCTTTATCCTCCTTTGGTATATGTAATGGTAAAATTGCACTAGATAAATTTGAAATATGCAAATATGAAACTGTATTGGAATCGAGGAAGATCTGGTGAGGAGGTAGGCTGTGGTGTCAGCAGTGGCCCCTTTAAGGGTAAGGCCTGGGCTTCCAGGGAGTGTGCTGCACAGCTGCAGCCACTTGAAGGCAATAGGGCCCTCAGGGATATAAGGAAGGGTTTGTGGGTTGTAGAAGGAGTGCAGGTTGGAGGTAGGAGAGGAGAGGAGAGGAGACTGACTGACTGACTGACTGACTGACTGGGCTTAGGAATCTGACCTTGGACTGTGACTTGGCTTATTGACTTTGGACTTTGACTTGGATACTCTGACTGATTTGACTGACTTACTTTGGAATCTGACCTCCGACTGTGACTTGCCTTATTGACTTTGGACTTTGCCCTGGATACTGACTGTGACTAACGGACTACTCGAACAGGCTGCAGAGAGCTGGAGAGCTGAGGTGTGCTGCTATACCTGGAAGGACTGCTGCCTTAGGAACTAGGTCCCTGCAGTTTAAACAGGCAAGCTACCCTGGTGGTGGAGTCTAGCAGTGCTGCTGTAGAGAACTGGGGTCATTGCTGGGGGAACAAAAGGGGAGCTAATTAGCTTAGAGTGGGCATAAGTTCCCTAAGTGAGGCTTGGAGTGGGAATCTGGCAGAACAGAAACATATATGTGGAGCAGGACCAAATAGTACATAAAATAATGTGGGTAGCAGCACATAAAATAAGAAAGCCAACAATGCTAACAATATAATAAAATAATGCAGGGGTGTCAAACATAAGGCTTGAAGGCCGAATGCTGCCCCTGAAAGCAATTTATTCAGCCCCTGTTATAATTGGGCTTTCGCAGTTTGATGAGCTCTCCCATATCTTGAAAATATGAACAAGACTGTTTCTCTTCTGACATTTGCACAAATGAGTTTCAATGTGGAAACTAAGTGCTTCTTTCTGGCCATCATCTGCATAATGATGTCACTTTTGGCCCTCAGCAGGCACTGCAAATGCTACCTTCGGCCCTCTGTATGAAGCGAGTTTGTTAGATTCTAGAATAGAAAGAACTGAAAATGGTAAAGGACCAAAAAGTAAACTAAGAAAATTAAAAATATATCTCTATCGCACCAAATTTACATGCTGCAAAAGGGCCAAAACATAGCATTCATGGTTTAGATAGAAGATAATCACAATGACTCACAGTCCAAACCTATTCCCAACCATTGGCGATAAAGTAGCATCAACACGAGGAACACAGTGCTCCGGAAGAACATGAGGCCTAAGAGAGACAAGGAGAAACATTTTCCCGTACCTTTCCATAGGTCTCTTGGTGTCCTATGGCTCTCCTCAGACATATGCATATTCCTCAATTTGTATAGCTGGCAAGAGCATGATTGTGGCCTGGCTCTCACACGATCACCATAAAAGACTTTCTATTGCTGGAATATGAGTTCCTGCAGTGCAAGGTCTAGACGGCATGCAACGTTTACGACACTAGCTTTGTATGACACAGGCCTGCCAAAATCATTTTCAACGCATTTTTCACATCTTTGTTCCTCAGGCTGTAGATGAAGGGGTTGGCCAGGGGGGGCAAAACTATATACAAAAGAGAGTAAAATTTTTCCATTCTTCTCATTTCATCCGTTTTTGGTAATATATAGACAATTATGATACACCCATAGAAAAGGGAAACCACGACCAAGTGAGACGAACAAGTGGAAAAGGCCTTTTTCCTTCCAGTGGCAGAGGGAATTCTCAGAATGGCAGCTATAATGTAAACATAGGATGTCAGGGTAAGAATAAAAGGCAGAATGACAAAAACACACACCACAATGAAATTCACAATTTCCAGCAGGGTCGCTTCACTGCAAGAGAGTTTGAGGAGTGGGAAAAAATCACAAAAGTAATGGTCTATGACATTGGGACCACAGTAATTTAATGTTGTTAACATTAAAGTGAGTAATACCAAGAACACTGTAAATCCAGTGACCCAAGACGCAGCTGCTAACTGGATACGAATCTCAGTGTTCATTCTGGTTGCATAATGGAGTGGTTTGCAGATGGCGAGATATCTATCATAAGACATTGCAGAAAGCAACCAACATTCAATCACTAAGAAGGAAGCACAGAGATACCATTGTGTGAAGCAGTGGCTGAATGAAATTCTCCTCTTCCCACTCCAAAGAGCCGACAGCATCCTTGGCAATATGTTGGAACTCGAGCAAGCTTCCAAGACGGAGAGGTTCCCCAGGAAGAAGTACATGGGAGTATGAAGGTGCTCATCAGATAACACCAGTGCAAGTATCAGAACATTTCCACTCATGGTCACCAGGTAAATTGCTAGAAATGTCAGGAACAGCGTTAATTGCAAATCGTGGAAGTCCTCAAATCCCAGGAGAATGAATTCTGTGATCCTTGTCTGGTTCCTTAACATCATGTGTGTGATGGCATGAAAAGTCTATTGGAAACAAATAAATGTCATTGCATAGGATTCGTGACCGATGGTTATCCTGAATGCTTAATGAGCTAAGAAGCAATAAGGTTCACAGAGAGAAGATTTGACTGGTACATTCTGTTTAATTACATACTGGAATCAAGAACGGTTCCCTCACTGGAGACCTTTCGGCAGGGCTTCAAAACCTTCTTAATTATGAAGGCTTTTAACTCCGGGCTGGTGCTTTTTTAGTGACTTATATTTTAATTGTAGTGATTCTGTCTGTTTTAGAGACCAATCCTATGTCTGTCTACTCAGAAGCAAGTCCTACTGTAGCAAATGAGGCTTACTCGCAGGAAAGTGGGAGCGTGCCACCTCAATGCTTTAATTGTTATATAATTTTTTGTTGATATTGTTAGCTGCCTTCAGTTCCCTTTGGTGTGTGAGAAAGGTGGAATTAAAATGCTATAAATAAATAAATAAATAAAGTTGTTTTCGGTGTTTACAAATCATAATCTTGTCATTGTGAACTGCTTATGATAAAGTCTGACATGTGCTACTTGTAACTTCAAGACAACTGCTTTAATTAACTTTCCAGTTAGTATTTCAGAGTAATGTTGATAATGTCATCCCAATCCTAAGCCCCTGTATAGCAATGCAGAGCCACTATCAGGGCTTCCACTATATCCGAAGGGGGAGTTTTAGAATGTTGAGGCCTGCCTTTGTTCCCTTGGTAAGCTCCAACAGCTGCCATGGGTCAACTCGGACCTGCGCCAGCTCTCTACCCAGCACAAGTCTGTGTTGATTCAGGAAGGTAGATCGGAACTGGTAAGGAGGTTAGGATCTGCAGGATGTCACTGAACCCATCCCTGCTCTGTGCTTGATCTGCCCTCCTCCACACCCTGTGCCCTCCTCATTCCTCCCAAATTCCAACCCTTTCAACCACTGCTCACTTCCCTCCCGCCCTCTGCATGGCTTTACCTCCACCAGTGGGTGTCTGGCATCCGTCTTCTCATGAACCAGGGCACTCGTCTTGTGGATGCAACATGCCCAGGCGCTGTTGAGACTGTGACAGCTGTAAAGCTGTTGATGTGGGTGAAATACTCAGTCTTCTGGCATAAATGCACCTTAAGATTAGGCTGTGTATCTCACAATGAACTGGCATGGAGGGATAGACTCCAGCTATAAGATGCTCTGTCTGAGTGCTTCATTTGCTGATCTGACATACATCTTGTTGTTTCCTCAAAACTGCTGCCTAAGATGATGTTTTCAAATCACTTCAAGGCTGGGTCTGTCCTTACCCAGGTACACAGTATTGATCTAACCCTTCTATATAGTCCGAAAGAAACCGAAGTCAAGAAACATACCTCAAATGCACGTATATTGCTAAGATCCTACACTTCATACAATCAGGGCAGCTTATGCAGGAGATCTGGTCTAGAGGGTAGAGCCTCCATTTGCCTGAAGATAACATCCACAAGGTCGCCAGTTTGAGTCTACCAGCACCGTGCAACCTTGAAGCAACTGACAAGCTGAGCCAAGTTATTCCATCTGCTCTGAGCGTGGGAGGATGGAGGCCAGAATGTGAAACCAAATCAGAAAGAAACATCTGAATGTTGTGGTTCTTGAAAGATAGAACCTTCTTTCAATTGTAAAAATCCCTATGGGGATTTAAATAGCCTGCCTATGTAAACTGCCTTGAATAAAGTATTGAATAAAGACCAAGAAAGGCGGTATATAAATACCTGTATTATTATTATTATTATTATTATTATTATTATTATTATTATTATTATTATTATTATTATGCGATAACTTCTAAAATAGCAGCAAAAACTATAAAGAATAAAACCATAAGAAATAATTTGCAGATTTTAAAATATAAAATTCACTATTATTTTATATATGTTATGGTTAGCGAAGCAGTTCTGTTCCTTTCCTCATACCCTGTAGTTTTACACTCAAAAATTTGACTTATTTATGCCTAAGAAACTTCATTAAGGTGGCAGTATCTCACTGGAATTTGTATGCATTCAGAGAATTCACTGACATTATGTTTTTCTTTTTGCTCTTAATTAGTAGAGCAATCAACTACAAAATACGTACTTTTTTAAAAATAACCTACATAACTAATACCACTTCTATTCCCAAGTGGCATGCGATAATGTAAGACTTGTAGGACTTTGATCTTATTAGGAGGGAAATATACTGACATGCATTGCCATCTGGGAAACAGAGAAAATACAAATTTACCAGGCCTAACTATGCATTTAAGGAATATAGGATTTTGCCCTAAGTCACTACATAAAGAATCTGATCTTTGTCTTCAAGGGACCATTTATGGAGCCCTTCTATTTTTATCCTTGCACCTCTGAAATGAGCACGCCAGACAAAAGCTTGGAACAAAGTGACAATTTATTAATATAATCAAAAAATCTGCAGTAGGGCATAAACAATATAAAACACCTTCAATGTGTGGGCTACTAATTTGGGGAAAATGGTGCTCCCATCTAACTCCCCCAGGCTACACAGGCATCACATTCTTACTCTAAGCCCCTTTGTTTGTTGGCCGAGAGAGCTTATCAACACCAACCCCTAGGGGTCGAGGCAGCTGGATGACCAGTTACCCCAAAAGGCCACGCCAACTGTTGTCCTCTGCCCAATTCAGTCTGGGGGCTTGTCAGCTAGCTTCAGCGATCAGGACAAGTTTCATTTGAGCAAACCTGATTCACCCCCCAATCTTGTGACCTTGGAATGTATGCCAGATTCCCTATCACCCTGGATTCCCTGCCCGCACATCACCTGCCACATGCGGGGTGGGGGGGGGGAGTTAGCCTAGTGCTTAGCCCTTCTAACATTCTCTTATATGATTCAAAAGCAGAATATACTAGAAAACTGATAACCTAATTAGCCTTCCCCTCTATTTACTAAGCATAGGGAAAGGGGAGCAGCATCCTCCAACTCTGGTATTGACACGTTCTCTGGCTATGTATGCAGCAGTTGTGAATTTTGCTTTCAGGAGTAGGGGTCTTTACTTATTTGGGATATTTGTGCTATTTCTGTGGTGGTGGGTCTCTCGCTTCTGTTATCTTATTAGCCCAAAAAGTGCCTTGTTAGGGAACCAGATTCTGGGGATGTAGGAAATCCAAGAATCTGTGGAATAGAGCAGTGTTTCTCAACCAGTGGTACTTGAGATGGTGTCTGGTGGTACTCGCGGAAGCCCTGGAACCTGACACCCAGCACTGAGAGCAGGAATGCAACAAAACAAACAGCGGTAGCTCAGCTCGGTGGGCAAATCTCCAAACCATGCTTTTCTCTGCTCAAAAGACCCTCCAGTCCACCTTGAGCTTCTTACTGTTGTTTATCATGTCGCGTCTGGCCTCCCAACCCAGAAGTAACTGGTGAGGATGTCATCCCAGTTACGTCCAGTGGTACTTTGAATAGATGGACCATGTGAAGCAGTACTGCGGAGGACAGACCTTGAGAAACACTGGAAGAGTGGAGTTGGTATTTTCAAAGCCTTGCAGTGATGTATAGCTGAAGTCAGGCCCAGTCCATTGTCATATTGCCATCCATTAGCCATTTCCACCTTGAACCCTCCTCTGAGGAGATATGGAGTACAAGTTAGGCTGCAACCCCCCCCCCCCCCATCATTAGTCCTAATGCTGTGCCACTACTATAGTGGAGTTGCTCCAAAGGGGAACAATGTCTGGTGTCCCTGCGCACTCCCACGGCTTTTTGGTGCACTGTGAGGTGGCAGATCTGCTTAGGGCAGGATGTCAAATGTTTATTGAGGTGCATGTGTCTGGGAACATCATAGTGTTCACTCCCAGGTTCCCAGAAATACCTGT
The DNA here is from genome assembly GCF_035046505.1 of Tiliqua scincoides. Taxonomy (NCBI): domain Eukaryota; kingdom Metazoa; phylum Chordata; class Lepidosauria; order Squamata; family Scincidae; genus Tiliqua; species Tiliqua scincoides. The sequence continues at coordinate 100,157,687 of NC_089825.1, read as the reverse complement.
CTTTGGGCTTCTATGGATTGGTGCCTTTCTTGCCTACCATGTCTCTGTACAGCCCACTGAGCTGAGCTACCTCTGTTTGTTGTGTTGTGTTTCTTGTCTCCCTGCTGGGCGTCAGGTTCCAGTGGTTCCATAAGTACCACCATCCATTGTGTGGATTGCACCCTAGGTCACTTTTGACCTTCAGCAGGCACCGCGAATGCTGCCTTCGGCCCTCTGTATGAAGCAAGTTTGTTAGATTCTAGAAAACAAAGAACTGAAAATAGTAAAGTACCAAAAAGTAAACTAAGGAAATTAAAATATATATCTATATTGCACAAAGTTTACATGCTGCAAAAAGGCCAAAACAGCATTCATGGTTTAGATCAGGGGTGTCCAAACTTTTTGGCAGGAGGGCCACATCATCTCTCTGACACTGTGTCGGGGGCTGGGGAAAAAAAAAAATTCACATTTCAAATTTGAATAAACTTACATAAATGAATATATTAGAGATGGAACTTATATTATTAATGAATGAAGGTCTTGCAATAGCTCAAGGCCTATAAAAGGCCTTGCACAAAGCAAGGTCAGTCTTGCCTTTGCTGCTGCTGCATCACAGAAGTGAAACAGCAAGCAGTGGAGAGAGCCCTCAGCTCTCTCCCACAGCTCAAGCAAGAGGTTGAACTGTTGGCTGTCCTGCTGAGAGCAGTTGCATCAGGCCAGTGCAGGCTCCAACAAGTCTCTAGAGGGCCAGAGGCTCTTTGGAGACTGGGGGCTCCCTGAAGGCCTGATTAGGAGTCCTCAAGCAAGTGGCTCCAGGGCCGGGGTTTGGGCACCCCTGGTTTAGATAGTAGATAATCACAATGACTTGCAGTCCAAACCTATCTAAAACTATTGGCAATAATGCACCCTCAGCAATGGGGAACATGGTGCACAGGAAGAATATGAGGCCTAAGAGAGACAAGGAGAAATGTTTTCCCATAGCTCTCCATAGGCCTCTTGGTGGCCTATGGATCTCCTCAGACATATGCATATTCCACAATTTGTATAGCTTGCAAGTGCATGATTGCAGCCTGGCTCTCATACTGTCACCATAAAAGACTTTCTACTGCCGGAACATAAGTTCCTGCAGTGCAAGGTCCAGACAGCTTTCAGTGGTTACTTTATGACACTAGCTTTGTATGACACAGGCCTGCCAAAAATCATTTTCAATGCATTTTTCATATCTTTGTTCCTCAGGCTATATATGAAGGGGTTGGCCAGGGGAGGCAAAACTATATACAAAAGAGAGTAAAATTTTTCCATTCTTCTCATTTCATCCGTTTTTGGTAATATATAGACAATTATGATACACCCATAGAAAAGGGAAACCACGACCAAGTGAGACGAACAAGTGGAAAAGGCCTTTTTCCTCCCAGTGGCAGAGGGAATTCTCAGAATGGCAGCTATAATGTAAACATAGGATGTCAGGGTAAGAATAAAAGGCAGAATGACAAAAACACACACCACAATGAAATTCACAATTTCCAGCAGGGTCGCTTCACTGCAAGAGAGTTTGAGGAGTGGGAAAAAATCACAAAAGTAATGGTCTATGACATTGGGACCACAGTAATTTAACGTTGTTAACATTAAAGTGAGTAATACCAAGAACACTGTAAATCCAGTGACCCAAGACGCAGTGGCTAACTGGATACAAATCTCAGTGTTCATTCTGGTTGCATAATGGAGTGGTTTACAGATGGCGAGATATCTATCATAAGACATTGCAGAAAGCAACCAGCATTCAATCACTAAGAAGGAAGCACAGAGATACAACTGTGTGAAGCAGTGGCTGAATGAAATTCTCCTCTTCCCACTCCAAAGAGCCGACAGCATCCTTGGCAATATGTTGGAACTTGAGCAGGCTTCCAAGACAGAGAGGTTCCCCAGGAAGAAGTACATGGGAGTGTGAAGGTGCTCATCAGATAACACCAGTGCAAGTATCAGAACATTTCCACTCATGGTCATCATGTAAATTGCTAGAAATGCCAGGAACAGCGTTAATTGCAAATCGTGGAAGTCCTCAAATCCCAGGAGAATGAATTCTGTGATGCTTGTCTGATTCCTTAACATCACGTGCATGATGGCACGAAAAGTCTATTGAAAACAAATAAATGTCATTGCATAAGATTACTGACCGATGGTAATCCTGAATGTTTAATGAGCTAAGAAGCAATAAGGTTCACAGAGAGAAGATTTGACCAGTACATTCCATTTAATTCCATGCTGGAATCAAGAACAGCTACCTCACTGGATCGGCAGGGCCTCAGACCTTCTTATTTATGAAAGCTTTAAACTAACACTGTGGGCTGGTGCTTTTTTAATAACATATTTTAATTATGGTAATCCTGGGTGTTTTAATGTTTTAATTGTTGTGCAGCGCAATCCTATCTTGCACTGCAACAGACAGGCAAGGAGGTCTGCACTGTACTCATCGCATGATAGGGGGGCCCAAAGTGGCTCAGCCGAAGGTAAGGGGAAATTCTTACCCCTGGGTAACCTACCGCAGCCCCAATGGGTCTCCTCAGACTTGTGCCACCTCTGGACGTGGCATAAATCCAAGGAGTGCAGAATAGCTTGTAGCTGCTCCATGCTGCTCGGGAATGGGGGTTAGGATCCAGCATATCTGCCAGGACACAGCCCTGCCTTCCCCTCCCCACCTTCCTGCCCACCCCCAGGACTGCCCTCCCTTGCCTTTCCCCCACCCCAGAACACCTCTTTCCTGCCTCCTCCCCACCTCCTCCCCATCTCCCCAAAACCTTGTGTCTAACAAGCTTGTTCTCCCCTTTCATTTCATGAATTCAGCCTCCACAGGCCAGTGTGCATCCCTGCACCGGCCCAGTCGACTCTCAAGGAGGCTCAAATGTGCCTTTCAGAATGTTTGCAATCCTCCTGGTCCAGCAAAAGGGACTTGTGCTGGCCCAAGGCACAGTTTGGATGGTGCCTTTAATGTTTTGTTTTTAATATACCTATATTGTTTTTTTTAATATTGTTTTATATGGATATTGTTAGCCAACTTGAGTTCCCTTTGGTGTGGGAAAAAGGTGGAATTAAAATGCTATAAACAAATAAATAAATGTACTGATTTTTTGTTGTTGTTTATAAATCTGGTCATTATGAACTGCTTATGATAGAGAGTCTGACATGTGCTACTTGTAACTTCAAAACAACTGCTTTAATTAACTTTCCAGTTAATATTTCAGAGTAATGCTGATAATGTCATCCCAATCCTAAGCCCCTGTTATAGCAATGCAGAGCCACTATCAGGGCTTCCACTGTATCCCAAGGGGGAGTTTTAGCATGTTGAGGCCTGCCTTTGTTCCCTTGGTAAGCCCCAAAAGCTGCCATGGGTCAACTCGGACCTGCGCCAGCTCTCTACCCAGCACAAGTCTGTGTTGATTCAGGAAGGTAGATCGGAACTAGTAAGGAGGTTAGGATCTGGAGGATGCCACTGAACCCATCCCTGCTCTGTGCTTGATCTGCCCTCCTCCACACCCTGTGCCCTCCTCATTCCTCCCAAATTCCAACCCTTTCAACCACTGCTCACCTCCCTCCCGCCCTCTGCATGGCTTTACCTCCACCAGTGGGTGTCTGACATCTGTCTTCTCATGAACCAGGGCACTCATCTTGTGGCTGCAACATGTCCAGGTGCTGTTGAGTCTGTGACAGCTGTAAAGCTGTTGATGTGGGTGAAACACTCAGTCTTCTGGCATAAATGCACCTTAAGATTAGGCTGTGTATCTCATAGTGGAGTGGCATGGAAGGAGAGAATCCAGCTATAAGATGCTCTGTCTGAGTGCTTCATTTGCTGATCTGACATACATCTTGTTGTTTCCTCAAAACTGCTGCCTGAGATGATGTTTTCAAATCACTTCAAGGCTGGGTCTGTCCTCACCCAGGTACACAGTTTTGAGCTAACCCTTCTATATAGTCCGAAAGAAACCGAAGTCGAGAAACATACCTCAAATGCACGTATATTGCTGAGATTCTACACTTCAAACAAAATATACAATCAGGGCAGCTTATATGATAACTTCTAAAATAACAGCAAACAATACAAAGACTAAAACCATAAGAAATAAATAGCTGATTTTTAAAGCATAAAATTCATTATTATTTTATGGTTAGCAAAGCAGCTCTGTTCCTTTCCTCATGCCCTGTAGTTTTACAGTCAATAATTTGACTTATTTATGCTTAAGAAGGTGTGCCCATTCTCATCTCCTGTTTCTCTTTAAAAACAAACAAAAAAACACACTTCATTAAGGCAGCAGCGTTCCACTGGAATTTGTAAGCATTCAGAGAATTCACTAACATTTTTTTTCCTTTTTGTTCTTAATTAGAAGAACAGTCAACGATCACATATATACTTTTTTTAAAAAACAACCTACACAACTAATACCACTTCCATTCCCAAGTGACATGTGAGAATGTAAGACTTGCAGGAGTTATTAGAAGGGAAATACACTGTCATGCATTGTCATCTGGGATTCAGAGAAAATACAAATTTAACTATGCATTTAAGGAACATGAGATTTTCTCCTAAGTCTCTACATTCAGAATCTGATCTTTGCCTTCAAGGGACCATTTATGGAGCCCTTCTATCTTTAACCATGCACCTACAAAATGAGCACGCCAAAGCCTTGAGACAAAGGGTCACTTTATTAATACAATCACATTGCAATCCTAACAAGTAGCATGTTTGCGCCTCTTCACAAGCAAGTCATGCCAGCTCATGGAGGTGTGCTGGCACATAAAGGCTGAATTCAGCCTCCGTGGTGGCTTGCGGGGCAAGCCTTGTGTTGGTCAAGCTCAGTCGATGCAAGGCTCTGGGATGGGAGGGGAGGAGGTGTTTCGGGGCAGGGAGGAGGGCAGAGGGATATCCCGGGAGCAGGCAGGAGGAGCAGGCGGCGAGGCTGGGATTCAGCTGTTATGCCAGATCCTAGCCCCATTCCCTGAGCAGCGCAGAGTGGCTTCAATCCACTCCACTGTCCTTGGACTTGTGCCACCTCTGGAGGTGGCACAAGTCCAAGGAGACCCATTAAGGCCAGGGTGGCTTACCCGGAGGCTGAGCCACTTTGGGCATCTATCCTACGCTGGATACAGCACAAGCCTCATGGCTTGCCTGCTCCAGTGCAAGATAGGATTGCGCCCTCAGAAAATCTGCAGTGGGGCATAAACAGTGTAAAAAAAACCCTACGTTCAGGCTACTAATTTGCGGGAAATGGTGCTAGCCGTCTATCTCCCCCACGCTAAATGGGCATCATATCCTGGCTCTAAATTGCCTTGTTCATTGCCCAAGAGAGCTTGGCATCACATTCTGGCTCTAAGCCTCCTTATTTGTCGGCTGAGAGAGCTTACCAACACCAACCCCTAAGGGTCGAGGCAACTGGACAAGCAGATACCCCAAAGGCCACTTCAACTGTTGGGAGTTGACTTTGGGAGTTTGCCAGCAAGCCTCACCAACTTGAACAAGTATCATATGAGTAGACCTTGCTGAAGGTCGACCTTCAACCTTGCTGAAGTCGAAATGTATGCCAGATTCCCTACCGCACTGGCTACCCTGCCCTCATGTCACCTGCCACATGGGGGGGGCAGGTAGCCTAGTGCTTAGCTCTTCTCACATTCTCTTATATGATTCAAAAGCGGAACATACTAGAAAACCGATAACCTAATTAGCCTTCCCCTCTATTTACTAAGCATAGGGAAAGGGGAGCAGCATCCTCCAACTCTGGTATTGACACGTTCTCTGGCTATGTATGCAGCAGTTGTGAATTTTGCTTTCAGGAGTAGGGGTCTTTACTTATTTGGGATATTTGTGCTATTTCTGTGGTGGTGGGTCTCTCGCTTCTATTATCATATTAGCCCAAATAGTGCCTTGTTAGGGAACCATATCTGAGGATGTAGGAAATCATTGGATGGAAATCCATCGATCCTTGGGATGGAATAGACCAGTGTTTGTCAACCAGTGGTACTTGAGGTGGTGTCTGGTGGTACTTGCGGAACCTCTGGAACCTGGTGCCCAGCAGCAAAACCAGGAACGCAACATAACAAACAGCGGTAGCTCAACTTGACGGGCGGAGCTCCAAACCATGCTTTTCTGTGCTCAGAAAAGCCCTCCTGTACACCCTAAGCTTCTTACTGTTGTTTATCATGTTGTGTCTGGCCTCCCAACCCAGAAGTAACTGGTGAGGATGTCATCCCAGTTATGTCCGGTGGTACTTTGAATAGGTGGACCATGTGAAGCAGTACAGCAGAAGACAAACCTTGAGAAACACTGGAATAGAGTGGAGTTGATACTTTCAAAGCCTTGCAGTGATGTATAGCTGAAGTCAGGCCCAGTCCATTGTCATATTACCATCCATTAGCCATGTCCACCTTGAACCCTCCTTTGTGAAGATATGGAGTACTAGATAGGCTGCACCTCCCCCCCATCATGAGGCTTAATGCTGTGCCAATACTGTAGTGCAGTTGCTCCAGAGGGGAACAATGTCTGATGTCCCTGCACACTCCCATGGCTTTTTGCTGCACTGTGAGGTGGCAGATCTGCTTAGGGCAGGATGTCAAATGTTTATTGAGATGCATGTATGTGGAACCATCACAGTGTTCACTCCCAGGTTCCCAGAAATCACCTGCCTTTGGGCTTCTATGGATTGGTGCCTTTCTTGCCTACCACATCACAAAGCAAAAAGAGAGAGAATAGAGGAATTCACGTGGGTAAGGGCTGCTGACAGTGTACTTCAGGTGCCCAATACCACCTACTGTTACCAAAAGGGCTGTTTTGTATAGGGGAATAATTACACTGCCCTTATTGGAAACTTCAGGACCATAGGCTGGATAACAAAATGGCGTAATGCAGAGAAATTCCCTTTTAGCTTAAGGAGGAGACTGAGAGAAAGATCACTTTAAATAAAAGATTAGATTTTTATTACAAAGCACACAGGTAAACATAATGCACATGGAAAAATGATGAGTCTTGGTCCTAATACTTGCATCTAGTGTACCTAGCTTTATCGTGGTTGCATGTGAAAAGTATTTGGTGCATCCGAGGAAATTAGAAAGGGAACAGTTGTAGGGAAGGATTTTAGGGGTTCCTGGTCGGCCAAACCCAGTTGCTGACTAAAGATGGGGAGAAGGGAAAAGGTTCCAGATGCAGATAGTTACCTTTCTTGTAGAGCAGTTGGAAGGGGGGGAAGAGTCCTGGGAGGAGGACCTTCTGCTTTGGGGGGAGAGTCAGAGAGAGAGAGCATGTGCCAGTTCTCTCATAAAAGGGTTTTTGCTGACCTACAGCTGACCTGGATGACCTGGATGTGACGTAGAGCTGACCTGGATGTGCTTGCTTACTACACACAGTGGGGTACTTGGAATATGTAAAACATTGAAAGGAACAGGAAGTCAGTTATCAGCAATGGCTGGCTTCCTAGGTGGGGGGACAAGGAATACATTAACCCAGGAAGGCGGTTCAAATTTGCATAGAGTACTTAAACAGTGATTGAGTTAAAACAATACAATGAATAGGAGATACTTAAACAACGATTTACTATGTCAGACTTCTTCCTACAATGTATGATCCGGGAGGTGGATCTTGTCACCATGAGCTTGTGACTTTACCAGGGTTTTTGGAAAGGTGTGCTGGGAGAAGGGTGGCCTGCATGATGTTTTATTAACATAACCAGATATAAAATCACAACTAAGGAAAAAGGGGCTTTTCATGTAACACTACTACCTGCCAAAAGCAGTAAGAGAACAAAAATGAGACAAAAGTATTTCCTGCTAGTTATTTCCCATGATCCCAAATTTGTTTGTTTCACTTAGCTCTAGCTGGGAGCTTTGAATTCCTTAGGATATTGTGATGGCATTTGGCCCAGATGCCCATAAAAGGTGATTGGACAGATTTATGGAGGAAAAAAACACCACAGGTTACAAGCCACCATGGGTATGTGCAATCTTCTGATTTTAGAAGTAGGCTACCTCAGAATGCCAGATGCAAGGGAGGGCACCATGATGCGGGTCTCTTGTGGTCTTGTGTGCTCCCTGAGGCATCTGGTGCACCACTGTGAGATACAGTGAGATATAGGAAACTGGACTAGATGGGCCTTTGGCCTGATCCAGCGGGGCTCTTCTTATGTTCTCATGAATGAGCTTTTCTGGTTCAGAGAGACAAAGGAGGTTTGTAACACGCCACACAGAAGACATAAACTCAAAATAATATCAAGCCTAACAGTTTCCGACTGATACAGATACCTATCTTTGCTATTCTGGCCAATCTGATGAAAAGAGAGGAAAGGAAATGTCCCATACCTGGGAAGCTTACTGGGGAGATGGAAGGACATCAGCTTCAACTCTGATTGGCTGAGACTGGTTGCATAGTGACCCTGGCCAGTTTCCTCGAAACCTGATCTCTACCTTTCCCTGCTTCTTGAGACATTCCAGGAAGTGATATGCAAATAGATTTCAGCAGTCCATGCACCTTTGGAATGCTTCTCTAGCAACAGCAAGTTGGGATGGAAATTCCCCCCCCCCTCAGAATTCCACAGGGAACAGACAAAAGCATACAGGAAGAGCAGAGAGCACACATGATCTAGCTATTTCATGACAAGGGGTGATCAGGAGGCTTGGCAGAGAAAAAGAAAATATATTTTCCCTTACCCCTTGGTATACTCCCCCCCCCCCGACCACAAGTGGGTCTCCTCAGACCTGCTCCAGCTCTTTAGCAGGCACAAACCTGAGAAGAAAAAGGGGGCATTTCAGCTTGCTGTAGAGGGAATAGCATCCAGTGCAGGTCATTTGCATTGTGTGCCATCTCCTCCCACTTTCAACATGCCCTGGGCTTTCCTTCAGATTAGGGACGTGCCATGCCATTCTGTGCTGGTGAGGCACAGAACGTCACGAAGCCTAGTGCCCTGGCAGTGACATAGCACTACTGGATTGCTAGGTCTCTGAATATGACCAGAACCTCATTCTGGTTGTGCCCAGAGTCTTTCTAAGGCCTGCAGAGACTGCTTACATTCTCTACAGGCTTCAGAAAGTCCCCCTCCCAAGGAGATTAAAGAGAACTTCCAGTTTTCACTAATACCAGAAGTGTTCTTTAAATACTTTCTGATACCCGTAGAGGCCACTCACAGCTTCTGCAGGCCTCAGAAAGGCTCCTGGATGTGACTAGAGAACATCTACAGGTGTCCTGAATTTCAGGCTCTGTCTCTCACGTCCATGCTCCAGATCCACCCAACCCCCTGCCCCATTCCACCCAATGATGGAATGGGTGGGAATCCACCACCCACTGATTTATCAAGGTTGGTGGGGCTCCTCTTAACCACATGGGGTTAAATGGGGTCCATGCTTTCCTGTATGGTTGCAGCCCAGAAACAAGCAACTCCAGATTGCTCTTCTAGGTTGCCTCTTGCAATGTCAAAAAGGATTGGACCATCAGAATTAATCTGGTCACTTGTTTTTGACCATTAGTTTCTTATGATTCTCTAACGTTTTTCCAACATTCCAAGTTGTCCTTTTTTCATAAGTGATTTAAACATTACTGTTATCAGCAAAAGTTTGCCATGTAAATTAGTAAAAAAAGAAAGAAACCACCAACAGTTTAATCAAGTAAATGTTTTAAAATGTCTCCCACAAAATGGCCAAAACACAATGTTACTGTTTTTTTTTTTTATTACAAGATAATCTAAACTAATTGTATGACACTTGCTTTGTGTGACACAAACCTGCAACTGTCATTTTCAAGGCATTTTTCACATCTTTGTTTCTCAGACTGTATATGAAAGGGTTGGCCAGAGGGGGCAAAACTGTATACAAAAGAGAGGAAAAATTTTCCATTGATTTTTGTTCATCTGTTTTTGGCAATATGTAAACAATTACTAGAGACCCATAGAAAAGGGACACCACCACCAAGTGAGAAGAACAAGTGGAAAAGGCCTTTTTCTTCCCAGTGGTGGAGGGGATTCTCAAAATAGCAGCTATAATGTAAACATAGGTGGCCAGTATGAGAAGAAAAGGAAGAATAATAACTATACAAACCATAATGAAATTAATAATTTTCAACAAAGTAGTGTCACTACAGGAGAGCTTGAGGAGTGGAACAAAGTCACAAAAGTAGTGATCTATGATGTTAGGGCCACAGAAATGCAATTTTAACATCAGTGTGATTAAAATTAGGAATACTGTAAATCCAGTGATCCAAGATGCAGCTGTTAACTGGGTACAAGTTTGAGTGTTCATTCTGGTTGCATAATGCAGTGGTTTGCAGATGGCAAGAAACCTGTCGTAAGACATCACACAGAGCAAAAAACATTCTGTCGCCAACATGGAACCGCAGAGATACAACTGCGTGAAGCAGCTCCTGAACGAAATTCTTCTGTCCCCAGTCCAAAGAGCCAACAACACTCTTGGCAATAAGTTGGAACTTGAGCAAGCTTCTAAGATGGAGAGGTTCCCCAGGAAGAAGTACATGGGAGTGTGAAGGTGCACATTAGAAACAACTAATGAGAAAATCAGCATGTTTCCAGTTATGGTCACAAGGTAAACAACTAGAATTGTCAGGAAGAGCAGTATCTGGAAATCATGGAAGACACCAAATCCCAAGAGTATGAATTCTGTTACTTTTGTCTCGTTTCCTAACATCCTGCAAGTGAAAATAAGAAAATTTTATTGAAAAATAAATACAAAAGTGTTACTACTAAAAATTTTGCTAGTGATTATCTGTGTAAACTGCTTGCAATAAAAAGAGCTTGATATCAATACTCATATGTGCAAAACAGTTGCTGGAATCTGACTTCTGATTTACTTTTTCAAAGCCTGATTATGCGGTCATTAAAAATCTCACAGGAATTAATATTGTTGGATTCAAAGTTGGGCATCAGACTTTGCCATTTGGAATAGAGTTCCTGATAGGTCAAGTTCAATAAGAAGTCAAAGAGTCCATTGATCCTTATATTCAAACCAAAGTCTGGATCGAAGCTTTATCCAATGCACTCTCTCCCATACTGAGACTCCATCTGCAATGTAGATGCAACCCTGCACATGCCTGATCTCATCTGATGTCAGAAGCTAAGCAGGGTCAGACCTGGTTAGTACTTGGATGGGAGACCGCCTGGGAATACCAGGTGCTGTAGGCTTATACCATAGTCTTTCGAGACTGAAGGTTACCAAACTTTTCCCTGAATATTGCAATAAGTTCATTATAGCAGGGGTTCTCAGCCATTGGTACGCATACCACTGGTGGTACTCTGGGCGCTGTTGGCAGTGAGACTACAATGGGAGTGTTCAATGGCTATAGGAAGCTTGAGCTGGTGGGCAGAGCTCTAGTGTGCAGTTTTCAAGGGCAAGAAAAATCTCACCCGCCTGCCCTATGCCTCTTACTGACCTTGGAAGCTCTGGTCGTGGTCTCCAAATCTGGACATCATTGCCAGTTACTTCTGGTGGTACATCCAAGGACAGCACGGCAGCAAGTTGTACTTCAGGGGAGCAACACTGAGAAATGCTGTATTATAGCAATGTTTCCCAAACTGTGGGTTGCAACCCACCAGTGGGTCGCAGCCTGATTGTTGGTGAATTGTGAAACCCAAACTGACAAGCTGAGAGCTGACTAGGAAGACTATTCCTGAGAGCTGACTATTGAACCCTATAGAAAATGAAACTGAGCTGCTTGTGCATGTATATTCATGAGTAGGCAACCATGCCTCAGTCTGCTTTGAAAGGCAGGCTGAGAGGAACACAGTGCCACTCCAATTGTCACAATGCCAGTCCAACAGGAATGATCCCAATCCAATGAACTTGGTACTCAACAAATGCTCCAGAAGGTGCCCCCCACCATACTAAAAGGATAAAAGAAGGCTCGAGCAGTTATAATGATTTTTTTTCTATAAGTCTCATAATGCTACATGGGTCCCTTTAATTACTAAAGGTGGGTCCTGATGCTAAAAAGCTTGAGAACAACCATAGTATTTCTGTTTCAGAGCTTTTACTCTAGCATATTGTAGCTCTGCTATTCCATCATCTGATCTGTAGCTTCTTCTTGTTTACTCAAGGTGTTAAATACCAGTTTGTTGTCCTATCTGCAGGCTTCAATAGCCACAAACAGCTGCTCTGATAATTATTGCCTCCGATGTATGACTGTAGTAAAATTGTGTACCTCTCATCACCACAACCGGCCAAGGAGTCACATCCCTTTCAACAACATCTCTTAAGATCATTTTCTTTGTATTCTGCATTCTTTGTAGTAATCCTTTTAACCAATTTGAGCTCATCTTTCTCAACAAACAAGGAAAGCCAAGTGACAGAGCCCTTGTGAGGCTTCATATACACCTTACCAAGAACAGTGCTGTTTGTATAGGTAGAGATAACATCCTGATGGAGTACAAGCAGTTTGAATTCAAACAGGAACAAAATTAATCAAGTTCACTCTTTAGGCCTTTATCTTTGCATGTCTGCATTTGATTCATTCACACCACATGAAAAATGTCTGCCTCTTCTTACCGTGATAGAGTGATGTCACACAAATGTATCAATAATCTTAATCACAGCGTCAAAGAAAAAAATATCTGTATTTGAAGGGGCATCTCTTTTTTCCCTTATGTGAAAAGGTGGGCTCTTAAGAACACTCATAAATCCAGAAGCATCTGAGAAGGGGTACAAGTATTACAAGCAGGGGGAGTGCAGTAATTTATATTACCTTCCAAAAGAGGTGCTCCAATAATAAGATAAGCAAGTGTTCCCTTACATTGTTGAGAGAAAGAAAAAGGTCACAAGATTGCTTTCTAGTCCATTCATTTGACGGTACTACCCAATAGCATGTTTTATGTATGCCTCAGAGGTTTACCCATTTGCATCATATGTTTTTCTAAAAATTAAGGTTGTAGTGTCTCATTGGAATTTGTATTTCTTCAGGAGAAATCACAAATATTTTTCTTTCTTTTTTTCTCATTACCAGAACAATTAAGGAACATTGCAGTGATTAAAAAGCACCAGAACATCCTTTCTCAAGGGAAAATCAATTCCGAGTGTGGAGAAGACAACCTAGGTCTTTGATCTTCTTACAACACACACACACACACACACACACACACACACACACACACAGAGAAAGAGAGAGAGAGAGAGAGAGAGAGAGAGAGAGGCACGTGGTGACCTGGAACACAGTTAGTAAAGTACTGAAGGGACATAAGAGACAATCATACATGGTGTTCTGTTCCCACCAAGGGCCAAATTGCACATTGCACTAAAAACAGTCCAATGTTATTTGTGTTTTGATACCACTTGGAGGCAGTAAAACATAGTGGAACCATGACCAATGGTTGAGAGTTTTAGGGGTTACTCCTGCCATGGTTCTATTGATACTCACATGGGCTATATTAACAGAATCATTACCCCTGACCCCCCCCCCCCCAAATAAGTCACCAGGCTGAGGTTTCTTGGGTTGAACTAGGGCCACTTTATTAACAACAACAACACAAAACAGCAGCAGGGCTAGATGGGGCCAGGTGGCTAGCCCCCCGGCGTGCGGGGCCCTAAAATTGGGGGAAATGGACCTAGCCGTCTACCTCCCCCGGGGCTCAAGGGCGAACCAACTGACTCAGGCTGTCACCAGTCGATCGACTGGGTACAGCCTGTCTACGTCACCCCCCAAAGGGGGCAGGGGAGCTGGCCAGCTGGCTCGCTGGGCAAACCATGCAAGCGTAGCCAGACCAGTCAGGGGAGTTTGCCAGCCTACCTCTTTGAGCTGGCTAGGCATCATGTGGGCGGTTCTGGCTCGCCCCCCTTGACCTTACTGCCCTGGATGGACACCAAGTTGCCCTACCTACCCCGCCCCGCACGCATCATGCCAAGTGACCGGAGGAAAGAGAACCTATCAGAACCACACCTCCCAATACAGCAGTCTGGGGTAGGCGAAAAAACTGACACCTACGGCCAATCAAGGTGCCAGCAAAAAATTCCTACCCGGTCCTGCAAGAGCGACCAGCTAATCTCAGACTGTGCAAAGGGAGGGCGGGTGGGGTTGCTGCTGCTCCCCGGACTGAGCTCCTGCGGGCGGGAATTGCCCACATGAGCTCTGCCCCCACCGCGCCAAACTACGCGGTCCAATGGGAGCCTGCCTCCTCAGCCTGCCCGCACGAGGTGGGGCGGGGCAATGGCCGATAGCGCGCACAGCGCTAGCGGTCTTTCTTTGTACTTGAAATACCGCAGCTATCTGCAGCTAATCAAACTGCAGCAGGGAAACCGTGAGGCTCCTCAAACCCAATGAGCATTTTCTTTCTGTGAAAGTACTTCAAATGACACTAAAAGCACCTGTCAAATGAACTGAATATCCCAACAGCAGAATTCTTAGAGCCATCTTCTTTTAACCAGCAGTGTTGAGACTTCCAACTATCTGTGTGATTATTCTTTACCCTGACTTTATAGTGTTTCTAGATAATAGTAATGCTTAGTTCATGAGCGTCCGTGGCACAGTGCTAGGCTGCAGTACTGCAACCCAGAACTCTCCCCATGACCTGAGTTCGATCCCAGCTGGGATCTCAGGTAGCCAGTTCAAGTTTGACTCAGCCTTCCATCCTTCTGAGGTTGGTAAAATGAGTACCCAGCTTGCTGGGGGAAAGGTAACATGACTGGGGCAAACCACCCTGCTTATAGTCTGCCATGAAAGCAGTGTGGAAGTGGCAACATGTCACTGGTCAGTAATGACTCAGTGATTTGCACAGAGGACCTTTCTTTTTCCAATGCTTATCTCATACATAGTCAAGTGAGAAATTGTCTTCGTTTTCACACTCATGTTCAAAAGACACTACAGTGGATTAGGAGAAAGCAGCAGAGCTGCGTGTGAAGTTAGGGGCTTAGAAACACAGAAGCACCCAGAACGGTTCACAGACACTCCACAGTCACTTGAATAGGTAGATTTTGGTGTTGTTTCATTAATTTAGCAGGAATTTTATTTCATCATTGTCTAAGCCCAATTTTGGTGTTATTTCACAGTATTTCATTTTTTTTTTTTAGTTTTAGACTGTCCCTGCTTATGGTTCTGTTGTAGACCAATGGCTGTAACGACATGGACAGCATCAGCAGTATAACAGGTTTGGGACACTGGCGCGGGACCAGTGCCAATGAGAAGGCCTACTTGATTGCGTTCAGCCCTGAACTCTCAATACCATTGCCAGTCGGAGCTTCCAAGGCATTACTGGGTGTCGACATGGTGGTCCAGTCAGAATTATGCTCAAGGGCAACCAGCAATCTTCTGCCAGGATTTGTTTTCTTTGGTGGAAAACAAGAAGAAGATCTAACCTGAGTTATCACAAGGGCTATGGGGTTTTCAGACTGGTAGCAATAAAATGTATGTCGTAATATATATTATTATAATGCAGCAGTTTTCAAAGTCCAGTTTGGACTTTGGGACTGCAGTAAGTCTTTGCAGTGGTGGGGGGATGGCAGCAACATGACCCCAAGAATTGCGCTGCTGTCAGGAACAGAAGGTTTTGTTTGTTTGTTTGTTTTACTTACAGCAGCAAGTGGCAGCCTCCAGGGGGTGCAGGGAGCCCAGGCCTCTAAAAAGCTAAAAAGTGTATTCAGAAATCACTTCTGTTTTGCAGTCACTTCCAGGAGGAGCTGTGAAGTCTGATGCTTTGCTCCAGTAAATCAGAATCCTGAAATCCTTAGTCATTGACCAATTTGGCTACATCTAATGTGTATGTTTCCAGATTCGCAGATAAGTCAACACAAGTTTTTAAGTTCAATCTTAAGACTTAAATTTCTTGACTCATACGTGAGTAGATGCAGTACTTCTGGCAAGTGTTATCCAGCAGTGATTCTGATAGGCATTGGAGGGGGAAAAAAATTCAGGATTGTCTTCGATTTCTTCAGTGAGATCTAGGTAGCTGTAAATGCTACACATGGTTTATGTACGTACATACGCATGTATAGGAGAAAATATAGAACAGAAAAAAACCTCAGACTAAAAAAAACAAGAATTTTTTTTTTTACAATCTTCTCACACAAAGCCAATACACTAGATAGAATAAATGGCCAAAACACAACGTTCATGTTTTTGTTACCAGACAAATGCAATGACTAACATTATGATACTTGCTTTGTATGACACAATCCTGTCAATATCATTTTCAAGGCATTTTTCACATCTTTGTTTCTCAGACTGTATATGAAGAGGTTGGCCAGAGGAGGCAAAACCATATATAAAAGTGAGGAAAACATTTCTTTTCTTCTCATTTCATCAGTTTTTGGTAATATGTAGACAAGTATTAAAGACCCATAGAAAATGGAGACCACTGCCAAGTGAGAGGAACAGGTTGAAAAGGACTTTATCCTCCCAGTAGCAGAGGGGATTCTCAGAATGGCAGCTATAATATAAAGATATGATGTCAGGATGAGAAGAAAAGGAAGATTGACAAGTATGCAATCCAAAATGAAACCGATAATTTCTAGCAACGTAGGATCACTGCAAGACAGTTTGAGAAGTGGAAAATAGTCACAAAAGTAATGATCTATGACATTGGGGCCACAATAATTTAATTTCACTAACATCAGAATGAGTAATACCAAAAATATTGTAAATCCACTGATCCAAGATGCAGCTGCTAACTGGGTACAAGTCCGAGTGTTCATGCTTGTTGCATAATGGAGTGGTTTACAGATGGCGAGATATCGATCATAAGACATTGCAGAAAGCAAGCAGCATTCCGTCACTAAGAAGGAAGCACAGAGATACCACTGGGTGAAGCAGCTGCTCAATGAAATTCTTCTCTTCTGAGTCCAAAGAGCTGACAGCATCCTTGGCAATATGTTGGAACTCGAGCAAGCTTCCAAGATGGAGAGGTTTGCCAGGAAGAAGTACATGGGAGTATGAAGGTGAGCATCAGATAAGACTAGTGAAAGTATCAGAAGATTTCCACTCATGGTCACCAGGTAAATCACTAGAAACATCAGGAACAGCATTAACTGCAAATTGTGGAAATCTTCAAATCCCAGGAGAATGAATTCGGTAATCCTTGTCTGGTTCCTTAACATCATGTGTGTGAAAACATGAAAAGCCTATTAAAAAAAAATACCTCTGAATTTTTTGTAAGCTTACTGATGGATGATAATCTTGAAAATGGGATGAGTTAGGAAGTAATAACAGCGACAAAGGGAAGAATTGGCAGGTACATCCAATTTGCTGATTTTTTGTTTTGTTTTGTTTGCAAATAGTAATCTGGTCATTGTGAACTGCTTATGATGGGGAGAGTTTGATGTGTAAGACTTGTCACTTCAAGACAGCTGCTGTAATCAGACTTCCCAGTTAGTTTTTTAAAGTATGGTAATGCTGACATTGTCAACCCAATTCTAACTCCACATGTGGCATTGCAATGGCACCAACACAACTTCTACTTTATCCTGTGTTGGAGTTTCAGCTTTTTGAGGCCTACTTAGGGTAAGGGAACATTTGTTCCCTTGCCCCAGGGTAAGCCCTGGCAGCTGCCATGAGTCAGCTCAGACCTGTGCCAGATCTATAGCTGCTCAAGTCCCCATTGGTCTGGGAAGGTGGATTGCACCTGGTAAGAGCATTAGGATTCAGTGGATGCCACTGTCAGCCAACCCATCCCTGTCCTGAGCCTTGTCGGAATTCTATCCCATCTTGCAACTCCCCATTCTGCCCAGACCCCACTACATTCAACTCCATTCCACCTCTCTTCCAACCCCAGTATGGCTTTACAAGCACTAGCGGGTATCTAGCACCCATCTTCATGTGGACCAGGCCACTTGCTGCTAGTGGAAGTGGCCAAGTAACACACTCGTGCTGTTGTGTTTGTGACGGCCATAAAGCTGATTATGCAGTTCGAACGTGTGCACTGAGGGTGTAAGTGGCACTTAGGATTGGGCTGTGTATCTCTCAGTGGACTGGCTTGGAGGCAGAGAGTCCAGTTTTTAGGTGCTCTGTCTGAGTACTTCTCTTGCTGATCTGTCATACAGTTTGTTGTTTCCACGAAACTGCTGCCTGAAATGATGTTTACAAATTGCTTTAAGACTGGGACTGTCCTCAATAAAGAATCAAAGCCTTCTGTATAATCCCAAAGAAATAAAAACAGAGAACCTACCTGAAATGCTGTTATATTGCTAGAATCCCACCCTTCAAGGTAAAGACATCAGGGCAGATTGTAGCTTCTAAAATAACAACAAACACTACAATCAGAATAAAACAACAAGAAATAAGTAGCTGATTTTATATATCTCCACAATTATTTTATGTATGTCACTGTTAGCCAAGCAGCTACTCTATCAAAGCTATCTATTTACCCAGCACCCCCCAATAAAGACACAGGCAAGGGTATATGGTACAAAGGGCCACTTTATTAACTATTTAAATATACTTCAGATTGCAACAGGGCCTAACAAATAAGTCATGCGGGTTCTACATGGGGGAAACGGAGCTGCCCGTCTACTTCCCCCTATAGTGATTTGGGCGACCACACCAGACTCAGGGCAGCGTCAGTACAAGCCTGCCGCCCCCTTCATTGTCACCCCGAAGGGGCAGGGTGGCAGGCTAGCTCAGGCCACCCGAGCGAACCCGCGGTGCGCCTTTACCACCAGGCCGAGGTTCATCCAGCCTGCGCCACCCAGCCGGGAATGCCAGCATGACCAAGCGTGGAGTCCACCCGGCCCTTGCCACCCTGCGGTGTACACCGATATGACCTTACCTACCCAAAACCCGCACGACACCTGCCACCCGGGGGGTCAGCCTAGCGCTTGGCCCCACCGCCCCACACGGAAACAAATTTCCGCAGGCCCAGTTGCAATTCAAGAAGAAAAGGATAATTGCCCAACACCAAAAGGTGTACTCCATCGCTTCTGAACAACTGGGGCGCATCATAGCTGATGCCTGGGTGATAAATGACACCGACTCCGTAAAGGGGTACCGCCCGCCTCACATATGAATTTACCTTCGTCCTATCCAGTTCAATCTTTTTAACATCAGAGGCATAACACCAAACACTGTGAGGCAAGAGGTCAGACCATAAGATGACCGTCCTGCAAGATGCTGATTAATGTGGAGAATATCGCTGTAGGCCTGAAGCCTCAAGGACAGAGTCGTCCTCTGGCCCAGGTCGTTCCCTCCCAAAAGTATAACAACAATGTGAGGCTGGGCATGGGCATGCACAAACTCATAAAAAGCAGGAAGAAGCTGATCCCACAGCATTCCCCGCCGTGCAACCTAATGCACAGTAGCCAAGGAACCAAGCTGCAACTGCATGCCAAAGCTACTGGATACCGCCCTCTTCCTTGCCCAGAAACGATGGAGTGGCTGAAGATAATGACCCGAACTGCTCCCGCCCTGGAACCTGTGGACAGGAAAACAGGAATCACAATTCCAGAAACATGCATCACTTAACCATATAGCACCTGGCAAAGTCAGTGCAAGTGAGCGCCCAACCGCTGTCACGGGACGAGCCCGGAAATATAGCATGCAAAACAGGAACATGTGGCAGTGCCACTATAAACTTCTGGCAATGCCAGTATAAAGAGCGCCCAACCGCTGTCACGGGACAAGCCCGGAAATATAGCATGCAATACAGGAACTTGTGGCAGTGCCACTATAAACACCTGGCAATGCCAGTATAAAGAGCGCCCAACCGCTGTCACAGGCCGCGCCTGGAAATTTCTGTGGTATCTGCATCACCCCTCGCCCCTACCACCAGGGCGAGGGGGAATAGCCGAGCGAATCCCGCTCAGCGCTTGTCAGGCTCTCTGACGTAATACGAAAATGCGCAGGAGCGCCAACGGCCAATCCTCTGAATGTCCCGGGCTGGGAGGCCGATATCAGCTGTAGCCGATGCAGCCCCAATCCTGAAAGAGTGCAGGCCGTAATCTTCCGTCCAAAACCCCAGGTCCGCCACTGCCCTGCGAAAAAGGATCCTAACTGGAAAAACATAACAGGTGAGGCATCAACATGACAGAACAAGGCATCCCAAACCACAGGACGTGCAGCCAAACAAGACCAGCATCAGCAAAACTTGAGGCCTTGGCACAGAACGCCAATGCCGCCAAGTACACTGATAAAGACCCACACGATACGTTAATGCCCTGCAGGTATAAAAGAACCGCATCAGGTGTTCTGGCGGAATAGGCCAGACTTGGGGTACAGCCAGGGCTGCCCAAAAGGCCTCAAATTCCCTTGCCGCCCTTTGATAGCTGTGAAGGTAGACGGCGCAAGCGCAGACAAAATTACATGCTGCGCTCTGCACAGCCAAGGGTCCTAAGCCAAAGAGGCATCGGGTCGGGATCCCGCCGCACCCCTGGAGCCAGCTGCCGGAAATGCTCCACCTAAAAAACGAGATAGGGTGTCGGCTATGCCGTTATCAAGACCCTGGATGTGCCTAATGAAAAACAAGGTGTTAATCTTAAGGCAATGCAAAACAAACACCCTCACCAGTCCCATTACCTGTGGGGACCGGGACGTCTGCTGGTTAACGACAAAAACCACAGCTTGGTTGTCGCACCAGAAATGCACAGTGGAGTTGGCAAATTCCTCTGCCCATAATTGAACTGCCACCGCAAGGGGGGGGGACAGCCCTAAAAAATCATGTCTACAGTAACCCCTTCTGAAACCCATGTATCCGGCCAAGGGGCAGAACACCATCTCTCTCTAAAATAACTCCAAATCCAAAACCACCCGCAACATCAGAGTGAACTTGCAGCCCCGCCCCAAGTAAACACTCCTGCTGCCAAAAGGATACACCATTATAAAACTCCAAAACTGTAACCAGATTACCCAATCTGCCTTCATGTCCTGGGTGATCCACAGGCGATGGTGAAGCCTCTAATACCCGCCATGCAGGCATGCAGCCCCTGAAAAAAGGCCTGGCCAGGGGCAACTACCCTGCAGGCAAAATTCAGATGCCCCACGAGAACCTGCAAATGTCTCTAGGACAATTTCGGAGCCTGGAGGCCAGCACGTATTAGCTGCTGCAGCCTAACCAACCTGTTGCCAGGCGGCCTACTGCACCGCTGTACAGTGTCTAATTCAATACCAAAAACGTAAGGGTAGTTGCGGGCCCCTCAAAATAATAGACCATTGAGGCGAGTCGTGCTCTGCTCACCACTAACCACCCCATAAGGGAGGCAGATTTCTCGAAAGGGCACAGGAAATTGCGCATCCCATTGGTAGCACTTTATCCAGATATAAGGAACCATTAAACTGAAAACCAAGCAAACAAAAATCATCAGGGTGGACGGGCAAGAGTCTGACTGTAGACACAATATCCGCCTTGGCCATAAGGGCGTCAAGGCCACAGCCACGTACTACCCTGATAGCTTGGTCCAAAGAATATATCATAATGAACTAAGGTGTGCAGGGATCCTATCACTAACTGAACCCCCATAAGGATAGGACAGATGGTGAATGAGAGGGAAGGTCCAGGGACCTTCTAGGAACTACATGTAACGGGAACACCTAAACATTGGGAAACTGAGGAGACTTAAAGGGGCCCACCAGATGGCCGGCTCCCTATTCCTTATCTATCTTAGCTTAAACTGTTCCTTCCATACCCTTTACCGACAGGAGATTCCTGGCCCAGGTAGACCTGGAGGGAGGGGCCACAGGAATCTGAATCCCTTGTCACTACCTTCAACTAATGATTGAGCGTCCGAAAACTTAGGATACCCCTACAAAATACAGCCAACACCTCTACTCTAATCAGGGTGGGCCACCTTCCCAGCTTGAGGGGGCTGACCACCCCCACTTTTGGCCTGCCCAGCTCGGAGCCTGGGACTCCTCCTAAATCCTGCCAACTCGGGGCACACGGACACCGAGTGCTGGCCGTTGTACTGCCCGCTGACATGTGCAAGGGTGCAACCTGCCCTGCCGCCCCGCCCCATGGAGTTAAACTCATAGCAGGAGCGGAGGGTGAATGCATCACACTCCTAACATCCCTGCCACTGGCCCGGCTGCGCCCAGAGCAAATGCCCACTAAGGATCAATCGCCCAAATTGGACCGGGCCAGCCAGATAATTTGAACCCACAATCCTGCTCTGAAATCTGCCAGTCGAGGGGATAATATCCAGGTACTTAAAGTGTAGCTGCCCGTGCTGCCTACATTAGAATAACTACTGCAGCATAAATATCAGGTCGACCAATTATTCCAATTTTTATCAATTTTTCTGCCTTCACCCCACTTGAGGGACAGGCACTGGGTCACCCGCCTTCAAGGCTGGCTCAGGTTGCTCACACAATAAACTAAACACAGTAACAAACTCGCCCTGCTAAATTTTCCTTTAACTGCCAAGGCGAGTTGACCACCCAAAGGCAGGGCCACATCCCACTAGGCCACTCGTGGACATTCACCTGACCCTTCCGTGGCTCCCTGAGAGAAAACACCATACAGGACATCAGCATAAGGAGCCAGGCTGTAAGGGACACCAGAGACCATCAAGATCCGATGCCTGTACCTGAACAACTGGAGGTCCCGGAGCCTGTCGCTCAATGAGCTTGTCCAAAGTGGTTAATCTCTTCTGTGCCCAGAAAATGATGGAGTGCCCACAGATAAGAACCTGAACTGTCCCTACCCAGGAACCTGGGAAGATGCCACCTGTGGCTGCTGCTGCTCATCAGGGTCCCACTGTGCTTGCACAACCGGAGGTCTGGCTGGAGCCTGTGACTCCTTAAGCTCCTCCAATGGTTACTCTGGAAGAGAGGATTTGCGTTAGGTTCACCCCACGTCCCTTCCTGGTAGACCTCCCTGGGGAGGGAAGCGCCTGATGCATTGACCATCACCCAAACCAGCGTTTGCACATTGCACTCTCCTTCTTAAAAGCTTCTGCCTGTGCAACCAGAGCCCACAGCTCAACTGTATCATCCTCCTCCTCTGAGGAAGAAATCAGTGCGAGCTGGGGGGGGCCTTCCCCCCTGATTTCTTATTCCTCATTGGGCATACAGACGTCTCAACAAAAAACCTGGGGGGGGGGAGTGGTGGCAACTGACAGCCACCTCTCACCCCTCCAATATATTTCTATTAGAGAAATATATATATATTATTTCTGAGAGCCCAGTCCTATGCATGTCTACTCAGAAGTAAGTCCCATTATAGTCAATGGGGCTTACTCCCAGGAAAGTGTAGACAAGATTGAAGTCTTATTTATCATGACCGTCTTATTATTTAACAATCATTAATTTTTTTTTTTGTTTGTTTTGTTTTGTTATTAATTTATATTTTAACTACAACTTCCTTAATTATGGAATTTGGTTTTTTTTTTGTTTGTTTGTTTGTTTCGTTGTGTTTTTTTTTTAAATTAAATTTTTTATTGTTATTATTTATTATTTTTATTAATATTATTATTATTTTTAATCTCACCTCTTTATTTATTTATCCAATCAACTTCTTATTTTCTTTCCTCTCCCCCCCCTTTTTTTTCTCTCTTTTTTTTTTTTCTTTTTTTAAACTAGCATGCAAATGACACAGCAAAACAACTATCCAACTTGCGGTCTCCCATCCAATTCTAAACCACAGCTGACTCTGCTTAGCTTTACTCAATGTTGAGTGTAAAACACCACTCAGCCAGCAGGCCTTATAGGCAAGCAAAGGAAGCAAACTCCTGGCAAAATGCTCTTCCATACTATGTGCTGAGGAGGAGGATGGTGACGCCCGGAAAGCCCCAAACACACGGAGGAAGGTGCGGAGAAAAGCTCCTGGTGCCTCTGCCAGCAGGCTCAACAAGCAGCCGGGCAGGAGGCAGAGCAACCCCAAGGGCGGCAGGCACCAGCTGCAGCCAGGCACGCGCCCAAACAGCGCTCCCACGGGGCGCCTGCACACCAAGCAGGCGACCCGTTTCCCACAGGCACCCCAAACGACCAGCAGGCTCAAACACTGACCCGTGCAGAGCTGCCAGGCGTCCAAGCGCTGGCCACCCAAACTACCCTGGGGAGGTGGGGGGGGTCGGGCACTGAGTGAGGGAGGTGGGGGGGAGGTCGGGCGCTCAGCGGCTCCCGCTGAGCGCTCTCGCTGAGCGCAGCCAGCAGCCTGGAGGAGAGCAGCCAAGCACCAGCCGCAAGGCACACCAAGCCCACTGGAGGCGTGGGCACACCAGCCGCACACACGAGGCCAAAGAGGGGCGCAGCTGGACCGCCGCCCCTGCAAGGCAGCCCACCGCAACCCAGCCAAGAAGCCCAACCCAGGCAACACCACCAGCAACCGCTCGCTGCCCACAGGTAAGCCGAGAGGGCAGGCGGGCAGGCGGGCGCCCGCAGCCAAGTCTGCTGGGCTCGAGGCCCCAGCAACGTGGCCTGTGCAAGAGGTCCTTCCCTGACCGCTGCCTGGTCCCGACTGCGCGGGCTTCTCTGAGCAGCCTGCACGTGGCCCCAGACCAATTAGCCCCCAGCCAATCGGCTGCGAGGCTGGCCCTTCCTGTGTCTCGTGGGCAGGCAGGGTAAACGCCGGTGGCGTGCTAATACACGTGCCACCGGAATTCTTTTCCTGCAAATGTGCAGAGAAGGTAAAAGTAAAAGATCTTCTCACGCCCTGTGGTTTTATGCTTCTGTTCAATAGCGTGTCTTATTTATGCCTAAGATGTACCCATTCTCATCTCCTGTTTCTTTAAAGAAAAAAAAGCATTTCATCAAGGTGGCAGCGTCTCACTGGAATTTCATACGTTCAGAGAATTCACCAATTCATTTTCTTGCTCTTGCTGTCCCTAATTGCTAGCAAAATCAACTACCACTTAAGTTTAAAAAACAACAACACACAACCTACACTACTCATACCACTTCCACTCCCAAGTGACAGTAAATAAAGGGAACATGGGATTTTTCCCTAACTCTCCACATTCAGAATACAGTCTTTGTCTTCAAGGACCATTTACTGAGCCCTTCTATCATTCTCTATATGACTCAGAAGCGGAACATACTAGAAAACTGTCATGCTTTTCAAATTAATTCCCCGCTCCATTTACTAAGCATTGGGGAAGGGGACAGCATCCTCCAACCAACATACTCTATGAGGAGTACGGATTATAGGGGAGTTATGTGAGAGGACACCATTGGCACAGTGAGGTGTTCATACACTTTGAAGAGGTTCAGAGCCCAATTCCAGGCATGTCCACTCAGAAGTAAATTCCATTATAGTCAGTGTGGCTTACTCCCAGGTAGATGTGGATAGAATTGGAGCTGGGCAGCCCAATCCTGAGTTGCCCGGTGCCCAGAGGAGCAGCGGCACTAAAATGGCTGCTGCTTCTTCCAGTGCTTACTGGGCCGATGTCCCCTTCCTCTGGGAAAGGCAGCAGGCCACATAGTGGGGCTACTCAAGTTTATATAATAATAATAATAATAATAATAATAATAATAATAATAATAATAATAATAATAACTAGGTATTTATATACTGCCTTTCTGGTCATCGGATTACTCCTCTAATTTTATTCAAGGCGTTTTACATAGGCAGGCTTTTCTAAATCCCTCAAGGGGATTTTTACAATCATAGAGGTTCTCTCTTTCAAGAACCAACATTTCAGAATGGATCTTCCTGGTTTGGTCTCACTTCTGGCCTCCTGTTCTCCTACGCAGGCTGACAAGCAGCTCCATCTCTCACATGGAGGGCAGCCAAGATGCTTCTTGCTTACACCAAGAGCAGGTAGAATCACTCAGCTGGGCTTGTCAGCTGCTTCAAGGTCTCGCCATTCTCAACTGTTCAGGGAACTGCCGGTGTCCTCGAACTGGTGACCTTCTGATGTTATCTTCGGGCTAACGGAGGCTCTACCCTCTAGACCAGACCTCCTGCCCCTATATTTAGCTGGCACAGAATTAAAAGGCCCACCCTGACACAGGGTTCTGGATCTGGCGAATTGGGCCCTGAGTTTGCTTAATCCTGATACTTGCAGCTACATTTTAATTTAGTACTTTCCTAAAAGGGCAAAATTATTCCTGGGAACATTTCATGAGACAAGTGGATTCCAATCTCAGATTTTTTTCTTCTTCTCTACAATGAGATTTCAACCAAGCAGACAAATAGGAGGTCAACCTGGTACATGTTTTCAACTACACAGAACATCTGAGATTACACTCTAATTCAGTGTTTCCCAAACTTGCTCTCTCACAGTCATTCCAGAAGTTCAGGGCATATTACAAAGGGATGAGAGGCAGATATTGGCTGCAATGGCACACTATGCACCGAGCCAGGGCTCAACATGACCCTTTGGAACTTCTTGGATTTATGCTAGCCAAAGAGCTGGCACATATTCAACTACACCCACTATTGCTCAGAGGGGAACAATGTCTGCCCCTCTGCACGCTCCCATGGCTTCTTGTTGCACTTTGAGGCAGCAGATTTGGTTAGGGCATGATCTCAAATGTGCTGGTGTATATTATCATCATAGTGTTCGCTCCCAGGTTCCCAGAGGTCATCAGTCTTTGGGCTTCCATGGCTTGGTGCCTTTCTGGTCTACCTCTTCTGTATGCAGTCTCCTTCACTTTTCTGCTTCACAAAGTGATGAAGAGAAAATAGAGGAATTCCCATGGGTAAGGGCTGACCTTGGTGTACTTCTGTTGCCTGCTACCACCTACTACCCACCAAAAGCAGGAAGTGAATAAAAACTAGAACAAAGTAATTCCTGCTCGCTATTCTTCACAGTCCAAAATGAAATTTTCTATGCTGTCCTTTGCATATGTTCTGAAATGATTATTGGTAAGTACCTGTTTGCTGCATATATATATATATATATATATATATATATGGATGCATATAAACATATGCATGCAAGCGCCACAGGAATACTGGTTTCGGAGTTGGTATGTCTCAATTGGTTTGGATCATCATAATTATTTTGGTCACTTATTTTATTGGCCATTAGTGCCTTATAATTCACTAATGTGAATATTATTTTCAACATTCCAGGTTGCCCTTGGTTTCACAAATGATGGATCACTACAAACAATACTGTTTTCAACAAAGGTTTACCATGTAAATTAATAGAAAAGAAAGAAATGAAAAACACCAGCAGTTCAACCAAGAAAATGTTTAAAAATATGTCCCATAAACATGACACGCTGGAGAAAAATAGCCAAAACATAACATTCCTGATTTTATTACAAGATAATCTCAACTCATTCTATGACACTTGCTTTGCATAACACAAACCTGCTAATATAATTTTTAAAGCATTTTTTACATCGTTGTTTCTCAGACTATATATGAAGGGATTGGCCAGAGGGGGCAAAACTGTATACAAAAGAGAGGAAAAACTATCCATTGATCTTTTTTCATCCGTTTTTGGTAAGATATAAAAAATAATTATAGACCCATAGAAAATGGAAACCACCACCAAGTGAGAAGAACAAGTGGAAAAGGCCTTTTTCCTCCCAGTGGTGGTGGGGATTCTCAAAATGGCAGCTATAATGTAAACATAGGTGGCCAGGATGAGAAAAAAAGGAAGAATAACAAATATGCAAACCACAATGAAATTAATTGTTTTCAACAAAGTAACATCACTGCAAGAAAGCTTGAGAAGTGGAACAAAGTCACAAAAGTAATTGTCTATGACATTGGGGCCACAATAATTTAATTTGAACATAAAAGTGAACAATATCAGAACTACTGCAAATCCACTGATCCAAGATGCAGCTGCTAACTGGGTACAAGTTTGAGTGTTCATTCTGGTTGCATAATGCAGTGGTTTGCAGATGGCAAGAAACCTGTCGTAAGACATCACACAGAGCAAATAACATTCCGTCGCTAACATGGAACCACAGAGATACCACTGTGTGAAGCAGCTCCTGAACGAAATTCTTCTGTCCCCAGTCCAAAGAGCCAACAGCACTCTTGGCAATAAGTTGGAACTAGAGCAAGCTTCCAAGATAGAGAGGTTCCCCAGGAAGAAGTACATGGGAGTATGCAGGTGGCGGTCAAAAACAACTAATGCGAAAATCAGCATGTTTCCAGTTATGGTCACAAGGTAAATAACTAGAATTGTCAGGAAGAGCAGTATCTGGAAATCATGGAACTCTCCAAATCCCAAGAGTATGAATTCTGTTACTTTCGTCTTGTTTCCAAACATCCTGCAAGTGAAAATAAGAAAAACTTATTGAAAAATAAATACAAATGTGTTGTTACTTAAACTTCTATTAGTGAGTATCTATGTAAACTGCTTGCAATAAAGAGATCTTGATATTGATACTCCATGTGCAAAACAGTTGCTAGAATCTGACTTCTGATACTTTTTGAAAGCCTGATAAAAATGTTACAGAAATTAATATTGTTGGACTCAAAGGTGAGCATCAAACTTTATTTGCTATGTGGAATAGAATTTCTGATAGGTCAAGTTCATCTGTCACTAAATAAGAAAAAAATTAAAGAGTACATTGGGCGTACCCAAGTACATACTGGGATCCAAACCAAACTTTAGATCCTAAAGTCTGAATCCAGCTTTTTTGCAATGCACTCTCTCCCAGCCTGCAACTCCACGTATAACATAGACAGAATAAAATAAATTTGGATTCCCAGATTTTTGCAATAAGTACATTATAGCAGCAGTGGCGGACCTCCCATTAAGAACGATGGGCAAATGCCCAGGAATGAGTCTTTAGGATCCTGCGGAAGCCTCTGTGAAGCTTCCGACAGGGTCGGAAACTTTGCTTCTGGTTTGCCAGAAGCACAGTTTAAAGCCTCGGGGAAGCCTCAGGAAGCTTCCCCAATGTAGCCTGCAGTTGCATGAGGCTCTGTGAGCCTCAGGTGAGGGGGGGCAGATTTGCACATGAGGCAGCAGCATCCCGTGGGGGTCCTTTGTCCTGGGGTGTCAGGCTGGGGAGTCCGCCACTATATAGCAGTAGTCTTCAACCTGTTTCAAGCCATGACCCCAATAAATAAATACGTTAAAATAAAATTAAAAATAAAGAATGAGAATGGGAACCCACTGCAGAATGTGGACCCACTGCAGATCTTGCACCCTCCTGGGACCCAATCTCCTACCGCCTGCCCTTATTGCCACTTGCCCCATTTCTCCATACCTCCCTACCTTTGCAACAACTTTGTGAGCCGTAGCAGGGCTGGCTTTGGGGTTGTGGGGCAAGACAGCAAGAACTCAGTTTTGGCAAGGCAGTACTATTCATTCATTCCACCTTTATTGGCATAAACGATCCAACAAGAAAACAAAATTAAAACATTCAAGATAGCCACCAATCATTGGGCAGTACTACTATTGAATTATATCCAAGCCCTCTCTTGCACAGGCTGGAAAGTTTGCCGTGACTCCCCAAATGAGCTTTTGTGACCCACACATTGAAGAGCGCTGCATTGCTATTTCTGTTCAGAGCTTTTAGTTCAGTATACTGCAGCTCTACTGTTCCATCATCAGATCTTTACCTTCTCCCTGTTTTCTCAGGGTATTAAATACCAGTTTGTTGTCCTACCTACAGACTTAGTTAGCCATGAACATCTGCTTTGGTAATTAATTCCTCCAACGGATGAATGTCGTAAAATTGCATACCTCTCACCATCACATAACAGGCCAAGGAGACACATCTCTTCAACAACATAATTGTCTTTGTACCTGCACTCTTTGTAGCAATCTTTTTAATCAATTTGAACTTATCTTTTTTATCAAACAAGGAAAGCCAAGTGACAGAGCCCTTGTGAGGCTTCATATACACCTTGCCAAGAACAGTGCTGTTTTTATGGGTACAGACAGAGGTAACACCCTAAGGCTGCAATCCTAACCTCACTTTCCTGGGAATAAGACCCATTGAACACAATAGAACTTACTTCTGAGTAGACCTGGCTAGGATTGTGCCCTAAATGGAGCACAAGCAGTTTGAATTCAAACAGGAACAAAATTAATCAAGTTCACTCTTTAGGCCTTTATCTTTGCATGTCTGCATTTTATTCATTCATAACACAGTAAAATGTCTGCCTCTGCTCACCACGATAGAGTAATGTCACACAAATGTATCAATAATCTTAATCACAGTGTCATAGAAAAATATCTATATTTGAAGGGGCATCTCTTGTTTCCCTTATGTTAAAAGGTAGGCTCTTAAGCACACTAATATATCCAGAAGAACCTGAGAAGATATACAAGTATTACAAGCAGGGGGAGTGCAGTAATTTATGCTACCTTCCAAAAGAGGTGCTCCAATAATAAGATAAGCAAGCGTTCTCTTACATCTTTGAGAGAAGGAAGAAAAGGTCACAGGATTGACTCAGTGTCTTCATGTCCTTTCATTTGATGTCACTACCCAATAATATGACTTATTTATGCCTTAAAGGTATGTTCATTCTCATCTTCAATTTTTCTAAAAATTAACATCGCAGCATCTCATTGGAATTTGAATTAATTTGGAAGAAATCACAAATATTTTTCTTTCTTCTTTTCCAATTACCAGATCAATTAAGCAACAGCAAAGAGATTAAAAAGCACCAGAACATTCTTTCTCAAGGGAAAATCAATTCTGAGTGTGGAAAATATGACCTAGGTCTTTAATCTTCTTACAAAAAAAACAAACTTACTAGCATATGGTGCTACCTGTCAGACGTACAATAAAGAATTGAAGGGACATGAGAGGCCACCGTTCACTGCATTTTGTTGCCATCAAGGGCCAAATCACACATTGTACTAAAACATTCACATGCCTCGTTTTGGTTTTAATAACATTTGGAGGCAATAAAATATAGTGGAACCATGACCAATAGTTGAGAGTTTTAGGACTTACTCCTGCCTTGGTCTTAATGCTAATCATTGCTATATTAACATACTGTTTTGTTTTCTCCTTGAAATTCTGCAGCTTTCTGCAGCTATTTGAAGTGTAGCAGGGAGGTCCTGAAACTCCTCAATGCCCCTGCTCACAGGTGAACTTTATTTTAGAAGAAAAGCAAAAAAAAAAAATCATTTTAGAAACAATGAAAATAAAAATCGAACCACCGGGTCACTTTTTGCCCATCAGAAATAACAAGTACCAGTGAATGAGCACAGGAGAGTCCATGGAGGTGTCACGAGTGGCAGAGGGAAGGCCCCACCGACTGAGGTGAGTCAGAGGGGTGGGAGTAATGAAGTGGTCAGAATGGGAGCAGACTGGGGCATGTTAGAGGCAGAAGTGAGTGGCACCTGGTTGAGCAATGCACCAGATGCTATCTCCTCTGGTGTAAGCCGAAATGCTCCCTTTGTCTCCTCGAACTTGCACCAGTGAAAGAGCTGACATAAGTCTGAGGAGGCCCATTGTTGATCAAGGGGCTTATGGAAGGGTAAACAAAAACATTTGCTCTTTTCCCTACCAAGCCTCCTGAGCACCCTGCCTTGCCCCCCCCCCCCCAAGATAGCATGCAGTGCAGTCCATTTTGGCACAGCTGCCTGCTATATGAGGGAAAGTCATAGGACTGGGCTGTTAGGCTTTCCACAGAAGTGCTGGCCCAGCACCATATGTGACGCACTGCAAGCACTCACCACTAGGCTGCCTGCACACTTAGCTGGGTGGCCACACTCACAGGCAGGTGGAGAGGCCTCCAACCAGTAGTGCTGGTGAGGTGGCAGTGGGGTGGGTGAGGGAATAGTGGTGTGGGGAGAGGGAAGAAGGCAAAAGTGTTTGGGAAGGGAGGGAGGAATGTGGAATGGAGGATGGACAGAGTGAATCCCACTGGCACCAGCATGCGTAAGGATACTATCCCTGTTCCCTTTCCTCTTCCTTTTCCCCTACTCTCTTTGGTTCTGAGTCAGGAAACCTATTGGGACAGTGGAGGCTTGCCCTTGGGTAAGGTAACAAAAGTTCCTTCACCATGAGGAGACCTCCATGACTAACCCCCCCCCCCCCAACTTACCATGGAACACATGTTCCATTGGCGTGGCTGCATCAGTGGGGTGGGGTAGTAAGGATTGGGCTTTCCCATCTGATGATCTGGCCAAAGAAACTATTTCTTGTGGAACAAACCTCTCATATATATTCAGCTCTTGCCACTTGACCAATCACATTTTCAAAAATTCCGTTCTGAAGGCTTGGAATCCCACAATGGGGAGAAACAGAATGAGGATGTTCAGACAGAATGTACTCTGCTCCAATTGTTCATGTGGTCAACTAGCGCACCGTCGAGTTTTTCCCTTTGGGCATATGTGCAATGCCACTGTGACTGAGTGGAGACCGTTGGATATGAGGAGTTTCTAGTCAGTCGCAGTTCTGTGGTCTACAAACACAGAAGATCCATGACCGAAATTGCTGCATCTAAAGGACATTCTCTCTGTGCAAGCCCTTCAAGTGACCACAAAGGATTCTGTAACTGACTATCCCAACCGTAGAACCACCATCTCTGCTTTTAGCCAGCACTGTTCAGATGTTCAGCTATTTATGTGCTTGTTTCTTTATCTTGACTTTAGAGTTTTTGGATGATAATAATGCCTATCTCCGGAAAAATCAAGTGACAAATTGTCATTGTACCACCATTTAAAAAAAAAAAAATCCATGCAGATTCAAAAGTCCCAGTCACAGCATGCACAGATAGGATCCTGAAGACCCACCCACATTTTGAGGCTTGCTGCCCCCTTCTTCTCTGCCCATCATACTTAGACAGAATCGTAACCATGAGTTAGGCTGGCGCAAGTCCCTTGCACCAGCCTAGGAGGGCCACACACATGCTGTAAAGAATGTTTGTGCCTCCTTGGGAGCAAGCCGCGTCAGTGCACGGAGGTGAGCTGGCTCACAGAGGCTGCATCCAGCTCCCATGGTGGCTTGCTGAGGGAGCCTTGCATTGGTCGAGCTCAGCCGACACAAGCCTCTGGGGTGAGTAGGGAGGAGGCGGGGAGGAGGCATTCTGGGATGGGGGAGGGAGGGCAGAGGGCGGTCTCAGGGGCGGGCAGGTGGTGAGCAGAAGCCAGGGCTGGGATCCATCTGTTATGCCGGATCCCGACCCCCGTTCCCAAGCAGCATGAAGCAGCTTCAAGTCCCTCAGCCCTCCCTTCAAGTCCCTCAGCCCTCTGGAGGTGGTGCAAGTCCAAGGATTCTCATAGGGGCTGCAGTGTCTTACCTGGGGGTAAGGGGAAGAGTTTCCCCTTACCTTGGGCTGAGCCACTTTGCAGCCCTATCTTGCACTGGGTACAGTGCAAGCCTCTGGCTTGCCTGTTCCAATGCAAGATAGGATTGCACTGTTAGTTGCTTATAGTGTTTTTTCGTGTGGTATACAACAGGGAAAAAAAAAAAAAACTTCCCCTGTCAGAGATGAAGTGTCCTTGGTATGGTATCCATGGGTCCCAAATATCTAGTAGACTTTAATACTATGGTAGTGTCAGTATCCTTGTATGCATCACAGCAAATCTGTGAGATGCTAGACAGAAGTTTGATGATCCTATCATTTATCCTTGGCAAGATTGGTTGTATTGTGAGGATTGCAAGGACAGTCAGTCCAAGTCAGGGATGGATCCAAGGAGGGGTATGGGTGAGTGCCCCCCCCCCAAAAAAAAACTGTCTGCTAGCAGGGAAGGGTGCCTGCCAGTCTGGGGAGCAAAATCAGATGCCAGGGGAATGCCCACTGAGTGGGACACCAGCAAGACTGACTGGAATGGGAGCCCAGGTCTACCCAGCCAGTAGATGTGGGCTCCAAATCCAGGCAAGAGCCTAGGTCTACCAACCAGGTAGACCTGGTCTCCCACTTGGACTTGGGAGCCGAGTTCTAGCTGCCAGGTAGACCTAGGTTCTCAATTTAACTTGCAGTCTCTGTGGCCATGGTTTGGTGGGTGGGTAGACCTGGGTTTCCACCTGAACTTGGAGCCTAGATCTACCGGTTGGGTAGTCCTGAGCTCCCATTCCAACCAATGGCTCAAAGTCAGGCAAGAGCCCAGGTCTACCCAGCTGGTAGATTTGGGCTCCAAGTCCATGCAGGAGCCCAGGTCTATCCACCCAGCAAACCTTGACCATGGAAATCATAAGGTAAATTGGGAGTCCAGGTCTACCCATTGGATTGACTTGGGCTCTGAATTTAGTTGTGATCATACCCCCCCGCAACACAAATACTGGATCCGCCCCTGGTCCAAATGGACATTGCAGGGAATCAGAGGTCTGCAGGCGACACCATTGTCCCCAACCAGCAATCCATTCATTTGACATATCAGCTATTTCTGCTCATAAGCCTGAGTCCCTCCACCTTCCATTCTATGCTTTGTATCCATATACTGATGTTATCCAGCAGTGACGTTGACGGGCTTTTTGGGGGAGGGGGAATTCCAATAATGTCCTAGATTTCACAAGTGAGATCTAAGTAGTTGCTTGCTGTGTGAACTAGCAGAAAATAAAGAACTGAAAAAAACACCAACAGTTCAACCAAGAATATTTTTAAAAACTTAATATTGATAAGCTTCTGTCATAGTAAACAAATATAATGAGGTTAATCATTGTGTTTGGTAACAAAAAGTGGAACATAGTGTTTTGGTCATTTATTCTAGCATGTTGTCTTTGCATGATATTTTCAAGGCATTTTTTACATCTTTGTTCCTCAGGCTGTATATGAAGGGGTTGGCCAGAGGGGGCAAAACTATATACAAAAGAGTAAAATTTTTCAATTCTTCTCATTTCCTCTGTTTTTGGTAATATATAGACAATTATGATGCACCCCTAGAAAAGGGACACCACAACCAAGTGAGAGGAACAGGTTGAAAAGTCTTTTTTCCTCCCAGTTGTGGAGGGAATTCTCAAAATGGCAGCTATAATATAAAAATAGGATGTCAGGATGAGAAGAAAAGGAACAAAAGCAAAGATGCAATCCACAATGAAACCATAAAATTCCACCAATGTAGAATCACTGCAAGAGAGTCTGAGGAGTGGAACATATTCACTAAAGTAGTGATCTATGACATTCGGACCACAATAATTTAATTTCATTAACATCAAAATGATTGATACCAAAATTACAGTAAATCCAGTGATGCAAGATGCAGCTGCTAACTGGTTACAAGTCTGACTATTCATGCTTGTAGCATAATGCAGTGGCTTACAGATGGCTAGGTATCTATCCAAAGACATCGCAGAGAGCAAGCAGCATTTGGTCACTAAGAAAGAGGCAAAGAGATACAACTGTGTGAAGCAGTTGCTGAATGAAATTCTTCTCTTCCCAGTTCAAATAGCTGACAGCATCCTTGGCAACATGTTGGAACTAGAGCAAACTTCCAAGAAGGAGAGATTCCCCAGGAAGAAGTACATGGGAGTGTGAAGGTGCTCATCAGAGAACACTGCTGCAAGTATCAGATTTCCACTCATGGTCACCAGGTGAATCATTAGAAACATCAGGAACAGTGTTATCTGCAAATTGGGGAAGTCTTCAAATCCCAGGAGAAGGAATTCTGTAACCCTTGTCTGGTTTCTGAACATCGTGCGTGTGATAAAAGGAAAAGCCTATTTTAAAAAAAAATATGGAAATACCACATCCATAGGGTTGCTGATAGGTGATAAACTAGGATATGTGATGATCTAGAAAGCATTAACGTTCAAAAAACAGAGACTGTGGCAGGAGCATTCCATTTATTGAGTTTTTACTAGTCATGATCTTGCCAGCGTCAGCTGCTTATGGTGTAGAGAATTTCTCGTGCACAGCCCAATCCTATTAAAATTGTAGTCCCAGCAGAATGCGCGTTCCAAGACAGGGCATTGTAGCACACCACTCAATACTTCCCTCCAGCCTGAAGTGAAGCCATTTCTTATGGCTTAAGAAATACAGGCGCAAAGGCTATTTATGTGTTTACTCCACTGTTTCTCTCTCAAACTGTGGGTCATTACCTACTGGGTGGGTCACGAGCCAATTTCAGGTGGGTCCTCATTCAGTTCAATATTTTATTTTTAGTATACAGTAGAACCTTCAAAGTTGATCACCTCTCCATATTGACCACCTCCTTAAGTTGACCTAATTTTCACAGTATGGACACACACTGCATATACACTATGGGAGACCAACCTCTCTATATTGACCACCTCTGTAAGTTGTATCTTGACCACTTCGACCATTGCACAGAGTATTAATTTACCCTCCATAAGTTGCCCACTGAATGTGATATTCTGGGCCTATGTTTTGTCTGGTTTGTCCCATCTTGGAAAAGCAAGAAGCCATGACACAATCCCTCCCCTAAGCCTGCTAGCGCGTGTGCAAAAGGGTTTTTATAGGTGGGTACACTGCACATAGCCAACAGACCTGCGCCGGCTGCTGATTGTACCTGGACATGTACCAAGTTGTGAGGGACATGAGGTTGCTTGTGCATAGTGAAGCCACAGTCCTTTCACTTTGGTTCCCATCACCAGTGCTTTACTTTACACTTATATTGAAACACAACTGCTATTTTGCTGCCTATTCTCCCGGTTTGGAGAGATCCTTCTGGAGCACTTCACAATCCCTTCTGGTCTTCACCACTCAGAAAAGTTTAGTGTCATCCACAAACTTGTCCACCTCCCTGCTTATCCCTGTTTCCAGGTCATTCATGAAGATATTGAAAGGCACCAGTCCCAGGACAGATCCTTGAGGCACTCTGCGTTCCACCTCTCTCCACTTTTTTTGTCAATTGCCCATTGACACCCACTCTCTGTTTCCTGGTCCTCAACCAGTTCCCAATCCATGAGAGGACCTGTCCTGTTGTTCCCTGACTGTGGAGTTTTCTCAACAGCTTTTAGTGAGGGACCATATCAAACACCTTCTGGCATTTAGTGAATCTGAGGAGACCCAGTGGAGGCCAGGCAGCCTAAGTAAAAAAGTGTTGTTGTTGTTGTTGTTTTTAGCTGTTGGGGCTATGTAACATGCTACATGCTATGGTCTGGCAAGGGATAGCATTGGTCTGCCTGCCTGCTATGAAACCAAGTTTTTTTTTTTTTTAACTTACCATTTTTTTTAAGCTTATGAATTTTCAAGGTTTTTTTTTTTAAACACTAATTGTGAGCTGTTTATTCTCTGTCTCTTGATATAGATGATATAAATAGTAAGCATCACAAAAGGATCAATTCGCATTGATATTTGCAATAAAACTTTTTTAAAATCCAGTCTAAATAGTAACTTGGCCTTGCATTTGTTGTCCTGGAAGCTAAACATAATAATATTTAAATGCCTTTTTTCCATATGTTGACCACCTCCCTATGTTGACCAATTTCTCCAGTCCCTTGGGTGGTCAACTTAAAGAGATTCTACTGTATTAGACTTGATGCCAACATGCATTTGGGGAGATCTGTACCTTTAACAGGTTGCAATGTATATGCTTTTAACAATGGTAGTCAATGGAGCTTACTCCTGGGTAAGTGTGGCTAGGACAGTAGAATCCTATCCTTCTCCCGAGTTTCTTCCGGAGGCTGCCTGGAGCACGCAGGATGCAGTGGCAGCCATTTTGGCTGCCCTGTGTGCCGGGCAGTTCAGGACTGGGCTTTTATACAACATCCAATAACATGCGTCATTATTAGGAGGGCCAGCTTTTGTGCAATTTGGCTGATTCAGCCAAATTGGACCCTGAGCTTTGGAGGGGCCATGTGCTAATCAGACAGAATCACCCATGCTGAAGTGTGACAAATGGAGCACTGTGTCACACACACACCCACCTCTCTCCTCCATATGCCCCCAAATGGGCTTCCTGGAAGCAGTTGGTGGTCACATCATAACATCACCCTTGACTATTTCCAGAAGCTACACTTTGTGTACAGTATCATCTGCATTTGGTAGGCCTCAGCTGGAGTCACCATAGCTTCATAATGAATGGGGGCGGGGTGAGTTGTCCACGTTCATGTGAAGTCTCTAGTGCTGTTTTCGCACTCTTTGTTTTAACCCAGCCATTACATGCTTTAGGGCATTAGCGTTTTGGATCAAATCATCCCATGGCTTCCACCGGATACCCAAGTCCATAGTGAAATTCACATTCTGGGTTCGGTAGTAAATTTTCTCTTGGCTAGGCCAGGAATGTTAGGTGTGATTTCCTATTTTGAAATACATGACTTTGTATTTACATTCTTGAAGATGATGAATGCTCTCTGTGCCATTGTTCCAATAGTACTAAATGAAACATGGGCAATCTGACCCAATGTAGCGTTCTATGGGATCCCAATATGTTCTGAATTTAGGCGCTACTGAATAATTTGAAATTGTAGCATATCACTGCTAGAGTAAAGTTAGGGCAAAACCATTGTGCATCTCACCATTTTTTTTAACCCAAAACTGATTGGATTAAAACAGTACCATTGTTTCCAGCAAATTGGTTATAAGTTGCAGCTTTCCTGAAAGAATCTCCAATGACAGAAGAATGTAGGTTTGTAGCAGTTTTACCTGCCTTGGGGAGCACCCAAGGCTTGTTAGCCTTGTTGCTCGGTGGGAGTGCAGAGTGCACTGAGAAAGTTAAGACTATAAACAAGGACAGCGAAGAGCAGAGCAATGAATGAGACACAGCAGACAGATTTGAAAAGCAGAGATGCTCTGAGAGCTGAGCCGGAAGGGGGACGAAATGATATCGAGAGAGAAGTTCCTCCCCCGGCCAGCCTGCTCAGGCTTTTGACTCTTACACACATGAAGCAATACTGAGTTTATTAAAGGTCAAATGATTACACTGGCTAACTCTAGTTGAGGCTTCTAGCTTAACCTCAATACACATTCCTAGATTATGACTCTGTTGTTGACAACACTGGGTTTAAAGACTCAAGGCTAGCAGAGTTTGCTCTGCGCAGGCGTAACTGTTGTCATTGTTGACAACACACCAAGGCTAAGCCTAGCGCTTGTACATATAATTACCACATTGGTTTCATAAGGAGTTCGGTCCTTTCTGGTAAAACTTCAGATTTTACGAGCATGTTACAAGCATGTTACAAGCATGCTACAAGTTCAACCAAGTACATTTTTAACAAAAACATGCAAAAAGTCAACATACTAGAAAAATAGCAATAACACAATATTCCTGTTTTTATTACAAGACAATGACTAGATTTAGGACATTTGCTTTGTATGGCACAAGCCTGTCAATATCATCTTCATGGCATTTTTCACCTCTTTGTTTCTCAGACTGTATATGAAGGGGTTGACCAGCGGGGGCAAAACTGTATACAAAAGAGAGGAAAATTTTTCTGCTCTTTTCATTTCTTCAGAATTGGGTAATATATAGACAATTATTAGAGTCCCATAGAAAATGAGGACCATTGCCAAGTGAGAAGAACAAGTGGAAAAGGCCTTTCTCTTCCCAGTGGTGGAGGAGATTCTCAAAATGGCAGCTATAATATAAAAATAGGATGTCATGATGAGAACAAAAGGAACAAAGGCAAAGATGCAATCCACAATTAAACCATAAATTTCCACCAATGTAGGATCTGCGCAAGAGAGTTTAAGCAGTGGAAAATAGTCACAAAAGTAATTATCTATGACATTGGAACCACAATAGTTTAATTTCATTAACATCAAAACAAGTAATATCAACATTACAATAAATCCACTGATCCAAGATGCAGCTGACAACAGGATACATGTCCGGGTATTCATGCTTGTTGCATAATGCAGTGGTTTACAGATGGCTAGATATCTATCATAAGACATCACACAGAGCAAACAACATTCGTTCGCTAAGAAAGAGATAAAGAGATACATCTGAGTGAAGCAGCTGCTGAATGAAATCCTTCTCTTCCCAGTCCAAAGAGCCGACAGCATCCTTGGCCATATGTTGGAAGAAGAGCAAACTTCCAAGATGGAGAGGTTCCCCAGGAAGAAGTACATGGGAGTATGAAGGTGTTCATCAGAGATTACTAGTGCAAGTATCAAAAGATTTCCACTCATGGTCACCAGATAAATCACTAGAAACACCAGGAACAGCATTAACTGCAGATTGGGGAAGTCTTCAAATCCCAGGAGAATGAATTCTGCAATCCTTGTCTCGTTTCCCAACATCATGAATCCTTCTTTGAATGCCCAGCAGGGAAAGAAAGCAGGTAGAAATCTGTAAATAAACAAATCATGCATTTGATAATCAGAAAAAGACCTGTTGAAAAGATGAAAGTGGAAATGTTATTTCCATAGGGTTACTGAATGCTGGTGATCTAGGAAAGATGATTATCTAGAAAGCATTAAGGTTTGCAAAGGAGAGGGGTTGACACGTGCATTCCAATTACTGTCCTTTTTACTAGTCTTGATCTGGAAAATGTAAGGTACTTCTGATGGGTAGAATCTGACATGCACAGCCTCGTCCTAATTAAAGAGCTCTGCTGACAGAATGCAGCTTCCACGCAGTTTGGGAACCACTAGTTTAAAACATTACAATAATGTTGTTTATTTTATGATTAGAGAAACAGCAGCTGTCACTAGACTATCTATCATTTTCCCTACATAACTGGGCAGACAATGTCAAGAGGAAAAGCAACCATATCTCGACTCCCTTTGATTCATACATTTCCTCATTCTTGATGCTTCGGACACACTGTGATGGTGCTTCTGGAGATTAGTCTCCAAGAGGGAGTAGTTCAATTCTGTCATGCAAGGACAGGAAGTGTTTGGACATGATGGGTGCCTGCCTCTCTCCTGGCGTGCGATGCACAATGTTGTCATGCTTGCCAATGCTGCTGGAGAGCCCAATAATCCTTTCCCTCTCACGTTCCACTGTGTTACTCTTCTTATGTCTTCAACAATAATTTAGATGGCACAAAACCAAGGTGACCCGCAGCACTAGAGTGAATGAAAATGTTCCTCAGAATAGTAAAATGCATGATCATCTCCTTATTTCAGAGGTTTTCAGGATTAATTGTACTCTTGAACTTTTCCTCATTTTCTGTATTCGTAAGGGCGCAATCCTTTCCAACACCAACATAAGGGCAATGCAGCTCTGAGGTAAGGAAACAAACATTCCCTTTGCGGAGGCCTCTGTGAGTGAAACCCAACTGCAGGATGCAGCACGTGTCCCATTGGCACCGCTATGCCAGTGCTGGAAAGCACTGACATAAGAGGTTAGGATTGTGCCCTAATTGAGATAATATGCAAATATTGGAAGTAGAGGAAGTGAAGAAATAATTCCTTACATTTCTAGTGAGGTGATGCAATAATGAGATGAGCTATCATTTCATTTCATCGTTGCTTTGTGAGCGAGAAGGAAAAAATCTCAAGATTAGCTTCTTGTATTCATGTTCATTCATTTTCTGCTTCTACTCAATAACTTGACTGATTTATGCCTGAGAGGGTGTACCTTTTCTCATTACTTGTTACTACTTCATTAAGGTGGCAGGTCTCATTGGTATTTGTGTACATACAGAGAATTCGGCAACACTTTTTTTTCCAATTACTAGAACAATCAAGAAACACGTAATTGACTTTTTTTAAAAAAACATTCTACTCTTCTAATACCACTTTCATTCCCAAATGATAATAAATTATTGGTGTGAAAATGCAAGTCTTTCAAGCCTTTGGTCTTATTAAGAGGAAACTATACTGGCGTGCTCTGCCATCTGGGAAACCTCAAATAAGATGCTGATGGAATCCAAGAGGTTGTAAACACTGTGTTTGCCCCACTTGGGGCAAAAAACAAACATTTTAGTAAATGTGCTAATGATGCCTTTTTATCATCATAGTTGGAGAGAATCTTAAGAACATAAGAATAGCCCTGTTGGATCAGGCCATAGGCCCATCTAGTCCAGCTTCCTGTATCTCACAGTGGCCCACCAAATGCCCCAGGGAGCACACCTGATAACAAGAGACCTGCATCCTGGTGCCCTCCCTTGCATTGGCATTCTGACATAACCCATTTCCAAAATCAGAAGGTCGCGCATACACATCATGGCTTGTAACCCGTAATGGATTTTTCCTCCAGAAACTTGTCCAATCCCCTTTTAAAGGCATCCAGGCCAGACGCCATCACCACATCCTGAGGCAAGGAGATCCACAGACCGACCACACGCTGAGTAATAATAATAATAATAATAAAACTTTATTTTTATCCCGCCCTTCTCCCTAACAGGACCCAGGGCGGCTAACAACATATTAAAAAAACAATAGATTTTAAAAACATCAATACAAGCAGATAAAAACATTTAAAAACACACTACAGGGCCATAAAAACAGTAGTCAGATTAAAAGAGTAAAAGAACAGATCACCGAGGAATCAAGCCTGTAAAACTAAAAGATGTATAAAAAAGTTAAGAAGGCCAGAAATCAGAAGGCTTGTTTAAACAACAGTGTTTTCAGGCCTCACCGAAAGCTCTCAAGAGAGGGAGCCATTCTCAAGTCAAGGGGAAGGGAGTTCCATAATGTTGGTGCCACTACCGAGAAGGCCCTATTTCTTGCAGCCACCCCCCGGACCTCCTTGGGTGGCGGCACTTGCAAAAAGGCCTTCTCTGATGACCTGAGATGGTGAGCCGGATTGTACGGGAGTAGGCGGTCTCTAAGATATCCTGGCCCAGAGCAGTATAGGGCTTTAAAGGTCAAAACCAGCACCTTGAATTGGGCCCGGAAACGAATGGGCAGCCAATGTAGCCCCCGGAGAAGCGGGCTGACAGAGTCAAACCGCCTGGCTCCGGTGACCACACGGGCCGCCGCATTCTGTACTAATTGTAGTTTCCGAACCGTCTTCAGGGGCAGCCCCACATAGAGCGTGTTACAATAATCTAACCTCGATGTCACCATGGCATGGATCACTGTGACCAGGTCTGCACGATCCAAGTACGGTCGCAGCTGGCGCACCAGCCAAAGCTGAGCAAAGGCCCCCCTAGCCACAGCTGCCACCTGGGAATCCAGGAGCAGCTGCGAGTCCAGGAGGACCCCCAAGCTGTGAACCTGCTCCTTCAGAGGGAGTGCAACCCCATTCAGAGCAAGTCGATAATCCAGCACCTGCATCGAGGATTTCCGAACCAGGAGAGCCTCTGTCTTATCCGGATTTAATTTCAGCTTGTTAGCCCCCATCCAGATCCTCAATGCTTCCAGACAGTGCTCCAGGCCCTCAACCGCCACCCTGGAGTCTGGAGGAAAGGAGAGATAGAGCTGGGTGTCATCAGCATATTGATGACACCTCACTCCAAACCCCCGGATGACCTCTCCCAGCGGTTTCATGTAGATATTAAATAGCATGGGGGACAGAATTGAACCCTGCGGCACCCCGCACCTCAAGGGCCAGGGTGTCAAAGAGGCATCCCCCAGCACCACCATCTGGGACCGACCCTCCAAGTAGGAGCGGAACCACCGCAAAACAGTGCCTCCAACTCCCAACTCGGCCAATCGGCCCAGAAGGATACCATGGTCGATGGTATCGAAAGCCGCCGAGAGGTCCAGCAGGACCAACAGGGACGCACTCCCCCTGTCCAGTCCCCGGCGTAGGTCATCCACCAAGGCGACCAAGGCAGTTTCCGTCCCAAAGCCCGGTCTGAAACCAGATTGAAAAGGATCCAGATAATCCACTTCATCCAAGACCCTCTGGAGTTGGGCCTCCACCACCCGCTCAATTACCTTGCCCAGAAACGGGATGTTGGAGACTGGCCGATAGTTATTCAACACAGTGGAATCCAGGGAGGGCTTCTTCAGGAGGGGGCAAACCACCGCCCGCTTCAAGGCGAGCGGCAATGTCCCCTCCATCAAAGAAGAGTTGACCACCCTCCCCGTCCACTCAGCCAGTCCCTCCCGGGCCGCTCTAATCAGCCAAGCTGGGCAAGGGTCAAACAGGCAGGCAGACGGCCTCACACTCCAAAGGCGTCTGTCCACATCCTCAGGCTGCACAAGCTGAAAAGAATCCCACAATACTGGACAAGCAGTTGCCAAGGGGACATCAACAGACATTGTCAATGTGGCATCCAAGTCGCGACGAATACGATCGATTTTATCTGCAAAGTGTTGGGCAAGCACGTCACAGCGGCTGACCATGTATTCCTCCTGGACTACCGAGGAGTAAGGAAATATTTTCTTTTGTCTGTCCTAACTCTCCCAACACTCAATTGGAGTGGATGTCCCCTGGTTCTGGTGTTATGTGAGAGTGTAAAGAGCATCTCTCTATCCACTTTATCCTTCCCCTGCATAATTTTGTATGTCTCAATCATGTCCCCCTCAGGCGTCTCT
This sequence comes from Tiliqua scincoides, assembly GCF_035046505.1. NCBI lineage: Eukaryota > Metazoa > Chordata > Lepidosauria > Squamata > Scincidae > Tiliqua > Tiliqua scincoides. The sequence continues at coordinate 100,113,720 of NC_089825.1, read as the reverse complement.
TTTCTAGGCTGAAGAGGCCCAAACGCCATAGCCTTTCCTTATAAGGAAGGTGCCCCAGCCCAGTAATCATCTTAGTCGCTCTCTTTTGCACCTTTTCCATTTCCACTATGTCCTTTTTGAGATGTGGCGACCAGAACTGGACACAATACTCCAGGTGTGGCCTAACCATCGATTTGTACAACGGCATTATAATATTAGCCGTTTTGTTCTCAGTACCTTTTCTAATGATCCCAATCATAGACTTGGCCTTCTTTACTGCAGCCGCACATTGGGTAGACACTTTCATCAACCTGTCCACCCCCCCCCCCAAAATGATCTCTCTCCTGATCTATCACAGACAGCTCAGAACCCATTAGCCTATATGTGAAGTTTTGACTTTTTGCCCCAATGTGCATGACTTTACACTTACTTACATCGAAACACACCTGCCATTTTGCTGCCCATTGTGCCAGTCTGGAGAGATCCTTCTGGAGCTCCTCACAATCACTTCTGATCTTCACCACTCGGAAAAGTTTGGTGTCGTCTGCAAACTTAGCCACTTCACTGCTCAACCCTGTCTCCAGGTCATTTATGAAGAGGTTGAAAAGCACCGGTCCCAGGACAGATCCTTGGGGCACACCGCTTTTCACCTCTCTCCATTGTGAAAATCACAGTGTATTTCACAGTGGCTCACCAAATGCTCCAGGGAGCACACAAAACAACAAGAGACCTGCATCCTGGTGCCCTCCCTTGCATCCGGCATTCTGACATAGCCCATTTCTAAAATCAGGAGGTTGCACATACACATCATGGCATGTAACCCGTAACTGACTTTTCCTGCAGAAATTTGTCCAATCCCCTTTTAAAGGCATCTAGGCAAGATGTCATCACCATATCCTGTTGCAAAGAGTTCCACAGACCAACTTCACACTGAGTAAAGAAACATTTTCTTTTGTCCGTTCTAACTCTCCCAGCACTCAATTTTAGTGGATGCCCCCTGGTTCTGGTGTTGTGTGAGAGGGAAAAGAGCATCTCACTATCCACCCTATTGTAGGGTTGAAACAGCAGCGGACCTCCCCAGCCCCGCTCCTGGGGCAAAGGTCCATGATGGCGCCCCCTCCCCACAGGCTGTTGCCACCTCTCTGAGTGCAAATCCACCCCCCCACCCCCACTCACTTGAGGCTCACGAAGCCATCCGCGACCTAAGCCCATGTCAGGGAAGCTTCTCTGAGGTTCCCTGACGCTATAAACTGTGGTGGTTCCAGAAAACCAGAAGCACAGCTTCCGACCCCGAAGAGAGCCTCACATAGGCTCACTTAGGCCCCATTGGACTGAAAAGTAGGTCCGCAACAGGGTTAGAAAGTTTTAGGATTCCACCATTCAGCTTCCAAGAGAAAGTAGCCCTACCAACGTACTGCATTAGCAAGGAACCTTGATGGGGTGAAGGGAGATTTGTGTGAGCAAGTGAAATAAAAACCATTATCTGGCCTTTTGTGGATGGCTTCTTGAATCTATCAAGGTCATGCTGAATCCTGACTTAAAACCCACTCCTATATATGTCTACTCAGAAGTAAATTACATTATGGCCAATGAGGCATTCTCCCAGGTAACTGTATATAGGTTTGCAGCCTGAGAGCACAATCCTGAAGAGGAAAGAGGCCAAGAGTGTTGCAAATGTGCTGTAAGGCACCTTTGTGCTTCCTCAGAAGTCTGCTGGATCAGTACAGGGACATGCGCTGGCCCACAGAAGCTGCATCAACTAGGCAAGGTTGCACTGGCTGAGGGCAGCCGGCATGGGAGGTTAGAAAGGGTGGGGGAAGGGTAAAAATGGGGCATTTGGGGGCAGGGGAGAGCAGTCTGCAGGTGGGCCGGTGGGTGGACTGGGCCTGGTAGGGGTTGGGATCGGCCACTGGCAGGGTAGGTCCGAACCCCCATCCAGAGCACCCGAGCATTATACTGGGCTGCTCGGATCTGCACCAGCAATTTAGCTGGTGCATATCCGAGTAGCCCCATTGTGGTGGCTGGGGCATTTCTAGGGATAAGGGTATAAATATCCCCTTATTCTGAGTTGCATGGAAGCCACCTCCAATCCTGCACTGGATTCAGTGCTGGCCAGCTAGCTGGGCCTGTTCCCACACAGCTTAGGATTTTTATGCTGTGAGATTTATAGGGTGTTCGCCTCCTGCCCCTAACTTGGTATCATCTACACATTTGAGAAGTCTCCTCTATCCCCTCTTCCAGGTCATTTTCAAAAATGTGGAACAGCACAGGGCCCAATGCACAGCATTGTGGCACGCCATGCAAAGCCTAGCTTCAGGCTGGTGTGACACTATTTCTCATTCGACACAAAACGCAAAGGCTATCTCTGTGTTTATGCAATAACTTCCATCATTATCAGCAGCGCCAGCCTTTGGACAGTCTGGCCAATTCAGCCAAATTGGACCCAGTGCTTCCAAGAAGCCCAGCACTGACCCTGCCTGAACACGCCATCACTCCTGGCAAGGCGCAGTGAGTGAAGTGCTGTGTGAGCCTTCCCACCCACCCTTGCCTCCCTGTGGCCCCAAATGGGCCTCCCTGAAGCAATTGGCAGTGACATGACATCTCTGCTGACTATTTCCGGGAGCTGTTCTTTGCATGCAGTACCATTAGTGCTTGGCTGACCGCAGCTGGTGTCTCAGTGGCTGCATGGGGTGGGAGGGCCATGGGGAGAGAGCCCCATGCAAACACTCCACATTAGGCTCCGCTGCTGTGGGGACCAGCGCTGGTTATTAGATTCAAGACAGGAGGAAAATTTTGTAGAGATGTGGGTGCAACTCCACCTAAAGGACTCTAGGGGGCATTGTATTGCCCTTTTTCCTGAGAAACCTTAGCTCCCCTCATTGATACCTGTAGGAGGTGTGTCCTTCCTGTAACTTCTTAGTGTTCTCTAACCTGTTCCGCCCTTCTCTTCCTGACCACCAAAGCAGTAACATCAGACTGTTGTATCCTGCCCCCAAAGGCAGACAACCATTGCTGAAGACCACAGTCTCATCTTTCCATCCATGCAAGAAGAATGGCTGTAGGGTTCTCCATTCCCTAACTTGTGGAAGCCTTTGGTACCTCAGAAGGTGGCTGGGAGTATATGATTGTCAAACTGGAAATAAAAATTTGTGTTGTTTTTTTGAGAGGGGAGCAGTTTCCCTTTTAAAAATCTAAACTGCTGCTGCTCCTGTCTGCGTTTACTGTGTTAGCAGCAACAAAGTGGAGTGGTGATGGAACTTGCCACAGGAACATGGGTGGTTTTCTGATGATTGCTTTCTTGCTAAACTTCCTTTTCCAACAGAGTGAATCATCACAACACCCATGGTCACCTCCACATTACATAGCCTGCCAAATGCATGTTCAAGCAGTGGCTTTTCAGGGAAGGGGGGCCAAGGAGTAAGTTTTGTAGGCACCTCAAAAAGCCATGTAAGCTGTTCCTCCCCCTCACCACGGGAGCTATTCTGGGTGGCGAAACCAACAGAATGGTGCCCTTGCTCATGTTAAATCAGGACCATTGTTTAATTTGCCATTAACTCATTAGTTGTCTTTTCAGAAGGTGTATCCAGGATAAAGACCTATACCCTTCATTGATGAATGTCTGCATGTAAGCTAACCAACTGTAACTGTATTCTCTTTTCAGACACATACAACATGCTTTACGTCTGAGTTTTTGAACAGGGGTCCCCTTTGGGAACTTGCCTTTATTTGGTTAAAAGTAAATCAAATGTGAAACACTACAGCAAGCAGTGAAACTCTTTTTACCAGTGAAACTCTTTTCTCATACTCAGTATGTCTGCTTTGGGCTACAACTATGCACACTTACCTGGGAGTAAATTCTATTGACTACAATGGGATTTACTTCTGAGTAGACATGCCTAGCATTGAGCTGTTTGTGTCTTTTTCCAAAACCAGATGATGCAGATTTTAATTGATGGGGACTTCTAGTCTATATTTATTCAAATATAGGGTTAGTTGGTTTCAGAGTATAAAGGTCATTATCGCGTGATTGCTTCTACATAAAGGCTCTTCATGAAATGAAGTGCCAGGTTTGTATGAGAGGGACAATTTAAATGCAGCTTCATGTCATTTGGGCTAATCTGAGACTCAGGAGAGCAGTCACTGTTCTGTTGCATTGCCGATGTAGGTTAAAGTGCTTGTTGAAAGCAACTCCCAGAGCAGTAGCGGACGTCCCATTGATGGAATGGGACAAGTGCCTTGGGCGGGGAGCCTCACGTGCCTCTCGGATCACATGGGAAGCCTTTTGAGGCTCCCAACATGGTCAGAAACTGTGCTTTCCGCTTTGCAGTTTAAGAGCGCAGGGAAGATTTAGTAGGCTTCCTCGGTGCGTCCTGGAGTTGCACAAGGCTCCATGTGCTCCAGGTAAGTTGGGGTGTGTGTGAATTTGCATGTGGAGTGTGTGGTGGCATCCCATATGGGTGACCATTGTGGACCTTTGCCCCGGGGGAGGGGGATTGGGCAGGTCTGCCACTGTCCCAGAGAGTTCTAATTTGATGGAATATTGTTCCAACATTCCAAGTTGTCTGTGATCTCATAAGTGATATTTAAGTTGCTGTAAATACTCAATAGTAAACAAATGTTTGCCATGGAAATTAATAGAAGGAAAGCCTGGAAAAAAACACCGAAAATTCAACCAAGTACATTTTTAACAAGATCACAGACAAAGCCAACATGCTAGAGCTAGACTAAAGAGTAAAAATACAATGTTCTTGTTTTTATGACAAGACAATGACAAGCTTTAGGACACTTACTTTGTATGATACAAGCCTTCCAATATCATTTTCAAGGCATTTTTCACCTCTTTGTTTCTCAGACTGTATATGAAGGGGTTGGCCAGAGGGGGCAAAACTGTATACAAGAGAGATGAAAATTTCTCTGTCCTTCTCATTTCATCAGATTTTGGTAATATATAGACAAGTATTAGAAACCCATAGAAAATGGAAACCACCACCAAGTGAGAGGAACAAGTGGAAAAGGCCTTTTGCCTTCCAGTGGTGGAGGGAATTCTCAAAATGGCAGCGATAATATAAAGATAAGATGTCAGAGTGAGAAAAAAAGGAAGCAAGACAAATATGCAATCCAGAACTATACACATGATTTCCTGCAATGTAGTATCAGTGCAAGAGAGTTTAAGGAGTGGAAAATAGTCACAAAAGTAATGATCTATGACATTGGAACCACAATAGTTTAATTTCATTAACATTAAAACAAGTAATACCAACATTACAGTAAATCCAGTGATCCAAGACGCAGCTGCTAACTGGATACAGGTCTGAGTATTCATGCTTGTTGCATAATGGAGTGGTTTACAGATGGCGAGATATCTATCCAAAGACATTGCACAGAGCAAACAACATTCTGTCACTAAGAATGAAGCACAGAGATACCACTGTGTGAAGCAGCTGCTGAATGAAATCCTTCTCTTCCCAGTCCAAAGAGCTGACAGCATCCTTGGCAATATGTTGGAACTCGAGCAAGCTTCCAGGACGGACAAGTTCCCCAGGAAGAAGTACATGGGAGTATGAAGGTGTTCATCAGAGATTACTAGTGCAAGTATCAAAAGATTTCCACTCATGGTCACCAGGTAAATCGCCAGGAACACCAGGAACAGCAGTAACTGCAAATTGGGGAAGTCTTCAAATCCCAGGAGAATGAATTCTGCAATCCTTGTCTGGTTTCCCAACATCATGAATCCTGCTTTGAATGCCCAGCAGGAAAAGAAAGCAGGTAGAAATCTGTAAATAAACAAATCATGCATTTGATAATCAGAAAAAGACCTGTTGAAAAGATGAAAGTGGAAATGTTATTTCCATAGGGTTACTGAATGCTGGTGATCTAGGAAAGATGATTATCTAGAAAGCATTAAGGTTTGCAAAGGATAGGGGTTGACACGTGCATTCCAGTTACTGTCCTTTTTACTCTTTTTACTAGTCTTGATCTGGCCAATGTAAGGTACTTCTGATGGGTAGAATCTGACCTGCACAGCCTCGTCCTAATTAAAGAGCTCTGCTGACAGAATGTAACTTCCACCAGTGGGGTGGCTGGATTCAGGCAGAAGTGTCAGAAAGTGGTTGGATCCTGACATGCATTGCTTAATGCTGTCATGCTCATCTATACTGCCTATGAGTGCAACAATCCTATCCCTCTTTCTTTTGACTTCCACTGTTACAATCCTCAGTTCTGCACCAGCAAAAATAGCTGGTATGAAACAGAGGACATGTATACAGAGAGGCTTTCCCCAATGTAAGGGAACAAACGTTCCATAATGTTGAGGAGAGCTCTGAGAAAGCCTCCCACCATAGGATGCAATGCACGTCTCCTTGGTGCATGTGCCTTGGTGGGGGCTTTTGTTAGGATTGGGGCTTTATACTCATAAGTGGAAAAGAGTATTTGTAATCTGACTTTCCACTAACATTTTCAGAGTATGGAAATGCAGACTTATAATCTTATATTTGGGAGGCACAGAGGGAGGAAACCATTGCAGATCGGAGACGTAAGTTGTCCCCAAACTCACTTACTGATCTGAGGTTTTTAAAGAGTGTCATGGCTGGTCCGGCCCACACCCAGGCACATGATATAGATGAGGCCCCTTTTGTAGAGTTCCAAAGAAACCAAAGGGAGATATCTCAAATGTCCACACTTTAAGGCCAAAATATCAGTAGGGCAGTTTAGAGGATAACTTCTAAAATATCAGATAAAATAATTAGACATTTCAGAGAACTAAGACCACAGTGGTTCCCAAACTTTTAGCATCAGGACCACGTTAAAAAAAATAAATTTAAAAGTTTTATCAACCACTCAAGCTTCAGAGGCTTTAAAGGTTATTTGGCTATAGTACTCTCCGAAGTAGCAGTGTTTCCTTGATGCACGTAGTCTAATCTGATTGTCCAGTCGTAGTTTATCCTAAGTGTCAGATTCATGACCCACCAAAAATTGGGTTGGGAGCCACTGGAGAGTCACAGACACGCAGTTTGGGAACCACTAGCTTAAAACATTACAATAATGTTGTTTATTTTATGATTAGGGAAGCAGCAGCTATCACTAGACTATCATTTTTCCTACATAACTGGGCAGACAATGTCAAGAGGAGAAGCAACCATATCCCAACTCCCACTGATTTATACATTTCCTCATTCTGTATACTTTGGACACACTGTGATGGTGCTTCTGGAGAGTAGTCTCCAAGAGGGATTAGTTCAAATCTGTCATGCAAGGACAGGAAGTGTTTGGACATGATGGGGGCCTGCTTCTGTCCTGGCGTGTGATGCGCAATGTTTTCATGCTTTCCAATGCTGCCTGCGAGCCCCATAATCCCTACTGTGTTACTCTTCTTGTGTCTTCAATAATAATGTAGATGGCACAAAATCAAGGCGACCCGCAGCACTAGAGCTAATGGAAATGTTTCTCAGAATAGTAAAATGAATGATCATCTCCTTATTTCAGAGGTATTTCAGGATTAATTGTACTCTTGAACTTTTCCTCATTTTCTGTATTCCTAAGGGCGCAATCCTTTCCAACACCAACATAAGGGCAATGCAGCTCTGAGGGAAGGGAACAAACATTCCCTTACTGTGAGGAGGCTTCCGTGAGTGACACCCAACTGCAGGATGCAGCACACGTCCCATTGGCACCGCTATGCCAGTGCTGGAAAGCACTGACATAAGGGGTTAGGACTGTGCCCTAATTGAGATAATATGCAAATATTGTAAGTAAAGGAAGTGAAGAAATAATTCCTTACCTTTCTAGTGAGGTGATTCAATATTGAGATGAGCTATCATTTCATTTCATCATTGCTTTGTGAGCGAGAAGGAAAAGATCTCAAATCAGCTTCTCCTACTCATGTCCATTCATTTTCTGCTTCTACTCAATAACTGGACGTATTTATGCCTGAGAGGGTGTACCTTTTCTCATTACCTGTTTCTACTTCATTAAGGTGGCAGGTCTCATTGGTATTTGTGTACGTCCAGAGAATTCGGCAACACTTTTTTTCCAATTACTAGAACAATCAAGAAACACATAATTGACTTTTTAAAAAACCATCTACTCTTTTAATACCACTTTCATTCCCAAGTGATAATAAATTATTGGTGCGAAAAAGCAAGTCTTTCAAGTCTTTGGTCTTATTAAGAGGAAACTATACTGGCATGCTCTGCCATCTGGGAAACCTCTAATAAGGTGTTGATGGAATCCAAGATGTTGTTGACACTGTGTTTGTCCCACTGGGGGCAAAAAACACACATTCTAGTAAATGTGCTAATGATGCCTTTTTATCAGCACAGTTGGAGAGAATCTTAAGAACATAAGAATAGCCCTGTTGGATCAGGCCATAGGCCCATCTAGTCCTGCTTCCTGTATCTCACAGTGGCCCACCAAGTGCACCAGGGAGCACACCAGATAACAAGAGACCTGCATCCTGGTGCCCTCCCTTGCACTGGCATTCTGACATAGCCCATTTCTAAAATCAGGAGGTTGCACATTCACATCATGGCTTGTAACCCATAATGGATTTTTCCTCCAGAAATATGTCCAATCCCCTTTTAAAGGCATCTAGGCAAGATTCCATCATCACATCCTGTGGCAAGGAGTTCCACAGACCGACCACACGCTGAGTAAAGAAATATTTTCTTTTGTCTGTCCTAACTCTCCAAACACTCAATTTTAGTGGATGTCCCCTGGTTCTGGTGATAGCCCCATTGGTCCAAGTAGCCCCATTGTGGTGGCTGGGGCATTTCTAGGGATAAGGGGATAAATATCCCCTTATTCTGAGTTGCATGGAAGCCACCTCCAATCCTGCACTGGATTCAGTGCTGGCCAGCTAGCTGGGCCTGTTCCCACACAGCTTAGGATTTTTATGCTGTGAGATTTATAGGGTGTTCGCCTCCTGCCCCTAACTTGGTATCATCTACACATTTGAGAAGTCTCCTCTATCCCCTCTTCCAGGTCATTTTCAAAAATGTGGAACAGCACAGGGCCCAATGCACAGCATTGTGGCACGCCATGCAAAGCCTAGCTTCAGGCTGGTGTGACACTATTTCTCATTCGATACAAAACGCAAAGGCTATCTCTGTGTTTATGCAATAACTTCCATCATTATCAGCAGCGCCAGCCTTTGGACAGTCTGGCCAATTCAGCCAAATTGGACCCAGTGCTTCCAAGAAGCCCAGCACTGACCCTGCCTGAACACGCCATCACTCCTGGCAAGGCGCAGTGAGTGAAGTGCTGTGTGAGCCTTCCCACCCACCCTTGCCTCCCTGTGGCCCCAAATGGGCCTCCCTGAAGCAATTGGCAGTGACATGACATCTCTGCTGACTATTTCCGGGAGCTGTTCTTTGCATGCAGTACCATTAGTGCTTGGCTGACCGCAGCTGGTGTCTCAGTGGCTGCATGGGGTGGGAGGGCCATGGGGAGAGAGCCCCATGCAAACACTCCACATTAGGCTCCGCTGCTGTGGGGACCAGCGCTGGTTATTAGATTCAAGACAGGAGGAAAATTTTGTAGAGATGTGGGTGCAACTCCACCTAAAGGACTCTAGGGGGCATTGTATTGCCCTTTTTCCTGAGAAACCTTAGCTCCCCTCATTGATACCTGTAGGAGGTGTGTCCTTCCTGTAACTTCTTAGTGTTCTCTAACCTGTTCCGCCCTTCTCTTCCTGACCACCAAAGCAGTAACATCAGACTGTTGTATCCTGCCCCCAAAGGCAGACAACCATTGCTGAAGACCACAGTCTCATCCTTCCATCCATGCAAGAAGAATGGCTGTAGGGTTCTCCATTCCCTAACTTGTGGAAGCCTTTGGTACCTCAGAAAGTGGCTGGGAGTATATGATTGACAAACTGGAAATAAAAATTTGTGTTGTTTTTTTGGGAGGGGAGCAGTTTCCCTTTTAAAAATCTAAACTGCTGCTGCTCCTGTCTGCGTTTACTGTGTTAGCAGCAACAAAGTGGAGTGGTGATGGAACTTGCCACAGGAACATGGGTGGTTTTCTGATGATTGCTTTCTTGCTAAACTTCCTTTTCCAACAGAGTGAATCATCACAACACCCATGGTCACCTCCACATTACATAGCCTGCCAAATGCATGTTCAAGCAGTGGCTTTTCAGGGAAGGGGGGCCAAGGAGTAAGTTTTGTAGGCGCCTCAAAAAGCCAGGTAAGCTGTTCCTCCCCCTCACCATGGGAGCTATTCTGGGTGGTGAAACCAAAGGACTGGTGCCCTTGCTCATATTAAATCAGGACCATTGTTTAATCTGCCATTAACTCATTAGTTGTTAGGTATATTATATGTCATTATATATGACATTATATGTCATTAGAAGGTATATCGAGGATAAAGACCTATGCCCCTGATTGATGAATGTCTGCATGTAAGCTATCCAAGTGTAACTATTCTCTTTTCAGACACATACAACACGAGTTTTTGAACAGGGGTCCCCTTTGGGAACCTGCCTTTATTTGGTTAAAAGTAAAATCAAATGTGAAACACTACAGCAAGCAGTGAAACTCTTTTTACCAGTGAAACTCTTTTCTCATACTCAATATGTCTGCTTTGGGCTACAGCTATGCACACTTACCTGAGAGTAAATTCTATTGACTACAATGGGATTTACTTCTAAGTAGACATGCCTAGCATTGAGCTGTTCGTGTCTTTTTCCAAAACCAGATGATGCAGATTTTAATCGATGGATACTTCTAGTCTGTATTTATTCAAATATAGGGTTGGTTGGTTTCAGAGTATAAAGGTCATTATCGCTTGATTGCTACTACATGAAGCCTCCTCATGAAATGAGGTGCCAGGTTAGTATGAGAGGGACAATTTAAATGCAGCTTCATGTCATTTGGGCTAATCTGAGACTCAGGAGAGCAGTCACCGTTCTGTTGCATTGCCGATGTAGGTTAAAGTGCTTGTTGAAAGCAACTCCCAGAGCAGTAGTGGACGTCCCGTTGATGGAATGGGGCAAGTACCCTGGGCGGGGAGCCTCGTGTGCCTCTCGGATCACATGGGAAGCCTTTTGAGGTTCCCAACATGGTCAGAAACTATGCTTTCCGCTTTGCAGTTTAAGAGCGCAAGGAAGATTTAGTAGGCTTCCTCGGTGCATCCTGGAGTTGCACAAGGCTCCATGTGCTCCAGGTAAGTTGGGGGTGCATGTGAATTTGCATGTGGAGTGTGTGGTGGTATCCCATATGGGTCACCATTGTGGACCTTTGCCCCACGGGAGTGGGGTTGGGCAGGTCTGCCACTGTCCCAGAGAGTTTGGGAACCACGGCTCTAATTTGATGGAATATTGCTCCAACATTCCAAGTTGTCTGTGATCTCATAAGTGATTTTTAAGTTGCTGTAAATACTCAATAATAAATGTTTGCCATGGAAATTAATAGAAGGAAAGGCTGGAAAAAAACACCAAATGTTCAACTAAGTACATTTTTAACGAGATCGCACACAAAGCCAACATGCTAGAGCGAGACTAAAGAGTAAAAATACAATGTTCCTGTTTTTATGACAAGACAATGACTAGCTCTAGGACACTTGCTTTCTATGATACAAGCCTTCCAATATCATGTTCAAGGCATTTTTCACCTCTTTGTTTTCACCTCTTTGTGTCCAAGCAGTAATGTTGGTGGACAATGGAAGAAAACAATATCCTATGGAGCCTTCTGGAAAATGTATCAGTGTTGTAACTGCATGAAAATTGGTTCTGGTCACATGATTTAGTGGCCAATGACTCCTTATGATTTTCTAATCTGATAGAGCATTCTTCCAACATTCCAGATTGTCCTTACTTTCATCAGTGAGGTTGCTGTAAAATTCAGTAATTAACGAATATTTGCCATTGAATTTAGCAGGAAAAAAACAAAAGTTCAACTATGTACATATTTAAAAATATCTCACAGAAAGACAATGTGGTAGAACAAATGTCAAAAACACAATGTTGTTGTGCTTGTCACAAAACAACAACAACTTTATGATACATGTTTTTTATGACCCAAGCCTTCCAATATCATCTTCATGGCATTTTTCACATCTTTGTTTCTCAGACTGTATATGAAGGGGTTGGCCAGAGGGGGCAAAACTGTATACAAGAGAGATGAAAATTTCTCTGTCCTTCTCATTTCATCAGATTTTGGTAATATATAGACAAGTATTAGAAACCCATAGAAAATGGAAACCACCACCAAGTGAGAGGAACAAGTGGAAAAGGCCTTTTGCCTTCCAGTGGTGGAGGGAATTCTCAAAATGGCAGCGATAATATAAAAATAGGATGTCAGAATGAGAATAAAAGGAAGCAAGATAAATATGCAATCCAGAACCATACCCATGATTTCCTGCAACGTAGGATCAGTGCAGGAGAGTTTAAGGAGTGGAAAATAGTCACAAAAGTAATGATCTATGACATTGGAACCACAATAGTTTAATTTCATTAACATTAAAATGAGTAATACCAACATTTCAGTAAATCCACTGATCCAAGACGCAGCTGCTAACTGGATACAAGTCTGAGTATTCATGCTTGTTGCATAATGGAGTGGTTTACAGATGGCGAGATATCTATCCAAAGACATTGCACAGAGCAAACAACATTCTGTCACTAAGAATGAAGCACAGAGATACCACTGTGTGAAGCAGCTGCTGAATGAAATCCTTCTCTTCCCAGTCCAAAGAGCTGACAGCATCCTTGGCAATATGTTGGAACTCGAGCAAGCTTCCAGGACGGACAAGTTCCCCAGGAAGAAGTACATGGGAGTATGAAGGTGTTCATCAGAGATTACTAGTGCAAGTATCAAAAGATTTCCACTCATGGTCACCAGGTAAATCGCCAGGAACACCAGGAACAGCAGTAACTGCAAATTGGGGAAGTCTTCAAATCCCAGGAGAATGAATTCTGCAATCCTTGTCTGGTTTCCCAACATCATGAATCCTGCTTTGAATGCCCAGCAGGAAAAGAAAGCAGGTAGAAATCTGTAAATAAACAAATCATGCATTTGATAATCAGAAAAAGACCTGTTGAAAAGATGAAAGTGGAAATGTTATTTCCATAGGGTTACTGAATGCTGGTGATCTAGGAAAGATGATTATCTAGAAAGCATTAAGGTTTGCAAAGGATAGGGGTTGACACGTGCATTCCAGTTACTGTCCTTTTTACTCTTTTTACTAGTCTTGATCTGGCCAATGTAAGGTACTTCTGATGGGTAGAATCTGACCTGCACAGCCTCGTCCTAATTAAAGAGCTCTGCTGACAGAATGTAACTTCCACCAGTGGGGTGGCTGGATTCAGGCAGAAGTGTCAGAAAGTGGTTGGATCCTGACATGCATTGCTTAATGCTGTCATGCTCATCTATACTGCCGATGAGTGCAACAATCCTATCCCTCTTTCTTTTCACTTCCACTGTTACAGTTCTCAGTTCTGCACCAGAAAAAAATAGCTGGTATGAAACAGAGGACATGTATACAGAGAGGCTTTCCCCAATGTAAGGGAACAAAAGTTCCATAATGTTGAGGAGAGCTCTGAGAAAGCCTCCCACCATAGGATGCAATGCATGCCTCCTTGGTGCATGTGCCTTGGTGGGTTTTTTTGTTAGGATTGGGGCCTTATACGCATTAGTTGAAAAGAGTATTTGTAATCTGACTTTCCTCTAACATTTTCAGGGTATGGAAATGCCAATTTATAATCTCATATTTGGGAGGCGCGGAGGGAGAAAACCATTGCCGATCGGAGACATAAGTTGTCCCCAAACTTACTTACTGATCTGAGGTTTTTAAAGAGTGTCATGGCTGGTCCGGCCCACACCCAGGCACATGATATAGATGAGGCCCCTTTTGTAGAGTTCCAAAGAAACCAAAGGGAGATATCTCAAATGTCCACACTTTAAGGCCAAAATATCAGTAGGGCAGTTTAGAGGCTAACTTCTAAAATATCAGATAAAATAATTAGAAATTTCAAATAACTAAGACAGTGGTTCCCAAACATTTTAGCATCAGGGCCATGTTAAAAAAATAAAATTAAAAACTTTATCAACCACTCAAGCTTCAGTGGCTTTAAAGGTTATTTGGCTATAGTGCTCTCCGAAGTAGCAGTGTTTCCTTGATGCACGTAGTCTAATCTAACTGTCTAGTCATAGTTTATCCTGAATGTCAGTTTCCTGACCCACCAAAAATTGGGTTGGGAGCCACTGGAGAGTCACAGACACACAGTTTGGGAACCACTAGCTTAAAACATTACAATAATGTTTATTTTATGATTAGGGAAGCAGCAGCTGTCACTAGACTATCATTTTTCCTACAAAATTGGGCAGACAATGTCAAGAGGACAGGCAACCATATTCTGACTCCCACTGATTCATACGTTTCCTCATTCTTTATGCTTCAGACACACTGTGATGGTGCTTCTGGAGATTAGTCTCCAAGAGGGATTAGTTCAATTCTGTCATGCAAGGACAGGAAGTATTTGGACATGATGGGGGCCTGCTTCTCTCCTGGCGTGTGATGCGCAATGTTGTCATGCTTGCAAATGCCGCTGGCGATCCCAATAATCCTTTCTCTCTCACTTTCCACTGTGTTACTCTTCTTGTGTCCTCAACAACAATATAGATGGCACAAAACCAAGGTGACCCGCAGCACTAGAACTAATGGAAATGTTCCTCAGAATAGTAAAATGCATGATCATATCCTTATTTCAGAAGTGTTTCAGGATTAATTGTACTCTTGAACTTTTCCTCATTTTCTGTATTCGTAAGGGCGCAATCCTTTCCAACACCAACATAAGGGCAATGCAGCTCTGAGGTAAGGGGAAAAACATTCCCCTACTTTGAGGAGAACTCCATGAGTGCCCCCCAACTGCAGGATGCAGCACATGTCCCATTGGAACTGCTGTGCCAGTGCTGGGAAGCACTGACATAAGGGGTTGGGATTGTGCCCTAATTGAGCGACTGTATCACACAAAAAAGGAAGGAAGACCTCGCATTGATACCAGCAAGACCCGGGATCAGAGAAAAGTGGAGGAATTTGCATGAGCGCTTGAGGAATCTCTTCCAGTCCCGGCCGACGCAAACGCATTCAACAGATGGGAACATTTCAAGAATACCGTTTACAACACCGTCTTGTCCATATTCGGCAAGAAGACCAATACGACGGCAGACTGGTTTGAAGTCCACTCTGAGGAGTTGACACCAGTCATTGAGGAAAAGAGGAGAGCTCAAGCAGCATACAAGGCCTGTCCCAGTGAGCGCAACCTGCAGGTCCTCCGCGCTGCTCGCAGCAAAGTCCAGCAGGCTGCCAGGAGATGTGCTTACGACTACTGGCTCCAGCTCTGTTCCCAGATACAGATAGCAGCTGACACGGGCAACATCAAGGGGATGTATGATGGTATCAAGCAGGCCCTAGGTCCAAAAAGGAAGAAAATTGCCCCTCTTAAATCTGCCACAGGCGAGGTCATCCAGGATCGGGTGCAGCAGATGGAACGCTGGGTGCAACACTACTCTGAGCTATATTCCAGAGAAAATGTAGTCACCGAAGAAGCGCTAAACAACATTGAGTGCCTGCCTGTGTTGGAGGAGCTTGACAGTGAACCAACCCTAGAAGAACTTCACGTGGCCCTGGACTCCCTTACCTTTGGCAAGGCACCTGGGAAAAACAGCATCCCTGCTGAAGTCCTAAAGTGCTGCAAAGAGATCATCATCACTGAGCTGCATGAAATCCTCTGTCTCTGCTGGAGAGAAGGTGGAGTACCTCAAGACATGAGGGATGCAATCATCATCACACTGTACAAGAACAAAGGTGACAGGGGTGACTGCAACAACTACCATGGCATCTCTTTCCTTAGCGTTGTAGGAAAGTTGTTTGCCCAAGTTGCACTAATGAGGCTCCAGGTACTTGCAGAGAGCATCTATCCAGAATCGCAGTGCAGATTCCGAGCCAACAGGTCCACCACTGATATGGTATTCTCCCTTAGACAACTGTAGGAGAAATGCAGGGAACAACAACAGCCACTCTTTATAGCCTTCATATATCTCACAAAGGCTTTCAACCTGGTCAGCAGGGACAGCCTCTTCAAGATTCTCCCCAAGATTGGATGTCCACCCAGGCACCTCAGCATCATCAGATCTTTCCACAAGGACATGAAAGGCACTGCTGTCTTCGAAGGCTCCACATCAGACCCCTTTGACATCCAAAGCAGAGTGTAGCAGGGCTGTGTTCTTGCGCCAACCTTGTTTGGGATTTTCTTCGTCATCCTGCTGAAGCATGCCTTTGGAACTGCAACAGAAGGCATCTATCTCCGGACCAGATCAGACGGAAAGCTCTTCAACCTCTCCAGACTGAGAGCAAAGTCCAGCTGAAATGTCTGTGTGACTTCTTCTTTGCTGACGATGCAGCTGTCACTACCCACTCTGCCAAAGATCTCCAGCAGCTCATGGATCGTTTTAGCAAGGCCTGCCAAGATTTTGGACTGACAATCAGCCTGAAGAAAACACAGGTCATGGTTCAGGATGTAGACTCACCTCCCTGCATTACAATCTCTGCGCATGAACTGGAGGTTGTCCATGACTTTGTGTACCTTGGCTCAACGATCTCCGAACTCTTTCTCTCAATACCGAGTTAAACAAACGCATCGGTAAAGCAGCTACCACATTTTCCAGGCTCACAAAGAGAGTCTGGTCCAACAAGAAGCTGACAGAACATACCAAGATCCAGGTCTACAGAGCTTGTGTCCTGAGTACACTTCTGTACTGCAGCAAGTCATGGACTCTTAGCTCACAACAGGAGAGGAAACTGAACGCATTCCACATGTGCTGCCTCCGACGCATTCTCAGCATCACCTAGCAGGATAAAGTTCCAAACAACACAGTCCTGGAACGAGCTGGAATCCCTAGCATGTATGCACTGCTGAAACAGAGACGCCTGTGTTGGCTCGGTCATGTCGTGAGAATGGATGATGGCCGGATCCCAAAGGATCTCCTCTATGGAGAACTGGTGCAAGGAAAGCGCCCTACAGGTAGACCACAGCTGCGATACAAGGACATCTGCAAGAGGGATCTGAAGGCCTTAAGAGTGGACCTCAGCAGGTGGGAAACCCTGCCCTCTGAGTGGCCCGCTTGGAGGCAGGCTGTGCAACATGGCCTTTCCCAGTTTGAAGAAACACTTGGCCAACAGACCGAGGCAAAGAGGCAAAGAAGGAAGGCCAACAGTCAGGGAGACAGACCAGGGACACACTATACTTGCTCCCAGTGTGGAAGTGATTGTCACTTCTGAATCGGCCTTTTCAGCCACACTAGACGCTGTGCTAGATCCACCATCCAGAGCATGATACCATAGTTTTCGAGACTGAAGGTTGCCAACAATGTGAGATAATATGCAAATATTGCAAGTAGAGGAAGTGAAGAAATAATTCCTTACCTTTCTAGTGAGGTGATGTAATAATGAGATGAGCTATCATTTCATTTCATCGTTGCTTTGTGAGCGAGAAGGAAAAGATCTCAAGATCAGCTTCTTCTACTCATGTACATTCATTTTCTGCTTCTGCTCAATAACTGGACTTATTTACGCCTGAGAAGGTGTACCTTTTCTCATTACCTGTTTCTACTTCATTAAGGTGGCAGGTCTCATGAGTATTTGTGTACATCCAGAGAATTCAGCAACACTTTTTTTTCCAATTACTAGAACAATCAAGAAACACGTAATTGACTTTTTTAAAAACAAACTTCTCTTTAAATACCACTTTCATTCCCAAGTGACAATAAATTATGTGAAAATGCAAGTCTTTCAAGCCTTTGGTCTTATTAAGAGGAAACTATACTGGCGTGCTCTGCCATCTGGGAAACCTCAAATAAGGTGTTGATGGAATCCAAGAGGTTGTTGACACTGTGTTTGTCCAACTTGGGGCAAAAAACACACATTCTAGTAAATGTGCTAATGATGCCTTTTTATCAGCACAGTTGGAGAGAATCTTAAGAACACAAGAACAGCCCTGTTGGATCAGGCCATAGGCCCATCTAGTCCAGCTTCCTGTATCTCACAGTGGCCCACCAAATGCCCCAGGGAGCTCACCTGATAACAAGAGACCTGCATCCTGGTGCCCTCCCTTGCATCTGACATAGCCCATTTCTAAAATCAGGAGGCTGCACATACACATCATGGCTTGTAACCCATAATGGATTTTTCCTCCAGAAACTTGTCCAATCCCCTTTTAAAGGCATCCAGCCCAGATGCCATCACCACATCCTACGGCAAGGAGTTCCACAGACCGACCATACACTGAGTAAAGAAATATTTTCTTTTGTCTGACCTAACTCTACCAACACTCAATTTGAGTGGATGTTCCCTGGTTCTGGTGTTGTGTGAGAGGGAAAACAGCTTCTCACTATCCTGTCTATTGTAGGGTTGAAACAGCAGTGGACCTTCCCAGTCCCGCTCCCGGGGCAAAGGTCCATGATGGCGCACCCTACAGGCTGTTGCCACCTCTCTGAGTGCAAATCCACCCCCCCCCCATTCACCTGAGGCTCACAGAGCCATCCGCGACCTAAGTCTACATCGGGGAAGCCTCTCTGAGGTTCCCTGATGCTATAAACTGTGGTTCCAGAAAACCAGAAGCATAGTTTCCGATCCCAAAGGGATCCTCACATAGGCTTCCATGGGGTCCTACAAACTTGCACCTGGGACATCTGCCCCATTGGACCGAAAGGTAGGTCCGCGACAGGGTTAGAAAGTTTTAGGATTCCACCATTCAGCTTCCAAGAGAAAGTAGCCCTACCAACGTACTGCATTAGCAAGGAACCTCGATATTTATTTTTTTGCGGGGGGGGGGGGAGATTTGTGTGAGCAAGTGAAATAAAAACCATTATCTGGCCTTTTGTGGATGGCTTCTTGAATCTATCAAGGTCATGCTGAATCCTGACTTAAAACCCACTCCTATATATGTCTACTCAGAAGTAAATTACATTATGGCCAATGAGGCATTCTCCCAGGTAACTCTATGTAGGATTGCAGCCTGAGAGCACAATCCTGAAGAGGAGATAGGCCAAGAGTGTTGCAAATGTGCTGTAAGGCACCTTTGTGCTTCCTCAGAAGTCTGCTGGATCAGTACAGGGACATGCGCTGGCCCACAGAAGTTGCATCAACTAGGTAAGGTTGCACTGGCCGAGGGCAGCCGGCATGGGAGGTTAGGAAGGGTGGGGGAAGGGTAAAAATGGGGCATTTGGGGGCAGGGGAGAGCAGTCTGCAGGTAGGCCGGTGGGTGGACTGGGCCTGGTAGGGATTGGGATCGGCCACTGGCAGGGTAGATCTGAACCCCCATCCAGAGCACCCGAGCATTATACCGGGCTGCTCTGATCTCCACCAGCAATTTAGCCGGTGCACATCTGAGTAGCCCCATTGTGGTAGATGGGGCATTTCTAGGGATAAGGGTATAAATATCCCCTTATTCTGAGTTGCATGGAAGCCACCTCCAATCCTGCACTGGATTCAGTGCTGGCCAGCTAGCTGGGCCTGTTCCTGCACAGGTTAGGATTTTTATGCTGTGAGTTTTACAGGGTGTTTGCCTCCTGCTCCTAACTTGGTATCATCTACACATTTGAGAAGTCTCCTCTATCCCCTCTTCCAAGTCATTTTCAAAAATGTGGAACAGCACAGGGCCCAATGCACAGCATTGTGGCACGCCATGCAAAGCCTAGCTTCAGGCTGGTGTGACACTATTTCTTAATTGACACAAAACGCAAAGGCTATCTCTGTGTTTATGCAATAACTTGCATCATTATCAGCAGCACCAGCCTTTGGACAGTCTGGCCAATTCAGCCAAATTGGGCCCAGTGCTTTCAAGAAGCCCCGCACTGACCCATAATCACCCAATGGCAAGGCGCAGTCAGTGAAGAGCTGTGTGAGCCTTGCCACCCACCCTTGCCTCCCTGTGGCCCCAAATGGGCCTCCCTGAAGCAATTGGCAGTGACATGACATCTCTGCTGACTATTTCCGGGAGCTGTTCTTTGCATGCAGTACCATTAGTGCTTGGCTGACCGCAGCTGGTGTCTCAGTGGCTGCATGGGGTGGGAGGGCCATGGGGAGAGAGCCCCATGCAAACACTCCACATTAGGCTCCGCTGCTGTGGGGACCAGCGCTGGTTATTAGATTCAAGACAGGAGGAAAATTTGGTAGAGACGTGGGTGCAACTCCACCTAAAGGACTCCAGGGTGCATTGTACTCGTATTGCCCTTTTTCCAGAGAAACCTTAGCTCCCCTCATTGATACCTGTAGGAGGTGTGTCCTTCCTGTAACTTCTTAGTGTTCTCTAACCTGTTCCGCCCTTCTCTTCCTGACCACCAAAGCAGTAACATCAGACTGTTGTATCCTGACCCCAAAGGCAGACAACCATTGCTGAAGACCACAGTCTCATCTTTCCATCCATGCAAGAAGAATGGCTGTAGGGTTCTCCATTCCCTAACTTGTGGAAGCTTTTGGTACCTCAGAAGGTGGCTGGGAGTATATGATTGTCAAACTGGAAATAAAAATTTGTGTTGTTTTTTTGGGAGGGGAGCAGTTTCCCTTTTAAAAATCTAAACTGCTGCTGCTCCTGTCTGCGTTTACTGTGTTAGCAGCAACAAAGTGGAGTGGTGATGGAACTTGCCACAGGAACATGGGTGGTTTTCTGATGATTGCCTTCTTGCTAAACCCCCTTTTCCAACAGAGTGAATCATCACAACACCCATGGTCACCTCCACATTACATAGCCTGCCAAATGCATGTTCAGGCAGTGGCTTTTCAGGGAAGGGGGGCCAAGGAGTAAGTTTTGTAGGCACCTCAAAAATCCAGGTAAGCTGTTCCTCCCCCTCACCATGGGAGCTATTCTGGGTGGCGAAACCAAAGGACTGGTGCCCTTGCTCATATTAAATCAGGACCATTGTTTAATCTGCCATTAACTCATTAGTTGTTAGGTATATTATATGTCATTATATATGACATTATATGTCATTAGAAGGTATATCGAGGATAAAGACCTATGCCCCTGATTGATGAATGTCTGCATGTAAGCTATCCAAGTGTAACTATTCTCTTTTCAGACACATACAACACGAGTTTTTGAACAGGGGTCCCCTTTGGGAACCTGCCTTTATTTGGTTAAAAGTAAAATCAAATGTGAAACACTACAGCAAGCAGTGAAACTCTTTTTACCAGTGAAACTCTTTTCTCATACTCAATATGTCTGCTTTGGGCTACAGCTATGCACACTTACCTGGGAGTAAATTCAATTGACTACAATGGGATTTACTTCTGAGTAGACATTGCCTAGCATTGAGCTGTTCGTGCCTTTTTCCAAAACCAGATGATGCAGATTTTAATCGATGGAGACTTCTAGTCTGTATTTATTCAAATATAGGGTTGGTTGGTTTCAGAGTATAAAGGTCATTATCGCTTGATTGCTACTACATGAAGCCTCCTCATGAAATGAGGTGCCAGGTTAGTATGAGAGGGACAATTTAAATGCAGCTTCATGTCATTTGGGCTAATCTGAGACTCAGGAGAGCAGTCACCGTTCTGTTGCATTGCCGATGTAGGTTAAAGTGCTTGTTGAAAGCAACTCCCAGAGCAGTAGCGGACGTCCCGTTGATGGAATGGGGCAAGTACCCTGGGCGGGGAGCCTCGCGTGCCTCTAGGATCACATGGGAAGCCTTTTGAGGCTCCCAACATGGTCAGAAACTATGCTTTCCGCTTTGCAGTTTAAGAGCGCAAGGAAGATTTAGTAGGCTTCCTCGATGCATCCTGGAGTTGCACAAGGCTCCATGTGTCCAGGTAAGTGGGGGAGGGGGTGTGTGAATTTGCATGTGGAGTGTGTGGTGGTATCCCATATGGGTCACCATTGTGAACCTTTGCCCCATGGGAGTGGGGTTGGGCAGGTCTGCCACTGTCCCAGAAAGTTTGGGAACCTTGGCTCTAATTTGATGGAATATTGCTCCAACATTCCAAGTTGTCTGTGATCTCATAAGTGATATTTAAGTTGCTGTAAATACTCAATAATAAATGTTTGCCATGGAAATTAATAGAAGGAAAGGCTGGAAAAAAACACCAAAAGTTCAACTAAGTACATTTTTAACGAGATCGCACACAAAGCCAGCATGCTAGAGCTAGACTAAAGAGTAAAAATACAATGTTCCTGTTTTTATGACAAGACAATGACTAGCTTTAGGACACTTGCTTTCTATGATACAAGCCTTCCAATATCATTTTCAAGGCATTTTTCACCTCTTTGTTTCTCAGACTGTATATGAAGGGGTTGGCCAGAGGGGGCAAAACTGTATACAAGAGAGATGAAAATTTCTCTGTCCTTCTCATTTCATCAGATTTTGGTAATATATAGACAATTATTAGAAACCCATAGAAAATGGAAACCACCACCAAATGAGAGGAACAAGTAGAAAAGGCCTTTTGCCTTCCAGTGGTGGAGGGAATTCTCAAAATGGCAGTAATAATATAGAGATAGGATGTCAGAGTGAGAAAAAAAGGAAGCAAGACGAATATGCAACCCACAACCATAGACATGATTTCCTGCAACATAGGATCAGTGCAAGAGAGTTTGAGGAGTGGAAAATAGTCACAAAAGTAATGATCTATGACATTGGAACCACAATAGTTTAATTTCAGTAACATTAAAACAAGTAATACCAACATTACAGTAAATCCACTGATCCAAGATGCAGCTGCTAACTGGATACAAGTCTGAGTATTCATGCTTGTTGCATAATGGAGTGGTTTACAGATGGCGAGATATCTATCCAAAGACATTGCACAGAGCAAACAACATTCCGTCATTAAGAATGAAGCACAGAGATACCACTGTGTGAAGCAGCTGCTGAATGAAATCCTTCTCTTCCCAGTCCAAAGAGCTGATAGCATCCTTGGCAATATGTTGGAACTCGAGCCAGCTTCCAGGATGGACAAGTTCCCCAGGAAGAAGTACATGGGAGTATGAAGGTGTTCATCAGAGATTACTAGTGCAAGTATCAAAAGATTTCCACTCATGGTCACCAGGTAAATCACCAGAAACACCAGGAACAACATTAACTGCAAATTGGGGAAGTCTTCAAAACCCAGGAGAATGAATTCGGTAATCCTTGTCTGGTTTGCGAACATCATGATGGTGATAATCAGAAGAACCTACTTAAAGAATACATGTGGAAATGTCACTTCCATAGAGTTACTGAATAGTGATGATTATGTAATGATCTAGGAAGCATTAAGGATTGTAAAAGAGAGAGGTTGGCACCTGCATTTATTTACAGTGCTGTGCTTTTTACAGGTCAAGTTCAGTAGGTTGATCAGCACATAAGCCCACACACCTAATTTTACAAGTCAGGATCTGGCCAACGTAAGGTACAGAACTTATGATGGAAAGAATCTGACATGCATAGCCTATTTAAATAGCTTTTCTGGGGAATGCACCTTCTGCCTGCAGTGTGGCAGGAGAGGGGCAGAAGTGTCATGATCTTGGCCCATGATGCACAATACTGTGGCCCAAATCCTAACCGCCTTTCAGCACTGGCATAGCTTTGCCAATGGGACATGTGCTGCATCCTGCATTTGGGTGGCAGTCACAGAGACCTCTTCAGAGTAAGGAACTGTTTGTTCCCTTACCTTGTAGCTGCATTGCCCTTATGTTGGTGCTGGAAAGTGGGTTTGGATTGCACCCTGTCTTGCTGTTTTGCTGATGCAAAACTGAGCAGACAGCTAGGACTAGACCTAATGAAAATTTTGCTAATAAAAATGCCTGATTCAGAGGTATTTCAGGTTTAATTGCACTCTTGAACTCGGTCACATTTTCTGCATCTGATACATAATTTTTCCTTAAATAAGAAATTGAGAGTATAAGCAAATATTGCCAACAGAGGAAAGGAAGAAATAATTTGTTACCTTTCTAGTGAGGTGATTCAATAATAAGATGTGCTGTCAATCTCTTCTTTCAATCTCTTCTTTGCTTTGTGCAGTAGTAGAAAAAGATCTCACAATATTCTTCTTTCTCCTCATGTCCTTTAGTTTTAAGCTTCTGCTCAATAACTTGGCTTATTTATGGCTAAGAGGGTGTGCCCTTTCTCACTGCCTGCCTCTCAAAACACAGCACTTCATTAAGGTGGCAGTGTCTCACGGGTATTTGTATGTATTTAGAGCAGTGGTTCTCACACTTTTTGCACCAGGATCCACTTTTTAGAAACAGAAACTGTCAGGACCCACCAGAAGTGATGTCATGAAAGGAAGTGACATCATCGAGCAAGAATTTTTTTTAACAAACCTAGGCTGCAATCCTACCCACACATACCCAGGAGTAAGCCCCATCGACTATCATATAAAAGCATATGCAGAGTAGCCTATAGAAAGTATAGATCTGTAATATTTCCCCTAATGCAGTCACATACCATGGGAGCATCAAGTCTAATATATTAAAAATAAAATACTGAAATGAATGGGGACCCATCTGAAATTGGTTCACAACCCACCAAGTAGGTCCTGACCCACAGTTTGAGAACCACTTATTTAGAGAATTAGCAAACACTCCCCCCCCCCCAATTACTGGAACAATCTAGTAACATATAATTCATTTTTTTTTTAAACAACTGGCAGCCCAATCCTATCCACACTTTCCTGGGAGTAGGCCCCATTGACTGCAATGGAACTTACTTCTGAGTTGACATGCATAGGCTTGGGCTCCTACTCTACTAATGCCACTTCCATTTCCAAGTGACAATAAATTGTGGATGTGAGAAATGCATGTCTTTTAGGTCATTGGTCTTAATTAAGAGAGAAGCATATTGGCATGCTCTGTCATCTGGGGCACATACAGTCAGGTGAGACTGGGAACATTTGATGAGATTGATAGGTTCCAATTTTGATCGGTTTTCTAAGATGTATAATATGTGCAGCGATGTGCAGTGCGGGGATTGAAGGTGAGGCAGAAGTGCCCCACCGAAGTTCTTTGAAAAGTGCCACCACCCCTGTGATTACACAAACACTAACAACCCATGGGTTCTAAATAGCTGGGGCCCATGGGTTGTAAGAGTTTGCGTGATCACAGTCACCACAGTGGAAGTGACAGCACTTTTCAAAGAACTTCAAATAACTTTTCAAAGCACGATCAGCCTCACCTTCCACCCCCCACACCTCACATCACTGATATGGTGTCCACATGGTACATTTTTTTCAAGTACACAGAACATTTGAGATTACACCCTAATGCAGTGTTTCCCAAACTGTGGGTCGGAACCCACCAGCAGTTGCGACCTGATTGTTTGGTGGGTTGTGAAACTGACAAACTGATTGTTGAGAAGGAAAATGTCTTGAGCACTTTGAAATTGAGTTCACATGTGTTCACATGTTCACATGAAATTGAGTTCACATGTGCTGAGTTACACATGTGTAGTTACTTATGAGTAGGGGGCTGTGCCTCAGTCCACTTGGAAGGGCAGGCTGAGAGGAATGCAACAGCACCAGAATTATCCTGCTCAGATGAACACAGGGCCAACCCCCCCCCCCAAGCTGAGAAGGAAAATGTACTGAGCCTTATGAAAAGTGAAACTGAGTCGCACATGCGTGTTTACTCATGAGTAGGCAAACATGCCTTAGCACCTATAGAAGGGAATGCAATGCCACCAGAATAGTCCTGATCCTATGAATGTGGGCTTCAAAACATGCTCCAGAAGGTGTCCCTCCACAATATTAAAAAGGATAAAAACAGAGTCTTCCTGGCTGGTAAAGTGAAATGGTCCCCATCCTTTTTTATTTTCGTAAAGCTAGGTAGATCCTGATAGTGTGTCATTTTAAAAAGTGGGTCCCAGTGCTAAAACATTTGGGAATCATTGCTCTAATGCAGGGGTGTCCAAACATTTTGGCAGGAGGGAAACATCATATCTCTGACACTGTGTTGTCAGAGTTAATTTACATTTCAAATTTGAATAAATTTACATAAATGAATATATTAGAGATGAAACTTATATGAATGAATGAAGGTCTTGCAGTAGCTCCAAACCTATAAAAGGCCTTGCACAAAGCAAGGCCAGACTTTCCTTTGCTGCCGCTACTGCATCACAGACGTGAAACAGCAATTAGTGGAGGGAGCCCTTGTCACACAGCCCACATGAGAGGTCGAACAGTTGTCCTAATGCTGAGAGCAGTTGCGTCGGGCCAGCATGGGATCCAGCAAGTCTCCAGAGGGCCAGAGGTTCGTTGGAGACTGGGGGCTCCCCACTGTGCCAGATTGGGAGTCCCCAAGGGCCACAGCTCGCCCCCAGGTCAGGGTTTGGGCACCTCTGCTCTAATGATATGCAAACTGTCCTAAAGCAAAAGGCTATTTTTATCCCTTCTTTTCCCAAGATCAGGCACAATCAGGGTAAGTGTGTGTGTTGGTGGGGGGGGGGTGAGTTAGTAGGATCTCACAAGCCACAAAAACCCCAAAGCAGGAAAAATGAGGTCAAAGCTGTTATTTTGCCTTTTGCTGATTGCTTATTGAGTCAGTCAAGGCCACGTTGAATCCTGATTCAGGGTGCAATCCCAATCCTCGAATGGGATTGCACTCAACACACTTGCGCTGACCCAGAGGTGTTGCAAACGTGAGGTAAAGCACTTTCCCGCCAGTGTATGAGGAGGGAGTCCGGTGCAAGGCCCGCAGTGCTGGTGGACCAGTAAGGCCACGCTGGCCAGCGCGGGTGCTTGAGGATGGCATGGGAGGGCAGGAAGGGGGAGGGTGAGCAGCGGGTGGGCCCATGAGCAGGCCACGGTCAAAGGGGGGTTGGGGGCAGGTTCTGGCACTTGTGCCAGATCCTGACCTCCATCCTGGGTGATCTAGAGCAGCTCTGGACTGCTCAGATCTGTACCAAATCTTTAGGTGGGGCAGATCCAATTAGCCCCATTGAGCTGCTGCAGCATTACCCAGGGTAAGGGGAATGAATTCCCCTTACCCCAAACTGAGCCACAGGCAGCCCCAACCCTACTCCTGGATATGGGGCAGGCCAACCGGCCTCTCTGTTCCAGCATGGGTTAGCATTGGGCTGCCTGTCTTTTAGGGTGTTAGCTCAGTAACAGGCCACCAAGAGCTCTAGCCATGGTTGCGACAAGCTCAATAATGGCTCCAGAAGGTGCTAGGTGAGGAGAAGATGCTGATGACAATGATCCTCTAATGAACAAGGTGGACTGAAGAACATCAACCACCACCTCACAGGACCAATCAGATTGCAATCTATAGCTTGATGACTAAAGCAGTGATAAATGCTCCTAACAGTCACCCTCACTCCTCCACCTCATGACAAAGGAGATAATCAGGTGCCTTGCTTTCCTCTCCTTTTCTTCATGTGGCTGGTGAAAACTGGGCAGGATCGGCCAGCTTAAGTCAGGCTCATGACACCAAGATTCTACAGTTCATTCTGTGGTAGAAGGCTCTAGCAGCTCCGGAAAGCATTCAGCCACAGTGATTTCAATCACAATATATGAATGAGTAGAAGTGTTTTGTTTCCAGTGAGTAAGACTGGATTACTGAAGCCCAAGTCTTACTGAACACAGTGGGCTTACTTCTGAGTGAAGTAAATAACACCGTTTTCAAACACAAAGAATGAGTAATTAATCTGAGTACTCAACCATCATTGCAATTAGAATTTCTAATTAAAATTAGAATTGCGCCAATGCAATTTCTCCTGCTCTGAATACCACGCACACATTCAAAACACCCCTACATGTGTATATACTTCTTTGTTCTATCTGCTGAAATTGTATTATTGTATTGTTTGTAGAAAGGGTAGGTTCATTTTCACTTTTATAATATAAAGAGCTACGAAATGATTAATCTGGAAAGATAGAATTTGTAATTCTGAATCAGCTATGGAATCTTCTCAAGTCCCAAAAAAATAGAGGAATAAAGAAGAAAAACAACAACTGAGTAAATAGATCAAAGTTAAGATAATATCCTTCAGAAATAAAAAAACATTTTATTCTCATAAAGATCTTTCCCCCGCATATTTTCCAGGAATACTAATCCTGAATAATATTCCAGGAAAATATTTAACCTAATTCCAGGACTGTTGAACCTAATACTCTGAAATATTCTTTTGATTTTGCAAGGCCCAGATAGTGTTTAGCTGTTAATTTATGACACATGGTTTGTATGGCAAAGGCCGACAAATATCATCTTCAAGGCATTTTTCACATCTTTGTTTCTCAGACTGTATATGAAGGGGTTGGCCAGAGGGGGAAGAACTGTATACAAAAGAGAGGAGAATTTTTCTGTTCTTCTCATTTCATCAGTTTTTGGTAATATATAGACAATAATTAGAGTCCCGTAGAAAATGGAAACCACCACCAAGTGAGAAGAGCAAGTAGAAAAGGCCTTTTCCCTACCAGTGGTGGAGGGGATTCTCAAAATGGCAGCTATAATATAAAAATAGGATGTGAGGATGAGAAGAAAAGGAAAAATGGCAAATATGGAGTCCACAATGAACCCAATAACTTCCAGCAAAGTAGGATCACTGCAAGAGAGTTTGAGGAGTGGAAAATGGTCACAAAAGTAATGATCTATGACATTGGGACCACAAAAATTTAACTTTGTTAACATCAAAGGGAGTAATAGCAAAAATACTGTAAATCCACAGATCCAAGATGCAGCTGCCAACTGGATACAAGTTTGAGTGCTCATTCTGGTTGCATAATGGAGTGGTTTGCAGATGGCTAGGTATCTATCATAAGACATTGCACAGAGCAAACAACATTCCGTCACTAAGAAAGAAGCACAAAGATACAACTGTGTGAAGCAGTGGCTGAATGAAATTCTTCTCTTCCCAGTCCAAAGAGCTGACAGCATCCTTGGCAACATGTTGGAACTAGAGGAAGCTTCCAAGACCGAGAGGTTCCCCAGGAAGAAGTACATGGGAGTGTGAAGGTGCTCATCAGAGAACACTGCTGCAAGTATCAGAAGATTTCCACTCATGGTCACCAGGTAAATCACAAGAAACATCAGGAACAGCATTATCTGCAAGTTGTGGAACTCTTCAAATCCCAGGAGAATGAATTCTGTAATCCTTGTCTGGTTTCCGAACATCATGCATGTGATAAGCAGAAAAACCTATTGGAAAAAATACATATGGAAATGTCATTTATATAGTTACTGAATTGTGACAATCTAGGAAAGGTGATGATATAAGAAGCATTATGTTTTGCAAAGGAGAGGACTTGGCACATGCATTTCATTTCCTGTGCTTTTTACAAGTCATGATGCAACCAATGTATGAGTCTTATGATGCAGTGAATTTGACATGCACAGACTAGTTCTAATTAAAGAGTTCTACCTGCAGAATTCATCCTCCACCAGTGGGATGGTTGGATCCAGGCAGAAGTGTCAGGAAGTGTTTGGATTCAGGCATGCAATGCTCAATGCTGTCATGCTCGCCATCAATACTGCTGATGAATACATCTTCATCAACGCTGCTGATGAGCGCAACAGTCCTATCCCGCTTCCTTTTGAACACCACAGTTATGCTTCTCAGTTCTACACCAGCAAAAATAGCTGCAGTGAATCAGAGAGCATGTCTAGGATTATTGGAGGCTTTGCCCAATGTAAAGGAACAAAAGTTCCCTAATGTTAAGGAAACTGCTGAAAAAGCACCCCACCATAGGATGCAGTGTGGACCTCCTTAGTTCGTGTGCCTTGGTGATGGTTTTTGTTAGAACTGGGGCTGTATACTCATAAGTTGAAAATAGTTGCTGTAATCTGACTTTCCACTTACTTTTTGAAGATATGGTAATGCAGACTTGTATGGTATTATCCCATCGTTGGGATCATTCCTATCCAACTTTCCAGTGCTGATGCAGCCGCAATGCAGCTTCAAGGTAAGGGAACAAGCATTTCCTTGCCTTGAGGAGGCCTCCATGACTGTCCCCCACACCTCAGGATGCAGCACACGCTCCATTGGAATGGCTGCATCAGCACTGGAAAGTTGGATACGATTGGTCCAAAAGTCAAAGCTACATTTCATGACAGCTCCAAAGCAACTCAGTTGGACTTCTGACCCCACTAAGTCCCAGAGTATACTAAATGCAACATCTTGTTTCAGGTATTTGGAAACACCTGGATTTTCTTCTGATGGCATACATCTCTGAGTTGAGGTCCCTTGATAAGAATTACACACACACACACACACACACAACCGGGTGTGTGTGTGTGTGTGTGTGTGAGAGAGAGAGAGAGAGAGAGAGAGAGAGAGAGAGAGAGAGAGAGAGAGCCAGGATGGTGTAGTGGTTTGGGAGGTGGACTTAGACCTGGATGATCCAGGTTCAAATCTCCCCTCAGCCACAAAGCTTCCTGGGTGACCTTGGGCCAATCACTTTCTCTCAGCCTCACCTACCTCACAGGGTTGTTGTGAGGACAAGAAGGAGGGGAGGAGCAGCTGTGTAAACCGCTCTGAGCTCTTTGGAGGAAGGGCGGTATAAAAATGTGAATAAATAAATAAATATCAGGGGACCTCAACTCAGAGATGTATGCCATCAAAAAAACTGCTGGGTCCAAGCCCCGCTTCCTGCTCCGTGCCCACCCCCTGGAATACCTTCCACCCATGCTCTCCCTGTCTCAGATCGTTTCCCTCCCGCTTCCTCCCCATCCTTCCCAATGCAGCCTTCTTGTCACAAGCTGCCATGGATGCAGCCTCTGTGTTCCATAGCGCCTCCGTGCATTGGCGCTGTTTGCTCCCGAGGAGGCACAAATGTGCTTTATGGCTTTACAAGGTTAGGATTGCACCCTTAGTGCATGAAATAAGATTTGTGCATGAATCACTTTGTAATTTTACCCTTTTAGGGAAATTCCAGATGAACGGTGCCCAACCTATGTAAACAAATATTGCAAACAGTGGAAGAATTATTTACCTTTTTAGTGATGTGATTCAATAATAAGATGAACTATCTTTGATCTTTGCTTTGAGAGATGGATGAAAAAGATCTCAAGACCTTTTTCCTCTTATGTCCTTTAGTTTTCTGCTTCTACTGAGTAACGATTTATTTATGCCTAAGAGGATGTGCCCTTTCTCATTGCCTGTTTCTCTCTTTAAAAAGAACTTCATTAAGCTGGCAGCGTCTCACTGGTATTTGTTTACAGAGAATTCACCAACAATTATTTTTTCCCCTAATTACTAGAACAATCAAGAAACACATAATTGATTTTTTTAACAATCTACTAATGCCACTTCCATTCCCAAGTGACAATAAATTATAAGTGTGAAAGATGCAAGTCTTCTAGATCTTTGGTGTTATTTAAAGAGAACTATGCCAGCATGCTGTGTTGTCTGGGAAACATTCAATAAGTAGATGTGGGGAAAATGGTGATAACAAAATAAACAGCACAAGCCTATGCTTCCCAGCACCGGGGGAACAGCAGTGCCAAAGTAGCTATCACTGTATCCTGCGGGCGCGGGAAAACTGCCAGAGCTCTTCTCGGGTGAAGGGGACTTTCATCCTCTTCCCCCACGGAAAGCACAAGGCCCCGCAATGCTCCAGATATTTTGCCAGTGCAGACTTGAGATCCTCCGTGTTGGGCCTTTCAGGTTGATATGGAGGATAGGATCCAGAGGAGGACTCCGCCAGTCCCACTCCCCTCCCAGAATGGTCACTTCCCCCTACCCTGTCCTTCCTCTGCCCCGCATTCCCCCACCCCAGAACACCCCCGCCCCAAAAATCATACCACCACCCAGCATTGAAACCTACCCCCAGATGTTCTCCGATGGTGTCCTTCCAGCACTGAGGCCCAGTGCTGATGCAGCAGTGGCATTCCTTCCTCTCCCAATGCTGCAAACATGCTTTAAGGCATGCTTGGGACACCCAGTACCTGTAGTACACTCAAACCTCCAGTGCTGAAGCTGATTGGACTCAAAAACACATAACACTACTTCCTGCACATCTCATTTTTGTTTAAAAAAAAAAATCTGCAAAAGAATTAAAATAAGCTCTGGTCTTCTGTATCCTGGCTGGGCTGAAAAGCCTGGCATGGAGTCTCTCAAGTTTGCGCCAGCAAAATAGCCAGCACAGACTTGAGAAACCCCACAGCAGGCTTGGGGCTTTCTCCAGGAGAAGGGGACAAAAGTCCCCTTCCCCCCCCCCCAGGAGACTCCTGTTGGTTTCCCGGTACCCTCTGAATACAGTAGTAGCGCTTTAGAGTTACTGCTCCTGTGGGCACCATGAATCTGAGGATTGGGCTGCCTGTCTGTCAAAGTCATGTTCAATTTAATTTTAGTCAAAAAAATTTTGAGATGATTTGGATTTCACAGGCAGTATGTTCCTCTGTGGTTGGTAGAAATTTGGTTTTTACAAGCATTTTACAAGCAGCCATTATTTTCAGATCCATATCTGAATGTACTATTTTGATCTCTGAATGTACTATTTTGATTCTCTCGTAGTAGGTCACCTTAGCTTAGCTTCTTTGTTCAAAATATTGTCAATTTACCTTTGTGCAGTCTGTGGGTGCAATCCTAACCCCTTATGTCAGTGCTTTCCAGCACTGGCATAGCGGTGCCAATGGGACGTGTGCTGCATCCTGCAGTTGGGTGTCACTCATGGAGTCCTCTTCAAAGTAAGGGAAAGTTTGTTCCCTTACCTCAGAGCTGCACTGCCCTTATGTCAGTGCTGGAAAGCACTGACATATGGGGTTAGGATTGTGCCCTGTGACTCATGAGCATGAGTAACTTGAGCTTTCATTCCCTGCACTGTAACTATGTACTGCTGGCACATTTGTCCAAGCAGTGATGCTGGTGTGCAGTTGAGGAAAACAATATGCTATGGAGTCTTCTGGGAAAGTTCCATATGTCAGTGTTGTAACTGCACAAAAAGTGGTTCATGTAACACTTTTTAGTAGGCAATGGCTCCTTGTGGTTTTCTAAACTGATAGGGTAATGTTCCAACATACCAGGTTGTCCTTACTTTCATCAGTGCAGAGGCGTCACTAGGGTTTGCCTCACCTGGTGTGGGATGCCAGCATGTCACTCCCCCCCCCCCCCCCCATGATGGACCTCCTCCAATGCAGTGGGCAGGATAATGACCTGGGTGGTGGAGATGTACCATTGCCCCGCCCAACTGGTTTTTTGGTTATACCTTTTGATAAAACACAGATATTTCAACAGGGCTTTTCCATTGCGTTCTACTGCAAATTACACATCAACTGGTATATATCTTGATGGTGTTATTTCTTCAAAGGGTGATTTTAGTGATTTTAGTCACTAGCGGTGTCACTCCTCCAGACGGAGTCACCTTACTAATACCTTATTGGTTCCATGCTGTGTGATAATAACATCACATTGACTGTTCAAACAATCAGTCTCATTGGTCTGCTTTGAAATAAGGAATATACTTTTTTGTTACATAAGAGCCCAATCCTAACGGGCAGCCCAATCCTAAGCTGCCTGGGGCGCCCCAGCTCCGCAGCACCTGAAAAACACCATTAATTCGACCAAGTACATATTTTAAAAGATCTCACAGAAAGACAATGTGTTAGATCATATGCAAAAACAAAGTGTTCCTTTTTGTTACAACTAGCTTTATCATACTTGCTTTTTATGATACAAGTCTTCCAATATCATTTTAAAGGCGTTTTTCACGTCTTTGTTTCTCAGACTATATATGAAGGGGTTCACCAGAGGGGGCAGAACTGTATACAAAAGAGAGGAAAATTTTTCTGCTCTTCTCATTCCTTCTGTTTTTGGTAATATATAAACAATTATTAGAGTCCCGTAGAAAATGGAAACCACTGCCAAGTGAGAAGAGCAGGTGGAAAAGGCCTTTTGCCTTCCAGCAGTGGAGGGGATTCTCAAAATGGCAGCTATAATATAAAAATAGGATGTCATGATGAGAACAAAAGGAACAAAGGCAAAGATGCAATCCACAATTAAATCATAAATTTTCACCAATGTAGGATCAGTGCAAGAGAGTTTGAGAAGTGGTAAATAGTCACAAAAGTAATGATCTATGATGTTCAGACCACAATAATTTAATTTCATTAACATCAAAATGATTGATGCCAAAATTACGGTAAATCCACTGATCCAAGATGCAGCTGCTAAATGGATACAAGTCTGGGTATTCATGCTTGTTGCATAATGCAGTGGCTTACAGATGGCTAGATATCTATCATAAGACATCACACAGAGCAAACAACATTCCGTCACTAAGAAGGTAGCACAGAGATACAGCTG
Organism: Tiliqua scincoides; assembly: GCF_035046505.1. Taxonomy (NCBI): domain Eukaryota; kingdom Metazoa; phylum Chordata; class Lepidosauria; order Squamata; family Scincidae; genus Tiliqua; species Tiliqua scincoides. The sequence continues at coordinate 100,079,533 of NC_089825.1, read as the reverse complement.
CATGAAGCAGTGGCTTAATGAAATTCTTCTCTTCCCAGTCCAAAGAGCTGACAGCACCCTTGGCAATATGTTGGAGCTAGAGGAAGCTTCCAAGACTGAAAGGTTCCCCAGGAAGAAGTACATGGGAGTATGAAGGTGCTGGTCAGAGATTACCAGTGCAAGTATCAAAAGATTTCCACTCATGGTCACCACATAAATCACTAGGAACATCAGAAAAAGCATTAACTGCAAATTGTGGAAGTCTTCAAATCCCAGGAGAATGAATTCTGTAATCCTTGTCTGGTTTCCGAACATCATGCCGGTGATCACCAGAAAGAAAAACCTGTTGAAAAGAGAAATGTGGAAATGTCATTTCCATAGAGTTACTGACTGGTGATGATCCTAGGACATGCAATGATCTAGGAAGCATTAAGGCTTGCAAAGGAGAGGGGTTGGCAATTGCATTTACTGTGCTTTTTGCAAGTCATGATTTGGCCAATGTACCTATGATGGAGAGAATTTAAAATGCACGGCCTAATCCTATTTAAAGAGCCCTGCTGATTGAATGCGCCAGTGGGGGTGGCAGGATCCAGACAGAAGTGTCAGGATGTGCCAGGAAGTGGATCTTGACATTCAATGCTCAATGGTGGTGTGTTTGTCCGCACTGATGTTAACAAGTGCAAAAATTATATTCCTCTCCCTTTCTGCTGTCCTTATTCTCTTCACTTTTGGAACAACTATAGCTGACCAAAACTGAGAAGAACCTTAGGACTAAGACCCAAATCTGAACCAACTTTCCCACACTGACATAGCTGTGCCAGTGGGGCATGTGCTGCATCCTGCTGTTGGGGGGGCAGTCACGGAGGCCTCCTCAATGCAAGTTTGTTCCCTTACATTGGAGCTGTATTGCCCTTGCCTTGGTGCTGGAAAGTTGGTTAGGATTCTGGCCTAAATCTAATGGAAATGTTGTTAATACAGGTTGGGCATCCCTTATCTGGAATCCCGAAATGCAGAGCATTCCAAAATATGCAATGTTTTTGAGCGCCAAAATAATTTTTTAAAAACTTTTTTTCCCTAAAGAAATAAAATCACAAACTGCATTTCATGTTCAAACCTTGTTTCATGCACACAATTCTTTAAAAAAAATGTATAAAATTACCTTCAGGCTATGTGTATAAAGGGTATGTATATGAAACATAAATGAATTTGGGGTTTAGACTTGGGCCCTGTTCCCAAGATCTCTCGTTATGTATATGCAAGTATTCCAAAATAGGGAATCTGATATCCAAAATACTTCTGGTCCCAAACACTTGAGATAAAGGATGCCCAACCTGTAATACTAATAATGGTCATATCCCTATTTCAAAGGTATCTCAGAATTATTTGGATTCTTGAACTGTCACCTTTTCTACATCTGATATATGATTTTTTCTTAAAGGAGAAATTGAGAGTATAAGTAAGTATAGCAACCATAGGAAGTAAAGAAATAATTTGTTACCTTTTCAGGGAGATGATTTAATAATAAATTACATTTCTTCTTTGCGCCGTGAATTTGGAGAAAAAGATCTCCAGATGTTCTTCTTCCACTCACGTGCCTAGTCTTCTGTTTCTACTAAATAACTTGATTTATATATGCCTAAGAGGGTATGTCATTACCAGTTTCAATTTGGAAAAAAGCATTTAATTATGCAGGCAGTGTCTCATTGGTATTTGCATGTTTACAGAGAATTTGCCAGCACTTTCTTTTTTCCTTAATTACTAGAACAATCAAATAACACTTTGATTTTTTTTTAACAAACTACTCTCCTAATACAACTTCCCAAGTGACAATAAATTATGAGTGTTAAAAATGCAAGTCTTTCCAGGTGTTTGATCTTATTAGAGCCCAATCCTGAGCTTGTCAGCATTGGTGGTACAAGCATACCATAAGAACATAAGAACATAAGAACAGCCCCACTGGATCAGGCCATAGGTCCATCTAGTCCAGCTTCCTGTATCTCACAGTAGCCCCACCACATGCCCCAGGGAGCACACCTGATAACAAGAGACCTCATCCTGGTGCCCTCACTTGCATTGGCATTCTGACATAGCCCATTTCTAAAATCAGGAGTTTGCACATACGCATCAAGGCTTGTAACCCATAATGGATTTTTCCTCCAGAAGCTTGTCCAAACCCCTTTTAAAGGCATCCAGGCCAGAGGCCATCACCACATCCTGTGGCAAGGAGGTCCACAGACCAACCACACGCCAAGTAAAGAAATATTTTCTTTTGTCTGTTCTAACTCTCCCAACACTCAATTTTAGTGGATGTCCCCTGGTCTTGGTGTTCTGTGAGAGTGTAAAGAGCATCTCTCTATCCACTCTGTCCATCCCCTGCATAATTTTGTATGTCTCAATCATGTCCCCCCTCAGGTGCCTCTTTTCTATGCTGAAGAGGCCCAAACACCGTAGCCTTTCCTCATAAGGAAGGTGCCCCAGCCCCGTAATCATCTTAGTCGCTGTCTTTTGCACCTTTTCCATTTCCACTATGTCTTTTTTGAGATGCAGCGACCAGAACTGGACACAATATTCCAGGTGTGGCCTTACCATCGATTTGTACAACGGCATTATAATACTAGCCATTTTGTTCTCAATACCTTTTCTCAATACCACCGGCACTGGATGTCACAGCGCCAGACACCACTGAGCTTCAGCAACACTTGGAGGCCCGGCCAATGCTCCAGCAGCACTGCCGGCAATAAGTATTATTGGGCCAGGAAAGGTGTTCCTGGGTGGAGAGAGGACAGGGCAGGAGGAGGGGAAGAGGTCCAGAGGAGCTCTGCTTCACTGTCAGGCCTCCATGTCAGGCCTTCTGGCCTGACATGGAGTCTCTAACCTCTGCACCAGCAAAACAGCCAGTGCAGACTTGAGAAGCCCAATTGTGGAGCTTGGGGCTTTCCCTGGGCAAAGGGACAAAAGTCCCCTTCCCCTGAGGAGACTTCCAGTGAATGCCTTGCCTCGCCTTTAGAGTTAAATGCATCGCCTTTAGAGTTGGGCCCTTAAGAGATAAATATACTGGCCTGCTCTGGGAATCTGGGAAACACACAATAAAACGTTGATGAGATTCTGTCACTCGTGTTTTCTGCCTACTAGGGCCAATAACACATTATAATAAATGTGCACTTTTTTAAAGTCACCCCAGTTGCAAAAGGTTTGAAGGCTTTAAGGCTTTAACATTCAGCTTTCATGGGAAAGGAGCTCTATGAACAAACTCCAGAAGCAAGGAAGCCGGATTAAGGAGGGAACTATGTGAGAATGGCTTTTATTGAAACAGTGAGGTGTAACAATTTGCAAAGGTTTCAGGCTATTTAATTTTGATCGTCCTGGCTACCTTGTAATTATGTGCTTTCCTAAAAGAGCCAAAATTATTCCTGGGAGCATCTGTAGGGTTTTCAAGCCCTGGACAGGGCTAGAATATGGTGGAAGCCTGCTCTGACACTCCCACCCTCCAGGGCCTGAACTACCCCTCCCTGCCTTCCCTCCCTCCATGCTGCCCTACACCACATTAACCTGCCTTGGCAGCTGGCAGACGGGATGTGGTGCTTGCAGGACGATGCAGGCCTTTTTACCGGTGCTGCTTACTCTGGTGATGTCAAAAAGCACTTTATGTTGCTGTTATGACACCCATGTAGGCTCTGCACCGATGCTGGCTGGCAATAGAATTGGGTTGCCCATTATGAATAGTCAAGGAAGAAAATAAACACACACACACACACAAAAATTCCTGCTAGCAATTTTCCACAATCCAATTTTTTGTCTATGCTTTCTCTTTCATACATTCAGAAATAATTATTTGCACATACTGGTATCCTGCATTTTTTCCAAACGGAATAATAGTATCTAGTAATTTTTTGATACTATTGTTATGTCAGTATCCTCATATGCTTGACATTTATTTTTGGCAACAAGTCATGTTTTGTGGTTCACTCCACAAAATCAGTCCAAGAGGCCACTTCAGTGAATCAGAGTCCTGTAGGAAACTTCATTGTTTTCATCCAGCATTTCCTTCATATGACATGCAAGCTATACATAAGATTTGGGTTGCAATCCTAACCACACTTTCCTGAGAGTAAGCCCCATTGAACAAAATAGAACTTACTTCTGAGTAGACCTGGTTAGGATTGTGCCCTAAGTCATTCAACCTTCCATTTCCTGCATATGTTCCGTTGCATCCAGGTATTGCTGGCCCATGGGGTCAAGCAATGATGTCATCAGACAATGGAGGAAAACCACATGTTATGGAGACTTGTGGTAATAGTCCTTATGTCAGTGCTTCACCTGCACTCAAATTGATTCAGGTCACTAGTTTTAGTGCCCATTTGCTCTATGATTCTCTACTGCTGAGGTTCTGAAATTGGGACGTCGTGATGCCCAGCCTGAGGACCTCAGCTTCTGCCCCTTAAAAGGCGGGGGAAGGCAGCGATGTGATCCTCAGGATCGCACTGCTACGGGACAGTGAGGACTTTTTCCTAACATGCCGTACCTGCTGCCAGCATCCAGAGAGTGTGGGGAGCCCCACAGAGCCCCCTGCAGGGCTCTCTGCAGGTTGCAAACAGTAAAAAAAAAATTGATTGCAACCCACTTCTGGTTTTTGTGATCACAGCCTGGAAGTGGGTTGCAATCACTTTTTTACAAGCCACTCTGCGGGGCTTCCTATACCCCCAGCTGATGGCAGGAGGTGGAGTGCATTTCGGAAAAAGCCCCCTCTGCCTCCTGAGGATTGCATTACTGCTGTTTTCCCCACCTTGGCAAAGACTTACCTCAGGGCTCAAACTCCAGTGTGATAGAATATTGTTCCAATATCTCAGGCTCTCTTTGCTTTCATAAGTGATATCAAGGCTGCTGTAAACACTACTGTTATCAACAAATGTTTGCCAGGTGAAGTAACAAATGAGAGGGGGGGCACACCAACAGCTCAACTAAGTACATTTTTTTTTAACGATATTAAACAAAGTCAGCATGCTGGGGGGGGGGGGAATGGCCAAAACAGGTATTTCCTGATTTTGTGGCAATATTGTTACCAAAAAGGCTGCTTTGTTTAGGGAAATTAGTATATTAGCCTTTTGGAAACTTTTTGGGACCATAGGCTGGATAACAAGACAGCGTAGAGCAAAGAAATCCCTTGTTTAGCTTAAGGAGGAGACTGGGAGGAAGGTAACTTTCAATCAAAGGATTATATTTTTATTGCAAAAACACACAAAGGTAAACATAATACACACGGATAATTGATAAGTATAGATTTTTAGTACTTATGTATAGTGTACCTAGCTAGTGGTGGCTGCATGTGCTATGTATTTGGGTGCATCAGAAAAGGAATCAGAAACGGATAGGGTGTAGGGAAGTATTTAGGGGTTCCTTAATCTGCTAAACCCAGTTGTTGACTAAAGATGGGGGAGAAGGGAGGAATAGATAGGGAAGAAGGGAGAGAGTTTAGATGCAAGATATATTTACCTGTCCAGAGAGGGGCAGTTGGATGGGAGTCCTGTGTATGCCCACTCTGGCAGGAGGGCAGTCAGAGAGAGAGAGACATGTGCTCTGAGTTCTCTCTTATAAGGGTTGTCTGACCTGGAAGTTGATCTAGAAATGACCGGAAGTATCCCAGAGCTGTGCACATGCTCAGTAACTTGGAGTATGTAAAGAAAAAGTGGAAGGGTCCAGAGATCAGCTATCAGCAAAGCCTGACTCTGGGGGAGGGGGGGTAGCTTACTTCCTGTTGCTACTGGATTTTGGAGTCTGGAGGTGGCTTAATGGCTGTGATTTAGTTAACAATAGGTGGTAGACTTTGCTGCCAAAGTCCTCCTCCTTTAAGGTGTTTGCATATTCAGTGATTGACTTAAACAATAAAGACATTTCCAGTGTCTCTAGAGGAAATGAGTCTTCCCAGACTGACAAACAACATGAGAAATGAGTGAGCTTAAGATTTGACTCCTTTTGTGGCCTGAAAGAGAAGTTTTAGGCCTGCATTTTAGTCCAAAATACATTACTAGATATAAAAACACAACTTGGAAGGGAAAAGGGGATTTTCACGTAACAATATAATCATATTGACTAGATCAGATTTAAGAACCTTTATTGGCATAATATATACATATACAAGCAGACAGTTCACATACCTAAAGAATAGTATGGATGTGCCACCCATTTCTCTATATTGGCTGAGCTACGATGTTTCAAGAGATGTTTTAGAAAATCCCCCATTGTCTCAATTATAGTCGAGTCCTCAGAAGACAAGTTTCAATTGAGTCTCGTCCAAACAAACTGTCCACTTGTTCAAGTAAGGAGCTAAATATTTCTTGCAGGCCATTAAATAAAGTATAAAATGCAAAATCATGTGGGACAAAGATTCAGTTCTGCCGAGCTCACATCTACAGCATCTTTCATAATATGGGATCTTGTTAAATCTTCCATACAGCACAGCTCAGGGGAATCACATCACACCTGGCCAAGGTGAAGGCCCTGCGCTCATAAGGGCACTTTAACAGAGTGAGATATCTTGGCATGTGACCAGCTCTGGTAAAGATCTGATGGCTCAATGGGGAGCAGAATTTGCTCACAGCACTATATAAATTCTGTGTTTGAATATCAAGCAATCTCTTTTTGATTTGTTGGAAAGCCACTGTAGCAGGCAACGAGCCCAACACCTCCAAGCTGATACTGATTGACCTGATTTTGTGAAAGACCACCGCAGAGCCCAACAGGACAGTGAGTCTTTTAGGAGGCTGTATAGGAGACTGTTCTGATTTAGGCTGTAATACACTCCGAGTCAGAATTTACAAGCTCTTAGCCAGGCCCTTGTCTCAATTGGTAGCTGCTCCATCTCTAGGCATAGGGAAGCATATGTAACGCATCTTGGCAACCCCAAGATTTTCCTTAGAAAAGCAGCTTGGGTTTGTTCCAAAGAATGGTTCAGTGCCTTAATCCAAATCGGGACACCATACAAGATCAGGGGAGCAACTTTAGCATTAAGTACATTCAGGGATGCGGGAACATAGGCACCCCCTCTGGTAAAATGGTAGCATACAATATTCTGTGTCATCACAACTGCAAGACTGCCAATTGTTTTATAGTATCTGGTCAAGGCTAGGTTATACGAGAAGTAAATGCCTAGGTACTTATATTGCTTCACTTGCTCAATTTGCTTACCTCTAAAAGACCATGAATATTGCCTCCGGGTGTTACTACAGATCATAATTTTGGATTTATTGAAGTTGAGAGAGCTTATTCAGATAGAGATATTCTATGCATTTGGCAACCAAATGCTTCAGACCTAGACATGACTGAGATAGTATAACTGCATCATCAGCACAGAGCAATAAAGGGACCCGATGTGTTTCCAACTGGGCACAATGACTACGTTTATGACATTTGGTTTTTATGACACAAGCTGGCCAATATTATGCTCAAGGCATTTTTCACATCTTTGTTTCTCAGACTATATATGAAGGGGTTGGCCAGAGGGGGCAACACTGTATACAAAAGAGAGGAAAATTTTTCTGTTGATTTCTCTTCTTCAGTTTTTGGTAATATATAGACAATCATTAGAGACCCGTAGAAAAGGGACACCACCACCAAGTGAGAGGAACAGGTGGAAAAAGCCTTTTGCCTCCCAGTGGCAGAGGGGATTCTCAAAATGGCAACTATAATATAAGCATAGGATGTCAAGGTGAGAAGAAAAGGAAGAATGACATATAAGCAAACCACAAGAAAATTAATCATAATTAACAAAGTTGTGTCACTGCAAGAAAGCTTAAGGAGTGGAATAAAGTCACAAAAGTAATGATCTATGACATTAGGGCCACAAAAATTTAATTTTAGCATCAGAATGAATAATATCAGGAATACTGCAAATCCATTGAACCAAGATGCAGCTGCTAACTGGATACAAGTTAGGGTGTTCATTCTGGTTGCATAATGCAGTGGTTTACAAATGGCAAGATACCTATCGTAACACATTGCACAGAGCAAACAGCATTCGGTCACTAAGAAGGAACCACAGAGATACCACTGTGTAAAACAGCTCCTGAATGAAATTCTTCTCTCTCTCATCCAAATTGCAGACAGCATCCTTGGCAATATACTGGAACTTGAGCAAGCTTCCAAGATGGAGAGGTTCCCCAGGAAAAAGTACATGGGAATGTGAAGGTGCGCATCAGAAACAACTAATGAGAAAATCAGCAAGTTTTCAGTTATGGTCACAATGTATACAAATAGAATTGTCAGGAAGAGCGGGATCTGGAAATTATGGAACTCTCCAAATCCCAAGAGAATGAATTCTGTTACTTTTGTCTTATTTTCTAGCATCACGTATGCGACAGAAAATCCTATTGAAAAATAAATGCACAAAAAAAGTTTTATTACTTAAACTTTTGTATCTGTGTAAACTGCTTGCAAACAAGTTAACTTGATTTTGATGATTACTGCAAAACAGTTGACTTCCCATTAACTTTTGTTCAGATAATACAATCATTAAATCCCACAGACATTAACCTTGATGGATTCATAGCTGAGCAACAAACTTTTTTCAATGTTTGGAATAGAGTTTCTCTTAGATCAAGTACTGTCACTTGATAAGAAAAAGTGGAAGTACATTAAGTCTACATGAGCACATACTGGGTTTGAAACAAAAGTCTGCTGGCCACATGCCAGCAGACTTCCTGCAGCCCTCTGTGCCAGCAAGGGGTGGGCCATGGGTGGGAAAAGGGAGGAAGTGGGAGAACTGGGAGAAATTCTGGGTGTGGAGGGGGGAGAAACAGGGGGCAAGGAGGTTTTGGGGAGGTGTGGATCTGGTGGCAATGGAGCACGGCGGATCTTATACCCTCCTTCAAAAATCTCCTGGCCTCTTTACTCAGACATAATGCCACTAAAAGAAGTGGTATATGACTGAGGAGATCCATTCGTGATTGTGCAGCCTACCAATCTATGAGCATTATCTCATGCAGGCTATCTGTACCATTGGATGCAGTGCATGTCTTGTTGACATAGCCTCATCAGTGCTGATGGTGGGGGATATGATTGGGCTGAAAGAAACCAAAGCCATGACAGACACCCAGAATGGTTATATGTTCATGGCACTCTTTTCTTTCAATTTGTTGGACTGTATACATCTTGTTTTCAAATCATGTGAATAGCCTACTAGAGCAGGCCAAAGTTCCATTTAGTCTAACATGTGGCCTACCGTCTCTGGGAAGCCTAGATCAAGGCATACTGGGCTCCCACCATTATTCCTCTACAACGGTGATTCAGAAGCATGTTCCTTTTGAAAACCGGTGCATGAAAATACTAACAATAAAAGTGATAATAAAACTAATAATAAACATTTTTGTTAGCCTTTGTGCTGCTGGGCATTCATCTAGCTCAGGGGTGCCCAAACCCCTGCCCTGGGGCCACTTGCAGCCCTCGAGGCCTCTCAATGCGGCCCTCAGGGAACCCCCAGTCTCCAATGAGCCTCTGGCCCTCTGGAGATTTGTTGGAGCCCACACTGGCCCAATGCAACTGCTCTCAGTATGAGGGGGACGGTTGGACTTCTCGCGTGAGTTGTGGGATGAGGGCTCCCTCCACTGCTTGTTGTTTCACGTCTGTGGTGCAGCAGCAGCAGCAAAGGAAAGGAGAGCCTTGCCTTTTGCAAGGCCTTTTATAGGCCTTGAGCTATTTCAAGACCTTCATTCATTCATGTTCATCTTTAATATATTCATTTATGTAAACTTATGTAAATTTTTCAAATTTAAATGTAAATTAATTATTTTTATCCCCTGGCCCCCCGACACAGTGTCAGAGAGATGACGTGGCCCTCCTGCCAAAAACTTTGGACACCCCTGATCTAGCCATATACAGGATCCAAATGTTTCACATGCATAACTTTAGAAATCCTAAGTATAGGTATGTATGGTGGATCACTATTATTATTTACAATATTGGTAATGGATATCATCATCATCATTATCATCATCACTGAAAAAGTGTTTGAGGAGTGAAAAATAGTTACAACAATAATGAGTAATTATGTTGGAACCACAATCATTTAATTCTGCTATCCTCAAAGTGAATAATTTAAAATTTTTTAGATTGATTTACCCTTGATTAGAGATGGTAAACATAGATTGCTGATATTGTAAATGAAATAGCCACCTTTTGAATGAAGTGATTCAATATAGAGATAAGTTACGGTTCCATGTCTTCCTTGCTTTGAGAGCTAGAAGAAAAAAGATCTCAAGAACTTCTTCCTCTCTTGTCCTTTGATACTTCTGTTCAATAACATGCCTTATTTATGCTAAACAGGTTCTCTTTTTTAAAAAAGCAGTTCATTAGGGCGGCAGTGTCTCACTGGAATTTGTATGTATTCTGAGAATTTTCCAAGATTTACTTTTTCCTTCCTCTAATTACTAGAACAATCAGGTCACACATTAGTATTTTTTAACAACCTACACTGCTAACACCACTTCCCTTCCCAAAGGACAATACTATATGCTGTGTCATCTGGGAAAACTATAATAAGGTATTGAAGGGACCCAGGATCTTCTCATACATACTGTTTTTCCCATTTGGGACAAAAACACACATTATAGTAAACTCACTAGCTTGATGCTTGCTTCTGTTATTCCAGGTGGCATGGGACCATTGATTGGAAGGCTTTAGGGTTTTAACCTTTTTCATCAGATTTTCTGCTGAATTTTTTTTTAAGTGGATTGTGGTTAATCACACCGGCATTCCATCCTTACTTCAAAGTGTAAGGAACAAATTAAGTTGAATGCAGATGCATTTTATCAAACTCTCTAATGTTTTCCATTTATCTTGACTTATTTGAGATATTTTAACATTTCCTGTGGTGGTGGTTCTCTTCCTTCTTAGGTAAGTACACTAGCCTGCAATGTGCCACAAGCAGTCCTGCTGGGAAACAATAATCTGGATCGGTGGATATGTAGTAGAGTAGCAATGATGTTTTCAAAGCCACACAGTGGTGAATAGCTGAAATCAGGCTAGATCCATTGTACGATTGCCATAGCCATCCATTTGCCATGTCCACCTTGAACCCTCCTTCGTTGTTGAGCTCCAAGGAAGCTGGTTTCCTTGCCCAGAAGCACCCCTCCAGTCATAAATCCTTTTTTCCAATCTTGTAGGGAACTTTGCTCCAAAGAACAACAGTGCCTGAGCTGCACCCCCTCATAACCCTCTGTGATTTAGTGCTGCTCGGTAGGGCAGCCATATTTGGTTATAGCCGGATTAAAAAAGTGTATTGAGGTGTCTGGTTAGTATTGTAGCTTTCACTCCCATGTTCTCAAAAGTAGCCTCAATAGTGGTGCAACCTCACCAGTCATAACAAATAGTAACTACAACTGACAGAGTTTCCTATAGGAAGGCCAAGCTTCTACAACGGCTGTTACTCCTTTCCCTGGGAAGTGGTTGAATGGTGTGTCACGTCAGCTTGTATGGCTGACGGCAGCACTGAAGGAGAGGATTGGATACCTGAAGCAGGAGGTTTACCAACCGCTCCCTGTAGTTTAGCCTCTTGGTGCCTTATTTGGGCCCTCCCCGTTCTTTTAATTTGTCTAGGACGTATAGGCAGTTACCATTTAGACCACTTGGAAGCCACCAAGGTTCTGTGGCCGTTACTAAAAGTTCCTGACCTCTTGAGCCAATTGTTCTGTGCTTCTGAGCCATGTCAATGCAGAAGGCAAAGCAGGAATGAACGGGAGACATAGTTTGGAAAGGCTACTTGTCAAACTGGAATGGTTTGGCATCTCCACCCACCAGGCTGTGTGTCCTACCTGCCCAAATCCTGGATAAGATTGCTAGCTTGGTATGTAGTCTGTCAGTGAATGTGTTGAAAGTGCAGTTAGTTTTCCCAAGATCCAATTGCAGTTTTAGTGTGAGCAAAACCAGGGTCTAAGAGAGGGGGGGTAAAGGGGGTAATTTGTACCCAGGCCCAGGGTCAAATGGGGGGCCTAGGAGCCAAAGGAGGGGGCCCAGAAATTTCCTGGAATGTGACATTTTCCTATCTGCTGGGGACACTACCATGACTAGAGATGCTGGGGACACTACTGATGCCACACAGGTGGGTAGACGGGGGCTCCAAAGAAGTTTCCAGCTGTCTCTACCCTCCCCTTACCCTGCTTCGCTCCTCTCTGCCCCTATTCTGCTTGCCCATCACCACCCTCTCCTGCTCTGTTTCACCCCTCCTCCTTTGCAAAGGGGCCCAAAAGAAACTTTGTACGCCCTGATAAAACTCCTCTCAGAGGTCCTGGCAAGGACACTGTATGTGGGGCATACAACCAGACACAGGTTCATCAAAGTTGCATTGCCCGTGTTGTATCCTCACCATACTTGCTACAATCACAATCTTTTCTAATCTTTTCCAGGAAAGCACTCTGGTATTCTCTTCTTGCTGTTCTGTAGTAATAGTTTACTTAGCCTGGAATGAGCCCTCTTAGGGCACCCCTCATCCACTGAGGGTACCAAAGTTTTGAGAAGTAATTATTGCTTCTATCGCAACAGTGTCTGCACTCTGGGTGCATCACTGGGCGAGAGGAGTAAGCTTGCTCCCTATAATGTACAGTCTTTGTACATGGGTCATCCAATCCATGCAATTGAGTAATGCTCTCAGTTTCTTTGCTACTTTAGTGGCCCCCCTGGGCATACACTTCATCCCATGGATTAAGTTCTACATTGAAAGGGTTGGAGAGGCTCATGGGGTTCTGTGGCCAGTCCTTTAGAACAAAATCAACAAGAGATGCACATGACAAAGCAGCTGGAACAGGTAGTTTATTAAGTTGATTGGTACAGGATGTTTCATTGGTCAATCCCTTCTCCACAAATCTTACAGTTATCAACAAATATTTCCCAGGTAAATTAGCAGAAAAGGAATAAATTGGTTCAGCTAAGCACGTTTTAAAAAGTTCATATTCAAAGAGAGCAAGCTAAAGAAAAAGTGACCGAAATGGGTGGTTCCTGTTTGTATTGCAATATAATCACAATGACTAAATTTATGACACTTGCTTTTTATTACGCAGGCCTGCCAATAATATTTTCAAGGCATTTTTCACATCTTTGTTTCTCAGACTGTATATGAAGGGGTTGGCCAGAGGGGGCAACACTGTATACAAAAGAGAGGAAAATTTTTCTGTTGATTTCTCTTCTTCAGTTTTTGGTAATATATAGACAATCATTAGAGACCCGTAGAAAAGGGACACCACCACCAAGTGAGAGGAACAGGTGGAAAAAGCCTTTTGCCTCCCAGTGGTGGAGGGAATTCTCAAAATGGCAACTATAATATAAGCATAGGATGTCAAGGTGAGAAGAAAAGGAAGAATGACATATATGCAAACCAAAATGAAATTAATCATCTTCACCAAAGTTGTGTCACTGCAAGAGAGTCTGAGGAGTGGAACAAAGTCGCAATAGTAATGATCTATGATATTAGGGCCACAAAAATTTAATTTTAGCATCAGAATGAGTAATGTCAGTAATACTGTACATCCATTGAACCAAGATACAACTGCTAATTGGAAACAAGTTAGGGTGTTCATTCTGGTTGCATAATGCAGGGGTTTACAGATGGCAAGATACCTGTCGTAACACATTGCACAGAGCAAACAGCATTCGGTCACTAAGAGGGAACCACAGAGATACCACTGTGTGAAACAGCTCCTGAAAGAAATTCTTCTCTCCCCCATCCAAATTGCAGACAGCATCCTTGGCAATATACTGGAACTTGAGCAGGCTTCCAAGATGGAGAGGTTCCCCAGGAAGAAGTACATAGGAGTGTGAAGGTGCGCATTAGAAACAACTAATGAGAAAATCAGCATGTTTCCAGTAATGGTCACAATGTATACAACTAGAATTGTCAGGAAGAGCGGGATCTGGAAATCATGGAACTCTCCAAATCCCAAGAGTACAAATTCTGTGACTTTTGTCTCATTTCCAAACATTGTACTATAAGAAAATAAGAGAGTCCTGTTAAAAAATAAATGCAAACTTGTTATTACTAAAACATCTGCCTCTGTGTACACTACTTGCAAAGAGGAGAACTTTGAGTTATGTTGATTCTCATAACTGCAAAACATTTGCTGTACTCTGACTTCCTATGTAGTTTTCAAAGCCTGGTCATTCAAAGTGGAGTGCCAGTGTCAAACTTGATTTGTGCATAGTCTCAGGCAGTTCAATTTTCTTATTGGGCTGTGCTGCCGGAACTGGCATTCCAGCAATGTGGCCTGACTTACGATGTCACAAAACACAGTGCTCTAACACAGTGTTTCTCAACATTTATCCACAGCTGTATCACTTCACATGATCCACGTATTCGAAGTACCACTGGAAGTCATCACCAGTTATTTCTGGGTTGGGAGGCCAGATGTGATGAGACACATATTAGTGAGAGGCTCAGGGTGGACAGGAAGGATTTTTTGAGCATGGAAAAGAATGCTTTGGAGCTCTGCCCACTGAGTCGAGCCTCCACCACTGTTTGTTGTGTCACGTTCCTGGTCTTGGTCCAGTGAGTACCATCAAGCCCCACCTCAAGTACCACTGGTGAGACCCATACCACTGTTTCAGAAACACTGTTATAAAGCTTATGAGTAGGCTGCTTCCGATAATGGAGAGCAGTGCCAGCCACAGGGCAGCAGCCTCCCTGGAGTCCTCAGTGCCACCAAGTCAGCAATGAGGGCGGGCTGAATGCCAGATGCAAGGGAGTGGCAACAGGTTACCACTATCTCATTGTCCTGTGTGCTCCCAGAGGCATCTGGTGGGCCACTGTGAGATAAGAGGAAGCTGAACTAGATGAGCCCTTGGCCTGATAAGAAGGACACTTCTTATGTTCTTAATATTTGTAGTGATTGTTTTAATCAATTACGGTTCTACTTTGAGCTCATGTTTCTAACCCATATTCTAACAAAAGCATGTTTGTGCAGTTCTGCCAACGGTGCATTTTTGCAACAGTTTCAGGGGACCTCCAGAATGAGGTAAATGCCTGCAGAAAAAAGTTTTTTTTATATACCTGTAACAGCAGCATTGTATTATCATATTTAACATAAGCTAGATACATTTTTTTTTAGTAATGTTCATGATGCTAACCTATACTAAGTAAAATATACTCAAACATTGGCCTCACGCAAGAAAACCCCTTCCCAAAATGATTTTGACTGAATGCACTGGTCTAGCTCTTTCAGATCTTGCAAAGAAGGATTGCTATTTGACCTCTGTGAACGTTGGGTCACCCTGTGGTTAACTGGCTGCCTATTGCTTCTGTAGCACCAGCCTCAAAGGGGGGGGGGGTTTCCTCTTTGACCTCTGAATACCCTGTGTACAGCTTGAGGAGAAAAGCCTCGTATTTCACATTGAGCTGCCTGCTGCAACAGGAATCTCATCTGCTTTGCAGCCTTGGAACGGAAACAGCAAAGAACCTATCATCACCATGTCACTTGCTGGAAAGACAAGTCTTCAGTAAGAAAATGACTCAGAGCCCAATTCTGAGCTCTGTGCGCCGGCTTACTGCCAATGCGCACTGTCGCAAACATGCCATCAGGCACGTTTGTGAGGCTTAGTTCCTGCCCAGCACCAGAGCAAACCCAGTGCAAGCTTGCACTGGGCTAGTGCCAGTGGAAAGCTTGTGTTCCGCCACTCAGTGGTCATCCGAATAGCAGGGCGGTAGAGAGGTTGATGAGGGCGTGGGGGGTGGCGGGGGGGGAGGCATTCCATCAGGGAGGTGGGGGAGGGCGGGGAGGAGGGGTGCTGGGGAAGAGTGGGAGGGGCGGAATCATGAGCTCCTTGCCCACAATGTGGCCCGACACAGAACTCTTTGATTCTACAGCAGCTCCAGAGCTGCAGCAGAATTGAGTAGCCCAATTGTGGGGCCACTTTCCTTACTGGGGGAAGGGGACAAATGTCC
The DNA here is from genome assembly GCF_035046505.1 of Tiliqua scincoides. Lineage (NCBI taxonomy): Eukaryota > Metazoa > Chordata > Lepidosauria > Squamata > Scincidae > Tiliqua > Tiliqua scincoides. Next base: position 100,063,638 of record NC_089825.1, on the reverse strand, counting down.
CCTTCCCCTGAGTTGCTGCCGGCAGCTTCCCAGTTGTGTTCAGGATGCTGCGGTAGCCATTTTAGGCAGTGTGGCAGTCCCACACTCCTGGCAGCTCAGGATTGGACTATCTGGCTGCAGTTCTATGCACACTTACATGGGAGTAAGTTCTGGTCAACACTGAGTTGGCAAGCCTAGGATTATATTGTCAGTTTAGCAGTGTTGAGGCTTGAAACTTTGAATAGCTATTTTTTTTAATCCAAATGGCAGTAGAGGTGGGAATCATCTGATTGACTTAAGCTGACTGACCCAGGCTGATGCCAGAAACTTCAGCTGTGCTAGGATTATGTTCTACAGAGTGATATATGAATAAAACCCAGCAGAATCCCCCTGACATTGTGAGGAAGTTATGAAAAGTGATAGTAAAGTGAGAAATATTCAAAGTAGGCCTATGGTTCCTAGGTTAGATGCGTTAGCGCATCCATGTGCTCCACAGCTGTTGAGGGGCTGTAACTGAGGGGCTGCAAACCAAGTGGATTCCAAAGACTTGTCCCTCCCCATAAAAAAATATGTCAACGTTTCATTTGTTATCATGGAGGGGGGCCTAGCCAGCAAACAACTCTAGTGCCTCAGTTTCCCTAAAACTGTGATCTTTGTCCTCTAGGGGCATAAAGTAGGGTGACCCTAACACTCTGGAAACTTTGCAGAACAATCCTTTCACCTCCCACTGTCAAGAGAAAAAAATATTTCAGAAAAATTGGTGGGTTTTTTTGTTTGTTTTTTGTATCCCACCTATTCCCAGTGTTGCACTAACACATCTATGGTAGAATACAAATTTTAACCAACAAGTGCACTCAAGTTATAGTGCTAATACGAGGTTTCATAAATGCCTCCCAGAAAATGGTGATGTTTTTAGACATAGAGACAGAGAAAACCTCCTAAATTCAGCACAATTGTTTTCAATGGAAACATGGATAAAATCTATAAAGACAATGCTTTAGATCTTTGTCTTTGCATGTCTGTTTTTGAATCCTTCACACCACATGTAAAATCTCTACCTCTGCTCACCATAAGTCAGTGGTGACAGAGGTAATTAACACAAAGATAACATTTAGCATAGTACTACAGGGATATGTCTTTATTAGAAGGGGCATCTCTAATCCCTTCTAGTGAGTGACATCCAAGTGAGTAATTTAAAAAGAACTACTGTAAAGTCATTGATCAAAGATGGTAAATACTACAAAGAGAATAAGAGAAATAGCTACCTTTCTAGCAAAGTGATTCAGTATTAAGAAAAGTTATGGTTCCATATCTTGTTTGCTTTGAGAAGAAATAAGATCTCAAGACCTCTTCCTCTCATCTAGTTCTCTGTTTCTGCTCAGTAACATGACTTATTTATGTCAAAGAGGTTTTGTCCATTCTCATCTCCTGTTTCTCTTTTAAAAAGGCAGTTTCTTAAGGTGGCAGTATTCTCACTGGTATTTGTATGTATTCAGAGAATTTGCCAATGTTTACTAATTTCTTCTTCTAATTACCAGAATAATCAAGTTACACATTAGAGTTTTTAAAACAACCGATATTCCTATTACACTTCCATTCCCAAATGACAGTAAATTGTGAGTTTGAAAATGTAACTCTTCCAGGTCTTTGGCCTTATTAAGAGATAAATATGCTCTTGGCATGCTCTTGCCATCGGGGAAATACATAAGGTATTGAAGGGACCCAGGATGATGTTGTACATTGTACTTTTTCCCCACTTGGGAGAAAAACACACATTATAGTTAACTCATTAACCTGAGGTTTGTTTCTGTTGTCCCAAGTGGAGCAGAACCATGGAATAAGGTTTGGAGGGCTTTTGCTACAGACCCTGACCATAAGTCCCATAGGAATGTTGAGGTGGATAAGCTTTCAGATCCTGTTAAGGCATGCCTAAAGGGAGAGAAAACATTGGGTAGACATCTGGCAATTATGTTTCTGGCATCCTATACAACTTAGGGCTCAATCCTAACCAACTTTCCAGCACTGAGGTAAGGGCAATGCAACTCTGAGGTAAGGGGACAAACATTGCCTTGCCTTGAGGAGGTCTCCATGACTGCCCCCCAACTGTGGGATGAAGCACAGGCCCCACTGGCACAGCTACGCCAAGGCTGGAAAGTTGGTTCGGATTGCACCCTTAGAGTGCAATTCGGGGAAGGTGAATGTCCAGTGCAAATCCCTTGTGCCGGCCCACCAGTGTCTTAAAAGTGCTGTAAAGCACTTTTGCTCCATCGGGAGAGGAGGGAGACTGGCACAAGTCTCATTGGGCTGGCACAAAAGGGGAGCCCACACCAGCTGAGCTAGGCCAGCATGGGGGTCTGGGGGAGCTTGGGGAGGGTGGAACTGAGCATTTAGGATGGGGGGAGGGAGAGCGGTGGGCAGGCCTTGGGTAAGTGGGGAGCGGGACCAGGATCTGGCACTTATGCCAGATCCTATCCCCATTCCTTGGCAGCCCAAGGCAGCTCTGGGCTGCTTGGATCTACACCACCTCTTTAGGTGCTGCAGATCCAAGTAGACCCATTGAGGCTGCAGCAACTTTACCTGGAGTAGGTGGAAGCTGAGCCACTTTTGGTCCCATGCATATTCAGAAGTTCCACTGTATCTAATGGGGCTTATTCCTAGGACAGTGTGCATATGATTGTCGCCTTATGCCCAGGTTGCCAGATAGCTAACCAAGATTTTACCCTTCCATTAGGCATGCCCTAACAGGATCTGAAGAGAAAACTCATCCACCCCAAAATTCCTACAGGATTTATGGCAGGGCCTCTGAGAGGAATTTTATCAGGGGTTACAAAGTTTCTTTTGGGCCCTTTTGCAAAGGGGGAGGGGTGAAATAAATCAGGGGAGGATGGTGACAGGCAAGCAGAATAGGGCAGGAAGGGATGAAGCAGGGTGAGGGGAGAGTAGAGACAGCTAGAAAGGTCTTTAGAGCCCAGGTCTACCCACCCATGTGGCATCAGTAGTGTTCCCAGCATCCCCAGTTATGGTAGTGTCCCCAGCATCCCGTACGGGCAACAAGTCTGAGTACATAAGAAAATGTCAGATCCCAGGAAATTTCTGGGCCCCTCCTTTGGCTCCCGGGCCCCCCTTTTGACCCTGGGCCTGGGTACAAATTACCCCCTTTACCCCCCACCCCACCCCTAGGCCCTGATTTATGGTCAGGGACAAGAGTATTAGAATTTTAACCAGTTTTTTTTAAATAGGATTTTCAACAGAAATACAAGTTTACCAAACCAAGTTATGCATTGTAATGGATGTAGTTATGCATATAGTTTGCCCTAAGTGTCTACATTCAGAAAGGTATTTGATCTTTGTGTTCAAAGGACCATTAATGGAGTCTTTCTGTCTTTCTCTGATATGAAAAGTTGAATATACTAGAAAACATTTATCCTCTTCTAATTAGTCCCCTCCTCCGCCTCTCTCCACCTTCCTTCTGCCTCCTCCCCGCCTTCTCCCAGGCCCCCACCTACCTCTCTGCTACCCAGTGGTCCACATGACCGCTGAGTAGCGGAGCTCCAGTGCTCCACTGGCGCTAGCTCAACACCGGCCAGTGCTGGGCTAGCACTGGTACTCCACCAGCACTAGGACCCAGAAACGTGCCTTCTGACACATTTGCAAGAATGCGAACCCATTGTAAGCCAAAGCACTCTTTAGGATTGGGCCCTCAGGCCCCTGCCATAGCTATGTATCATCTGCAATTTGGATAAGCATCACCTATACTACCATTTATAAAAATGCTGAAAAGCACAGGGCCCCATGCACAGTGCTCCCTAAATATCTCCCTCCAGGCTGATCTTTAAGCCATGTCTTTCTTGACACAGACACAATTTCTCCCACTCTCTTCCTCAAACTGCTATGTGTGTGTGCCTTTGCAATATGTGTGTGGGACTTATCAATAACGTGTATCATTTTTAGACTGAAGGGCAAAGGGAAACTGAACCATCGCTACATCTGTGGTCACTTCCACATGACCCAGCTTGCATGACCCTCACTCCAGCAGTGTCTCTTCTAGTGGCTGTCTGCTAGTGTTCTTTTGCATCTTTTTAGATTGTGAGCCCTTTTGGGACAGGGAGCCATTAGTTATTTGATTTTCTCCGTGAACTATTTTTTGAAATTTTTATTGAAAAGCAGTATATAAATACTGCTTAATCATCATCATCATCATCATGGGGTATTCAAGGGTGGCTAAAAGACAATAGTTCGTATTGTGAGAAAAACTTCTGGGAGATCATTGGAATAATTAGTATTAATATAAAGGTGAACTAAGCTCTAGCATAAGCAGAGAGCTAGGACAGCCATCCCTTCTCTATGTCTGGTAATGTACTCCTATATGGGGGGAGGGTTATGAGGGGAAGTGGTGCTATTGACACATATGAAGATCCTTTCTAAGAAACTGTTGTGCCCTTGCTCATCCTAAATTAGATTCATTGGACCTCTTCTCAAGACATAACACAAGGGTTTGGGAATCCATGCCTGACCTATCTGTGTTCAGTTGAATGTCTACATTTAACCTATCCAGGTACAACTGTACTCGCTTTTCACATGACAAAAAACATCGTTTGAAATCAAGGGAAGAGCTGTTGACATGCTATTTGATGCAAACCTCTGAATGAAAGTTGTAGCTGTTTGACACATATTCACCCATATTGGATATATTATTAGAAGAACACATATCAGATTCTCAAATTCTAGAGGGGTACATACATTGCCTTATAATGAATGCAACTGTTGGTATATCTAGCTAAGGATTTGTCAAGGACTTTAAAAGCTCCACCTGCTTGAGGAGTTGTGAATTTTAGCTGGAACCTCTAGCTCTCAGTCACAGCTCATCCTCTGCAATGTTCTATTCGGTGCTTGATTCTTTTGTGGTTCAAATCTAATAAAGGTGATACATTTGTTTTATATGTGTGCCTAACTAACTTGGTTAAGCAAAATTTTAAATCAGAAAAAGCTGCAAGAAATGCAATACATCATTAGGAAGCAGAGATGTTAGAGAAATGGAGCAATAAAAATAAATAAAGAAATAAAATAAAGATATCAAAATCTTGGCAAAATAAAAAAAGAGAAATGGAGCAAGCAATATCTCCATTTGCTTATACGTTAACCACATTGACTAACTGTATAGAATTTGCTTTGTATGACATAAGCCTCCCAATATTATTTCTCAGGGCCGCTTTGACCTCCTTGTTTCTCAGACTGTATATAAAGGGATTCACTAGAGGGGGCAAAACTGTGTAAAGGAGGGAGGAGAATTTTTGCATGTCATAGGTTATTTCATTCTTTGGCAACATATACACAATCATTAGAGACCCATAGAAAATGGAAACCACCACCAAGTGAGAGGAACAAGTGGAGAAGGCCTTTTGCCTTCCCGTGGTAGAGGGGATTTTCAAGATGGCCGCTATAATGTATATATAGGATGTCAGAGTCAGAAGAAAAGGAGGAAGTGTGAATATAACAGCTACTACATAACTCATAATTTCCAAAATGCTAGTATCACTGCAGGAGAGTTTTAGCAGTGGGAAGTTATCACAGACGTAATGGTCTATCTCACTGGGGCCACAAAAGTTTAACTGCAGGATAAAGGTGAGTAATATAGAAAACCCCACAAATCCATTGATCCAGGATGCAGCTGCTAACTGGACACAAATCCAAGGGCTCATGATTGTCGCATAATGCAGTGGTCTACAGATGGCTAGATACCTGTCATAAGACATCACACAGAGTAAACAGCACTCGGTAGCTTCCAAAGAACCAAAGAGATACCACTGCATGATGCAGTGGCTGTAAGAGAGGGTTCCATCCCCAGTCAGGAGAGCCAAAAGCATCCTTGGAAATATATTGGAGCTGCAGCAAGCCTCTAAGAAGGAGAGGTTGCCCAGGAAGAAGTACATGGGTGTGCGAAGGTGGCAATTAAAGACCACTATGGCCAGAATGAGAATGTTTCCTGTTAGGGTCACAATGTAGATGATAAGAAACAGTAAGAAGAGAAGTATCTGGAATTCGGGTAATTCCCCAAATCCCAAGAGGATGAATTTTAAAATTGTTGTCTCATTTCCCAACATCGTGTTGAAGCAAAGGTTGAAGTCCTGTTGAAAAGATAAATGCAGAGGAGAAAGAAAAATACTGGTGAAGATATTGCTACAGTCACCCTGAGTACTGTTCATGTGATGTTTCGGTCAGCATAACATTTTTGTGACAGAGAACGTGTGGTGTACTTTCATTTGTTCCAAACATCTGCTGTAATCTGGGTTCTCACACAGTTTTCCCAATTTTGTGATGCAGCCAAAGCACACATATTCAGCAGTCATGAATCAATTATTAGAGGCATGCCACCTTAGATTAGAGTCTGAAGACACTTCGCTTCTGCTGTTCATCTACCTGTTTGCTTGTTTACCATAGACCTCCATTTTCGCCTAATATGGTGTCATTGTGGAGTCCAATAATATTGCAAGTTGTGAGGGGACTGATCATCGCTCATTCACACCAAAAATATGCAAGGTGAGCATTTGGAATTATTGTATCAATGGGCAACAATTTATTGAATAATACTTGCAGGTGGTATTGAATCACTTGCAGGTGGTTCTAACTACCCTGCAATCCTCTCCCTTTAGTACAGGTTTCTGACTTGGAGGACACCATCAGCTATTGCCTATTCCCCTTTCATACATCCCCACACCAAGCTATAGAGCTTCCCCTGATATTCCCAGTTTTTCTATGCCCTTCCCTAAAAGAGTTTTGGGAAGTTCTGGATTGTACTGCCCCCCCCCCCTCAAAAAAATAAAATAAAAATAAACAAGTTGCCTTTATGCTGACTTTGGAATTCTTGCCCAAGAATTCCTAGCTAGTATATCTGGGCCAACTGCAGCAGCCCCTGGAAATGGGTTATGTATCTCTTATCAGTTCACAGGCCTCATGATGTCCAACAATCTCTATTCTTGTCCATTACACCTTTGTCTCCAAAAATTGATTCAAAATAAAAATCCCCATTCCTTTTAGCCATTCCCCTTTTTCTTCCTGCCTCCTTTTGGGGGAGGGGGTACTCCGTTGGCTGATATTGTAAGACAAAAGGCACAATCCTAGTTAGATCTACTCAGAAGTAAGTCCTATTGTGTTCAATGGGACTTACTCCCAGGAAAGTGGGGTTAGGATTGCAGCCAAACAGTCTCTAGATCTCAGTTTGCATCAGTTTGCAATTAGCAGATACACACAAAACAAAGTCTTCCCCTCCCCCAGCAAATTCATCACTTTTCCCTCCCTTTCCAAAACCTTCCAGGTGTGCTGCTAACAAACTCAGGATTGCACAATCCTAACCAGGTCCACTCAGAAGTAAGTCCTATTTTGTTCAATGGGGCTTACTCTCAGGTAAGTGTAGTTAGGATTGCAGCCTCAGTGTGCTGGCAGCCTTGTTTCTAGTGTATAATTGTAAAACCTTCACCCCCATTTTGTGGGTAACTGAGGTGTTGTAATGCGGAGCTGTGGCTAATGACTACAAGGATCAGGGGAGGCTTGAACCGGAAAAGTTAGAGAACCACTGCCCTAAGGCTCAATCCTATTCAATTTTCCAGCATTGATGCAGCTGTGCAAATGGCATATGAATTGCGTTATAAAAACATAAGAACAGCCCCACTGGATCAGGCCATAGGCCCATCTTGTCCAGCTTCCTGTATCTCACAGTGACGCACCAAATGCCCAGGGAGCACACCAGATAACAAGAGACCTGCATTCTGGTGCCCTCCCTTGCATCTGGCATTCTGACATAGCCCATTTCTAAAATCAGGAGGTTGCATATACAACCATTCTGTGCTGGGGGGGCTGGTATGGAGGCTCCCTCATGGTAAGGGAAAGCTTGTTCCCTTATCTTGGGGCTGCATTGGGACTGCATTGAAACTAGGAGATTGAATAGGATTGGGCCCTTCGAATTCTTTCTTCTACTCTGAAAACTACATATATTCAAAAACACCTCTGCCTTTATGAATAGTTCTTTGTTATGCCTGCTGAACATGTATCTTGCATGGTACTGTTTGCTTAAAGGTTTGTTTATTTGTTAAGAACTGCTGTTAAGAACCCTATTGGAATTCCTTCAAGAAGTATGGGGCAAATTTAGTTGAAGGTAAATGCATATTATGGCATTTTAATTTCACATTTGCCCCACATACACAATACCCCTGATCACTTTGAAGCATCATACCGATGACACAGGTCACTCTCAGGGTCATATCCTACTGCATCATGAGAACAACTCTGAAGAAGAGATAAGGATGTGATTATTTGGTGAAGGTTATCGAATATGCTTCTTTAGTGGGTAGGGAATTGATTCCAGGTTTCCCTCTACAAATTCAACACTCTACCCATTGCACCACACTGTCTTGCCAGTATCAATTAAATATAATCAAAAGCTCACTCACTGTTCTTTCTTTAGCTTTTTTAGTCTCCTCTCTTAATGGTCCATGCCTTCAGTCTTTCTAGCTGCAGGCCATGATCTGGCTATTTGTACTCCTCCTGATCAGAGTTCACCATTCTTAAATAGAAGCAACCAGCATTCAGCATAAACCCCACCCCCCAGTTCCGATTCCTGAATATCTGGTGCATGAAAGAAAAATGTGTTGGTTTCTCTAAACATAGGCTAAGATAGTTAATTAACTTCAGATGGCCTATATAAGCTGCCTACTATACAAAAAAAATTCAAAATTTTTGATTTATATTTGGGGAGAAAAAAACCTATATATTCAAGGAAGGAAGGAAGATGAACAAGGGAAAACAGAAATTGATTTTGTAAAGCAATAAACTTACCTTTCTGATACTGAGATATTTTACAGGTCCATTTAGTTTTCTGCTTTAGAATAGACATGGAGGGGGGAAACTGTAAGATCCTGCCTTTTACTCATTTTCTATGATCGTATCTCTCAGTTCTAAGATATATGCAAGCTGAATTATACTATACATAATGTTCTGTTTATAAAAACAGCATCTTTAAAATAAATTAGGCATGCCCTATTAAACAACATTCTGGCCTCTAGGGAATATACTCTCTGAGTGCAAAAATATAACTTTCTCTGGATGTTGGCCTTATTAAAAGGCAGTCAGTGCTGACTGCTAAGCCATATGGGATATCATCTATTTCAGAAACAAATGCAAGCATATGGAATGAAAGAAGAATTAGCATGAACTGCTTTTCAACTCCCACTAAATATAAGTCAGAGTTCAGTAGACCTGGCATCCCGATATGTGCTCTCTCCAGGGCAAGTGAACAAATGTTTCCTTATCCTGAAGATGCCTTCAGAGGCTGAAACTCCCCTGCTGTATACGGTGGGCGCCATGTTGGTGCCACTGCATCGCTGTGCAGGGATTTTGTTAGGATTGTGCAATAAGAGTGTTAGGCTCCTGCCCCAACCTCATATCATCTGCAAAGTTGATAAGCACCCCCTATCCTACCATGTATAAAAATTCTGAAAATAGCAGGGGCCCCATACACAGTACACATACACTTCCTCAATACCTCCTTCCAGGCTGATCTTAAGACCTTTCTTGACATAAATAGCCCCCCTCCCCCATAAGTTGTGTGTGTGTCTTTCAAAGTCCAACAACATATACTAATAGATTGAAGGGGGGAGGAAAGCTGAACCATTGCTGCATCCATGGTCACTTGCACATGTCCCAACTTGATAAAGGGATGTTCAAGCACGGCTCAAAAACAATACAGTCATGTGTCGCTTAGCGACAGGGATGCAGACCAGAACCCCCATCGCCAAGCAAGGGTTGACATTATGTGAAGACTCTGAAGACTCTTCTGAGCCTCGCAGAGGCAGCGCACATCGGTTTCTGAATGCCTCAGAATGCCTGTTTCTGGTTTACATGACTTCTGGTTTTCCAGGAAACTGGAAGTTACATGTTATTATCCACAATGGCCAGTCTGAGCCTTGTAGAGCCTGTGAAGCTCAGAAAAGCCTCCAGAGCAAAGCCTCACATAACATCAAACCTTGCTTGGGTGCTGGTCTGCATCCTCGCAATGCCTCTGTGAAGCTCAGAAAAATCTCTGGAGGCGAGGCAAGGGGGGATGAACAGGGACCAGCAGCAGCCATTGCATATGCGATCTGTTGCTGAACGTCACTAAGTGACGCTCACCTGTATTGAGTTCATGTTGCGAAGAAAACTCTGGAGAGATCACTGGAATAATTAGTATTAATATAAGGGTTAACTGAGCCTCCTCATAAGCAAAGAGCTAGGACTCTCATCTGCCTGTGTGCCTGGTGATGTATTCCTATAGGTGGGGTAATGAGGGGAACCGGGTGCTATTGAAAGGTATGAAGATCCTTTTTAGGAGACATTTCTCATTTTACATTAGAGTCATAGTTTACTCTACCATTGACTCACTGGACAATTCACAAAAGATACCTCCACAATTTGGGGATCCACACCTGACCTATCTGCATTCAGTGGAATGTCTGCATGGGCAAGGAACCTATCCAAGTATAACTGTACTCTCTCTTCACATGACCAAGTAACATAGAAAAGCATCCTTCACAACCATGGGGAGAGAGTGCCGTCAACATGTTACTGTATATTCACCCATATTTATCAGTGATTCTCACTTTTTTTTTTAGCACCGGGACCCACTTTCTAAAATTACTCTAATGGGGCACACTGAGTTTTACAACACTTTAAAAAGTGATAAAGAAATAAATAACGTTTTTATTAATTTATTTACAAATAATATATTATTTATTAATTTGTTAAAAATTGATCCATTTCTCATAAGGAGGCTGCCCTAATAAATAGCTTCAAGGCTTGAGGGGCTTAGTTATCTGACTCAACTTTCACCTGTCCCCACCACCTGTCATTGAAAGACTTGGAAAAAAAACAAACCAGAAAAAGATGCTTACACATTTATCTTCTTATATTTACACAAGCTTGCAGTTGTGCTAAATTAGTTTTTAAAACGTGCCTTGTTAACTTGGGTAAGCAAAATTTCAAAATGAACAAAAGCTACAAAAAAAATACATTAAATGCATCTATGTAGGCTGCTAGAGAAATGTAGCAAACAGCATCTCCTTTGCCTTATATGTTAACCACATTGACTAAATTTATTGAACTTGTTTTCTGTGACATAAACCTCTCAATATTATTTTTCAGGGCCTCTTTCACTTCTCTGTTTCTCAGACTGTATATAAAGGGATTCGCCAGAGGGGGCAAAACCGTATATAGTAGTGAAGAGAATTTTTTCATGTCATGGGTCAGTTCATTATTTGGTAATATATACACAATCATTAGAGACCCATAGAAAATGGAAACCACCACCAAGTGAGAGGAACAAGTGGAGAAGGCCTTTTGCCTTCCAGTAGTGGAGGGGATTTTCAAGATGGCCGCTATAATGTATATATAGGATGTCAGGGTGAGAAGAAAAGGAGGAAGTGTGAATATAACAGCTACTACATAACTCATAATTTCCAAAATGCTAGTATCACTGCAGGAGAGTTTTAGCAGTGGGAAGTTATCACAGACGTAATGGTCTATCTCACTGGGGCCACAAAAGTTTAACTGCAGGATAAAGGTGAGTAATATAGAAAACCCCACAAATCCATTGATCCAGGATGCAGCTGCTAACTGGACACAAATCCAAGGGCTCATGATTGTCGCATAATGCAGTGGTCTACAGATGGCTAGATACCTGTCATAAGACATCACACAGAGTAAACAGCACTCGGTAGCTTCCAAAGAACCAAAGAGGTACCACTGCATGATGCAGTGGCTGTAAGAGATGGTTCCATTCCCAGTCAGGAGAGCCAAAAGCATCCTTGGAAATATATTGGAGCTATAGCAAGCCTCTAAGAAGGAGAGGTTGCCCAGGAAGAAGTACATGGGTGTGTGAAGGTGGCGATCAAAGACCACTATGGCCAGAATGAGAATGTTTCCTGTTAAGGTCACAGTGTAGATGATGAGAAACAGTAGGAAGAGGGGTATCTGGAATTCAGGTAATTCTCCTAATCCTAGGAGGATGAATTTTGGAATCGTCTCATTTCCCAACATCGTGTCGAAGCAAAAGTTGAAGTCCTGTTGAAAAGATAAATGCAGAGGAGAAAGAAAAATACTGGTAAAGATATTGCTACAGGCACCCTGAATACTGTCCATGTGATGTTTCGGTCAGCACAACATTTTTGTGACAGAGATCATGTGATGTACATTCATTTCCCCAGACATCTGCTGTAATCTGGGTCCTCACTTAGCTTTCCCAATTTTGTGATTTGCAAAGTAGAAAGGGCAATGTTAAGCCCTGTTAGAGGCAGGGCCTGGGGGGGTGGTGGTAAAAGGGGTATTTTTTGTCTGGGTCCAGGGTAGAAAGGGACCCAGGAGCCAAAGGAGGGGGCCCAGAAATTTCCTGGGATCTTACATTTTCCAATATCACCCAGACTGACAGCCCATGTGGGATGCTGGGGGCGACTACTGTCACAAACCATACGCACCAGGCTCAGGAATGCATACATTCCTTAATCCATTTCTGCCCAATGTTGCATATAAGCAACAGGGACCAAATGTGTACACCTGTGGGCTGGGCAAAAATGGTTTAACAGTGTCACATCTGAGAAGAAACTTGACCTGCTACAGTAGCTCTTTGGCTTGTGGGTCCACTTACCATGAAGGAATGTAGAAGAGCTCAGCGACACAGCTGCGGGACTTGCAGCTGCTGCAGAAATCGGTTTTGGTGTACAGAGGACACTTTCCATGCTAGTGTGAGTCTAAATACAATGATACCAATTGGTGTGTTTTGGTTTGGTGCATTTAGTTTTCCGTATTACTGTAGCTGCCAATGCCAAGCAGGCAGGTAGACCTGTGCTCTGCATTGGGAAAATAGGTAGAGCTGGGCACCAATTCCAGCTCTTGCCACTTTCCCCCTGTCTGTTTTGCCCCCATTCTGCCTACCCCCATTGCCACCTCCCCATTCTGTTTCACCCCCTCCCTCTTTGGGAAGGGGCCTAGAAAAAACTTTATACCCCCTGATAAAATTCCTCTCAGAGGCTCTGGTTAGAGCTTTTGACTTATGAACCTTATAGTAATCTGGTTCTAGAATGCTATGGTCAATTCAATCGCAGAAGGTTCTAGAAAAACTAGCAAGCATTCTGCCTCTGTGCTTCTAATTATACAACGGCTGCATAATTAATCTTATTACTCAACTAGCAAATGCGCTAAGAGCCCAATACTATCCAACTTCACAGCATTGATGCAGCTGTGCCAGTGGGATAGACATTGCGTTATGTGCTGTGGGGGCAGTCACAGAGACCCCCTCAAGGTAAGGGAAAGCTTGTTCTCTTAGCTTGGGGCTGCATTGGAACTAGGAAGTTGAACAGGATTGGGCCCTTCTAATTCTTTCTTCCGCTCTTAACACTATACATCAGGGGTGCTCACACTTTTTTGGCTCGAGAGCTACTTTGAAATCCAGCAAGGCCCGGAGATCTACCAGGGGGGAAGGAAGCGTCTGACAGACACCCCCTTTAATGTATGGAGCCCCTGCTGGAGTCTAGTCAGTTTTGTCAGTTTTGTTGCTGCATGCCTGAAGAGCAGCTAAAGTGTTAGTTTCAGTGTCAGTTTAGTGTCAGCTAAATATGTCAGTTTCGTCTAGTCACTAGACGAAACTGACATATTAACAGTTTGGAGAGACAGGGCTCTGCGATCTACTCATTTTGCCTCGTGATCTACCGGTAGATCGCGATCCACCTATTGAGCACCCCTGCTATACATGTATTCAAAAACACCACTGCGTTTGTGAATAGTTCTTTGTTATGGATGCTGAACATGTTGTACTGTTTGTGAAAAGGTTTGCTTATTTTTGTTAAGAATTGCTGTTAATAACCCTATTGGAATTCCTTCCTTCCTTCAAGAAGTATGGGGTAAATTTAGTTGAGGGTAAATGCATATTATGGTATTTTATTTTCACATTGGACTTTGCAGCATCATACTGATGACACAGGTCAGTCTCACTGTCATGTCCTACTGTATCATGAGAACAACCCTGCAGAAGAAATAAGGTTGTGATTGTGATGTGGTGAAGGCCACCCAATGTGCTTCTTTACTGGTAGGGAATTGATTCCAGGTTTCCATCTACAAATCCAGCTCTACCCCTTGCACCACACTGTCTTGCCAGTATTAATGAAATATAATCACAAGTTCGCTCACTGCCCTTTCTTTAGCTTTTTTAACTTTGGCTGCAATTCTAACCACTTTTTCTTGAGAGCAAGCCCCATTGAACAAAATAGGACTTACCTCTGAGTAGACCTGGTTAGGATTTTGCTCTTCCTCTCTTAATCATCCATGCCTTCAGTCTTTCTAGCTACAGGCCATGATTCAGCTATCTGCATTCCTTCTGATTTGAATTCACCATTCTTAAATATAAGCACCAAATATTCAGCATAACCCTCCCCCCGCCCTGCACATTACAATTCATGAATATCTGGTGCAGAAAAGTGAAATATGTTGGTTCCTCTAAACCAGGGGTGCTCAATAGGTGGATCGCGATCTACCGGTAGATCGCGAGGCAAAATGAGTAGATCGCGGAGTGCCAACCCCCCCCTTTAGGTGCCTCTGGGAGGAAACGCCGGGAGTAAGGCCCATTGTATTCAATGGGGCTTACTCCCAGGTAAGTGTGGCTAGGATTGCAGCCTCACAGCCTAATCCTAGGCATGTCTACTCAGGAGTAAGTCCTGTTATACTCAGTGGGGCTCAAGGTACACCAACATACATTGTACACATAAATGTTATATGTTATGATGGCGCGAACATTGTAAAAAAAACTCTGGTAGATCTCCAGGCCTTGCTGGGTTTCAAAGTAGCTCTCGAGCCAAAAAAGTGTGAGCACCCCTGCTCTAAACATACGCTAAGATAATAAATTAACTTCAACTGGCCAATGTATCCTGCATACAGTAAAAAATAATTTTCAATGTTTTTTATTTATCATTTCAGGGAGAAAAACGCTATATATTAAAGGAAAGAAAGAAGATGAACAAGGGAAAGCAGGAATTGATTTTGTAATACAGTAAACTTACCTTTTCAATATTGAGATATTTTTCAGGTCCATTCAGTTCTCTGCCTTAGAATAGACATGGAGGGGGGGGGGAAATGTATGATCCTGCCTTCTACTCATTTTCTATGATCGTATCTCTCAGTTCTAAGATATCTGCAGGCTGAACTATACTATACATAATGTTCTGTTTATGAAAATAGCATCTTTAAAATAAATTAGACAAGCCCTATTAAACAACATTCTGGCCTCTAGGGAATATACTCTCTGAGTGCAAAAATGTAATTTTCCCAGGATGTTGGTCTTATTAAGGAGCAGACAGTGCCAACTGCTCAATCATATGGGAAATCATCTGTTTCACAAACAAATGCAAATATATGGAATGAAGGAGTTCTCATAAACCACTTTTGAATTCCCACTGTCTGTATATCAATCATCCTTCAATCAGCTGTTAACTGCAAAATGTCACCTAAAGAAATCTAGGAATTTCTCAGCCAAAAAAAAAAAAAAAAAAAATCTGAGGGATGTTGCAAAATATGCCTCAATTACATCACCACAATTTCTGGGTGTATGCACATGCTGAGGTTATTGCCCTAGGGCAAGTGTTCAACTTGGCAGGAGCTGGAACTTCCCTCTAGTCCCAACCTGCAACATGAGACCCACATTCAAGAGTCCACCAGGTGAGCAACTTAGATGAGTGAGCAGCCAGTCCTCTCCTTTTACCCAGCACCCCCCAATAAAGACACAGGCAAGGGCATATGGTACAAAGGGCCACTTTATTAACTATTTAAATATACTTCAGATTGCAACAGGGCCTAACAAATAAGTCATGCGGGTTCTACATGGGGGAAACAGAGCTGCCCGTCTACTTCCCCCTATAGTGATTTGGGCGATCACACCAGACTCTGGGCAGCGTCAGTACAAGCCTGCCGCCCCCTTCATTGTCACTCCGAAGGGGCAGGGTGGCAGGCTAGCTCAGGCCACCCGAGCGAACCCACGGTGCGCCTTTACCACCAGGCCGAGGTTCATCCAGCCTGCGTCACCCAGCCGGGAATGCCAGCATGACCAAGTGTGGAGTCCACTCTGCCCTTGACACCCTGCCGTGTACACCGAGATGACCTTACCTACCCAAAACCCACACGACACCTGCCTAAAGTGACCAACAAGACCTATGGAAACCCCAACTCCACCCCTAACTCCACAGTCCGGGGTAGGTGAAAAAACCACCAATCAATGTGCCAATTAGGCTGATGGTAAAAAATTCCTACCTGGCCCCAGTTGGCGACAAGCTAGTTTCAGACTGCCAAAGGGTGGGCGGGTGGGGGATTGCTGCCTGGTCCCGACTCAGCGGGCTCCCAATCCAATTAGCCCTCAGCCAAAAGCCTGCGGGGCTGGCCCCTCCTGTCCCTCATGTGTGTGGGGGCAGGGCAAACACCAGTGGTGTGTTAATTCACTTGCCACCGGAATTCCTGCAGAGGGCAGTCATGCAGCTTGTTCTGCATTGTATCATTTTCTTCCTCCTTTCCTTCTACTTGGAAGTAACAGGATGGGTAGAAAGTGGTATGCAGTGGTGTAGCTAAGGGGGTGCAGGGGGTAGCTTTTGCACCAGGCAACAAGTTTTAGGGGGGCAACAAGCTGAGCTTGACACTAGTGGCCAAAATTGTGAAAAAAAATTGGTATGTACGAATAATATTATCATGTTATATATCATTTGAAATGTAATTTAATGAGGATGGCAATGCAACAAACCCCATTAGAATATCTGTGTTCTATCAAACGTTATGGCCAATTAACCAGAAAATGAAAACACAACTGCATTATGGAACAAAAAGTGTATTTTCATAACACAGAACTGATCTATGAGACGGATTTTTCTGAGAGCCAATGAGATGTTGTTATGGTAAAGCATCGAACCAATAAGGTGTTAATATGAGTCAGCTCTCATTTCCATGTATCATAATACAGTGACCCCTGCTAACTGAGTAAAGAAATACTTTTTTCAAATGGGGCTCCTCTTATATTTAGTAAGTTGAGAATAACTGTCTCTTTTCACCCCAGCACAGTGTCTCTAACAAATAAGGTGCACACTCTCTATTTATTTGCTTAATTAAATTTGATTTTGTTGTGGAGGGGGAGGGGCTACAAAATCTTCTTTCAGCCCAGGTAGCAGATAGATGCCTTAGTATGCCACTGGCTGGGGGGAAGCGGCAGAGCAAGCGGGTGGCGAACTTCTGGGGGGGAAGAAGCATGTTTTCCCTCAATTTTCACTTTTTAAAAACCCGGGCGTTACATCACTTTGGGTTGTGACATCACTTCCAGGGCATCATTTTAAGCTCTGCACCAGGCTACACAATCATTAGCTACGCCACTGGTGGTATGGCAACTATGTATACTCCATTTTGAAAGGCAGAGGGGAAAAACGGGGAGATTGAGGCAAGCAGTGCTATGGAAAAGGTGAACAGGCCGAGAAGCGGGAAACTGACAGCCCAATCCTGAACTGCCCGGGGCACAGGCTGCAGTGACACCGAAAATGGCTGTCTCCACATCCTGCATATTCCAGGCAGCCTCCAGCAGCTTCTCAGGGGAAGGGGACATTTGTCCCCTTCCCCCAGGTAAAGTGAGTAGCCCTGCAATGGGGCTATTCCATTCACCGCCAACCAAAAGGTCGGGTGGTGAGCCCAACACAGAGGCTCTGGATATATATATAATTTAATATATTTATATTTATTTCTGTTTTATATATTTATTTATATGTTATAAGTATATAAATGTTATTTATTTATATTTGTTTATATATAAAACATGAAAATATATTAAACATATATATTTGTCGACAAATTCCTAGATTTCTCTAGGTGGCATTTTACAGTTAACAGTTGATTGAATCCTGATTTATGTACAGACAGTGGGAATTCAAAAGTATTTTACGAGAACTCCTCCTATGTTCCATGTACTTGTGTTTATTTAAGAAATATATTTCCATGTGGGTAATGTTGGTCTTAATAAGACCAACATCTCAATAAGACCAACGTCTTGGGAAAAGTATATTTTTGCACTCAGAGAGTATATTCCCTAGAGGTCAGAATTTGTTTAATACGGCATGCCTAATTTATGTTAAAGATGCTGTTTTCATAAACAGAACATTATGTGTAGTATAATTCAGCCTGCATATATCTTAGAGCTTAGAGGTATGACCATAGCAAATGAGATGAGAAAAAGGCAGGATTCATATGGCTCCCCCCATGTCTATTTTAAAGCAGAGAACTTAATAGACCTCTAAACATTGGAAAGGTAAGTTTATTTCTTTACAAAAAATTTTTCCCTTTGTTTTCCATTGTTCATCTTGTAACGTCCTTCCTTTCTTGAATAGCCCCCCACCCCACAATAACATAAATCAACACATTTGGAAATTATTTTATACAGTATACAGGATACATCAGCCATTTGAAGTTAATTCACAACCTTCGCCTAAGCTTAGAGGAACTAAAATATTTTACTTTCCTGCACCAGGTATTCATGAATCTTAACTGAAAATAAAACAGTTATGCTGAATATTGGGAGTTTCTATTTAAGAACAGTGGACTGAATTCAGATCACAAGTAATGCAAATAGCTGGATCATGGCCTGCAGCTAGAAAGACTGAAGGCATGGATCTCTTAAGAGAGGAGGCTAAAAATGCTCAAGAAAGGACAGTGGATGAGGCTGTGATTATATTTCATTAATATTGGCAAGGCAGTGTGGTGCAATGGGTAGTGCTGAACTTGTAGACGGAATCCTGGAATCAATTCCCTACCCAGGAAAGAAGCACATTGGGTGGCCTTCACCAAATCACAATCACATCCTAATCTCTCCTGCAGGGTTGTTCTCATGATACATCCCCAGGACCTTGAAAATGACTTGTGTCATCTGTATGATGCTGCAAAGCGATCAAGGGCATTGTCTAACAAAGCTATTTTGAACCAGTGTGCCGTACGGCACATTGATGTACCACGAATGGTCCACAGGTGTGCTGCAGGAATTTGGGGAGGGTCATGTATTAGTAGGGCCACTGGGGAATGTGAGTCCCCTGCCAGCAGCATGGTATGCCTTGTCAAAAAACCAGTGGTGTGCCTGGACAATTTTAGCACCTTGTCAGCATGCTGTGAGATGAAAAAGGTTGGAAAAGGCTGGTCTAACATATGTGGGGCAATGTGAAATTAAAATGCCATAAAATGCATTTACCCTCAGCTAAATTTGTTCCATACTTACTGAAGGAAGGAAGGAATTCCAGTGTGATTAACTGGATTAAATTCCAGTAATCCACAACAAAAATAAACATACCCTAAACAGTTCAATAACAGATACACCTTCAGAAGCCACACCAAAGAACTATCACACATGCAGCAATGTTTTGAATACATGTGTAGTATTAAGAGCAGAGGATAAACTTCTAGATGCATTTGCTGCTTGCTTAATCAGATTGTTTGCAATCCATTTTGTCATTAGTACCAGTGTAGCAGAATGCTTGCCAGTGTTTCTAGGGCCTTCTGCTATTGAATTGACCACAGAATTCTAGAGCCAGCATTCATTAGAACAGTGTTTCTCAAACTGTTTGTCGGGACCCACTAGGTGGGTCGCAACCCAATTTCAGGGGGATCCCTGTTCATTTCAATATTTATTTTTTAATATATTAGACTTCATGCTACCATGGTATGTGACTGCATTTGCGGAAGTGTTACAGACCTGTACTTATAACAGGCTACTCTGTATATGCTTTTAACAATGATAGTCAATGGAACTTACTCCTGGGTAAGTGTGGGTAGGATTGTAGCCTAGGATTGTTAAAAATATTCCTGCTTGATGATGTCACTTCTGGTCAAGACATCATTTCCGGCAGGTCCTGACAGATTCTCGTTCTAAAAAGTGGGTCCCGGTGCGAAATGTGTGAGAACCACTGCATTAAAGATTATTATAAGGCTCATACCTCAAGAATGCCTGGAAGATGGGGTAACTTTGCCCTTTCTCCCTTGCACATGATAAAGCAGGGAAATGAAGCTAGCCACTGGATAAGAGCCACGAGATGGAGTTCAGGATTGCTAATCAGTGTGTGCTGGCAGTCAGGATGGCCCCTTCCTCCCACCCCTGAATGTAAACTGAGATTAGCTAGCTTTCCCTTTGGGGGGCCAAGTGGAAATTCCTTGCTGCTCACTTGATTGGCATGTGGTGATGACTTGTGTGTATCTGTATGTGTGTGTGTGGTGGATAAGAATAAGGGTAGGTGGGCACCATGATGTATGTGAACTGGTAAGGAGTGCAGAACCAAGGAAACAAGGTAAGCAGTGGCTAGGAACTCTTGGGCAAGGATTGCAAAGTCAGCATAAAGGCTACTTGGCTTGGGGAGGGCGGAATGATCCAGAACTTCCTCAACCTCTTATAGGGAAGGGCAAAAACGGAGAATATCAGGGCAACTTAATACATGTATTATTCAATAAATTGTGACCCACTGATAATTCCAAATCCTTGTATATTATTAGGTTAAATAGGCAATGATCATTTTCCCGACCCCCAATTTGCAACATTATGGGACTCCATAATGGCAATTCAGATGGCAAAAATGGAGATCTATGGTAAACAAGCAAACAGATAGATGAAGAACAGACCAAGGTATCTTCAGCCTGGCATGCCTCTAATCCAGGGGTCTCTACACTTTTCAGTATGAGTGCCACATAGTATATTTTACACATTTTTGCAGACTGAAAAAAAAAAAAATCAGTTTTATAAACAAATGAACAAAATTTAAATGAATGAATAACTTTAACAGATCTTTTTTTGTAATCATCATGATATGTTTCAGAAGAAAAGAGAAATGTGACAATTACAAAGAAACAATGCCATGCTTAAACTTGGGGATGGTATATAAGGAGTAAAAATATCAAACATTAGCAAATGCTCTGACAAAAACTCTGACCAGTTGCTGTGGGCCAGGTAAAAACTTGTGGTGGGTCAGATGTGGCCCCCAGGTCATAGTTTGGAGACCCCTGCTCTCATCCGTGGCTGCTCTCTATGGTTTGCCACCACTGCAGCATCACAAAACTGGGAAATCTGGGTGGGGATCCAGATTACAGCAGATATCTAGGACAAATGAATGCACACCTCATGTTTTCTCTGTTACAAAAATGTCATGCTGATTGAAACATCATCTGAAAAAAATATAAATATATAAATTTTCAGGATGCCTGTAGCAATATCTTCACTGGTAGTTTTTCTTTTCTTTTTCTTTGCACTGATCTTTGCAACAGGACTTCAACTTTTGCTTCGACACGATGTTGGGAAATGAGACGATTCCAAAATTCATCCTCCTGGGATTTAGGGAATTACCCGAATTCCAGATACTCCTCTTCCTATTGTTTGTCATCGTCTACACTGTGACCCTAACAGGAAACATTCTCATTCTGGCTGTAGTGGTCTTTGATCGCCACCTTCGCACACCCATGTACTTCTTCCTGGGCAACCTCTCCTTCTTAGAGGCTTGCTACAGCTCCAATATATTTCCAAGGATGCTTTTGGCTCTCCTGACTGGGGATGGAACCATCTCTTACAGCCACTGCATCATGCAGTGGTATCTCTTTGGTTCTTTGGAAGCTACCGAGTGCTGTTTACTCTGTGTGATGTCTTATGACAGGTATCTCGCCATCTGTAGACCACTACATTATGGGACAATCATGAGCACCTGGACTTGTATCCAGTTAGCAACTGCATCCTGGATCAATGGATTTGTGGGATTTTCTGTATTACTCACCTTGATGCTGCAGTTAAGATTTTGTGGCCCCAGTGAGATGGACCATTACTTCTGTGATTACTTCCCACTGCTAAAACTCTCTTGTAGTGACACTAGCATTTTGGAAATTATGAGTTATGTAGTAGCTGTTATATTCACACTTCCTCCTTTTCTTCTGACTCTGACATCCTATATATACATTATAGCGGCCATCTTGAAAATCCCCTCCACTACTGGCAGGCAAAAGGCCTTTTCCACTTGTTCCTCTCATTTGGTGGTGGTTTCCATTTTCTACGGGTCTCTAATGATTGTGTATATGTTACCAAAGAATGAAGTTACCCATGATGTGCAGAAATTTTCCTCTCTCCTATACACACTTTTGCCTCCTCTGGCGAATCCCTTTATATACAGTCTGAGAAACAAGGAGGTCAAAGAGGCCCTGAGAAATAATATTGGGAGGCTTATGTCATACTAAGCAAATTCTATACAGTTAGTCAATGTGGTTAATATATAAGCAAACGGACGTGTTGCTTGCTCCATTTCTCTAACATCTCTGCTTCCTAATGATGTACTTCATTTCTTGTAGCTTTTGTTCATTTTTAAATTTTGCTTATCCAACTTCATAAGGCTTGCTTTTGGAACAAATGTAGCACCTTTAACAGATTTGAATGATGAAAAACCAAGCACAGAATAGAACATTAGTTTACTCAGAGGTGGAACATCTAGTGCTCAGCCACAGCTCATCCTCTGAGTAAACTAATGTTCTATTCTGTGCTTGGTTTTTCATCATTCAAATCTGTTAAAGGTGCTACATTTGTTCCAATTGTTTGATTCATTTAAGGCATGTATGTGTATCCCTCTAGAGTGTGAAGATCAGGGATGTGCTTTTCTAATGATTTATGCAATATGGGTGGATATCTGTTAAACACTTACACCTTTCAAAAAGTTTGGATCCAGTAGCATATCGACAGCTGTCTCTCCCCATGACTGCAAAGGATGTTTGTCATGTGAAAAGAGAGCATAGTTATACTTGGATAGGTTCAATGCATTCATTCAACTGAACACTGAGAGGTCAGTCATAGATTCTCAGACCCTGGAGGTATCTCTTGAGAAGAGGTCCGACGAGTCTAATTTAAAATGAGCAAGGGCACAACAGTCTCCTATAATGGATCTTCATATGTCTCAATAGCACTTACTTCCACTGATTATCCCCATATAGAAATTCATCACCAGGCACTGAGGCAGATGCCTATCCTAGCTCTTTGTTAATGTAGGGGCTCTGTTAATATACACTAATTAATCCAATGATCTCCCAAAAGTTTTCTTTGCAGCATGAGTTCATTATTGTCTTTGAGCCACCCTTCCCCTTAGCAAGTTGGGGCTTCTGGAAGTAACCATGGATGTGGCAATGGTTCAGTTTTCCTCCCCCCTTCAATCTAATAATAATATATGTTGTTGGACACTGCAAAGTCACACGCACACACACATGGGGGGGGGGGCTATTGTGACTGTGTTAAGGGAGAAATGGCTTAAATTTGGCCTGGAGGGAAGTAGTTAGTGAGCACAGTGTATGGGGTCCTGTGATTTTCAATATCACTGCCCTGATATCCTTGCTCATGGTGAGATACTATTCCAAAGTTTTGTCTTTTTGATGTTGTTCCTGTCATCATTATTTTTATTATCAATAACAAGGATGTTTATATACTGCTAGAAGAAAGTAAGAAGAAAATGTAAAAGGGGCTGTCTGAAAGAGGGCTCACAGTCTTAAAAAGAAAACACATACCGCAAGGAGACACCAACAAACGGCCACTGGGAAAGACAGCATGGGGGGATGAACTGGACAGTGCCCTTCCTATGTTAGATATTAGAAAGCCTGCCCCCTGAGGTCATCTCGGGAAGCTCTTCTGTGCATCCTGCCATTAGGCAAAGTTTGGTTGAAGGCAACAGGGGGAATGGCCTTCTTTGCAGCAGCACCACAGTAATGGAACTACCTTCCTATTGAATCAAGAACTGAGACATCCCTCTTGGCCTTCCAGCAGGGACTCCAGACATTTTTATTCCCTGCTGCCTTTTCTTTCTTATGAGTGTTGATTTCTCCATTTGTTTCTATGTGTCAATTGTATTAATATTGCACTTTCTGGATTTAATTACATTTCATCCTGTTGTTATCCCCTTGAGCCTTTTGTTGTCAAATGGAAAGGCAGATTAAAAAAAATTGTTCAATAATATGAATAACTAAGGCCGCAATCCTAACCAATTTTCCAGCATTGACATAAGGGCAATGCAACTCCGAGGTAAGGGAACAAACATTGCCCTACCTTGAGGAGGCCTCCATGACTGCCCCCCCCCAACTGCAAGATGCAGCACATGCCCCACTGGCACAGCTATGCCAGTGCTGGAAAGTTGGTTAAGACTGCACCCTAAATATATGAGAATCAACACTTCAAAGGTGCCTTTTTGTCATGTTAGAAGAGGTAACTTTGAAGGCTGTGCTAGATCATCCATAATCTCATATGGCCAATGAAAGCTTTAGAATGACTTGCTGAAGCAGCATTCCTAAACGTAAGGCCATTCTTACCTCTTCGCTCCACTAAGAGATAGAGGGTGCAATCCAAACCCCTACTTGGGCTGATGCAAGTCCCTTGCGCTGGCCTGGGAGTGTTGCAAAAGTGCCATGTTGCAAAAGTGTTGCAAAAGTGCACCGACAAGGGCCCCAGAGGGAAGGTGAGTTGCTTTGGCCGAGCTCAGCCAACACAGGGGTCTGCAGGGGGCATAGGGAGGGCCGGAGGAGGTGGAAGGATGTGTTCTGGGGCAGGGGGAAGGTGGGTGGCATGCATTCCCTGGGCCGGGCGGGTGGGGAGCGAGGGACTGGGCCAGGATCCAGTGGTTATGACTGATCCTGACCCTATTCCCAGGCTGCACGGGGCAGCTCCAAGCCACTTGGAATTGCTCCACATCAACAGGTGGCACAGATCCGAGTAGCCCCATTGGGGCTGCTGCAGTGCAACATGGGATAAGAGAAAGTGATTCACTTGCCTCGGGTTGCACTGCTTTTGGCCCCAAACGTGCACTGGATACAGTGCAGACCTGCTGGCCCGCCTGTTCCAGTGCAAGTCAGAACTGGGCTTTTAAATTCCTTAAAAGATAATTTTAAGGGGAAAAAAGAAAAGAAAACACAAAGTTTCTGGCAACACCAAAACGCTGAACAATTTTCATGATTGTAAGGCCATGATTCCAGTTCCATTTATCCAAAGCATGAAGCTTAACTACCCTTTTCATAGAAAGAAAGAAAAATCCCGTCCATATTAGAATAATTGTTACATGTTTCCTCCTGGGATGTCTTTTAAAATGTATTTCTTAGAAGGATTTTGCTGCTACTAATCTCTAGGGACAAGTTACTTGTCTGCTAATAGGATAAATAATGAACCAGGTTAGATGGTACCCATTCAATATTTCACACACTATACAATCAACCCAAGAGGCTGAGCTATCTTCTGGAGGACATAGAATCCAATAAGAACATGAAGGAATGTTTTAGAATCTGCCTTCAGGAACCCCAAGATTCACAGCATGTCTTGGTTTTGCTTCTTGTCTCATAAAGGTAAATACAGGCACCTAATATATCTTAACAAGAGCTTCTGTGGCAGGAAGCACTGCAACCTGAAGACTGCTTGTATCCCATTCATGTTTACTGTATCACAGCCTTCATCTGTATCTTGGAGAATGGCCATGAAATGGACTTTGCAAGGTCTTTAACGGCAGGCTGCTCTTTCAGAATCGATTCCTCACTGGATTGATTCTCAGCATTATGTTTTGGTTCAAGGTGAATTTCTAAGCTAATGCAAGTTAACCTGTCCCAGACTGCTCCCTGAGTACTGCCAAACTCTTGGTGGGATGAAAAATAAAAATTAAGAGGCGATCAATAGCCTAGCTAGAGGGGGGCAAAATAGTAAGTTCTGCATATGCTGCAATGTGTTGTGTAAAACGCCTCCTCTCACTTGCCATCGGAGCCATTCTGGGCAATGCTGGCAACGCACAGGAGATACTGTTTAGTTTGGTTAGCACCTCTGTATTGTTGTCACATTGCCGGGCATAGCTCTGACAGTGAGTGGGAGGGCCACTTTCACAGCGCATTGTGGCACCTACAGTACTTACCATTTTGGTCCCCCCTCCAGCTATGCTACTGGTGCTGATCTAAGAACACAAATTATATGTCTGGATCTTTGCTATCAGGTGTGGAAAGAGGGTGGATTTGCTCTGTGGATTTGCTCAGTGAACACCTGTGCATGGTGGGAACAGCACACACCTGCATTGTTTTGGCATTGCAGCAACAGTAAAGCAAGGTTGGAACCCCTGACAAAGACTTATCACTTTTTGCGTGGCAACTGAATAATGGTGCTTAGCTGGCCTGTGGGTGGCTGGTATTACAGTGGGGGGCATGGCCAGGATCTAGCACTTGTGCCGGATCCTAACTCCAGTCCAGGGCAGCCTGAAGTAACTCTGGACTGCTCAGATTTGTGCCAGCCCTTGAAGTGGTGCAGATCTGAATAGTGCCATTGGGGCTGCTGTGGCATTACCCCGGATACGGGGAATGCATTCCCTTTGCCCCTGGCTGAGCTGCAACTGGTCTCAATCCCACACTGGATATGGGGCAGGCCAGCCAGCCTCTCCGTTCCAGCGTGGGATAAAATTAGGCTGTTAATGTTTCTATGTTCCCCTTGCTTTGTTTTGTTTCTCCCCACTGGGATCTGGCAACTGACATTATAATGTTGTTGGTTGTTGTTGGATTAGATTGTTTTGGATTGTTGTGATTTTCTATTGTTCAAAGACAATCTCATTTGACAGGAGGTAGGTACAATGAAACCAAATGAATGGATGCAAAAGAAAAAGGAAATCAAACTTATGTCGCTCAGTTCATCCTTTTGGGATTCCGAGACCTGAAGAATCTACAGATCCTCCTCTTTCTAGGATTCCTTATTATCTACATTGTGACAATGGCAGGGAATATTCTTCTCGTTGTGATTGTGATGATTGATCAGCATCTTCACACCCCCATGTACTTCTTCCTGGTCAACCTGTCTTGCTTGGAGATTTGTTACAGCTCAACTCTCAACCCCATCTTGTTGGCAACTCTCTTAATGGATGGAATGGCCATTTCATTCATTAGCTGCTACTTGCAGCTCTTTTCCTTCGGCTACTGTTTAGGCGCAGAGTGCTATTTACTATCGGTGATGAGCTATGACAGATATTTAGCAATATGTAAGCCACTGCATTATGCAACATGTATGAACACCAGAAAGTGTATCCAGTTTGCAACTCTGTCATGGATAAATGGTTTAATCGGCATCTCTATAATAATGGTTGCCATGTTGCAGTTGACATACTGTGGCCCCAATGAAATTGATCATTACTTCTGCGACAGTGTTCCCCTTCAGAAACTCTCTTGCAGTGATACCGATGTGGTTGAACATGTTAATCTAGTCTTGTTGTTTGTGTACACTCTGCCTCCATTTCTGCTAACGGTCACATCCTATGTGTATATTCTCAATGCCATCCTCCGAATCCCGTCCACCACTGGAAGGCAAAAGGCCTTCTCCACATGCTCTTCCCACCTCATTGTGGTGTCAACTTACTATGGGTCTTTAATGACTGTGTACCTATTACCAGATTCTTCCGAACTGAACAAAGCCTTCTCTCTATTGTATACAATCCTTCCCCCTCTGGTTAACCCTCTCATATATAGTCTGAGAAACAAGGAGGTAAAAAGGGCCTTGAGAAAGGCGACAAGCAGGGTGGCAGCTTTCAGAATATTCCACAATGTGCTAGTTAATCGGGATAGTGTTAAACCAAAATAAAAGGATAGAGAGGGTGTAGAGAAAAGTGATGATATGATACTATTGCTTCTCCCACTGAAAAGTCATATCAACACACACTTGTTCTAGGACAGTGATTTTCAACCTTTTTGATCTCATGACACACTGACAAGGTGCTAAAATTGTCAAGGCACACCATTGGTTTTTTTGACAATTGAAAGAAACACTGCTCTGCAGGTGGGGGGGGGGCTCACATCCCCCAATAGCCCTACTAATAAATGATCCTCCCCCAAACTCCAGCCTGCAGACCTGCAGGCCATTAACAGCCCACCAAAGTACAGTGGCACACTGGTTGAAAATCACTCTGTGTGTGTGTGTGTGTGTGTGTGTGTGTGTGTGCTACTAAGACCGAGTGTTCAGCTGTTTATTTATTTTATTTATTTATTAGATTTCTAAACCGCTTTTCTAAAAAAACCAAATTGGTGTACAGACAAACATAAACACATAGAGATAAAACATCAGAATCGGATATTAAAATAGAAACCATAAAAACCATTAAAACAACAACAAAATAACAAAAACACATCTTGCCGCTGTTGTCAGTACCTGCTGTCACAGACGCAATTTCCTTCAGACTGCTCTTGGATGTTTGAGTTGACATCTAGAAGTCCAACTGATATCTCTAAGGCAGGGATTTTCAACCAGTGTTCCATGGCACATTGGCGTGCCACATGTGTTTGGGTGAAAGTCATTTATTTGTAGGGTGAGTTTGAGAGAGGGCAGAACCAGGCTGCAATCCTAACCACACTTTCCTGAGAGTAAGCCCCACTGAACAAAATAGGACTTATTTCTGAGTAGACCTGGTTAGGATTGTGCCCCCAGTGTCATTCTTCAGTCAGCTGTTGTTCGGATCAGTTGTGTTATTCCATGTTAACATGCACTAATACATTTCGTTAATTCTATATCTTAACAGACATTTTATAAATGATAAACTATATCCTTTAAAAATTCATGGTTTGCCTTCACAATTTTAGCACCTTGTCAGTGTGCTGTGAGTTGAAAAAGGCTAAAAATCTCTGCTCCAAGGTATGCAACTATACTGGAAGTTTCTGGAGTGAAATTTTGGAGAGTCAGGTTGAGGGACCAACTTGTTTGCTTTGAGTCTGTCCTTAAGATTCCACTGTTTTGTGCAGCCTGTCACTTAACCCTCAGTCCCCTATGAATGCTAAGTGTGACTGGGTATAACTGTATTTGCTCCAACTCATCCCATTAATACACTGTGTTTTCATTCTCCCCACCCCCTTTTCCACTCTTGACATGTGTGCTGTAAGCACCTTCCGGTACAGGTCTGCCTTTTATGCTTATGTTAACCTGTAAAATGTCATGTATCCTGATAACACTAGTTTTGCATCATCGTACAGGACACATTGTACAGGACACGTGTGTTTTGGCTATTTTTGCCAGTATTTGGTACCATTTAGTGATGGTCAAACCCACCCCGCCACCCCCCGCTGTGATTTGGAATTGGATTTCACTAGGGCTGACACCAAATTTGCAAAAAAGGGAAATTCAAAGTGAATTTCGAGACTCTTGCCAAGGCAAAAATCAAGTATTTTCCAAAGAAGCAACATGATTTCCTAGGAGTTACTATATATCCCTAGACTAGGCAAATACAAAATTATCTGTAATGGCAAAATAGCTTTTATCCCCCTAGAGCTGAGTAAAATAATTATTTTTAATTATTTTTGAAGAATATTTGACTGAAATTCAAAGTGCAAGAGGGATTTGGGGAAGTGGCAGACAGCGTGATTTGAATGGGAACATTATTATTTAGAGCATCAGTTGACCACGTTGGTCGTGGTAGACGCCCTTTTATGGCATTAATTGTCTTTTATTTTTATTTTGAAATGCATTAGCTTAAGAACATATTCTTATTTGTTTCTCAGCCTTCAACAGATACTTTCATCCAAGGGAGCTAATCCCTATACATTTAAAAATGCCATCAATGTAAAAAATGCAATACATCAATTAAAAATATATTTGGGGAGGCTTACAAAATGCAGAAAAAAACAGATATTTATT
Organism: Tiliqua scincoides; assembly: GCF_035046505.1. Taxonomy (NCBI): domain Eukaryota; kingdom Metazoa; phylum Chordata; class Lepidosauria; order Squamata; family Scincidae; genus Tiliqua; species Tiliqua scincoides. Next base: position 100,033,961 of record NC_089825.1, on the reverse strand, counting down.
TAGTAGAAGGTTCCTATACTGCCCTTTCCCCTTACATCAGGGTGGTTCTCAAGGCAACGTACAAATCACATGAAACACTAAAGGTATGGACAAACTCAGCAGCATTACATCACAAAATACACCACAATAAGCCCAATTCTAATATCTTCTTGGTCAGCAATGCAGCCTCTGTGCTGGTCCAGTGTTGCAACCATACCATAAAGCAAGTTTGCGGCTACTCTGAGCCATTGGGGAGGCCCATGCTAACTCAACAGCACTGGATCCATTCCCCACACCAGTCAGAACAGGTGTATTCATGCCAGCAGCTTGAGGGGTGGAAGACGGTGGCGGGAAGGCGTTTTGGAGGTGGGCAGCAGGTGCTTTGGGACAGGGAGAGGACAGAATAGGGGAGAGTCAGGCCCAGGAGGGGGCAGGATTGGCAGAGCAGACCTCCACCATATCCTAACCACCCTCCCAGCACACCCAGCATTACACCAGGCTTCCTGGATTTGCACCAGCTAAATAACTGGTTCAGATCTGAGAAGCGCCATAGGGCTGGCTGGGGCTTGAAGTCAGGAAATATATCCCCTTACCATGGGATGAACTCCAGCCGCCTCCTAACCTGTGTTGGATACAGAGCAGGCAACGTGACCTGGTTGTGCTGGCACAGATGAGATTGCGTTGTTGAAATAACATAAGTGCAACCTATCTATGTCTCAGTTGCAGCATTTTTGGGGGGAACTAAGGAAGTTTAATGTACTTCTGATTCTCTAGGTCAGGACAAAATAATGCTAGTGAAGAGTGGCAAGGTGGGGGAAGGGAGAACATGGTACAAAAACATAGCATTGCAATTCTATACATGCTTACTTGCAAGTAGGTTCTCTTGTGTTTGGTGGTACTTACTTCCTTGAAAATGGGCATAGTACTGCAGCTTAACAGCTCAATCCTAACTAAATTCCCATGTAGTGATGCAGTCGGGCTGGCGTGAGCTACTCGGCATCCTGTGGGGATTTTTGGCTGTGGGAACCCACCCTCTTCTTCCCTCATTTCACTTCTCTCCCCACCCTTCTCTGCCCAGAATCTCCCCATTCCTCCCCTTCCCCACCCCATTCTGCCCACTGCCCACCCTTTTTTCCAACCACCAATTCAGTGACATCAGCAGATGCAGTTGTTTCCACCAGTCATAATGCAGGCTATGGAGCTGATGGCCTTGTAGCACTCACTGGCAGAAATGATGTTCCACCAGCATCCTCCTCTTTCCACTGGCAGACCGTGAGTTCCGTCAGTGGGGCAGCCTGATAGGATCAGGCAGCCTGGCACATCCGCTTATCAACCGTCACAAACCGTGCAACTCTTCCTACAACTGTAGGGCTGCAATCCAATGCACTGGGAGCAAGCCCACTGAATGCATGCTGTCACAGTGAGGGACCCTCACACCATACATAAGAAACTCAATAGTCATTATATCAGAACCGAGGGCCCAATCCTAAAGGCTCTGAGCACTGGCGCTGAGCTGCAGTGCGAGTGCTTGGTGTCATAAATATGCTGTAAAACACGTTTATGGCACTCTCCATACAGGGAGTGCCAGCACTGGCCCTCTACGACTTGGTGCTGGGCCCAGCGCCAGACGGATGCCACCCAGAGCAAGGGAAGAGCTCTGGGTGGCAGTAAGGTCTGTTGGGCTGGGGGAAAGCATTATACAGTGGGGAGAGGGCAGGGGGAGGCTGGGGCAGGGGAAGGAACCAGGGCAGGAGGGGGATGGGACCAGCAGAGCCCTGCTCTGCTGTATCTGTGCCGGGCTGCAAAGCCCGACACGGAGGCTCTCGAGTCTGTGCCATCAAAATAGCCAGTGCAGACTTGAGAAGCCCCATTGTGGGGACAAAAGTCTCCTTCTCCCAAGGAGACCTCCAGAGGCCCCAGTGGTGCTACTGGATGCAGCGGTAGCTGTTTTGGTGCCACTGTACTAGGCAGCAGTATCAGGGACCAAACTGGGCTGTTAGTAAGCAGGAATTCAATACTGTTTTGACTTCATGTCAGAGAGCAATGAGGAGAAAATACTTTTTTGAGGGCAACATGGACTTCCCTGTTCCTCAGACTGTAAATAAGAGGATTTAACAATGGTGGCAGGATGGTGTAGAAGAGTGAAAGAAGTTTGTCGGTGTCCTCAAAATGTTTTGTCTTGGGTTTCAGATACACTGTTATTCCAGAGCCATAGAACAACATCACCACCATGAGATGCGAAGAGCATGTTGAGAAGGCCTTGCGCCTTCCTTCCACAGATGGTATCTTCAGAATGGTGGAGGAAATGCACATATATGACAAGAAGATCAGTGCAAAGGGGATGAACCCAAGGAATGCCACCTCCACCAGGGCTAGCTCCTCATTTATAGAGGTGTCTTCACAGACCAGTTGGACCATGGCAGGGAAGTCACAGAAGAAGTGGTTGATTTCATTAGAACCGCAGAAATGAGAGGAAAATACCACGAAAGTCTGGCCAAGTTGTACTGGAATTCCGGCTAGCCACGAGGCTGCTACCAGCCCAGAGCACACTCTTTTGCTCATGATGAGTGCATAATGCAGGGGTTGGCAAATGGCAACGTAGCGGTCGTATGCCATAGCTGCCAAGAGAAAGCACTCTGTTGCACCTGTGATGAGGAAGACACTCATTTGCAAAGCACAACCAGTGAATGAAATGGTTTTATCCTTTAACAGGAGGTTTTCAAGCATCTTTGGGATTATGAATGAGGTGCAGCAGATCTCCAGACAGGACAAGTTCCTGAGAAAGAAATACATGGGACTGTGGAGTGCCTGGTTGGCTAGCGTGATAATAATTATGAGGAGGTTTCCAGTGAGGGTCAAACAATAGATGGTTAGGAAAATGGAGAAGAACAAGCCCTCCAGACCAGAAGGGTCAGAGAATCCCAACAGCACAAAGGTGTTCACGGTGCTCCAATTTCCTCTCATTTGCTAATCTGGTGAAGTGAACAGAAAACATGCCTTTACACCAAGCTGAGATGAGAGAGACAATTAACATTGCTGAAGGAAATGACATCAGATAGAAAACACTATGGAACTTGGATATTCCCATTTTAGATCTAAGAACGATAGAATGAGATAGAGTACAATGACCAGAGAATATTATTTAGATAGCTTGACAAAGTAGCATATATGAAAAACAAGATAGTGCCCTGTCCTATTAAAAAAAACAAAAAACAACAACAAAAAAACATGTAAGTTAGTGTTTCCCAAACTGTGGTTCAGACCCACCCACGCACAGGAACTTGCGTGTGACTTTTTGAAAAAAGTTTTTGAAACATTAAAAAAAACACTTTTGCAAGCACCTTTGCCTGGTTTACTGAAGAAAATTGTTAAATGGAATGATAACTTGTGGTGTGAGGTAATTGATCTTCATACACCCAAATTAAAATGTCACATTTTCCTATTTTCTCTGGTAATTGATTTGCAATAGATCATTTATGAACCCAGTTTCAGCTTTGTTTCTAACCTGGAAGTCCCTAACTGCACATCTTGCTCCCCGGTTCAGCCTTCTGGGTACCCTGGAATGACTGTAAAGGTTTGGGGGAGCAGTCCTCCATTTCTAGGGAGTCTAGCACACCCATTTTCAACCACTGTGTCATGGCACATTGGTGTGCTGCAAGTGGTCCACAGGTTTGCCACAGGAATTTGGGGAAAGGTAATTTATTAGTGGGGCATGTGAGCCCCACACTGGAAGCATGGTGTTCCTTGTCAATTGACAAAAACTTGATGGTGTGCCATGACAATTTTAGTGCCTTTCCAGTGTGCTATGAGATGAAAAAGGTTGAAAGTCTCTGGTCTAGCAAATGGCTACACGCACATACTGTATGAAAAGTCTCTAGCAGCCTCAGGAGCACAGGACCTTGATTATTATTATTATTATTATTATTATTATTAATAAATACCCCTCCCTCCTTCTCCTTGTCTAGTGGTTGCAACAGGATTGCCAAAGGATTGTTCCGATGCTAAAATATTTGGGAAGAGCTGATGTAAGTCATGTCATGTCAATAATCGCAATGTAATTCAGTGCCAAAATGTTTTCATCTCAGGTGGAATCTCTTCCTCAAAAAGGCTGCCACTTCCCCAACTGAACATAGGGGAAGCAAGTAAAGTTCTAGCAATGTAGCCGGCTTACCGGGGGGAGGGGGGAGGACTGCCCAAACCGAGGGTGCCCAAGAATTCTAAACAAGGATTGAATGTTCCTGGAACACCCCAAATGGTTTGAGGGAGGAGCAGGGTTCTCTCATTTAGTGGGAATAACGACTGTGCTCCTGGACTGGAGAAATGGGAGCACTTACAAACGCATTTGCCACAAAGAATTACTTCCTAGAAATGCTTTTAAAAGTATAGATACATATGCTTCTAAACATTTTCAAAAGTTCTCAGATAGTAGTTTATTCATATTGGGAAGCATATTTTATACACTAGGGTTTCCCAACTTGGCAGTTGTGACCCCCCCACCACCCCCAGGCAGCAGGAAACACTATATTTCCCTTTAAGAGGAATGGTGATCTGCTGGTGAAGGCAGGATTGGCGTGAACACACTTCTGGGTTTGTGCCGATGACTATAGCAGCAGCTGGAGATGCCACAAAACCTGGGGTTTCACCACTGCAGCAGATGGTATGTTAAAAACAAAACCCATTTTTCCCTTAGGTGGTGGCAGTGGCTGTCACCCCCATCACTGCTGAATGCCCCCCCCCCCAAAAAAAACAGCACACAACTACTCAGTTGTTACCTTACCTTTAAGTAAAGGTTGGAAACCACTGTTAATAGACAATCTAGTAAGTACCTTTATCATGGATATGCAAGTCTGCTATTGGTTGGAAAGCTGTGTGCTTGTTGGTTCTGGAAGAAAGTGATACATTCTGCCATGTTCATGGTCTTCAGAGCTCTTAGTGACCCTACATTCCCTAATTCTTTGTTGTTATTTTTCCTCATAGTTGTATAATTTTTTCTGTCCTCCATAGATGGTTCACAGCTCTTGCTTCATTAACAAGAGGAAACTCCCTTTTGGTGCTATTTATCATCAAGGAAAACATCTCAAGAGATATTGACTAATTGTTTCAGAAGGGATGCTGATCATTAGTGATGAACTGCAGTGGTCACTGATGTAAAAGTTTATACCCTAATCCTATCCAATAGTAGCTCTGGCAGAATACTTGTCTGATTCCATCTTGTAGGCTGAGTCAATGTGCAGTAGCTGTGGGAACATAACTAGTTAGAAGCCTGAGAAGAAGCACCTTATGAGGAGTCTCACTTCTTCTAGGTGCTGAATCCTCAAGGTCTCCCTCATTGGGAATGCTTTGCAACTGTGAATTTCCAGTTGGAAGGGGCAGTGGTGTAACTTGGGTTTGTGTCACCCAGTGTGGGAGGCTGTCTGCCAAATCCCAATCCACTGAGCCTCGTGCCCGCTTAAGGCTGATTAGTTTCCCTTGTGAAATTCACCAGTGCAGCAAGCAAAAGTCAGAGTCCAGTCCCAGTCCACAGATTCCAAGTAAACCAGTCCAATCAATGAGAGTTGCCAAATCAGAGTCCAGAGCCAATAAGCCGAGTTACAGTCTGAGGTCAGGTTCCAGGTAAGTCAGTCAAATCAGTCAGGGTATCCAAGTCAAAGTCCAAAGTCAATACACCAAGTCACAGTCCGAGGTCAGATTCCAAATTCAGTAAGCCAAGTCAGTCTCCTCTCCAACCTGCACTCCTTTTACAACCCACAAACCCTTCCTGCCTCAGGTGCCCCTTATATCCCTGAGGGTCCTATTGCCTTTGAGTGGCTGCAGCTGTGCAGCACACTCTGCTAGATGCCCAGGCCTTACCCTTAAAGGGGCCACTGCTGACACCACATTTACCTCCTCGCCAGATCTTCTGTGATTCCAATACAGAGGCCAGACGTCAACCCTATGATGGACCACCTCCCATGCAGTGGGTTGGGCAACACTCCAGGCAGTAGGTGTGGTGATGTACCATCACCCTGCCCTTGCTGGTTTTTTGGGGCTATAACGTTTGATAGAATAGAGATATTTCAACATGCTTCATTTCGTTGCATTCTGCATGAAATTACACATTGATTGATATAGAACATGATGGTATTATTTGAAAATATCATGATTTTAAACATTTTGGTGAGCAGTGGTGTTTCCCCCCCCCCCCATGGGCATAACCTGGTGTGGCCCAAAGACCCCGCACTCCACTAGCGACCCCACTGGGAAGGGGTCAGAATGAATGTGACAGTAGGTTCAGGTGATGAGATCATTTTCCATAAGCTTCAGCGAGTCTGAATCTCTGTTTGGTTAAGAGCTGACAGCCCAATCCTAACCAAATTCCCATTCAGAAATGCAGTGGTGTGGGCTGCTTGAGTATGGCTTTGACACTTGTCCATGGGTTAGACTCCCTCTGGTGTTCAGGCCCAGATATGGGGAGCTGTGAAGTACTTACCTGAAACAGAAGAATGTGAGTCCCAGCATTGTTAAGGTCATGTGTAGATCCTTAAAAGCAAATGTTTACAGAGAACTACAAGAAACTCTTAGTAGTTTTGTAAGTAAACAAGCAACAGCCCTTATAGCTAGTGCTGGTCTTGGTCATGTAACCTTCAGCGGCGGATCTCCCCAACCTCACTCTCAGGGCAAAGGTCTGTGATAGTGCCCACCCCCCGCAGGCTGTCGGCACCCTCCATGTGAAAATCTACCCCCCACAGACACTCACCTGAGGCTCATGGAACCTTGTGCGACCCAGAGCTACGTCGGGGAAGCCTCTCTGAGGTTCCCTGACGCTATTAACTGTGCTTCCAGAAAACCGGAAGCACAGTTTCCAACATTGTCAGGAGCCTCAGAGAGGCTTCTGTGGAGTCCTAGAGGCTCACACCTGGGGAATTTGCCCCATCGGACCTAATGGTAGGTCCACAACTGGTAACCTTACCATTCCTCAGTTATCCAGGCTCATTTTGCACTGGTAAGTCACCCATTTCTGGCCAGGCCCCTTCATTAAAGCAGTGACTAAAGTACTCCACAGGGGACAAGGAGGAGGGGAGGGTACAATGCAAAAAGCAGACATTCCTCCAGCTAAAATTTCATGTTTGTTTTTTTTACAATTCAAAGACCAGCCCTGCAACACCCTCCCCCTGGTATGTTGTGTATGTATTGCATATGATTAAAATAAAGTAGCAGTTTTGAAGGTCTGTGTCATCTGCCCATCAGCCTTTGCCCAGTCTTCTCAAAGGAGCTTGTGAAGGAGGCATACTTGGTGAATCTTGTGAGGCTTCCTCTGTCCCTCTAACAGCCACTCTTCCACCTCTTCACTGCAGGCTGTGCAATATAAAATAGAACGGTTATCCCATTCTCCACGGAACAGGGACAGAATTCAGAGATAGCAGGCACAAAATTATCCATGGGAGTGCAAATCTCTATTGGCAGCAGGGACTGTCATGGAATAACACTGGGTTGAAACAAATGGGAGTATGTCCCACTGTATACTTTTGAGTATACAGGACTCACTTTTGGGACTTACTTTTGAGTAAATACACATAAGGTTAGTTTGGAAAAGGTTTTAGGAAGCAACATTAATTTTAAAAAAATTAGGAAAAAGAAAAGGAGCTCTTTCTTATTCCCTGATGACATATTATTTTTTTTAATAATTTTTTTTTATTTTATATTATAACATTATCTCCAGCTAACTAATATTCATCATACTTTGATTTCAATCTGTTAGAGTCCCCAGGTGTGTTTCCTTTAAGAGGTCCTGTCTACTTTCAGATGTCATCTCATCATCGCCAAAATTCCAAGTTCCTGAGCTCTACCCTGTGCAGAGCTTGACTAGGAGGTGTGCATCTATGCCACTGTGCTCCTTGGTGGGAACAGTGGTCCCCAGGGTCACATAATCTTGCTCAGGGGTTGGATTGGGCCTACTGACTACGTCCACTTGACCAGCTCTGGAATAAAGAATTGTAGTACTGGAAGTGGCTCATCCTCATTAGAGAGTTATTTTGTCTTCTGTTGGTGCCTCCTGTAGATTGTTAAGTAAACTACTCTTTAGGGATATAGCCTATTGGGGTTGAAAGCACATTCATATATTGTCTTTGGCATGAAGCATTACAGTTCCTGCTGCTGCCATGACGATCTGTACAACTTTCAGGTGAGTATGGAATTTTTGAAAGTACAGGAATAAAATAGCAAGGAAAGGGAACTCACAACTTGGTAATTTCATGTGAAGGAGACATTCTGAAATTATCAAGTTCAATAGCATAGCAGAATGAGTTCCTTAGCACATCAATTTAAGAACAAAAGAACATAAGTAAAGCCCATCTCGATCCAACCAAAGGCCCATCTAGTCCAGCTTCCTATATCTCACAGTGGCCCACCAGATGCCTCAGGGAGCACATGAGACAACAAGAGACCTGCATCCTGGTGCCACTCCCTTGTATCTGGCATTCTGAGGTTGACTGCTTCTAAAATCAGGAGGTTGCACATACCCCTTATGGCTTGTAATCCGTGATGGACATTTCCTCCAGAAATTTGTCCAATTCCATTTTAAAGGCATCGAGGCCAGATGCCATCACCACATCCTGTGGCAATGAGTTCCACAGACTAATTACACACTGGGTAAAGGAATATTTTGCAAGAAAAAATTTGAGCATATCTGCATGGAGGATACAACTCAGAAGGACACACTGGGTTGCATCCAAAGAAAGTTACAGCCCAGTCCCATGGCGCTACATAGTTGTCGGAACTCATGTTCTGCCAGTACAGCATGCTTTGCAGTCATTGTAAAAAGGGATGCACCACAGAGCAGCCACCACCATCAACAGTGAGCAGCAGTGGCCAGGCAATAGCAACCCTCACGAGAGCTGAAGGGCAAATAGGTTGGTGCATGGTGTGGGTGGGCAGTAGTCAGAGTAGGGTGGTGAAGGGAAGCAACTCTGTTGTTATCCTATCCCCTTGATCCGCCTACATGGGTCCACTCAGACTTGTGCCAACAAAGTCACTGGCCAGGTCTGTGCAGACCCATTGGGGCAGCAGAGGCTTACCCTGAGGCAAGGGAACAAATGTTCTCTTGCTCAGAGGAGACCACCAGGACTGCATCCTCGCAGGATGCTATGTGTGCTCCAGTGGCCCAGCTGCGTCAGTGGAGCCCCCTCCACTGGAGGGGTGGTTTTAGATAAGATTAGGCTGCCTTTTTTGACTAAGAGCCAAGGTATTGTGTGGTTATCTACTCAGGAGTAAGTCCTACTATAATCAGTAGGATTTGATTATAGTGTGGATAGGATTGCAAACCAAGATTTATTGAAATGAATAGAACTTAGTTCAGTCACTGGCCAACACTGTCTCATTGATTTCAGTGCTGCTCATTCAAGAGTCAGCTTTCTTTCTATCTAACCACTTTGGCAAATATTTTTCAGCTTATGTATTCACTGCCCTGCAGGTATCTGGGGTGTCCACCACTGCAGAAATGAATTCACCAGCTTTGATCTGTTCAATTTTAATCTGATCATTGTCTCTCCTTGGGTGAGACTTTCATGTGCCCGCTTTCCTGAATGACGGTAGAGTGAGAAAGCAGTGAACACTTCTGAAATCCCCACCTCTAAAACAGCATTTAATGTACTTTGTGTTCCAACTGTCTTTCAGGACCAGAGATTTCTTCACTATGCAAATGCTCCATGAAAGACCATGTTGGGTAACAGAACCAAAATCACAGAATTTATACTTCTTGGTCTTGGGGAGCTCCATGATTTACATATCTTGCTCTTCCTGGTGTTTCTAGTGGTATATATTTTGACCATGGCTGCCAACTTCCTAACTGTTCTCCTGATTGTGACTGATCATCACCTTCACTCACCCATGTACTTCTTTCTTGGAAATTTGTCATGCCTAGAGATGCTTTACAGCTCAACCATCCTGCCCAGAATGCTGGCCAGTCTCCTGACAGGGGACAAAACCATCTCTTTTCAAGGATGCATGACACAGCTCTATTTCTTTGCGTCCCTGGCTTCTACAGAATGTTATCTCTTCTCTGTAATGTCCTATGATCGCTTCTTAGCCATATGTAAACCCCTACACTATACAGTACTTATGAATGGGACGCTCTGCAGCCAGCTAGCTGCTGGTTCTTGGATCAATGGCATTTTTTGCACCTCAATCTACTTGGCCTTGGTGTTGCAACTCCAGTACTGCAGCCTCAACAAAATCGATCATTTCTTTTGTGAGTCTATCATGTTGATTAACATCTCGTGCAGTGACAGCAGGCTTTTGAAATACATCAGCATAATCATGGCAGTTGTGTTCACTTTCCCTCCTTTCATTTTAACTCTGATGTCCTATGTATATATCATTGCCACCATCTTAAGAATCCCATCCATTACTGGGAGGCAAAAAGCCTTTTCCACCTGTTCTTCTCATCTGATTGTAGTGACAATTTTCTACGGAGCCATCGCTATGGTCTATTTGACTCCCAAAACTGAAAGCACAAGAAATCTTAACAAAATCTTTTCTCTGTTGTACACAGTCCTGCCCCCCTTAGTTAACCCTCTCATATATAGCCTGAGAAACAAAGATGTCAGGGAAGCTGTGAGAAAGACTGCTGGGAAGGCTTGGGTAAGATGGATTGTGCATTAAGGATTCAAAGCTACAGTACTTTATAAATAAACTTGAATGGATGAGGAAAGGAAATTAGGAAAGTTTTTAATTACAAAAATCCTTTTTGCCCCCCATAACAATAATTATTTCACATTGTCTTTTCTGGGTGGAAAAGGGTCACCCTTTGATAGAGTCTCCCCTTTACCTCTGTTGGCCTCTTCATTTATGTAGGTTGTCACCCCTGGATTATGGGATTGACATTCAAATAATTCTGAGCGTACATGTTTAATTGCATTATTATCTAAAAATGTGGCTTTATAATTTCATTTTCTGGAAATGTTCCATTTTTTATTTTTACTTTTAAATAAAATGCTGTTTTCCACTATAACAGCATTGGAAGTGGCTCCATAAATGCACAATATATGCATAACAAATGTATACCAACATGTTTAACCCCGCTGGAAAGAAAATAAAGCATTTTCCATGTTATGTTTGATTGGAAATAAACTTTGACATTTCTTAATTGAGAAGGATGTAGGTATTGGTTAATAGTTTCAGAGAGTAACAGTCCAATCCTATCTCCCCCCCCCCCACCGGCCAATACAGGAGAGCCAAACAGGCTACTATTACATCCAGAGTGGTGATGGATTGGGAGGCTTGCGAGAGGTAAGGGACAGTATTGAAAGTCCCTCAACTGAAAATGGGCTTCCTTGGACCTGCACCAGCTCTTTAGTTGATGCAAGTCCAAGGAGAGAAAGGGTGGGGAGGCTGTTAACGGAGAGGATAGGAACCGGTGTATGCCATCGCTGCCAAACCTGTGGGTCGTAACCCCATGGGGGTCATGAAACCTCATTCAAAGGATCAAGACAACCTTTGAAAACCCACCTCTTACAGGAACAAGCTCAAGCTTTACTCTTACTTATTTTACACAATTATCCACGTCCTTCCCTGACCTAAGTTGGTGCTTGAAAATCCTTCAGTACTTGCGACCCACCAAGAAAATGGCACCATGCCTTTAACTTTGCACACATGCCTATGCCAGGTCAGTTTCAATGGCTTCACCAAGGTGATAGCAGAATTCCAACACTCCATAAACAGACAATATCACAAACAGAAGATACAAGTGCATGCAACATTATTGGGTGGTGAAGGGGATGGGGGCACCATGGGTGGCGACCGTGGATGGGAGGTGGGTGGACTGGGTCCCAGAAGGGGACAGGATTGGTGGTGAGTCCCAAGTCTCATTCATTCATTCATTCATTCATTCATTGAGGTCATGGGACAAAAAAGTTGGACCACTGCTATAGATGACACTACAATTATATTAAATTTTCTCAGAGGCTGTTGGGCCTATAATTCACCCACTTGTTGACCATCTTTGGTATAGGGAATTGCAATATTTGAAAACAGCTAATTCCTCATTAGTGGGTTCTTTTGACTTCTGAGGCATCACTTGTGAAGCTTCCAAGTAAACAAAGGATACTCTCTAGGGAAATTCTCCCTGTAGGTGGAAAGGAATATATAGAAATGAGCTAGCATAGAATCATGGAAATCGAATTTCTGTAATGACAATCCATACCACCTTCAGGTGAGTACAGTATATATCTATTTAAAATGTGAAACTTAAGAACAAATAATGAGGAAAAGAAAGTCACTGTGTTTGTAAACCATTAAACGCATCTTTGAAGAGAACATTTTCAATGTAGCAGATTTAATAGCATAGCACATTTGAGTCATATCTACATGGAATATATGGTTTAGGATTCCAGTGTCGTTTTTCTACCAATGGTAAATGCATCAATTTCAGTATATATTCCATACGGTAACTAGAGTGTTTCCCTTTCTTCACCAATCAGTGCCCAATATCCAATTAAAAAATAAGCTTGTAACATATTTATTTAACTGTAGAAATGTTACTTTTGTGCAAGCTTGCAAGACCCCGGGAATAGAAAAGTTTTCCCTAAAAATAATTTGCCTCAGACATCAACATATGGATTTTTATACCCTATTGGTTGGAGGAAAGAGTAAAAAAGGCAAAAGTTTTTTTTTTTTCTTTCTCCTTTTTTCATTGGCATTTCAGGATTCCCAAGTTCTTGGGTACATTTGTTTGTTTAAAGATACTGAATCCTCTAATACACTGCTATCAATAGTTTGTGAAAAAAATATGCTGAATAAAAGAGAACTATTAACCTAGTCACTGAATCCTGAGGATTGATATGCTGAAGTGAAATGAGACTTCAATGCCTTTTTACATGTGGCACTGCAAACACACGTTGCAAAATGCAGAAGAATTAAACCCAGCAAATTAAATGCTTTGTTGTGGATCTAGAGACTAACTTTATCCCAGCATTCTACCATCAGCATGCAGTAACCTGTAGAGCAGTGGTTCCCAAACTGTGGGTCGAGACCCACTGGTGGGTTGCAACCTGATTTTTGATGGGTCTCCAAAGGGTCATGGAAAGAGACCCTTTGAACTAATTGCCTTAAGTCCTGAAGCTATTCAAAAAATCAGATACTGTAGCTGCTAATTGCCCCTCAAGGAGCTGAGCTCCTGTAGTTTGCAAGCACAAGGAGATAAATGTTTGTGGGTTTTTTTCTGTTTGGTTATTATAAATAAAATTATTTCTTTCTAGATCTATTTTTTAAAAAATCTGGTAAACCTAGATGGGTCCCAATAGAGTGTCATTTAAAAAGTGGATCCTGGTGGTAAAAGGTTTGGGAACCACTGATGTAGGGCCAGTGGTGGGTCTGGATGGGGGGGCAGAGGGGAAAATGCCCTGAGCACCATGCCTGCATGGTGTGCCAGACTGCTCAGAAAGCCTTCTGAGGCTTCCGACACAATCTTATATCCAGTTTCCCGGAAGTACTGTTTAAGACAGCAGGAAAGCATGAAAAGGCTTTCTGAGTTGTCTTTGGCGTCACGTGAGTCTCCGTTGCACTAGGGGGGGCAGTGGGGTGTGGGGAGTGGCATGGCAGGCCTTTGCTCCAGGGCACATCGAGGGGCAGGTCCTTTACTGTGTAGAGCCCTGTTGTCTGGTGGTAAAATAACATATTTCTTAGTTCAAAACCCTTTCTTCTGGGTGACCAATTGCAGCATTCTCACATTCACAGAGTTGTAGATGACCATGTTGGTCCATTAAGAAGGATAACTGGGAAGATGAAAAACTGCCATATTAGTACCAATTTTAAAAACTGAACATTTTTTGAAGAATACAGACCATCTGCGTTTAGGCAGAGATCTATCAGTAGGCTGTCAACATTACTGGAACTACTGCTGCAGACAGAAGCAGATCTCTATATCTCCTGCATAGATTACATACAGCATGTTATCAAAGGCTGACATCAACTGATCAACTGTAACATTAGGTTATAGAATAATAAAAACAAGAACAAAAAAATAAATTGGAGGCCATTGAAAGGATACACCCCCACCCCACTGCCCTTGAGCATTTTCTAAGTTCAAAAGTAAATGGAGAAAGGGATGGTTAGTGTGAATGTCCACAGTGGTCTAACCTACTGCTTCAAAGCATTTAAGGCAGTAGTACTTGTACCACTGGTGGTGCTTGAGGTGGTATCCGGTGGTACACATCGGACCCTCAGACCCCTGCCGACTGGCAGCGAGACCAGCAAAACAATGCGACAAACAGCTGTAGGATGCTCGGCTCAGTAGGCAGAGCTCCTGTATGTGCTTTTCACATGCTCAAGAAAGCCCTCCCATCTGTCCTGAGCCTCTTACCAGTGTTTGTTGTGTTGCATCAGGTCTCTCCCAATCTGGAAGTAACTGGCTATGACATCATCACCGGTTACTTCTGGTGGTACTTCCAATAGTGGACTATGTGAAGTGGTACAGCAGGGGACAAATGTTGAGAAATGCTGGTTTAAGGTAAAGTCATCAAGGACAAAAATATCTGTCCCATCTTGGGATCCCAGTCCAAGAATATACCATTATAGGCAAGAAGATAAAAGTAAGAGGTGTATGCTAAGATAAGATCAGTAAACTACACTTTGTGTCACAGGGTCAAATGCATTCATTGAGGAACACTAGCTCTCCCCCAATTTGACCCAATGAGTTGTGTGAAGGCATGCGAACACATTACTTGGTGACATCACATTTGGACTAGTGCTTTACACTGTACTTGGGGTTGTCTTGAAGGCTAGAACAATTCAAGGCATTTGTTTTGACCTTTAAATCTCTATGTGGTTTGCATGCAAGTATTTGAAGTACTTTTCTTGTATGAACCTGTTTGATTGTTTGAATCAGTGGTGAAGATCCTCCTGTGTCCCAGCAATATCAAGCATTTCAGTTCATGTGTACCAAACATAAAGCCAGTGGGCTGGATATGACCATGAATGTTCTTTATTTAATCTGTATGATAATTGGGTTCTCCTAGCACTGCCATTAGCAGCTCTCAGCTGCTAAGCTACAAAGTAATATAGTGGCCTTCCTGTATTTTGAAATTATGATCAAGACTTGCATATTTTATTGTCTGTTGTTTGTAACAAATGAGTTCCTAGGTGAGAACAAAGTGCTTATTTCTGGCCATTGTCTGCTTAATGAAATTACTTCCTGCTTTACGACATCACTTCCTGCTCTCAGCAGGTTGAATTCTATTTAGTCCACAGTATGAAACAAATTTGACACCCCTGCTACAGTTGATTGGGACTTAAGAGCTGGTCTCCTCTGGTTGTATCCAGCCTCTGGAACTCTCTCCTGAGAAAGTACTACCTGACTCCAACTTCGTTATCCTTCCACCATGCAGCTAAGACCTTCACATACTGCATTTGCATTTAACCTGTAGATCCTGGGTTGTGCTCTAGATTTAACACAAAAAACACTGGCAGAAGAAAACAAAGGATAATATAACATAATATGAACAAAGTATATTTAACCATTTATTTCCTTTGCAGAATCATCCTATGGAAAAGAAAGCGTGGGAAAACCAGACAGTGGTTACAGAATTCATACTCTTGGGATTTGGAAATATCCCCCATCTGCAGGTCCTGCTGTTCCTGATAGTCCTGATGATCTACATGGTGACCATGGTTGGGAACCTCCTCATTGTTGCACTTGTTGTGATAGATCCACACCTGCACACACCCATGTATTATTTCCTAGGGAACTTGTCCTGCTTGGAGACCTGCTACAGCTCAACCATCCTCCCCAGGATGCTGGCCAGCTTTGTGACTGGAAACCAATCCATTTCTTTCACTGGCTGCTTTGTGCAGATGTACTTCTTTGGTTCACTGGCTGCTACAGAGTGTTTCCTCTTATCTGCCATGTCATATGATCGCTATTTGGCCATATGCAAACCACTGCATTACACAACTCTTATGAAGACCAGGGATTACTTCCGTTTAGTGGCAGGGTCCTGGATCAGTGGGTTTCTGGGGAATACCATTCTGTTTCCCCTGCTGCAGCTAACATTCTGTGGACTCAACAAAATTGATCATTTCTTTTGTGACTTCAATCCCTTACTAAAATTAGCTTGCAGCGACACTCGTCAAATCGTCGTCTTAGCATTTGTCATCGCTTGCATCTTCACGCTACCCCCTTTTCTCTTAACGGTGACCTCTTATGCTTGTATCATTACCACCATCCTGAGAATCCCATCTTCCCTAGGGAGGCAGAAGGCTTTCTCCACCTGCTCCTCCCATCTCATTGTGGTGACTATTTTTTATGGGACTTTGATGATCGTCTACATGCTGCCTGACACTCCGACATTGAGTGACTTGAACAAAGTCTTTTCCGCTTTTTACACCGTCTTGACTCCAATGGCCAATCCCCTGATATACAGCCTGCGGAATAAAGAGGTGAAACAGGCTTTGAAGAAAATACAAGACAAAGTAATCCCAGCTAGATTTGTACACTAACATGATACATGGCACTGTCCAGGTCTTACAAGCCAGCTTTACTTTGATGTAGCAATAAATAAATAAATAAATAAATAAATAAATAAATAAATAAATAGCAGCTCATACCACTGTCTTCTCCAACCAGATCTTCTTCTTCATGAGCTAGACTGGGACACAATCTCCTGGTACCTGATATCTTCCCCTTTACTTGGTGGTGCTGCAGTCCAGTGGCATTCAACCTTTTTCATGTCCATAAGTTGCTGTGACCCACAACTGAGGCTTTGTGACCCCACTGGGGTCCTAACCCCAAGGTTGAAGAACACTGTGTTAGATCAGTGAAACAAGTCTTTCAAAAAGTTGCTTTTAACAAGAACATAAGAACACAAGAGCTCCACTGGATCAGGCCAAGGGCCCTTCTAGTCCAGCTTCCTGTATCTCGTAGTGGTCCACCTGATGCCTCAGGGAACACACAAGACAAAAATTGTTGGAGCCTTGTTTGGCTCAGTTGACTGAATCACTTTAAGGCTGGGCTTGTCCTTGAAACTTGATCAAGCTGTTTGGTTTGGCCTGGCTGCTTTGAACCCAGCTTGCACTCAAGTTGTCTGTAATTTTCCTCTCAGCTCTGAATGATACTGACCCATGCAACCTAAGCTTGCTCCCACATAAGAAAATAGACAAAATACAGGTGGAACCTCATTATCTGCAAGGGTTCCATACCTGGACCCCTCATGAATACCAAATTGCGTGTGATATCAAATCACGTGGATTTCAGGGTCCACTGAGCTCTGAACGCAACTGGAGCCTTGTTCTGGTTGTGTCCAGAGCTGTTCTGAGGCCCATGGAGACTACACACAGAATGGCCTCCAGAGGTCCTAGCAGATCCTAGAAGGGCATTTCCGGATTTCTGGGTATACAGGTTGAACCTACTTATCCATTGATTTTTGATCCATGGATTTGGTTCAATGTGGGTCTTCTGGACCCACCATTGAGCCACATTTGTTCCAACCTGAAGCCTCCAGAAGTCTTCTAGTGCCCTTCTAGGACCTCCAGAAGTCTTCCTGAGGCCCCAGAAAGCATCGGAAGGCCCCTGAAAGCGTCGGAAGGCAAAACCGGAAGTTTTTGCTGGAAGGCAAAACCACGCAGCTTCCACAGGCCTCAGAAGAGCCTCTGGAGGCGACCGAAGCATAGCCACAGTCACCTCTGGAGGCTTCAGGCTTTGCTGAATGTGGCTCAACGGGGGTCCAGAGGACCTGCATTGAGCCAAATTCACGGATCAAAAATCTATGGATAAGTAAATCAAACTGTATACCCAGAAATTTACGTAAAAAAATTAGACATTTTATGACATGGGTGATCTGCAGTGAGGTTGGCAGGATCTTATAGTTGGAATGTGGGAGTGTTTGGTATGCTAAGTCTGGCTAACTCCACCTCTTGGAAGGGGCAGTGTGGACCTGGCAGGAGTAAGAAAGGAATGGTGACCACACTAGAGGTTTGCAGGGATAAAGGAGGACCTAGGTTATAATCCCTTGAGGCTCTGTAGGACAGAGGAGAGGAGAGTGGTCAGGTTGTTGGACTGCACCTGCGTTCACAGCCCCAAAGGCTGCTCAACTAGGAGAGGAGAAACAGAATGAAGGCTCTCTCATACAAAGTCATGAAGGGAGAAGGAACTATTATACTGATTGCCTGTTGCTCTGTCCAAGGGTGAGTATGTCTGGAGAAAGGGACAAAGGGATGGAAGCATCCAGAAGCTGCAATGGGTTTAGGCCTGCACTGTGTTTGGGGTAGGAACTCTTTAGCTAATATAGTGGTCTTCAGCCTTTTTCATGCCATGACTCCCCATCAAACAAACAAACAAACAAACAAACAAACAAACAAACAAAAGACTGGTAACCCACTGCCTATCCCATCCCCAAGGTCCTGCAAATCCTTTCAGATCCAAAATCATGCATACAAAGTCCACTGTGTGAGGCTGGGCCATCTTTGTAAGGTCAGGTCTTGCCTCTGCCATGCATGGCCACCAATGAGATTGCATGCAAAGTCTCATGGGATGGGGAGGCTGGGCAAAAGCCTTTCTCTCCTCATCCACTGTCATCCTGGTGAAGCCATGGAAGCCAGCTATTTTTGTCTCTGTAAGTTGCAGCAGCCCCATAAACAAGGCTTCACAATCCAGTTGGGGTTGTGTCTCACAAGCAGAAGAGGCTGATCCAATGGACTCCACTGCATATTACAACTTTCAATAAAGTTGTGGTCCTATTTAATCCAACGTATCACCTTGTGCCTATATTGGGTACGTTGGTCATGGGAAACAGCATAACTTTGTTTTATAACTTTAAAAGGAAAAAGTTCCAATGTAGGAAGTTCTAGAAAGAAAAGTTCATGCAGAAAGTAAAGACGGTGTAAGTCATTAGAAACCCCCCAAGGCTTCCTCATGGTCTTGTTCCTCAGAGGAATGCAACATTCTGAAAGATACTTTCCGAATAAGTCTATCTGCCCTCTAGGCCAATAGTATGCATGAGCTGAGAGCACCAGAAATCATATGGAGAGGATATAATTCCCTCTTCAATATTTTGCTCACATGTTATCAGAGATATTGTCAGAAACCCAAGCAGTGACAATGTTCCAGCATTTGGAAAGCCCTCCACTTTCATTTGACTGCTAGGATGTGTAAGAACTATCTGAACGTGCATCTTTAATCTTCTCACACGACTTTTTTTTCTCTTGAGTAATTTCAGCTAGGAAGATCTCTGTTATTTGTCTTCATTACTCTGGTAAGTGAAAATCTCTGTATATTTTAGCAAGAGAAAGAACTCGCCTAGCCTGTTTAACAGAAAATCTCACTGAGTGTTCCAATTTTTACAATATTGGTTAAAATACAGCATGCTTATGTGTGTAAGTATGGGGAAGGACCTGAATTTTGCTTTCCTCCTGAGCCAGCACTTTTCCTGTAGAACAAGGGATCTGGGGATGCTATCTGGGGAGTTTTTAAGAGTGAGATTTTGCTATTATTTTTCAATAAGGCACAAGCATAGTTAGGAAATTTAAGTTCCATTTGTGTCAATTGGAGAGTTAAATCCATTAAGATTGAAATCCTATAACACAGTGTTTTTCAGCCAGTGGTATGGGTACCACCAGTGGTATATGAGGTGGTGTCTGGTGGAATTTGCAGGACCACTGGACATCTGCTGCCCGGCAGTCAGACCAGGAATGCCACACAATAAACAGTGGTAGGAGGTTCATCTTGGCAGGCAGAGCTCCAAAGCATGCTTTTCCATGCTTGAAAAAAGGCTTCCTGTTCACCCTGAGCCACTTACTGGTGTTGGTCGCATCACATCTGGCCTTCCAACTCAGAAGTAACTGGTGATGATATCACTGCCAGTTACTTTTGGTGGTACTTCAGATAGGTGAACCATGTGAAGTGGTATAGCAGAGGACAAATGTTGAGAAACACTGCTGTAACACTTTTCTGGGAGTAAGCCCATTTGAAAAAAGTTGCTTCTATACATTTATAGGCTTGGGCAGCAAATTAATGAGATTTAAAAGTGCTTCCCTGTGCAGAGATCATGTCCATATTATTTAGGAAAAGGGGTTCGACACTCATTCTAAACTTTATCTAGTCATCATTCCATTGTTTTCAGTTGAAATTCTATTTGTGTAATTGGACTTTGTAAAATAGCACCTTGACAAGCTGCTGCCAATTGTAATCTAGGGGCAAGTCAAAGCATAACAGTCTATTTCCAACCTACAACTTCCGAACTGTGATTTTTGAAATGGATCCAAACCCCTTTGATTTCAAACAAGGACCTTTGATCCAAACAAAGTAATGCTGCTGTCACTAAGATGCAATTCTAATCACATTTTTCTGAGGGTGTTCCATTGAATTCAGTGGGGCTTAGTTATGAGTATACATGCATAGACTTGCACTGTAGTCTATATCTTGTATACCTTTATCTGGGAGTAAATTCCATTGATTTCAATGGATTAACTTCTAAGTAGACATGCATAGGATTGCGCTGTAAGGGGCCAATCCAATCCAATTTTCCATGACCTGTTCAGCTGTGTCAGTAGGGCATGCACTGCATCCTATGGTGGGGAGGCAGTCACAAAGCCCTCCTCCAGGTATGGGTACATTTGTTCTCTTACCTCAGGGCTGCATTATGGCTGCACTGGTGTTGAAACATTGGATAGGATTGTGCCCTAAGGCTCCTACTAGTGAAAGGGGTTATTACATCCATTTTCAACCACTGTGCCATGGCATATTGGTGTGCCGCAAATGGTCCCCAGGTGTGCCATGGGATTTTTGGAGAGGGTCATTTATTTGTAGGGCCATTGGGGGCTGTGAGCCCCCCATTGGCAGCATGGTGTGCCTTGTCAATTGTCAAAAAACCGATGGTGTGCCTTGGCCATTTTAGTGCCTTCCCAGTGTGCCGTGAGATGAAAAAAGTTGAAAATCAATGGCTTATTATATATGGATCTGTGCATAATGCCAGCTTTGCAGTGAAATTTTGGTTAGAATAAACTAAAATCATGTTGGCAAAAGGTAGCTGCTGCATAATAGCATAATAATGACAGGAAGCTATTAAACACAATTTATGTACAATAGATGTCAATAAATAAGGACCAGCTAAATGACTGATAAACCACTGCGTTCACGGGGGTATCCCCATGACTCTCTGGATTGTGGTTATAGAGATAGCAAACCAGAGATAGTAAAAATCACTTAAATGCTTCCATTTTCAGTTTGTTTAATTTTTCTCAGAAAGCTGTCTGTTTGTAGCTTGCATGCCCTTTATTACAAGCACTTTTGCAGATTGCTGTAAAAGAGGGCCAAACTAGATTAGATGCCTATTGTGCAATTGGGGCCTCTGTGTTTGATTTTACTTACTGCATGCAAATAGCATATGGGTTGGAGGGTCATCTAGATCCCTATATAGCACAATGGTTCCCAAACCTTTTAGCACTGGGACCCACTTTTTTGAAATGACACTCTATCGGGACCCACTTAGGTCTTCCAGACTTTTATAAAATGAGATCTAGGGACTAACTTTTATTTATTTATTTATTTATTTATTTATTTATTTATTTATTTATAAGTGATAAGAGCCAGAAAAAGACCCTCAAACATTTATCTCCCTATATTTACACATGCTTGCAAACTGCAAGAGCTGAGCTCTTTGCAGGTTAATTAACAGCTACAGTATCTGATTGTCGAGTATTCTCAAGGCTTGAGGCAATCATTTAAATAATCTTTCAATCACACGTTGGCGACCCACCAAAAATTAGGTTGCGACCCACCAGTGGGTCCCAACCCAAAGTT
Organism: Tiliqua scincoides; assembly: GCF_035046505.1. Lineage (NCBI taxonomy): Eukaryota > Metazoa > Chordata > Lepidosauria > Squamata > Scincidae > Tiliqua > Tiliqua scincoides. The sequence goes on along the minus strand of NC_089825.1, from coordinate 100,012,216 downwards.
TGGGAACCGCTGCATCAAGGGTGGTTTAACTCCTTGCTCCCCCCCCCCCCAAAAAAAAGTCCTGCTCTAGATACTCTGCCACAACTGCTATCTTTCCCACAAGAAAAATTCCCAGTGTTACCAACTGGAACACTTAAGGGCAAAACCAGGGGCACCTAATATGGATTGGGACTGAAGTTAAATCTTTCCACAGTCTTGATTGGAATCCCGCAGTGGTAAAATTCCCTGTATTATCCCCTGATTTCGGCATATTTTCCCCGTTTGAGGGATCTTTCTAACCAACCCACCTATGGGTTTTTGGTAATGTCCCAACTACTTAAACATGATTTGGGCATCTTCCTGCTATAAGCCTTTTCTCTTCTAAATGCAGTACTGTTACTGAAGGTTCACATATCAGAATGTGGATTCACTCTCTTTGTGACTGGAGACCCCAGAAACAAAGGATGTTGTCAAACCTGAGATTAACCATGCTGTCTAACCCTTCTGCTGAGATTGACATATACAACAATTGGGCAGAGAAGTCCACAGCCAGAGAAAGGGATGGGATGAAGTGCCCCAGCTGGTCTGATTCCATCCAACTGGATGACCCTATGACATGAGCAAATTGAGGTTTTTTTACAGGCATGCAAAGAGATGTCCTTGATAGTGGCCTCATGCTTGGTGCGAAGTGCTGTGTCAGTGTAGTAACAAAGAACACACCCACTACTCATAGAAGTGTGAGTAGCAAATTATATGCAAATATCTAGCAACATGTGTTCAGGGGTTTTATTTTATTTTCGGCTCGCCATTTTAAGAGCTATTACCAAATTCTTTTTTGGGACAGACCTGCTTTTCTTCTGATTTGTGCCTTGTGCTTTTTTCCCTTTCCTTGGCGTCCTGGTGCCTGGAGAAAGGACCACTGAGAGGAATTTTATCGGGGGGTACAAAAGTTTCTTTTGGGCCCCTTGTCAAAGGGGGGGGCAATGGGGGAAGGCAGAATGGGGGGGTAAGAGGGTGCTGACAGCCAGAACAATCTTCGGAGCCCAGGTCCACCAGGCTTGTGGATGCGGAGCCCAGGTCTACCTGACCATGCGTTGACAGTTAGATAAAGTAATATGGAAAACCAAACACACTCCTAAGTCTCTTTAAAATCTTTGGAATTTAGAAAATATTGCTGAAAATTAGCATCAATGTGTTTAGGCTCATATTGTAGCCTTGCAGCTGTGCCCCTGAACTCCTTCATGGTTATCAGATCCACAAGCCAAAGAGTTCCTACAGCAGGCCAGTTTACTCCCTGATTTGACACTGTGTTAAGGAGGGTAATGGATGCAGTTCTGGGCCCAGTGTGTATGGCTTGCAGCAGCAGTTGCCACGACATGCCTGTAGTTAAGTAAGGTGGGGGGGGCAGGCAGTTAGAGGAACAGAGGTAGAAAGGGAAGGGACAGGGGAGTTTCTGGGCAGGAAGGGGCAGTATGTCGGAAGGAGAGGGAAGGTTTGGCAGCATGCGTCTATAACTGAATCCTCTCCCCCTCCCTTTCTGTCACCTTTACTTGCCTGGTTCCTGCACCAGCTAGTGCAGGATCAAGGACTCCCATAGGGCCTATGGGAGCTTTTGCCAGGACACATGAAGAAAAGTGGATGTAGCCTGAAGAGATTTCTCTAACCACATCCCCACCATAGGATGTAGCTCCCACCTCCTTTGCACACCTGCATCAGCTCAGGTAGATTTAGATTGAATGGGGCTGTTGGTGATTCTTTAGGTAGGTTTCGGTTTAGTTAGGTAGCTGGTTATTTTGAATTGCGGGTCTATTGTATTTATTAGCTTTATGCATTGCGTTTGTACTCAATAGAATGCAATGTTATGAACCCATACTTGTGTGTGTGTGTGTTCTTGGGTTGCTTGTATGGTTTCCAACACATTTTTTACTCCCTCTACCACACACACACACACACGCACGCACGCACGCACGCACCTCTCTCATATGTGGGGGAAACAGTGGTCCCAATCATGCAATAGCAGGCATTTTTTCCCCTAGTTTAACTCTTAAAAAACATATGAGCACATCCTAATTGATTGACAGCATAATTTCTCCTAATTAATCAGCAACCTGTGTCATCTTCTTTTTTACCTTGCAGATGAAGCACATTTTTTTTTAACAAGGACAATGAACGTTACAGGAATCGCTGAATTTGTCCTCTTGGGTGTAAGCAACCATCCTGATCTCCAAGTCATGCTGTTCATTGTGTTCCTGCTGGTTTACATCATCATCATCGTAGGGAACATGCTCATTTTTATCATGATTATAGTGGACCCCTTGCTTCACACCCCAATGTACTTCTTTCTCAAGGTTCTGTCCTTCCTGGATATCTGCTATTCTTCAGTTACGCTCCCCAAAATGCTTGTAGATTTCTTGTCTGAGGACAAGACAATTTCCTACACAAGCTGTGCTACCCAAATGTTCTTCCTGCTTTTCCTAGGTGCGTCCGAATGCTTCCTCCTGGCCGTCATGGCCTATGACCGCTACGTGGCCATCTGCAAACCACTGAGATACATGGCCATCATGAACAAGAAAGTGTGCTTTTCACTGACACTGTTGTCATGGTTTCTTGGAAATGTGGTATCCCTCCTGCAGACGGCTTGGGTGTTCACTTTACCATTCTGTGGATCCAATCAAATTAATTATTTTTTCTGTGATATTCCACCACTAATTAAGCTTTCTTGCATTGACACCTCCTTGTATGAGGTGCAGCTCTTTACAGCAACTGTCTTGGTTATCTTTGCCCCATTTTCCCTCATCTTTGTGTCCTATTTTCTGATTATTGCCAATATCCTAAAGATGACGTCAGCTGAGGGCCGTCAAAAAGCCTTCTCCACCTGCTCTTCGCATCTCATGGTGGTGACGTTGTACTATGGGAGTGGAAGTTTGATTTATCTGAGGCCAAAGTCAATTCATTCCCAGGACAGTGGCAAAGTGTTGGCCCTGATGTACACCACTATCACACCCATGTTGAATCCAATTATCTACAGTCTCAGGAACAAGGAGGTCAATAGTGCAATTAAGAGAAGGACAAGCAGAGCACTGAGCAGAAAACCTTTTTTCCACAGGACGTAGTTTTTATTGATAGTTATGTTTGGTGTTAATAAAGTTGTGCTGGTTTATGCAATACTATAAAATACCCACAGTCCAAACATGATCAGATTGTATAAGAATGGTGAATAAAAAGAATGTAAGCTCAGTTTTGTTCAGAAGACAGCACGGATTTGGTCAGGAGCAAATCCTGATCTACGTGTACATGAAAGTAGCATTGAACATTGATGTTTCTCTGTTCATTATAACATGGCAAAAATAATGACCAATCCTGAAAGTTCATTGTGAACAGATATAATGTGAAGATTATGAATGAGGTTTACTTGTTTTTTAATTCATTCTTAAAATAAGGATTGTAAAGAGAACCTTTGATTTATGACAAGAGTTAAATTGCTTACAAGTTACTGGTTAATTTTACTTTTGTGCCATGTAAGCCATCAATATTTTGGCCTCAATCCTATCCCCGTCAAGTTCATGAGATGCAGTGGCATCAACAGTGCACGTGTTGCATCTTGTGGTGGTGGTGACCAGATGGCCCAGAAGAGGTAGGTAAAGATATTTTTTACTTACCTCCCAGTAGGCTGCCTGGCTCCCAGTGGGTCTCCTTGGACCTAGGCCAGCTATTTAACTGGTGTAAGTCCAAAGAGCCTCAGGGGGTGGATCAGAGCTGGCAAAGGAGGATAGGACCCCAGCATGTGCTGCCGCTGCTGAAAGCCAGAGGCAGACCTCCCCAGCCCTGTACCCCGAGGCAAAGGTCCATGATGGCACCCCCCACATGCAAATCCACTCCCCACTTACCTGGAGCACGACGGAGCCTTGTGCAACTCCAGGACACGTCAGGGAAGCCTCTCTGAGGTTCCGATGTTTTAAACTATGCTTCTGGAAAACTAGAAGCACAGTTTCTGACCCCGTCAGGAGCCTCAGAAAGGCTTCCCCAAGTCCTAAAGGCTCATGCCTGGGGCATTTGCCTCATCAAATGAATGGGAGGTTCGCCACTGCTGAAATCCACCTCTGACTGCCCCCTGCCCAGACCTCTCCCCTCAGATCCTCCCATAAACCACCTATGACCTGCCTCTGCTGCCACTTTGCCTGCTCTAGCATGGCTTGAGTGAGCTGTTGAAGAACGCAGGCAGGTCCTCCTGCCATTTGTACCAGTGATCCCTCAGTGCACAACAGTGGCATGTGTTTTGCTGTGCCACACCAGCACTTGCAGTGGTGGATTGAGAGAGCCACTGCTGTAAGCACCCAATGGCTATTTGCCTAGTCTATATTATGTTGATTTACAAATTAGGCTCCATGCACTCACAGTTTTCCTTGGTCTATCAGGTCAATTTTGGCCAGGGGAAAGATCAATCCAAGCAGAAATTCAACAGGTGATTTTCCCCCAGTCACTTCAACAAAATACCTGATGAATGACTGCTTTATACATTTCAACAAGCATAGGGCATCCCCAAAATGGAGTCTATTGCTATAGTGAATATCCAGGGAGGTATTCTACAGGAAGTGCAGTTTCTGGTACTGTTGCTCCTCAAAAACACTTGTGTTTTCACTTCATTTATTTGGCTAGACCATCTATGAGGCCAACTGAGGTGGTCAATTGAGGCAGAGTATAAGTGGGGCACCTATCTCCATCCACATTCTTGCCCCCAGTATGCCTCCTCCTTCCCCTACTCCCTGAGCTGGAAAATGGAGGATGGAGCATAAAAGGAAGTGTGGAAGAGAGAAGACAGAGAGTCTCCTCTCCTCCACACTTGCTTTTCCATTCCACCATGCACTTTCTTTTCCAGTTCAAGAATGAGAATTGAGGCTGTTGCCTTACCAGGTAGTGAACATTCCATCTCAGAAGACCTTGGGCCAGCCTACCAGATCATTCTTAAAGGTGGGCCAGAGAGCAGGGTCTCCATTACTGATCTCAGAGTCTTAGGGCCAATCCTAACCAGTGCGTGCCAGCTCACAGCGAGCATGCACTGTCGCAAATGTGCCATAAGGCACATTTGTGGGCCCTAGTGCCAGTGCTCCACTGGTGCTAGCCCAGCATTGGCCGGTGCTAGGCTAGCACCAGTGGAGCACCAAAGCTCCACCACTTGTGGGTGGGGCTATGGTGGGGAGGAGGTGTTCTGGGGTGGGGGAGATGGAGGGAGGGTGGGGAGAGGCATGCTGGGGGAGGGAGCAGGGCGGGAGGGAGGCAAATGTGAATGAAAAAGTGATTGCATAACCTTGTGTGTAAAATATGGAAGACAAATGTATGGCAAATTGATAATGCACACTATAAAACACAACAATTTTGTATAGATTGTAGTTAATTACAAAGCAGATGACCATCAAAACAACTCCCTCTTTGAATGAAGGTGTGTAAAAAGTATATTTCTAGAAAATTCTGCTTCTAATAAAAAACACAACTGATTGGTTTTTCACTGTGTCTTTGGTGAAACATTCAGATAATGAAAAACCATATTCCCACTTTTAATGGACATTTTGCTAGGTCAAATCGATAAGAACTATAGAAACCAACAGTGTGTTATCATTCTGTCTAAATTATGGTTGGTTTTGAATCATACAAGCTACAGGTTGCCTGATGGATGGCAGTGTTAGACATCTCCAGTCTTACCAAGTTTTACACTAAATCCCTAAAGCCATATATATTCTTCATTTTATAAAGTGTTTTTCTGAGGGACTCCTTCATCTCTTTGTTTCTCAAGCTATATATGACAGGATTTACCAAAGGAGTCAAGACAGCATAGAAAACCGAGAATATCTTGTTTAGAGCTCTCAGGCTGTCAGTCTTGGGTAAAACATATACCATGATTAGTGTCCCATAGAAAAGTGTCACCACGGTAAGGTGAGAGGAGCAGGTGGAAAAGGCTTTATGTCTCCCCTTGGTGGACGGGATCCTCAGGATGGTGAAAATAATGAAACCGTATGATGCCAAGGTCAATAGAAATGGAGGGAGGATATTTAGGGAGGCCAGTATGAAGAATATGAGAGTGACCCATCCAGTGTCTGTACAGGAGAGACTAACCAATGGGGCGACATCGCAGAAGAAGTGATCGATTTCATTGGGGCCACAGAAAGTCAATCCTGAGAGTAACAATATGAGTATAATTAGAACAAAGACAGGACATAACCAAGAACCAGCTGCCAGCTGGATGGTAGTTGTGGCATCCATAAGGGTTGCATAATGCAGTGGTTTGCATATAGCTACGTACCGATCATAAGCCATCGCTGCCAAGAGGTAGCATTCTGCAGTTGCCAAGAAACCAAAGCAGTACAATTGTATAAGGCATCCAGTGAACGTTATAGTGTTGTCCCCTCTGAAGATACTGGCCAGCGTCCTGGGGAGAACAGTTGAGCTGTAGCACGCCTCCAGGCAGGATAAGTTCCCCAAGAAGAAGTACATGGGAGTTTGGAGTTGTCTGTCACTCGCAACCAAAGAAACAATGGTAAGATTCCCAGCCATTGTCACAATGTAGCTGAGCAGAAATGCCAGAAAGAGAGGAATCTGCAGGCCTTGAAGATTGCCAAATCCCAGCAGGATGATTTCCGTAATCATCGATTTGTTTTCCCATCTGTCTTTCTCCATTGCTCTAGAAATACATAGTGCATGGTCAAATTGTGATAAATTCCCCACATTGTTCCAAATCTGTGAACTGCAATTGCAGTTGCCATCCAGTTGCATTCAGATGAAATTATCCCATGATTAAAATTTCTACTGCAAGGACCGTTTATTGAGCGAGCACAATGTTTTCTTCAGACATCCAACTTTTACATCACAAAACCCTTGCACAAATCCATTTGAAATGCGTATGTCCTGCAACTTGTATAGATGGCTTCTTCTTGGGGGGGTGGGGGGTGGAATAGATATTTCGGAACTTTATATGGATTTTGAACTACAGATCAAAGGAGAGAGAGAGAGAGAGAGAGAGATCCACTTTGTGGTAGAGAAGTGGTGAACCCACATCTTTTTTCACCAGACAGATGAAATGAAGAATGAGTCAAAGCTTAAACTAGCAATGCCTGAACATGCAGAGAACCCATTCCCACAAAGACTCTGCCTCAAAGGAAGGGAGTGGGAGAACTAGGAATAATGGTTCATCAGTTCTGTGTGGAAGAAGCTGGTTACATAGGCTGCAATCCTAACCACACTTTCCTGAGAGTAAACCCTATTGAACAAAATAGAACTTACTTCTGAGTAGACCTGGTTAGGATTGTGCCCTGAGTGATACAGAGTTTGTACCTCCATCCTGTCAAGACACATGAAAGTGTCACTGACCAATGGGAAACAAAATGTCCTACAACTTGTATAGATGGCTTCTGCTTGGGAAGGGGAATAGATATTTGGGAACAGGTAAGTTCTGCTCTTCCCTGAGTGTGGCCACACATACCTTAAGCCCATCACTGAGAGACGGTTGACCTCATTTCCTTTCTGCTCCTTGAAAATCTTCAAGTTTTCCCCCTCAAATTCCAGACACTCTTTATGATCTCAATCACCTTGTACAATGTCCACTTCTTCGTCCCTTCACAGTACTCTCAGTTTGTATGGTGTTTGTATGGTCTTTGCAGATAGATTGAATTGTTCTCCGAGGTAGAGGTAAGGTAATCAAGTTGGTCCTATTGGTGTGCTAAAACAGGTTTATTTAGATTTTATCCAAATAAGTAAACAGTGTTCTGATCCCATGGGATGAGAGGGCTAATTTAATGTTGCTATGCCCAGAGGGCTGATTTAATGTTGACATTGCATATTACCACAAGACAAAAAATTGTTGCCTATAAGCAGTGCTTTTTTCATGTTAAAAAAAAAAAAAAAAAAAGGTGCAGGAACTCACAACTTGTTAATCTTTTATTTATTTATTTATTTATTTATTTATTTTTAAACCATTTTTTATTGGAGAAATAAGCCTCGTCAAGGTAAGGGAACATTTGTTCCCTTACCTTGGGGCTATACTGCAGTTGCATCAGTGCTAGAAAGTTGGTTAGGATTTGGCTGTATGGAATACAATACAATGTCAATAATGGTGACTGAAGGATAAAGGATCAGAAGATGCTATAGGTCCAGAAAAGCTCTAAAACAGTCAATGATTTAGGATTAGGGCCTACTTGCATGGTTTTTAGCCAGTGGTAGGCATTGATTTTGGTCAACCTATGATGAATTCCAACTGCACTACCATCGACTAAATCACTTGGATGCAAGGTGATACCACGGAATGAAATCTAACAAGCCGGCTTTCAGCAGCACCCAGTGACAAACTTCAGCTGTTCAACATAAACACAGTGTGATCATTCAGAATAACACACAGTTGGACTTGAATATGGAGGCAGGAGGTCAGCCTGGTTCAGCTATTTTGGATGAAAGCTGCCCATCTGATATAAAGCACTCTTGGGGGTTTAAGAGAAAACCTGCCTATGTGAACCACCTTGAATTAAAATCAAAGGAACAATTCCAATGACCAAGATGTATTGGCAACCTTCAGTCTCGAAAGACTATGGTATCGCGCTCTGAAAGGTGGTTCTGGCACAGCGTCTAGTGTGGCTGAAAAGGCCAATCCGGGAGTGACAATCCCTTCCACACCGGGAGCAAGTGCAGTCTGTCCCTGGTCTGTCTCCCTGGCTATGGGCCTTCCTTCTTTGCCTCTTAGCCTCAGACTGTTGGCAAAGTGTCTCTTCAAACTGGGAAAGGCCATGCTGCACAGCCTGCCTCCAAGTGGGCCGCTCAGAGGCCAGGGTTTCCCACTTGTTGAGGTCCATCCCTAAGGCCTTCAGATCCCTCTTGCAGATGTCCTTGTATCGCAGCTGTGGTCTACCTGTAGGGTGCTTTCCTTGCACGAGTTCTCCATAGAGGAGATCCTTTGGGATCCGGCCATCATCCATTCTCACGACATGACCAAGTCTCTGTTTCAGCAGTGAATACATGCTAGGGATTCCAGCACGTTCCAGGACTGGAATCCAATGACCAAGAAAAGCGGTATATAAATATCAGTTGTTTATTGGGAAGTTGGACTTGGTGACTCTGGAAGTCCTGGAACTAATAATAATAATAATAATAATAATAATAATAATAATAATAATAATAATAATAATAATAAAACTTTATTTTTATCCCGCCCTTCTCCCCAAAGGGACCCAGGGCGGCTCCCTGTACAATGTACAAACATTGGTACACACCTTGCTGAAGAATTCTGTGCAACCTGAAAGCTTGCATATTTTTTTAAATCAGCAGAACCTGCACTATTAAATAATTTGCTTTCGCTGAGACCGTAATAAAGATTTGATTGATTGAATAATTTGCTTTTTTAAAAAAGATGAATGGGTCTTCACCTCACTGTACCTTCAAATTGCATCATTCACCTAGGGAGGATAAAATCATTCTCCATGTCCCAATAGGTCTAATTTCTCTCTGTGTTGCTTAGTAAGAGATTACATCGCTGTACCCTTGTGCCTATAGGAAGCTCGCGTCGGTGGTAAAGGGGCAACACTGTAACCTAAGCCAGACACTTTTCTGCTGCCTGTTTTGTTTGATGGACTATGCTAGTTTGGAAGAGGCCCTGTGATTGGTTTGATAGGATGAGGCTGTTGACACAGGGCCATGTTTTTCTTGGTGGGTGTGGGTGGCAGGGGGGAGACCCACGATCTGAGTAATGGCAGCGCTGAAGGTTGAGCAGAGTCAAGAGCCAGGGAGGCTTTGCTGCGCCCCAGGAGACGTCTCCAGGGTCTGGGGGGGGGGCACTAACTGAGCACTGAGCATCCCAAGGGCACGGGCGTTTGGGGAGCTGCTGAAGACAGTGCACTGGGGACTGAGTGACAGCCCAATCCAATGCATGTCTACTCTGAAGTCCGTCACATTAGAGTCAATGGGGCTTACTCCCAGGAAAGTGTGGCTAGGAGGATTGGGCTGTGAGACAGCAAATTTCCAGCTGCTGCATCTCTCCCTGCATCAGACTTTGCCCGGGAGTGCACCGTGGAATTTCGCATCACCTGCGCGCCTTGATCCACCACTGCCCCCCCTCCCCCGCAGCCCAGCCTGTCTGCCCCAGCATGTCCACTGCACTCCCGTGGCTCCATCCCCCCCTGCACAGCACCAGCATCCCTGTATGTTGGCCCCACGCTTGTCCCCTCCCTCTTTGATCCATCCCCGGCCCCACTCTGATGTCACGGGAGGCTGGAGAGGAGGAGGAGGAGGAGGAGGGAGGGATAGATGACTCATAATGTTATGATGTGGTTCCACAACACACAGCCACAGACTGTGCCGCTTTGAAAAAGCTGTGCTCCCCTTGATGCGACCCCCCCCCCCGCCCAGCAGCAGCAGCAGCAGAGACAGAGAGGTCCCCCTGGGCGCAGGTTTCAAGGTGAGCCTCACGGAGGACGCCACTCAAACTTTGCCTCCCCGGGTTCTGCCGGCCCTGCACCCCTCTGCGCCCCCTTCCCCTTGCAGAGAGAACCCCATTGCTGCCTTCACAGCCCCCTCCCTCCCCACCCCCAGCCATCCCCTCGGGGGACTGCATAAAAAAGGTGCCGGAACGCCATTCCGGTGCGTTCTATTAGAAAAAAAACCCTGTCTATAACTGAATAACCAGAGTAGATGGATTCCAATTACTATGGATCAGACAAAAGGCTACACTAAGTTTGATCCAGGCCCCATCCAACTGCCATCTACTCACTTTAAAAACAAAATCAGAGAAAATCCTACAGGCTAACAGCCCAATCCCATGCTCCCTGTAGAGAACCAAAGAAGACTAGGCCATGGTTGGACTCCATTTTGTGGAGTGGTCTCAATTTTGAGAAGAAAAAGCTGAAGTTGCTAAGTGCCAGAAGGTGGGCGGAGGTCAAGCAAAGTGCAAGGACACTGTAGATTCCATCTAGCTGAAGGGATAAACAAGGTTTTATCTAGCTGATGGTTCCATCTAGCTTCATTTAGTGTAAAGGAAGAAGGTTCCATCCAGCTGAAGGTGCAAGGACATTGCAATCAGAAAGATTCCATTCAGCTGATGACCCATCACTTGGGCTAAGTGGTTTGACCTTTTTGGTGACCTCAGGACACTACATCACTCAGTCAGGAATTTTTCCAGCCTGCTTCCTGTTTGGATACCTAGTTGGGCAAGCAGATAGCACATCATCAGCAGAAGATCAGAACATCTTCTTGTCACTTTGGACAGGTGAACTAGCAATACTGTTAGAACTAGCCACCTTGTAAGTGATAGGCTTTGTTAGGAGTATAGCTTTATTGTTTTAAATGTGTATCTGTTAAATCTCTATTGGTCTTAAAGGGATGTAACCATAACTGTTTGATTCTTAATAAATATACTTAAGCTATAAGCTTGTATTTTTTCTAAGCATTTGGAACTGTTGCCATTCTAAATTCAGTCCTGCTACTTGGGCACTCTACTGTTTTGGATTAAGTTGCACAGCTTTTACTGGGCCCCTGAGATTAGGGCCAGTATTGCCTGTCAAGGCCATCCTGTCCCCTCCTAGGAGCCTATATGTAACTGTATGCCCTAGGCTGGTTATAGGTTGTAGGAGCCTGTGAATTTACACTCCCCCCCCCCACCAAGGCACCTGTGCCAAAATGGTTCAGCTGCATGGGGGGGGGAGCAGTCCCAAAGATCTCTGGGCAAGGAAACATTTGTTTCCTGTGGTGCAAAAACCCTACACAGAGGGTTTGATCCAAAGAAAATGGATCCTGGGGTCTAATCCTAATGATTCTTCCTAAATCCTAAAGCACATTTATGGCACCCGGTGAGGAAGGAGCTCTGGAGCCAGACCAGTGTCACTCAGATACTGGACCCAGCACTGTCCAGAAAAGGATGTATCACCACCAGGAATAAGGGAAGTCACCAGGTGGTGGTGAGGCTGGGGGGGGTCAGGGGAGGGTGGAATGAGGGCAGGGGAGGGTGAGGAGGGGGAGGGGGGAGGACCCGGCCCAACATGTCATCTCTTAAGTTTGCGCTGACAAAATTTTGCTACTTCCTGGTGCCCAATAGATACAGCAGTAGCCGCTTTGGCGCTGTTGCTCTCTCAGGTGCCAGGAAGCTCAGGATTGGGCTATGAGTAAGCACCACTGAAATCCAAGAAACAAGTTTGCTCTGACTACCTTACCCCCATCAACATCCATGGGGCTTAGTCAGAATTCACTTCCTTTGAATGCAATACATAGTATCATTACTATAATGGAACACAGGACAGAGATTAACACTTTCTTATTGTCCCATTGGAAAGAAGAATTGTTATACACTAAAGATTCCAGTTTTTTGTTTTTTTTTACTACTCCTGGGAACACATGGCAAACATGAATATGGCCCCATAGAAAGAGAAGCAAAGGGATCCCCAAGGACATAACTAATAAAGAGATAAGTGATCTCTGTTGATCAGGGATTGTACTGTTATTCTCTCCCTCTGATGTGTTTTCTAGTTATACTCATACTAATTTGCTTCTCACCACCACCACTACTATTAAAACATCAGGGTTAGCATTGTCCTGTGGGAGAAAAAGGTTACATATAGACTGTTGCAGACCATATTCCAAAGGTATCATGATGGTGTTACCGCCCATAGAGCCAGGTAAGTACTTTGGAACATGCATTAATCTTTATGTGGTTGACTTTTCTGCCCTTTTGTTCTATTGGCAGCTCAAGAGTCCTATTTTCATGGTTTTACCAATATACTTGAGTGCTGGTGCATATCAGAACACTACTCAGTGAAATGAGGGACAAATCATATAAGATTGATCTAAAGAAACGGAAAGCTATGGCAAACTGCATATGCTCCAGTTTGGGAATTCATTTTAGAAAGTATCCACATACAATAAAGAAGTTTAGGAAGTAGAATGAAGGATCTGGTAAAACTGCAGAATGGGAATGGCAAGGATGAGAACTCAAGTGACTTGAGATAGAGTCACAAAAACACGTTTTCACTGATGTTTTTTGCTGATTCATGTGGACTTACGCCATGCGTGTCAAAGACTTGAGCAAACATACAAGACTGGGGCTACTGACTTGGAAAGTGCCGTGGATTTGGATGATGCAAAAAAATTCAGGATCTGATGGAACTGCAGAATAGCAGTGGAATGAAGGGGAAAATCTACTCAACTCTTGTATGTGGAAATGGTTCTGACTAGATGGTTATTAATTTGTGTTGTAGTAATGAGAATCCTGGTATCGGGAAATCTAAACCAGGTTGTAGCCTCAATCTACATCAACATGGGCAAATATTGAATAAAAGAGACTGAAGTTCTACAGTAAATCATTGAAAACCACTTTGTTTCTTGCTTTGCAGATTACAATCAGAGACTTCCAAAAGATATTTCACCAGAATAATTTTTCCACACCTATTTTTTTTCTGTTTTGAACATATTTGACGGTCTTATTTTCCAAACTGATTATGTGATAAGACACTTATAAAGAAATGTTGGACAATGATCACAAGTTGTGACAAACAAAGGGAAATACATGTTTTTATTTGCTTAGAGTCAGCAGTGCAATAGAATTTGGGAATTTTTTATGAATACAGCAAGGAAGGACAACAAAAATGAAAAATGAATTTTCCTTCCAAATTGCATGTGGAATAACTGATATTGGTAAGAAATCTGTTTCCAAAACTGTGGTTTTAGTTTTCAGTCATAAACCACAAGAATGACCTGGCACAATCAGACTACATTCAATGAGTTCATACTTTTGGGTTTTTCCAACCTAGGACAGTTCCAGGTTCTCCTCTTCATTGTCTTTCTGATTGTCTACTTGCTTACGGTGATGGGAAACTTTCTCATTATCTTCCTAGTCATCATTGACCCAACCCTCCACTCCCCTATGTACTTTTTCCTCCAAAATCTGTCATTTGCAGAAGTTGGCTTTGTCTCAAATATTGTCCCTATGATGCTTGTGAACCTTCTTTCAGAGAAAAAGACTATTTCCTTCTTGGGATGCAGGGCACAGATATATTTTGTCTTCTTCTTTGGGACCATGGAGTGCTACATATTGACCGTCATGGCATATGACCGCTTTGTGGCCATATGCAATCCTTTAAGATACACAGTTGTAATGAACCGAAATGTATGTGTGCTACTTGTGATAGTAGGATGGACTTTAGGTGTCTGTGTTGGGATTATACATAGTGCATGGGTTCTCGGCTTTCCATTCTGCAGGTCCAACACCCTGTTCCATTTCTTCTGTGATGTTCCACCAATTCTACCCTTGGCCTGTGCAGACACCTACAGATTTAAACTATTTTCCCTCATAATAACATTTTTAGCTGTATTATGTCCCTTCTTACTGATCCTGATCTCCTACATCCATATTGTTCACACAATCCTGAGAATGACTTCAGTGGAAGGAAGACGGAAAGCCTTCTCCACTTGTTCTTCACACATCATCGTAGTGACTCTGTTTTACAGCTCAGTCAGTTTGACTCACATTCGAGTCAAGACATTCTCTTCCACAGGGAACAAACACTTACTATCCCTCTCTTACATTGTGTTCACTCCCATGTTAAACCCCATCATCTACAGCTTGCGGAACAAGGAGGTGCGGGGTGCCCTCAGCAGGCTAATCAGAAAGAAAATATCTTGATGATAATCTCAGAAAACAATTCAAATTTAAAAAAAATCAAAAGTAATTGGATATTTGAGAATAAGTGGCATATGTCACTGAATTTTCACATCATGACCTATGATATTCAAGCAAAGTAATTTAGAAGCCATTCTGTAGATGATGATACAACTGAGGGAGCCAGTTTGATGGTATTTTTGCCTAACACGTTTTTCTTCTCTCACTAATTAGTGTGGTAGAAATGCATTAAGAGGCAGTATCTGGCATAGTAGGACTATGTAAGAAAGCCCCAGAGCCATTGCCAGTGAGATTTTATGTAGTTGAGAATCTATGTAGTGATGCTACAAGCCATGGCTGTAGGACAGGGGTGCTCAATAGGTGGATCACGATCTACCAGTAGATCGCGAGGCAAAATGAGTAGATTGCAGAGTGCCGACCCCCCCTTCAGGTGCCTCTGGGAGGAAACGCCGGGAGTAAGGCCCATCGTACTCAATGGGGCTTACTCCCAGGTAAGTGTGGCTAGGATTGCAGCCTCACAGCCTAATCCTAGGCATGTCTACTCAGGAGTAAGTCCTGTTATACTCAGTGGGGCTCAAGGTACACCAACATACATTGTACACATAAATGTTATATGTTATGATGGCGCGAACATTGTAAAAAAAACTCTGGTAGATCTCCGGGCCTTGCTGGGTTTCAAAGTAGCTCTCGAGCCAAAAAAGTGTGAGCACCCCTGTTCTAGGAGATACCCTTTGCTGAATCAGGCAAACCATGGAGCATAAGCATTCTATCTTTCCTGCTTTCTTGAGATTGTAAATGCAGCTCATGTGTTATCAATAAACAGCTATCAATATTTCATAAATGTGTTATGAAATAACTTTTGTGTATTTCATGAAAGAAACCTCCTTTTCTCCAGGTGTTTACCTCGACAGTGCAACGGGCATCTTGGCAGCTGGTTCTTGCACTTTCCAAGTGTCACATGCTCCTTCAATCAAACTTCAGACTTGCTTCTCAAGGATCTGTGTTTTGTTTTTGTTTTTTTGCCAGCTAACTCCTCCACACTCCCATTGTATACATCATCCCATCAAGAAGGAAATCTAATTCTACTTCATATCAACCTCCAATGCACTAATTTGGATGATACCGTCTGCTGTTGTTCAGGATGTGATTCAAAGCAAGGGTATGCAAGCTTCCACACCTGGTAGTGTGACAATTTCACCTTAAAACTGGGCAAGCATAGAGCCTCATCTATCACTTCATACTCACCGAACAGACTGCATTAGTAGTCAAAATAAGTTTCAGGATTCTCTGCTTCAGCTGAGAGCCGTGACTTCATTCACTCTTGCTTGCATATATTTCACCCAGTCATGGATTAGCCCTTGAGGCAGCCTGGGGCAAAGGTCTGCAATGCCACCCCCCCATGCAATGCTGTCCCCCATACTTACCCAGCGCACTGAGCCTCGCCCTGCTCCAGGACTGACTGGGGAACTGTTCTGAAACTTTCTCGCCGTCATAAACAGTACTTCCGGAAAACCGGAATCCTGTTTCCAATTGCTTCGGGAGTCTCAGATGGCTTCCCGTGTGGTCCTAGAGTTGCATGGGGTTCAGCACCCAGGGCATTTGCCCAGTGCTAGGTCCACCATTGATTCCACCCCACATACACTACAGTGCGCGTATTCACCCCATAAGAACCAAACGAATGGGGAAAATGCCTTGTTATTCTTTATGTTTTGTTTTGTTTTTGCTTTAAATCCACCATAATCTATCCCACCTGGGCTGCAGAACTGAGAGACAGTCACATTTTACTGAAATACATTTATATCTGTTATTTTTATATTCCCTTTTACAGAACATTTGTTCAACCTGACCAATAGCTTTTGAGGTAAAGCCTCTCAAAACATTGCAGAACTTCTTTGGAATAAAATGTTTAAAGTGGAATTGGCAAGCGGATGTACAGGTCTCTATGTCCATGTGCCTGAGGAATAAGAATGTAGCATGTAGCTCTTCAGACAATATATATAATTGACAGCCCACCCTACCCCCCAGCACCCTGCATGACGATGTGGTGCTGAAAGCATACATGTTGCATCTTAGGGTGGGGATAATATTTTTAATTACCTTCCAGTAGGCCACTTGGCCAACAGTAGGTCTCCTCAGATCTACCCCAGCTTTTTAGCTGGAGTAAATCAGAGGAGAATCAGAGGCATGTGGGGCAAGAAAAAGGTGATGGGGGTTTGTGTGTGTGGTGCCAGACAAGATCCACCACCTCTGGCTATTTGTATCTGAAGTCCCATGACACATGACAGCGGTGTGTCTTTTGCGACACCTTGACATAGAACGGCAGATCATGACATCTGCTGCTGTAAGTCCCAAATAAGATTGGGACACTAAAAGGACAGGAAGCACACATCACTCTCTTGACTTCTCTGTCCCCCTTTTTTCCATTTTCTTTGATGTGCAAAACCATTTAACGTTTTCAGAAATAGTCCAGGTGCCTCAAAATATTGAGATGTTGATGTATTCAGAAACTGAAGTCCTAATAGTGTTTAGACTAACTAGTCCATGGTTTTACTCCATTTTGTGGAGTGGTCTCCATTTTGAGAAGAAAAAGCTGAAGTTGCTAAGTGTCAGAAGGTGGGCGGAGGTCAAGCAAAGTGCAAGGACACTGTAGATTCCATCTAGCTGAAGGGATAAACAAAGGTTTCATCTAGGTGATGGTTCCATCTAGCTTCATTTAGTGTAAAAGAAGAAGGTTCCATCCAGCTGAAGGTGCAAGGACATTGCAATCAAAAAATTCCATTGATGACCCACCACTTGGGCTAAGTGGTTTGACCTTTTTTAGTGACCTCAGGGAACTACATCACTTAGTCAGGAATTCTTTCAGCTTGCTTCCTGATTGGATACCTAGTTGGGCAGGCAGATAGCACATCATCAGCAGAAGATCAGAACATCTTCTTGTCACTTTGGACAGGTGAACTAGCAATACTGTTAGAACTAGCCACCTTGTAAGTGATAGGCTTTGTTAGGAGTATAGCTTTATTGTTTTAAATGTGTATCTGTTAAATCTCTATTGGTCTTAAAGGGACGTAACCATAACTGTTTGATTCTTAATAAATATACTTAAGCTATAAGCTTGTATTTTTTCTAAGCATTTGGAACTGTTGCCATTCTAAATTCAGTCCTGCTACTTGGGCACTCTACTGTTTTGGATTAAGTTGCACAGCCTTTACTGGGTCCCTAAGATTACAACCAGTATTGCCTGTCAAGGAGCCTATATGTAGCTGTGTGCCCTAGGCTGGTTATAGGTTGTAGGAGCCTGTGAATTTACACTCCCAGCACCAAAGCACCTGTGCCAAAATGGCTTGGCTGCATGGGGGGGGGGGGCAGTCCCAAGGATCTCTGGATAAGGAAATATTTGTTTCCTGTGGTGCAAAAACCCTACACAGAGGGTTTGATCCAAAGAAAATGGATCCTGGGGTCTAATCCTAATGATTCTTCCTAAATCCTAAAGCACATTTGTGGCACCTGGTGAGGAAGGAGCTCTGGAGCCAGACCAATGTCACTCAGATACTGGACCCAGCACCGACCAGAAAAGGATGTATCACCACCAGGAATAAGGGAAGCCACCAAGCCTTGATGCTGCAAAAACCCTACACAGAGGGTTTGATCCAAAAAAAATGGATCCTGGGGCCTAATCCTAGTCCCTTTGAATCCTAGTCCCTGGGGCCTAATTAAACGCCCTTTGAATGCAACTCATAGTATTATTACTATAATGAAATACAGGACAGAGATTAACACTTTCTTATTGTCCCATTGGAAAGAAGAATTGTTATACACCCAAGATGCCAGTTTTTTTGTTTTTTTTTACTACTCCTAGGAACACACGGCGAACATGAATATGGCCCCATAGAAAGAGAAGCAAAGGGATCCCCAAGGACATAACTAATAAAGAGATAAGTGATCTCTGTTGATCAGGGATTGTACTGTTATTCTCTCCCTCTGATGTGTTTTCTAGTTATACCCATGCTAATTTGCTTCTCACCATCACCACTACTATTAAAACACCAGGGTTAGCATTGTCCCGTGGGAGAAAAGGGTTACATATAGACTATTGCAGACCATATTCCAAAGGTATCATGGTGGTGTTGCCACCCATAGAGCCAGGTAAGTACTTTGGAACATGCATTAATCTTTATGTGGTTGACTTTTCTGCCCTTTTGTTCTATTGGCTGCTCAAGAGACCTATTTTCATGGTTTGACCTATATACTTGAGTGCTGGTGCATATCAGAACATTACTCAATGAAATGAGGGACAAATCATATAAGATTGACCTAAAGAAACTGAAATCTATGGCAAACTGCATATGCTCCAGTTTGGGAATTGTAGAATTCAGGTTGTAGAAATAAGCAATTGCAGAAATAACTAGCTAGGTGCTCCACATGTCCACAACACGTGGGAGGGAGGTACTTCATCTTGTCCCCTGGACTATCCAATGGACAGAGGGTGTGTCCTGATTTTGTGTCTCTGGGAAAGAGTGGGGTAGAGGAGGAGCCTCACAGATGGGGGAAGGGGGCTTTGGCCATAGAGACAAGTGGGTTTTTGCAAGCAGAGAGAGGCAGGAGGAGGGAAGGAAGGAATCAATTGGCTCATTCTGCTCTGCTGCCTTCATGTGAATAACAGCATGGCTTTTGTTTATTGATGGGATGGACATAGATATCAGGGGAGTGTTTAAAAGAACTCTGAAGCGCACTCTCTCTCTCTCTCTCTCTCTCTCTCTCTCTCTCTCTCTCACACACACACAGGCAGCAACTGTTTTTTGTTTTTTTTCTGTAGAGCCACAGCTGACTTTTCTATGGAAAAGACTTGGGACTTGAATCTTTTAGAGTTTCCAAAAGACTCAGAAAGTCTGGCCATTAGGACTAATTTTTGAGTTGAGTTAAAGGGGCAGAGACTCACGACTCAACTCGAGTCAACCTGTGTTGGATTTTCTCATCTCAGAAGGCTGAAATGAAGGGGAAAATCTACTCAACCTTTGTACATGGAAATGGTTCTGACTAGATGGTGATTAATTTGTGTTGTAGGACTGAGCATCCTGGTTTCTGAAAACTAAACAATTAAATGTTTAGTTTTCCATCTCCTTCCTTTTGGACAAACAGTATTGAATAAATGAGGACTGAAATTCTACAGTAAGTCATTGAAAGTGTCTGTTGTATCGTCTTGCACATTACAGACTCAGTTAGTTGCTCTCAGCTGAAATACTTTTATCACCCTTATTTTGAATGCCTTCTTTTCCAAATATTATATGATAAGACACAAGAGACAAAATATTGGACTTTAATCACAAGTGGTGATAAGGAAAGAGAAAAGGATGTTTCCATTTGCTTGAAGAATCAACAGTGCAATAGCTTCATGGAGAAGACCCAGAGCTTTCCATAGACACAGTAAGGAAGCACAATAACAATGAAGAAAGTATTTTACTTCTAAAGTGCATATGGAATAACTGGTATCGGTCTGTGAGCTTCTTCCGAACTTGTGGTTTTACTTTACAGAAAAAAAAAATGACCTGGCACAATCAGACTACGTTCAATTAGTTTATACTTCTGGGGTTTTCCAACCTAGGCCAGTTCCAAGTTCTCCTCTTCATTGTGTTTCTGATTGCCTATGTGTTTACTCTGATGGGAAACCTTCTCATTATCTTGTTGGTTAGCATTGACCCAACCTTGCACAGCCCCATGTACTTTTTCCTCCAAAATTTATCATTGTCTGAAGTTGGCTTCATATCCACTATTATCCCTAAGGTGCTTGTAAACCTTCTTTTGGAGAAAAAGACTATTTCCTTTTTAGAATGCAGGGCACAGATATACTTTGTTTTCTTGAATGGGACCATGGAGTGCTACATATTGACCGTCATGGCGTATGACCGCTTAGTGGCCATATGCAATCCTCTAAGATACACAGTCATAATGAACCGAAATGTATGTGTGCTACTTGTTACAGTAGGATGGGCTTCAGGAGTCTGTGTTGGGATTATGGAGAGTACATGGGTGCTCAGTTTTCCATTCTGCAGGTCCAAAACCCTGTTCCATTTCTTCTGTGATGCTCCCTCAATTTTACCCTTGGTCTGTACAGACACATACAGGTTTAAACTATTTGCCTTCACAGTGACTTTTGTATGTGTTCTGTGTCCCTTCCTACTGATCCTGGTCTCCTACATCCATATTGTTTACACTATCTTGAGAATGCCATCAGTGGAAGGCAGACGAAAAGCTTTCTCCACTTGTTCTTCACACATTATTGTGGTGACTCTGTTTTTTACCTCAGTTTGTTTGACTCACTTTCGCTTCAAGTCAATTATTTCCTCAGGGAACGAACTGTATCTATCCCTGTCCTACATAATCTTCACACCCATGTTAAACCCCATCATCTATAGCCTACGGAACAAGGAGGTGAGGGGTGCCCTAAGCAGGCTGGCCAGAAAGAAAATGTGTTGGTGATAATCTCAGAAATATTTCAAATTAAAAATAAAAAAGTATTTGAATATTCGAGAGGTAGTAGTGTTTTCATTAAGTCTTCACATTTTGGGCTGTGACCTTCAAGCAAAGTTATTTATGAACAGTTCTTTAGAAGATGATGAGACATGATACCTTCTCTACTAAAGGCCACTTTATTGAATACACAAATTTTGCAACAGGGTGACTGTGGTCAAAACCAAAAATCTTCCCAAGTGTGAGGTACTAAGTGGGGAAAACAGCCCTAGCCATCTTCATCCTCCAGTCTCATAGGGCATCCATCCGACTCCAGGCGTCACTCAAAATTTATTAAGCCCACTTCTCTGTGTCACCCAAAGAGGGTAACAACCCAATCCTATCCACACTTTCCTGGGAGTAAGCCCCATTAACGCTAAAGGGAATTACTTCTGAGTAGACAAGCATAGGATTGGGCTGTATGTCAGCAAAACTGCAATGCCTTGTAGGTCATCCCTGCCTGGCCCACCAGTTCGGGCAGGGGGCTTGCCAGCCAGCCTCCTCAAGCTGGTCAGGCAGGGATGACCTGCAAGGCATTGGAGTTTTGCTGACATACAGCCCAATCCTATGCTTGTCTACTCAGAAGTAATTCCCTTTAGCATTAATGGGGCTTACCTGGCTCAGTCCCCCCCCCCCACGTCCATACGGACTTAAGATGGTGTCCAGACTCTCAGTGTCCAGAGAAGGTCTTCTACCTACACACCCCACACTTCTAATACCACAAGGGGAGGCCAGCCTTGACCTTCCCTCCTCCACACAAAAGGGTTTTCAGGCCCTGGTGCAGGTCAAACGGTGACTGTAGTGACTCCGTTCTATGGCTCAGCCAGTTTGACTTACATTTGAGTCAAGAGTCAAGCTCTTCCCCAGGAAACAGATATTGACTGTCCTTCTCTTACATTGTCTTCACCCCCATGTTGAACCCATCACCTACAGCCTGAGACACAAGGAGGTGAAAGGTGCCTTCAGCAGGCTGATTAGCTGCTGCCAGGGTGTGTGTGTGCACACCAGAGTTCTCTTTAAACACTCCCCTGATGTCCCCATCCCATCTGTCAACAAGGTGGGAGGGGGTGGGACGAACTACGTGAGAGTGGAGACAGAAGCAGAAAGGGGGAGGAGAGTCACATGCAGCAGTTGGGAGGCTTACCAGTATGACTCAATCCTTTGCTACTGAACTCAGAAGTAGTCCCATTGCAGCCAGTCATTCAATGAGCCTGCTGGATCCATGCCATGAATTTCTCCTGGATGGATAGGAACCACCACCACCACCCCTTTCTCACCCTCATTCATCCAGGGGAAAAACCTTCATCCAATGATCATTGCTTCCTTCATAGCTGGACAAGAGAGACCTCTCACACCTCCCCTCCTCCTACTTGATGCAAAACCAAAACATTAACCCTTCCCTGACTCCTGGCTGGAACTTCCCTGCTGCTCGCCTGGTCTGAATGATGGCCCCACGAGGTCTTTCACACCACAAAAAAGTAAGCAAGCACACCCTGACACAGACAGACTCGAGTCTGCATGTGTGGGACTCAGTGCTGAGTCAGTGGCCTCTGACTTGACATGCCTGACTCGAGTGTACACGAGTCAACAAAAAACTTGTGTTTTTGCAACTCAGATTCGAGTCACCTGACAAGTCAATTGCCCCCATACCACATATTGCAGCACAAAGCTTACATAACAGGACATAAGATTGGGCAGTTAATTTCTTTTTGGTATAAAACAGCCATCACTTTCTTTTACAGTTCCTAATAAATATGGGAGGAAGAGTGGAATATATCTGGAGAAGTCTGCTTCAGGAAAAACATACTGACAATGGACATATAGGGCACAATCCTAACCCCTTATGTCAGTGCTTTCCAGCACTGGCATAGTGGTGCCTATGGGATGTGTGCTGCATCCTGCAGTTGGGTGTCACTCACAGAGCCCTCCTCAAAGTAAGGGAATGATTATTTCCTTACCTCGGAGCTGCATTGCCCTTATGTCAGTGCTGGAAAGCACTCTCAAACTCAATATAACTTGTGAGCAAACATGCCTGCAGTTGCACCGTTAATGCGAGACTATGGGCACAATCCTAAGCACTTATGTCAGTGCTTTCCAGCATGTAGTTAAATGCATGTAGGATTGCCAGCTTATCGGCTGAAAATCAAGCATCAGTTCAGAGCAATTAGTAATTGTCTAATTAGTAATTGTGCAGTGCAATTAGTAATGTCTAATTACTAGTTCTAAATCACAATAGAAGTAAGCAAGAACTTGTGTGAAGAGCAAGTAGAACTAGGCCAAGGCCTGACTCCCTTTTGTGAGCTGCATCTATCTTAGAGAGAACAGAAATGCTAAGTATGTGCTTGTAGGTAATCAGCTTGACTTGAAAACAGAAAGCACTTTGCTCTTGTCAGTGTTTCTTTTGGCCAAGGGAATGCTGAGGGGGTAGCAGTGAGTGAGGTTCACAGACATCGTAATGATCAGAAATTTACTGCAGCTGTGAAGGCACCACTGAGGGAGCTAGAGAGTTGACTTGTAGTAACCCGGTGCATTGCCTCACCCTGTGAGGAGATACAGGCCTATCTCCTGACTTCGTATTCATTGTTCTGGGGATATAAAGAGGGACCTGGGAGGTGTGTCTTTGTTTGGTGGTTTTGGGAAGACTATTCTAGATGTGATGACTTTTCCAGCATGAAAGAGAAGATTCACCAAACTTGGGAAGGCAGGCGAAAACCACCTGCTGTTATGATTCAAGGGCTTTTGCCTTGTAAGTAATAGCTTCAGGATAGCTTGGTCATGTTTATTGAGCTATCTGTGTTAGGTCTCTGGGGTCTTTATCTGATTTCTCATTCTCCCTAAAAAGATATGTAACCCTAACTATTTTGTGTTTAAATAAGTCTAATTAAGCTATGCAGCTTGTTTATTGTGAGTACTGCCGAAGGAACTGGGTCCATGCAAAAGGACTGTTAAGGGCTAATTTACCCTGTTAGAACGTGTGCTTAGTGCCTTCAGGGAGATATATATATATATATATATATATATATATATATATATATATATATATATATATATATATATATATATATATATTGGCAACCTTCAGGGAGAACCTTCAACCTTCAGGGTTGAACCTTCAGGGAGAAGGACCCAAATATGCTCTGTATTGTGCTCATGTTTGCCTATGTTTTTGGGAAATCCAGTAGCTTAGGTACTTTGCACAAGTGGGCTAAGAGTCTCAGTTACTTTAAGAAATATGCACTCTTGTGGCATTGTCAATTTTTAATTGTGCCACAGCTGTGCTTTGGAAAACGTCTACCTCAGCTCAAGCAGCAGAACCCTAAATCTATTATAGGGTGTAGCCTGCAGCACATTAATTTGGCTTCCTACCTTCTTCCCCCCCCCCCCGTGTTCCCCTTCCTTCCTTGACACTGTGTGCTATATTGCCCCACGTGTGAATGCTTACAAAATTCACCATAGAAAATTTGTGTTTTCTATGCAATGAATTAACATGTTT
Source organism: Tiliqua scincoides (assembly GCF_035046505.1). Lineage (NCBI taxonomy): Eukaryota > Metazoa > Chordata > Lepidosauria > Squamata > Scincidae > Tiliqua > Tiliqua scincoides. Next base: position 99,987,602 of record NC_089825.1, on the reverse strand, counting down.
CTGTAGCAGCACTGATGCATTCTTGGAAACAATATTTCTGCAGAGTGGTTTTCAGTACCTTGAGGCTGCAATCCTATGCACACTTACTTTAGAATGGTCCCATTGAGCTGGATGAGACTTCTGAGTATTTATTTATAGGGTTGTGAAATGAGATTGCTTGGGTCTTTCCTGCCCTTTTGCTCTGTTGACTGCTCAAGATCGCCTTCGTTATGTTTTTATCCATATGACTGAGTGCTGGTTCACATCAGAAAGTTTAAAAGACCCCAGGAGGAAAGAAAGCAAGGACAAAACACATAAGAATGATCCAAAACAGCAGTTCCCAAATTCCTAATCAGACTTTGGGACCACAGGTAAGTAGTTGCAGGGATAGGGACTGGGGTGGGAGAGGTGTCCAGATGGAACCATGGCTATTGCAGTGCCGCAGGGACTTGGGGTTTTTCCTCTTACATGCAGGGTCCAGCTGGCCTTGGAGAGGGTCCAGGAGGCTTGCATCCTCCTTTGTGGGCCTCCACAATGCTTGATATTGTGCCATTTGGGGATCGGAGCTCACTTCTGGTTTTCACGCAAAAACTGGAAGTGGGCTCTGATTCCCAAATGGAGTGATTTCTAGCATTGGGGAGGCCAGGGGAGGGTGTTGTGGGCTTCCTGGGCCCTCCACAGGGCCAGTGGGATGTAAGGGGGAAAGTCCCTCAGTCCCTGTGGCACTGCGATCACTGCGGCACTGTCAGAACACTCATTACTTGGCCACTCCCCTTAAGGGAGAATGACCCAGTTTTGGTTCCCTATGGTGGGTCACGACCCACCACTTTGGAAACCACTGATCCAAAGGGACTAAGAGCTATGGTAAACTGCATATGTTCCAGTTTAGCAATTCACTATAGAAAGTATTTTCATGCAAAAAGAAGTAGTGGAATGCAGGATTTGGTGGAACTGCGAATGGGAATGGAATCAAGGGCTGGAAGGAGAAGAAGGAGAAGAAATCAGGCAGCTAATTTCTTTTTGGTATAAAGCAGTATTTCATTTTCTTTTATGGTACCTAATTGATATGAGAGGAAGAGGAGGGAGAGCAGGATATATTTGGAGAAGTCTGCTTCAGAGACTTCACATACACATGCCGCAGACATAAAGTCTCTCATTAACAGTGCAATTGTATGCATGGTTGCTCACAAGTTTTACTGAGTTCAAGGAGATTTAAATGTGCATAGGATTGCCACCATATTGACTGAAAATCAAATATCAGTGCAGAGTCATGCAATGTCCAATCAAGTAATTGGACATTGCATGACTCTGCACTGATATTTCAAAATCACAACTGATGAAACCAGGAACTGCATGCATTGCCCCACACATGAATGCTTACAAAATCCACCACAGAAAATTTGCTATGAGTTACTGTGTTTCTGTAGCAGCACTAATGCATTCAAAATTGACTGTGCTCTTGGAAACAATGTCCAACATTTCTGCAGAGTGATTTTCAGTTCCTTGAGGCTGCAATCCTATGCATACTTACATTGGAGTAAGCTCCATTGAACTGGATGGGAGTTCTGAGCATTTGGGCACAGTGTTCTGAAATGAAATTGCTTGGGTCTTTCCTTCCCTTTTGCTCTACTGATAGCTCAAGATCTCCCTCTTCATGTTTTTATCCATATGATTGACTATTGTTGCACATCAGAATGTTAAAAAGACTCCATGAACAGAGTAAGCAGTGACAAATCACATAAAAATTACCCAAAGCAGTGGTTCCCAAAGTCTGGAAGTGCAAAAACTGGATGTGTGCTCTGATCATTGGGCATTGAGCATTGGGGAGGCCCATGGAAGGGGTTGCAGTCACTCCCCTTAAGGGGAATGGCCCGGTTTTGATTCCCTATTAAGGGGCACAATCCACCACTTTGGAAACCACCGATCCAAAGCTGAAAGCTATGGTAAACTGCATATGTTCCAGTTTGGGAATTCATTTTAGAAGGTACCCGCATACAAAAAGAAGGTGGGGAATGCAGGATTTGAAGGAACCTCAGAAAAGGAAGGGAATGAAGGGGAAATTCTACTCAACCCTTGTAGGTGGAAATTGTTCTGACTACATGGTGTTTACTTTGTGTTGTAGGACTGAGAATCCTGGTATCTGAAAACAAATCAATTAAGTGGTAATCTCAATTCCCTACCTTTTGACCAAGCAGTATTGAATAAATGAGGACTGAAATTCTACAGTAAATCATCTGAAAGTTAATTGCCTTGAAGATAACAGTCAGTGACTTCCTTCCAACTGCAATTTCAGAAAAAATATTTTTATCACACTTTTTTTCTACTTTGAACATGTTTTGACTGCCTTCTTTTCCAAACTGGATCTGTAATAACTTATCACTAATAAGACACATGAAAAGAATTATTGGACAGTGATCACAAGTGGTGATAAACAAAGATAAATCTTTTAGCTTAAAGAATCTGCAATACAATAGCTTCATGGAGAATGTTAGGAATATTGTATTGACACAGTAAAGAAAGACAACAAAAATGAAAAACATATTTAGCTTCTAAACAGCAAGTGAAATAACTAGTATTTGTATGGGAGTTGTTTCCAGAATTGTGTTTTTTTTAATTTTTAGTCATAATACAGAAGAATGACCTGGCACAATCAGACCACATTCAATGTGTTCATACTTTGGGGGTTTTCCAGTCTAGGCCAGTTCCAGATTCTTCTTTTTGTTATCTTTCTGATAGTCTACTTGTTTAGTGTGGTGGGAAACTTTCTCATTATCTTCCTAGTCATCATTGACAGAACCCTGCAGTACCCTATGTACTTTTTCCTCCAAAATTTATCATTTGCAGAACTTGGCTTTGTATCAAATATTGTCCCTAAAATGCTTGTGAACCTTCTTTCAGAGAAAAAGACTATATCCTTCTTAGGATGTGGAGCACAGATATACTTTGTCTTCTTCTTTGGGACCATGGAGTGCTACATATTGACCGTCATGGCATATGACCGCTTTGTGGCCATATGCAATCCTTTAAGATACACAGTTGTAATGAACCGAAATGTATGTGTGCTACTTGTGATAGTAGGATGGACTTTAGGTGTCTGTGTTGGGATTATACAGAGTACATGGGTGCTCTCTTTTCCATTCTGCAGGTCCAACACCCTGTTCCATTTCTTCTGTGATATTCCACCAATTCTACCCTTGGCCTGTACAGATACATACAGATATGAACTATTTTATCTCATAATAACCTTTGTAGTTGCATTTTGCCCCTTGCTATTGATCCTAACCTCCTACATCCATATTGTTCACACGATCCTGAGAATGCCTTCAGTGGAAGGGAGACGGAAAGCCTTCTCCACTTGTTCTTCGCACATCATCGTAGTGACTCTGTTTTACGGCTCAGTCAGTTTGACTCACATTCGATTCAAGTCGGTCTCTTCCGCAGAAAAGAAACACTTTCTATCCCTTTCCTACATTATTTGTACTCCCATGTTAAATCCCATCATCTACAGCTTGCGAAACAAGGAGGTGCAGGGCGCCCTTAGCAGACTGGTCAGAAAGAAAATGTGTTGATGATACTAATAGAAAAGAGTTCAAAATCAAAACAAAACAAAAAGTAGAAAACAAAATCAAAAGTAATTATTTGAGAGGAAGTGGCATTTCTACCGTGTCTTCATATTTTCAACTGTTATTGTGCAAAGTTATTTAGGAGCACCTCTTTAGAAGATGATGAGATGTACCTACATTGTGCCCTACCATGTTTTTATTCTCTTACCGGTTAATGTTGTATACATGCCTTAATAGTCATTATCCAGCGTAGCAGGCCTATATAAGAAAGCCCCAAACCCATTATCTGTGAAAATCTGTGTAGGTGAGAATCTGTATAGTGGTGCTGGAAACAATGGCTGTAGGTCACATCTTTAGCTGAATCAGTGTTCCCAGAAAACCATGGGGCATAACCATGCTAACTGTCCTGTTTGTTTGTTTTTTCTTGAGATTGTAAATGCTGCTCACATGTTATCAATAAAAGGCATTTGCTTTACCCACTGAAGGTTGGCAACCTTCAGTCTCGAAAGACTATGGTATAAGCCTACAGCACCTGGTGTTCCCAGGCGGTCTCCCATCCAAGTACTAACAAGGCCTGACCCTGCTTAGCTTCTGAGATCAGACAAGATTTGGCATGTGCAGGGTAACAGTTGCTTATTGCTGCTGAATCTAAAAGAACTACTGTCAAGACCATGCAATGAATCTCTCCCCAATCTGGGCTGCTTGGTAATGTATATCCTCCTATCAAGAGGGAAGGAAAAAATTTTTATCACACTTTAACCGCCAATGCATTAATTTGGATGATACTGTCTGCTGCTCCTGTTCCTTTGAAGTCTCTTGATCCAGCCCTGACCCCACAATGAGAGGCACAATGTGATTTGACCTTCATAACTTGCTTGGGTGCTACTGAAAGAGGAATGGGGAATTTTTTTGTTTTGTTTCATGTTGGTGAATATATCACAGCACCACAGCAGTGTAGGAACTGACTTCCATGACCTGAAAATGAGAGATAAGGTGCTAAGTACAGAAAGAGGCATTAAGCAACGTGTTGTGAAAAATGACTCCCATCTAGCACGATATGAATGTATGAGGCTAAATTTTATCAGCTCTGTAGTCCTGCAATCATCTTTCTGTTGATGGATTAACAGAGTCAATGTTCCCATTTGCAAAAAAAAAAAAAAAAAAAAAAAAAAAAAAAACTTGCAGTGGGCCCAAAAAGGGAGTCAGAGGTTGGCCAGGTGGGGTACGGGCTGAGGAACAGGGGTGTCACTAGGGGATGCTGGCAGCACCAGGTGACGTGCGTGGGGGTGACATGCATGCCACCACTACTGGCCAAAAATTTTAAAATCTTGATATTTTCAAATAATACCATCATGTTATATATCATTCAATGTGTTATTTCATGCAGAATACAATAGAACAAACTGCATTGAAATATCACTAGTCTATCAAAAGTGATAGCCAAAAACCTAGTGGGGGGCGATGGTACATCACCACGCGCACTGCTTGGGGCGTTGCCATGCTCACTGCATGGGAGGAGGTCCATTAGCGGGGTGATGTGCTGGCCTTCTGCACAGGGTGACACAAACCCTAGTGATGCCACTGCTGAGGACCCAAGATCATGAGGGGGCCCATCCGACTAGGCCAAATTATGACACTTTGGTACCAGTAGCAATATCAGAGCATTGGAAAGGGTCACTAAAGAAGGACATAGTACAGGATTTGCCCCAGAGCCCCTATCCGCTAGCCTGCGCTGATAGCCCAATCTTATACTTACCCTGAAGCTCAGCCAATACCAATTGCCCCTTTTTGATGGTGTTGATTGCCATAAAGCAGTCAGTGCCTGCCACAAAAGACACTCTGAAAGTGCACTAAAACTGAGTGTTGGGCGAGTTAGGACAGACAAAAGAAAATATTTCTTTACTCAGCATGTGGTTGGTCTGTGGAACTCCTTGCCACAGGATGTGGTGACAGCATCTGGCCTAGACGCCTTTAAAAGGGGATTGGACAAGTTTCTGGAGGAAAAATCCATTACGGGTTACAAGCCATGATGTGTATGTGCAACCTCCTGATTTCAGAAATGGGTTATGTCAGAATGCCACTGCAAGGGAGGGCACCAGGATGAGGTCTCTTGTTATCTGGTGTGCTCCCTGGGGCATTTGGTGGGCTGCTGTGAGATACAGGAAGCTGGATTAGATGGGCCTATGGCCTGATCCAGTGGGGCTGTTATTATGTTCTTGTGCACAATTTAGTGCACTGCTGAGATGCTGGCAGAAAGGCCTGTGCTTTCCTGCCCCCGTTGTTAGAGGTTACCCTTGCCAGAACAGGTAAGATGATTGAAGAGGCAGGAGGCTTGTTGGGAGGGTGGAACAGGGATGGGGAGAGGGCAAAACAGGGAAGGAGAGGGTGGGGAGAGGAGGGACAGGGAGAGGCAGATAAGGTCCTGGGAGGGGGAAGGATCAGCAGTGATCCAGTACCACCAATATCTAACCCCCTTCCCAGGACTAATCCTGTGGCACAAATCAACATAGACCAACGCAAGCAAAATAGCTGTCAGATGTCCAATTAGACCCTCCTGTGCCAATAGTCCTTATGCAACCAGAGGGAACTTTTGCCTGGTGTTTGGTTTGTAACACATTGATTCCACATTATCCTAAGAACAGCCCCACTGGATCAGGCCATAGGCCCATCTAGTCCATCTCCTGTAACTCACAGTGGCCCACCAAATGCCCCAGGGAGCACCGAGAATACAAGGGTAATGATCCATGCCTTCAGTCTTTCAAGCTGCAGGCCATGATCCAGCTATTTGCATTACTCCTGATCTGAATTCAGTTCACTGTTCTTAAATATAAATATACCTTTCCCAAGATGTTGGTCTTATTAAGAGGCAGACAATGCTGACTGCACAGCCGCGTGGAAAATCATAACAGGTAGTCATCTTGAATCTCCTCTGAGAAATCATATATTTCTCAAATAAATGCAAATATATGGAACAAAGGAGGAGTTTTCATAAGCTACTTTTGAATTCCCACTGTCTTTACATACATCAGGATTCAATCAACTGTTAACTGTAAAATCTAAAGAAATCTAGGAATTTGTCAATAAAATATACTGCTTTATATCATCATCATCATCATCATCATCAACATTTATATACTGTTTTTCAGCAAAAAGTTCACAAAGCGGTTTACAGAGGAAATCAAATAACTAATAGATATT